>NC_092379.1:15082221-16437782 GCF_030028105.1 Mobula birostris
CAGCAGCAAGCCCTTCAGCCACTGGGGAGTGAACACGTCAAACTCACCACCACTGCTAGCTGTAGGTTACTAGATGATGATGTCATACAACATGGCACTTTACAACGCCGATGATGACATGCGGCCTGGCCCTGCTGGTTCCTCCTGACACTAACCCTTCGCATGGCAAGGTGGCACGGCTGTTTACAGCCTCTGCCTCACAACTCCAAGAACCTCGGTTCGATACTGACCTCCGGCTCTGTCTGTGTGGAGATTGCATGTCCCCCCGCTCGCAGACTTCCTCCCAAAGGTATTGGCATGACAACTGAACGTACTGCCCTGGGGTCCAGGTGAGGGGAATACATGGGAACTTAGGGGGAATGAACTGGGACAAGTGTATGTGTGTGTTTTATGGCTGGTGTGGACCTGAGGACACTTTTCTTTCCCTGTTGTACGACTACGTTCTGAGACCTTTCTGAAGGACACACAGAGTGTGGTGCACGTGTGGAGCAATCTGTCAGCGATATTTATGTAGTTGAATTAAAATGGAATCACCTCACAAAACAGCCTTAAAAATACAAAGTTTAGGTTTTCCAGGATAACAGAACACTCCTCCCTCAGGCCAGTCTCCGATATGCGAACAATGATTGCGTTTGTGTCCGGGAAGCCATTTTCCCGCCATTGCCTGTAAGGAGTTTGTATGTTCTCCCAGTGACCGCGTGGGTCTCCTCCCACTGTCCTCAGATGTACCGGTCAGCGGGTTAATTGGTCATTGTAAATTGTCCCGCGATTAGGTCAGGGTAAGTCGGGGGATTGCTGGGTGGCGCGGTTTGATGGGCCTATTCTGCGCTGTATCTTAATAAATAAATCAATTAGGCGATCGGCCACGTCCAGCCGTAGTGGTCGGGAGTTGGGCCGGGATCACTCCCATTGCCAAGCGATTCAGTTTCCCCCCGAACCCTTCCGCACAGGCACCAGAGAGAGCTCCCCCCTCACCCGGGAGAGTCAGGCGAACCTCGCAAGGAAAGAAGGGCGGAGAGACACCACTGTTCCTGGCCCCGCCATCAAGGACGCGCAGTACACGCAGAAAGGTGCCGGAGAAGACAGCAACATCGTGAAGGGTCCCACCCACCCCGCTCACGGCCTCTTTGTCCCACTCCCACCAGGCAGGAGGCTAGGCCAGGACCTCCAGACTCAAAACCAGTTACTTTCCACCCAAGCCATCAGGCTGATCAACACCTCCACCCGTTAACCCATTCCGCCACACCCCCCAACCACCATGACTTTATCATTTCCTGTCAGAGTCACCTTATGCACAGATACTCGTACACCTGCTGTCACTTTATGTGAATACAGTCTACGTATATAAGCTAAGCTTATGTATTTATGGTGCAACTGTAACGAAAACCAATTTCCCCCGGGATCAATAAAGTATGACTATTTACATTCATTATGTTTCTTTTTGCAACATCAAATCCAAAGTAACCACTATTTTGTTCTCCTTTACACTTGTGTACCGGCAAATGACAAGAAACAACCTTGTTAATTTATTTATTGAGATACAGTGTGGAACAAGCCTTCCGGCCCCTCGAGCCGCGCTGCCCAGCAAACCCTGCCCCACCCCGATTTAACCCTAGCCTTACCACAGGACAATTTACAATGATCTTACAGCCTTCTAACTGTGGGAGGAAACCAGAGCATCTGGGGGAGACCCACACAGTCAGGAGGAGAACGTACAAACAGGCAGCTGTGGGAATTATCGTAGGGTTTGGAAGCGTGAGTGCCTCAATGACCCGGAGAGCTACGTCGGCTGGGGTCAGGGCTTTCTGCTTTGGATCTTGGTAGGGAAAGGGTTGGGGCCAGACTAAGACTGGTCCACCGGTCCTCCAGGTTCGGGGCCAACAACCCCGACTAGTCAAACAAAATTGTTTCAGAAACAGCAGTGAAGAATCCTTCTACATCTGAGTGTGACGGTATTCCTGAGTCTCCACCTGGGACTTGCAGGACTGACAGTAGTGAAAACTGAGAGGAAACTACTGACACGACGAAGGAAGCCCTGAACATCAGAGATGGAGGAGCTTCATTGCTGCCCGAAACGCCAGTGGCATAATGGGCAGTAAGTACTGCCGTGACACCCTATGAAAGAGGAGTGATCATGAATAAGGTTTTTGTTAAGCAGAATTCTGTAACAAGAAGGTTGGGCAAAATGTACCTGCAGAGAGTGGTGTGGACAGCCCAGAGCATCTGTAGAGATGTGAACTTCCCATTATTTGGGACATCTACAAAGACAGGTGTTTAAAAACGGCCCAAAGGATCACTGGGGACCCGAGTCACCCCAACCACAAACTGTTCCAGCTGCTACCATCCGGAAACGGTACCACAGCATAAAAGCCAGGACCAACAGGCTCCGGGACAGCTTCTTCCACCAGGCCATCAGACTGATTAATTCACACTGACACAACTGTATTTCTATGTTATAGTGACTATCCTGTTGCACATGCTACTTATTATAAATTACTATAAATTGCACATTTAGACGGAGACGTAACGTGAAGATTTTCACTCCTCATGAAGGATGTAAGGAATAAAGTCAACTCAGTTCAATTCAGTATTTATCCACAATGAATTGGTGGGCACAGAGAGTGAAACGTGACTTGTTATACTGAAAAATAAGTTTACAAATCCGAGACTCTAAAAGGTAATGATGCAGTAACAGCGTTTAAAGAGAACATGTGTAAATCAGTAGTTAAACAAAATTGCAAGGTTACCTGAAAGTGGTGTCACGGGTAAACAAGGTGGTGAAGGATATTCTTAGTACACTGACCTTCATGTATCAGGGCAATGAATTCAGAAGTTGGGATGTTATATCAGACTGCTTAGCAAGACGTTGATGAGGCTACGTTGGATGTACTGAGCTCAGCTGCTGCTATGATGCTCAGATGCTGCTATGCTAGAAAGAGCAATTGAATTGAGTTGACTTTGTTTCTTACAACTTTCACGTACATGAGGAGTAAAAATCTTTATGTTACGTCTCCGTCTGAATGTCCAAATGTTTACAGAGAGTAAAGGAGGGGGTTTAGGACACAGCCCTGAGAGGCACCTGTGTTCAGGGTCAGAGGGGCAGAGGTGAGGGAGCCCAGTCTTACCACCTGCTGGAGTAAGAGAGTGACAAGGATGTTGCCGGGCCTCGAGGGGCTGAGGGGTTGAGCAAAGTTCAACAAAGTACATATAGGCAAACCTGATTCGTTTTCTTGTGGGCATACTCAGTAATTCAAAAAAACAAAGGTTGGGGGTGTTGTGGATAGTGTGGAGGGCTGTCAGAGGTTACAGCGGGACATTGGTAGGATGCAAAACTGGGCTGAGAAGTGGCAGATGGAGTTTAACCCAGATAAGTGTGGGGTGGTTCATTTTGGTAGGTCAAATATGCTGGCAGAATATAGCATTAATGGCAAGACTATTGGCAGTGTGGAGGATCAGAGGACACTCAAAGCTGCTACGCAGGTTGACTCTGTGGTTAAGAAAGCATACAGTGCATTGGCCTTCATCAACCGTGGGACTGAGTTTAAGAGCCGAGAGGTAATGTTGCAGCTATGTAGGACGCTGGTCAGACCCCAATTGGAGTACTGTGCTTAATTCTGGTCACCTCACTACAGGAAGGACGTGGAAACCATAGAAAAGGTGGAGATTTACAAGGATGTTGCCTGGATTGGGGAGCATGCCTTATGGGAATAGGTTGAGTGAACTCAGCCTTTTCTCCTTGGAGCAACGGAGGATGAGAGATGACCTGATAGAGGTGTATAAGATGATGAGGGGCATTGATCGTGTGGATAGTCAAAGACTTTTCCCCAGGGCTGAAATGGCTAGCACGAGAGGACGCAGTTTTAAGGTGCTTGGAAGAAGGTACAGAGGAGATGTCAGGGGTAAGATTTTTACACAGAGAGTGGTGAGTGCGTGGAATGGGCTGCCGGTGATGGTGGTGGAGGTGGAAATGATAGGGTCTTGTAAGAGACTCCTGGATGGATACATGGAGCTTGGAAAAATAGAGGCTATGGGTAACCCTAGGTAGTTCTAGGGTAAGGACATGTTTGGCACAGCTTTGTGGGCCGAAGGGCCTGTATTGTGCTGTAGGTTTCTACGTTTCTAAACGTTAACAGACCACACCCAACAGGACGGGTAAACAACCAGTGTGCACAAGACAACAAACTGTGCAAATACAGAAAAGAAAAGAGGAGAAAGAATATTAAGTAGTAAATAATTGAGAATGAGAGATGAAGAGTCCTTGAAAGTTGTAGGAACAGCTTAGAGATGGGGTGAGTGAAGTCCAGAGAAGTTATCCCCACTGGTTCTAAAGCCTGCTGGTTGAGGAATTGAGCCCGGGTCCCCTGTGCTTCCCAACCAAAGAGACATGCTCATGAATGAGCTTTTGTGAACCTGGTGGTGCGAGTCCTGAGGCTCCTGTACCTTCTTCCTGAGGGCAGCAGTGAGAAGAGGGTATGGTCTGGGTGGAGGGGGTCGCTGACGTTGGATGCTGCTTTCCTGCGACAACACTCCATGCAGATGGAGGCGAGGGCTTTACCCGCGATGGACTGTACTCATTAGCGCAGAGGAGAATGAGGGGCAATCTTCTGGAGGTGTTTGAGGGGTACAGGCAGGGGTGAATGTGCACAGCTTTCTCCCCGGGGTTCAGGAATCAAGAACTAGAGGGCACAGGGTTAAGGTGAGAGGGGAAAGATTTAACAGGGACGTGATGGACGATGCTTTCAAACAGGGTGGCCAGTCTATGGAACGAGCTGCCGAGAGGAGGTGGCTGAGGCAGGTACGTTAGCCACATTGAGACAGAGAAGCAGATGGGGAAAGGTTTAGAGGGGGTATGGGTCAAATGCGGCCAAGTAGGACAAGCATGGTTGGTCACCTGGGTCAGCATGGATGGGCTGGGCTGAAAGGCCTGATTTCCTGCAGTAAAACTCCACTGGGCCCCGGCCTGGCCTCTGCAAAATGATGTGGTGGAGCTTTGAGGCCATAAGACACAGGAGCAGAATTAGGCCATTCGGCTGCTCGAGTCTGCTCCACCTGATTTATCAACCCTCTCAAACCCGTTCTCCTGCCTTCTCCCCAACCTTACTAATCAAGAACCTATCAACCTCTGCTTTAAATATACCCAATCACTTGGCCTCCGTAGTGTCTGTGGCATCGAATTCCACAGATTCACCACTCTCCGGCAAAAGAAGTTCCTTCTCATCTCTGTTCTAAAGGCTTGTCCTTGTATTCTGAGGCTGTGCCCTCTGGTCCCAGACTCCTCCACGACGGGAAGCATCCTTTCCGCATCCACTCCGTGGAGGCCTTTCAATATTCGGCAGGCTTCAGCGAGCTGCCTCCTCATTTTTGCCAAACTCCAGCGAGTGCAGGCGCAGAGCCATCACGCGCCGTGGGGGCCGCAGTGTGTGTTCGCTGGGAATTATATTCAGGAGGAGAGACAAAGGAGAGGTTGTGTTCTGGGACAGGTCTGAACGTGGTGATTAGAGAAGAGACCCGTTACCAGACGGGGAAATGGCTAAGGGGGCGCTGATTGGTAGGGCTAAGGAGGGAGTGGGAAATCACTCAAGTCATGCAGGGGGTGCGGAGCTCACGGTGTGAAAGGCTGGTAGGGGAGAAACCCTCACCTTTAAGGAGCATTTGGATGAACGATTGAGGAGTCAAAACCTTTAGGGGTACAGACAACAGAACGGAGGTGGGATTAGTCCGATGAAATTGGGGTATCGCGGCAGCGTAACGCTTCACAAAGCCCGCGATCCGGGTCAGATCCTGTCGCCGTCTGTAAGCAACCATGACCTTGTGGGTTTCCTCCGGGTGCTCCGGTTTCCTCCCACATTGAAAAGACGTATGGGTTAGTAGGTTAAACGGGCCGAGTGGGCTCATTGGGTGCGGTAACTCTAAAATATATAAAAATCTCAATACAGTGTGCTGCACACACAATTTAACCCTGTTGCTGTAACAAGATCATTCAGAGGCACATTGACGAAAGGTCAGCGCAGCTATCGTGACCCTGGAAAAATACTCAGGGTCAGTTAGTTTTATTGTCAGTAACAGGGTGCAGTGAGATACCTTGTTCCCATGAAGCTCTCAGACCAAACAGTGTGCGTGGCAGTATTACAGTTCCGTGCAAAAGTTTTAGGCGTGCACACATATATCTATAGCTAGGGTGCCTAAGACGTTTGCACAGCACTGTAGTAAGTTTATGTATTGCACTGTACGGCTGCCACAAAAAAAACACATTTCATGACCCATGTGAGTGATGACAAACCTGATACTGATATGAGTCTCTGTTGTGGACCGAGAGTGGGAAGGGAGCAGGGAGAGGGGAATCATGGTTGGGAAAAGGGGAAGGGAGCAGGAAGCGCCAGAGAGACATTCTGTAATGATCAATAAACCAATTGTTTGGAATCAATGACCTTGCCTGGTGTCTCAGAGTTGGGTGTGCCGGCACCCGTGCCAACCCCCCGACCCCCCGGGTCTCTGGCAGTCCTTCTCCGCCACTGGTCGCACACCCCTCTCGCGGTGGGCCTCCCTTGCCATTCCCAACACCTTTTGCTCCCGCCAGATTTACGAACTCGCTCTCTGCTCCACGTTGACAAGGACAGTACTGTGCAAAAAGCTTAGTCTCCCCAGCTATATGTATGTTGCCAAGACTTTTGCATAGCACTGTAAAAGCCATTGGTGAGACTGGACTTGGAGTACAACGAGCACAAAGCAAACGAGGCAAACAAAAGTGACAATAAGAGACTAGATTAGAGACGTAACAAACAGTGGCCACTTTATCAGTTACCTCCTGTACATAATAATGCGGCCACTGAGTGTACGTTTGTGGCCTTCTGCTGCTGTAGCCCATCCACTTCAAGGGGTCGACGTGTTGTGCGTTCAGACATGCTGTTTTACACACCACTGTTGGAACATGTGGTTAATTGAGTTACGGTCGCCTTCCTGTCACCTTGACTCAGCCCAGACATTCTCCCCTGACCTCTCTCATTCGCAAGGCACTTTCACCCCACACTGGATGTTTTTGTTTTGTTTCTCGCATTCTATGTAAAATTCTCTGAGCTGGTTCTGCATGAGATCAGAAGTCGCTGAGATACTCAAACCACCCGATCTGGCACCAACAATCATTCCACGGTCAAAGTCACATTTCTTCCCCATTCTGAGGCTTGGCCTAAACAACAACTGAATCTCTTGACCGTGCCTGCATGCTTTTGTGCATTGAGTTGCTGCCACGTGATTGGTTGGTAAGATATTTGCATTAATGAGCAGGTGTACAGGTGTACCTAATAAAGTAGCCGCTGAGTGCAGAGTTAAGAGTTTGAGAATGTGGCAGCACCACCAAGAGGGGAGTGTGAAACGGGTGATGGATTCAGAAGTCTGACTGCAGTGTGGAAGAAGCTATTCTTGAGTCTGAACAATTTTCCACTCAAAGCACCATGTACCAACATGCAGGCAAATTGTGGGCCAGAGAAGTTGCCTTAAGTTGTCAACAGACCATCTTAACATCATAGAAAACTACAGCACAGAAACAGGCCCTTTGGCCCATCTAGTCTATGCTGGACTATTTAAACTGCCAAATCCCATCAATCTGCACCCTTCACATCCATGTCCCCATAAAAACTTTTCTTAAATGTTGAAATCGAGCTCACAGACACGACTTGTGCTGGCAGCTCATTCCACACTCTCGCGACTCTCTGAGTGAAGAAGTTTCCCCTCATGTTCCCCTTAAACTTCTCACCTTTCACCCTTAACCCATGACATCTAGATGTAGCCTCACCCAAACTCGGTGGGAAAATTTTAAACACAAGAAAGCCTACAGACGCTAAAAATCCAGAGCAACGCACACAAAATGCTGGACGAACTCAGCAGGTCTGGCAGCTCCTATGGAAATAAATAAATCCATCGGCATTTCAGGCTGAGACCCTTCTTCGGGGCAAGGCACGCCCTGAAGAAGGGTCTCGGTCCAAAACATCGAATGTTTATTCATTTCCATAGATGCTGCCTGACCTGCTGAGTTCGTCTGGCATTTCAGTGGAAAAAGCCTGTTTGCATTTACTCTGTCTATGCCCATCATAATTTTCTACACATCAAATCTCCCCCCTCAATCTTCTATGTTCTATGGAATAAAGTTCTAACCTATTCAATCTTTCCTTATAACTCAGGTCCTCCAGTCCTGGCAAAACTCTTGCAAATTTCTCTGTATACTTTCAATCTTATTGATATCTTTCCTGTAGGTGGGTGACCAAATCTGAAGACAATATTCCAAATTAGGCCTCACCAATGCATTATACAACTTCAACATAACATCCCAAATTCCTATACTCACTTTGCTTTACTTTATTGTCACCAAACAATTGATACTAGAGCGTACAATCATCACAGTGATATTTGATTCTGCACTTCGTGCTCCCTGGAGTACAAATCGATAGTAAGTATTAAAAATTTAAATTATAAATCATAAATAGAAAATAGAAAAGGGAAAGTAAGGTAGTGCAAAAATACCGAGAGGCAGGTCCGGATATTTGGAGGGTACGGCCCAGATCCGGGTCAGGATCCGTTCAGCAGTCTTACCACAGTTGGAAAGAAGCTGTTCCCAAATCTGACCGTATGAGTCCTCAAGCTCCTGAGCCTTCTCCCGGAGGGAAGAGGGACGGAAAGAGTGTTGGCTGGGTGGGTCGTGTCCTCGATTATCCTGGCAGCACTGCTCTGACAGTGTGCGGTGTAAAGTGAGTCCACGGACGGAAGATTGGTTTGTGTGATGTGCTGGGCCGTGTTCACGATCTTCTGCAGCTTCTTTTGGTCTTGGACAGGACAACTTCCATACCAGGTTGTGATGCACCCTAGAAGAATGCTTTCTACGGTGCATCTATAAAAATTAGTGAGGGTTTTAGGGGACAGGCCAGATTTCTTAAGCTTTCTCAGGAAGTAAAGGCGCTGGTGGGCCTTTTTGGCAGTGGACTCTGCTTGGTTGGACCAAGTCAGGTCATTCGTGATATTGACCCCGAGGAACTTAAAGCTTTTGACCTGTTCCACTTGCGCACCACCGATGTAAATTGGGTCGTGCGGTCAGCTTCTCCTTCTGAAGTCAACAATCAATTCCTTCATCTTGCTGACATTGAGGGATAGGTTATTGTCTTTGCACCATGCCTCCAGGTTCTTAATTTCCTCTCTGTACTTTTTTGATTTTTGAAGGCCAATGTGCCAAAAGCTCTCTTTCCAACCCTACCTACCTGTGACTTAACAGCCTTATCTATCTTCTTCACTGATGAATGATAACTACCACCCTGTTTGGTCTAGGTGACACGTGACTCCAGTCTTACTTCCTTAGCTCTCAAAGCCAAACAAGCCTTTCAGTCTTTTACAAAAGACAATGGCTGCTGAAAATCACCCCCCAATAAATGGCTCCACCCTGAAAATACACCACTGCCCTGTGAAGTTTGTCCGTTCCGGTTCTATGGTTCAATATCCTCTTGCTCGGGTGATGCCCCTGGTTCAGTCATGGATATAAATCCTGCTTCAGACAAACATACAGTCGAGTACACAAGAGATTCTGCAGATGCTGGAAATCCAGGGTAACGCGCGCAAAATGCTGGAGGAACTCAGCAGGCCAGGCAGCATCTGTGGAGGGGGAACAGCAGTCACCGTTTCGGGCCAAAACCCTTCATCAGGACTGCAAAGGTGGGGGTTAGGGGGAAAAAGTATAAGCTGGCAGGTGAGAGGTGAGACCAGGTGAGTGGGTGGGGGAGAGGGGGTGATATGAAAAGTTGGGACTGAAGAGAAAGGGAATTTTTAAAAAAATTTATTGAGCTGCGCTGCCCAGCAACCCCAGTTTAACCCTGGCCTAATCTTGAGAGAATGTAGAATGACCAATTAACCTACCAACCAGTACGTCTTTGGACTGTGGGAGAAAACTGAAGCACCCAGAGGAAACCCACACGATTGGGGGGGGAGGTGGTGGGAGAAGGCGGGAAAAGTACTAATTCCTTATAGACAGCAGCAGGAATTGAACCTGGGGCGCCTGTGCTGTAAAGCGTTGTGCGGGAGGAGAGAGAGCAGCGCACCGCGTGCGTGCGCAGCCCTCCGGTGAAAATGATATCGTATCTGTTAAATAAGGGCCGTGGACAATTCTGATTTGATGGAGAATGGACGTGAAAGCACAGAGGAACATCTGGAGAAATTTCTGAAACGCCCGTTTGCTGCTGTCGTTACTGTGTGGTTTGGGAATCTTTCGGAGGGTAGGCCTCAAAATCCCCGGCCTTGCCTGCTGTTGGCAACCGAGGTTGAGGTCGAATCGTTCAGATAGAGATGGCGCTCATTACTCAGTGTCGGAGAGCTGATCAGAGGTCGAAGTTTTCGGATGACTCAGAGTCAGACTGTGGTCGGGCATGGCAGGGAGAGTTTTTCTTCCTTCTCCCATCTGCGTGAGATGTGGGACATTTGAGTGCGTTTGAACTTTTACTGTGCTCATGGACTTCTTCATCAAGTTATGGTATTGTTGCACATGTTATAATTATGTGGTTTTGTCAGTTTTTTCAATCTTGGTCTGTCCTGTGTTTTGTGATATCACACCGGAGGAAATATTGCATCATTTCTTAATGCATGCATTACTAAATGAAAATAAAAGAGGACTGTGTGTTTTCATAATCTAACTAACCACTACGCTACCGTGCTGATGACAGTGGACAATGGAATTAAAGCAAAGAGGTGAGGAACCAGGAGAAGGCGATGTGTGCATGTCATGGGGAGTGCGGAGGAGCGGGTAACCAGAGTGAGTCAAAACGAAAAGTGAGGAAGGGGGAAGAGGCAGAGGGGAGTGGTTAACAGAAGTCAGAAAAATCTATGTTTTCATATACAGTAACCTCCAGGAGGGCCACGACCTTGTCCTAGGGTTTGGAGGCACCATGCAGGGCTTTGTGATTTGGCTCTTTGTGGGGTCACCCATGCCAAACAGGTCAAAGGGTAGAGGCCAGACTTGGAGTGGTCCACCAGTCCTCCAGGTTCGGGGGTTCGGCTCAGGGCCAACGACCCTGCCTGGTCAGACAAAATGTTTCTGGAAACAGCAGTGAAGAATCCTTCTGCATCTGAGTGCGACGGTATTCCTGAGTCTCCACCCGGGACTTGCATGCCTGACAGAGGTGAAAACCCGAGGTGCTGACACGATGAAGGAAGCCCTGAACACTGGCAGAGGTGGAGGACCTTCACTGCTGCCCTAAACGCCAGCGGCAGCGTGCAGGACCGTAGATATGCGGTAAGGTAGCCTTGACAACTAGGCTTCTCAACAATCAAGGCTTAACAGTGTTAGAACATCTCCGAGGTAGTATTGTGGTGTCAGCTATTTGTACTGATGGAGCAGAGATAGTTTACCACATTCAAGCTGCTAGATCACAAGTTCAGCACATAGCGATTATTATCTAGTTATGTTTATGGGATCTTGCTTTGCATTAGCTAGCAGTCCCATTTCCTTCATCACTACAGACCACTGATTGTAAAGTGCTTATGGATTTCAACTCTTTCACTGTCCAGTCGGCAGAGACTAGCCGAATTTCCTATCAAATCCCGGCATTCCCCAGTAACTACTTCTCACGCCTGATCTACTCCAGGGCTCCCCCTGCTCCTCACCCATTTTCTACTCGTCACCGAGAATGGCAAGAGTGTTGGCACAGGGGGAGCGCCACCAACTGCAGGCTCCCCGCCAAATCACAACGGCCTGACTTCACCACCAAGAGAAAATCTGCAGACGCTGGAAATCCGAGCAACACATACAAAATATGCTGGAGGAACTCAGCAGGCCAGGCAGCATCTATGGAAAAAAGTACAGTCGATGTTTTGGGCCCAGACGTTGACTGCCCTTTTTCCCATCGATGCTGCCTATCCTGCTGAGTTCCTCCAGCATTTTGTGTGTGTGTGTGTGTGTGTGTGTGTGTTGTTCAGAAAAAGTATCATCGGGTTCACCTCCTAGCACTCCCTTCCTGGAAAAGTCTTGTGAGCACCTTCACCAGAAGGTCGTACAATCTTCACCAGAAGGCTCGAGAATTGTACAACACAGAAACCCCTTATCTAAACAAGAATGTGGTGACATTGGAGAGGGTCCAAGGGAGGTTCATGAAAATGGTTCCGGGAATGAAAGGTTTACCACATGAGCGTTTGGTGGCTCTGGGCCAGTGACTCACTGGAGTTTAGAAGAACGATGGGGGATCTCATTGAAACCTAGTAAAAGTTGAATGGTCTAGATAGCGTAGATGTGAAGAGGATGTTTCCTGTGGTGGGAGAGTCTAGGACCAGAGATTATAACCTCAGAACAGAGGGATGTCGATATAGAACAGAGATGAGCAGGAATTCCTTTAACAAGAGGGTGGTGAATCTGTGGGATACGTCGCTACAGGCCAGCTGTGGAGGCCAAGTCATTGGCTATATTTAAGATGGAGTTTGATAGATTCTTGATAAGTCTGGGCATGAAGGGACACAGAGAGAAGGCAGGAGAATGGGGTTGAGAGAGAAATGGATCAGCCATGATCAAATGGAGTGTGGCGCGTGGCCAAGTGGTTAGGGTATTGGGCTCACGATCTGAAAGTCATGGGTTCGAGTCTCAGCTGAGGCAGAATGTTGTGTCTTTGATCAAGGCATTTAACCACACGCTGCTCCAGTCCACCCAGCTGAAAATGGGTACCGGCAAATGCTGGGGGTTAACCTCACGATAGACTAGCGTCCTATCCAGTGGTGGGGGGGGGGGGGGGGGAGTCTTGTACTCTCAGTCGCTTCACGCCACGGAAACTGGTGTAAGCACCGGTCTGATGGGCCGCAAAGGTTCAGGACAGACTTTAACTTTAAATGATCAAATGGAGGAACAGACTTGATGGGCCGAATGGCCCGATTCTGCTCCTATCTCTTATGGTCATATGGAAACAGGTCCTTCAGCCCAACTCATGCATGCTGACCAAGGTGCAGACTGGAGCTATTGGCCAGAGGTAGCTATCGATATCCATGGACGTGGTAGTCCATGACCAGAGAGAGAGAAGTCTGGAGTTAGCTGAAGATGAAGTTTGGTCAGGCCTAGGAACACTTGCGACGCCAGTGTTTGGCGTTCACTTCCTGCCGTTGTCTGTAAGGAGGTTGCAAAGAGTAAAGATCAGCTTTATTTGTCTTGTGTGCAGTACATTGAAACATTGAAGGCTCATTTACATCAAATCAAATCCGCGAGGATTGTGCTGGGCAGCCCGCAAGTGTTACCGCACTTCCAGCGCCAACAGAGGATGCCCACAACTCACTAACCTCAATTGTACATCTTTGGAATGTGCAAGGAAAGTGGAACGCCCGGAAGAAACCCACGTGGTCTTGGGGAGAAAGTACAAACTCCTTCCAGTCAGTGGCGGAAGTTGGCGATTGCCAGCGCTGCAACGGCATTAGGCTAATTGCTATACTCCTGTTTCCTCCAGGTGCCCTGGTTTCCTCCCACATTCCAAAGTCGTGCGGGTCACAGTTAGTAAGTTGTGGGCACGTCACACCCGCATTAGTAGCATGGCGACACTTGCGGTCCCCAGGCAGCGGTGGTTGTTGACGCAGACGATGCTTCTTACTGTGCATTTCGAAGTACACCCGACAAATAAAACTGATCTTTAATCTTCTTCCTGAGCAATAGCGCCCAGCACAGAGGAATGGGATCTTTCTGTGCAGCTACTGCAAGCCCACATCAGATGATTAGTGAGGCTGCTGCTACTGGGACTGGGATAATCAGGGAGCAACAACCTCGCTCTACAGGGAACTCCACAATTCATAGGCTCAGCGGCCACCACACCAGTCACGGACAGCCCGTCACATCTGATATACGAGATGGATGAGGCCTCTAAACTCACGCAGAACCCTCTGCCCATAAGGCTAACAGGGGGTTCTGCTACCTTGTAGGTTAAGGCCTTTTGGACGGGGGCGGAGGGGAGGAGAAGGCGGGTGAGGCAGGAGACCTTTGGGGTGGGGAATGAGAGGGTGGGGGAGAGCATGGAGACTGTTCTGGTGGGGAACGCGAGGGTGGGACAGGGCATGGAGACTGTTGGGCTAGGAACGCAAGGGTGGGATGGAGCGTGGAGACTGTGGGGGTGGGAATGCGAGGAGGGGCAGAGTGTGGAGACTGTGGGGGTGGGGAACTCAAGGGTGGGATGGAGCGTGGAGACTGTGGGGGTGGGGAACGCGAGGGTGGGATAGGGCATGGAGACTGTGGGGGTGGGGAACATGAGGGTGGGGCAGAGTGTGGAGACTGTGGGGGTGGGGAACATGAAGGTGGGGCAGAGTGTGGAGACTGTGGGGGTGGGGAACATGAGGGTGGGGTAGGGCATGGAGACTGTGGGGGTGGGGAACATGAGGGTGGGGCAGAGTGTGGAGACTGTGGGGGTGGGGAACGCGAAGGTGGGGTAGGGCATGGAGACTGTGGGGTGGGGAACATGAGGGTGGGGCAGAGTGTGGAGATTGTGGGGGTGGGGAACATGAGGGTGGGGTAGGGCATGGAAACTGTGGGGGTGGGGAACATGAGGGTGGGGCAGAGCACGGAGACTGTGGGGGTGGGGAATGAGAGGGTGGGGTAGGGCATGGAGACTGTGGGGGTGGGGAATGAGAGGGTAGGACAGGGCATGGAGACTGTGGGGGTGGGGAACGAGAAGGTGGGGTAGGGCATGGAGACTGTCCTGGTGGGGAATGCGAGGGTGGAACAGAGCATGAAGACTGTCCTGGTGGGGAATGCGAGGGTGGGGCAGAGCGTGGAGACGAGGGGTGGGGAGATCGAGGGTGCGGCAGAGCATGGAGACTGTTCTGGTGGGGAACGCGAGGGTGGGGCAGAGCATGGAGACTGTGGGGGTGGAGAGAGCGAGGATGGGGCAGGGCATGGAGACTGTGGGGGTGGGGAACGCGAGGGTGAGGTAGAGCATGGAGACTGTGGGGGTGGGAAACGCGAGGGTGGGGTAGAGCATGGAGACTGTTCTGGTGGGGAATGTGAGGGTGGGGTAGAGCATGGAGACTGTCCTGGTGGGGAATGTGAGGGTGGGGCAGAGCGTGGAGACTGGCGGTGGGGAGAGCGAGGGTGGGGCAGGGCATGGAGACTGTGGGGGTGGGGAACACGAAGGTGGGGTAGGGCATGGAGACTGTCCTGGTGGGGAATGTGAGGGTGGAACAGAGCATGAAGACTGTCCTGGTGGGGAATGCAAGGGTGGGGCAGAGCGTGGAGACGAGGGGTGGGGAGAGCGAGGGTGGGGCAGAGCATGGAGACTGTTTTGGTGGGGAACGCGAGGGTGGGGCAGAGCATGGAGACTGTGGGGGTGGGGAGAGCGAGGGTGGGGCAGGGCATGGAGACTGTGGGGGTGGGGAACGCGAGGGTGAGGTAGAGCATGGAGACTGTGGGGGTGGGGAACGCGAGGGTGGGGCAGAGCATGGAGACTGTGGGGGTGGGGAACGCGAGGGTGGGGCAGAGCATGGAGACTGTGGGGGTGGGGAGAGCGAGGGTGGGGCAGGGCATGGAGACTGTGGGGGTGGGGAACGCGAGGGTGGGGCAGGGCATGGAGACTGTGGGGGTGGGGAACGCGAGGGTGGGGCAGGGCATGGAGACGAGGGGTGGGGAGAGCGAGGGTGGGGCAGAGCATGGAGACTGTGGGGGTGGGGAACGCGAGGATGGGGCAGGGCATGGAGACTGTGGGGGTGGGGAGAGCGAGGGTGGGGCAGGGCATGGAGACTGTGGGGGTGGGGAACGCGAGGGTGGGGCAGAGCATGGAGACTGTTCTGGTGGGGAATGTGAGGGTGGGGTAGAGCATGGAGAGTGTTCTGGTGGGGAACGCGAGGGTGGGGCAGGGCATGGAGACTGTGGGGGTGGGGAACGCGAGGGTGGGGCAGGGCATGGAGACGAGGGGTGGGGAGAGCGAGGGTGGGGCAGAGCATGGAGACTGTGGGGGTGGGGAACGCGAGGATGGGGCAGGGCATGGAGACTGTGGGGGTGGGGAGAGCGAGGGTGGGGCAGGGCATGGAGACTGTGGGGGTGGGGAACGCGAGGGTGGGGCAGAGCATGGAGACTGTTCTGGTGGGGAATGTGAGGGTGGGGTAGAGCATGGAGAGTGTTCTGGTGGGGAATGTGAGGGTGGGGCAGAGCCTGGAGACTGGGGGTGGGGAGAGCAAGGGTGGGGCAGGGCATGGAGACTGTGGGGGTGGGGAACACGAAGGTGGGGTAGGGCATGGAGACTGTCCTGGTGGGGAATGTGAGGGTGGAACAGAGCATGAAGACTGTCCTGGTGGGGAATGCAAGGGTGGGGCAGAGCGTGGAGACGAGGGGTGGGGAGAGCGAGGGTGGGGCAGAGCATGGAGACTGTTCTGGTGGGGAACGCGAGGGTGGGGCAGAGCATGGAGACTGTGGGGGTGGGGAGAGCGAGGGTGGGGCAGGGCATGGAGACTGTGGGGGTGGGGAACGCGAGGGTGAGGTAGAGCATGGAGACTGTGGGGGTGGGGAACGCGAGGGTGGGGCAGAGCATGGAGACTGTGGGGGTGGGGAACGCGAGGGTGGGGCAGAGCATGGAGACTGTGGGGGTGGGGAACGCGAGGGTGGGGCAGAGCATGGAGACTGTGGGGGTGGGGAGAGCGAGGGTGGGGCAGGGCATGGAGACTGTGGGGGTGGGGAACGCGAGGGTGGGGCAGAGCATGGAGACTGTTCTGGTGGGGAATGTGAGGGTGGGGTAGAGCATGGAGACTGTCCTGGTGGGGAATGTGAGGGTGGGGCAGAGCGTGGAGACTGGCGGTGGGGAGAGCAAGGGTGGGGCAGGGCATGGAGACTGTGGGGGTGGGGAACACGAAGGTGGGGTAGAGCATGGAGACTGTGGGGGTGGGGAACGTGAGGGTGAGGCAGAGCACGGAGACTGTTCTGGTGGAGAATGTGAGGGTGGAGTAGAGTATGGAGACTGTTCTGGTGGGGAACATGAGCGTAGGATAGGGCAGGGAGTGACGGGAACTTCAGGAGAATGACTGAGATGGATCCTGATGATGTTTGCAGCAGGGAAGGTTGGGGCAACTACAAAGAAGAGCGTTGTGGTGGCGTAGCAGCACAGTGAAAAGCGTAACACTAATACAGCACCCGAGACCCCGGTTCAATTCCCACCATCGTCTATAAGGAGTTTGTACGATCCGCCCCCTCCACCACCCCCCCGTGACTGCGTGCGGTCCCTCCGGGTGCTCCGGTTTCCTCCCACATTCCAAAGACGCACAGGTTAATTGGTCACATGGGTGTAGTCTCGTTGGGCCGGAAACGACTGTCAATGCGCTATATCTCGAAGTAAATAAAAATAAAGGAAGTCAAATCCTCCTGGGAGCAGACAGACTCTACTATAAAACCCGGAGTCCATGTGAATAGGACCGGACAAGGTCTCCATTCCCACTATCAGCACGGAGGGCTCAGGGTACTCACGGCCCCTGTGCGCTCATCACAGCGTCTGCACGTGATGTCACGGCAGCCTTTGATGTCACTGCGCACGGAGGGCGCAGATCACAAGTGCGACGCCAGGCCAAGGTTCCAGTCCTGCTGGCCCTTCTGCCGCACCAAAGCTCAGGAACCTCGGGGAAGCTTCACGTAGCTGTCTCCTCTGTTGAGACGCAAATAGGGAGGGGCAATAAATGCTGGCAACTCTATCCCAAAATTAGTGTAGCGTAACGCAATTACAGCGCCCGGGTTCAGTTCTGCTGCCGTCTGGAAGGATCTTGTACGCTCTACCTTTGGCCGCATGAGTTTCATCCAGGTGCCCCTGTTTCCTCCCAAATATATTCCAAAGATGTACAGGTTAGGTTAATTGGATACTATAGAGAAAGTGCAGAGGAGATTAACAAGGATGTTGCCTGGATTATGAGAATAGATTGAGTGAACTTGGCCTTTTCTCCTCGGAGTGACGGAGGATGAGAGGTGACCTGATTGAGGTGTATAAAACGAGGGGCATTGATCGTGTGGATAGCCAGAGGCTTTTTCCCTGGGCTGAAATGGCTAACACGAGGGGGCAGAGTTTTAAGGTGCTTGGAAGTAGGTACAAGGGGGATATCAGAAGTACATTTTTCACACAGAGAGCGGTAGGTTTGTGGAATGCACTGCTAGAGACGGTGATGGAGGCGGATACAATAGGGTCTTTTAAGGGACTCTTAGATAGGTGCACGAGGCTTAGAAAAATAGAGGGCTATGCAGTAGGGAAATTCTAGGTAGTTTCTAGAGTAGGTTACATGGTCAGCACAACATTGTGGGCCGAAGGGCCTGTAATATGCTGTAGATTTCTATGTTTCTAACTGCTCTCATCTCCTTGGACAAGATAATAATCTACAGCTGCTACCATGGACAGAACAGAGTAAGGGACTTTCCCGGTCATTCGCCACTCAGCTGCCTCATTAATGCTACTCCAGTAGATGAGGTTAACCAAGAGCAGGGCAATGTTCTTTCTAAAGTAGCCTGACACAGACTGTTCCTCCCTTCCCACCCACCACCCCGGGGCTTTCTCATCCATACTGGGTCCCTGTGAAATACAGCCTCGGGGCTCACACCACAAGGCTCAGGGACAGTGCGTTCTTTTTGCATGGGCATAGTTTGTTGTCTTCTGCACTCTGGGTGATCTTTCACTGATCCTGTTATACTTGCTTTTCGGTGGATGCATTGAGTATTCCCACAGAGCAAATGACTCTCCGGGTTATATATGGTGACATATATGTACTTTGATAATAAAATTGACTTTAAACCTTGAACTTTGAAATTTATTATGAAAGTACATACTATATATGTCACCATATACATCCCTGAGATTTATTTTCTTGTGGGCATACTCAATAAATCTATAGAATAATAACCATAATAGGATCAACTGGGGAGGGGTTCATTTTCTTTCAAGCAGCTACAAGAAGACAAGAACTACAATAGAATTTATGACAAACTACATTTAACAAACACTGGCGAACATCCAATGTGCAAAATAAAGTCCCACTTTTAAAATCTTCAACCTTTTGTTCACCTCTCTCTCGTGGTCTCCCTGCTCCCTGCCTCTGTCCAGTCCTCCAGCGAACACAAGAGATCCCTTTGTGCTAGCAACATCATTATGTGCCATGTCATATGATCTGGGCAATCACGGTTTTTAACCATGATACCTCCTGGCGAATTTTTCTCCTGAAGTGGATTGCCGTTGCCTTCTTCTGGGCAGTGTCTTTACAAGACGAGTGATCCCAGCCATTATCAATACTGCAGCGGCCAATTCTAACCAAACCAGTTGCCGCTGCTGGCGACCCCCATGGATTTGTCATACCCGCGTGACGCACCTTTCAGCTCAAATAACGATTGTTCCAAACATCACAGATCTGCATTTGACTCTTTATTAACAATTAACAAATATACAATCTTGAAGCGAGAAACTTAAAAGTCCCCAAGTGTAAGTTAAGCGTAATTGAGCCGTCAACGAAAGAGGTGACAGCTGTCGGTCCCCAGCTCCGAACTCCCACGAACAAAGCGTGAATGCGTGACTTATTCCCCTTGCTTTAACCATGCCCCCCAGTCATGTGACTAGTTACCATAATGAATGCATGACACACAATGCAATGCAGATGGCGAACAGGCGCACGGCTCCTACAAATACTCCAGAGACTGTCTGCCTGGCGTCAGTGGTCTGCACCAGCCGCTCATACGACCATCCACCACCTGCTCCCGTGGTTCCACGTGACCCTGATCACGGGGCTAAGGACTCTTGCCCAAGGGTGACCTGCAGGCCAGCAGAGGTAAGGAGCGCCTGACCCCTCGTTTGGTTAAAGACGGATCTCTACCCTGCCACCCAGATATTGTGCTACATTGCCTACAGAACGAGCGCGCACTCTCAGGTCTCCCAAGTCAATATGGCCACTGGAGGGTGGGGAAGGGGTTGGAATGTAGCTTGTGGGGGACTGGGGTTGCCAATTGTCCCGTATTAGCGGGACATCCCGTATATTGGGCTAAATTGGTTTGTCCCATACAGGACCGCCCTTGTCCCTTATTTCCCCCACTAAGGTAGAGCGTTCCTATGAAACCATTCATAAGCCGAAATGGTGTAAAGCGCAGAAGCAATTACCATTAATTTATATAAAAAAAATTTTTGAGCGTTCCCAGACCCAAAAAAATAACCTACCAAATCATACCAAGTAACACATAAAACCAAAAATAAAACTAACATATAGTAAAAGCAGGAATGATATGATAAATACACAGCCTATATAAAGTAGAAATAATGTATGTACAGTGTAGCAGAATTGGGAAGATTAAGTCAAAACCGATTTGTAGGAAAAAAAAAATCGGGACGTACACGCATGCGCACACAGGTGCCCACGCAAGGCTTCATGGTCATTGTAGTCTTTCTCGGGGTAAACACGAGTGTCCCGTATTTGACTGCTACTTTTGTCCCTTATTTGGGAGTGAGAAAGCTGGCAACCCTATGGGGGACTGAGTAAGGAACCCTGACCTGTAGTTTTTTTTTTAGGAAAGATTAGGGAGCTATCAAGTTTAGGATGGGCCAAATGGCCTCCTTTCCCATGCGAGGGCATGACTTGCTTCTGGCAGCAGCCAGACCCCTCGGTAGTGTGTCTCTCTCTACCCACCCCTCTCCGGGCCCTGGTGATACTGGGCCCAGGTCTGACACCTGCCGCTACCTTGGGCAGGCCGACAGTACGTGCCAAGGGTTAAACACGCCTTGAAGGAGAGCCGGTGGTTTCAGGCAGCAGAAGTGAAATTTTCGCTTCCCCAATTCTACGTTAGCGAGATTCAAAACGCTAGTTGTCAGCCCTGGTTTTCACATCCCTGCTCGGGCTCTGCGGCCTGCTGGGAACTCCCGGCTCCACTGATTCAAGCTTCCGTAGCTCCCTGATTTGCTCCACCCATGCCTGAGCCACAAGCTCCGGAGTTCCCTCCTTAATCCTCTCCGCTTCACCTTCCTTTTCTCGTGATGTTTCCCATCTGCCTCAGTGGCAGAGCTCACTTAGTCTTTTACTTTGGGGGGAGTACTAAATGCTGCTGATATAAAACTCCAGATGTAAACACCACGGCACATTCTATAAGAGCGTAATTAGGCCATTCGGCCCAACACGTCTGCTGCACCATTCAATCGTGTCTGACATCTTTTTCCACCCCAAACCTTAACCCCCTGTACCATTCAAGAATTTATCAATCTCTGCTTTAAATACACCCAATGGCTTGGCCTCCACAGTCATCCAGGCAAAAAAATTTCCACAGATTCACCACCCTCTGGCTGAAGAAACTCCTCCTCATGCCATTTCTAAAAGGACACCCCTATAGTACCCTAACAGAAATATTCTCTCCACTACCACCCTATCCAGGTTTTTCAGTATCCGCTAGGTTGCAATGAGATCCTCCCCTCAGCCTTATGAATTCCAGCGAGTCCAGGCCCAGAGCCATCAAATGTTCCTCGTACGCTAAGCCTTTCGCTCCCAGGATCATTTTTGTGAGCCTCCCTTTCCTTAGAAAAGGGGCCAAAATTTCTCACAATATTCCAAATGTGGCCTGACCAGCGGCCGATAAACACAGCAGATTCTGCCGATGCTGGAAATCTGGAGCAGCACACACAAAACATGGGAACACCAACGCCTTTGAGCGGAAAATCCTCCAAAACGTAGTGGATTTGACCCAGTGCATCACAGGTAAAGCCCTCTCAACCATTGAGCACATCGATATGAAACACTGTTGTAGGAAAGCAGCATCCATCGTCAAAGATCCTCACCACCCAGCCCGTGCTCTTTTCTCACTGCTACCATCAGGTAGAAGGTACAAGAGCCTCAGGACTCGCACCACCAGGTTCAAGAACAGTTACTACCCCTCAACCATCCGGCTCTTGAACAACGCTCAACTATGGAGACATTCCCACAACGGATGGTCTCACTTTAAGGACTCTTTTATCTTATTTCATGCTCATTCTTTATTGCTATTTATTTATATTGCAGCAGGATCAATAGGTACATTTAATGTCAGAGAAATGCATACAATTTGCATTTGCTGTCCATTGATCCCATTTACAGTTGCTGTTCTATAGATTTGCTAAGTATGCCTGCAGAAAAAGAATCTCAGGGTCGTGTGTGGTGACATGTATGTACTCTGATAATAAACTTTACTTTAAACTTTGAGCAAATGCTGGAGGAACTCAGCAATTCGGGCAGCATCTATGCAGGGGCATAAACAGTTAACGATGCAGTCTGAGACCCCTTATAGATGCTGCCTGACCTGCTGGGCGTTCTGTGTGTTCCTGGTAAAGCCCTGACCTTTACAGTCCTCTCGAAGTGAATGCACATGAATTACGACTGACTCAAACTGCAAGTTAACTTTAAGGGAATGCAGAACTGGTACTCCCAGGACTATAATACCACCCCGCCACCCCCCCATATCTCACAAGATAAAATGAGCCTATTTGGATCATTGAGTCTATGCCAGGCCTCGGTGCAATCACATTCCCCCATCTATTACCTTGAATTCATCAATACCTCTCTACCCACCCCCACACCAGCTCTCCTTACACTTACACAGAGAAGTACAGCACAGAAACAGGCCCTTCAGGCCATCTAGACTATACTGACACACTTAGGCTGCCTAGTTCCATCGACTGGCACCGAGTCTGTAGCCCTCCATCTCCCTCCCATCCAAGTACCAATCCAAACTTCTCTTAAACGTTGAAATCGAGCTCGCATCCACCATTTGCACTGGCAGCTCGTTCCACTCTCTCACCACCCTCTGAGTGAAGAAGTTTCCCCTCATGTTCCCCTTAAACCTTTCACCCTCAACCCATGACCTCTGGTTGTAGTCCCACCCAACTTCAGTAGAAAAAGCCTGCTCGCATTTCCCTTATCTATACCCCTCATAATTTTGAGATACCTCTATCACATCTCCCCTCAGCCTTCTACATTGCAAGGAGTAAGTTCCTAACCTATTCAATCTTTCGTTATAACTCAGGTCCTCCAGACCTGGCAACATCCTTGTAAATCTTTTAAGAGACTCCTGCACAGGTACGTGGAGCTTAGAAAAATAGAAGGCTATGGGTAACCCAAGGTAATTTCTAAAGTAAGGACATGTTCAGCACAGCATTGTGGGCTGAATGGCCTGTATTGTGCTGTAGGTTTTCTATGTTTCTATGTTCTAAATTTTTTTTGTACTCTTTCAACCTTATTTGCTGTACATCTTTCTTGTGGGTCGGTCACCAAAACTGCACACAATACTCCAATTTGGGCCTCACCAACGTCTTATGCAACTTCAACATAACATCCCATCTCCTGTACTCAATAATTAGACATATCCACTGACGTTGATCTCAGTACATCAAGACCGAGAAGGACACTACAGAGGCAAACATGAAGCAGGCAGGAGAACCCTTAAAAGCGTGGTTCTCTTCTGATAACTCCGTGAACAAACTTATTGAGATAAATGCCATCTACGAACCCCAAAGAGCCATAGAAACGCGAGCCAGTGGAAGTCAGAGGTCAACTGTAGGGGCTAGCCAATCAGGATCGAGGCAAGCAAACGGGGGCCTATATAAACGCGAGCACTCCCAGAGAGAAGCACCAACAACTGTGCACTGCGGATGTCACCTCGACTGGTGTTGAAACGTCTGCAAGCTAATTGCCAAGCTCGGTGAGCGCTGCTACATCATTAGTCAAAGTGGAAGGGCTGGACCATAGGCCCATTGTGAGCCACCCGCCCAGCAGTGTCAGCGGGGAGTCCCTGTCACAGAGGGCCTGCAGTGGATTATGTATGGGCTGTTAATTCATCTGTGATGTTTCAGTGAATAGAACGACAAAAAAATGAAGCCAATGAACTGCAGATGATGGAAGTTGAAATGAACACACCAGATCAGGCAGCTTCTGCGGGGAGTGAAGCAAAGTTGACATTTCAGACCAGGAGCGCCCCAGATCGAACTGACAGCCTACAGGTAGGTTTTAACAGGCAGGCAGTGGCTTGCTCTTCCAGACCCAGGATCTACGGTCGAAATGACCTTTTTTCAACACAGGCCCTCACTCTTTTTCAACGCAAGAACTAACAGATGCTGGATCTGGCAACAGTGATCCAGAGGTTCTTTGGATTTCAAGGATGAGGCAAAAAGCTTGGCAGTTTTGGTGAACGCAGCAGGCCAGGCCGCATCTCTAGGAAGAGGTACAGTTGACATTTCGGGCCGAGACCCTTCGTCCAGCAACTTTTATGTGTGTTCCTTGAAATTCCAGCATCTGCAGATCTCCTCGTGTTTGAGCTTGGCAGTTTTGGCCATCTTATTTAAGGTCACACGAACAAAGGACGGACAAAGACAGAGAAAAGAAGTTGCAGTCATCTCATTCTCAGACCGCAGATAAACGCACATCTCACTAATAGCAAGTAACCTATGAATTGTCCAGATCCAAGTTCCATGTAAGTTTTATTATCAAAGTAAATATGTGTCACCATATACGACCCTAAGAATCATTTTCCTGTGGGCACAGGTACAACAAAGGCAGCAGAAAAACTGAGAAGTTGCTAGAAAATACAGAATCAGCCATACTACGATTAAAAAAATTTATGAACAATTACACGAAAACAGTACTGTGCAAAAGTCTTAGGCACCCTGGATACATATATCATATAGTACTGTATCCTATTATATAAAAATTATAAGCAAGTATAAGAAAGTTAAACTACAAAAAAAGTACTCAAAAAATATCAATTCTATGC
Organism: Mobula birostris; assembly: GCF_030028105.1. Taxonomy (NCBI): domain Eukaryota; kingdom Metazoa; phylum Chordata; class Chondrichthyes; order Myliobatiformes; family Myliobatidae; genus Mobula; species Mobula birostris. The sequence goes on from NC_092379.1 coordinate 15,106,928, forward strand.
CCTAATCCAACACAGAGAGCCATGAGTGACTGAGGAGAATAGATGGATGGAAAGAAAAGCGATTTACCGAAGGGCGAATCTGTCCACAGAGGAAGTCTGAAGGTATTTGCTTGAGCTGCCAGTTCTTGCCCGGTGGACCCTGGCCAGAAGAATTGGTAAAGTGGTGTTACCTTGTGCCAAGAGCTCTTCACATGCTGGGCAGGCCTGGCTGGTAGCACCCGTGGTCCGCGCCTCACATCGGGCAAAGCTGCTTACCGCAGGCGCTGCTCGCACTTGCCAGTCCCGTGACCTCCCCGCTCACCTCCCTCAGCTCAAGTGAACTCCGCAAACAGGAAGCGAAATCCCCATCGACATGTATATTGAAAAGAAATGAGTTTGAACAAGAAGTGAATGTGGAAGTGATAGTGGGGGCAGTGAACCTGCTCCTCGAGGCTCTGATACAGCCCAGTGTCATTACCCCTCCATCTCATCCTCTCGCAGCCCAGACCTTCAAGGTCCATCTGTTGTACTTACTCACTCCCCATTACACTGCTGGCCTCTGTCTCTGGCAGTGCTCAGGGCTCCCTTCATTGTGCCAGTAGCTTCCTCTTGGTTTCCACTACTGCCAGTCATGCAAGTCTCAGGAATACTATCTCACTCAGATGTAGAAGGATTTTTCATTGCTGTTTCCATAACAATCTTATTTTTTGACCAGACAGGGTTGTTAGCCCTGAGCTGAACCCCCGCACTTGAAGGACTCTTAGTCTGACATCTACCTTTTGACCTGTTTGGCATGTGACCCTACGAAGAGCCAAAGCATAAAGCCCTGGATTCCAGCCAACATAGTTTAGACTAGATTATGAGGACACTCAGTCCTCGTTTATTGTCATTTAGAAATGCATGCATTAAAAAATGTTACAATGTTCCTCCAGAAAGATATCACAGAAACACAGGACAAACCAAGACTAAAACTGACAAAACCACATAATTATAACATATAGTTACAACAGTGCAAAGCAATACCGTAATTTGATAAAGAGCAGACCATGGGCAAGGTAAAAAAAAAGTCTCAAAGTCCTGATAGCCCCATATCTCACGCAGACAGTAGAAGGGAGAAACTCTCCCCACCATGAACCTCCAAGCACCGCAAACTTGCCGATGCAGCACCATTGGAAGCACCCGACCGCAGCGGACTCTGAGTCCATCCGAAAACTTCGAGCCTCCGACCAGCCCTCCGACACCGAGCACCATCTCTACCGAGCGCTTCGACCCCGCTCTGGCCGCCGAGCAACAAGCAAAGCCGAGGACTCGGGGCCTTCCCCTCCGGAGATTCTGGATCACACAGTAGCAGCAGCAGTGAAACAGGCATTTCAGAAGTTTCACCAGATGTTCCTCCATGCTCTCACGTCCGTCTCCATCAAATCAGGATTGTGCACGATACCCTACTTGACAGATAACAGATATCATTCACCGGAGTGGCCGCTGCGCGCTGCGTCGCGCCGCCATCTTCTCCTCCTGCAGTGGCATAGTTCCTCCCCCATAGTTCTCTGGGTCATTGAGGCACACAAGCCTCCAAACCCAATGCCAAGCTTGTGGTCTTCGTGGAGGGGTCCCTCCGATGAGACTCAATAAATCAGCTGGACACCACCATCCCAGATCCAGAGGAGAGTCCTGGTAGCATATTACCCACAGACGATTCCTCAGGTGAATAACTTTCCACTTCCTTGCATCCATTACGAGGATCTGTCAGAGTCACAGAGTTGTACATCAGGTCAGCAGTTCCTTCAGGACAGATCGTCCATGCTGACCGTAGCACCTTCTTCAGCTAGTCCCACTTCTCCACGTTTGGCCTGTGTCACCTTAAAGCTCTCCCATCCACGTGCCGTCCACTGTCAGGCATGGAGGAGCCACTAAACAGGATCGGAAGAAAGACTGCAGGAAGTTGTAAACTCAGCCAGCTCCATCATGGGCTCCAGCCCCCTCAGCACTGAGTCCATCTTCAAAGCTGACTCATGACTCACGAAGGTGGCATCCATCATTAAGGACTCCCACAACCCAGGGCATGCTTACTTTTCATTACTACCATCAGAAAGTAGGTACAGGGGCCTGAAGACGCATACTCAACATTTTAGGAACAGCTTCCTCCCCTCCGCCATCAGATTCTAAATGGTCAATGTACCGATTTATCTTATTTTTATTGTATATTTTATGCTTTGCACTGTACTGCTGTCGCAAAACAACAAGTTTTATACGTCAGTGATTATTATTGGCCAGAAAGAACTACAATCAGTGAACAAGAATGGAGGCGGCCATTTTGTGAGACTGTCCTTGCAGTCACCATTTTGTGAACTGTTTGATAAACTGGTTCTTGTTCTGGGATAACTTAATCAGAGCACTTGAATGTGGACATTGGGAATTTCTGCGAATGATCTGCTAAACCTGAGACTGTTCTCAGGTAAGAAACTGTTTATAGTATAAAGTGGAAGGTTTGCAGAAGCAGTCTCATCATCTCAGCAACACATCAGTCCATGGCCTCCTCTACTGCCACGATGAGACCACACTCAGGTTGGAGGAGTGATACCTTATAGTCCATCTGTGTAGCCTCTAACCTGATGGCAAGAACATCTGTTTCTTGAACTTCCAGTAATTACGCCCCATGCTGTCCTTTACCATTTCCTCTCCCTCTCTCACTTCATTTCCTTACCTGCCCATCGCCTCCCTCTGGTGCTCCTCCCCCTCCCCTTCTGTCCTCTCCTATCAGATTCCCCCTTCTCCAGCCCTTTATCTCTTTCACCAATCAACTTCCCAGCTCTTTACTTCACCCCCTCCCCCTCTTTCACCCATTACCTGCCACCTTGTGTTTCTTGCTCCACTTCCCCCTACCTTCTTACTCTAACTTCTCATCTCTTTTTTCCCAGGACTGAAGATGGGTCTTAGCCTGAAACGTTGACTGTACTCTTTTCTACAGATGCTGCCTGGCCTGCTGAGTTCCTCCAGTGTTTTGTGTGTGTTAATCTGGGCCCAGTGTCTGGGTGATCTAGCTTGCCTGGTTTGAACCAGTCAGAGTTGAAGAGACCAAAAAGAGTCACCTAAGTCAGGAAGTTGAAGGTGAAGGCCATAAAACATAAACTTGGTAACCCTGGGCTACATCCAATGGGAATCTAACACGTCAGTCGGGTGACCACAAGCCAATGAAATTGGAACATCATAGATTGATCTGATAAGGAAAAGGATAAAAATGAGGCTTTTGGAAGCTCAGGCAGTGACAACTCTCCAGAGACCAACTGGCACGGATGTCAGACACATGGACCACAAGGAATACCTGGCCAGCCTAGACTTTTCATCCCGGATATTACATTTTCTCTTCTTTCACTGTCCATGGAGGGTCAGGGAAACGTAATAGGTGTACAAGTAGTTAGTTAATTTGTGAATTCACATTCTTGAATTGAGACAGTAGAGGTACAGTACTGTACAAAAGTCTTAGGCACATAGTCATAGTCTTTCACTACCTCAACTACTGCACAGAGTCTTGTCATCTTCAGAAGTTTTCTGATGACTCTGCCATAGTTGGATGCATCAGCAAGGTAGATGAGGCTGACTACAGGGCTACTGTAAGAAACTTTGTCACATGTGCGAGCAGAATTATCTGCAGCTTAATGTGAAAAAGACTCAGGAGCTGGTGGTAGACCTCAGGAGAGCTAAGGCACCGGTGACCCCTGTTTCCATCCAGGGGGTCAGTGTGGACATGGTGTAGGATTACAAATACCTGGGGATATGAATTGCCAATAAACTGGACTGGTCAAAGAACACAGAGGCTGTCTACAAGAAGGGTCAGAGCCGTCTCTATTTCCTGAGGAGACTGAGGTCCTTTAACACCTCCCAGACGATGCTGAGGATGTTCTATGATTCTGTGGTGGCCAGTGCAATCATGTTTGCTGTTGTGTGCTGGGGCAGCAGGCTGAGGGTAGCAGACACCAACAGAATCAACAATCTCATTCGTAAGGCCATTGATGTTGTGGGGATGGAACTGGACTCTCTGACGGTGGCGTCTGAAAAGAGGATGCTGTCCAAATTGCATACCATCTTGGACAATGTCTCTCATCCACTACATAACATACTGGCTGGGCACAGGAGTACATTCAGCCAGAGACTCATTCCACCGAGATGCAACACAGAGCATCATAGGAAGTCATTCCTGCCTGTGGCCATCAAACTTTACAACTCCTCCCTTGGAGGGTCAGACACCCTGAGCCAATAGGCTGGTCCTGGACTTATTTCCTGGCATAATTTACATATTACTATTTAACTATTTATGGTTTTATTACTATTTAATTATTTATGGTGCAACTGTAACGAAAACCAATTTCCCCCGGGATCAATGAAGTATGACTATGACTATGAGACTAAGACTACAGTACTGTACCAAAGTCTTAGGCACATCAGGAGTCCCACCGCTGAACCTTGTGGAACTCGACAGGTCATAGGCTTCCAGTCTGACAAACAATTGTGCACTACAAACACTCTCACTCCTGCCAACAGTTCATAATCCAATTGGCCAGTTTCCTCTGACTAGCCTGCCATGGGGGACCTTGTTAAAATCCATCACCCTGCCCTCAATAGTCCAAAGGAGATAGAGAAGATGAGGTCCTTGACCAATTGGAAGAACTTTGGAAAGGTTGCACTTGTTGTCATTGTAATGTGTCCACAGCACATCACAGGAGTCGGGTCAGGCCTAATGTGTCTGAAGGGGCCAGAAGGAGTTACAGAGATAGGCAGTGGTGTGGAGTGTGGAGAAGGTTACAGAGATAGGGAGGGGTGCAGGAGCTGGAAGGGTTTATGTAGATAGGAAGGGGTGTAAGAGTTGGAGGAGGTTATGTAGATAGGAAGGGGTGTAAGAGTTGGAGGAGGTTATGGAGATAGGGAGGGGTGTAGGGGCTGAGGAGGTTATGGAGATAGGGAGGGGTGTAGGGTTGAGGAGGTTATGGAGATAGGAAGGGGTGTAGGGGTTCAGGAAGTTATGGAGATAGGGAGGGGTGTAGGAGCTGAGGAGGTTATGGAGATAGGAAGGGGTGTAGGGACTGAGGAAGTTATGGAGATAGGGAGAGGTCTAGGGGCTGAGGAAGTTATGGAGATAGGGAGGGGTGTAGGAGCTGAGGAAGTTATGGAGATAGGGAGGGGTGTAGGAGCTGAGGAGGTTATGGAGATAGGGAGGGGTGTAGGGACTGAGGAAGTTATGGAGATAGGGAGGGGTGTAGGAGCTGAGGAAGTTATGGAGATAGGGAGGGGTGTAGGGACTGAGGAAGTTATGGAGATAGGGAGGGGTGTAGGGGCTGAGGAAGTTATGGAGATAGGGAGGGGTGTAGGGACTGAGGAAGTTATGGAGATAGGGAGGGGTGTAGGGGCTGAGGAGGTTATGGAGATAGGGAGGGGTGTAGGGCTTCAGGAAGTTATGGAGATAGGAAGGGGTGTAGGGGTTCAGGAAGTTATGGAGATAGGGAGGGGTGTAGGGACTGAGGAAGTTATGGAGATAGGGAGGGGTGTAGGAGCTGAGGAGGTTATGGAGATAGGGAGGGGTGTAGGGGCTGAGGAGGTTATGGAGATAGGGAGGGGTGTAGGAGCTGAGGAAGTTATGGAGATAGGGAGGGGTGTAGGAGCTGAGGAGGTTATGGAGATAGGGAGGGGTGTAGGGGTTGAGGAGGTTATGGAGATAGGAAGGGGTGTAGGGGTTCAGGAAGTTATGGAGATAGGGAGGGGTGTAGGAGCTGAGGAAGTTATGGAGATAGGGAGGGGTGTAGGGGCTGAGGAAGTTATGGAGATAGGGAGGGGTGTAGGAGCTGAGGAGGTTATGGAGATAGGGAGGGGTGTGGGGTTGAGGAGGTTATGGAGATAGGAAGGGGTGTAGGGGTTCAGGAAGTTATGGAGATAGGGAGGGGTGTAGGAGCTGAGGAAGTTATGGAGATAGGGAGGGGTGTAGGGGCTGAGGAAGTTATGGAGATAGGGAGGGGTGTAGGAGCTGAGGAGGTTATGGAGATAGGGAGGGGTGTAGGGGCTGAGGAAGTTATGGAGATAGGGAGGGGTGTAGGAGCTGAGGAGGTTATGGAGATAGGGAGGGGTGTAGGGGCTGAGGAAGTTTGGAGATAGGGAGGGGTGTAGGAGCTGAGGAAGTTATGGAGACAGGAGGGGTGTAGGGACTGAGGAAGTTATGGAGATAGGGAGAGGTGTAGGGGCTGAGGAAGTTTGGAGATAGGGAGGGGTGTAGGAGCTGAGGAGGTTATGGAGATAGGGAGGGGTGTAGGGCTTCAGGAAGTTATGGAGATAGGAAGGGGTGTAGGGGTTCAGGAAGTTATGGAGATAGGGAGGGGTGTAGGAGCTGAGGAAGTTATGGAGATAGGGAGGGGTGTAGGGGCTGAGGAGGTTATGGAGATAGGGAGAGGTGTAGGGGCTGAGGAGGTTATGGAGATAGGGAGGGGTGTAGGGGCTGAGGAAGTTATGGAGATAGGGAGGGGTGTAGGAGCTGAGGAAGTTATGGAGATAGGGAGGGGTGTAGGGGCTGAGGAAGTTATGGACATAGGGAGGGGTGTAGGGCTTCAGGAAGTTATGGAGATAGGGAGGGGTGTAGGGACTGAGGAAGTTATGGAGATAGGGAGGGGTGTAGGGACTGAGGAAGTTATGGAGATAGGAAGGGGTGTAGGAGCTGAGGAAGTTATGGAGATAGGGAGGGGTGTAGGGGCTGAGGAGGTTATGGAGATAGGGAGGGGTGTAGGGGCTGAGGAGGTTATGGAGATAGGGAGGGGTGTAGGAGCTGAGGATGTTATGGAGATAGGGAGGGGTGTAGGAGCTGAGGAGGTTATGGAGACAGGGAGGGGTGTAGGAGCTGAGGAGGTTATGGAGATAGGAAGGGGTGTAGGGACTGAGGAAGTTATGGAGATAGGGAGAGGTGTAGGGGCTGAGGAAGTTATGGAGATAGGGAGGGGTGTAGGGGCTGAGGAAGTTATGGAGATAGAGAGGGGTGTGGAAACTGAGGAGGTTATGGAGATAGGGAGGGGTGTAGGGGCTGAGGAAGTTATGGAGATAGGGAGGGGTGTAGGAGCTGAGGAGGTTATGGAGATAGGGAGGGGTGTAGGGTTGAGGAGGTTATGGAGATAGGGAGGGGTGTAGGAGCTGAGGAGGTTATGGAGATAGGGAGGGGTGTAGGGTTGAGGAGGTTATGGAGATAGGGAGGGGTGTAGGAGCTGAGGAGGTTATGGAGACAGGGAGGGGTGTAGGGGTTGAGGAGGTTATGGAGATAGGGAGAGGTGTAGGGGCTGAGGAAGTTTGGAGATAGGGAGGGGTGTAGGAGCTGAGGAAGTTATGGAGATAGGGAGGGGTGTAGGGGTTGAGGAAGTTATGGAGATAGGGAGGGGTGTAGGAGCTGAGGAGGTTATGGAGATAGGGAGGGGTGTAGGGGCTGAGGAGGTTATGGAGATAGGGAGGGGTGTAGGAGCTGAGGAGGTTATGGAGATAGGGAGGGGTGTAGGGGCTGAGGAAGTTATGGAGATAGGGAGGGGTGTAGGGGCTGAGGAGGTTATGGAGATAGGGAGAGGTGTAGGGGCTGAGGAAGTTTGGAGATAGGGAGGGGTGTAGGAGCTGAGGAGGTTATGGAGATAGGGAGGGGTGTAGGAGCTGAGGAGGTTATGGAGATAGGGAGGGTTGTAGGGGCTGAGGAAGTTATGGAGATAGGGAGGGGTGTAGGAGCTGAGGAAGTTATGGAGATAGGGAGGGGTGTAGGGGCTGAGGAAGTTATGGAGATAGGGAGGGGTGTAGGGCTTCAGGAAGTTATGGAGATAGGGAGGGGTGTAGGGACTGAGGAAGTTATGGAGATAGGGAGGGGTGTAGGAGCTGAGGAAGTTATGGAGACAGGGAGGGGTGTAGGGACTGAGGAGGTTATGGAGATAGAGAGGGGTGTGGAAACTGAGGAGGTTATGGAGATAGGGAGGGGTGTAGGAGCTGAGGAAGTTATGGAGATAGGGAGGGGTGTAGGGGCTGAGGAGGTTATGGAGATAGGGAGGGGTGTAGGGACTGAGGAGGTTATGGAGACAGGGAGGGGTGTAGGGACTGAGGAAGTTATGGAGATAGGGAGAGGTGTAGGGGCTGAGGAAGTTATGGAGATAGGGAGGGGTGTAGGGGCTGAGGAAGTTATGGAGATAGGGAGGGTGTAGGGGCTGAGGAAGTTATGGAGATAGGGAGGGGTGTAGGAGCTGAGGAGGTTATGGAGATAGGGAGGGGTGTAGGAGCTGAGGAGGTTATGGAGATAGGGAGGGGTGTAGGGACTGAGGAAGTTATGGAGATAGGGAGAGGTGTAGGGGCTGAGGAAGTTATGGAGATAGGGAGGGGTGTAGGGGCTGAGGAAGTTATGGAGATAGAGAGGGGTGTGGAAACTGAGGAGGTTATGGAGATAGGGAGGGGTGTAGGGGCTGAGGAAGTTATGGAGATAGGGAGGGGTGTAGGAGCTGAGGAGGTTATGGAGATAGGGAGGGGTGTAGGGTTGAGGAGGTTATGGAGATAGGGAGGGGTGTAGGAGCTGAGGAGGTTATGGAGACAGGGAGGGGTGTAGGGGTTGAGGAGGTTATGGAGATAGGGAGAGGTGTAGGGGCTGAGGAAGTTTGGAGATAGGGAGGGGTGTAGGAGCTGAGGAAGTTATGGAGATAGGGAGGGGTGTAGGGGTTGAGGAAGTTATGGAGATAGGGAGGGGTGTAGGGGCTGAGGAGGTTATGGAGATAGAGAGGGGTGTAGGAGCTGAGGAAGTTATGGAGATAGGGAGGGGTGTAGGAGCTGAGGAGGTTATGGAGATAGGGAGGGGTGTAGGGGCTGAGGAGGTTATGGAGATAGGGAGAGGTGTAGGGGCTGAGGAAGTTTGGAGATAGGGAGGGGTGTAGGGGCTGAGGAGGTTATGGAGATAGGGAGAGGTGTAGGGGCTGAGGAAGTTTGGAGATAGGGAGGGGTGTAGGAGCTGAGGAGGTTATGGAGACAGGGAGGGGTGTAGGGGTTCAGGAAATTATGGAGATAGGGAGGGGTGTAGGAGCTGAGGAGGTTATGGAGATAGGGAGGGGTGTGGAAACTGAGGAAGTTATGGAGATAGGGAGGGGTGTAGGAACTGAGGAGGTTATGGAGATAGGGAGGGGTGTAGGAGCTGAGGAGGTTATGGAGATAGGGAGGGGTGTAGGGGCTGAGGAAGTTATGGAGATAGGGAGGGGTGTAGGGACTGAGGAAGTTATGGAGATAGGGAGGGGTGTAGGGACTGAGGAAGTTATGGAGATAGGGAGGGGTGTAGGGGCTGAGGAAGTTATGGAGATAGGGAGGGGTGTAGGGACTGAGGAAGTTATGGAGATAGGGAGGGGTGTAGGGACTGAGGAAGTTATGGAGATAGGGAGGGGTGTAGGGGCTGAGGAAGTTATGGAGATAGGGAGGGGTGTAGGGACTGAGGAAGTTATGGAGATAGGGAGGGGTGTAGGGACTGAGGAAGTTATGGAGATAGGGAGGGGTGTAGGGGCTGAGGAAGTTATGGAGATAGGGAGGGGTGTAGGGGCTGAGGAAGTTATGGAGATAGGGAGGGGTGTAGGGGCTGAGGAAGTTATGGAGATAGGGAGAGGTGTAGGAGCTGAGGAAGTTTGGAGATAGGGTGGGGTGTAAGAGCTGAGGAGGTTATGGAGATAGAGAGGGGTGTAGGGGGTCAGGAAGTTATGGAGATAGGGAGGGGTGTAGGGCTTCAGGAAGTTATGGAGATAGGGAGAGGTGTAGGGCTTCAGGAAGTTATGGAGATAGGGAGGGGTGTAGGGCTTCAGGAAGTTATGGAGATAGGGAGGGGTGTAGGGGCTGAGGAAGTTATGGAGATAGGGAGGGGTGTAGGAGCTGAGGAAGTTATGGAGATAGGGAGGGGTGTAGGAACTGAGGAAGTTATGGAGATAGGGTGGGGTGTAAGAGCTGAGGAGGTTATGGAGATAAAGAGGGGTGTAGGGGTTCAGGAAGTTATGGAGATAGGGAAGGGTGTAGGATTTGGAGGAGCTGATGGAAATTGGGAGGGGTGTAGGAGCTGAGAAGGTTACAGAGATAGGGAGAGGTGTAGGATTTGGAGGAGCTGATGGAAATTGGGAGGGGTGTAGGCGTCAGAGGTAGGGAATGGTGTCGGAGCTGGAGGGAGTTACAGATTTTGAGTATGGGACATTTGGCAACGTGAACATTCAGAGCTGTGGGTCAGCCGGATGGGTGTTCAGCGAAGGGAATGGTTTGAGGGTCCGTTGGGCAACAGCGATGAGCTACAGTCCTGATCCTACAGCAGATGGCTGCAGAGAGGACATGACAATGGCTAACATGATCTAGATAAAAATGTTGGAGCAGGAGTGCATTGAAGGAGCACAGGGTTAATGATAACTAACAGGGTTAGTTGTAAATATAGAATTGTCCTGCTGTTACGTTCGATCTTTGGCATATAAATTGTCATGTAGTATTGGGCTAGAAGGCCTCTTCCTTGAAGAGTGTCTCAAAATGACGCGTGTTTCCCATTTTTGTTTGAATAAAACACTTCTATATCCTCTTCATTGTCTCTCTGTGTGTCCTAATGTTCTCTTTCAATGGCTTAATCTAGTTCCTGGGATCAAACTGTGTTAGGGAGAAGCTGGTCTGGAACTCAAGGGTGGAAGGGGTGGTGAGAAATGGTGGAGGTGCCACGTCCCCTCCTCTTCTCCATCCCGTTCCACCTCACCCACCTTCAAAGAATAATGACCACGGACAAGGTGCCAAGGGAAATGATCCCAGCCAGAGTTTAATAAATGCTCAATGGCCACTTTATTAGGTATAACTGTACACCTACTCGTTCTTGCGAATATCCAATCAGCCAATCGTCTGGCAGCAACTCTATGCACAAAAGCATGCAGGCATGGTCAAGAGGTTCAGTTGTTGTTCAGACCAAACATCAGAACGGGAGAAGAAATATGACCTAGGTGAAGCTGACGGTGGAATTATTGTTGGTGCCGGATGGGGTGGTTTGAGTATCTCAGAAACTGCTGATCTCCTGGGATTTTCACGCACAGCCGAGAGAGAGTTAGCAGAGTTTATTAGAGGATGGTGCAAAAAAAAAAAGCAAAAAAAAAAAAAAAAAAATTCCAGCAGTGGTAAACATCCGTGCGTGAAAAAGCCTTGTTAATGAGAGAGGTCGGAGGAGAATGGCCAGACTGGTTCAAGCTGAGAGTGACTCAAGTAGCCACAAGTTACAACAGTGGTGTGCAGGAGAGCATCTCTGAATGCACAACACATTGAACCTTGAAGTGGACAGGCTACAGCAGCAGAAGACCACAAACGTACCCTCAACAGCCATTTTATTAGACAGGGAGGATACTGAATAAAGGGACTACTAACTTGATTGATGCACGCTCGAGGAATGGAACTGGAAAGATAGTCCTTCAATGTAGACATGTATACCACGATGACAAGGATGTCTACTTGTTGACAGCCCTGTGTACAGGCATGTACTCACTGGTGGTAACCAGTCTCTCATGCACATATACTAATATTAGTAACTTAACATACTTATGACTGTGCGGCTAAGCACCAAGTTCGCCGATGACGTCACCGTCCCCGAATCAAAGGTGGTGATGAATTAGCATACGGGAGGGAGACTGAAATTCTGTCTGAGTGGTGCCACAACAACCTCTCGCTCAATGTCAGAAGGGTCAAGGGGCGGATTATTGACTTCAGCCAGAGGTTCATAAGCCAGTCCTCATTGGAGGATCAGAAATGGAGGTGGTCAGCAACTTTAAATTCCTCGGTGATGTCATTTCAGGGGACCTGTCCTGGGCCCAGCACGTCAGCGGGACTGCGAAGAAAGCACAGCAGTTCCTCAACTTCCTTACAAGTTTGCAGAGATTTGGCCTGACATCTAAATCTCTGTCAAACCTCTGTAGATGTGTGGTGGAGAGTATATTGACCAGTTGCATCACAGTCTGGTCTGGAAACACCAATTCCCTTGAATGGAAGATCCTACAAAAACGAGTGGGATACGGCCCAGTCCATCCCACCATTGAGCACACCTACACGGATCATCGTCACAGGGAGGCAACATCCATCACCAGGGATCCCCTCTACACAGGTCGTGCCCTCTTCTCGCCGCTGCCATCATGAAGAAGGTACAGGAGCTCCAGGACTCGCACTGCCAGGTTCAGGAACAATTACAGTACTGTGCAAAAGACCCAGGCGCATGTCAAAACATTCTGTAAAGTGAAGATGCTTTCAAAAATAATGAAATGACTAGTTTAAAAAAAAATTACTATAAAAAGCAGTAAAGAGTAAAAAGACTAAATCAAATGATGTTTTGGGCTGAGACCCTTCGTCAAGACTCTGAAGGTCCTGGTGAAGGTTCTTGGCCCGAATTATCGACTGTTAACTCTCTTCCATTGAGGCTGCCTGGCCTGCTGAGTTCCTCCAGCACTTTGTGAGTGTTGCTTGGACTTTCAGACTCAGTGGATTTTAGAAACGTGGAAAACCTACGCACAATACAGGCCCTTTGGCCCACAAAGTTGTGCCGAACATGTCCTTACCTTAGAACTACCTAGGCTTACCCATAGCACTCTATTTTTCTAAGCTCCATGTACCCATCCAGGAGGCTCTTAAAAGACCCTATTGTTTCCGACTCCACCGCCGTCGCCAGCAGCCCATTCCACGCACTCACCAATCACTGCGTAAAACATTTACCCCTGACATCTCCTCTGTACCTAAAACGGCAGTGCTGCATTTTACACAAATGCACCAGCGTCCGTTCTTCACAACAGGCGCAGATAGTAATGGCAGCAACCCAACACGGGGAAATACAGTGTACAGCAACACCAGCCCGGGAGTACAGACACCTAGTGTCAAGCAAGCCGCAGTGAAGTAAGGGCTGTGCGGGCCTGTCCACTCTAATCCAGCCGACACCGATTGCAGTCCCGCTCTACAATCACGCACATTGGAAGCAGTCCCGTACTGCAGCTATCTACATTGAAGGCAGTCCTGTGGCACAGGAATATATCCTGAGAACAGCACTTCAGTACAGACATGTACCCTGAACACAGTGACTAAGCAAAGGTGGCAAGACTGTGACACAGATATGTACACTTCCCGCAGTTCAGCGTTAAGGCCATAAGGGCATACAGTGCTGTGCAAAAATCTTAGGCATATATACAGAGCTGGGGTGCCTAAGACTTCTACACAGTACTGTTTTCGTCAATGCGGAGCAGAGAGCGAGTTTGTAAATCTGGCAGTGCCGCGGGACGGGTGTGGGGCAGGTGGCAGAGGAGTGCCAGGGGCGGGGGAGGTGGGGGTGATACGGGTGCAGACACACCCAGCCCTGAGACACTAGGCAAGGTCATTTGATTCCAAGCAATTGGTTTATTGATCATTACAGAATGTCTCTCTGGTGCTTCCCCTTCCCCTCAGAGATGGAGACAGTGAGATCGAGAAAGGGGAGGGAGGTATCGGAATTGGACCAGCTAAATTTGAGGGCAGGGTGGAAGTTGGATGCAAAGTTAATGAACTCATTGAGCTCTTCATGGGCGCAGGAATCAGCACCAATGCAGTCGTCGATGTAGTAGGGGAGTGACACCAGTGTGGGCTTGGAACATAGACTGCTCCACGTAGCCAACAAAAAGGCAGGCATATCTGGGACCCATGAGAGTGCCCACCTTTTGTCTGACGGAAGTGGGAGGAGCCGAAGGAAAAATTATTGCGAGTGAGGCTCAGTTCCACTGGACGGATGAGAGTGGTAGCGGAAGGGGACTGGTTGGGTCTGGTGTCCATTAAAAAGCAGAGGGCTTTGAGGCCTTCCTGATGGGGGGTGGGGGTGTATAGGGACTGGACATCCACAGTGAAAATGAGACGACCAGGGTCGGGGAGCTTGAAGTCATTGAAAAGATGAAGACCGTGCGAAGTCTCGCAGATGTAGGTAGGAAGGGACTGAACCGGGGGAATAAAACAGAATCACGCAGATATAAATCTGGTGGGGCAGGAACGAGCAAAGACCTTAGGCACATAGCCACCCCTCGAGCTACGGGAAGTCATTCCTGACTTAGAAAACCTACAGCACAATACAGGCCCTTCGGCCCACAAAGCTGTGCCAACTTGAACGAATACAGGGCAGAGTTTTGTTGTAGGGTGAGCAATGTTGAAGAGACTGATAGAGAACCCATGCCATCTGGGTTTTGTACAAGACCCACTCTCTCATACATCATTTCTTACTTTAGGTTACTTGTAACAGACACGAGGCCATTCATCCCTTCGTGTCCATGCTGGCTCACCACTGAATTCACCAATCCCTAGTCCACGGTTTCCCTGTAAGGTATTCTCTCCCCACCCCACACCCTTTATTTATTTATTTGTTTATCGAGATACATCGTGGAACAAACTCTTCTGGCCAATGCTCCCTCCAAGGTGTGCATGTGTGTGCGCGCGTGCACATCTTTTATTACCAACGCACAGAGGAATTTAAACTGCGCACAAAAGGTTGTCACCCTCTGCCCCGTCAGCATGTTAAGTACATTACACAATCGCATTTCCTTTTTCAGTTTCTGATGAGGACAGTGTGACAACATGGAGTCTGCGATGGTTTGTCTGCAGATTTTAGAACTGGCCTATTTATACTGTTTTTATTGAGGAAATTATTCAGTGCGCACATGTTGTTGTCACTGGACAGAGAAACTGCCAGCACAAGATTTGTGGGCACACTGGTCATTATGAACTGGAGGGAACATTGGTCCTGCCCCTTCAATTTGCGCCGCCCAGCAACCCCCGAATTAACCCTAGCCAAATCACGGGACGATTTATATTGACCATTTGACGCCTTTGGATGATGGGGGGGAAACCGGAGCACCCGGTGGAAACCCACGCGGTCACGGGGAGAACGTACAAATTCCTACAGGCGGCGGCGGGAATTGAACCTGGGTCGTTGGTACCGTGGAGGGTCGTGATAACCGCTACGCTAGGTTGCTGCCCCACCACTCCCATACTCCCACCAAACATCCACACCAGGGGTAACTTACAGTGACCAAATAAACCACCCACCTGCATACACTTGGGATGCAGGGGTCACCAGGGCACCCGTGGGAAACCCCCGGGCAGTCACAGGGAAACCTTCCTGAAACACCTCTGCATCCTATGAATGCTTGGACTTCAGCCCGTGTTCAGGACCCTCCGACCCCGGTATTAATCGGTCATCAGAACCCTACACCCACCAGACTGTGGTACATCAGTGATCAGCACCCTACACCCACTGCTCCGAGACCACAACCTGAACGCATCTGAACTCCGAGGGCCTTAAACACAAGCAGATTCACCCTTAACCTTCAGGCATTAACGCTTCTGTGAACGCGAGAGATCCTGAAGACACTGGAACTCCAGACGAACACAGACAAAACTGAGGGGTCGATAAAGGGTCTCGGCCCGTAACATCGTCTCTTTACTCCTCCCCATGGGCGTTACCTGACCTGCGGAATTAATAGTCTTGTACTTACTGGTGATTAAGGTCCTGAACAGCGCAACACAACGGAGGCGAACGACGGGCTCAGTGATTGTCTGACATGGTGGACCTTGGTGACGGGGCGCAGTGCCAAGGTGGCAGAGTCAGATGCAGGGGTGTTGGCCGGATTCTCCATGTGCCAACGTTACCAGCATCGGTGGTTCAGACTCTGACTGACTGTGGGAGAAGTGATTTAAACGCAGCACTTTGCTCTCTCTCTCTCTCTGCCTGCCGTTTGGCTGCTGGTAGGAGGAAACTGTTCTTCTCTCTCTCACACACACGCAAAGGGCTGCAGTCCAGACCCTCTCAGCTCCTCAGCATACCGTCTCATCGGCCCTTACTTTCGCAGCCAAGTCCTGTTTCTAATCAGCCAGAGCTTTCAGATTCCACCTGCAATTCCCCGGCACATGTGAACCTCATCAGCAAATCGATTGTTTCAAGTCCAGCCTTCTTATAGATTAGATACATACACATCCCGTTTCTTCTCGTGCCCAGGAATGCGAAGGATTTTGCCGTTTCCGCCTTTGAAGGACTGTTAATCTTTATTGTTATTCACTAAACTGAGCCGATTGTTACTATTAGAAAGGGCAGAGGGCACTGCAGATGTTCAGGTAGCATCTATCAAGGGAGAAAGACAGTCTGAGGTTTCAGGGCAAAGATGTGAAATGTTATCTCTGTTTCTCGCCCCGCAGATGCTGCCTGTCCAGTTGAGTATTTCTTTTTGTTTTATCACACACAGAACTGGGAACATATATGCCTAAGACTTTTGCTGTATTTGTCAACGTGGAGTGGAGCGAGTTTGTAAATCTGGCGGGATCAAAAGGATACTGGGAACGGGAGGGGTGTGGGACAGGTGGCAGAGAAGGAGTTCGAGGGGCAGGTGGAGTAGGTGTGGACACACCCATCCCTGAGACATCAGGTAAAGTCATTTAATTCCAAACAATTGGCTTATTGATCATTACAGAATGTCTCTCTGGTGCTCCCCTCTCCCTTCCCCTTTTCCCAACCATGCTTCCCATCTCCCTGCCCCCTTCCCACTCTCAGTCCACAATAGAAACCCAAATCAGAAGCAGGTTTATCATCACTCACATATGTCATGAAATTTGTGCTTTTTTTGCAGCAGCAGAACAGTGCAAAGGATAAAATTACTGTAGTGCCATGCAAAATTCTTGCCACCCTAGATATATATATGTGCACAGGACTTTTGCACAGGACTGTATGATCTTTCATTAGACTTGGAATGGAAGCAAAAGGCTGCCAACCTGAAATGTTAACTGGGTTTCTCTCTCAGCAATGATGTCTGATCTCCCAGCAATTTATATTTGATTTCAGATTTGCAGCAATTTTGTCAACGCGGTCAATAACGACATTTCCTCACTGAATAACACATACGTGGCACGGTGGCACAGCTTGTATAGCCGCAGCCTCGCAGACCCAGCGGCCCACATTCTATCCCAGCCACCAGTGCTGTCTAGGTGGAGTTTGCATGCCCTCCCGGTGAAATACCTCTCACGTATGGGTGAGTGGTAGAATCAGGGGGACACAGTGCTGACGGGAATTGTAGATTCATGGTTAGTACAGAATACATTACTCAGCAAGAAGCTACAGGAGCCTCAGGACTCACATCGTTAGGTTCAGGAATAGTTATTACCCCTCAGCCGTCAACCAAAGGGGATAACTTCACTTGCCCCATCATTGAAATGTTCCCACAACCAATGGACTCACTTTCAAGGACTCTTCCTCTAGTGCTCTCGTTATTTATTGCTATTTATTTATACTGTATTTGCATTTGCACATTTTGCTCTCTTCTGCACTCTGGTTGACTACCCCAGTTAGGTGGAGTTTCACTGATCCTGTTGTAGTTACTCTTCTACAGATTTGTTGAGTATGCCTGCAAGAAAACGAATCTCAGGGTTGTATATAGTGACATATGTTGACTTAGGCTTCAATAGGTACATTTAATGTCAGAGAAATGTATACAATATACATCCTGAAATTCTTTTTCTTCACAAACATCCACAAAAACAGTGGAGTGCCCCAAAGAATGAATGACAGTTAAACATTAGAACCCCAAAGCCCCCCCCAGCTCCCCCTCCCACGCACAAGCAGCGGCAAAGCAACGACCCCCCCCCACCCCCCACCAACAAAAAAGCATCTGTGCCCTCCACCGAGCACTCAAGCGTGCAGTAAAGCATCAATAAAGACACAGGCTTGCAGTACCCCAAGACTACTCATTCACCCGGTATTCAACATACCACAGGCTCTCTCTCTCTCTATAAAGGGAAAGGTGGTGTCCTAATTTCACTTTACGTTGAGCATTGTCTTGATGGGCTGAAGGGCCTGTTAGTTGCTATAGGACACTGTAACTCTGTGACTGTGGCTTCACTAAGTATCTGCTGACAATGTGTCACCGTTCAGAGTGGGTATGACACAGAATTCACCCCCAGCTTTATCCTCTCACCCTGAGCAGAGAAGTGGCTTCTCCAAGCCAAGAGCACAGCGAAATGCCACTCACATAGTGCAGGTTTATACAGAACTATGGAACAAGACATCACAAAACATCCACGGACACCACCTCATAGTTCTCAATGCACCGTGCAATGAAATGGTCTGTATGCACAAAGGTTCATTTTATTATCAATTAGTAAAGGCATCCGTTAGTCTTGCGGGACCATGAATCTGTGCCTGGAAAGTCTTCACTCTCCAGGGCGCAGGCCTGGGCAAGGTTGTATGAAAGACCGGCAGTTGCCCATGCTGCAAGTCTCCCCTCTCCACAACACCAATGTTGTCCAAGGGAAGGGCATTAGTACCCATACAGCTTGGCACCAGTGTCGTCGCAGAGCAATGTGTGATTAAGTGTCTTGCTCAAGGACACAACAAGTTCCCTCGGCTGGGGCTCGAACTCACGACCTTCAGGTAGATAGTCCAATGCCTTAACCACTTGGCCACGTGCCCACACTATTATTATCAATTAGGTATGCAGAATACATCTCTGAGACTCATCTTCTCCAGATAGTCATGGGATACAGAAAACCATGGAAGTACCCCTCCCCCACCCTCTAGTTGTAATTCCCCCCACCTCCGCATGAAAAGAAAAAGTAGCAAAAACTTACAAACTCCAACCCCCCACCCCCGCCAACCCATCCTTCACTGGAAAACTAGTCAATCCCCCAAATGGAGAAGCAACAGCAAGAATGTCAAACTCCAAGCCCCCAGCCCGCCAATCGGCAACAAGAAAGCATAGCGGAGAACATGAAGGGAAGCATAGAACTGAAAGAGGCCAATATGAATTTTCAATCTCTCCCTGTCCCAGTGTAGAGTGCCCCCCTGCTTCAAATTATCCACCATTGTCCCAGTACCAAAAAAGACCAAGGTAACGTGTCCGAACGACTGGTGTCCTGTCGCACTCACCTCAGTAATAAGCAAATGCTTTGAGAGGCTGGTCAAGGACCACATGCCGCCCCCCACACTGGATTCACTACAATTCGCCTATCGACATAACCGATCGACAGACAACCCAATAGCCACAGATCTACACACCATCCTTACACATTTGGAGAAGAAGGATGCTTATGTGAGAATGCTGTTCTTGGACTACAGTACAGTATTCAACACCATAATTCCCTCCAGGCTCAACAAGAAGCTCGGAGACCTTGGCCTTCACCCTGCCTTGTGCAGCTGGATCCTGGACTCCCTGTCAGATCGCCAGCAGGTGGTAAGAGTGGGCTCCCTCACCTCTGCCCCTCTGACCCTCAACACAGGAGCCCTTCAGGGCTGTGTACTAAGCTTCCTCTTTTCCTCTCTGTATACCCATGACTGTGTTGCCAGCCACAGCTCCAAGCTGCTAATTAAATTTGCTGTCGACACTACACTGATTGGCCTAATCCCAAAAAATAATGAGGCAGCCTACAGAGAGGAAGTCATCACCTTGACACAGTGGTGTCAAGAAAACAACCTCTCCCTCAGTGTCACAAAAACAAAGGAGCTGGTTGTGGACTACAGGAGGAATGGAGACAGGCTAACCCCTATAGGCATCAATAGATCTGGGGTTGAGAGGGTGAACAGCTTTAAGTTCCTCGGCATAAACATCACCAAGGACCTCACCTGGTCTGTACATACCAGCTGTTTGTGAAAAAAGCACAACAGCGCCTCTTTCACCTCAGATGGTTGAAGAAGTTTGGTATGGCCCCCCCCCCCCCCAAATACTAAGAGCTTTCTGTAGGGGCACAATTGAGAGCATCCTGACTGGCTGCATCACTGCCTGATGTGGGAACTATACTTCCCTCAATCACAGGACCCTGCGGAGAGTGGTGCGGACAGCCCAACGCATCTGTAGGTGTGAATGTCCCGCTATTCAGGACATTTACAGAGACAGGTGTGTAAAAAGGGTCTGAAGGATCATTAGGGACTTGAGTCACCCCAACCACAAACTGTTCCAGCTGCTACCATCCGGGAAATGGTACCGCACCATAAAAGCCAGGACCAACAGGCTCCGGGACAGCTTCTTCCACCAGGCCATCAGACTGATTAACTCATGCTGACACAACTGTATTTCTGTTATACTGACCATCCTGTTGTACTTATTATAAACTACTATAAATGCACAATGCACATTTGAACGGAGATGCTACGTAAAGATTTTTACTCCTCATGTATATGAAGGATGTGAGTAATAAGTCGATTCAATTCAATTCAGTCCAATCCACAGACCTCAGAATTTCAATAACATCCTTGAGAACGTCGGGACCCAGAAGCTCTTCCGAGGGCAGCGACGCAAATCATCGGCCCCTCCAAGGCATGACTCAGTACGCAAGATAAACTTTTCACTGTTTCTTGGTGCACGTGACACTAATAAACCATTTCCACTTCCAAAATTCCCATTCACGCTCTGTTTCCTAACCACTCTGTGGGTTGACCCTTAGCTGCCCTCCGAAGTGGCCCCGTCAGCAACTCAGCTGGAGGCTGCTCACCACCACCACACGGGATGAGACCGGCTGCCGAGCCCAGGTCCCAAATCATGAATTTCAAAAACTCCTGCCAACATGCTAATACTGGTCCTTTATCATTCGAAGTTCATATGTATGCATTATCCAGCCTTGATATTCGTCTCCTAACAGGCGCCCAAGAAACAAAGAAACCCAAAAAAACAAATCCTGCGGAGAATAAATAGCGTTCTAAACTGAAGTCCACACAGAGAATGTGGCCGTGGACCCTTAGTTCTGTGCAGAGCCGAGTAAATGTTGCGGAGAGCCAACTGAACTGGCCTGACCCTCACCTGGAGGCCCCGACACCCTGACCTTTTCAACCTGGCCCGGCGCCTAAATCTTTGTCCAGACATTGGATTCAGTCACTTTGATATGCTCTGGGCCTGGACCCCGCCGCCTCGATTCCCAGTGAACTGCCCTCTCACTGCTCTGGACTCCAGTGGGTATCAGCCCAGCCTGTCTGACCTTTCGTCCTGAGACAGTCTGTCCACTTTGGGTAAAGGTCGAGGAAACCCTCTCCACCTGCGGATAAAATATTGGCCTTCTTCCTGAAGTGAGGAGATTGATAATGTACGCTGTGCTGTAGACAGGGTCTCACCAATGCCCCGTATAACCTGATCTTTACAATTCGGCCTGGAGCCACGCTGCCTCGATTCCGCCTGTACGCAACCTTTACGATTCAGCCTGGTGATAAAATTGTTCTCTAAACATCAGATTCAATCGTGTTGATACGCTCCGGGGCCTGGAACCCCGCCACCCCGATTCGGCCTGTATGCAACCTTTATGATTCAGCCTGGTGCGTAAATCATTGTCCAAACATTGGATTCAGTCACGTTGATATGCTCCGGGGCCTGGACCCCGCCACCCCGATCCAGCTTGCACCAGACCTTTCTAATTTGACCGTGGGATTCAGTCCTGGGATCTTACTCTGCTTCAGTGTGCCTGGGCGCTTGTGCACAGAGTCTGGCGCAGTAGATGCATGGGGGCGACTCACCAATTTCCACATCCTAAAGCTGTCAATTTGAGAAAAGGCCGGTATGTGGGCACTGCGGGAGAGGACAAAATCCTCTGGCTTGTTGCTGGGGAACTGAACACAAACGGAGGTCAGGTTATACGGGGGCATCGGTGAGACTCCGTCGACAGCACAGCGTACATTATCGATCTCCTCACTTCAGGAAGAGGGCCAATATTTTAGCCGCAGGTCAGAGAGAGTTTTCTAGTCCATTACCCAAAGTAGACAGACTGTCTCAGGAGGAAAGGTCGGACAGGCTGGGCTGATACCCACTGGGTTCCGGAGCAGCGAGCGGTGGTCACTTTAATGGGTACGGGAGTTCCAAAATAAAGTGGCTACTGAGTGTACGCTCGTGGTCTTCTGCTGCTGTAGCCCATCCCCTTCAAGGTTCGACATGTTTTCTGTTCAGAGAAGTTCTTCTACGCACCACTGTTGTAACACATGTTTACTTGAGTTACTGTCGCCTTCCTGTCAGCTTGAACCAGCCTGGCCATTCTCCTCTGCCCTCTCTCATTAAGTTCTGACTGCCCACAGAACTGCCGCTCACTGGATGTTTTATTTCCTCGCACCATTCACTGTAAACTCTAGGGACTATTATGGGTGAAAACCCCAGGAGATCAGCAGTTTCCAAGATACTCAATCCATCCAGTCTGGCACCAACAATCACTCCACGGTTAAAATCGCTTGGATCACAGTTTCCTCTCCATTCTGACGGATAGACAACAACTGAACCTCTTGACCATGTCCGCATGCTTTTATGCATTGAGTTGCTGCCACGTGATTGGCTGGCTAGGTATTTGCATAAACGAGCAGGTGTACTGGTGTCTAATAAAGAGGCCACTGAGTGGGCAAGATTTTGCAGAGTCTTAATCACATGGATGTGGAGAGGACACTTCCCCTTGCGGGCCAATCTAAACCTAGGAGTCACTGTGTAAAAATATGGGATTGTCCAGTTAACACTAAGATGGGGGATAGCTATTTATCTAATTGTAATGTGAGCCTTTGTCCAACAGCCACGGAACAGTTAGGGTCAGGCTACGTAGATTACTCACAAACAAGGTAGGTGGGGTGGGGGAGGGGAGGAGGGGGGTGGAACCGTCATAGTGGGGTCACATGACCTTGTCAAATGGTGAGTAAGGGTTGAAGGGCCGAGTGGCCTATCCCTGATCCAAACTCATGCAATTATACGTTTGGAAAGTGCTTAAATATAGTAACCAATTTAATAATTATTATAACTTAATTATAGAGCATTTTCATACAGAACAATGTAGTTCAAAGAGCTTTACAATGGGAGAGAGTGCAAGCATAAAAATAAAAGACAAAATTACGTTAGTTAAGAGCAAAGTTAAATAAACAGGTTTTGAGCTGGTGTCTAAAAGTGTCAACTGAGTCTGCATCCCTAATAGATTTAGGTATTGAGTTCCACAGTTTAGGAGAGTAGTTTAAAAAAAAAGAAGAATGACCTACTAATTTTCTTTTTGAGGGAGATCGGTCAAATGTAAGAGGCAGGCAGAAGAAGAGCCAAGGCCTCCAGCAGGGCTACAGGATGAAATTGATTCTGCGATGTAGTTCGGTCCCACACCGTCAAGAGCTTTGAAAGCAAACTTGCACCCTGTGACGGACAGCATTCGGAAAACGTCCTCCTTACACACACACACGAACATTGCCTTGACAACCTGCTGCCATTGCGCGGAGGGTTCGAAACTGAGCTGCTGAGCTCCTGAGCTCCTGCTGGCTTGATGCCTGCCACCTTTCCCACCATACACGGTAGATATTCAATTTTGTTAGCAATGGGGATGTGTCTATATGTACATGTTGTTTTTGCACACTGTATTTAAGGCAAATACTTCTGTTTATTTTGTAACATGATTGTAACTATAGTGTCGAGTGGATCATATTCTAATTCATGTGTAGTTTTAAGTTAACTTTTGTCGGTAATTAAAGATCATCCAGTGTGAAAAGAAGGGGCTGATTGCCCTCAGTAAGAGAGAGAGAGACTGGGGCTGCCAGGAGTTAATACTGGACACAAACGAGGATGGAGCTATTAGTGTGTTTTCTTGTAGGTATGTTTTTGTAGATATTAACATTTTTCTTTGCACTATTTTCACTGATTTTTGTTGGTTTGGTTTGCGCGTTGCCTGATAAACGCCCTTGCATGAAAGTACTAAGCGACTCCTGCTGCAATACACACAAAATGCTGGAGGAACTCGGCAGGCCAGGCAGCATCTGTGGAGAAGAGTGTTTTGGGCCGAGACCCTCCTGCTGTTTCCCCTTTGGTCGGAACCAACACTTCTAACACACACAGTAAGACCCCAACAACAGATAGCATGCTATTACCACGCCTGTTGAAGGGAGATTCATTTTGGGCCTGGACGCTGGGTAGAATTGCCCTGCGCTCCTTTCAAACGGGGCATGGGGTCCCACGTGCCCACCTGTGAGTGCAGGTGGGCCGCCAGTTCAACAGGGGCGGGAGGAACGGCCCTCCAAGAGGACCACAACCGTCCTCAATGCGTGCCTCAATGACCCAGAGAGCTATGCCGGCTGGAGTCAGGGCTTTGCGCTAGGGTCGCCCATGCCAAACAGGTCAAAGGGGAGGGGCCAGACTAGGTGGTCCATGTTCGGGGGTTCAGCTCAGGCTTAGCAACCCTGACTGGTCAAACAAAATTGTTATGGAAACAGCAACGAAAAATCCTTCTACATCTGAGTGTGACGGTATCTCTGAGTCTCCACCCGGAACTTGCATGACCGACAGTAGTGAAAACCGAGGGGAGGCCACTGACACGATGAAGGAAGCCGCGAACGCCGCCAGAGATGGACTGCCTTCATTGCTGTCCGAAACGCCAGGAGAAGAACGGACAGAAGAGCCCACCCTACAGCGGGAGGTCTGGCCTGGCCTTTGTCCTCGGCCTTCTGGGGTGGGACCAGGCCGATCTGAAGCAAGATCTCCCTGCAATCAGGCTCAGCTGACACGGTTGTCAATAATAGTTCAAGCAGCCCGACATATGGTAAAGCCCACTGACAGAGGCAGGGCGTTCTCCTGGCACTTCTGTCAAAATTTATCAGCTCCATCCTTGGTCATGCTCATTTCACACCTCAGAAGAGAGAAAATACAGGCAAGAAGAATGCAGGAAATGCGTGGCATCTGGTACACAAAGAGAGGTAACGTTTCAAATATAACCTTTGATCAGAACAACATCAAACTTTTTTCAGATGTAGACTAATGTACCTCACACTTTTAGATTTCTGTCCATACTTAAGTAATTATCACAGATGGATTGTCACAAAGTTTGGCTGTGATATTGTAGCCTCATTGTGAGGATTTTCTGGCTCACTGACATTTGAACCCGACCCTTCATTGCGTTCTGATATCAGGATTGGCACTCTCCTGAGCAGGAAACCCATAAGTGTGGGACCAGTCGCCCACTCACAAGGCAAGTCGGTCCAACTCTCTTCGAAACAGCATCGCCAGCACCATCCAGCCTAGGTATGAGTCCCTTATCTACCTCCCTGTGCGTGGCACACCTTGGTGCTGGCCAACCATTGTCAGGAAGGAGGTACAGGAGCCTTAGGTCCCACACCACCAGGTTCAGGGACAGTTACCAACCGTCAGCCTCCTGCACCACCAGCGTGGATAACTTCACTCACCTCAACAACGGAACTGATTCTGCAGCCTGTAGACTCACTATCAAGGACTCTACAACTCATCTCAACTCTTCAATCGGCTCAACGCTGAACTGATTCCATAACCTACAGACGTACTTTCAAGGAATCCACAACTCATGTTTGCAGTGTTACTTATTTAAAATTATTACATGTGGACAATAGACAATAGACAATAGGTGCAGGAGTAGGCCATTCGGCCCTTCGAGCCAGCACCGCCACTCACTGTGATCATGGCTGATCATCCACTATCAGTATCCAGTTCCTGCCTTATCCCCATAACCTTTGATTCCTAACTTTAAGAGCTCTATCCATCTCTTTCTTGAAAGCATCCAGAGACTCGGCCTCCACAGCCTTCTGGGGCAGAGCATTCCCTATATCCAGCACTCTCTGGGTGAAAAAGTTTTTCCTCAACTCCGTTCTAAATGGCCCACCCGTAATTCTTAAACTGTGGCCTCTGGTTCTGGACTCACCCATCAGCAGGAACATGCTTCCTGCCTCCAGCGTGTCCAATTTCTTAATAATCTTATATGTTTCAATCAGATCCCCTCTCAGCCTTCTAAATTCTAGTGTATACAAGCCCAGTCGCTCCAATCTTTCGACATATGACAGTCCCGCCATCCCAGGAATTAACCTTGTGGACCTTCACTAATCCGGCACCACTGGGGTCTGAGGAGTGCCGGATTAGTGAAAATGCCGAATTACAGAAGGATCACATTAAGCATAATCAGTGCCGGATTATCGAAGGAATCGGATAACAGGTAGTCGGATTAGTGAAGGTCGACCTGTACTATTTTTTTTTGAATTTGCACAGTTCGTCTTCTTTTTCCCCTTGGTTGTTTGTCAGTCTTTGTGTGTAGTTTTTCACCGACTCGTCTGTGTTTCTTTCTCCTACTGTGAGTGCCCACAAGAAAATGAATTGTATATTGTACATGAACACAAATGGATAATAAATTTGCTTTGAACTCGCTGGTGTTCCTTCTCATGCACTGGGCAGCATATTTTGCCATTTCCTTTGCCTGCTTTTGACGAGGCCAATTTGCAAGCTCGGCGCTCAACCAAGCACGGACGGAAAGCGTGCAAGGAGCCGGCCAGATTCGAATCCAGGCCCGTTTGCCTCGAAGTCTGGTGCTGATGCCACTACACCACAGGCCGGCCAACACTTAAACTTGATAAGATTATATAGGTTTCTTCACAGGGTTTATGACCAAGCACCTTACTACTTTAGGAGTGGGAGGGGATTTGATTGAAACAAAAGGGTTAATTATAGATTGGTCAGGGATTCACGCCCTTGGAAACACAGCTCCAGTGTCCAGTGAAGGCAACATCGTAGACTCCCCAGCACCCGAACCACAAGATGCAAATTGATTTGGAATTAGGCAGCATTACCATAGCCAGCTCTAGAGCTGGGACCATAGCTCCATGAGCAGAATGAAAACTAGCCGTAATCCGGGTTTACACCTTACAACTTCGATTTAGGGCGTGTTTACAGAACCACGCCTCACTTTGGGCTGTGTCTGCACTGTAATGCGTGACAATACATCAGACTGTGAGTACAGAGATAACCCGTCAGAGTCCACTACAACTCCAGAATAAAGGCAACACTCACAACACGCTGGAGGAACTCAGCAGGTCGGGCAGCATCCGTGGAAAAGATCGGTTGACATTTCGGGCCGGAACCCTTCGTCAGGACTGAAGAGGGAAGGGGCAGAGGCCCTATAAAGAAGGTGGGGGGAGGGTGGGAAGGAGAAGGCTGGTAGGTTCCAGGTGAAAAACCAGTAAGGAGAAAGATAAAGGGGTGGG
The DNA here is from genome assembly GCF_030028105.1 of Mobula birostris. Classification (NCBI taxonomy): domain Eukaryota; kingdom Metazoa; phylum Chordata; class Chondrichthyes; order Myliobatiformes; family Myliobatidae; genus Mobula; species Mobula birostris. The sequence goes on from NC_092379.1 coordinate 15,133,884, forward strand.
GGAGGGGAAGCAGGGAGGGGATAGGCAGGAAAGGTGAAGAAGGAATAGGGGAAAACACAATGGGTAGTAGAAGGAGGTGGAACCATGAGGGAGGTAATAGGCAGCTGGGGGAGGGGGCAGAGTGACATAGGGATAGGGGAAGGGAGGGAGAGGGAATTACCAGAAGGTGGAGAGCTCTATGTTCATAAGTAGAAGGAGGCGGAAACATTTCCAGCCTGAAACATTGACCGATCTTTTCCACGGATGCTGCCCGACCCGCTGAGTTCCTCCAGCGTGTTGTGAGTGTTGCTTTGACCCCAGCATCTGCAGATTACTTTGTGTCCAGAATAAAGGCAGGTGAGTACAGACGCTGGAATCTGAAGCAAAAAACAGATTCAGATTCATTTATTTAACACAGGTACATTGAAACAGTCAGTGAAATGCATCATTTGCTTTAAAAAAAAACCCAACACAAGCCAAGGATTTGTTGGGGTAGCCCGCAATGTCACCACGCTAGCATGGAAGGTCAGCATCCATCATCAGCGACCCCCACCACCCAGGACACGCTCTCTTCTCACTGCTGCCATCAGGAAGAAGGCACAGGAGCCTCAGGACTCACACCACCAGGTTCAGGAACAGTTATTACCCCTCAACCATCAGGCCCTTAAACCAGAGGGGGGTAACTTCACTTGCCCCATCACTGAACTGTTCCACAACCTATAGACTCAATTTCAAGGACACTCCATTTCATATTCTCAATATTTATTGCTTATTTATTATTATTGTTGTATTTATATTTTCTCAGCTCAAGCTGGTAAAACCTGAGCTATGGGCATAGCCAAGCACACTCATTTCTTTAATAAAAATAAAAATAATTTATTTTTTTGTATTTGCACCCTTTGTTGATTTTTGCACATTGGTCGTCCGCTCTGTTGTGCGATCTTTCATTGATTCTATTATGGTTATTAGATTTATTGTGTAAGCCCGCAAAAAAAAAAGAAACTCAGGGTTGACATATTTGCACCTTTATAATCAATTTACTTTGAACTTTGAACATTCTGGTACCAATATTGCATTCCCACCATGTCCGCAGAATAATGTAAACACAGAACGACAGCAACAAAACCACAACTCATCTGCCAGCCTGATGTGTGTCCACGGACGTCCTTCATCACACATCCACGTGGCTGGTGTTTGAGCGCAGAGCACAGGCCTAGACTGTGGACTGACCTCAAAACTCCCCCACATTCATGCCCCTAAACCCTAACCTGACCACCACCCCCAAACCACTGATCTCTCTAAGCTGCGCGGGTGCGTGGCCGCACCGTAGCTGAAAAAACCCCATGCACATAGCTTCTGTTGCCACGCAGCTGGAATAAAGACTGACTAGACTAAGTTTACAAACGTGAAATATTTTCTTTGTTGGACTGCATTTCATTATACCATTCAATCAATAGATAACGTAGGTGATTACTCAATTACTCAAAGTTTGAAGTTAATAACTCATCTCCTCCTACCTAGGCCACGAACTTATCAATCACCCCCGATGAGTTATTAACTTCAAACTTTCTGCATAATCTCCCGGTGGCCACCCATTTCAATTCTACTTCCCATTCCGACATGTCAGTCCATGGCCTCCTCTACTGCCGCCATGAGGCCACCCTCAGGTTAGAGAAGCAACACCTTATAATTCCATCTGAGTAGCCTCCAACCTGATGGCATGAACATCAATTTCTTGAACTTCACCATTTCCATTCCCCTCTCTCACCTTATCTCCTTACCTGCTCATCACCGCCCTCTGGTGCTCCTCCCCCTTCCCTTCTTCCATGTCTTCTGTCCTCTCCTAACAGATTCCCTGCTCATCACCGCCCTCTGGTGCTCCTCCCCCTTCCCTTCTTCCATGTCTTCTGTCCTCTCCTAACAGATTCCCCCTTTTTTTTCTCTCACCAATCAACTTCCCAGCTTTTTACTTCCACCCACCCCCACCCCCACCCCCCACAATTCCTGATCGGCCCACAGAGATCCCCCCCAGCAGATTGTCTGTATATCTAGAGTTAAACCCACTGTAAGCAGCAGTTAGCGGTGCCATTAATCAGCCTCAGGCGCGTCACGGATATGTGGCTGATGATGGTCTGAACATGACGGCAATGTGCTTACAAATCACAACTGACTGGTGCAGTATTTTGATTACCATCTGTTTTTAATTCTGACAAAGAATTAAAGCATTAGCTTTAAATAGATTGACACTTCTGGGGTGGGGGTGGGTGGTGAGGACGGCTAAAGGGCCCATCGAAGGCCTAATTCCAACTGGCGAACCATCTGAAGCTCCCACCCAGAAGTGGGAGCTGGCTGGGTTACAGGGAACGGCTGAGAGCAGTGAATTTCCAACATGGAGGGGGCCACCATGGTTCAGGGGAGAGGCCTGGAATGGGTGGGGGAGCAGCCTTGAGAAAAGGGGCCAGCCAAAACTTTGGAAAGGAACCATTCCACTGTGAGAAGGCCTCACTGGTCTTTGGTTAAAACTGCAACTGGCCGCCAGTCCACCCAGAGAGACAGCGTGCAGTTCTGGAATCTGCTCCCTTCCTTTCCAGTTCCGATGAAGGGTCCCGGTCCGAAACGTCCACTGTTTATTCCCCTCCCTACATGCTGCCTGACCTGCTGAGTTCCCCCGAACATGAGCAAATTCCAGATGCTTGAAATCCAAGCAACACAACACAATATGCTGGAGGAACTCAGCACCAGGCACATCTTTCCCTCCCCACTGATCTTGCTCCTGGCACTCAGCCTTGCAAGCGGAACAAGTGCCACACCTGCCTCTACGCCTCCTCCCTCACTACCATTCAGGGCCCCAAACAGTCCTTCCGGGTGAGGCGACACTTCACCTGTGAGTCTGTTGGAGTCGTCTACTGCGTCAGGTGCGGACCCCTGTGTATCGGTGAGACCCGACAGAGTGGGAGACCGCTTCGCTGAGCGTCTACAATCTTTCTTTTTCAATCTTTTTATTAATTTCAAAATATAGAAACAAAACATAACAATAATACAGATAATATGAGATGTATTGTTACATTTAAAAAAAGAGTAATTGCAAAACCAAATAGTGGAAATTACCAAAACTCCCATACATGTAGAACTGATCACGGATAATATAAAGCAAAAAAAAAGAAAAAGACAAAAAAAAAGAAAAAAAAAACACATCCCATCTGGCTTCACCTTCCAGCCATCCTCCTTCCCCTCCCCCCCCACCTTTTTATTCTGTCATCTCCCCCCACCTCCCAACCCTTCCAGTCCTAAAGAAGGGAATCAGCCTTATTCACTTCCGTAGAAGGAAGTGGGAGGAAACCAGAGCACCCAGAGGAAACCCACACAGTCACGGACAGTTACTACCCCTCAATCATCAGGCTCTTGAACAAAAGGGGATAACTGCACTCACTTGCCCATCCATTGAGATGTTCCCACAACCAACAATCTCACTTCAAGGACGCTTTATCTCGTGTTCTCATTTTTTTTTACTATTTACTTATACTTGCGTTTGCGCAGTTTGTTGTCTTCTGCACCCTGGTTGATCTTTCATTAAATCTGTTATAGTTACTACTCCATAGATTTGCTGAGTATGCCCGCAGGAAAATGAATCTCAGGGTTGTACATGGTGACATGATAATAAAATTTATTTTGAACGTATAAACTTTCGTACAGTGGACATGGGAATTGAACTCAGAACTCTGATGCTCCAAGCTGTAATAGTGTCACACTAACCGCTACTCAACTGTAGCACCCCCTCTCTGCTTCAACCTCTTCATTATCCTTGGCCCATTTTGACCCCTCAACTACTTATCATAGAGGATACCTTTGTTGTCCTTACGGAGGAATATAATTTATAATTCATGGAAGAGACATTTGATGTCACTGGTAGGGCAACATTCCATCTCCATTTGCCCTGGACCACCTTCTACAACTGAATAGCTTACAGGGGCAGTTCCTCTCAAGGCTTAGTCAGGCTGCACTTGGGAGTATTGTCAACAGTTTTGAGCCCCATATCTCAGAAAGGATGTAAAAGTTGCCGGTGAACACAGCAGGCCAGGCAGCATCTCAAGGAGGAGGTACAGTCGACGTTTCGGGCTGAGACCTTTCGTCAGGACTAACTGAAAGAAGAGCTAGTAAATCTCTTACTTTCAGTTAGTCCTGACGAACGGTCTCGGCCCGAAACGTCGACTGTACCTCTTCCTGAAGATGCTGCCTAGCCTGTTGCGTTCACCAGCAACTTTTATGTGTGTTGCTTGAAATTCCAGCATCTGCTGATTTCCTTGTGTTTGTGTCAAAAAGGATGTGTTGTCATTGGAGAGAGTCCAGAGGAGGTTCACAAGGATGATTCTGGGAATGAAAGGGTTAACATATGAGGAGCGTTTTGGCAGCTTTGGGCCTGTACTCACTGGAATTTAAAGAACGTTGGGGAGGATCTCATTGAAACCTACCGAATGCTGAAAGGACTAGATAGGGTGGATGTGGAGGGGATGTTTCTTGTGGTAGGAGGTATCCAGAACTAGAGGGCACAGCCTCAAAATTGAGGGACAGCCCTTTAGAACAGAGGTAAGGAGGAATTTTTTTAGCCAGAGAGTAGTGAATCTGTGGAATGCTCTGCCACAGACTGCGGTGGAGGCCAACTCTGTGGGTATATTCAAGGTGGAAGTTGATTGTTTTCTGATCGGTCAGGGCATCAAAGGATATGGCGAGAAGGCAGGTGTAGGGGGTTGAGTGGGATCTGGGATCAGCCATCAGCAGAGCAGACTCGATGGGCTGAATGGCCTAATTCTGCTCCTATGTCTTATGGTTTTAAGTACTGGACAGGACTGAACAGAACTGACCGAGGTGTTGATTCACCCAGAGGGGATTCAGGGGTTCCATCCACCACCCAGGAGGAAAAAGATCACTGTCACTCTCACACCACCTCCACTTAGCTGGGTTTTAATTCCAGAATCAGAATGAAGTTTATTACCAGTCTTAGCTGACGTCAAATGTGTTGTTTGCCGCAGTAGTGCCAGGACATCAAGTCACTGTGAAGGACAAACTAAACAGATAGTGCAAGGACAAAGGGATAATGAGGTAGTCGTGGATTCATGGACGCAATTGTGTTGGTGGGATTTGATGGTCACATATCTTGACCACAAATCCACCACAGCACAACATCTGTAACGTTTACTGTTTACCTGGGCTGCACACTTCACATGCAGTTTGAATTGGATTTTATTAACTTATTTGTGGGAATAGAACATAGAATGGTACAGCACAGAAACAGGCCATTCGGCCCACAATGTTGTGATGAACCAGCTAAAAAGCAAATCAAAAACACACAAACACTTCCTACCTACACCATGTCCATATCCCTCCATCTTCCTCACATCCATGTGCCTAACTAACTGTCTTTTAAAGCCTCTAATGCCTTTGCCTCCACCACCATACCAGGCATCCACCACTCTCTGAGTAAAATACTTACTCCTCACATTCCCCTCTTACCTTCAGTGCATGCCCTCTGGCATTAGACATTTCAACCCTGGGGAAAAGATACACCCTGTCTACTCTATCCCTGCCTCTCATAATCTTGTAAACCTCGATCAGATCTCCCATCAGCTTTCGTCGCCCCAGAGAAAACAACTCAAGTTTGTCCAGCTTCTCACGCCTGCTAAACCAAGCAGCATCCTGGTGAACCTCTTCTGCACCCTCTCCAAAGCCTCAATGTCCTTCTTACAGTGGGGTGAACAGAACTGTACGCAATACTCCAGATGTGGCCAAACCGGAGTTTCATTAGGTTGCAACATAACCTCTTAATTTTTGAATTCAAACTACCATCCAGGTTCAAGTCCGGCCAGCTCTCCTTGCACGCTTTCTACCTGCGCTCGGTTGAGCGTCAAGCTAGCAACTCGGCCTCAACAAAAACAAAAACGCTAAAGAAACTCCCAAGGCCTCCTGTCCCATGATCCTCTCATATCCCTTTTGCCAATCACCTGTCCAGCTCTGGGCTCCATCCCTCCCCCTCCCGTCTTCTCCTATCATTTCGGCTCTCCCCCTCCCCTTTCAAATCTCTTACTAGCTCTTCCTTCAGTTAGTCCTGACGAAGGGTCTCGGCCCGAAACGTCGACTGTACCTCTTCCTAGAGATGCTGCCTGGCCTGCTGCGTTCACCAGCAACTTTTATGTGTGTTGCAAAGAAACAGCAAGGTGGCTGCCCGATGCTCCACATGGTGCAGAAAGGAACAGCGACCACTCACTTTCTATTACAGGGGTTCCCAGCCTATTTTATGCCATGGACCAGTACCAACAAGCAAGGGGTCTATGGTTGTGAACGCCTGTACCAACCAATACTTCTTTGGACTCTGGGAGGAAACAGGAGCACCTGGAGGAAATCCAGGGCATGACGTACAGATGACTTCAGAACTGAACTCTGATATCCCGAGCTGTAATAGCGTTGCACTAACTGTAACGCTACCTCAGCGCCCTATGACCACAAATAATCATGTGACATGGTCAGGTGGAAGGTAATCGCAAAATACTCTGCAGATGCCGGGGTCAAAGCAACACTCACAACACGCTGGAGGAACTCATTCCATGGATGCTGCCTGACCTGCTGAGTTCCTCCAGGTGGAAGGTACAAGAGCCTCAGGACTCACATCACCAGGTTCGAGAACAGTTACTACGTCTCAACCGCCAGGCTCTTGTACAACGCAGACACGAGGAAATCTGCAGATGCTGGAATTTCAAGCAACACACATCAAAGTTGCTGGTGAACGGAGGAGGCCAGGCAGTATCTCTAGGAAGAGGTACAGTCGACGTTTTGGGCCGAGACCCTTCGTCAGGACTAACTGAAGGAAGAGTTAGTAAGAGATTTGAAAGTGGGAGGGGGAGAGGGAGATCTGAAATGATAGAAGAAGACAGGAGGGGGAGGGATGAAGCCAAGAGCTGGACAGGTGATTGGCAAAAGGGATACGAGAGGATCATGGGACAGGAGGCCCAGGGAGAAAGAAAAGTGGAAAGGGGGGAGAAACCCAGAGGATGGGCAAGAGGTATAGTGAACAAAAGGGGATAACCACACTCAACTCACTTGCCCTTGAGATGTTTCCACAACCAATGATCTCACTTTAAGGACTCTTTATCTCATTACCTCGTTATTTGTATTTTGTTTAGAATATTTATTATATTTTATATTTCACAGTGTGTTGTCTTCTGCACCCTGGCTGATCTTTCATTGACCCTGTTATAGTAACTATTCTACAGATGTGCTGAGAATGCCTGTAGGAAAATGTACCTCAGGGTTGTATGACAGTGTTGACCCGTGGCCAAGTGGTTAAGGCGTCGGTCCAGTGATCTGAAGGTCACTAGTTCGAGCCTCAGCTGAGGCAGCGTGTTGTGTCCTTGAGCAAGGCACTTAACCACACATTGCTCTGCGATGACACCAGTGCCAAGCTGTATGGGTCCTAGTGCCCTTCCCTTGGACAACATCGGTGGCGTGGAGAGGGGAGACTTGCAGCATGGGCAACTGCTGGTCTTCCATACAACCTTGCCCAGGCCTGCGCCCTGTAAACCTTCCAAGGCGCAAATCCGTGGTCTCGCGAGACTAACGGATGCCTATATAATGTGGTGACATATGAGTACTTTGCTAATAAAATTTACTTTGAACTTTAAACTTTCCATTTCTGTCCATCGGTTGGAGGATTAGGATTGGCCAATACTAATCCCTCAACCAACGATACCCAAAGCAGAGGGAACTTTCCTATCCTTGTTGCCTAGCACCTCGGGGCTTTATACATCCACCTGGGAGATCCTGGAACACACCTAAGTAAACACATGTACGTACGTGATAGATATTTGTTTTAGGATCAACTGGAAAATAGGTGCCTACAGCCAGGTTTGTCATGATTGATTCATCAAGGTACAGCCCAGAGAAGGGCCATGTAAGCTACGCCTCCCAGCAATCTCCGATTTAACCCTAGCCTAATCACAGGACAATTTACAATGACTAATTAATCTACCAACTAGTTTGGCCTTTGGACTGTGGGAGGAAACCAGAGCACCCAGGGGGAAACCCCACATGGTCAGGGGGAGAATGGACAAACTCCTGACAGGCAGCAGCGGGAATTGAACCCCGGGTCTCCACCACCGGAAAGCGTCGTGCTGACCACCACGCTACAGTCCAAATTTGTCTCTCGGCTCGCAGCTCTTTCCTTCATCCACCGCAGCCAGCGCCCCAAGCAGAAACGCCTCCCACCTGCCCGCCTGAAGAACGGCACGGCAGCCCTGACGTCACCTCTGCACCGGAGGCTGAGCCCAAACGTGCCATAGTCCTGACTGCCGCGCTTCTCAGAGAAAATGCACTGCGCAAAATTTGCGGCACGGCAGTGTAGCAGTTAGCAAAACGCATTTTTAAACATCTATTCAATATACATAATTGATTTACTTGTTTATTTATGTCTTATTTTATTTTTTTCTTTCTCTGCTAGATTATGTATTACATTGAACTGCTGCTGCTAAGTTAACAAACTTCACATCACATGCTGCTGATAACAAACCTGATTCTGAAAAACTGCTCCAGCTGCTTCCAGCTGGGAAATGATACCACAGCATAAAAGCCAGGACCAACAGGCTCCTGGACAGCTTCTTCCACCAGGCCATCAGACTGATTAATTCATGCTGATGCAACTGTATTTCTATGTTATATTGACTGTCCTGTTGTACATACTACTTATTATAAATTACACATTGCACATTTAGGCGAAGAGCTAAGGTAAAGATTTTTACTCCTCATGTATATGAAGGACGTAAGTAATAAAGTCAATTCAATTCAATTTAATTCAGCTCTCCCTCAGCACTGTGAGCACAATATCAGTCCAGAATTTGCACACTGGGTCAATTAAACACAGGAAACAAATCTACACTCAGCGGCCATGTTATCAGGTCCATCCATACACCTGCTCCTTAAGGCAATATCCAATCAGCCAATCGTGTGGCAGCAACTCAGTGCATAAAAGCATGCAGACACGGTCAAGAGGTTTAGTTGTTGCTCAGACCGAACATCAGAATGGGGAAGAAGTGTGATCGAAGTGACTTTGACCCTGGAATGATTGTTGGTGCCAGATGGGGTGGTTGGAGTATCTCAGAAACTGCTGATCTTCTGGGATTTTCATGCACAACAGTCTCCAGAGTCTATGGCTTGGACCAAGACCATTAAGCAAGGGATCCGTGGACCCCAGCTTGGGAACCCCTGCTCTAGAGTTTACAGCGAATGGTGTGAGAAACAAAAAAAAAAAGAATTGATGTCCAGTGAGTGGTAGTTCTCGTGGGTGAAAATGCCTTGATAATGAGGGAAGTGAGAGGAGAATTGCCAGTCTGATTCAAGCTGACAGGAAGGCGACGGTAACTCAAATAACTAGATGTTACATCAGCAGTGTGCAGAACAGCCTCCCTGAACTCACAACACGTCGGTCTTCGAAGTGGTTGGGCTACAGCAGCCAAAGACAACAGATATGCATTCAGTGGCCACTTAGGTACCTCCTGTACCTAATAAAATTGTGTATGTTCCAAACTTGGCGAGTGTTTATGAAGGCAAGATTGCTTGCTGGCCTCCTTCAGCTGCCCGATCCGATCTGAGAGACTTCCTTCCATGTTATTGAGACACCAGTGTTGGGCAATGTTTCCCGTCACTTGGCAGTGGATGCGGAAACCATGAACTATGTGGCTGCATCCGCTCCGATGTGCAAGTGGGATTTTGCAACTCCTCCGATCTTGCAAGACGCTTAAAGACAGTGACTGCTTTTGTTATTTACCACGGCCTCCCCCGGGTGAGCAGTCAGTCTCGGCCTGCGGAAGAAACTGAGAAGGCACACCATCCACAGCGTGGCGCTTGTGGAATCCTGACCCTGGGTCTGGTGTGAGGAAGACCAAGCAGGGAGAGTCACTCTACCACTGGGGGTTCTGAGAAGGAAACTGCATTTAACTACATCGAAACAGCAGCCTAGTTAACAGATACACTGTGTTCAACCTGTAAGGGCTGGCGTAAAATAAAATTGGTGTAAATGGGGCTTGAAAATCGGCAAGGACCCAATAGGCCAAAAGATCTGCTTCTGTGTTGTACCTTAATATACATACACACACAAAACACCTAAGCCTTTAGCACAGCACTGTGTTTGCCAACCTGGTGTGGAGAGCGAGTTCGTAAATCTGGAGGGAGCAAAGGATGTTGGGAATGGCAAGGGTGGAGCGCCTCGGGAGGGGTGTGGGGCAGGTGGCAGAGAAGGAGTGCCAGGGTTGGGGGACAGCGCAGGTGCAGACACACCCAGCCCTGATACACCAGGCAAGGCCATTTGATTCCAAGCAATTGGTTTATTGATCATTACGGAATGTCTCGCTGGTGTTTCCCCCTCCCTTACCCTTTTCCCAACCACAATTCCCCTCTCCCTGCCCCTTCCCACTCTCAGTCTACAACAGAGCCCCATATCAGAATCACTCACACATGTCATGAAATTTGTTTTGTTTTTGTGGCAGCAGTACAGCACAATACATAAAATTACTACAGTACTGTGCAAAAGTCTTTGGCACATAGATATATATAGCTAGGGTGCCTTCAGGACATTTGCACAGTAGTGCACACTGTGCTCAGTATGATAGGGCTGGCGTAATTTAAAATTAGTGTAAATGGGTGCTTGGCAGTCAGTAAGAACTTGATGGGCCGAAAGGCCTGTTTCTCTGCCGCAGGTCTCTCTAGCTCAGACTGAGCAGCTAACTGAGAAAGCTTGTTTTATTAAAAGCCCACTTTGGATCCAGAGAACGGACATTTGACATATTTCTTACTGTAATTTATAGTATATTTTATATCTCGTGCGGTACTGATGCTGCTAAACAACACATTTCACAACATACACTCAGTTGCCACTTTATAAAGTACCTCCGGTACAGTCTTTGGGAAGATCTCGTGACAATAATCTGGTTCCATAAGGCTGTAATAGCTGGGGTAGTAAAAAGGACAAGCTCCCGCTTAAATGCTCCCAATGGTGTGCACCTCAAATAGCCTCTGACAACCAAGTCCAGCTCCTGGCCTTCATGTGGGGTTTAGCTACTAAGCCTGGCAGAACCGTTTCTACTGACAGGAAAAGGAGCAAAGGCGGGTTGCTGGTGCCTTGACACCAGTTGCTTTGGCCAGATGGGGCTCATATGCTGTGGTTGGCAGCTCATCTAGGAGAAGAAAGGCTCTGACCTCAAACCTGCACTGCCTTGCGGCTGGACTCACTGGTGGGGAAGGCTTCAGGAGTAATCCCTGAGGGGAAAAATCCAGAGCCAGTGTCCCTACATTGAGTTCAACGCTGACTGGCAATCCTGCGATGCTGCTGGCACCAAACGATATTGGTCTCTCCCGTTCCTTTGGGTTCCTCAGATGTGTGTAGAGGGGGAGCTTGCTACATGGGCAACAGCTTGCTCTCCATATTGTACCGCCCTGGCTCGCATATTTAGACAACTGGGACGCAACATCCACGGTCGACTCTGACTGACGGAGGCCTTGTGGACTTATGGAAAGACGTAAGTTTATTATACAGAGTGCTTTAAATTGGAACTCACTGTCTGAAGAGATTTTATTTATTTATTGAGATTCATCACGGAATAGGCCCTTCCTGCCCTTTGAGCCGCGCCTCCCAGCAACCCCCTGATTTAACCTTGGCCTAATCGCAGGACAACTTACAATTAACCTACCAATCAGTACATCTTTGGACCGTGGGAGGAAACCGGAGCACCCGGAGGAAACCTACATGGTCACGGGAAGAACATACAAACTCCTTACAGGCAAAGGCAGGAACTGAACCCGGGTCGCCTGTACTGTAAAGCGTTGTGCTAACCACTATGCTACCATGCCACCCTATGGTAGAATGAGACACCATTACTACATTTACAGGCCATTTAGACAGACAGTTAAACAGACGAGGCGAAGGAGCATACAGTCCTAATGCTCCAAGTGGGATCCACGGGGATGGGAAAGAGACCGGCATGGGCACAGTAGGCCGATGTTCTATGCTGTATGACTCAGTGACTAGCTGCCTGAGCTTGGTACTCGTGTCTGGAGTGGGGGTTTGAACCACCAACCTGGCACCTTCCAGCTGCAGTTGAGGCTAGCACTCACAGAGACTACTATCACACCCTAGATACCGATTAGCCACGGGCCTACTTTGGAGCTGGGAATACAGTGAACATTGACTTCAGCAACCAACCTTCGGGTCTGAATAGTTCTCTCTCGACGTGTGTGTGTGTGTGTGTGTGTGTGTGTGTGTGTTTGTGTGTGTGTGAGAGAGAGTGTGAGTGAGAGAGTGAGTGTGAGAGAATGTGAGTGAGTGAGTGAGTGAGAGAGAGAGAGAGTGTGTGTGAGAGAGAGAGAGTGTGAGAGTGAGTCTGAGTGAGCGAGAAAGAGTGAGTGAGTAGAGAGTGAGAGAGAGTGTGAGTGAGTGAGAGAGTGTGAGTGAGAGAGTGAGAGAGTGAGTGTGAGAGAGAGTGTGAGTGTGAGTGAGAGTGTGAGTGTGAGTGAGAGAGTGAGTGTGTGAGAGAGAGAGTGAGAGAGAGTGTGAGTGAGAGAGTGAGAGTGAATGAGTGTGTGAGAGAGAATGTGAGTGAGAGAGTGAGTGAGAGAGTGTGTGTGAGAAAGAGTGAGTGAGAGTGAGAAAGAGAGAGAGAGTGAGAGAGAGAGAGACAGAGACAGAGAGAGAGAGAGAGAGAGAGAGAGAGAGATTACTGAATAAATGACTACTTTTGTATCTGGGTCTCTCTGTTCACGTTGGAACAGTCCCGTTGGAGCTTATCCAATATTATCTGTGTTTGTTGCTGACCATCTTTAAGCTGACGGGTAGCGTAGCGGTCAGAGCAATTGCTTTAGAGTAATTGCCAGTGATTGCCCATGGAGGTTCGATTCCCGTCGCCGCCTGTTGGGAGTTTGCACGTTTTCCCCGTGAACACACGAGCTTACTCCTTCATATCCAAAGATCTACAGTCAGAGCTAGGATTAGTGAGTTGTGGACCCGCATGTTAACCCCAGCACAGTTCTAGGATCAACCCTAACAAACAACACCAATGTTGGTCATTGATGCAAAGAGACCATTTCAGCTTCACTCTGTTTCGACGTACGTGTGACAAATAAAGCTAATCTCTATAAATCCACATGATTCAAAGTAAAATATTCACGAGGGCATCAACAGTCTCCTGTGGGTTGCAGAAAAATTGGTCCAAAATCCTTTTAAATGTACCTCTTTTAAATCACTCTCGCTGCAGCCTGCAGCTTGTAACTTCCTTTTAAAACAAAGGATTGCTCATTTATTTATATTGTTGTTTCTTGTACAGTTTGTTGTCTTCTGCGCTCTGGTTGAACGCCCCAGCTGGGTGGTCTTCCATTGATCAAAGGTTCATTTATTATCAAAGTATGTATGCAGTATACAACTCTGAGATTCGTCTTCTCCAGATAGCCACGAAACAAAACCATGGAGGTCATTTAAAGAGAAGCAGCAAACCCACCCCTCGCCTCCCCACCCCGCACAAACAAAAAGAACAGCAACACAGTCATTGACCTCCAAATGCCCCCTCCCCTGCACAAAACGCAACAAAAACATCGATCCCTAACCCCCCCCCCTCCTCTCTCTCTCTCGTACCAAAAAAAACCAAGGAGGGGCAAAAACACAGAATATAAAAACTGTGACACTGAAAAAGTCCACAGGTCTTAGCCCAATCCATCAACGCAGAATCCCGGTAAGATCCTCCGATGTCATCGAAAGAGAGTGACACAGCTTGAAAGCAGAGGCCTATCCTCTACGCACAGCGATAGGCCGCCACACAGTCTCCCTCTCCAAAAGCAGAGGGATCCCAACAGCAATTCTATTATAGTTACTATTTGCTGAGTATGCCCACAAGAAAATGAATCTCGGGGTTGTACATGCTGACTTATATGTACTTTGATAATAAAATTTACTTTGGACTTTGAGGTCAAACAACAAATGCTAGGCCGTGGAATCCTCCTTGGCAGCTTCTGAAAATAACAGGACTTCCGCCCACTCAAACACTGCGCGTCTAATACACTGTGGCTCCAGCGAGTGGGAGGAAGTCACAGAGGCAAGACCCCACGCTGCGTAACTGCAAAACGACACCAGTGCTCGAGCAGCTGAGAGCTATTTTAAGCGCTTCTATTTTAAACAGCTCTTTTGTGAGACCCGAGCGCGGCCGGCCAGTCAGTAATTAGCAGGAGGGCTGCAGGTGTGAGGTAACACGGCGTTCAGTGAGGCGGCCAGTCGGCGCCTGAGAAGCTAACATCAGCAGATCAGAATCACACACAGGTTTGAAACCACCGGCGTATGCTGTGATATTTGTTAACTTAGCGGCAGCAGCACAATGAAGCACATGATAATTGTAGAAAAAAATCTGTGAATGACAGTAGGCATAAATATATTAAATAGTTAAGGTACTGCAAAACAAAATATCAATAAAAAAGTAGGGAGGTAGTGATCATGGGTTCAATGTCCATTCAGAAATCGGACGGCAGAGGGGAAGAAGCTGTTCCTGAATCACTGAGTGTGTGTCTTCAGGTACCTCCCTCCTGATGGTAGCAGTGAGAAGTGGGCATGTCCCGGGTTGTGGAAGTCCTTCAGGATGGGCACTGCTCCTTGAAGACGTCCTTCATACTACGGAGGCTAGTGCCCATGAGGCAGCTGACTCATTTTACAGCCCTCTGCAGCTTATTTCGATCCCTTGCCCCGCACCAGACGGTGATGTGGCCAGTTGCAATGCTCTCCATCGGTCGGAGTCTGTGAGTGTTTTTGGTGACAGATTCAGGGAACCCAGTATAACTTTTCAAAGATAAATGGGGAAGGAAATCTCACCAACACTTCTGCTTCCTCAGGAAGCTCAATAATTTGACGTGTCCCCCGTCCACTCTGACCAAATTTTTATTGATGCACCATGGCTGTGCATGTGACCACAAAAAAAACACTACAAACAGCTTGCATAATTAAAGATGCCACCCACCCCAGACACTCTCTCCTCTCCCCATAAGAGATAGGAGCAGAATTAGGCCATTTGGCCCATCAGGTCTGCTCCTCCATTTCATCATGACTGATCCATTTCCCTCTCAGCCTCAATCTCCTGTCTTCAGCCTGTATCCCTTCATGTGATGACTAACTAAGAATCTATCAACTTCTACCTTAAGTATCCCCAACGACTGGCCAATCAGGTGTAAGATAACAAAAGCCTGAAAGAACACTCTACTCGTTCAAGGACAGCTCTGTCAGATTCCCGAACGGATCTCTTCCACAATTAGACAGACTCTTGGCCTCACAACCCACCTTGTTACGATATTTCACTCTATTGTTTTTACCTGCCCCACACCTTTACACGTTACTCCGCATTGTCATTGATGCTGGAAATCCAAAGCAACGCATACAAAAAGCCAGAAATGAATAAAGTAAGTAAACGCATCCGTTAATCTTGCGAGACCATGGATCTGCGCCTGGAAAGTCTTCACTCTCCAGGGCGCAGGCCTGGGCAAGGTTGTATGGAAGACCGGCAGTTGCCCATGCTGCAAGTCTCCCCTCTCCACGACACCGATGTTGTCCAAGGGAAGGGCATTGGGACCCATACAGCTTGGCACCGGTGTCGTCGCAGAGCAATGTGTGATTAAGTGCCTTGCTCAAGGACACAACACGTTGCCTCCGTTGGGGCTCGAACTCACGACCTTCAGGTCACTAGTCCAATGCCTTCACCACTCGGCCACGTGCCCACACAGAAATGAATGAGCATTTGAGATCCAGAATGGCAAATTTCTGGCATCCCGCACCCGGCCCCCCCCCGCCCCCACTTCTCAGTCCTGATGAAGGGTCTCGGCCTGAAACGCCGACTATCTATTCGTTTCCGCAGATGCTGCCTGACCTGCTGAGCTCCTCCAGCATTTTGTGTGTGTCACAGAGGAATAATGAGGTAGTGAGAGGAGATCTTATAGAAACATAAAATTATGAAAGGAGTTGATAAGGTAAAGGCAGGAAAGTTGTTTCCACTGGTAGGTGAGACTAGAACTAGGGGACGTAGCCTCAAGATTTGGGAGAGTAGATTTAGTGCAGAGATGAGGAGGAACTGCTTTTCCCAGAGAGTGGTGAATCTGTGGAATTCTCTGCCCAATGAATCAGTGGAGGCTACCTCAGTAAATGTATTTAAGACAAAGTTGGATAGATTTTTGCATATTAAGGGTTAAGGGTTATGGGGAAAAGGCAGGTGGCTGGAGATGAGTCCATGGTCAGATCAGCCATGATCTTATTGAATGGTGGAGCAGGCTCAACGGGCCAGATGGCCGACTCCTGCTCCTATTTCTTATGTTCTTAAGTTTACGGACAATTCAGAAATCTGATGGTGGAGGAGAAGAAGCTGTTCCTAAACCATTGAGTGATCAGACTCCTGACGAGTGCCCCGTTCCAGCCCATTGCATTCTCCTGTCTCTCATCTAGCACTGGAGGAGTTGTATCTGCATGGGCCGAGGTGAAGGGATCTGTGGTCCCTCCACAAACAGGTTCAGATTCTGATTTATCACGGTCATCAAAGCATACGCCGAAATCCATCGTCTGCACCGACAACCAAGGCGCCGGGGCAGCCTCCAACTCCCACCACACACACTCGGTTGGCACTTGGGCACGGAGCGCTGTCGCAGGAGAGCAGCGTCTATCATCAGGGACCCCCACCAGCCAGGTCTGCCCTCTCACTGCTGCCACTGGGAAGGTGGTACAGGAGTCTCAGGACCCACACCGCCAGGTTTACCCCTCAACCATCAGGCTCGTGAACCAGAAGGGATAATTTCACCACCCCCATCACTGAACTGTTCCAACAACCTCTGGGCTGTAGTTGCGGTCGTGGTCCCATTGACTGGAAGAACACACTCACAGGACTGAATGCTCCGTTTCTTATGTTCATTCCCGCTCCTCGAACACAAGATGACCCTCAAACGTACGCTCTCCAGCAGGTCATGCCCATGACTATGGTGGGTTTGATATGAAGACCCAACTCCCCACCCCC
This sequence comes from Mobula birostris, assembly GCF_030028105.1. Lineage (NCBI taxonomy): Eukaryota > Metazoa > Chordata > Chondrichthyes > Myliobatiformes > Myliobatidae > Mobula > Mobula birostris. The sequence continues at coordinate 15,150,920 of NC_092379.1, forward strand.
CTCGCTCTCTGGTTTAAAATGCTCAACTGGGATTCAGATACCCTCTTTACCTTTGGAGCAGCATTAACTGTTCTAAACGTTCCTGATGCCACCCGGATCAGAGATAAAACCATAAGACCGTAAGATATAGAAGCAGCAGGCCATTCGGCCCATCGAGTCTGCTCCGCCATTCAATCATGGGCTGATCCAATTCTTCCGGTCATCCCCACTCCCCTGCTTTCACCCCATACTCTTTGATGCCCTGGCTAATCAAGAACCTATCTATCTCTGCCTTAAATACACCCAATGACTTGGCCTCCACAGCCGCTCGTGGCAACAAATTCCACAGATTTACCACCCTCTGACTAAAGTAATTTCTCCGCATCTCAGTTCTAAAGGGACATCCTTCAATCCCAAAGTCGTGCCCTCTTGTCCTAGAATCCCCTACCACGGGAAATAATGACGGAGAGTAAACAGCCCTCTTCCATCTATGGTCTCAGGCTTTCAGATGGGTATCTCAGCAGAAGGCACTGGAGGGAGCAGGTGTGCTGAGCAGGGATAACAGGCGGGGGACGTCCGGGGACACAGGAACGTCGGGGGCACGGTCACGCTGGACAGCACTGGAATGTTCCTGCCAGGCCACTCAGATTCAGATCCCAATTTCAAACAAGAGAAAACCTGCAGACGCTGGATATCCGAGCGACACACACAAAATGCTGGAGGAACTCAGCAGGCCGGGCAGCATCTATGGGAAAAAAGTACAGTCGACATTTTAGGACCGTCTCGGCCCGAAATGTTGACTGGACTGTTTTCCGCAGATGCTGTCTGGCCTGCTGTGCTCCTCCAGCATTTTGAGTGTGTTGCTCGGATTCCGATTTATTTACTTACCATTTGTACATTGAAGTATACAGAAAAAGAGGGGTTGTTTGCGTTAACAACCAACGCGACCCAGGCACGTGCTGGTGGGGGGGGGGGGTGGGGGCAGACCGCAAGTGTCGCCGCACTTTCCGGCGCCAAGCAAAACAACTCCATTTCCTTTTGGGCCGCTCAGGTGTTTTTGCCTTTGCACCATTCAGTACTGAGAGAAACTGAAAGACATTTGGTCCTTGGGGGGGCTGTGGAATCAGGGATCTAGTCCAGGAAGGTGCCAGCCATTGGACGGATGTTCAGGAGTGGGGCAGGATTCTGATGAATAGTCTCAGCACATTTGTCGACTGGACATTTCTCCCCATGGATGCTGCCTGACCTACTGAGCTCCTTCAGCAGTCTGTGTGTTACTTGATCTATTTCCTGCACCCGGTGCAGTGCTTCAGCTTAGGTGATGTTGTTTGATTCAAGATTAAAGTCTTAGAGTCAGAGAGAAGTACAGTCAGAAACAGGCCCTTCGGCCCATCTAGTCCATGCTGGAACCATATAAACTGCCCACTCCCCTCGACCTGCGCCGGGACCATAGCCCTCCATACCTCTACCATTCATGTACCTACCCAAACTTCTCTTAAACATTGAAACCGAGCTCGCGTCCACCACTTGCGCTAGCAGCACGTTCCACACTGTCACAACCCTCTGAGTGACGAGGTTTCCCCTCAGGTTCCCCTTAAACTTTTCACCTTTCACCCTTAAACCATGACCTCTGGTTGTAGTCCCACCCAACCTCAGTGGAAAAAGCCTGCTGGCACTTACCCTGTCTATACCCCTCATAATCTTGTATACCCCTATCAAATCTCCCCTCAATCATCTACGTTCCAAGGAATAAAGTCCCAACTTATTTAATCTTTCCTTACAACTCATCTCAAGTTCTCGATATTTATTGCTTTATTATTTCTTTCTTTTTGTATAAAATTTCCTTGAACTTTATTGTGTCCAAGGGTGGTCTCACCATATTCCTGTACGATTTTAACATGATCTCCCAAATCTCGAACTCAATGTCCCGCCTTGTGAAGGCAAAAGAAACAAATACCTTTTTCACTACCATGAAGTGAGAGCATGCCCCGGTGACATGGGTCCTTCACGATGGCTGCTTCCTTCAGGAAGTACCATCTTTGAAGATGTCCTCAGTGATGGGGAGGCTAGTGCCCACGATGGAGCTGGCAGAGTTTACAACATTCTGCAGCTTCTCTTCCCCCTGATCCTGTGCATCAGGACCCCCCAATACCAGATGGTGATGCAACCAGTCAGAATGCTCTCCACATAACATCTGTAGAAACTTGCTAGCGACACACCGTATCTCCTCAAACTCCAAGGAAATGTATCTGCTGGCCTGCCCTCTTTGTAATTGCATCAACATGTTGGCCTCCAACTGTGTCACTACTTTCAAGGAACTAAGTCCTTGCACCTCTCAGTCTCCCTGGTCCACAATATTCACCAGAGCCTTGTCATTCCCCGTGAAAGGTGCTGCCTTGGTTTAACTTCCCGTATTGCAACACTTCACATCGAACTGGGCTAAATTCCATCTTCCACTTCTTGGCTGCCTTCCCCAGTTGATCTAGATCAGTGGTTCCCAACCTTTTTAACGCCATTACCAATACCATTAAACAAGAGGTCCGTGAACCCCAGGCTGGGAATCCCTGATCCAGATCCTCTTGTAACCTTAAGATGTCTTCTTCACTGTCCACTGTACCACCAGTGTTGGTGTCAATTGTAAGCTTACTGACCACGGCAAAAGCATTCTCATCTGAATTGTTTATAGAGCTGACAAACAGCAGGAGGTCCAGCACCAATCCTTGTGGCGCACCCTTGGTCACAAGCCTCCAATCTGAAAAGCAACCCTCCATGACCGGCTTCTGACTCTGAGCACCAACTTAGACCATAAGACACAGTAGCAGCATTAGGCCAGTCAGCCCACAGAGTCTGCTTTGCCCAATGTTCCCTCTAATTCTTTTTTTATACAGGTGTGCAGACCAACAATTGCTCTGAGCAGGAACTTTTCACACAGCCTGAAAGCTTCACGGCATTTTAAATGTATTTTATTCTGTAATATGCATATTACGGCATCACCATTCAGCGGGCTGGCGGTTTATTAACAATGAGCTACTTGAGTTCCATTCTGTGTTTACTGTTACAATTTGTAACAGTGTTGTAACTTGAAACACTGACAATGTAAATACGTTGACGCACTAAAATGTTTCAAAGTACAGGTGGTTATATATTAATTATTTAGAAAATGTATGGATTATATTCATTAACATAATTAATTCCACAATTATATTAACATTACTTAAAAACAAATTCCAGGTGTGCAGCAACAAAGGCTATGTGCACAGGAGCATTTTAGTCACCGTGAGGCCGCACATCTGCGCACTTTAGAGGGAACAATAGCTCTACCATTCCATCTTGGCTACTTCATTATGTCTCTCAACCCCAATCTCCTGCCTTCTCTCCAAAACCTTTGACGCTCCTTACCAATCAAGAACCTATTAACCTCCACTTTAAATATACCTAATGATCTGGCCTCTACAGCCATCTGTGGTAATGAATTCCACAGATTCATCACCCTCTTTTCTCACTGCTGCCATCAAGAAGAAGGTACAAGAGCTCGGGATTGGATGTTGTGACATATATGTACTCTGATAATAAATTTTATGTTGAACCTTGGGACTGCTGGAACCTCATCCCAAACCTGCAGTGGAATGGTCATTGATCCTGTTTTCAGTTACTGTTCTATAGATATTGTTGTTCAGTGATCCTGTTTACAGTTACTGTTCTATAGATATTGTTGTTCATTGATCCTGTTTACGGTTACTGTTCTATAGATTTGCTCAGTACACCCACAGGAAAAAAATCTCGGGATTGGATGTTGCGATATGTATGTGCTCTGACAATAAATATTACATTGAACTTTGGGACTGCTGGAACCTCAGCCCAAACCTGCAGTGAAATGGTCAGAAGAGCACTTGAAAGGAAAAAGTTCTGCAGGACCATTGGAGAGGACAAGGGAAATGGTAGCATGGCCTGATAGGACATAGACCAGTGCAACACAGTATGGGCCCTAAGGCCCACGATGTCGTGCCAGCCCTTTAACCAACAATGTCAACCTAATCCTTCCCTTTCACATAGCCTTCACCTTGTCTGGATGGGCTAGATAGCCCCACCCATGCTGGAACCTTAATTAACTCCCCTCTGAAATACCCGAGCAGCCATGCGGTTTCAGGGACGAGCGGAGCCCACATCTCGTGAATGGCAAAAGCTCTCTGTGTTATCCTACCTTGAGAGTCCTACAGGGTCTCAGCCCGACACGTTGACTGTTTGTTCATTTCCACAGATGCTGCCTGACCTGCTGAGTTCCTCCAGCATTGTGAGTGAGTGTGTGAGTGAGAGAGAGAGAGAGCGCGCGCGAGAGAGAGAAAGTGTGAGAGTGTGTGAGTGCATGAGAGAGAGTATATGTGTGAGTGAGAGAGAGCGTGTGTGAGCGAGCGTGTGAGTGTGTGAGTGAGAGTGTGTGTGTTTCTTGCTCTGGATTTCCAGCATCTCTTATGTTTAAGCGTTACCATCCTTTCCAGCACAAGCTGGTGTCTCTCAGACCTCTACACACGGAGGCTGTGATTTTAACATTGAAACAGCAACTGATCCCCGGATTTTAAAAAACCACTCAGAGCTTCCTTTGCTGTCCTGACACAGTCTAACAGTGTCAGAAATCACCCAGTACACGTGGACCATGCGAGGGCGAGAGAAAACCTGCAGATGCTGGAAATCAAAGTAACACACGCAAAATGCTGGAGGAACTCAGCAGGTCAGGCAGCATCTATGGAGGAGGGATTTCAGTAGGCATTTCAGGCCGAGACTCTTCATCAGGACTGGAAAAAGGAGATTAGAAATCAGGGTAAGAAGGTTGGGGGAGGAGAGGAAGAAGTACAAAATAGTAGGTGATAGATGAAACCGGGACCATGTACGGGCTGAGCAAACAGCTTTCATTGGACAGGGAAAGGCTAATTAATTCAATCACTAATTGAACAATTCAATTAATAATTAATTCAATTACAAGAAACCCTATATTAAGGCCTCTCAAACAAAATTGAGTCTACCTTCTACTTTTCATGGTACACCTTGTCTCAGCAATACACACACAAAATGCTCAGAAAATCAATCAATGGAGAGGAGCCTTCCAGTCAGCCTCCTTCCTCTCCCCCCACCTTTTCACTCTGCCGTCTTCCCCCTTCCTTCTCAGTCCTGAAGAAGGGTCTCGACCCGAGAAGTCGACTGTTTGTTCATCACCACAGATGCTGCCTGACCTGCTGAGGTCCCCCAGCATTTTGTGGGTGTTGCTTCAGAATGACCTCTCGCTATTTTGCGGTCAAGACACAACCCTACCGCGCGGCACGGGAACGAAAGCAACGCGGTCTCCCGTTGAACGCCACATGCAACACAGAAACTTGTTACAAGACTCACTCGACGAGCTGTCGCGGTTTCGACCGGCTGCCGTCCTGGGCTGAGATCTGCCTGTGGGCTCTCGGTGTGGCAATGTTGGGCAAGACTTATCGTTCCTCTGATGTCAGCGGCCACTCTCCTGAGCTGGCTGAGCTCCTTGATCAGAGTCTGTTAATTGTTTTTCCTGCTCTAAAACCCCACAGGGAGTCGCCAGGCTGATAAATGCAATTGCCCAAGGAGCTTGATTTAATCTCTGCAGTAACACAATCCCATTAAAACAACTCTGAACTGGGAAATGAAGCATAGAGAGAGAAACAGTACTCTTTCCATTGAGGGAATAACCTCTCCCTCACACAGGAAAGTAGCAGGAAGCAGATTCAAACCTGACACAGAAATACAAGATTAATTACATTTGAATAGCACTTGAACACGGTGAAACAGTCCTGAAGAAGAATCTCAACCCGAAACGTCGACTGTTTATTCATCTCCACGGATGCTGCCTGACCTGCTGAGGTCCTCCAGCGTCTTGTGTGTGTTGCTCTGGATTTCCAGCGTCCGCAGACTTTCTCGTGTTTGTGAAACATCCCTTGGTGCTTCACAAGAAGGTTAACATGGAGAAATCTCTTCTCAGCCAAGGAGACTTCAGGAGGATAGTCCAAGGGACAAGATGTTCAGGAGTGGAGGCGAGGCAGACTGTTTTACAGGGAGAGAATTCTCTGGCAGCCGCTGTCTAGTCAATGTAAATGGGAAGGGAGGAAAATGGGGAAAGGGAAGAGGCCAATGTCAAAGCCGAGGGTTAAACATGAGCTGAGAGCTGAGGGGCAAAGGCCTTTCTTTGCTTCAAACATTGGGAAGGACATGGAGAAATGCACCCTGCCCTACAGAGCACACCATTCTCTGCCTCAGACGTTCATACCACCAGAGTGAAATCAGGGACCAGAGTAGGCCACACGGCTGGGGCCTACAGGCAGACTGAGCACCACCACAGGGAGCCGCCTGGCGTGGGGGAGGACCTCAGTTTACCATGTCAGCTGCAAAGTTGCACTCCTGACAGGGTGACCTTCCCTCACCCTTCACAGCAAGCTCAACCCAGAGGCGGTTCCGGTTACGTTTCCTAACTTCAAAACGTTAAGCTAATTCACAGAAACTCACGGGAGTCCGAAAATACGGGTGTAGTTCGAGTTTACTTTAAGCGAGGCGTGCACGTATCATGAGGACGTATGAAATTAAGGTATTTTTACATATAACTCGTAATTGTTTAAACGAACAAGAATCAGCCTGTATATATACAAGATTACTGTAATATTATTGAAATATTAAATACACATCTTCTGTTGCACGGTTCCCTCTTGTCTGTTCCCCAGCTCTACCCCCAACAATCCACTCTGTTGTATCCTGAGCTCAAGCTGGCAGCCATATCTCTTCCATTACAAAAGCAACTAGACTTCAAACAAAGGCGCCTCAGCGAAGAATTTTGGGAAACCCTGGGTTACAAAAGTCACTATATAAATGCAACAGTGGTTCAGTTGTTTGAAGGAAAATTTTAAAAAAAGCTAAAATATTTTGTAACTTCAAAACATTAAACTAATTCAAAGAGAGACACAGGAATCCAAAGTGTAGGCCTTTAAGGGAGGTGCATGCATATCACATGGTAGTGTGATGTCATATCAATTAACATATTTTTACATACAACCCGTAATTAATTATTGAAACGAACAGGAATGCTTAATCAAACAATATACATATGTACAAGAATACTCAAATGTTATTGAATGTTAAATAAACAACAAAACGTGTTTTGAGCATCATGCACAAAATTCCAGAGGCAGGTCTGGCAGAATTTATGAAGGGAAAGAGACAGACGATATTTCAGGCCGAGACCCTTTATCCGGACTGGAAAGGAAGGGGGCAGAAGCCAGAAAAAGGTGGTGGTGGTGGCTGGAAGCCGGGGGGAGGTGGGGGGGTGACGTACAATCTGACAGGTGACAAGTGAGACCAGGTGAAGGGGAAGGCGGGTGGTGTGAGAGGTGGGTATAAATTAAGAAGCCGGGAGGTGATTGGTGGAAGAGGTAAAGGAAGAGGAACCTAATAGGATATTACAGTGGAACAAGGAATAAAGTGAAGGAGGAGAGGAACCAGAGGGCGGTGATGGGAGGACATGAGGGTGGGGGAGAAGGGGTGAGCGTACAACCAGAATGCGGGAGGGGTAAAAATTAACCGAAGTTGGGGATATCGATGTTCATGGCATCAGGTTGGAGGCTACCCAGAAGAAAGATCCTCTATACAGTGGATTCTGATTAATTGGGACACATCGGGAGCAATACATTTTGGCCCAATTAGCCAAAGTTTCGTGGAAATAGTTAAAAGATACAGTACATAAAAACAAACTACTGTTTAACGGAGTAACAATTTATGTAGTTAAATGAAATACAGAACAAATTACAACACTCCCAATATCTCTACAGTACTCTAGAACTGTGTATTAGTTCCAAGTAGTTATTGACAGAGGAATTCATCTGCCGTGTTCTTTCGATTCACTGAAAATGAACCTAATCAGTGCAGACACCAAGTGCAGATAATGGATTGCCTTCACACAATGCCTTTGACAACTGCATCCTCCAAATCTTCATTTTCATTATAACATTCAAGATGATTGCTCATACCTTCCAATTCTTCATAATTCCTAATTGTTGATGGAGTGAAATCGTTTCATTTTCACTCCCGGTCATTTCTGGCATCTCCAAGCCTGAATGCTTGGAACTGCAGCGTGCAAAGCCGTTCTGAATTGCCTTACTGCTTATTTCTCAGCAACTATCACTGACAAAAATAATCACTGCTTTTTGAACGCCAACACACTCAACTGACACTATTTAAAAACTGATCACTCTAAGCAGAGGGTTGTGTCTAACGAAAACGTAAGGGTGCATAACAATTGACACCAGTTAGAAAATAACTAAGAAGGGTCTCGGCCCGAAACGTCAACTATCCATTCATCTCCACAGGTGCTGCCCGACATGCTGATGCCCTCCAGCACTTAGTGTGAGTCGTTAGAAACTGTTCAGAAAGCCTCCGGCCCCAATTAAGCCGCGCAGCATCCCAAATTTTCTCGATTCAGATTTTGTTCTTTAAGAGTTGTCCCAAATAAATCGGCCACTGGGCCGATTAACCAAGAGGCTAATTAACTGGGAGGGAGAGTGGGGGATGGAGAGGGAGAGAGGGAGGGGGAGAGGGAGAGGGGGGAGAGGGGGGAGAGGGGGGAGAGGGGGGAGAGGGGGGAGAGGGGGGAGAGGGGGGAGAGGGGGGAGAGGGGGGAGAGGGGGGAGAGAGAGATAATGTGAGAGAGAGTGAGAGTCTCCACATACATATATATGTATTAAATCTGATTCTGGAAGGGGGCATATAGATGCTGCTTGATCTGCTGAGCTTCCTGCAGCATTTTCTGCATGTGATGCACAAAATCTCCAGCATCAGCAGAATCTCTTGTGTCTACAGAAGGAGTTTTGATTGCACTGACGGTCATCTGCTGATTCACAGACCGGTTACCATGATTCCCAGAGACAGAAGGTAGTGTCAGCACCGGCAGCCGATAGAATTCCCTGTCAGCTTCCTGCAGACTGCAGCGTGAACACTTTGGCTCAGCCATGTCTTATCATCTGCAGCCTGTACGCCAGCTGCCTGTTCTGATTTGCGACACTTGGGTCAAACCAGAGAGCTCGACAGCTGTTTCGCATCAACCCAGCTCCGAGTCAGTAGCCAGGCTCACACACGCTAACTGATGCAAGCCACAGAAGGGCCACACCAACAGGAGGCTGCTCCCCACCCCCTCTGATAGGCAGTCGTACAGGTTTCCCTCACATAAAGCAAGCGGATCAGGTATCAACACAGAGCAGGGACAGTGAGCAACAAACACCGCTTTATCTGCCTATTTCCCTCTTGAAAGACTCTGGATACCTGATCGGTCTCTTTTCTCACATCAGTAACTTCAGAATCGGAATCAAGTTTAACATCACCGGCATGGGTCATGAAATTTGTCTTTGCAGCAACAACACACAAAAATAGGGAACACATTGAAATGCAGTAAGCGCATATATATTAAATAGTTAAATTAAACGTGGTCAAGTGGTTAAGGTGTTAGTCTGGTGATCTGAAGGTTGTTAGTTCGAGCCCCAGCCGAGGCAGCGTGTTGTGTCCTTGAGCAAGGCACTTAATCACACATTGCTCTGCGACGACACTGGTGCCAAGCTGTGTCGGCCCTAGTGCCCTTCCCTTGGACAACATCGGTGGCGTGGAGAGGGGAGACTTGCAGCATGGGCAACTGCCGGTCTTCCATACAACCTTGCCCAGGCCTGCGCCCTGGAAGTCTTCCAAGGCGCAAATCCATAGTCTCACGAGACTAACGGATGCCTATTATATAAATTAAATAAGTACTGAAAAAATAGAAATGAAAAGTAGGGAGATAGTGTTCCTGGGTTCAATGTCCATTCAGAAATCTGATGGCAGAAGGGAAGAAGCTGTTCCTGAATCGCTGAGTGTGTGCCTTCAGGCTTCTGCACCTCCTACCTGACGATAACAACAGGACAATGCATGTCCTGGGTGATGGGGTCCTTAGTGATGGACGCCACCTTCCTGAGGCATCGTGCCTTGAAGATGTCCTGGATACTACGGAGGCTAGTGCCCAGGATGGAGGTGACTAATTTTACAACTCCCTGCAGCTTACTTCCATCTTATACAGTGTCCCTCTCCCCACACCAGACAGTGACGCAGCCAGTTAGAATGCTCCCCACAGGACATCTGTCAAAATTTGCAAGTGTTTTTGTGACATACCAAATCCCCTCAGCCTCCTGATGAAATGTAGCTGCTGCCGTGCCTTCTTTGCAGCTGCATTGGCATGTTGGGTCCAAGTTAGATCCTCAGAGATATTGACACCCGGGAACTTGAAATTGCTCACTCTTTCTACTTCTGATCCCTCTCTGAGGACTGGTTTGTGTTCCCTCATCTTACCCTTCCTGAAGTCCACAATTAGTTCTTTGGTATTATTGACATTGAGTGCAAGGTTTTTGCTGGGACACCACTCAACTAGCCGACTTTCGTTGCTCCTCAAGGTTGTTTCAGTCGGGGGTGGTAATGGGGACAAGCTCCCACTACCTATTAAATGCCCCCAGCGACGTGCGTGTCAAACAGCCTCTGACAACCAAGTCCAGCTCCTGGCCTTTTACACGTGCCTCAGCTTCTAAGCCCAGCAGAACCGCTTCTACGGACTGGAGCGGGGGGGGTGGGGGCGAAGCCAGAGCTTTAACACCAGTTGCTTCGGGCAGATGGGGCTCGTCTGCCGTGGTTGGCAGCTCACCTGGAAGGAAAACTCTGATCTCAAACCTCCGTTGCCTTGCAGCTAAACCCAGTCGTGGGGAAGGCTTCGGGAGCAAGCCCAGAGGGACAATTCAGGAGCTGGTGTCCTTAAGGCAGCCCAAAGTTGTGTTCAACACTGACTGGCATCTCCTGTGCCAAACTGTATCGGTCTCTGCCATTCCTTTAGGTTCATCAGCTCCGGTGGAGAGGGGAGCTTGCTCTCCATATCGTACTGCCCAGGCTTGCGTATCTAGGCAGTTAGGATGCAACATCCGTGGCCAACCCTGAGCAACGGAGACCTCAAAGTGCTCACTGTAATCCAGTTACTCCCAATGGTGAGGCAGGGCTTCCCTCCACCACAGGAGCTGCTCGACCCGCAGACTTTCTCCAGCAGATTATGTTGTTCACATACATCAATGCTTTATATTCCCATTTCAAGCCTGTACAGACCAGCTTATTAACACATTTAGTCACCCTCACCATCTGGTATAGAGAGGCCACTTCAGAGACTTGGGAAAGACCAACCACAAACTGTTCCAGCTGCTACAATCTGGGAAACGGTACCGCAGCATAAAAGCCAGGACCAACAGGCCCCAGGACAGCTTCTTCCACCAGGCCATCAGACTGATTAATTCATGCTGATACAATAGTATTTCTATGTTATATTGACTGTCCTGTTGTCCATACTAGTTATTACAAATTACTATAACTTGCACATTGCACATTCAGACGGAGACGGTAACGTAAAGATTTTTACTCCTCATATATGTGAAGGATGCAAGAAATGAAGTCAATTCAATTCAAAAGGGCTTTCAAGTCCATTAGCACCTCAGATTTTTGAGATATGATCCTTTGAAATCTCACCAAGGTCAGTACATCCTCTCTTAGATAAGGGGTCCAAAATATCTACTGGTGTTGGCACTTATCAGAGGAAAGGGGAAGCTGCTGCCCTCAGCTCCAGGCACCCCGGCTCAGTACTGACCTGCGTGTGACCAAGTGTGTTTCTTCCAGGTGCTCCAGTTTGCTCCCACATACCAAAGAATCCTGGGTTAGCTAGTTACTCTGGATTTCTCTCGGCGTGTGGGTGTGTGGTGGAATCCCGGGGAGGGGGGGGAGCTGACGGAAATGTAAGGGGGGAATCAAAACACTGGCCGTCGGTTGGCCCAGACCCAAAGGCCAGTGTCTGTGCTCTAAGAGCTCTGTTACTAACACGAGGACCTCCGCTCGTCGGAGTCGAACATGGATATCACTTCCCGGCTGTCTACGCGATACGCAAGCCAGGGCAGCACGATATGGAGAGCGAGCTGTAAACGTGGTCCGCTCCATCACGGGCACCAGCCTCCACGGTATCCAGGACATCTTCAAGGAGCGATGCCTCAGAAAGGCGGGGTCCATCATTATAGACCCTCATCACCCAGGTCAAGCCTTGTTCTCATTGCTGCCAACAAGTAGGAGGCACACAGCCAACGATTCAAGAGCAGCTCCTTCCCCTCTGCCGTCCAATTTCTGAATGGACATTGAACCCAAGAACTCTACCTCACCACTCCTTTTATTTCTGTTTTCTTGCTCTAACTTAACCATTTACTAGACGTATATATACTTACTATAATTCCATTTTTTCCTGCATGTTTATCATGTATTTTATTGTACTGCTCCTGTCAAGTTAACAAATTCCATGGCATATGCTGGTGATATTAAATAAGACCAAAGGGCCACAAGATATGGCAGCAGAATTACGCCATTTGGCCCACTGAGTCTGCTCTGCCATATCATCATGGCTGATCCATTTTCCCTCTCAGCCCCAGTTTCCTGCCTTCTCCCCATATCCCTTCATGCCCTGACCAACCAGGAATCTATCAACCTCTGCGTTAAATATTCATGAAGACTTGGCCTCCGCGGATGCCTGTGGCAAAGAATTCCACAGGTTCACCACCCTCTGGCTAAAGAAATTCTTCCTCATCTCCGTCCTACAAGGACTCTCCTCTGCTGAGGCTGTGTCCTCTGGTCTTAGACTCTTCCACTATAGGAAACATCCTCTCCACATCCACTCTATCAAGGCCATTCACCATTCAATAGGTTTCAATGAGGTCACCCCTCAAAGCCATCAAACTTTCTTCCTATGACAAGCCACTCAATCCTGGAATCATTTTCATGTACCTCATTTGAACCTTTTCCCCGTTTCAGCCCAAAACAGCTCACAGTACTCCAACTGAGGTTTCACCAGTGCTTTATGAAGTTCCAGCATTACATCCTTGCTTTTATATTCTCGTCATGTTCTTTCCATGACCATGATTGTTCTTCTTCCGAGTGGTTTGCCACTGCCTCCCTCTGGGCAGTATCTTTAAAAGACGGGTAACCCCAGCCATTATCAACGCTTTTCACAGGTTGCCTGCTGGCATATCAACATGACTTGTGATCTGCACCAGCTGCTCATACAATCATCCACCACCTTCTCCCATGACTCTGATCTGGAGGGCTAAGCAGGTGCCACACCTTGCCCAAGGGTGACCTACAGCCTAGGGGAGGGAAGAAGCACCTTACACCTCCTTTGGTAGAGACACATCTCCATCCCACCACCCTTGGGGTTAGGGGTGGAGACTGCGTCTCACAAATTTGCATAACTCTGTTTCAAGGAGGTCATGAAGATAACTGATGAGACGAGGGTGGCAGGTGTTGTCTAAGTGGACTTTGGTGAAGCATTTGACAGGGTGTCCCATGGTCAGTTGGTCTAGAAGATTAAGTTGCATGACATTTAAGTTGGTTATAAAATTGGCTTGGCCATAGAAGACGGGGGCTGCGGGGAAGTGGCAGAGGGGTGTTTCTCTGAAATCTAACCCACAATCTGTTCACAAAATCGGTCCCCAATAAGCATTCTCTGTAAAGTCATTTTGTGGCCACTTTAGTCAAATTCTCAGTGGATCTAAGACCAAAGTACAGTTTCCTTGATCCGTCCAGCCCGGGACATGTCCAGGGATTTGCTGTCCAGCTCATCGTGCCTAGTGCCATTTGGAGGACAGGGCAAATTATTACTCAGAGAGGGCAACCTGAACAATGGGATTTGTGCGATTATAATATCATCCGGAAACTTGCCAATGTCTTAGACATCCGTCTCATTCCCTTTCCAATATATCTGTCCATGCTGGAGGAGCAACATCTCATATTCCTTCTGAGTAAACTCCAACATGATGGCATGAAAATCAGTTTCTCTAACTTGGGGCAATTAGCCCCCTCCTCTCTTTTTTCATTCCCCATTGTGGTTACCTTTTTACCCCTTTTCTTCTCACCTGCACACCACCTTCCTTTGGTTCCTCTGCTTTCTTTCCCCTTCTTCCATGGCCTGCTGTTCTCTCCTCTCGGACTCTTCCATCTTCCTCTTCCACCTATCATCTCCCAGCTTCTTACTTCATCACTCCTCCCACACAACTCCTTATTCTGGCTTCTGCACACCTCCCTTTCCTGATGAAGCCAGAAACGTATTTCCTTCCAGAAATGCTGCCTGACCTGCTGAATTCTTCCACCATTTTGTGTCTGTGTCTTGTTCAAAATCTGGATAAAGCAGCCGTCTTGACTGGCAGTCAGTCCTCCACCTTAATTACTCCAAAGAGAAGCACACCCAAGCTTCCTCAAAAGCTTTCTCAAACTGTATCATCTACTAGTTAGTCCTCCTTCCCCCCACCCCTACCTTCCTTTTTATTCTGTCATCTCCTCCCTTCCTTTCCAAACCTGAAGAAGTGTCTCGGCCCGAAACATCATCTGTTAGTTCAGGCTCCATGGAAGCTGCCTGACCTGCTGAGTTCCTCCAGCGTTTTGTGTGTGTTCCTCAAACCCTTGCCTTCTACACCAAGAATGACAATATCAGGATGGTGACACGTCGTGGTTAACGCAAAGCTCTGCAGCAGCACCAATTATTGATCAGGGTACCAGCAAGCACCTTGTGGACGTGAGCAGCACAGTAGTGTAGTAGCGGTCAGCGCAGCACTTTACGGCGCCAGCGATTACCGATCGGGTTTCAATTCCCGCCGCCCTCTGTAAAGAGTTTGTGCGCTCTCCCCGCGATAGCGTGGGTTTTCTCCAGGCGCTCAGAGTTTCCTCCCACACTCCGAAACGTGTAGGTTAGGGTTCGTACGTTTTGGCTACGTTGGCGCTGGAAGCATGGCGCCACTTGCCGGCACATCCTCAGAACATGTTGGTTGTTGACGTTTCGATGTACGTGGGACAAATAAAGCCAGTCCGTCTGTGGGCTCCCCTCCAGCTCGCACACCTTCACCGGTGCCAAGTCCTGCGACTCCCAACCCAAGAACCCCGCGAGCATTCCACCTCAGTTGGAGTCGGGCAGTGAGTGCTGCCAGCACTGTCCCCACCCAGTAAAACGGGCTGCGGGCACCCAGGGCTAGGTTGGCATCTGTCCTGGCTACTGTATGAAGGCAAGACAGCGGCTATACTTTATTACGAGTTTGAAGAGATTTGGCAAGTCAAAAAAAACACTCGAAAACTTCTATAGTTGTACCGTGGAG
The DNA here is from genome assembly GCF_030028105.1 of Mobula birostris. Classification (NCBI taxonomy): domain Eukaryota; kingdom Metazoa; phylum Chordata; class Chondrichthyes; order Myliobatiformes; family Myliobatidae; genus Mobula; species Mobula birostris. The sequence continues at coordinate 15,166,120 of NC_092379.1, forward strand.
AGATTCTGACAGGCTGCATCACTGTCTGGTATGGAGGGGCTACTGCACAGGACCAGAAGAAGCTGCAGAAGGTTGTAAATCTAGTCAGCTCCATCTTGGGTACTAGCCTACAAAGTACCCACCTCTCCGTGGATTGTCACCCTGTCGCGGTAGAGAGGCTTGTGTGGCCCTGAGATCCCGAGAGCGATGCCGTCTGGAGCTATGCTCCTGGTAGGGTCACCCATGGCGGTAAGGTCGAGGGTGAGGTCCCTGACAAAGAACAATCCAACCAAGACCTCAACGGTGGAACAGGCGGACGAAGTTACTTCGAACTCGACGGCTGTGAAGGCGGATGAAGGCTGCAACAAATCCATCAGCTCCAATCGCCGTGGTTTCCATGCCACTGGAATCAGTTGGTTGATTTGTGAATTATCGTGTGCCTCTTGGAGTGCAACATCAAGTACACGTTAAACAAATACACGTACAGGCGTCTTAAGACCATCATCCTCAACCTCAAGGGATAGGCAAAACAACAACGACAAAGTACCCAGGACATCTTCAGGGAGCTGTGTCTCAGAAAGGCAGCGTCCATTATTAAGGACCTCCAGCACCCAGGGCATGCCCTTTTCTCACTGTTACCATCAGGGAGGAGGTACAGAAGCCTGAAGGCACACACTCAGTGATTCAGGAACAGCTTCTTCCCCTCTGCCATCCCATTCCTAAATGGACATTGAATCTTTGGGCACTACCTCACTATTTTATTTAAATATATAGTATTTCTGTTTTTGCACATTTTTAAAATCTATTCAATATACGGACACCATAATTGATTTACTTATTTTTATTTTATTTATTATTATTATATTTTTCTCTGCTAGATTATGTATTGCATTGAACTGCTGCTGCTAAGTTAACATTTTACATCACATGCCGGTGATAACAAACCTGATTCTGATTCAACGGAGGCCCAGCGGGTGGTGGGTTGGTGAATGCGAGCCCAAACCTTGGCCTTCTCTTCCCACTGCCCTCCACCCCCCACCCCACCTCAAACCCAGCGAGATCTCCACATTTCCTCACTTTGCCTTCTCACGTATCCCCTCTTCTGTTTCCCAGTTCTCTTGCCCTTCTGAAGTTGTCCCCAGATTTCTTTTCACCTACACCTCAGCGGTTGTCAGAACAGAAGCCGGTGGAGGTGGGCAGGGTGGGGGGAGGGTCACACAAGCCCCTGAGGTCTGCTCAATGGAGCCAGGAAACTACAAAGCAATCTGGCACAGGCCTTTCGGCCCTCTGAGACTGTGCTGGCTGTCAGCCTCACTATTTCATTCTAATTCTGCGTTAATCCTTCTCCCCACATTCCCATCAACTCTCCCACCCCCACCCACTCCAGTTCTATCACTGCCTACACTCCAGGGGCAGCAAATCCACCAGTTTGCACTCCTTTGGGATGTGGGAAGAAACCAGAGGGCCCGGGAGGCACACACGGTCACGAGGAGAGCATGCAAACTCCACACGGACAGCACCACATGTTGGATTTGAACCCAGGTCTCTGGCGCTGTGAGGGAATCCGGTCTGGGGGGACCCTCTGTACGACGGTGCCATCCTTGGCTGGTCATGAACCCCTCCCCCCCCCACCCCCCGCACGATGCACGACTCTGGACCGGTGAATTACCAAGACACAAGGCCTCCGCGGAAAGCAATCCCTGTAGTTCTAAATGACCGATCCTTGGCCCAGAGCAAACGGTCTTGGAAATCCTCCTCTCAATAGCGCCATTGCTGCTCAGGACGCTAGAGTTCGGAGTTCAATTCCGACACTGCCCGTCAGGAGTTTGTATGTTCTCTCTGTGACCCTGTGGGATCCACACCCCCCCCCCCCCCCCCCACTGAGTCAAAGGTGTACCGGTTAGTAGGGCAAATTGTCCTGTGATTAGCTTAGGGTTACATATAGGTGGGTTGCTAGGCAGCGAGGCTCGCTGGGCTGGAAAGGCCCGTTCTCTAAATCTGGGGCTCTCAATCTTTCTTAAGCCATGGACCAATATATTTACAGACCCCAGGTTGGGAACCCTAATCTAAATATAAATAACTAATCCCTGGGGAATGCTTGACTATTCACTGGGATCACCACTCTTCCTTCCTCAGTCTGGCTGGCCAATTCTTCTCAGTCCCCCGAGGCCTGGTGGATCCAAACCATCCTGACTCCCTGGTAAGTCCATTCTCGCTCAAGTACCGAGACCCAATCACGGTGTGTTTTCACAAAACATAAACAGGAGAAAGTCTGCTGGAAATCCAAAGCAACACACACACAATGCTGGAGGAACACGGCAGCGTCCATGGAAATGGGTAATCAGTCGACGTTTCGGGCCGAGAGCCTTCTTGAGGACTGGAAAGGAGAGGGGAAGATGATAGAATAAAAAGGTGTGGGGAGGGGAGGGAGGGTAGCTGAAAGGTGATGGGTGAAGCCAGGTGGGTTGGAAAGGTAAAGGGCTGAAGAAGGAGGAATCTGATAGTCAGGCCGCACTTGGAGTATTGTCAACAGTTTTGGGCCCCATATCTCAAAAAGGTTGTGTTGTCATTGGAGAGAATCCAGAGGAGGTGCAAGAGGACGATTCTGGGAATGAAGGGTTTAACATATGAGGGGCGTTTGGCAGCTTTGGGCCTGTACTCATTAGAATTTAGAAGAAAGTGTGGGGATCTTATTGAAACCTACCCAATGTAGAAAGGACTAGATAGTGTGGATGTGGAGGGGATGTTTCCTATGGTGGATGTTTCCGATTGATGGGTGACATTTTAGAACAGAGGTAAGGAGGAATTTTTTTAGGCAGAGAGTAGTGAATTGGTGGAATGCTCTGCCACAGACTGTGGTGAAGGCCAAAATCCGTGGCTATACTTAAGGCAGAAGTTAATAGTTTCCTGATTGGTCAGGGCAAGGGATATGGCGAGAAGGCAGGTGTATGGGGTTGAGTGGGATCCGGGATCAGCTACGATAGATTGGCGGAGCAGACTTGATGGGCTGAATGGCCTAATTCTGCTCCTATGTCTTATAGGAGAGTGGGCCATAGGAAAAAGGGAAGGAGGAAGGGACCTAGGGTGAGGTACCTTCACAGCAAGTCTTACTTCTGTTGGAACATCTGCCCTGAGAGCAGTAAAGGCCAAAATACTATTTACTTTTGTGAGGGTGGGAAGGTCTCCCTGCGTTACCCGACTCGTGCCTGTTTCTTCTCTGAAACTACAGGTCGCCCCCTCCCAATATATCCCAACGTGGCTGGCAATTGAACTGTGCGTTGTCAGTACCCCTGTGGGGTTGGAGCACGGCAAGCCGAAGTCACTGGTAGCGGCGACCTCTTCATTCTGCAGCTGGGAACTTCCTGTTCAGAGTTTTTCTTTGCAAGTAGTTTCAGCTCAGAGAACTGCAGCTGCGGCTTCGACTGACCTGGAAAACAACTTCACTCGCATCGCAAGAGTCTGACGAGCCGGCCACGGAAGGCAGTGAGGGAGATGGTTGGGAGGGGTCTAGCCCGGGGGAGGATCACCGGGTTTATAAGCCAGCACAGACCGCAGGGTCTGCCGTGCAGCCTCGCAATCAGGGCCTTTTGTTTCCAGCTGACACAACGTCATGTCTCTCCGAATCTGCCGCTTCGTTTGGCTTGGTGTTTCCGCAAGGGGCTCTTGTTCCTGGAGTGCCAAAGGGTGCCAGGAGCGGGCCGTGGGTGCGGTTGGCCAATGGCAGGCTGTGGCTGGGGTGAGGGGGAGGTGTCCAGAGATTTGGGCACAGCCTTTATATGGTACCTTGAAACTCACTTGGCCCACTCCTGGCTACCAACTAACCCCCAGACAATCAACCTCTGAACCCGGACCACTCACCTCTGATACATCCCAAGCTTGCTGCCTGACCCTCAACCACTGACCTCTGACCCACGCCAGGTCACTGACTGACCCCAAACCACTGGTCTCCGACATAGCCCAGTTTATTAAATGACCCCATACCACTAACCTCTGACCCATGCCAAGTCACTGACTTCAGACCTCTGTCATTGCACGATTACTAACATCAGAGCACTGACCCCTGACATATCCCAAGTCACTAACCTCTGACTTCTGGAACATTGACCTCTGACCCACCCTATACCAAGATGCCATCTTCTTACCAGACAGATTTGAGAGAACCAGCTTTGAAGAGCAGATGTGTTCCCCTCACCCCCACCCCCCCCACCAGTGACAGCCCCTCACCTGACATCACCCTACACAAAAAAAAGGCCCACACCATCACCATGCTGCCTTTGTAGGAGCTTCCTGTGCCCATTACCTGCCTCGTTCTACATCACAACAGCTAGCTTCACCCCATTGGCCCCCGGTGCAGTGGGAGTGTCCGAGATAACATGAAAACGAAAGACCACGTGCCTTCCTGCAATCCAGGCAAGCTGTTGTTTCAATTAATAGTGAAACTGTGACAACGGTTATCACAAAGAGATGACTACACCGATAAGGAGGAGCTCAGCCAGGGGCTGCGAGCTCCAAATACCAATATTTTCACAGCAAAGGACGAGATCGGCTTTGTGTCAATTCACACCACCGCCTGCTGCTGCCGCGACTACACGCTCACCACAGGCTCCTTGACCTCAACACCCTGTTCAGATGCTGGAGGCTGATTGACTGACTGATAGACATTGGCCATGGTGGATTCAGGACTGAGTCAACTGGCTCTATCGAGATACCCACCCTAACCCTGACTATGCCCAGATCCCTGACTCACCATGGCCTGAACTACCTCCTCAAGCAACCTTACCGAAAGATGGATCACCTGGGCAAGGGAGCAGCGACTCATCTACTGTACGAGACAGCCTGGACTAACAATCCAGAGAACTAAGCTCAAATCCCACCACTGCAGTTCAGGAATTTTAAATTCGATTAATTAAAAGTGATCAGCACAAAACTACCAGATTTTTTTTTTAAAAAGCTCCTCTAGTTCACTGCAGTGTGGTAATCTGCCCTCCTTTTCTGGTCTATACTCGACTCCAGACCCGCAGCGGGCCACAGCTTAGAAATGGCCCAGGTCCAAAATTGGCCAAGAACTAACACCTCAGCAATGGGATTCTCACTAGTGTGCCAGAAATGTTTCTTCATTACATCGCTAGCAAAGACACCTTATACCTGACTGTTCTTTCGTAGTTGTAGCAGCAATTTTTTTTTGTTTCGCTGGTTACGGAAAGAAGAGTTCTGGTTGGCTGCCCCACTGGAGGTGGAGCTCTCTCCGCGTACAGTATTGGGGCTGGCATTCCACGCTTCTCCCTGGCCAGGGAAATCCGAGGGGCTTCCGGGTTTCAGGCCCAAAGAACATCAGACACGTGCGGGCGGCAGATGCGAGGAACTCTGATGATCACAGCACAACGCTGCAGAGGGGCTGGCTCCAGTGATGAGGATCCAGTTATAATTTCTAGAGCAGCCTTCACGTGCCCCTTGTGACCACGTGGGCCTCTGGGCTCCTCTCGCATCCCAAATACTTGCTGGTTGGTAGATTAATTCACCGTTCATTTAGTGGGAGAATCAGCAAGTTCATTGGAGCGAGTGTGAGAGGAGAGGGGAGGAGGAAGGTAGGAATGGGGTTGTTGGGACTTGTATACAGGACACCAAACAGTAGCCGGGATGTGGGGTACAAACTACAACGGGAGGCAGAAGAGGCATGTGAAAAGGGCAATGTTACGATGGTCACGGGGGATTTCAATGAGCAGGTACTCAGTTTGTGGACGACACGAAGATAGGTGGAGGGGCAGGTGGTGCTGAGGAAGCAGGGGGTCTGCAGAAGGACTTGGACAGATTAGGAGATTGGGCAGATGGAATATGGTGTAGGGAAGTGTATGGTCATGCACGTTGGTAGAAGGAGTAAAGGCATGGACCATTTTCCAAATGGGAAGAAAAATTATACGTCAGAGGTGCTGAGGGAGTCTTTGTGCAGGATGTCCTAAAGTTTAACTTGCAGGTTGAGGTGGTGGTTAAGGGAAGCAAATGCGATGTTAGCATTCATTTCAAGAGGATGAAAATATAAAAGCAAAGATGTAATACTGAGGATTTAGAAGGCGTTGGTCAGACTACACTTGGAGTATCGTGAGCAGTTTTGGAAGAAAAGAAGTGCTGACATTGGGGAGGTTCCAGGGGACGTTCGCGAGATTGTTCCAGGAATGAAAGGGTAAATATGAGAGGAGCATTTGATGGCTCTAGGCCTGTATACAATGGAGTTCAGAAGGATGAGAGGAGATTTTATTTAAATATATTGACAGGCCTTGATAAAGTGGACGTGGAGAGGTTGTTTCCTATGGTGGGAGAGTCAAGGACCAGAGGGCACAGCCTCAATATAGAAGGACGTCCATTGAGAATGGAGATGAGGAGGAATTTCTTTAGCCAGTCGGTGATGAATCTGGGGAATTCATTACCACAGGCGGCTGTGGAGGCCTAGTCATTGGGTATATTTAAAGCGGATGCTGATAACAATTAGTTAGGGCGTCAGAGGTTATGGGGAGAAGCAGGAGAGTGAGTTTGAGAGAGATAATAAATCAACCATGATGGAATGGTGGAGCAGTCTCGACAGACTGAATGGCCTAATTCTGCTCCCACGCCTGATGATTGCTCTGTGAGTCAGCATTGACTCGATGGGCTGAGCAGCCTCCTACTGTGTCAGAGGGAATTAAGTATTTCCTTTCCTTCCTTGCACAAGTTGAAATAACATGCAATAGGGACACCTGTGCAAGGTTCCACTGTGGAAAGTCGAACTCTGCCTGAGTTACCAGCAGGGGATCCTTCCCAACATCGCTCGGCTCTGATGAGATCAAGTTCACGTCATTCCAGTGTCTGACAGGCTGACGTCATACCTTCCCTGTCATACTTAACTGATGTCATACCTTCCCTGTTGCTGTAGAGTCACAAGGTGGGGTGGAGCCCAAATGCTAAGGTTCCAGCGATAAAATAAACAGAAAGCAGAGCATAATCGTCTTTACCAGTGCGTATTCCAAGTCTATCTGTAGACAGCAGGCCTCTTAGCGATGTCACCCAACCCAGAATGCACAGCAGCAACACGGAGGATTTTCTTTTTGCACAAGTTCATCTGATGAGCCATTGTACACAGTAGGAAGAAGGCCTGGTGCTTCCTGCTGCCAGCTTTGAGGGTGCGCGCCAAGATGCCTGCCTCGCCCCTACAAACACCCTTCCATCTGAGCCCAAATCAGACGCCCTTTCTTTTCTGTGGTAACGTCACCATTTCCCCGTCTGCTGTGTGCACAGTTTATTCTCCGATCTGGAGAAGGGAGGGCTCGTTTCCGAGATGTTATGATTAAAGTACTGTACATTTTTTCCTAAATAGAAGTGTGTATACAATACACAACCTCGAGATTTGCCTCCTAACAGGCAGCCATAGGACGAAGAAACCCAAAAGAACCTATTAAAAAGAAAGAAGGCTGCCAAACACCCATTGTGGGGTGGGAGGAAGGGCAGGGGAGGGAGAAAAAAAAAACAAATCATGCAAACAATAAAAACAAGCAAATAGCATCCTGGAGAACCCATCCCTGGGTTCCTTAGTTCAGCACAGAGCCGAGCAGTGAGCTGAACCAGCCCCTCCCTCACCTCAGGCCCCAACATCCTCAGCTTTTTCAATAGGCCCGGAGCGTAAATCATTGTCCAAGCATCAGGTTCAGTCGTTTCAATACACTCTGGGACCTGGACACCGACACCTTGATTCGGCCTGTACCAGACCTTTACCAATTCCTTACAGCGCTTAAATCAATCGAACCGCGGGACTTCCTCTCTCTCTCGACTGCTCGCCTCTCCTCAGTTCTGCCGCACCGAATTGCCTCCAAACATCTCAAGAGAACTTACAGACTATTGCTCGCGATTATCGTTTACCACGGAAAAAGTGTGACTAAAATTTACTTGGTTGCTTTCCTTGTTTCGTGAGCCGCCAGCCAGAAGTCGCTGAGAAGTCCGCCGGCGCCGTCTTAAACTGGGGACACGACGCCCCTTGTACGCGGCCCCAAGTCCCTGATGGTGAGGACGTACCCTGTGGAAAGGCACAGAAACCTAGAGTGCAGACACAAGGCCTTTTGGCTCACCCAATCCATGCTAACCAAGATTCCCATTTAGGCTAGTCCTACCTGACCACATTTGGCCCGTATCCTTCTAAACCTATCCTATCCAAATCCCTTTGAAATGTTGTTAACGTATGAAGCACCTTCAATTACTCCAAAAGACTGAGGTTTGGTAAAATACAGAAAGGCTTTTATTCGCTGTACGATACAACCTCCACAGTGAGTGTCTGCCCCCGGACTGAGGGGGAGGGGCAAGGCGAACACCTTTATACAGGACTCTGTGGGAGGAGCCACAGGGGCAGTCAGCAGAGGGGTGTGTCCAGACAGGTAACCCAGTTACAACATATATACATGGTTTACCACAACGTATATGTCTCTCCACCTTCTTTGGTGTTACATTCCATACGCTGACCACTCCCTGAGTGAATTCACCCTGTCCAAGACACAGGAAATTCTGTAGGTCTGGAGTAACACACGCACAAAATGCTGGAAGAACTCAGCAGGTCAGGAAGCACTGATGGAAGCGTCAACTGTTTACTCGTTTCGGGCTTGGAAAGGAAGGGTGGGGGGAGAAGGGGAGCCTCACTCTACCGATGCTTACAGATATTTGGGCGAGAGGGGAGTATTTTACTGTGTCGAGTTGAGGAGTAGGTTCAGAGACGGCTGTCCCTGGAGCAGTTTCAGTGACGGCATCCGGATTGCCACGCCTGGCTCTTCACTGGGGCCTCATCCGTCGAGGATCGTGGGGGCGCGGATCGGGAAACAGGAGCAGCGACCCGCTGTTTCACCCATGAGGAGGTCCGAGGAAAAGGCAAGTTCCTGATGACCCACTGACCGTGAGCCTAGGCGAAGGGTCACGGGCTATGCAGAGCAATTACAGATTGGGAGCCATTCGGCCCATCAAAGCCAGCCCGGGCTCCTCATCTAAGGAGAGGAATAGATGGCTGATGTTTTGGGCCAAGGTCTTGCATCAGGACTGGACAGGCGGGGGTAGAAGCCAGAATAAGAAAGTGGGGGAGGGGAAGGAGTACAAGATGGCGGATTTCGGTGAAACTAGGTGGGGGGGAAGGGGCTTGTTTTGCTGTTGTTGTTTATTATAAATTGGGAACTTGCTGTTTGGGAACATGTACTGCTGAATTTTGTGGGCATTCTATGTGGTGCCAGAACATGTGGCAATGCCTATGGGCTTCCCTTAGCATGGATCCGTTCTGTTGGATGTTAACATTTCACTGAATGTTTTGATGTACACGCGAGAGGTAAATCTAACCTAATCTAATCTGAGGGAGCCATGGCAGCAAAGCAATCTGTGCCATGCTATTACAGTGCAGGAGCTTGGAGTTCAATTCCCATGTCATCCTCTAACGAGGATGTGTGTTCTCCCCCATGACTGCGTGGGTTTCCTCCGGGTGCTCCAGTTTCCTCCCACAGTCCAAAGACGTGTCGGTTGGTAGGTTAGTCGGCCACTCTAAGCTGCCCCGTGATTAGGCTGGGGTTAAACCAGGGGTAAGTCGGGGGGAGGGGATTCCTGTTGGAGCAGCTGGAAGGCCTAGAAGGGCCTTCTCTGTTTTAAATCTCTAATTAAACAATTTTTAAAAATCTTCCCTATTCTATCAAATCCACAAAAATTCCTCATCCCTAGAAGCATTTTGGAAAACACTTCTACACCCCTCCCCTGCAAAGTTTCCACTTCCTCCTGACTGAAACCCCCCTCACCCCAGAACTGGGCACAATACTTCACCTTGTGACTGTTCACCAAGATCTCCATAGGACCTTGGGGTGATCGAGTCCATTACCACCTTATTCAACAGTGGCCAAGGTAATTTCTACCCCCCCTCCACCAATTATATTCAGGACTCAGATGAGGACCCAGAAGATCAGCGCAAATTCTTGGCTGGGGGTTGAGCACAAGGAAGAACTAGGAGCAAGAATAGGCTATTCAGCTCTTTAGCCTGCACTGCCTTTCAAATAGATCATGGCTGATTTGATCCAGGCCTCAGTACCACTTTCCTACCTGGCATACATCAACCTGGATACCCAGTTGACCAAAGTCTACTTCAGCCTCTGAGCCTTCAGTGGCTCCAACATCTGGTGTGTATGGGGTGTCAGGGAGGGGTAGCACCTCTGGTGGGGGAATATGTCGCGTCCTTTTCAGGGCGGTTAGTCCACCTTTGGTCCCCACCTGGCACTCAGCTCTCACCTGTGGCTCCCCGTAGCTGTTTGCATGTGACAGCGGCCACACCCCGGGCAACGGCTTCGACGAGCCAGCTAAACCAGGTGAGGGCAGCCGACGGGTCTCAAACCCTTGGTGAGATAGGGAGTTGTCTATCCCAGCATGTGAAGACAGACTCCGGCAGATTGAGCAGAAGAGACCAATGGAAGGTCCAACGGTCAAGAAGGCGGTCTCTGCAAGCGTCGTGGAACGTGTAGAGCAGGACAAGACACAGAAGACGTCCTGGTCATCCACTGCGCCTCGTCCCATCTCCAGCCGTCTAGACTCTGTCTTGCCACTGGATCCAGATGAGAATTGGGACGAGAGAGTGAGGCTGACGCTGCGCAACTCTCCCGCACTTAAATCCAAATTACGCGCTAGTCTCGACACCATCATAATGGTGTTGAGGTCCTCATCGATGTCAACGATGGACGAACACACAGGCTCCAACAAAACACCAAAATGCTCACATCCCTCTGACACAAGGAATCTTCAAAGTCGATGTGTCACCCCCTTCTCTTTCTGCAATCCCAAGATCTAGATTACCCGAGGAGGCGAACCTTCCTCTTGGTCCACCGTCCAGCCCGCGCAGCCTCCCTCCGCTCAAAGGGCAAAGGTTAGTGGAGGAAAGTTCCATAATACTTGCTGAAGTCTAAATGAGTATGTCAACTTCCTAAACAGTTACAGTGACCAACATGGCAAAATATTGATCCAAACCTCAACACGTGGCCGGTTATGGGACCTCCCAGTGGGTAACACAAATTACACAGAATCACAGGAGGACGACCTAGAGGGAGGCCATTCTGCCCCTGATGTGCTTGTGCTAGGCAGCCTTACCAGACCTACCAGCCCTGGTCACAGACTTCAGACATGTGCCTGAGGACTATTTAAAAGTGAAGACAGATTATGTTTCGTGTTAAACTGACGACTTCCAGATTCCTTCCAGCCCGGAGTCACAAAGTCACGCGGCTCAGAATCAGACCCTTCTGCCCATTGAGTCGGGTCTGTCAGTCCACTTACACCAGCTCAGTTTCATTTTCCCCACATCCCCTCAAGATTCCACCCCCACCACCTACAAACCGGGAGCAATTAACCCACCAGCCAGCACGTACTGGGGGGTGTGGGAGGAAATGGGAGCTCTCAGGAAGGGGGGAGGAATCCCACACGGTCACAAAGGGAACATGCAGACTCCACGGGGACAGCAGCAGAACGCAGCTCGCTGGCGTTCTGAGGTGGCCGCGCTACCACGCCACTGTGCAGGGCGAAAAATATTTCTGCATATCCTCTATAATCTTTATACAAATTACTTTCAATCAGGGGATCCCAACCTACGGTCTCCAGACCCCTCGGTTAATGGTAGGGGTCCATGGTATTAAAAAAAAAGGCTGAGAACCCCTGCTTTAAATAATTGTCCATGGTTTTGAAGATCAACGTTATCTGCCATATACATTTAGGAATTTGCTGTGATGTGCTGGTCAGGACACAAAGCAAAACAACAACATTCAACAATTATAAATTATAAAGAACTATATAAAAAATAAAGATTTATATATAAATTTAAAAAGAGATATAGATCTTTCCTATTTAGTCTCTCTGAGCTACTGATAACTTTATACACCTTGATAAGGCCTACAAGGAAGAAGTCATGGTGTCAAGAAAACGGCCTCTCCCTCAATGTCGCAAAAGCAAAGGAGCTGGTTGTGGACTACAGGAGGAATGGAGACGGGCTAACCCCTATTGACATCAATGGATCTGGAGTTGAGAGAGTGAACAGCTTTAAGTTCCTCAGCATCCACATCACCGAGGATCTCACGTGGTCTGCACACACCAGCTGTGTGGTGAAAAAGGCACAACAGCGCCTCTTTCACCTCAGACAGTTGAAGAAGTTTGGTATGGGCCCCAAATCCTAAGAACTTTCTACAGGGGCACAATTGAGAGCATCCTGACTGGCTGCATCACTGCCTGGCATGGGAACTGTACTTTCCTCAATCGCAGGACTCTGCAGAGAGTGGTGCGGACAGCCCAGCCCATCTGTAGATGTGAACTTCCCACTATTCAGGACATTTACAAAGACAGTGTGAAAAAAGGGCCCGAAGGATCACTGGGGACCCAAGTCACCCCAACCACAGTCTATTCCAGCTGCTATCATCCAGGAAACGGTCCAACAGCATAAAAGCCAGGAGCAACAGGCTCCGGGGCAGCTTCTTCCACCAGGCCATCAGCCTGATTAACTCATGCTGATTTGAGTGTATTTATATGTTACATCGTTGTCCTATTTATTATAAATTACTATGATTGCACATTGCACATTTAGACAGAGACATAAGATAAAGATGTTTACTCCTCATGTATCTGAAGGATGTAAGAAATAAAGTCAATTCAATTGATATCAATTGAAATCTCCCAGCAGAATTCTCTGTTAAGAGGAATCGACCTTGTCTTTGCCTGAATTTCCTCACAGTTACAATTTATACGTAGAACAGCATTTGAATTGCGCTAAATTTAAACATACACCTGTTCCTCCTTTTACAGGCTGACGGTCAGACAGTCCTGCCATCAGGAAGTAGGTATACGGAGACTTGGGCCCCACAGCACCAGGTTGAGCAACGGCAACAGAGAAGGCACGGCAGCAGCTATATCTCATTCGGAGTTTGCGTGCCACCAAAGGCATTGGCACGTTTCCGTGGAGAGCATTCTAACCGGCTGCGTCAACGGCTGGCACGGAGTGGCGGGCGGAGCCAGGGCACGGGGATCGAAACAAGCGGCAGGAAGGTGTAAACTCAGCCAGCTCCGTCATGGGGCCGACTGATGTCCAGGACTTCTTCAAGGAGCAAGGTCTCAAAAAACAAGAAAGAGACAGCATCCATCGTTAAGGACCCACTCCCCCCTCCCACACCCCAAATCACCCAGGTCCTGTCTTGTTCTCATTGCTGCCATTAGGGAGGAGGTAAAGAAGCCTGAAGGCCCATACTCTCACAGCTTCTTCCCCTCTGCTGTCCGATTTCTGAATGGATATTGAACCCCTGAACTAGCTCACTACTTTTTTGCACTACCTTATTTAGCTTAGCATATATAATATACACACACACACTTCACTGCTCTTCAGTTTTTCTTATCCATTGCAATATACTGCTGCCACATGACAACAAATTCCACAACACATACCAATGATATTCCACCTGTTTCTGCTTCTGGGTTATTACCCTACAATCATCAGGTTCCTGCACCAGCCTGGGCAACTTCACTCACTGCAACGTGGAACTGACTCCACAGCCAAACGGCTCACTTTCAAGGAGGGTGCAAATCACGTTCTCAGCTTTATTCTGCATTGAATTGAATCGACTCTATTACTTGCATCCTTCGTAGACATGAGGAGTAAAAATCTTTACGTTTACGTCTCCGTCTAAATGTGCAACGTGCAATTTATAATAAATTGTACGTACAACAGGACAGTCAATATAGCATAGAAATACAATTGCATTGGCATGAATTAATCAGTCTGGCCGAAGAAGCTGTCTTGGAGCCTGTTGGTCCTGGCTTTTATGCTGTGGTACTGTTTCCCGGATGGTAGCAACTGGAACAGTTTGTGGTTGGGGTGACTCGGGTCCCCAGTGATCCTTCGGGCCCTTTTTATGCACCTGTCTCTGTAAATGTCCTGAATAGTGGGAAGTTCACATCTGCAGATGTGCTGGGCTGTCCATACCACTCTCTGCAGTTATTTGCCTTCACCAGTATTTCCTCAAAGCTGCAATTTAAAGTATTTCATCATTTGAATGGTGCTGTATGTAAATGTACAGCTGCTCCTCCCTTTAACGGTCAGACATTCTGGCCATCAGGAAGGGGTCAGGAGCCTTAGGCCCTGTAATGAAAGGGGTAGAGAGAGCTGTGGGATTACCAATTGCAGACCGTCAGCTCAAGAACTTAACAGAGTGGTTGAGTAGCTCTTTAAAAATTTTCTAGCAGTGTCACAATACTGAAGTGATAGTCAGTGCATGAATCAGATTGCTTCTGACATCAGTGCTGGTTCTTGGTAACTCAATGTTCAGCAAATCTGATCTGACTTCAAGCTCTAACCACTGCTTGCAATTCTGCAGAACTTCACGTAGCCAAAAGGGCAACCTTTGAGACAAAGAATTGGCACCGAGTCAAATTTACTATCAAAGTACTTGTATGTCACCATATGCTAGCCCAAGATTCATTTTCCTGCGGGCATTCACAGTAGAACATGGAAATACAATATAACCAATGAAAAACTACACACAAAGACTGACAAACAACCGATGTGCAAAAGAAAACAAACTGTGCAAGTACAAAATAAAGAAATAATAATATCAGAGTTGGAGACGTTCCCCAGAAACAAAGGGGTTCATTTATGGCAATTCAGGTGGTGAACACAAAAGATGGTCAAAAGTACATAATAAAAGACCAACAAATTTAAGATGATAAATGCAGAAAATGCCAAGAGAAACCAGAAACAATCCAACATATTACAGGATCCTGCAGCAGTTTAACTCAATCTGATTACCAACGCAGGCACAATCAATTGGCAAACATCATTCACTGAAATCTTGCTTTAAGATACAAACTCATAAAATAAACCATATAAACACAACCCAGATCCAGTTTTAGAGTCAGGTTCCTACAATTTATATTACAACCGATCTATAATTACAGATAGGGCAATTCACAAAAACTGTCTGGATCTAATATTACAGGATAAACAAGCAAAAACAACTTGCATAACAGATATAGCCACTTGAAACAAACAGAAATCAATAAGTGAAAAACACCAGAAATATGCCAAATTAAGAGACGAAATTGAAAGACTATGGAACATAAACAGGGTTTACTTGTCCCAAAAGTAATATCTACAAGTGGTATCATCCCAAAGTCACTTCACATTAATCAATTAGGCAAACACAGCAATATTTATATAAATCTGCAGAAAGCCACAATACTAAACACCACTAAAATAGTTCGAAAGATCCTAACAATTGAGAAACGATTGTGCTTGGCTATGCCTGTACATCAGGTTTTACCAGCTTGAGCCGAGAAAAAGAAACAGTAGTAACAATAATAAGTAAATAAAATTCTTTAAAAATGAGCTGTAGAGTCCTTGAAAGTTGTGGAATCAGTTCAGAGTGAGGTGAGTGAAGTTATCCACGCTGGTTCAGGAGCCTGAAGGATAATAACTGGTTTTAAACCTGCTGGTGTAGGACCCAAGGCTCCTGCACCTCCTTCTTGATGTCAGCAGCGAGAAGTGAGCATAACCCGGATGGTGGGGGTCCTTGATGAGGGATGCAGCTTTCTCATGGCAGAGCTCCTTGCATTTGTGATCAATGTTGGGGAGGGCTTTGCCTGTGATGGACTGGGCTGTATCGGCCGCCTTTCAGAGGATTTTCCATTCTAGGGCACTGGTGCTTCCGCACCAGATCGTGATGAGGCCAGCCAGCACGTTCTCCACCACTTATCTATAGAAGTTTGTCGAAGTTTTAGATGACGTGCCGAATCTTTGCAAACTTCTAAGAACGCAGAGGAGCTGCCGTGCCTTCTTTGTAATGGCACCTACTCAATCTGGTCTGCTTAGAGCTGGTAGCTAAAATGCCAAACTTGCAGGCGAGGTGCAGAAAGTGAAAGAGTCAGCTGTCGATGGTGGAAGGAAACAAGGCAGGATGCACAGTAGGTGGAAGGAACTCATCGAAAGGCTGTACAGCCAAGCGACGTGACGGGTGACAACGGTACAGCAACTACTACATTTAAATAGAGTCCTACGTTAGCAAAAACATATGATGTTGCTAAACAAAACGTCAATGCCGCAGTAAGATATGAAGGAAAGTAAAAGGCTGGCCAAGCATTGTTTGAAGAAGGGAAGAGGGAATTCCACTGGACTGGCTGTGGCCACTAATGGGGACACTCAGATGCCCCAAGCCTGCAGGCTACAGGAAATTACAAAGATACAGAGGGAGAGCATGGGGGGGGAGTGGAGGGAGTAGATACTTTAAACCAAGGGTAGGATTCTTAAATGCCACAGTGGTGCTCAACAAGGAACTGACGTCATTCAGCCACAGAGTGGCGATGGGTAAACTGGATTGAACAGAGGAGCTTCAGTCAGCCCACTCGGCCCCTCTGGCTTGCCCTAACATTCGTGGTTGATCCTCGCCGGCCTCCACTCCCCTTCTGTGCCAGTTCGCCCTCACCCTCAACCTTTCAAGTATTTATTGGTCTGTGCCCTCAATATATCCAACAATATGGCCATCACCGCACTGAGGGTATTAAAAACACATCTCTGTTTCAAATGTCCGGCCATTTCTTTCGCAGCTGTGGGCTCTTGTTTGTTAGTCACCCACTCAACACCTCAATATCCATCTGCCAAACCTCCTTATGCTTGAGCAGTCACTGCTCATCTTTCCAAACGCCAAGGAGTACAGACACAAACTGCCCCCCTCGTCCCCTTCACCATTCCCCTCTCTCACCTGATCTCCTTACCTGCCCATCACCTCCGCTGGTGTTCCATCCCCTTCCCTTTCTTCCATGGCCTCTGTCCTCTCCTAGCAGATTCCCACTTCTCCAGCCTGTCATCTCTCTCAACAATCAAATTCTCAACTCTTTATTTGACTCCCTTCCCCTCTCCCAGCTTCACCTATCACCTTGTACCTCTTCTTCCCCTTCCCCCCCCCACCTTCTTACCCTGACTTCTCCTCTTCCTTTCCAGTCCTGAAGAAGGGCCTCGGCCTGAAACGTCGACTGTTTACTCATCTCCACAGATGCCGGCTGGCTTGCTGAGTCCCTCCAGCACTCTGTGTCTGTTTCTCTGTTGATAGCCCAGTGAATCTCCGCACCATGGCTTCCACTTACCGCAACGGGTGTGGATCAGGACAAGGGTTGTGGAAATTCAGCTGCCTCAGAACATGGAACAAAGAGATCACCAGAGCAGAATCAGTTGTGGAAAGAGGACAGGAGTGGCAGGTTTCAACAGGACAGGCCGGAATCTCACCGCCAGCTCAAAATCACATCAAGTTTACAGATAGTATCAACTGGAGAGGAGCTGCAGAAAGGTGTGAACTCACGTCAGCTCGTCATAGGCACCAGCGTCCTGGGTGTCCGGGGCATCTTTGAGGAGCAAAGCCTCAAAAGAGGCAGCATCTATCATTAAGGACCCCCACCATCCAGGTCATGCCCCCTTCTCACTGCTGCCATCAGGGAGGAGGTACAGAAACTTGAAACACTCAACGATTCAGGAATAAATTCTTCCCCACTGCCATCGGGTTGCTGAATGGACATTGAACCCATGAACGCTGCCTCACTACTTTTTTTTCTCTCTTTTTGCACTAATATATATTACAGTTTTTCATTATTATGTAGTGCATTGTAATGCTGCCACATAATAACAAACTATATGACTCGTTCTGGTGATATTAAACCTGATTCTGAATCTGAACTGGATTCAGACAGACGTGAAGGAGAGGGACAGAACCAGCTTCCAGGGAAACCCCTCAGATCCACACAATCCCAATAATGCAGACAAATCGGAATTGCCCACTTTGTTCCCCAAATCACGTTAGATTCCGTTAATAATCATGCTCTCCCACGTACTTCATGGACTGCCAAAGTACAAAATAATGAGAGGCATTGATTGTGTGGATAGTCAGAGACTTTCTCCCAGGGCTGAAATGGCTAGCACAAGAGGGCATAGTTTTAAGGAGCTTGTAAGTAGGTACAGAGGAGATGTCAGGGGTAAGCTTTTTATACAGAGAGTGGTGAGTGCGTGGAATGTGTCTGTATGTCCCATCATTGTGCATGTACAGCACAATACAGGCCCTTCGGCCCACTGCGGTGGTGGAGGCGGAAACGATAGGGTCTTTTAAGAGACTCCTGGATCAGTACACGGAGCTTAGAAAAATAAAGGGCTATGGGTAAGCCTAAATAGTTCTAAGGTAAGGACATGTTCGGCACAGCTTTGTGGGCCGAAGGGCCTGTATTTTGCTGTAGGTTTTGTATGTTTCTACGTATGAGGAAGCAAATTGAATATGTATAAAGGCTCAGACACTGCAGAGACACGTAGAGTCCGAGATCCTCAATCCCTGTCTACGTGCACAGTGATAGGACATACAGACACATTTTGTACACACACACTGTCCTTGGTGGGACACACAGACCCTAATACATAGACACACAGAGGGTCTGCAGAGAGACACACAGGCCCCGTTGCGTATACAGTTTGCAGTGGGACCTCTGTTTTACACACACACACATGCGCAGTCCATGGTGGGACACAAACCCCAAAACACACACACACTCACTCACTCCATGACGGAACGCAAGTCCGAATCAGATTTATCATCACGCATATGCCGTGAATATTTTGTTCTGCAGCAGCAGAACATCGTAACACATAATAATAAATTATAGTGTATAAGAAAAAGAGAATTATATTCAAAAAGCAGTGCAAAAAGAGAGGCAAAATGCTGAGGTAGTGTTGATGGATTCAATGTCCATTCAGAAATCGGACGGCAAAGGGAAGCAGCTGTTCCTGAATCTTTGAGTGTGTGTCTTCAGGCTCCAGTGCCTCCTCCCTGATGGTAGCCATAGGACCAGGACATGTTCTAGGGATGGTGGGGGGGGGGGTCCTTAATGATGGATGCCCCCTTTTTGAGGCACTGCCTTTTGAAGGAGTCCCAGCTGCTGGGGAGGCGAGTGCCCATGATGGACCTGGCTGAGTTTACACCTTCCTGCAGCTTTGCCATTACACGCCCGGGCCCACGGCGGGACATTCTCACACGGGCGGCGTCATCTCATCAGGCTCCCCACCCCCAGTACATCCTTGCAAGCTTCACGCACTGATCTGTACCAATCCCACTTAACCTCCCACATCCCCTTCAACGCAATTCGCCTAGAACCCTCTCCGGCCGGACTGTACGGTGCTGCACCCGGCGCCATTTACGGAGGCCACTTAACCAGCACGTCTTGGAACTGCCACGAGGGACAGGAGCACTGCGGGGGGGGGGGGGGAGCACACACTGACAGGGAACACTTGCATCTCTGGGCTAGGACCCAAGGTCAGGTTTGAACCCAGTTGCCTGGAATTATGATGCGGTAACGCTAATCACTCGTGCTGAGATACTGACTCTGTCTTACAAGCAGAATAGGAGCTGCAAGACTCAATCCCATCAGTAGAAACACTCCTTTCTACCTGGACACCATCAGTAGAAACATAAACACAAACTGTTCCTCCACCACTTCCTCCAAACCCCCCTCCTCTTCCTCCAACCCTCCCCCCATTTCCTCTCAGAATTCCCCACACAGAACATTTGATACCATCTGCGTCTAGGAATCGGTCCACCTCCTCTTCAAATGCATTTGGGAAACTTCCCTCCACAGCCCCCGGTGGTGGAGAACTCCGAACGAACAGCACCCGAAGGAATTCTCATCCCAGTCCACATCCTGCCCCTGTGACGTTTGATTCTAGTCCTATCACCCAAGGGAAACACACTCCCTCTATCCAAGCTTATCTAGCCCAAACAGAAGCCTTGCATACATCAATGTTTTCTTTTTCTCCAAAATTTAGTAATTTAAGACCTCCCCAGTCCCCTGCAAAGCTGTAGGATTGCATTCCTGATCCTCTCCTCCAGGGCTTTCCAACCTAAGATCCACGGACCCCTTGCTTAATTGTATTGGTCCATGGTGTAAAAAAAAAATGGTTGGGAGCCCCCGTTCTACTCCAAACCTCTTTCAACGAGGGACAACTTGCTCAAAGTTCAAAGTACGTTCTTTGTCAAAGTACATATACATTATACAACCCTGAGATTTGTCTCCTTACAGGCAGCCACAAAACAAAGAAACGCTAAAGGACCCCAAAAGAAAAAGACCCATCGGACACCTAATATACAGAGAGAGAAAAGAAACAATGAATAATGCAGGTAATAACCGCAAGCAAACAGCGTTCTGAACTGAGTCCGCAAAGAGAGTTGGGCGCCCATCTCCTGATGAAGGGTCTCGGCCCGAAACGTCGACTGTTTACTCTTTTCCTGGCCTGCTGAGTTCCTCCAGCATTTTGCGCGCATTGCTTTGACTTCCAGCACCTGCAGATCTTCTCTTGTCCGAGATCGGTAGCTCAGCGCAGAACCGAGTAAACATCGCGAAGCAGCAAGCCCAACAGGCCCCATCCCTCGCTCTGACCTTTTCAGTCTGTACTCGACACCTAGATCGGCGTCCAAACAGTGCACCCTGGGCCTGGACCCAGCCGCCTCGATTCGGCCCGTAACCAACCCTTCCGATTCGGCATGGTGCTTGAAGCAATCAAACCTCGGGTCTTCCTCGCTCTCGGCTCCGCTCTGCCGCATCGAACTGCCCCCAAGTCCAAAGGGAAGCGACTTGCGATGATCATTTGCCAGAAAAAAGTATGATTAGCAAAATATTTAGTTGCTTTCCTTGTTACCAAACAGAAGTCTCCGAGATTCACCAGCACCATCTTAAAACAACCGCCTTCTTAACAGCTTTTTGCATCTGCATCAACACACAACGGCCGGGGGACCTCAGCAGGCCAGGCAGCATCCCCAGAGGGAAGTGAACAAGCTGACATTTCGAGTGATACACTGGCAATATTAAGCAACACACGTAAAAAATGCTGGTGAACGCAGCAGGCCAGGCAGCATCTATAGGAAGAGGTACAGTCAACGTTTCGGGCCGGGACCCTTCTATGTGCGTTGCTTGTAATTCCAGCATCTGCAAATTTCCTCGTACTGGCGATATTAAACCTGGTTCTGATTCTAATTTATCTACCCGCTTACTTAACTTGTCCAAGTCATCTTGAGATCTTTCGGGGTCTCATCATAGCTCACATTGACACCCAGATATGGGTCATAGCCAAATTTAGAAATATCCAACTCATTCCTAACACTGATGTATACTGTGAGTAGTTGGGGCCCCCAAACCCTGATCCTGGTGGTATCGTACCATAGGGATATGGTGTCCTACCTGATCCCTGTGCGGCCTATATTATCACCGCCTGCCGTTCCAGAGAATTTCTTCTCTACTTTAAAGCTCAAAGTAAATTTTTTTATTATCAAAGTACGTACAAGGCCCCGAGTCCTCTGCTTTGCTTGTTGCTCGGCGGCCGGGGCGGGGTCAAAGCGCTCGGCAGAGGGTGGTGCTCGGAGAGGCTGTGTTGGAGGGCTGGTCGGAGGCTCGAAGTTTTCGGACCAACTCAGAGTCCGCTGCGGTCGGGTGCTTCCAATGGTGCTGCATCAGCAAGTTTGCGGTGCTTGGAGGTTCATGGAGGGGAGAGTTTCTCCCTTCTACCGTCTGCGTGAGATGATGAGGCCATCGGAACTTTGAGACTTTTTTTTACCGTGCCCATGGTCTGCTCTGTATCAAATTGTGGTATTGCTTTGCACTGTTGTAACTATATGTTATAATTGTGTGGTTTTGTCAGTTTTAGTCTTGGTCTGTCTTGTGTTTTCTTGTGATATCATACCGGAGGAACATTGTATCATTTTTTAATGCATGCATTTCTAAATGACAATAAACGAGGACTGAGTGTCCTCATAATCTAATAATGTGCAGTAGTCTTAGATATATATATATAGATAGATAGAGCTAGGGTGCCTAAGACTTTTGCACAGTACTGTAGTAATTTTATGTATTGCACTGTACTGCTGCCACAAAAAAAAACAAATTTCATGACATATGTGAGTGATGATAAACCTGACTCTGATATGAGTCTCTCTTGTGGACTGAGAGTGGGAAGGGGGCAGGGAGAGGGGAATCCTGGTTGGGAAAAGGGGAAGGGAGAGGGGAGGGAGAGGGAAGCACCAGAGAGACATTCTGTAATGATCAATAAACCAATTGTTTGGAATCAAGTGACTTTGCCTGGTGCCTCAGTGCTGGGTGTGTCTACACCCACGTCATCCCCCAGCCCCGTCACTCCTTCTCTGCCACCCGTCCCACACCTCTTCCCCCACCCCGTGGTGTTCACAAACATCCCTCAGGAGAGAAAATCAGCCTGGCAGGGAAACAGTTCCACCAGCCTGCATACGAAATGTAGGTCAGTCTCCTGAGCCACAGGACAACACCATAGCTGCGCGTCATAGTCACGCACCAGGTCCAACCACGCAACAGATGAAGTAGCCGACAGCCCATGCACCAAGTCCCAGATTGCACATAAATGCATGAACCTTTCAGACGAAACTTGACAAATCGTGCAAATACAAAAATACTTTGTGTATGGAAGAGAAGGTTTGCTGAAGGAAAATAAACCTGTGGACAATACCCATGGTCTGGTCTATATATCTGTAGGAGGGCAGGGGTCAGTGCTGTCCTGTAGACCACATGTTGTCTGCCAGGCCCAAGACAGGATCATCAGCTTCTTACCACTTCCCCCCACCCCACTCCCCCAAGTCGTCAGAAGCTGTGCTAATGCCGAAGAGCCATCATTGACATGTGCGTTCATTGAAAGGGTTCTGAGCTATAGGCAGTGCACCAGCTTTCCAGCATCCTGTTGTGATCTCCTATTGTCAGAGGGAGTGCTTTACATCAGGGGCACGTTGGTAAGCTTACATGTAACGCTGGTCACATCTACATGAAACGCTGCCGTAGAAAAGCAGCACCCATCGACAGGGACCCCCACCACCCAGGCCATGCTCTTTTCTCGCTGCTGCCATCAGGAAGAAAGTACAAGAGCCTCAGGACTCGCACCACCAGGTTCAGGAACAGTTACGACCCCTCAACCATCAGGCTCTTGAACAAAAGGGGATACCTACACTCATTCTATTTCTGGTGTTCCCACATCAGAGGATCTCACTTTAAGGACTCCTTATACTGTTATTTCATGCTCTCATTATTTATTGCTACTTATTTATATTTGTGTTTTGCACAGTTTGTTGTTTATTGATCCTGTTTACAGTTACTGTTCTATAGATTCGCTAAGGGATAAGAGTCTCAGTGTTTCATGTGGTGATATGTATGCACTCCGATAATAAGTTTTACTTTGAACTTTGATAGACAACCTTGGTCGTGCACAGTTCTCACCACCTGCTCCAGTGAAGCAGTCAATGAGCTTGGCCTCTGAGCACTCAAATACCAGCAATATCTACATATCGTCGCTAGACTATGAAGGCTTGTTTGATTGTGGCTCTGGAGTGTCGAAAAGTTCCTTGTTTACTCCTGCAGGAAGTTTGTCAAAGGCAGGTACAATGAGAGAGGCCGAAATACAGTACTGTGTAAAAATTTTAGGCACATATATATAGCTAGAGAGCCTTGGACTTCTGCACAGTACTGTACTTGTCAACGTGGAGCAGAGAGAGAGCTTGTAAATCTAGAGGGAGCAAAGGATGTTGGGAATGGCGAGGGTGGAGCGCCACACGGGAGGGGCTGTGGGACAGGTGGCAGAGAAAGAGTGCCCCAGGGTCGGTGGCGGGGTGGGGGGGCGTGAGTGCACACACACCCAGCCCTGAGACGCCAGGCAAAGTCATTCAATTCAATTCCAAACAATTACAGAATGTCTCTCTGGTGCTTCCTGCTCCTCCCCCTTTGCCCAACCATGATTCCCCTCTCCTTGCCCTCTTCCCACTCACGGTCCACAATAGAGCCCTACACCAGAATCAGGTTTAACATCACTCACATACGTCAAGAAATTTGTTTTGTTCTGTGGCAGCAGTACAATGCAATACATAAAATTACTACAGTACTGTGCAAAAGTCTTAGGCACCCTAGCTATATATATGTGCTGAAGAGTTTTGCACAGTACTTTGGCTATCAGGTCACTAAGGCAGCCTTGGTTGACTGTGGTCTATTTTTGGCAGGCAGCCTAATTTAAGAAGGTGCTTCACAGTCCTTCCTGGCTGATGGAGACAGTCTTTAAAGCCTGGAGTTTCAAGAGTTGAAGATGATCAGTGATGCCTCTGGTGACTGGTGGGGGGAGAAGGCTGAAGATCAGGTCCTCAGACCTGCCGCCACACAATGATAACACCTCCAAATTCCATGGAAGGAAATGAGGGCCAACGTCGCCCAGACAAAGACGGGACTCCACAGCAGCGTAGCGATTACTGCAACGCTATTGTGGCTCAGCGCGTCGGAGTTTTGGGTTCAGCGCTGACGTCCTCCTCAAGGAGTCGGTACGTTCCCCCGTGGTTAGGCTAAAGTTAAATCTGGGGTTGCTGGACAGTGTGGGTCGAGGGGCCGGCTCCGCGCTGTATCTCGACAAATTATTGGGAAGAAGAAGATGGAGGCGCGACGCAGCGCGCGCGGCCATTCCGAATGAATATCGATTATGTGTAACTAGGGGCCGTGCACAATCCTGATTTGATGGAGGCGGATGTGAGAAGCACGGAGGAACATCTGGTGAAACTTCTGAAATGCCCGCTTCGCTGTCGCTGCTACTGCGCGATCGAGAATCTCCGGAGATGAAGGCCCCAAATCCTCGGCTTTGCATATTGCCTGTTGCCGGGGCCGGGATCAAAACGCTCGGCAGAGATGGTGCTTGGTGTCGAAGAGGTGCTGGGAGGCTCCGGGTTTTTCGGACGGACTCAGAGTCGGACCGTGGTCGGAAGCTTCCAGGATGCTGCATCGGCAAGTTGGCGGCGCTGGGGGTTCACCGTCTGCGTGAGATGATGGGACTTTCGAGAGACTTTGAGACTTTTACTGTGCCATGGTCTGTTCTTATCAAACTACGGTATTGCTTTACACTGTTGTAACTATACATTATAATTATGTGTTTTTTGTTAGTTTTTAAGTCGGTTTATCATGTGTTTTCATGATATCATTCTGAAAAAACATCTTATCATTTCTTAATGCATGCATTACTAAATGACAACAAAAGGGGACTGTGTGTCCTCATAATCATAACCATAACATTAAATAAATAATCAACCCTCAGCACCGAGACCGAGGTTATACTCCGTCTGATCCGCTGGGCAGGTTATACTGTTTGCATGCTGGGCTACAGACTCCTGAAACCAGACACTCTGTTTCAAGCTCGGCCATGGGAGCAGGTGCCCAGGCGGACCCAGGAAGAGGCTCAAGGATGAGCTCAAGGCCTCCTTCATAAAGACGCAACACCCCTCCAGAGACCCGGGACCTGCTGCGGATTCACGCCCGGAGAAGGAGCACTCAGGATGGCCCTGGGAGTCTCACAGAAAGCACTGCGTAAGAGTCACAAACTACCCACATGCCATGACTCACACCCTACCCCATCAGCTCCCATAGTGACCTCATAGGTCGATTCAGAACCTACAGAGCAGGAGGGGAAGGTCACCCTTGACCCTGAGAAGAACCAGATAAATGTTGCGCTCAAATCCTCAATGCAACGGCCATCCTTTTTTTTTTATTGAGACAAAGGAGCTGGTTGTGGACTACAAGAGGAGTGGAGACAGGCTAACCCCTAATGACATCTATGGATTCGAGGTTGAGAGGGTGAACAGCTTCCACACACATCACCGAGGACCTCACGTGGTCTGTACACACCGGCTATGTGGTGAAGAAAGCACAACAACACCCTTTCACCTCAGACAGTTGAAGTTTGCTATAGACCTCCAAATCCTAAGAATGTTCTACAACTGAGAGCATCCTGACTGGCTGCATCACTGCCTGGTATGGGAACTGTACTTCCCTCAATCGCAGGACTCTGCAGAGAGTGGTGCGGACAGCCCAGTGCATCTGTAGATGTGAACTTCCCACTATTCAGAACATTTACAAAGGCAGGTGTGTAAAAAGGGCCCGAAGGATCATTGGGGACCCGAGTCACCCCAACCACAGACTGCTCCAGCTGCTGCCATCCGGGAAACAGTACCACAGCATAAAAGCCAGGACCAACAGGCCCCAGGACAGCTTCTTCCACAGGGCCATCAGACTGATTAACTCACACTGACACAACTGTATTTCTATGTTACATTGACTGTTCTGTTGTTGTACGTACTATTTATTCCAAATTACTATAAATTGCACATTGCACATTTAGACAGAGACATAACAAAGATTTTTACTCCTCATGTATATGAAGGATGTAAGCAATAAAGTCAATTCAGAATCATGGCACTTCAAGCCGTGCTGATCAGCAATCCCCTAAATTAACCCTAGCCTAATCACGGGACAATTTACAATCACCGGTAGCTCTTTGGACTGTGGGAGGAAACCGATGCATTTACGGTGAGAATGTACAAACTCCTTACGGGCAAGGATGGGAATTGAACCTGGGTCACCTGTGCTGTAAACCATTGTGCTAACCACTACACTACCGTGCCACACACACACACATACACACATACATAGAGGACTGCTTTTGTGATGGGTGGGAGGGAGTGGTTGCTCTGTTGCTTGTTGTGTTCTGGGTATTTTTTTTAAAGTTCTCTGCCAAGGAAGGTGGCCATATGTTGGCACTGGAATGTGTTAGTGAAACTTGCGGGCTGTCCCCAGCACAACCTTGCCTGTGTTGATTGTTAATAGAAACGATATATTTCACTGTGTACATAATAAATCAGATCTAATAATTAACTGCACTTGCGCATCAGCTGCCAGTGCTGCCTTTGAATATCAGTACTTCCCACCATTTTTGTGCCTTTCACTTGGGCGAACACACCTGCCATCTTGTTGCCCGCTTTCATTGACTGCCTCCCCGCTCTCCTCCCCACCTCACTGTCACCAGGAAACCCCCCGGGACATTACACAAGGTTCCCCCTCCCCAGCTAAACGTGAAACCAAAACAAAAAGATTGTGGAAGATCTCGGCTGATCAAACAGAGGAAGATGGCAGAGTTTCGGGCCAGGTGAGTACGCGGTGGACAGGTGAGTGTGCGCGAAAGAACACCCCACAGGTGGAACACCGAACGGAGACGAGGAGGAAGTTCTTTAGCCAGAGAGGGGTGAATCTGTGGAATTTGTTGCCACAGGCCGCCGTGGAGGCCAAGTCATTGGGTCTACTTGAGGCGGAGGTTGACAGGTTCTTCATTAGTCAGGGCATGAAGAGTTACTGTGAGAGGGCAAGAGATTGGGGCTGAGAGAGAAAATGGATCAGCCATGATGAAATGGTGGAGCAGACTCGATGGGCCAAATGGCCTAATTCTGCTCCTATATCTCATGGTCTTACTACCTATCACCCACCATCCTCTGCCTGACTCCGCAGTACAGCCACACGCAGCCAGCCTTCACCCTGTCCCGATGAAAGTCTCCACCTGAAACCTCATCTGCCTCCGCACCTGCCACCCCCCCCCCCGGGCTGCACGCACTCCAGCAGAACGGGGGGGGGGGGACGTGATTTCTGGCTCTCACGCCTCGCTGACCCTCCCCAGTGCCACCGCGGATGCAAACACTCGGCCAGCTACGGACGCCGGAGCTGGCGGAGCGAGCGCGGTGCCCCGGTATCTCGGGAAGGAAGGGCTCCAGAGAGAGGGCGCTGGGAAAGGAGACGGCAGGTGCTGCTGCATGATCAGAGTGGTGGGCGGGATGAGGAGAGGGTGAGGGGGTCTGCGGGGTGGGATTAGAAAGGTCTAGCGTCCCAGCGATACCTCACTGTACAACCACATCAAATGTCCCGTCCTAAGTAACTTCACCCCGCGGAACCAGCCTGACAATCTTGCACGCCCTCTACTTTGGCGTTTACTTTCCAATTCCGCCTTCTAATCGCCACCCGAAGGTTAATTCCAAAAGTTGTCCGGCGGACGGAGCGGACGCACCCACACTCAGCAGCAGTGCGAGCGAGCACCTTCCGCACATCACCGAGCGCGACCCGAAACCGAGCCCCGGAGGCAAGCTTGCCCGCTCTCTCCCTCTCTCACCTCTTGCTGTCTCTGCGATTCATCCTTGCAAAGTCCTCGAAACCACCGGGGATGAAGTGCGAGAACGCTGTCTCCCCCGCTTGCCGCCCTCTCATTTATCCATGCCGGCTTTCGCCGCCTTCCACAAGATGCCACTTGGGTGACTTCTCGAATTTGCCTCTGACGCAATCCTTCCCCCCTCCCGCCGCTCAGTAACAGGCTGCAGTCAACCTCGAAGCAGGAACTTGGGTCCTCGCTACACGTCTGAATCTGTGCCCAGACAGGCGGCGTGTGCGGGGACACAGGTGCCTGGGCTCGGGAGCCGGAGCCATCACCGGGAGCCGAGCACCGGGACGCCCTCCATCACGGCCGCGGCGGGGATTGCCCTTCCAGCGGTACAGGGAGAATCCCGAGGATGGGGCAAGCCGGTGGACCTCGGCTGAGAGGAGGGGAGGAGACGGTGTACATGCCAATGCAGCCACTGGGGGAGAGAGTGAGAGAGTGTGTGTAGCGTGAGAAGGGTTAAAGCCTTTGGGAAAGGTGGGGGGTGGATAGGGAGAAGGTAGGGAGATAAACAGGCTATCGGAGAAACGAGAAAAGAGGAGAGTGGTGGGTGTATGTGGAGAGAGATTAATATCGGAGGGGTTGAGGAGAGTAAGATGAGTAAAGAATGGGAAATTGTCGAGAATGAACAGGAGTGTATGAGAGAGTGTGTAAGAGAGACAGAGTGTGTAAGAGAGACAGAGTGTGTAAGAGAGACAGAGTGTGTAAGAGAGAGAGAGAGCGTAAGAGAGAGAGAGAGTGTAAGAGAGAGAGAGAGTGTAAGAGAGAGAGAAGAGCACCTGCCCCATCAGACCCCTCCATGTGCTCACGGTGACCCCGCCCGCCCCGGACTCCTCGGGCCCCAGCACCGGCGAGGCTGCTACCCCTACCCCTACCCCTACCCCTACCTCCCACAGCTCCTGCGGGTTTGGTTCATCCGAACCGGGGGGGGGGGGGCGGGGAGACCACAAACTCTGGAGAGGCTGCAATGTGTCGGCAAGGTGGCGAGTGCACGCCGCTGCATTTTGACAAAAGGGAAGACACCAGCCGCCGGCTTCCGAAGCAACACACACAGAACCAGCGACACTCAACAGGTCAACTCCTCCAGCTTCGCGTGTGTTGCGTTCACTCGCCACTTGTGCACCCTGATTTTGCATAATAAACTCACACATTAAGTACGTGGTCCTAACTACATCATGAGAAATCACCCCTTTGCATTTCAGCCATGCGCCCGCCTAAAGCCTCCTGACCCGGCTCCCCGGGCTTTGGGTGAGGAGCGGGGAAGAGCTCCAGGCACCGTGTTGGCCTCCTGCACATTATAAGGACCACTGATTTGAATCTGTGGCGCCAAAGTGCGGTGGGGGGGGGGAGAGTTGAGTTAATTAAAGTGGGGGGGAGATTGAGAATAAGGAAAGGTAACTAGGGGTGTGGACAAGGAACAAGGTGGGATTCGGCCCTGATGGAGGGAACAGGCGGCCTAGTGCCCAGGTCTCTCCCAGGAAGCTGACTGACTCCCGGAGAACATGGAGGTCTCCGGCGCCCTCGGCCAGTACCTGAGGTCGCTGGGGATCAAGGTCAAGCATTTCAAAATCAACCCGGTAAGGCAAAGGCACGGTGCGGCAAACTCCGAATCCCCTTGCCCCAAGCTCTGGGGAGAGCCGCCGCTGCCCGGGGCGGGACAGGTGCCCCGCAGCGCCTCAGGGCGTTGGGGACTGACTCTGACCGGGGTCAGAGCAAAGCGCTGTTCAGGTCTGGCCGCGTTGAATATACGTTTGCTCGCTCTTGCCCAACGCAGTTGCAAATACAGTATGTCAGCCCCATTGGAGACTTGAATCTTCGTGTGGGCCGAGTCTGGGTTGGGGTGGGAGGGGGAATAGGGGAAGCGAGGGAGGGGTGTCTGGTATGGTTCAGTTGAAATTATCTCTACCGCCTCTTGATCTTACTGCTGCAAACATGCAACTTAGACAAGTATAACGCATGTAAAATGTGCTGCTGCTACACAGTAAAATTAATCGAAGTACAACTGAGGTTGTGGCATATTAAAAGGAGAGAGGTTCAGTAGGAAATCTCAGCAAACAGGGTACCAGACCTAACACAACGTAGACCAGCAGAATACAGCAACAGGCCCTTTGGCCCACAGAACTGTGCTGTATAATTAAATGCCCAGCTAAACTGCTTCCTTCTTCCTAGCCAATGTCCATGTCCTTCCTATTGTCCTCCGCCACCCACCGCCCTCTGCATAGGGGAAGCTTACACCGCACGTCTCTTTTGAACTTAAAACACAAGAGATGCTGAAAATCTTGAGCAGCAACGTCCAGACATTTCGGGTCTCAGCTCGAAACGTTGACTGTTTATTCCCCTCCGTCGGATGCCCACTGCCTGACTTCCTGGGTTTCCCCAGCATTTTGCGTGTGTAGGTGTTCGTTCCTCTGAATTTGGCCCCTTCTCACCTTGACTGTGAAATATAAATATCTCAGGAGTATAGCGGTGTGGGAGAGATGGGGAGCGATTGGCCAGCAGTTTAAATCAAGGGTGAGAGTCCTAAAGGCCAATAGTTCCAGTGTCACCCAAATCTTAATGTGGTGAAAAGCCTGCTTGACTGTTTAGTTGGAAATTCGTTTTTGGGGCCAAGGATCAGAAAAGAGTCCACCTCCAACCTTGGACAGCTGACACGTAGTTGGATGGAGACAATGTCACAGAATGGTCTATGTTGGTTCCTGATGAGAGTATTTGAGTCTTTGCTGCTTGTCTCGTGCTGGGTGGCAGGCAAGTCCAAAGGATTTAAGATTAAGGGATAGGCCATTTAGAACGGAGTTGAGGAAAAACTTTTTCACCCAGAGGGTTGTGGATCTGTGGAATGCTCTGCCTCAGAAGGCAGTGGAGGCCAATTCTCTGGATGCTTTCAAGAAAGAGATAGAGCTCTTAATGATAGCAGAGTCAAAGGATATGGGGAGAAGGCAAGAACGGGTGACTGATTGTGGATGATCAGCCAGTGAATAGCAGTTCCAACTCGAAGGGCAAATGGCCTACTCCTGCACCTATTGTCTGTTGAGTGATGTCAGTCAAGTCGGTGATGGGTTAACGTTGGGTGGCGTCTATGAATGTGGCACATTGAGGTGGAACGGTGGTCGGCATCCATCTGTCTCGAAGGACAATGGGTGGTGATCATCACCATCACAGGCTTGGGCAGAAGGTATGGAGATCCTGAGATGCCCAGTTGTCAAGATCTTCCTCTTGATCTCACCAGTGTAGTCCAAAGGAAAGCTGATGAAGCAATACGTTTGGCACCAGCTTGGCTGCAGGAGCTGCTGGAAGGATGTTCAATGACATCCAGCCGCCTTAGAGGCTCCACTCCGGATTTGCCATCTGGGTTTACTCCCATAGCCTTCGTCTCTCCCGAGGCTGCCCACAAGGCAGTGGGGCTATTTACCCGCAGCTGGGGATCTGATTCATGAGCACCAGGGCATGTCCACACACTGGTGGGCCTGCATGCTACGTGTGCAGGGGCCTGACCTCCTCCCCGTCCTCTGTAGTTCAGCCCGAGTCTGAAAGGTGTTCGGTTTCCGTGTGTCGCCGGCGAGGAGGCGCTACATGAGGCCTGTTGTTGGAGAGGCTGTGTACTGGCAGGGAGAGATTTACACATTCAGCTCTCCTTTTCGCAAGACTGCTTGCCGGCAGTGGGAGCTGAAAGTGAGAGCGACAATCACTACCCGCTACACTACCACGCTAAACGCGTCACAGCAACCATTTTGACACCTGGGACAGCACAGTAGTATTATGGTGTGACAGCACTATGACCCTGGTTTAATCCCTGAGACTCTCTGTAAGGAGTTTCTACATTTACCCCATGCCTGTGGCTTTCCTCCCAAAGATGTACAGGTTAGTCACACGGTCACATGGGTGAAATTAGGCAGCACGAAAGGCCCTGTTATTGTGCGGTATCTCTAAATAAATAAATGTCCAACTTGAATCGTGGGCTTGGATGATGTTGCCTAGACTCAGGGTGATGGGAATAGGAGCCTCGCCCAAGGAGGTCTCTAAGGTCCTGGGGAAAGATTGTAGGGAGCGGTTTAGCGCAGAGAAGTTGCAGCACAAACAGAGCAGCTGTTTGTAGTAAGGTGAAATGACGGGGCTTTAAGCGCGTTAAGGACATAGTTTCAAGATCTGGGGCAGTAGATTTAGGACGGAGATGAGGAGGAACTGTTTTTCCCAGGGAGTGGTGAATCTGTGGAATTCCCTGCCTAATGAAAGCAGTGGAGGCTACCTCAGTAAATGTACTCAAGACAATGTTGGATAGATTTTTGCACAGTAAGAGAATTAAGGGTTATGGGGGAAAGGCAGGTAGGGGGACACAAAATAACCTGCAGATGCTGGTGTCAAAGCAACACTCACAACACGCTGGAGGAACTCAGCAGGTCGGGCAGCATCCGTGGAAATGATGAGTCGACGTTTCGGGACGGAACCCTTCATCGGGACTGAAGAGGGAAGGGGCAGAGGCCCTATAAAGAAGGTGGGGGGGAGGGTGGGAAGGAAAAGGCTGGTAGGTTCCAGGTGAAAAACCAGTAAGGGGAAAGTTAAAGGGGTGGGGGCGGAGAAGCAGGGAGGGGATAGGCAGGAAAGGTGAAGAAGGAATAGGGGAAAACACGATGGGTAGTAGAAGGAGGTGGAACCATGAGGGAGGTGATAGGCAGCTGGGGGAGGGGGCAGAGTGACATAGGGATAGGGGAAGGGAGGGGGAGGGAATTACCGGAAGTTGGAGAATTCTATGTTCATGCCAAGGGGCTGGAGACTACCTAGACGGTATATGAGGTGTTGCCCCAGGCCATGTATGGACATATCTGAATAGGAATGTGAAGCAGAGTTGAAGAGGGTGGCAACCAGGAGATCCTGTCTGTTGTGGCGGACAGAGCAGAGGTGTTCGATGAAACGGTCCCCCAATCTGCGTCGGGTTTCACCGATGTAGAGGAGGCTGCACCGGGAGCACTGGATACAATAGATGAGCCCAACAGACTCACAAGTGAAGTGTTGCCTCACCTGGAAGGACTCTTTGGGGCCCTGTATGGTGGTGAGAGAGGAGGTGTAGGGACAGGTGTAGCACTTGTGCTTACAAGGATAAGTGCTGGGTGGGAGGTGGGTGGAGATGCGTCCATGGTCAGATCAGCCATGATCATACTGAGTGGCGGGCCAGATGTCCGACTCCTGCTCCTATTACTTGTGTTCCTGTATTTTTAATGTTCATGGATTCGCCTTCCCTCCTTTGTGGATGCTGATTGACCTTGTAGGTAGATGCCAAATTCCTCCAGGTTTCTTCTTCCCCTTTGAACTGGCAGAAACCAATTCCAGGTGCATCGTGTCCTCCGTTTTTGTTTGCGGGCATTCCAGCACTGGGATAAGCCTCAGCCTTCAGGCCTCCTTTGTGTCTGTAAGAGGGTTCTGATCCCAACTGAATCCACGAGCCTGGATCAGCCGGAGTCGGTCTATAACCTCAGTGTCGGTTCATTGCGCTGCAGGGGCAAACCGCCGTGGTGCAGTCTCGGAGGGAGGATCCGAAGCCAAAACCAACTCTTCGGGCGTTTCAAGGCTCCAGCGGGGGCTCGGGCATTCAGAAGTGGACGTGGTCACTGGGCCCCTGGAGCCGCGCTCACCGGAGGCCACTTTCTCCAGCAGCACCGCCTCGAGTGCTGACTTTGACAGTGACACCCACGTGCCCGCACTAAGAGTGAAACAATATTTGAATGCTGCTTTGGGTGGGGGAGGGAAGAGAGAAGTAACGATGTGTTTATAATCGAGAAGAGCATGTGTGGATTGATTGAGGGGTATTTCCCCTAGGCTGTGATCAAACCGAACACCATATCAGATTGTGTTAGTCAGTCGCTTATTGAGTCAGGCAGTTTGTTTCCATTCTGAAGCAGGTTCAACTCCGTGTGTCGACATTTTATCTCACACCCTTGATTGCTGGTTTGACAGATAGCAGAACTGAAACTCCGCACCGAAATGCCAAGGTTGCATTGAAATTCTGTTTCAATGCAAGCAAATTTCAGGAGCTGCCACTTGGCTCTGTCTCTGAAAAGTTTCCCTGGACCACCGAGCTGCCCCTTCTCTCGTCGTTTTTTTTTCTGGCGTGCGGCTGGACAGCCGAGCGAGCAGGACTGTGGTGGAGGCTGAGGAGCGGTGTCCCGGGCAGTGCTCCCCTCCCACAGGTTGTCTGGAGCCCCCACTCCTGCTATTGATGCTGGGCCGTGCCTCGACTATATGCCTGCTCCGAGAACAGCCCCATTTCTACTTGCACAGCCCCAAATCCCCTCCTCCACCTGCTCCCACTGCCCCTCACCTACACCATCCTCCTGCTGTGTCCACCTCCACCGCTGTTCCCATTTACCCTCGCCACTTCCATTCTACGCTCCACCTTCCCCCCTCCCCCCTTCAGAATTCCTTGTCGCTTTGGCCTTCTGTCACTTCCACCAGTCACCTCCCAGCCTCTGGTACTAGCCCCACTCTCCTCCCCTCTGTGCCTGCCGATCACCAGCCCTCCCCCCTCGCCTGGATCCACCCATCACCTGTCAACTTTTGTCACACCCCACCACTTTAAACTACCTCCCCTCCGCCTTTCAGTTGACACCCTGCACTTTAACCCAAAATGTCGACTGCCCATTTCCTGTCCCAGATGCTGCCCGCCCCGCTGAGTTCCTCCAGCATTCCTCCTGAGGATCGAGGAAGGATTGAGTAGATCAGGGCGTTATGCCTTGGAAGGTAGGGGGAGATCTGATGGAGGTGTACAAAATTGAGGGGTACAGAGAGGGTGACCCGGCTGGTGGCGTAGTGGCATCAGTGCCGGACTTCGGGACGAAAGGTCCCGAGTTCGAATTCAGCCGGCTCCCCCGCACGCTTTCCATCCATGCTGGTGATCTCTTTGGAAACTCACCCGGCAGAAGGCAATGGCTGTAACTTGCCTCGTACGCGGTTCCCCACTACGTCAGAGAGGCGCGGAGGGAAATCGTCCACTAACTGGAGAAATGTCCGGATGCGACGTACCTACCTATAGAGAGGGCAAATGCAAGCAGGCTTTTCCCACTGAGCTTGGGTGGGACCACAACCAGAGGTCACGGGTTAAGTGTGAAAGGTGAAAAGTTTAAGGGGAATGTTTAGAGGCTTGTGAGAGTGTGGTACGAGCTGCCAATGCTCGATTTCAATGTTTAAGAGAAGTTTGGATGGATACATGGGTGGTAGGGGTATGGAGGGCTATGGTCCCACTGCAGGTCGATGGGAGTAGGCAGTTCAAAAGGTTTTGGCACAGACTAGATGGGCCAAAGTGCCTGTTTCTGTGCTGTACTTTTCTTTGACTCTACATGTTTCCCCTGTCATCCCTGTTCTCCTGGCTGCCTGTTGAATCACATTTCCTCGTGCTTCCCAAACACTGCTCTTGCATTCCTCACTCTGCCCAAGTCTGACTTGCCCATCACTCCTGTGTTTCTCGGCTGAAGCTGAGTGCCTGGGTCTCAGAATTATTTCCCATGACGTGTGTGTGTGTGTGTGTGTGCACGCACGTGTGTGTGTGTGTGAGAGAGAGAGAGGGCAGGTGGGTTTGGTGCTGCACTCTGCTGCAAGCTTGGGAGGTTGGGCAGTCCTGATGGGAGTGCGGGGGCACTTAGAAAATCCAGCTGGGGGTAATGGAGAAAAGGTGGCCAGAGGCTGTAAAGTTGGGGCCGAGGAGTATTGGGTTCCACTGGTTTGGGTGGTGGGTGGAGAGTGGTGGCTCAGGCCTGGGTCGGGCCTTGTGGTAGCTGGTGAAGATGAAGATGATGGGTTGGCAGGGGAAGGAGGTGGGTAAGAGAGAGATTGTTATTGCAGGGTCCTGATTCAAAGCAATAATGTTAAAACCAAGTGTTCTTGGGTTTGCGTAATGATGGTTCACTCCTGTGATAACGTGGACAAGTTCCGTGCCCCAGGATACTCGCAGTAGCCCCATCTCTTGTGTGGTTGATAGGAAGAATATGTTGGTGTGCTGGACTGAACCAGAATGGGAAGCGGTGGGAATAACATCCAGACTTTCTACATGGTGCTGCAAAGAGTGGTGTTTATGTATAAGAATCCCTAGGCCCTTATACTTAGATATAGGACCAGAATCAGGCCATTTGGCCCATCAAGTCTGCTCTGCCATTTCATCATGGCTGATCCATTACCCCTCTCAGGCCCAATCTCCTGCCTTCTCCCCGTGTCCCTTCATGCCCTGACTAATCAAGAATCTATCAACCTCTGTCCTAAGTACAAATGTTTGTATATCCACTGACTTGGCCTTCTCAGCCACCTGTGGCAACGAATTCCACAGATTCACCACTCTCTGGCTAGAGAAATTTCTCCTCATCTCTGTTCTAAAAGGACACCCCTCTGTTCTGAATCTGTGTCCTCAGGCCCTAGGCTCTCCCACTATAGGCAATATCGCCTCCACAACTACTCTATCAAGGTCTTTCTCCCTTCACTTCAGCCCTACAAAACCTCAAAGAGCTTTTGAGGTTTGGCTGCCCTGGGCTGAACATGTGAAATTCTACATCTGTTTATCTCATCAACTTCCTCCATCCTCCTTCAAACCACGTTGTTAGTCTTTCATCCTCTGCGATATCTCCCTTTACGTCTCGGTTTTCATTGTTTGATGTTGTTTATTGAGTACTCTGTCATTAGAACGTACAGTACGACATAGGAACAGCCTCTCTGGCCTGTGCTGCCAATCAACAATTATGTAGCTGACTTCCTACTCTGAGCACCACCTTCCTGCTTTGCACATTTGCTCACTGTCCATTACACAAGCTGGTGTTTAGGGCAGCAATGAAGGTTCTCTGTCTCTGGCGGTGTTCAGGGCTTCCTTCATCATGTCAGTAGTTTCCTCTCAGTTTTCACTACTGTCGGTCACGCAAGTCCCGGGTGGAGCATCAGGAACAGTGTCAAAGTCAGATGGAGAGGGATTCTTCATTGCTCTTTCCTTAACAGTTTTGTTGCTAGCCCTGAGCTGAACCCCCAAACCTGGAGGACTGGTGGACCATGGTCTGTCCTCCGTACCCTTTGACCTCTTTGACCTGAGTGACCCTGGTAAGAGCCAAAGCGTAAAGTCCTGACCCCAGCCAGGGTAGCTCTGCGGGCCATTGTCCAAACCACGACAAGGTTGCGGTCCTCTCGGAGGCTTCCTGCCTTGCCTTGCCCCCCCCCCCCCCCACCATTCATCCATTCATTGATTTGGTTAATCTTGGTTTAACACGTGACATTTGAACGCAGTCAATCAGTAACAGCTCTCCAGAGTAAACAAAAACGAAGATTCAAACCCTCTTTGACTGAAGAAAATTCTCATTTCATTCTGAAGTAGCCTCTCAGTTATTTTGAGACCGGTCCTATACTCCTTAGCCAGTGGATGGATAGATAGATACTCTATTGATCTCAAAGGAAATTACATCGTCACAGTGGCATTACAAGTGCACAGATATACAAATATCAGAAGAGAAGTAAGAAAGAGCAAAAAATAAGCTACTTCAAACATTCTGTCCGTGTCTAGCCTGATAACACTTCAACTCTTGAGAACAGAGGCCTAGTTTTCTCAGTTTCTTCTCGTACATCGGACCGGCTATTCCAGCAGCTAGTCTGGCGAACTCTTGCCACCGGTCTTGTTTTAACAAGTATATTTTCTTTTTGGAAAGGGAATCAGACCTGGTGCCACCTCATCCAGGCCGACGTAACTGTGGTAAGACATGTCCGCTCTGGCACCCATCTCCTCCGGCAACAAAGACCAGCATTCCATTCACCATCAGAGCTGCCGGCTACACAGGCAGGTTTACTTTTCCAGCCTCCAGCCCACAAGGAGACAGAGGCTTCTCCTCTGTGGATCCGTGCTGACTCTACAAAGTCATTGAAAGTTTCCTGCACCTTGACATCCTACTTTTTATTATCAAAAGGAAAATGTTCTCTACAGTCTTTCACCACAGGTACCAGCATCTTCCCCACCACTAGGATCAGGGCGACAGGCCAGCAGATCTTCCACCCCCAATTTTTGTGGGCAGTGTTCAAATTATGTATTTGTTAGTTCAATTATTCATTTATTTAATTATTCATTCATTCCTTTATTTAATTATTGATTTTTTTTTTGAGAGAAATACAGCCCGGATTAGGCCCTTCGAGCTGTGCAGCCCAGCAATCCCCTGATCTAACCCTGGCCTGATCACGGGACAATCTACAATGACCAGTTAACCTACCAACCAGTGTGTCTTTGGACTGCGGGAGGAACCCCACGCGGTCACGGGGAGAACGTACAAACCCCTCGCAGGCAGCGGGAAGGGGAGGGTATTGAACCCGGGTCGCCTGTACTGTAATGTGTTCTGCTGTCCACTGTTGCCTCCTCGAAGCACCGCCAATGACCTACTCCTGCAGAGGTCACTGTTGCATGTTGGGATACGCTGCAGTCAATATGTGAAGAGAGAGATCCTGTGTGGGCAGGTGACTTAAGTCTAATTTAAGTCTAATACCAGAGGGTATGCATTGCAGGTGAGGGGGGGGGTAGGTTCCAGAGGGTGGTGGATGCCTGGAATGCACTGCTTGGTATGGTGAGGCAAATACTTTCGAGGCTTTTGAGAGACTTTTGGATAGGCATGTGAATGTGAGGAAGATGGAGGAATATGGGCATGGTGGAAGTAGGAAGGGGTAGTGTTTGGGTGTTTTTCATTTGCTTTTTTTTTAGCCCATTCAGCACAACATTGTGGGCCGAATGGCCTGTTCTGTGATATTTGTAATCCCCAGGATTACAGATACCTGAGGATACGAATTGACAGTAAACTGGACTGGTCAGAGAACACTGAGGCT
Source organism: Mobula birostris (assembly GCF_030028105.1). Taxonomy (NCBI): domain Eukaryota; kingdom Metazoa; phylum Chordata; class Chondrichthyes; order Myliobatiformes; family Myliobatidae; genus Mobula; species Mobula birostris. The sequence continues at coordinate 15,204,995 of NC_092379.1, forward strand.
GTCTACAAGAATGGTCATAGCCGTCTATTTCCTGAGGAGACTGAGGTCCTTTAACATCTGCTGGACGATGCTGAGGATGTTCTATGAGTCTGTGGTGACCAGTGCTATCATGTTTGCTGTTGTGTGCTGGGGCAGCAGGCTGAGGGTAGCAGACACCAACAGAATCAACAAACTCATTCGTAAGGCCAGTGATGTTGTGGGGAAGGAACTGGACTCGCTGTCGGTGGTGTCTGAAAGGAGGATGCCGTCCAAGTTGCATGCCATCTTGGACAATGTCTCCCATCCACTACATAATGTACTGGGTGGACACAGGAGTACATTCAGCCAGAGACTCATTCCACCAAGATGCAACACAGAACATCATAGGAAGTCATTCCTGCCTGTGGCCATCAAACTTTACAACTCCTTCCATGGAGGGTCAGACACCCTGAGCCAATAGGCTGGTCCTGGACTTATTTCCTGGCATAATTTACATATTACTATTTAACTATTTATGGTTTTATTACTATTTAATTATTTATGGTGCAACTGTAACGAAAACCAATTTCCCCCGGGATCAATGAAGTATAACTATGACTATGACTATTGAGCGAGGGCCATACACTAGCAGGAAGACCCCAGGACTGGCATTCTGGGATCCATCCAGAGTCCAGGTTTCATCCAGATGTCCTCTGCCCCCAGGTGTACCGCGGTCCTAGGCCGGACCGTGAATTCAGTCTCCAGTGTCCAGCGGCCTCCAGCCACGGCTTCTGCCCCTGCGAGGAGACTGCTGCCAGCAGCACTGCTGGTAAATGTGAGATGGCAGCCGGGATGACTCACTCTCTGAAGCATTTTTTTTTCTCTGTGTGTGTGTTGTTAACGTGACCTCGCCCACCCTGTGGCTTCTGCCGGCTTTGTTCTCTGGTGTTTGAAGGTGCTGAGGGTGTGCCAGTCACGCAAGCAGCAGCCTGGCTGTACCTGCCACCTGGGCACTGCTCTCTGCCCGTGCGTGCCCTTCTCACATGGTCCCAGGAAGCCCCAAGGAATGAAAGATTCTTTTCCCCAACCCCCCCCCATGCACAGAAACATCAATACCCTCCTCTTTGCCCCCCCCACCGCCACACCAGCAGAAGCACGTCCCCAACATGTCAGCAATAACAAAAGCCCCCAGAAAGACTTTGATTTAGAGTCCTTCTAAAACTACAGTGCATCTCGGTGCTTTGGCATCTCAGGCAGGCGAACAAGGTAGAGAGAGAGAGGTCGCTCCTGAAACAAGAGCGGAGACCAGCAGCTCGCTGTTCCGAAGTTACAATCTTCCAGCGTCACTTCTCCAATTCCAACCCCCCTAACCCCCGCCGAATCAGGACGGACAGGCTCCATCGAGAGAGAGAGAAAGGTATTGCTGAAGTACAGGGGCCTTCTTCCAACAGCTGCGCACCGCCTGCCGGTCTCCGTTTCGGTCTCCCACGAGGCAACAGTCGGCGAAATCGGCGAGGGATTGGATCGTCCATCAGTCCGTTCCCTCACACCCCCACGGAGGCACACGTCTTCCAAGTCGCTCCCGGGGAGATCGAAGCGCCAGGCCGTATGGCCGGTGTGAAAACCCACTGCTTGCAGAGAACCATAGTTTGAACTGTAGATCATGGGCCCCAACAGAACCCCAGCCACCTTGAAAAGAGAAGAAAGGAAGCAGAAGGTGTTTCGTGGACAATCTGGAAGGAGCCGCGTGGGTCTACAAAAACCTCTGGCACCGTTTTTCCTCCCATTCTAGTTCTGAGGGTTTGGAGAGGGTGCAGAAGCAGTTTATTAAGATTATGAGAAGCATAGATTGAGTAGAGAGACGGTATCTTTTTCCTAGAGTTGAAATATCTAATATTTGAGGGCATGCATTTATGGTGGGGGGGGGGTAATTTCAAAGGAGATGTGAGGGGCAGGTTTTTTTTGAAACACAGAGAGTGGTGAGTGTTCCACAGAACGTGTTGCCTGTGGCGTTTGTAAAGGCAGAAACATTAGAGACTTTTAAGAGACATTTAGATTGTCACTTTGAACCCATTTGCAGAGGTCGAGAAAGGCTTCGGGCCGGGCGGCGAGGTCTAGGGGAGGGGGCAAGACCTGGTGTTTGGGCGATTTAAACGCCGGCCCAGATCGACTGAAAAGCAGGCTGTCGGGACTAGTGTTGAGGGTCGGGCCGGTTTTGCTCGCTCTTCCACAATGTTCATTCCTCTCTCCGTGGCGCCGGGGGTCGTGAGACTGCTCCAGCCGCACGTGCCTCATGCCTGCGAGCTTCACGGCGATTTGTCCCGCTGTATGATGAACCGAGACTCAGGCTTTGGGCCTACTCCAGCTGCCCTGGGATTCGGGTCTGTGGGCTCAACTTGGTTCGGAATGTTGCCTCTTGCTTTTATCCTTTGCATGATTTGCGTTTCTTCCCTCTATTCTTCCCACAAATTGGGTGTTGGTCTATATCTTTTTTAATTGGGTTCTTTCAGTTTCTTGTTTTGTGGCTGCCTGTAAGCAGACTAATCTTAAGGTTCTGTAATTTCTATGTAGTTTGATAATAAATATACTTTGAATCCTTTGACAGGAGTGTGAGGAAAATAGAAGGATTTGAACGTTGGTGTAGGGAGAAGGGATTAGTTAAGTTGGCCATTTGATTACTAATTTACTTGGTTTGGTACCACATTCTGGACCGAGGAGCCCGTTCTTGTGCTGTACTGTTCTATCTTCTACGTTCCACGTTTGGGATGAGGGAGGAATCTGGAGCTTCTGAAGGAGAAGGAGAAGATGGCAGCGCGACGCAGCGTGTGCGGCCTCTCCGGTGATGATATCTGTTATCTGTCAAGTAGGATGTCATGCAGAATTCTGATTTGATGGAGGCAGACGTGAGAGCACGGAGGAACATCTGGTGAAACTTCTGAAATGCCCGCTTCGCTGCCGCTGCTACTGTGCGATCCAAAATCTCCGGAGGGGAATGGCCTGAGTCCTCGGCTTTGCCTGTCGCTGGCGGCTGGGGCGGGGTCGAAGCGCTCGGCAGAGATAGTGCTCGGTGTCGGAGGGCTGGTCGGAGGCTCGAAGTTTTCGGACGGACTCAGAGTCGGACTATGGTCGGGGGCTTCCAGGGAGCTGCATCGGCAAGTTTGCGGCGCTGGAAGCTCATGGCAGGGAGAGTTTTTCTTCCTTCTACCGTCTGCGTGAGATGTTGGGGCTATCGGGACTTTGAGACTTTTTTTTACCGTGCCCATGGTCTGCTCTTTATCAAATTACGGTATTGCTTTGCACTGTTGTAACTATATGCCATAATTATGTGGTTTTTGTCAGTTTTAGTCTTGGTCTGTCTTGTGTTTTTATGATATCATACTGGACAAACATTGTATCATTTTTTAATGCATGCATTTCTAAATGACAATAAATGAGGACTGAGTGTCCTCATAATCTAATCTAATCCATGGGGGAACGCGTGCGGATCCCAGGGAGAATACGTGAACTTCACGCTGTTGGCAACCTGCTGCGTTACTCTACGGCCCTGATGGGCTGAGTTCCGGCGACACAGCAAAGGTCACTGGTGGCAGCAGAAGGAAAGAAACTGTCCTAAGGTTTTTACAGTTCCACAGCGTCAACGATCTTTGGACAAGCCCCATCTCTGAGTTTCCCAGGAACCATCGGCCGACGTGCTGCCTGGGGTGTTCTGCTGCGGGTACGTTTCCACAACGTGTCTTCGTCTGGAGCCTCAGTGATGATAACCCAAGTGCGAGAGGCCACACTGAGCTTTCGTTACCGCCAACGTTGACTCCTCCGCTCTCTTGTGAGAGACCTTTCTCTTCCTCTGCTTGTCTTTGGCGCCAGTAGGGCCAGGCCTGATCCAGAACTCTGCCGCCAGCCGCACTTCTCCACTGCACGACCTTCGGTTTTGGCTCTTTGATTCAGATTTCATTCAGGTTCAATAGGCCTGTAGTATATAGGAGAATAATCAGGTCAGTTGGCCTATCGACTGTGCTACACCATTCCATCATGTCTAATCAGTTACACGCAAAAAAATTGCTGGTGAACGCAGCAGGCCAGGCAGCATCTATAGGAGGAGGTGCAGTCGATGTTTCGGGCCGAGAGCCTTCGTCAGGAGGGTCCTAACGAAGGGTCTTAGCCCGAAATGTTGACTGTACCTCTTCCTAGAGATGCTGCGTTCACCAGCATCTTTTGTGTGTGCTGCTTGAATTTCCAGCATCTGCAGATTTCTTCATGTTCGCATGACTAATCAGTTTATCCTCTCAGCCCCAGTCTCCTGCCTTCTCCCCGACTACTAAAGAACTTATCAACCTCTGCCTTAAATATACCCAAATACTTGGCCTCCACAGCTGCCTGTGGCAGTGAATTCCAGAGGTTCACCAGTCTCTGGCTAAAGAGCTCCCTCCTCATCTCCATTCCTAAAGATCATCCCTCTATTTGAGGCTGTGTCCTCTGGTCTTGGACTCTTTTCCCCCGCTCCTCCACACCAACTACAGGAAACATTTCTTTATCACATGTACAGCGAAGAATAGTAAAACCCGCAGTCTACATTAACAATTAGAGTGTGCCGGGGGCAGCCCGCGAGAGTAGCCACAGGTCCTGGCGCCAACATAGCGTGCCCACAACGCTCGGCAGGACAACGCTTGCAGCAAAAGCAACGGGGCAAAGCAAGAGGAATGCAAGCCCCTTTCTTATTCCTCCCACTCACTCACACACCCCAATCCCTGATTTGGGATAGTGTACATGGCTTTGTGAGAGGCTGGTCGTCCTTGGATCCCTCCAAGTAGCTGTTGATAGAGTGACAAAGAAGGCAGGAGGTGTGTTGGCCTTCATTAGTTGGAGGATTGAGTTCGAGCTGTGTGGTAAAGCTGCAGCTATAGGAAACTGGTTGTGGTATTGTGATGGCATACGGCAGTGAAGCGGGTAGTGCTGCTGCCTCATAGGTTCAATCCTGACCAACGTTCCTGTCTGTGTGGAGTTTGTATGCTCTCACCGTCACTTCCCAGGTGCTCCGATTTGGTAGTGCTGCAGCCTCATAAATCAAATCAGATCATGTTTAATTATCATTCAAATGTTCACGGATACGGCTGAATGAAACAGCGTTCCTCTGGGCAACCCCAACTGAGCATGGACTCCACGCAGCACCACCTCCGCCGTCTCCTCATGTGGACTGCAGCAGCAGGCAATCCTGACCTCTGGTGTTGTCTGTGTGGAGTTTCTGCGCTCTCACTGTCGCTCCCCAGTTGCTCGGATTTCCTTGGTAGGATGATTGGCCTGTGTGCGTTGCTCCGAGTGTGGGTGAGTAGCAGACATCCCAACCGGCAAAAACTCATTTGAGGGAGGTAGCACCATCAATTTTCAGGAGGCTCCCAGAACTTCCGGGAGAGGTGGGATGTCTGCAATAGAGTAGCTCCTTAGCAGCTAATGTTATTTAAACTAGCTGGCTAGCTATGCTAATGAACGAATGACACCTGTTAAACTCACCTCAACATGTCTTTTACAGTCTTAACCCACCATGGGCAATAGAAAAGTCACTGTTGCAAACAGTGCAGCGAGCAACACTGTCGTTATTTTGACCCCTATTAGGCAGGGGTACACTTTAGTGTAGTCTGGGGTGACATATGTTTTATATTTTCTTTTTTTGGACACTCTGCCATGGCGTGCTCTCTTGCTCGCTCTTTTTAAAAAAAAAAAAAAAAAAATCGATTTCCGGGATATTATACATAATTTGCGGGCATCAGGGAGCCACTATCAATATGCTGGAGACTCCCAGAACTTCCGGGAGAGGTGGCATGTCTGAAGTAGCCAGGGAACGTGTTGACCCTCTACTGTAGAGAGGGGTCAAAACCAGTGCAAATCCATTGCTAGGAGCCAGTAGGGACTAGATGGACTGAATAACTGACGTAATGATAGTCTGGTACTCTAGCTCCAGCAAGACAGATCACAAAGCACTCCAACGGGCGATTAGGATGGCTCAGCACATCACTGGCACTCATCTACTGGACCTGGAGACAACCTACAACTCTCAATGCCTACAGCGCCCTTGTAATGTCATTAAAGACCAATCCCAGCCCGACATTGTCCAATCTCCTGCCGTCTGGTAGGAGATACAGAAACATCTTCGCCAAGACAGTAAGACTGAAAAACGGCTTCTTCCTGAGGGCTGTTGTGCAGCTGACTAATGTTCTGCCCTGGCTTGCCAATGGCCTTTGAGTGTTATGGACTGTCAAAGTCACTTGTTGCATGTAAATATGGGATTAAAAAAAAAATTAAACTATACCCCATGCATTGTAAATATCTATTTCGCACAGTCTGGAGCAGCACCCCAATCTCATCTTGAGCAACAGCAATAATGTTCAGTTCTGTTCTCCTGGACAATAATGATTAGACCATAACGCATGGGAGCAAAATTAGACCATCAGGCCACTCAAACATTCTCCGCCGTGGGATCATGACTGATTTTTTTTTTTTTTAAATCCCTCTCAACTCCATTCTCCTGCCACCTTTGACTGACACCCTTGCAAATAAAGAGCCTATCGACCTTTGCTTTAAATATACCCAATGACATGGCCTCCACAGCTGTCTGTAGCAATGAATTCCACAGGTTCACCACCCTCTGTCAAGAGGAATTCCTCCTCATCTCTGTTCTAAAGGGATGCCCTTGTATTCAGAGGGCATGACCTCTGGTGGTTGTAGACGCTCCCACTATTGGAAACATCCTCTCAACATTCACTCTGTCTAAGCTGGGGGTTCACAGACCCCTCAGTTAATGGTAGGAGTTGTTATTGTTTTTGTTGTTCCTCTACTCGCCCTGTGGCCTATCGGGCGACAACCTTGCCATTTCCTTAGCATCTGTCTGTTTTTGTTTTGTGTGAGGCCGAGTTGCTAGCTCGACGCTCAACCCAACACAGATGGAAAGCGTGCAAGGAGCTGGCCGGATTCGAACCCGGGACCACTCGCCTTGAAGTTCGGTGCAGGTGCCAAAATAGTAGAAGTCCTCGGCAGAGAAAAGGTTGGGAATCCCTGGTCTGAGTCTTTCAATATTTGGTGGGTTTCAGTGAAATCCTCCCCTCATTCTTCTAAACTGCAGCAAGTACACTCCAGGCCCAGAGCCCATTAAATGCTCCTTGTACATTAAAACCTCCAGTTCCGGAATCATTCTCATGAACCTCCTCTGGACTCTCTCTAATGTCAGCACGCTCTTTCTTAGATAGGGGGCCCAAAACCCCTCTCAGTACTCAAAATGCAGTCTGACCAGCGCCTTGTAAAGCCTCGGCCCTTTCCTACCACGAACTTCGAGGATCGTGCAAATCTCTGATCTACCTGTCAGGAGGTGGCCCAGTGCAGAAGAGCTTAGCTGAAGCTGAGGAGGAGTCTGTGGGTGGGGTGGGGTGGGGGATGATGCGTGGTAGGAGAGGTGCTGAGGATATTTACTTATTTGTTGAGAGTAGGCCCTTCCAGCCAAGCTCTGATTTAACCCTACCCTGATCACAGGACAATTTACAATGACCAATTAATCTACCGACTGGTACAGCTTTGGACTGTGGGAGGAAACCGGAGCACCCGGAGAAAATCCATGCGGTCACGGGTAGAATGTACAAACCCCTTCCAGGCAGTGGCGGGAATTGAACCCCGGTCGCCTGTACCGTAAAGCGTTGTGCAGACCACTGTGCCAGCGTGCAACCTGCAAGTTTCTGGGGGTGGTGAGGGGGTTGGGGAAAGTTTGGGTTGGGGGGGTAGTGGGTGGGAGTTTGCAAAGCATCGGTCTCAGAAATTGCCCATTGAGAATCCGTGGTTTTCTCTACCACGCCAGGCCTGAACACTGCTCTCAAGAGTATAACAAGCAGATTTCTGTGGAGGGCTGTCTACGGGTGAGGAAGAGGGGCAGATGCCAAGGATCAGTCATGAACTCGTCACGTCCCCTCTACCGTGTTCCCCAATGACTGATTCCGTTTGTCAATCGTTCCAGGAGAAGAAGACATCAAGTGGGCTGGTGTTCGGGAACTCGCTGCACGCACTACCTCAGTGCAGGCTGCCGGACGGGAGTGGTACGATCCCAAGGTAAGTAGCAATCGGGTATCCCATTACGTGATCTAATCTCCTCCCCTCCTGGAGATGTGGAATGTCGCTGGTACGGATGCAGAGGGATAACGTCTCATCAGCACCCTTGTCCCATCACAACAGGCAGCTCTTTCACGCTGAACAGTAGATCCCTGTCGAACTGGGAACTGGAGTGCAAGTGTGTGCTTCCCTGAAAATAGAGTCACAAGTAAGAGAGCTTTTGAAATGCTGGCTTTCATCTGTTAGGGCGCAGAGTGGAAAAGTTAGGAGATCCTGGTACGGTTGTACAGGGTGCTAGTGAAGCCACACTTGGAGTTTTGTGGTTAGTTTTGGTTGCTATGCCAAAAGGAAGGTGTTTGAAGTAAATTTATTGTCAAAGTACATATATGTCACCATGTACAACCCTGGGATTTTTTTCTCAAGGGCATGCTCAGTAAATCCAAAGATCATAATCTTCTTCTTGGGGCCGTTAGCTCTTCAGTGGTGTATAGGCCATCGATGGCCTCCAGTCTCCATCGTCCAAAGTCAATGGTATAGTTGGAGTTCTCATCAATGGTCCTGCAATCCATTGTATCCACTGTACACGGGGTTGGCCTACACAGCCTCACCAGAGCCCTGTTGGCCGGCCTTACCCATTTCCTCCTTTCAGGATGGGGACGTAGGATTGGACTTCTGAGAGGCCAAGGACCACAATAGAATCAGTGAAAGACTACACTCAGCAGGATGGACAAGCAACTAATGTGCAAATGACAAAAGAAAAAGAGTAAATAAATGAGTAAGCAATAAGTTTGGAGAACATGAGATGAAGAGTCCTTGAAAGTGAGTCCAAAGCTTGTGGGAACAGTTCAGTGATGGAGCACGTGAAGTTGTCCCTCTGGTTCAAGAGCCTAATGGGGTTGAGGGGTAGGAACTATTCCTGAACCTGGTGGTGCGGGTCCTGAGGCTCCTGTACCACCCTTCCTGATGGCAGCAGCGAGAAGAGAGCCCGGCCTGGGTGATGGGGTGTCCCCAATGGTGGGTGCTGCTTTCCTGCGACAGTGCTCCGTGGAGAAAGGATTTCCAAGGATGGTGCTGGGTCTTGAGGGACTGAATCACAGGGAGAGATTGGACAGGCTAAGACTTCGTCCTTGGAGGTGAAGTTATAGAGGGGTTGTACAATCACGAGGTGTCTAGACGAGATGAATGCACTCAGCCTTTTACCCAGATTTGGGAAATCGAGAACTAGAGGACATAGGTTTAAGGTGAGAGGGGAAATATTTACTAGGAACTTGGGGGACTTTTTTTTTTACGCGAGGGTGGTTTCTAGGTGGAATGAGCTTCCAGAGGAAGTGGTTGAGACAGGTATAGTAACAACAATTGTACTTGACAGCTGGGCAGGAAAACTTTAGAACAGGAGTCATGGACTGCTTGCTTACTGGTATTGGTCTATGGTATACAAAGTAGATGGGAACCCCTGCTTCAGAAGTTTATGGAGTAAAAGCTGGAAATGGGATGAGCTTGGATGGTGCACCTCGGTCAGCACGGACCAGTTGGGCCAAAGGTCCTCTTTCCATGGATGGTTCTATCCTGGCTTCTGTTTTCCCCTGAGTCTGGACCCGAACACACGGCTTCTGGGTTGTTTCCCTGTCCCCGTTCCACTTGGTGGTTGTGTGCCTTTGTGCTATTGTGGGAGGGGTCACCAGGGGGAAAGATTCACCGATGTGCCCGAAGCCTCCAGGAAGAAATGCACCATCCCCACTGACTCCAATGACTCTCTGTCCCGTGACCCCCCTCGGAGAAAAGAGCGCTTGGGGTGGTACTGGGGACCTCAGTCATGTGTCAGGAGAACTCTCGTTTCATTGGGAGTTGTTTTAGGTGACGTTCCAAATCTCCTCAAACTCCTAGAGTTTCTACAGACATACTGTGGAGAGCACTCTGACTGGTTGTATCTCTGTCTGGTATGGACGGGAGGTGGCTACTGCACAGGACTGAGGCAACCTGCAGAGAGTTGTAAAGTTAGTCAGCTCCATCATGGGCACTAGCCAACGTTGTATCCAAGACATGTTTAAGGAGCGAAGCCTCATAGCGGCAGCACCTATCATTAAGGACCCCCACCTCTTGGGACAAGCCCTCTTCTCATTGCTACCATCAGGAAGGAGGTACAGAAGCCTGAAGTCACACACTCAGCGATCCAGGAACAGCTTCTTCCCCTCTGTCATCCGATTTCTGAATGGGCATTGAAACTATGAATGCTACCACACACTTTTTTATTTCTGTTTTTGCACCACTTATTTAATTCAACTATATATGTCCCATAATTCCGTTTTTTTTCTATTTTATTGTGTATTGCATTGTACTACAGCCGCAAAGTTAGCAAATTTCACGACATATTAAATCTGATTCTGACTGAGTGACTGAAGGAACATGTCACCTCACCTCGCCTCAGCCTCCGTGCCCATCTGTGGGAAGAGGCGTCATTAGCCACTTTGGAACCCACCGAACCGGACGCGACTCTTCCCCAGGGGCCGCCCAACACTGAAACACGAAAGGTGACGCACTTGGCTTGTAAGGCTTGGGTCAAGACCCACCTGGGCGTTGTCAAGCCATCGTAGAGAGGTTGGAGTCCTCCCGGGACCTGGGTCGACAGCGTACCTCCTCCAAACGAAACGCATCGCGATGGAGCAGCACGAGTTGTAGTCAGTTCAAGTACCGAAAGAGAAATAAAGTGAGCGAAGGGAGTTTGGTCTGAGAACAAAAAGAGATAAAGGAAACAATAACATCTCTACAGAGTATTTGTGATTTCAGAAACAAAATATTTATCATCTGAGGGACACACATCAAAGTTGCTGGTGAACGCAGCAGGCCAGGCAGCATCTCTAGGAAGAGGTGCAGTCAACGTTTCAGGCCGAGACCCTTCGTCAGGACTGAGGGACTACAGATTAAATTTTTGAATTTCTGGGCCTCTGAACTGCCTTAACCTAATTGTTAAAAGTAATTGAACTGTTATAGTACTGATCAGCATAATAATTGGTATTGCACTCTTAATATCCTTGTCTTTCTGTGGTGTTTAAACCATAAGATATAGGAGCGGAATTAGGCCATTCAGCCCATCAAGTCTGCTCCATCATGGCTGATTTTATTATCCCTCTCAAGCCCATTCTCCTGCTCTCTCTCTCTCTAACCTTTGTTGCCCTTGCTAACCAAGAACCTATCAAACTCCGTTTTAAATACTGTATATCCAGTGATCTGACCTCCGCAGACATCTGTGGTAATGAATTCCACAGATTCCCAACCATCTGGCTAAAGAAATTCCTCCTCATCTCTATTCTAAAGGGACTTCCTTTTATTCTGAGGCTGTGCCCTCAGGTCCTAGACGCTCCCACTACTGGGAAGCATCCTCTCCATACTCACTCTATCTAGGCCTTTCAGTATTCGATGTTTCAATAAGATCTCCCCCCCCCCCAATTATTCTAACCTCCAATGAGTACAAGCCCAGAGCTCTGGAACGCCCCTCGTATGTTAACCCTTTCATTCCCAGAATAATTCCCGTGAACCTCCTCTGAACCTTCTCCACCGCCAGCACATCGTTCCTCGGATATGATGCCCGAAATTGCTCACAGTGCTCCAAGTGTGGTCCGACCAATGCCTTAGAGAACCTGACATCCTTGCTTTTATATTCAAACCTTCTCGAAATGAACGCTAACACTGCCTTCCTCACCACCAACTCAACCTGCCAGTTAACTTTTAGGGAATCCTGCAGGAGGACTGCAAGATAAATGAATAATGGATTTAAAAAAAAATTCATGTGCAAGTCAAAAATTTGGGGGAAAAGTCAGGTTATTTATTGACGTCAAGCAAGATAATTTAACCAGTGTTCAGGGGGTTACAACACATGCCAGCTGGCTTAGTTCTTGGTGGCCTCACTGCATCTCTGTGCTTACATTTAGGCTTTGTTCCAGCTTGACAAACTTTCAGCTCGATTTCTAATGGACACGATGTGGTGGCACTTCCTGACCGTGTTCTTTATTGCACGGACCCCGTTTAATTTTGTGCTGGAGGTTTTATCTTTGATACCAATGGCTCCCCTCTACCCGGCAGGTTCCTGATGGAGGCCTGCACCTTTCTGAGTCAGCACCTTGAGACCGAGGGCATCTTCCGCAAACCCGGCTCGGCGGCGCGCATGAGGAACCTCAAGGTATGTCACTGGGAAGCCTGCGTGGTGCGCCGATGCGGGCTCCCCTGCGGTAGGGTTGCGGGGGGGTGGGAATCAGACTGGTGAGGGGGGCTCTCCAAAGTCTGAGCACTGCTCGGTGCACGGTGTGGTAGGTACAAAGACCTGGGGCGGATCCTTAAGCCCGGGCCTTTGAGATGCCGTAGATGTACAGAAAGTTATCAGGAAAGCTACTCACCTTCCCCCTCACCTGGTCTCGCGTGTCGCCTGCTAACTCGTACTCCTCCACCTCCTCCTCCGAGTGTCTACCCACTTCTATATCAGCCCTGATGAAGGGTTTCAGTCCAAAATGTTGACTTTTTATTCCAAATCTTACATTTGTAGATGTTGCCTGACTTGCTGAGTTCCTCCTGCATTTATGTGTGTGTTAACCAAGATTTCGAATATCTGTAGACTCTCCTGTGGGTTTTTATGTACTGGGCCAGGTACGTGGAGCCGGGGGTTAACACTGCAACTGTTCTCACACTGTTTGGTCCACACCTGAGTGCGCACTCTCGGAGTACATACACGTCGCCACGTACAACCCTGAGATTCTTTATTCTGCAGGCATACTTAGCAAATCTATAGAACAGTAACTGTAAACAGGATCAATGAACAGCAAACTGTACAGATGCAAATATAAATAATTAGTAATAAATAACGAGAGCATGAAATAACAAGATAAAGCGTCCTTGAACTGAGACCATCGGTTGTGGAAACACCAGAAATAGATTGAGTGTAGTTATCATCTTTGGTTCAAGAGCCTGATGGTCGAGGGGTGGTAACTGCTCTTGAACCTGGTGATGCAGATCCTGAGGTTCCTGTACCTTCTACCTGATGGCAACAACGAGAAAAGAGCATGGCCTGGTGCTGAGGATCTCTGAGGATGGATGCTGCCTTTCTATGGCAATGTTTCATGCAGAAATGCTCAATGGCCGGGAAGGTTTTACCCGGGATGTACTGGGTCAAATCCACTGCCTTTTGTAGGATTTTCCACTCATAGGCATTGGTGTTCCCATACCAGGCCGAAGTGCAGGCAGTCAGCACACTGTCCAACGCACAACAATAGAAGTTTGCCGTGGTTTCTGAAGACATGCCAAATCTCTGCAGACTCCTGAGGAAGTAGAGGCAATGTCGTGCTTTCTTTGTAATTACATTTATATGACGGGTCCAGGACAGGTCCTCTGAGACAGTGGCACCCAGGAATTTAAAGTTACTGCCCCTCTCCACCTCTGATCCTCTGAGTACTGGCTCATGGACCTCTGGTTTCCCTCTCCTGAAGCCTGCCATCAGTTCCTTGGTCTTATTGACATTGAGGGGAGAGACTGTTGTTACTACACCACGCAGCCAAATTTTCAATCTCCTCCTTTATGCTGATTCATCACCACCTCTGGTGCGGCCCACGGCAGTGCAGTCATCAGCAAACTTGTATATGGCGTTGGAGCCACACAGTCATAGGTGTAAAGTGAGTAGAGCAGGGGGGCTAAGCACACATCCCTGCGATGCTCCTGTGCTGATGGTGTTGGTGGAGGAGATGTTTTTGCCAACCCGAACTGACTGGGGTCTGCAGGTGAGGAAATCCGGGAACCAATTGCACAAGGAGGTATTGAAGCCCAGGTCTTGGAGTTTGCTGGTTAGTTTAGGTGCTGAGCAGTAATCGATAAAGAGCAACACTCACCACGCGCTGGAGGAACTCAGCAGGTCGGGCAGCGTCCGTGGAAAAGATCGGTCGACGTTTCAGGCCGGAACCCTTCGTCAGGACTGAAGAGGGAAGGGGCAGAGGCCCTAGAAAGAAGGTGGGGGGAGGATGGGAAGGAGAAGGCTGGTAGGTTCCAGGTGAAAAACCAGTAAGGGGAAAGATAACGGGGTGGGGGAGGGGAAGCAGGGAGGTGATAGGCAGGAAAGGTGAAGAAGGAATAGGGGAAAACACAATGGGTAGTAGAAGGAGGCGGAACCATTAGGGAGGTGATAGGCAGCTGGGGGAGGGGGCTGAGTGACATAGGGATAGGGAGGGAATTACTGGAAGTATGTTCATACCCTCCCCCCACCTTCTTTATCGGGCCTCTGCCCCTTCCCTCTACAGTCCTGATGAAGGGTTCCGGTCCGAAACGTCGACCGATCTTTTCCACGGATGCTGCCCGACCTGCTGAGTTCCTCCAGCGAGTTGTGTGTTGCTTTGACCCCAGCATCTGCAGATTATTTTGTGGTTATCGATAAAGAGCATCCCAATGTAGGCATCTTTGCTGTCCAGATGTTCCAGGGTTGTGTGAAGAGCCAATGAGATGATATCTGCTGTGGACCTGTTGATTCAGCAGGCAAATTGGAGTGTGTGTTGCCCCGGCTATACTCAGAGGGGACAAAATTGCAGACCAAGTCACCCACTTCTGTGGCACCTCCTCTATCCGTGAAAGCAAAGCTGTGGTTTCACTAACGTCCAGCTGACGCGGTGGGGACCGATCAGCCGGAAAGCGCAGCAACGTGAGCGCGGGCAGAATCTCGAGGGCTTTTGCTTGGAGTTAAAATAAAGGGATGGAAGACAATGTCGGAGAAGAGGTTCCACTCCTGGTCACCACGTTACCAATCAGTGCACGATACGGCTCCTTCATTAAGGTGATTAGCTGTCCTCACCAGGATGGTGGGGGAAGGAGACTGGGTAGAAAAGAGAGCAGGCAGTGCGGTGTGGTGTCGAACTGGAGTGCTCTTCTTACTGTGCTGAATGCCCACTTGACCCACTTACAGCCACTCTTAAGCCACCTCACTCCTCGCCTCCGTCGCTGTACAGCTGCGAACGTGCAGAGGTACGTGCGTGCGCTTCTTCAGAGCAGATCAGAGACACCGGGCCCCCACCGCCCCTCGAGTGCAGCTCTAATCTCAAAGCCGTGCTAACAAGCCGCTCTCCCCAAAGGCAGGAGCGGTGCCACGTGCCTCCTTCGACTGAGAAGCCAGGCTTTGTCTCCCGATGGCTGGCAGCTCAGTCCCAGAAATGCCCGCCATTGTTTCCAGCGCATTTGCTTGCATTCTAATGAAAATGAGAACGGTTCGGATCGGAGACCTGCCGCTCCAAAGGGGGCGGTGATTGTGGCTCTTCGCCTTTGGCCTGTGGTAAAATGCGCCTAGCTTCACTCTGATTCGAAACAGCCCATTCTTTTTTTGGCTCCTGCGGTGCTGGATTTGTATGTCATCTCGTCCGACTCGAGAAAGCGCTTCCCAGCCAAGGAAGCGGGGTACAGTATGTGGAGTGGTCGCCATTTTGCCGTCAGCAGTGGAGAGGACTTTCCTGTGCACAGCCACCTCCCATAGGCAGCAATATGGTGGCCGTTAGGTGTTCCAGTTCTTAACCAGCGACCGGGTGGTATGGTAGTGCTACAGCCTCGCTGCTCCGCCAACCAAGCGAACCCGCAAACCTCTGGTGCTGTCTGTGTGGAGTTTGCATGCTCTCCCTGAAACTGTGTGGGTTTTTAAAGCTCAAAGTAAATTTATAATCAAGGTACATGTATGTCATCATATACAACCCTAAGATTCACTTTCTTACAGGTATATTCAATAAAATTACAGGATAATAACCATGACATCCTTGCCATAATATCCTTGCCTTGCCACAATGTCCTTGCCATAGAGGGAGTACAAAGAAGGTTCACCAGACTGATTCCTGGGATGGCAGGACTTTCATATGATGAAGGCTGGATCAACTAGGCTTATACTCGTTGGAATTTAGAAGATTGAAGGGGGATCTTATTGAAACATAAAATCCTAAAGGGATTGGACAGGCTAGATACAGGAAGATTGTTCCCAATGTTGGGGAAGTCCAAAACGAGGGGTCACAGTTTGAGGATAAAGGGGAAACCTTTTTGGGCCAAGACTTGGAAAAACTTCTTCACACAGAGAGTGGTGAATCTGTGGAATTCTCTGCCACAGGAAACAGTTGAGGCCAGTTCATTGGCTATATTTAAGAGGGAGTTAGATATGGCCCTTGTAGCTAAAGGAATCGGGGTATGGAGGGAAGGCTGGTACAGGGTTCTGAGTTGGATGATCAGCCATGATCATACTGAATGGCGGTGCAGGCTTGAAGGGCCGAATGGCCTACTCCTGCACCTATTTTCTGTGTTTCTATGAGATAATCGATGAAAGACCGCACCAACTTGGGCAGTTGACTAGTGTGCCAAAGACAACAAACTGTGCAAATACAAAAAGAAAGAAATAATAGTAAATAACCAATAGATATTGAGATCATGAGATAAAGAGCCCTTGAAAGCGTGTCCATAGGCTGTGGGAACAATTCATTGATGGGGTGAGTAAAGTTGAGTGACATTATCCTCTTTGGTTCAAGAGACTGATGGTTGAGGGTAATTGTTCCTGATACTGTTGGTGTGAGTCCTGAGGCTCTGGAACTTCTTTCTGCTGGCAGCAGCCAGAGGAAAATATGTCCTGGGTGGTGGGGGGTGTGGGGGTGGGGGGTCCCTGATGATGGATGCTACTTTCCTGCGACAGCATTTTGTTTAGATGTGCTCAATATTGGGGAAACCTTTACCCGTGATGGACTGGGCCACTTCCATTACCTTTTGTAGGATTTTCCGTTCAAGGGCATTGGTGTTTCCATACCAGGCTGTGGTGCAGCCAGTCAGCAAACTCTCCACTACACACCCCTAGAAGTTTGTCAAAGTTTTAGATGTCATGCCGAATCTTCCCTCTGGGAGTTCCAGTTTTCATCCACATCGTACAGATGTAGGAGCTGGCGGGTTAATTCGCTGCTGTGATATTGTTCCTTGTACGTAGAAGAGGGGTAGAATCTGGGGTGGGGTGGCAGTAGTTGATGGGAATAGGAGAAGAATAGTATGGGATTAGTGCAGGATTGCGTGCTTTGTGGGTCCTTAAGGTTATTCTAGCCAGGGAGATAATGGGGACAAGCTCCCACTACCTGTTAAATGCTCCCAGTGGCATGCATCTCAAATGGCCTCCGACAACCAATACCAGCTCGGGGCCTTCACGTGTGGCTTAGCTACTAAACTCGGCAAAACCATTTCTACTGACAGAAGAAGTGGCAAAGGCGGGCTACTGGCGCTCTAAACCCAGTTGCTCTGGGTGGGTGGGGCTCATCAGCTATGTTCCCGCTAAGCTGTGCGTGTGCGCGCGCACAGGTTTTTCAGCCAGCGCACAAAGGAAATTAATGTGCTCACAAAAGGTTAGTTACCGAAAATAATATAGTAATTAATAATTATACTTACTGAAAATAATCTTTTAGCTAAATGTTTCTGTTAACTAGTTAGTCAGTTTTTCAAATACCACAATGCACGTCACTAATTTACGTCACCTCAGCTTTCCTGTTCCAGTTTGTACAGCTGCATCACGGCGGCAGCCATCCTTGGTGGACAGTGTTCATATCGTAAAGTTTACAACGATCTTTTTCAAATCCTGTAGATAGCTTACTAAGTTTCTACCGAAAAAAAAATATTGATTCACTATGTCGAATTCAAAAGAAGTGAAGGGCGTGAAGCGCAAAAGAACTGCAAATTTGTTTAAAGTTGAATGGCTTAACAAAATAGTAGAAACTGTTACACAGAAAGCTCATGAGGTCATGAACGTTCAGCTACGAGAAATATTTATGTATAATTCGGAAACTGGAGTTATCTGTTAGTATTGTCGTGATGCGAAAGTTGCCGGAGAATTTTCTAGTGGAAAGAAGTGGGACGATATTTGGAAACTTGACTTTTGGAAGCATCATTTGGCAAGTAAATCGCAATTGGATGGTATACAGTTAGAAAGGTTAACGATTTCAAATTTTCCGTGCAAGAAAAAATTAAATCCAAACTGATTTCAAACTTTGCTCAAATGGTGGCATTTGTACTTCAAAATGAACGGTTTTGCGAGCTTGCACAGTTGATGGACATTGGGGGAACCTTTCTTGCGTGTAGTGCGGACTGTGAGCGAGGTTTTAGCCTAATGAATCAACTCAAAAACAAGCTGAGAAACCGTTTAGGTGAATGTCATTTGGATATGTTAATAAGAATCAAAAGCTAGCAATTGATTAGAAGTTCTATTAGTCTAGATAGAGTTTACAAAGAATGGGTAAGTGCCAAAGACAGGAGAGAGAAAAATAACTGTGACTTAAATATGTATGTTATTTTGTTGTTATTCTGTGCAGTTTTATGTCAAACCTACATAAACTCTGCAATGTGTGCATTCAGTGCCCACATACTTTTGTCACAGGAAAAAAATTTGCACAACATAGAAACATAGAAAATAGGTGCAGGAGTAGGCCATTTGGCCCTTCGAGCCTGCACCGCCATTCAGTATGATCATGGCTGATCATCCAACTCAGAACCCTGCACCAGCCTTCCCTCCATACCCCCTGACCCCCGTAGCCACAAGGGCCATATCTACAACGTAAGACTTTTACGCACACTGACTACTAAAAGTTAGAGGGAACATTGTCTGTCAGCTCGTCTCAGAGAAGAAAATCTCTGACCTCTAACCTTGCGGCCATACCCACTCATGGGGAAGGCTTCGGGAATGGGCTCCAAGGGGAAGAATCCCGAGCTGGGGTCACTAAGGCGGTCCTACGTTGAGCTCAACACTGACTGGCAGCGCCTGTGATACTGCTGGTACCAAACTGTATTGGTCTCCGCCGTTCCTTTGGGTTCGTCAGCTGCATGAAGGGGGTGGTGGGGGAAAGAGACTGCCGCATCAGCAGCAGCTTGCTCTCCGTATTTGACTGCCCTGGCTTGCGTAGACAGCTCGGATGCAATATTCATGTTCTCGCTCGACCACGGGGGGCCTCACGAGTGCTTGATGGTTGGAGTGTTCTCAGTGGGTCAAAGGTCCTGTTTTTGTGCTGCATGTCTGTGATTCCACCAGCTTATGGAGCTTGAAGGCTGTGTTGCAACTTTGGAAAAAAAAACACTGTTTTAGTGATGACTCTGTGCATTTCTGGTCATCGCACGCTGGAGAGGATGTGGTTGCGCTGTAGATGGTGCAGGGACGACTCATTAGGATGTTACCAGGATTGGAAGCCTTTACAAATGGGGAGCGATTGGATAGGCTGAACTTGTTTTCCCTGGCAACGCAGGAGGGACTCAGCAGGTCAGGCAGCACCTGGGGAAAAGAATAAGCAGTCGACCTTTCGGGCCTAGACCCTTCATCGGGTCTGAGAAGGGAGGGGAGCCAGAATACAAAGGTGGGGGGAGGGGAAAGGCGGCAAGCTGGACGCTGATTGGTGAATCCAAGTGGGCGGGAAAGGTCAAGGGCTGGAGAAGGAGGAATCTGATAGGAGAGGAGAGTGGACCATTGGAGACAGGAACAGAGGAGGGGACCCAGGGGAAAGTAATAGGCAGGTAAGATCAACTTAAAGGTCAGAGAGGAGAATAGAGTTCGGAGGGGGTGTAATTTGTTCACCAGAAGGAGAAACTGATATTCATACCAATCCCAGGAGCGAAGGAGACTGAGGGGAGACCTGATGTTGGAAGTTATGAGGGCATAAATAGGGTAGGGTCAAACTTTTTACCCCCATGATGGGTATTTAAACAAGAGGGCATGGGTTTCAGCTAAGAGGAAGGAGTTTTTGGGGGAGTTATGTTACAGAGTTGCTGATATCTGGGACTCACTACCAAATGAGCTGGTGGAATTGGATATAGTCACAACATTTAGGAAGCATTTAGACACTGTGCAAAAGTCTTGGGAACAGATATATAGCTGGGATGCCTGAGACTTTTGCACAATGCCGTATTTATTAACATGGAGCGGAGGGCAAGTTTGTAAATCTGGCGGGAGCAAAGGATGTTGGGAATGGCGAGGGTGGTGCGCCACAGGAGGGGTGTGGGACAGGTGGCAGAGAAGGAGCGCCAGGGGCGGGTGCAGACACAAGGTCATTTGATTCCAAAAAATTAGTTTATTGGTCATTACAGAAAGTCTCTCTGGTGCTTCCCACTCCCATCCCTCTCCCTTCCCCTTTTCCCGACCATGATTCCCCTCTCCCTGCCCCCTTCCCACTGTCAGTCCACAATAGAGACCCAGATCAGAATCAGGTTTATCATCACTTACATATGTCATGAAATTTGCTTTCTTTTGTGGCAGCAGTACAGTGCAACACATAAAATTACTACAGTACTGTGCAAAAGTCTTGGACACCCTATATGTATGTGCCTAAAATTTTTGCACAGTTCTGTAAACAGGCAAAGAATAGAAGGATATGGAATTGTTGTAGACGACCAAAAAGTTGGAAATAGACAGTGATCTGAAGGGCCTGTCACTGTGTGTACCGACCCACGTTGGGTGTAGCTGGTAAAGCTGCTACCTCATGGCTCCACAACCAGTACCTCTAGTGCTGTCTATGTGGAGTTTGCACGTTCTGCCTGAGACCGTGTGGGTTTCCGCAGGTGCATCGGTTTCCTCTCGCATCCCAAACATGGCGGGTTGGTGGGTTAATTGGCTGCTGTGAATTGTGTGGGTGAGGGGTAGATTCTGCGAGGAGCTGATCAGAGCGTGCAGAAGATGAAACAGAGCTGCTGCAGGTTCAGAATTTAGAATCGGTTTATTACTACTGAAGTATGTAGTGAAATTTGTTTTGTGGTAGCAGTACAGAGCAGTATATAAAAATTGACAAGTTACAGCAAGAAATATTTTTTTTTAAAGTGCACAAAGAGATCAGAATAATGAGGGGACGTTCATGGACCGTTCAGAAATCTGAGTCCAGAGAGGAAGAAGCTGTTCCTAAAACTTTGAGTGTATCCTCAGGCTCCTGTACCTCTTCCCTGATGGTAGAAATGAGACGAGCGTGTGTTTTGGATGGTGAGGGTCCTTAGATTAGATTATGAGGGCACTCAGTCCTCGTTTATTGTCATTTAGAAATGTATGCATTAAAAAATGATACAACGTTCCTCCAGAGTGATATCACAAGAAAACACAGGACAAACCAAGACTAAAACTGACAAAACCACATAATTATGACATATAGTTACAACAGTGCAAAGCAATACCATAATTTGATAAAGAGCAGACCATGGGCACGGTAAAAAAAGTCTCAAAGTCCCGATAGCCCCAACATCTCACGCAGACAGCAGAAGGGAGAAACTCTTCCTGCAATGAATCTCCAAACGCCGCCAACTTGCTGATGCAGCACCATTGGAAACACCCGACCGCAGCGGACTGTGAGTCCGTCCAAAAACTTCGAGCCTCTGACCAGCCCCTCCGACACAGCCTCTCCGAACACCATCCTCTGCCGAATGCTTCAACTCCGCCCTGTCCGCCGAGCAACAAGCAAAGCCGAGGGACTCGGGGCCTTCCCCTCTGGAGATTCTGGATCACGCAGCAGCAGCGAAGCAGGCATTTCAGAAGTTTCACCAGATGTTCCTCTGTGCTCTCACGTCCATCTCCATCAAATCAGGATTGTGCATGGCACCCTACTTAACAGATAATAGACATCACCACCGGAGTGGCCGCTGCGAGCTGTGTCACGCCACCATCTTCTCCTCCCTTATTTATGAATGGTGGCTTCCTGAGGCATCAAGTTGGGTGGTTGACGATCATCATGGACTCAATGGGCCGAACGGCCTCTTTGTGTCTTGTGTAGCTCTGACTCCAAGGGGTCAGGGTCGAGGAGGAGACTCTTTCGTCCCCACCACTCTCCCCATGTAAGAGGGCATTCAGCCTGAGTGGATTTGCCCCTGATTGGGGTCCGTCCCTTCGGCGCTGTTGGACGAGGAGGTCCTAGAGGGGGAGCTGAGTTTGCAGCTCTCTATCTAAGAGGGAGAGATCGCCAAGCTACTTGACGGCCGGGGAAATCTCCCAGCGACGGTTCTGTTATTCCCAAGCTGGGGAGAGAGCCGGCGGGACTGGGACAGACTGAGCTGGAGGACGCCTCCAGTTCGGGACCTGTGATGGGATAGCCCGTGTTGTAGGAGGGCGCCACCCCGTGGTCCTGGGAAATGGTGCTAGCCCTCCTGTCCGCTGGCATTCGGAGGCAATATTCCAGGCCGGTGTCCCTCGAACGCATCTCCCTGTTCGGCCACGTGAGCCGTGCAGCTGCAGGAGCAGGTTAGATGCTTGGGATCCTGTGGCCGGGGACCTAGCTCCCGGCACCTTAAAAGATCCCCACAGAGGTCAACCTGGAACTCTCCCTCTTGTATCCTGTGACCTCTTCCGCCAGCAAGGAGGAGAAGAAAGGCCATGGGAACGCGCCACCATCTAACCCCACCCACTCAACAGATTTCCCCTCCACACTCCTGATATGTCAACATTCCTTCTCTGTCTCCAAACCTCCCTCCCCAACAGCATCTTCACCAGATGGCCTGCAGTAGCTCAGGAAGTCAGCTCACCCTGTCCACCCCCTCATCTTCTCAAGGACAGTCAGGATCGGCGATGAATGGTGTCCTACGTTCCAAAAGGCAAATGGCCAATAACACAAGGGAGTTGGCCAGTGCATTAATAAGTGAGTTGCTACAGCCAAGGTCCTGCACTGATGATTGTACTTTGGATTTTCTGCAATGGTATTGTTTCATTCTTGTCATGTGCACTGAGATGCAGTGAAAAGCTGGTCTTGCATACTCTCCACGCAATCAGACACAGTGCACTGAGGTAGAAGGTGAAACAATAATAATGCAGAATAAAGTGTAACAGCTGAGGAGAAAGTGCAGCACAGGTAAATGTTTGAGTACAAGATCTTAACGAGGTACTGTAGATTGTGAGGCTGAGTCCATCATATTGTACAAGAAGTCCGTTCATGAGTCTGATGACAGGGATAGAAGCTGTTCTTGGGCCTGGGGTATGTGCTTTCAGGGTTTTTATCTTTTGGCCTTGAGAGAGAAGAAAGAATGTCCGGGGTGTGTCGTCCTTGATTATGCTCAAAGGTTCATTTTATTGGCAAAGTACGCATGTACAATACAACTCTGATGTTCGTCTTCTCCAGATAGCCATGAAATACAGAAAGACCATGGAGGTTGTTGAAAGGGTCTGTCTACCCCTCCTCTCCTCCACTGGCATGAAAAAGAGAAAGAGAAAAAAACAAAATTTACAAAATCCCAAACCACCCCTCCCTTCCCTCGCAGGAAAGGACAGTGACAATAGCATCAAATCCTAGACTTCCTCCCACACATCAGTGGTGGGGAAGATGCTGGAGTCAATTATAAAAGATGAAATAGCGGCACATTTGGATAGCAGTAACAGGATTGGTCTGAGTCAGCATGGATTTACGAAGGGGAAGTCATGCTTGACTAATCTTCTGGAATTTTTTGAGAATGTAACTATGAAAATGGACAAAGGAGAGCCAGTGGATGTAGTGTACCTGGACTTTCAGAAAGCTTTTGATAAGGTCCCACATAGGAGATTAGTGGGCAAAATTAGAGCACATGGTATTGGGGGTAGGGTACTGACATGGATAGAAAATTGGTTGGCAGACAGGAAACAAAGAGTAGGGATTAACAGGTCCCTTTCAGAATGGCAGGTGGTGACTAGTGGGGTACCGCAAGGCTCAGTGCTGGGACCACAGCTGTTTACAATATACATTAATGATTTAGATGAAGGGATTAAAAGTAACATTAGCAAATTTGCAGATGACACAAAGCTGGGTGGCAGTGTGAAAGGTGCGGAGGATGTTATGATAATTCAGGACGACTTGGACAGGTTGGGTGAGTGGGCAGATGCATGACAGATGCAGTTTAATGTGGATAAATGTGAGGTTGTCCACTTTGGTGGCAAGAACAGGAAGGCAGATTACTATCTGAATGGTGTCAAATTAGGAAAAGGAAGATCTAGGTGTCCTTGTTCATCAGTCACTGAAAGTTAGCATGCAGGTACAGCAGACAGTGAAGAAAGCTAATGGCACGTTGGCCTTCATAACAAGGGGAGTTGAGTATAGGAGCAAAGAGGTCCTTCTTCAGTTGTACAGAGCCCTGGTGAGACCACACCTGGAGTATTGTGTACAGTTCTGGTCTCCAAATTTGAGGAAGGACATTCTAGCTATTGAGGGAGTGCAGTGTAGGTTCATGAGGTTAATTCCCGGGATGGCGGGACTGTCATATGTTGAAAGATTGGAGCGACTGGGGTTCTATACACTGGAATTTAGAAGGATGAGAGGGGATCTGATTGAAACTTATAAGATTATTAAGGGATTGGACATGCTAGAGGCAGGAAACATGTTCCCGCTGATGGGTGAGTCCAGAACCAGAGGCCACAATTTGAGAATAAGGGGTAGGCCATTTAGAACGGAGTTGAGGAAAAACTTTTTCACCCAGAGAGTTGTGGATCTGTGGAATGCTCTGCCTCAGAAGGCAGTGGAGACCAATTCTCTGGATACTTTCAAGAAAGAGTTAGATAGATAGATAGAGCTCTTAATGATAGCGGAGTCAAGGGATATGGGGATAAGGCAGGAAAGGGGTACTGATTGTGGATGATCATCCATGATCACAGTGAATGGTTGTGCTGGCTCGAAGGGTCGAATGGCCTACTCCTGCTCCTATTGTCTATTGTTATATAAAAACCAACAGATCGTTCACCCGAAAAAACACCAACAAGAACAGACCCTGAATCCCCAACCCCTCACTCTCACAAAAACTAACATTCCGGCCACAAGAAGGAAAACACCGAAAAGCTGAAGGAAATGTGAAGTACAGTCCAACGCTGGCCACTTTACTGAGATGGCGGGAAGTATTGACGGAGTCCATAGACGAGAGGCTGGTTCCCGTGATGTGCTGAGCTGTGTCCATGGCGCTCTGCTGTTTCTTTCAGTCTTAGTGTGCAATGAATATTCACAAACTCGGCATTTCTCTCCGCTACCACAGCTGAGTGTCGTAGGATGTGGTCTGCGTGGGGAAAGTCCTTTACTATAAGGGAAAGAAGCTGTGGGCATGATCATATCCCACAGTTCTCCTGAAATAAAGGCATGAGTGAGAGGTTTGAAGGTGTCAGAGTATAGATATTCACTGTCCACGGGGGAGGGGGGGGGCTTAGTTTTTGCCAAGCTCAGCTTTCTGACCCAGCAGCTGACACTTGCAGAGATTAATGAGTTGTTCCTAAGTAGGTTAGATTTCCAACCAATATTCTTTGTTCAGCTTCTTGTCGTGAACAGGAGCCAGTCTTCTGTCCTTAATGTAAGGGGCAAGCAGTGAGCATTCTGAAGTTAGTGACGGCTTTGCAAACAAACAGCACAATCTATAGAACACAGGATGCTGGCCCACAGCATGGAGCTGGTTTGTTTTTTTTTAAAGTGGCCTCTTTTAAACCAGACGCTGCCTAAGTTATTTAGTTCAAAGAAGCACGCAGACTAGATTGATATTTTCACTTAGCTCATCAAGTAGCTGATCTGTTAATCGTTGAAAGAGTTGCGTGTTCAGAGATTCTGCTTGATAACTTTAATCATGGGTAGAAGGGAACTCTATCCCCAGATGCTTTTTAAACCATCTGTGTGAAAATGTTTCTGGAAAAAAAATATCACATACGTGTGAAGTCACCCAAGTGGCAAAAAAACACAGTGTAAATGTTAGAGAGCAGTTAGGCTTGTTAGGAATGGTCAAGGAACAACAAGAAGAATGATGGAAAACGGGGTGACTGGAATCCATTCCTTTGCCTTTGACTTCTGCAATTTGTTCATCTTCAACTCATTGGTATATCTTTTTAGCTTGTAGGAATTGTACCTGTGGTTTGGAACTCCTTTGTGCTTTAGCTATCTTTTATAAGGTAGAAAACCCCTGTGAGTTTTGAATATGCTTTAAGAGTTTTGTCCAGATTTAAATGTGTAGCATTAAAAATAAACTGTGTTTAAGCTACTTCGTTAGCTGGAAGTAGCTTTCTCTTGGTGGGGGGGGGGGCGGCGGGGAAAGCGCCATTCAAACATGCATAATGGAAATTAAACTCGCCGTGGATGATAAACAGGGAAGTGATCGAGCCTTTGAAGAGTAGGTAGCTACAGTATTACCTCGTTTTAGTAAGAGTACCCGTACCCAACTGTACTGGGTAGGGTTTAAGATTTTCATTTGAGTTTACAACTTCATGGACAGCTTCACATGAGAGGCTGAGGAGTGCTGGAAGGAAGCTCTGGTGCTGAATGGTAACCTTGCAAAGCAGGTGACTCCTTAGAGGCCATTCAGCCCACTGAGCCTGTTCCACCATTCCTTTAGATCATGGCTGAAATGTATCCAACTCCATCTTCTCTATGTGGTTTGACCAGCCCCTTGGACAATGATCTCTCTGCCTCAATTTCGATGTGCTTGCCTGGACCCATCCCTGTCCCAGGCAGCTCTTGGAAAGGCTGTTCCTCTGTGCTGCTCTGTGTTCATATGTACCACCCCAACCCCTTCCCTGATATGAAGGACCATGTTAGGACCTTTGGCGCATTTTGCATGAAAGTGCGGTCAGAACAACCTATCCATAAACCCAGATGGTTGTGGTGTTGGAAGGGATTGTCAAAGGATTCACTTACAAAATTAACCCCTTCAAAGCCAGGAAGGAATCGTTCTACAGGATTGTAAATCATAGGAACGTGCCAATGGCCCATGCAATACTGATGTTTTGGATCTGAGTGAAGGATCTTGACCAAAATGCCAACTAGTTTCCTCCCCAGACGCTGACTAACCCATTCAAATCCTTCAGCATCTTGTCTCTTGCTCCTTCTGTTCCTTTGCCTCTGCAATCTCTTGTCTCTTGGAGATGCTATAATCCAGATCTGGCTCAGGGGCCACGATTGGGATGTCCTTGCGTTTGGGTTCTGGTCGTGCCAAGTATCTGCTGCTGTGTCCTGAAGCTCCAGAGGCTACGCTGTCCACACCAAAGCACATGACTTCATTTCCTCTCTGCCACATCCCTGTACAATGTCAAAGCTGAAGCCTCTGCTTGGCAGAGGAGATGAGAGGAAGCCAGAGAGAGGGGGTTGATACGAAGAGCCCAGAGTACGAAAGGGGAAGGAAGTGATGTTGTAACTTGACGCAGCACGGGATTTGTACAGATGCATTGAGAAAGTGCCTGAGCCCCCAATGAGAAGTTGCAACATTACTCCAACTACATCTGTTTGGTCACAGAGCACCAATAACATAGGCAAAAAACACAAGGAAACATTCAACAAGTCGACTGTGGAAGGAGAAACATTTAATGTTTCAGCTGAAGGACCCTGAAAGCCGGTCGATTTTAATTTTGCAGGGAGCATGGGGAAGGAATGGATGGGACAGAGGGAATCCCTCTGATAAGGTTACCTAGGAGATAAGTAGGTGAAGCATGATGGGATCACTGCAATGATGAAATTGGTCTTGTGCCGCAGAGCGCAGGAGCAACTAGAACGCTTCTGCTGCCCGTCTATGGGTTTGGGTGAGGATGCTTTGAATGTGACCCTTCATGCGTATCTGACAGTTTCCCTGTCTCTGCTTTCCGCCTCAAACTCTCAAAGACTCTCTGTAGCAAAGGAAGACTCTATAGGCATTGCTTAAGAACAGAGCAAATCCTTCAGCCAGAGGGTGGTGAATTCATTGCCACAGGTGCCTGTGGAGGCCAAGCCATCGGGTGCATTTAAGACAGATCGGTAGGCTCTTGATTGATGGGAGAATAAGGTTGGGGAGAAACCTCAGCCATGATGGAATGGTGAAGGAGTCTCAATGGGCCAACTGGGCTAATTCTTCTCCTGTTTCTTGTGGTGTTGAGGATGTGGTTGCACTGGGAGATGCAGAGGCGCTTCAACAGGGCAGCGTTGGAGGCGGCCCAACTCCGTTATGAGGAGAGACTAGAGATGCTGGGTTTGTTTTCCCTGGAGCAGGGACCTGACGGGAGTGCAGAACTGTGCGTGGCATTGACGGTTAGGAAGGGCTTTACTTTGGCAGAGGGTACCTGTTAGCAAAGGCCAAAGGTTAAGGGTGGGAATAGGACATTTAGAGGGGATTTGAGAAAAGATTTTCCACCTAAGGGAGTGGTTGGGACCCGAACCCTAAAGCCTGCATTTTTTTCGGTCTTCCTCTCCCTCTTGCTGGCTGCTGTCAGAGGAGTCTTGGGATCCACATTGCAAGGATTGATCGGAGAGGCTGTGGACCCGTTACTGGGGGGGGGGGGGGGGGGGGCTTTGATGTTCATGTATGTGTACCTGGATTCTGGTTACTTCTTGTCCCTGTTTCTGAGCGGTTTGATCGGGGGTGATCGATGTGCTCTGAGGTGCTTCAGTGAAGAATGCTTTGCCCCCGCGGCCTGCAGCGGACTGGTGGTGCGACGCTGAACTGAGCTAACCTGAATGCTGCTGGACTCCTCAAGTCAAGTCTAGTCGCTTTTTACTGTCATTTCGACCGTAAACTGCTGGTACAGTACACAGTAAAAACGAAACAACATTCCTCCAGGACCCTGGTGCTACATGACACAACACAAAACTACACTAGACTAAGTGGAACAACACAAGGCTACACTAGACTATGTAAAACAACATAAAAATGGCACTAGACTACAGACCTACACAGGACTACATAAAATGCACAAAACAGTGCAGGGCAGTACAATAAATAACAAACAAGACAATAGGCACAGTCGAGGACAAATTACAATATAATGATGTAGATGTCAGTCTAGACTCTGGGTAGTAAAGAGTCTGATGGCTTGGGGGAAGAAACTGTTGCACAGTCTGGTCGTGAGAGCCTGAATGCTTCGGTGCCTTTTGCCAGATGGCAGGAGGGAGAAGAGTTTGTATGAGGGGTGCGTGGGGTCCTTCACAATGCTGTTGGCTTCGCGGGTGCAGCGTGGGGTGTAAATGTCTGTAATGGCGAGAAGGGAGACCCCGATGGTCTTCTCAGCTGACCTCACTATCCGCTGCTTTGACATTTGATACTCTATGTATTGTCCACTTGCATTTTGCCATTTGTGCAATTTGTTCTTTTATTTTGCGCGTTGGGTGTTTGATATCTTCTCGAACAAGTTCCATGGTGTATCTTTGTTTTGTGGGCTGCCTGCAGGAGGACCAATCTCAGAACTGTACTCTGTGTACATACTTTGATAATAAATGTACTTTGAATCATTAATTGAACGCTTGAAGTGCTAAGGTGCAGAAAGTTTCGGACTGACAGCAAGGATGTGTGATTACTTCTCTGTGGTTAGAATGGCTATGTTGGGCCGAAGGGCCTGTTTCCTTGGCGTTTGGCTGTATGAGAGGGGCGTGCAGAAAGGCTGCAGAAGGATTGGTCAGATGAAGCTGAGGGAAAAACTCAGTGAGATCCAGGGGGTGGGGCAAGATGGTTGCAACTTGGGTGGTGATGAAGCCTGTGAGGCGGGGTGGAGGTTACAGGTTACGGGGACGGTGGGACTAGAAGGGCTGAAAGCCATGGATGAGGGCGGGAGGAGGATGAGGCAGAGTGCCCGACTAGGCAGGTTGTTGGTGCAGACACTGAGTTAGTGGAGATCTCTGAGCAGCCTCCCGCTCTTCCTTCAGGCTCTCGCAAAGCGACAAGAGTGGACAGCGAGAATGGACAGTCGACAGTGGACCCCGAGGCCACAGTTTAAGAATAAGGAGTAGACAATTTAGAACGGAGTTGAGGAAAATCTTTTTCACACAGAGGGGTCTGGTTCTGTGGAATGCTCTGCCTCAGAAGGCAGTGGAGGCCAATTCTCTAGATTCTTTCAAAAAAGAGTTAGATAGAGCTCTTAATGATAGCGGAGTGAAGGGATATAGGGAGAAGGCAGGAAAAGGGTTCTGATTGTGGATGATCAGCCATGATCACCGTGAATGGTGGTGCTGGCTTGAAGGGCTGAATGGCCTACTCCTGCACCTATTGTCTATGGTCTATTGAGATTCCCTGTGAACATTGCCAATACTGTATCTCGGTACGCAGAGATATGGAAGAGCCAGGCAGATGCCGGCCTGGATTGGCACTGGTGCGGGCTGCGTGTTCCAGGCACGAGGGTGCAGCGTTGGTGGCTGCTTTGTTGTGGACACAGGAGCACGGAGGGTGATGGGACGCACTGCGGTAAAGATAAACTCAATGGGCCAGTTGGCCCAGTTCCGCTCCTATGGCTTGTGGGGTGGCAGGGTGGAGACACGTCTAGACAAATGACAAATACTTTATTTTATTGTCACCAAACAATTGATGCTACAGCATACAATCATCACAGCGATATTTGATTCTGCGCTTCGCACTCCCTGGATTACAAATTGATAGTAAATATTAAAAATTTAAATTATAAATCATAAATAGAAAATAGAAAAGGGAAAGTAAGGTAGTGCAAAAAAACCAAGAGGCAGGTCCGGATATTTAGAGGGTACGGCCCAGATCCAGGTCAGGATCTGTTCAGCAGTCTTATCACAGTTGGAAAGAAGCTGTTCCCAAATCTGGCCGTACGAGTCTTCAAGCTCCTGAGCCTTCTCCCGGAGGGAAGAGGGACGAAAAGTGTGTTGGCTGGGTGGGTCGTGTCCTTGATTATCCTGGCAGCACTGCTCTGACAGCGTGCGGTGTAAAGTGAGTCCAAGGACAGAAGATTAATTTGTGTGATGTGCTGCGCCGTGTTCACAATCTTCTGCAGCTTCTTCTGGTCTTGGACAGGACAACTTCCATATCAGGTTGTGATGCACCCTAGAAGAATGCTTTCTACAGTGCATCTATAAAAATTAGTGAGGGTTTTAGGGGACAGGCCAAATTTCTTTAGTTTTCTCAGGAAGTAAAGGCGCTGGTGGGCCTTCTTGGCAGTGAACTCTGCTTGGTTGGACCAAGTCAGGTCATTTGTGATATTGACCCCAAGGAACTGAAGCGGGAGGTCACGGTGTCAGAAGTGGTGTCGTGTTGGGCGGAGGAAACGGATGAGGTCCTTCGTGACTGCTTTGAATCGGTGGACTGGTTAGTATTCAAGGGCTCGGCAGCTAACCTCGATGAGTATGCCTCAGCTGTCACGGACTTTATTTGGAAATGCACGGAGGACTGTGTGTCTTGCAAGACGACCTGGGTATTCCCTAACCGGAAACCTTGGATGGATTATGAGGTCAAGGCCCTCTTAAAGGCTAGAGCTGTGGCTTTTAGGTCAGGGATACCAGTTGCTACACGGAATCCAGGCGTCAACTCCGGAAAGCCATTAAGAGTGCCAAGGGGCAATATCGAGCCAAGTTGGAAGCCCAGGCTAACCAGAGGGATGCCAGTAGACTATGGCAGGGTCTAAATGAGATCACTGGGCGCCAAGAAAAGGCTGGGAATATCAATAACTGTGGCACTTCTCTTCCTGACGAACTTAACGTATTCTATGCAAGATTCGAACAGAAGAGGAGTGTCCTGCTTCCTCTGGATGAACTGGACCTGGTGGCATTGACATTCATCACCACCAAGGAGGACATTAGAAGGGCCTTCCTGAAGATAAATCCAAGGAAGGCGACGGGCCCAGATGGCATCCCAGGACGGGTTCTCCGGGCCGATGCAAGCAAGCTAGCTGGAGTGTTTGCTGACATCTTCAAAGCAGGTGTCAGTGTCAGGCGCTCCTTCCCTCCGCTAGCCTGCAGGTCACCCTTGGGCAAGGTGTAGCACCTGCTTAGCCCCCCGATCAGGGCCATGGGAGCAGGAGGTGGACGGTCGTACGAGCAGCCAGTGCAGATCATGAATCCTGGTTATGTGACCACTGATGCCAGACAGACAATCTCTGAAGAGGATTGATAATGGCTGGGGTCACCCATCTTGTAAAGACACTGCCCAGAAGGCGGAAATGGCAAACCACTTCTGCAGAAAAATTTGCCGAGAACAATCATGGTCATGGAAAGACCATAATCACCCACATCATACATGACACAGCACTTAACAAGTGGACAATGGCATATGGTCTTGTAGGTACAAGCAGAAGAAAGACACACCAGTATTTTTAATCCTTTGGAAGGTTAAGGTTGTTTTGCTCATCTCCAAAGAATCTAACAAGCTTCTACAGATGTACTATTATTAACAGTATGCTGGCAAATTTCATTGTGGTTTGGTATGACATTTTGAAGACACAGGGATATTAGAAACCGCAGAGATAATGGGCTCTGCCTAACACATCACAGGCACATCCCTCCCCATAAACCATTCGGTTCTTGGGCCACCCTACCCAACTCTAATCACTAGTTCAGTACGTGTGTTGGTTATCCGTCATTTCCGATGATGTTTGTCAGCTGCACGGAGAAAAACCTGTGTGGGGGGAGTTTTGTAGTGTAAAGACCATTGCACTGGGGCAGTTCCACTCTCTCTGGGCTTCAACATCTTAGTCCAATGGTACGAAAAATTGTCTAGACTGGAGACTTCCTTAGCTGCAATTTATATCCATGACTCCTCCTGTGCCTAGTCATGCCCTCCGCTCTCCACAAACCGTTGTAACACCGGCCTCTTGGCCCGTTCGGTCTTGTAGTTGATCTCATCCTCCCAGTCTGGCAGAAGTGGTTTCGCGTGCTGGGGTAGGCACAACCCTATCTTACTGGAGGTCGGAAGTTCCCGGCTACCCTCACCTGGTTTAACCTGCCTGTCCAGGGTGTGGCCACTGTTGCAGGCAGTTACGTGGAGCCGGAGGTGAGAGCTGGGTGGCAGGTGGGGACCAAAGGTGAGTGAGCTGCCCCTGGGCGGAGCGTGACAAGCCCACCACCACCAGAGGTGCTACCCCTCCCTGGAGACCCCATACATCCCAGTATAGAAACACAATGGCCACTTTGTACTACAATGAGCTTTTATGTGTTCTTTCTTGTAAAACATGTGTATAATTGATTCCTTAGGGCTGTTATAGCCAGAGGTAGTAATGAGGACAAGGCCCCACTACCTATTAAATGCTCCCAATGGTGTGCATCTCAAATAGCCTCTGGCAACCAAGTCCCGCTCTTGGCCTTCACGAGTGGCTTAGCTACTAAGTCTGGCTGAACCATTTCTACTGACAGAAGAAGAGGCAAAGATAGGTTGCTGGCCCCTTAAAAGAAGTCACTTTTGCTCCCACTTTGTCACAATGGTTCTCTCAAGTGATGCTATGTCTTAGTTTGGAGAAAATTAGAAGTCGAATCTTTAAACCTATGTTTGATTTTGAGAAAAGTTGGGGTTCATTTGCTCGTTATTATCATTTGAGTTAATTGATAGATTTCCTTCACGATCTAATTGTAAATTTTTGGTACTGTACATTTCTTTTGCTGGCGGTTTGATGTTTATCTTTAGAAGCTTTTGTGTGAAACATGGCTCCAGGGTTGAACACCTAATGGGGTTTTTATCTCACTTTTTGTTACTCAGTAGGATTTTTTTTCTTTTTTTTTCATCACCAAAAATTTTTTCAATCTTTATAATAATGTTTTTTTTTTTCTTGAGACATTGTGAGTGTTGTTTACTTCGATGTACTCTTGTAAATTTTGGATAATAATGAAAAGATTTGAAAAGAAAGAAAGAAGTCACTTTGGGCAAATGGGGCTCGTCGGCCAAGGTTGGCAGCTCATTTAGGAGAAGGAAAACTCCAATCTCAAACCTCCGGCGCCTTGCGGCTACACCCACTCATGGGGGAGGCTTGGCGAGAAAGCCCTGAGGGGAAAATCTGGAGCTGGGGTCCCTAAGGCAGTCCTATGTTGAGTTCAATGCTGACCAGCAACTCCTGCGACACCACTTGCGCCAAACTGTGTTGGTCTCTGCCGTTCCTTTGAATTCATCAGCTGCGTGGAAAGGGGGAGCCAGCTACATGGGCAACGGCTCACTCTCCACATCATACAGCCCAGACTTGTGTAGGCAGCTCAGATGCAACACCCATGGTTGACCCTGATCAACAGAAGGTCTACATGTGTACAATTTATGTTTTTTCAAGTGAATCTTATGCCTGTGATGCGTAGCAAGTGATATTTTCTGTTGCATATGACAGTAAACTCAACTTTGACTCCTCCCTCCACTACTTAACCCATCACAAACCCCTTATGGTGACCCTGGACTCGATCAAGAGCCCAACCCTTCCCAACACATTGTGCCTGAGATAATCTCACACAACCTCTCCGAGCAACTGATCCATCTAACTAAAGATTTAATTACTGTCCCGATAGTCATAGAGTGATAGAAAAGTACAGCACAGAAGCTGGCCCTTCAGCCCATCTATTCCGTGCAGGACCATTTAAGCTGTCTACTCCCATCCACCTACACCAGGTCCATAGCCCTCCCATTCATGTACCTGTCCAAACCTCTATTAAACATTGAAATCAATGTCGCATATACCACTTGGGCTGGCAATTCATTCTCACCACCCTCTGAGTGAAGAAGCTTGCCCTTCATGCTCCCCTTAAACTTCTTACCTTTCACCCTTAACCCAACTTAATTGGGAAAAAGCTTGCTTGCATGTATTCTATCTGTACCCCTCATAGTCGTGTACACCTCAGACAAATCCTGCGTTCCAAAGAATGAAGTCCTAACCTATTCAATCTTTCCTCATAACTCAGGTCCTCCAGACCTGGCAACATCCTTGTAAATTTTCTCTGTACTCTTTCAACCTCATTTACATATTTCTGGTGGGTAGGTGACCAAAACTGGACTGATAAAAGGTCTCGGCCCAAAACCTCCAGTATTTCCCTCCGTAGATGCTGCCTGACCTGCTTTACTTTCCCCTTCTTCCTCCCTGGCCCAAGCAGCCGCTCCACTCATTTTCCTCTGCACATTTCACAGTAGCAGATAACTTCTCCTGGGTCAGGAGGCATCCGAGGACGAGTTCCAGGGCTCCCAGTGCTTCCGACGCAGGGCTGAGAACTTCTGCGGGAACTCGGGCCATGCAGAGACTCCCTGTGCATTGACGGTGCGTCTCCCGGTACCCGGCACGCTGTCTGGGCTGAAAGTTTACGGCACAGCCAGCCCAATGCCCGAGAATGGAAAACCAAAGTGACACAACTGCTGGTAATCTGAAATCGAAACAGCAGGTGCTGATATCTCTCAGCAACTCAGGCAGTGTCTGTGGAGAGAGAAACTTGGGGCCAGAGGCATGATAGAGGGGTGTCCATTTAGAACAGGGATGAGGAGGAATTTCTTTAGCCAGAGAGTGGTGAATCTGTGGAATTTGTTGCCACAGGCAGCTGTGGAGGCCAAGTCTCTTTGCATATTTAAGGCATAGGTTGATAGATTCTTGATTAGTCAGGGCATGAAGGGATACGGGGAGAAGGCAGGAGATTGGGGCTGAGAGGGAAAGTAGACCAGATGTGATGAAATGGCAGAGCAGACTCGATGGGCCAAATGGCCTAATTCTGCTCCTGTATCTGATGGTCTTACAAACATGAACTCTTCACAGATGCTACCTGACCAGAATCAGAATTGGGTTTTTTATCGCTGATGTATGTCGTGAAATTTGTGTTGTGGCAGCAGTGCAAAATATTTTTTAAAAAGTTACTCTGTTACAATAAAAAAAATACATAAATAGTGCGGAACTGGAATAGTGTTCATGGACCATCCAGAAATCTGATGGTGGAGGGGAAGGAGCTGTTCCTAAAATGTTGTGTGTATCTTCAGCAATGTTCCCTCTGATTTTTAGTAGTCAGTGTGCACTGAAATCTTAAGTTGTGCAATTTTTTTTCCTGTGACAAGAGTATGTGCACACTGAATTCACACATGGCACAGTTTATGTAGGTTTACAAAATATTTGACATAAATCTGCACAAAAAACATACATATTTAAGTCACTCAGCTATTTTTTCTCTCTCCTGTCTTTGGCATTTACCCATTCTTTGTAAACTCTATCTAGACTAATAGAACTTCCATCCCATTGATAGCTTTTGATTCTCATTAACATATCCAAATGACATTCACCTAAACGGTTTCTCAGCTTGTTTTTGAGTTGATTCATCAGGCTAAAACCTCACTCACAGTCCGCACTAGACGCAAGAAAGGTTCCCCCAATGTCCATCAACTGTGCAAGGTCGCAAAGCTGTTCATTTTGAAGTACAAATGCCACCATTTGAGCAAAGTTTGAAATCAGTTTGGATTTAATTTTTTCTTGCACAGAAAATTTGAAATCATTAAACTATTACAGTATTTTTCAGCTAGAAAATCATGATATTTTAGACATAAGGCATTAACTTGTTCATCGCCAAATGTGAAGTCACAATCTGCAATTGTAGAGAAATCAAAAGCTGACCATTCTTGTACCTCGTCTTCAGGAAACCTTTGTTCTAAATGAACACGAAGACTATTTATAAAAGTCAACAGCGAACTTGTATCTACTGTGACGCTTTCTTCACGCTGTTGGCTTAGCAAAACTTTAACTTTGTCACTCCACGAAACATTGTCTCCCAGATACTGCTTGCTTATCTTGTTAATTTTGCCTCGTGCAAAATGAAGTGTATCAATTGGTGTCAGGCCACTCTTTTGCAGAGTCTTGCACAGTGCAGCCAGCTCATCAAAGACATCACTTAAAACCTGTCAAGCTACTTTGTATGTGATGTTTATCAATTTCTTGTGACAGTAT
This sequence comes from Mobula birostris, assembly GCF_030028105.1. Lineage (NCBI taxonomy): Eukaryota > Metazoa > Chordata > Chondrichthyes > Myliobatiformes > Myliobatidae > Mobula > Mobula birostris. The sequence continues at coordinate 15,241,560 of NC_092379.1, forward strand.
TTAGCCACAGGTTCATTTGACTGATCTTTTTCAGTAAGAACTTAGTAAGCTATCTACAAGACTTGAAACAGATCTTTGTAAACTTTACGATATGAACACTGTCCGCCAAAGATGGCTGCTGCCGTGATGCAGCTGTACAAACTGGACCAGGGAAGGTGGGGTGACGTGCATTGTGGTATTTGAAAAACTGACTAACTGGTTAACAGAAACATTTTAGCTAAAAGATTATTTTCAATAAGTATAATTATTAAATACATTATTTTAGGTAACTAACCTTTTGAGCGCACATTAATTTCCTTTGTGCGCTGGTTGAAAAATGTGTGCACACGCGCACACGCACAGCTTAGAGGGAACGTAGGAGACTCTTTGGGCTCCTGTACCTCTTCCCTGATGGGTAGGCATGAGAAGAGGGCACGTCCTGGGTGGTGAGGATCCTTAGTGATGGATGCCTTTTATGGTGGGAGGGCTGTGCCCGTGATGGAGTTAGCTGAGTCTAGAGCCCCTGCGGCCCCTTTCGATCCTGTGCATTGAAGCCCCTGTGCCGGGGGAGATGCAACCAGCCTGAATCCTCTCCACTGCTTTTAAAAAAAACTGCTACAGTCTGTAGGGTGTATCCATCATCTTAAATTTCTATATTTTGGGTTGTACCTTTGCCCAGGCCTGGCAAGTAGTTCCTCCCTCTGTAATTGGCCCTGCCCTTTCCCAGTATTTTCCTAATACAGTATTCCTACCTGTCTCTCTCTCTTTAACTCCTTATAGGGCTAAGCAAGTATCTTTAGATGTGTGGTACATTTTACCCATTTTTTTTAAAAATAGAGAAGTGCCCAAGTTATTTCCACACAGAAGTGACGCCTCGCACTGTAATCCTTTTCCATTTTCAATCTTTTTATTAGTTTTATAAAAATAAACATGATAATGGTACAAAGTTATTGGGAATACATTGTTATAATTAGCAAACAACAGGAATTCTGCAGATGCTGGAAATTCAAGCAACGCACATCAAAGTTACTGGTGAACGCAGCAGGCCAGGCAGCATCTCTAGGAAGAGGTACAGTCGACGTTTCAGGCCGAGATCCTTCGTCAGGACTAACTGAAGGAAGAGTGAGTAAGGGATTTGAAAGTGGGAGGGGGAGGGGGAGATCTGAAATGATAGGAGAAGACAGGAGGGGGAGGGATGGAGCCAAGAGCTGGACAGGTGTTTGGCAAAGGGGATACGAGAGGATCATGGGACAGGAGGTCCGGGAAGAAAGACAAGGCGGGGGGGGGGACCCAGAGGATGGGCAAGAGGTATATTCAGAGGGACAGAGGGAGAAAAAGGAGAGCGAGAGAAAGAATGCGCATATAAAAATAAGTAACAGATGGGGTACGAGGGGGAGGTGGGGCATTAGCGGAAGTTCGAGAAGTCAATGTTCATGCCATCAGGTTGGAGGCTACCCAGACGGAATATAAGGTGTTGTTCCTCCAACCTGAGTGTGGCTTCATCTTTACAGTAGAGGCAGCCGTGGATGGACATGTCAGAATGGGAATGGGATGTGGAATTAAAATGCATGGCCACTGGGAGATCCTGCTTTCTCTGGCGAACAGAGCGTAGGTGTTTAGCAAAGCGGTCTCCCAGTCTGCGTCGGGTCTCGCCAATATATAAAAGGCCATATCAGGAACACCGGATGCAGTATATCACCCCAGCCAACTCACAGGTGAAGTGTCGCCTCACCTGGAGGACTGTCTGGGGCCCTGAATGGTGGTGAGGAAGGAAGTGTAAGGGCATGTGTCACACTTGTTCCGCTTACACGGATAAGTGCCAGGAGGGAGATCAGTGGGGAGGGATGGGGGGGGGGAACGAATGGACAAGGGAGTCGCGTAGGGAACGATCCCTGCGGAAAGCAGGGGGGGGGAGGGAAAAATGTGCTTAGTGGTGGGATCCAGTTGGAGGTGGCGGAAGTTAACGAGAATAATATGTTGGACCCAGAGGCTGGTGGGGTGGTAGGTGAGGATCTGGGGAACCCTATTCCTAGTGGGATGGCGGGAGGATGGAGTGAGAGCAGATGTGCGTGAAATGGGGGAGATGCGTTTGAGAGCAGAGTTGATAGTGGAGGAAGGGAAGCCCCTTTCTTTAAAAAAGGAGGACATCTCCCTCATCCTGGAATGAAAAGCCTCATCCTGAGAGCAGATACGGCGGAGACGGAGGAATTGTGAGAAGGGGATAGCATTTTTGCAAGAGACAGGGTGAGAAGAGGAATAGTCCAGATAGCTGTGAGAGTCAGGTTGGACCCGGAGGGTGGTGGGGTGGTGGGTGAGCCTCCAACCTGATGGCATGAACATTGACTTCTCTAACTTCTGCTAGTGCCCCACCTCCCCCTCGTACCCCATCCGTTATTTATTTTTATACACACTTTCTTTCTCTCACTCTCCTTTTTCTCCCTCTGTCCCTCTGACTATACCCCTTGCCCATCCTCTGGGTTCCCCCCCGCTTTTCCTTCTCCCTGGGCCTCCTGTCCCATGATCCTCTCATATCCCCTTTGCCAATCACCTGTCCAGCCCTTGGCTCCATCCCTCCCCCTCCTGTCTTCTCCTATCATTTTGGATCTCCCTCTCCCCCACCCACTTTCAAATCTCTTACTAACTCTTCCTTCAGTTAGTCCTGACGAAGGGTCTCGGCCTGAAACGTCGACTGTACCTCTTCCTAGAGATGCTGCCTAGCCTGCTGCGTTCACCAGCAACTTTGATGTGTTTTGTTATAATTAGCATAAGTGATTATAAAGCCAGTTGACACTTAAATGATAAAACTCCCAATCCTATAGGATACAAATGAACAATATACAAGAAAGAAAAATATCTAAAAAAAAAATCATGAAAAAGGAAAAAAAAATATAACCCCCTTCCAAAAAAAACTAATCTAAACAAAATTAATCAACTAAACCAAAAAAAAAGACATGGGCTGTTTTGGAACATCGTTTAAAAAAAAGAGAAAGGAGAAAACCTTAGTGTTGACGACTCCGTTCCTCTCAACCAATATTACAAAGAGATTAAATAAGTTTGGAAAGGCACACTGTTTTCCTTTCGGAACCTTTTCTCTCCCCAGGCGAAGCTGCAGCGGGGAGACTGCTCCCTTGAATTCTCGTCCGCCTCCGACGTCGCCGGGCTGTTGAAGCAATTCTTCCGGGAGCTGCCGGAGCCCATCGTCCCGGCCGGATTCCGTGGGCCGCTGTGCCAGGCGCAGCAACTGCCGGCGGAAGATGAGCAGAGTGCAGTCACCCTCCTGCTAACCTGCCTGATGCCTGTGGCTAATGTGGCCACCATGAAGTATTTCCTCTCCTTCCTCCAGAACGTCGCGGGCAGGTAGGAGACCTTTCGTCGAACTAGGCTGCACCTTGTGGTCTTTGCACTGCAGTAGGGGTGGGCTGCAGGACATCAACCTAGGCTGGGTAATCCCTGCCTCCAAGGATATGGTTGCGTAGCCGTGGAAACACAGGCATCCATTGGCCAAAAATAAATCCTGTTTGGTCTAAGCCAGAAATCCATGTGTTCAAGGCCCAGTCCATTGACTTGATTGTATGCTTGGTGCTGATATCCCTCAAGGAGAGCTTTAGTGTGGCCAGAGACATAAAACTGGGAGCTCCATTGTCTTGTGAGATTACTAGGAAAGTCCCATCACTCTGTTGGGGTCTTCACAACTCAGAAAGTTGGGGGGGGGTGGTGAAACTTGGAGATGGGTGGACACGTATAGAAGTGTCACACGCAAAATGCTGGAGGAACTCAGCAGACCTCGCAGCATCTATGGAATTAACAGTTGACATTCAGGGCCAAGACCCATCTTCAGGGCTGAAATGAAAAGAGGAAGACACCAGAATAAAAAGGTGGGGGGGGGGAAGGGATGGAGGATGCTAGAAGGTGATAGGTGAAAGGTCAAGGGCTGGAGAAGAAGGAATCTGATAGGAGAGGAGAGTGGACTGAAGGAGGAAGGGAGGTGATAGGCAGGTGCTACTACTACTACGTCAACTCAGGCCTAGGGGGCTGACATCAGGCACGATGACAGACTCTCCACTTCTCCCTCTCCCTCATCAGTGTGTTCAGTTCATCTACATTAGCCTCGCCGCTGTCTTCTAGGAGCATGTTGACCATAGTCTTGGGAGGGCGCCCAGGGTTCATCCTCCCGTGCTTGGGCTCCCATATGATGACTAGGCTGGCAGGTAGCTCGGGGTGGCGTAGACAGTGCCCCGCTAGTTGCAGTCTTCTTGCCTCAATTTTAGTGGTGAGCATCGGTAGGTGGTTATAGAGTTCGAAGTTCATCATGTGCTGTTGGCAACTGACGTCAACGGCCACCTGGAGCATTCGTGTATAGCAACCATCTAGAGACTTTCACATCGTCTTGGTGAGCGTCCACGTCTCGCATCCGTACGTGAGAATGGACTCTATGACTGCCATGAAAATCCTCTTTTTTAAGCCCTCTGGTCAGGTTCGACTTCCAGATTTCCTTCATGTCGTTCATAGCTCTCCAAGCCAGCGCCTTCCGTATCTTTATGTCCTTCTCTGAACTCATCATTCTTGACCCAAGGTACTTGTAGTCAAAGACTACACCTAAACTCTAAAAAGACGGAGTACATGGTGTTTAACTGTGACAAAGGTACTCTCAAGACTGTAGAGAATGATACCATTAAGAAAGTCTTTGACTACAAGTACCTCGGGTCAAGAATAATGATAGGCAGGTGAGAAAGAGGTAAAAGGCCAGAGTGGGGAATAGAAGAAGAGGGAAGGGAAAGGGAATTTTTTTTAAGCCAGGAGGAGAACTCTAAATTCATGCTATTAGGTTGGAGGGCTACCCGGATGGAATATAAGGTGTTGCATTTCCTCCCTTTGGGGCAGGAGAGGGTGGCCTCTTGGCACAAGAGGAGGCCATGGACTGACATGTCAGAACAGAAATGGGAATCAGAATTTAAATGTTTTTCCAATGTAGAACGGGCCACATCAGGAGCAGCAGACCCAATAAACGACCCCAACAGATTCGCAGCTGAAGAGCTGCCTTACCTGGAAGGACTGTTTAGGGCTCCCCCCCACCTTTTTATTCTGGTGTCTGTTTGATTTTTTGAAAGTATCCAGAGACTTGGCCTCCACAGCCTTCTGGGGCAGAGCATTCCACATATCCACCACTCTCTGGGTGAAAAAGTTTTTCCTCAACTCCGTTCTAAACGGCCTACCCCTAATTCTTAAACTGTGGCCTCTGGTTCTGGACTCACTCATCAGCAGGAACATGCTTCCTGCCTCCAGCGTGTCCAATCCCTTAATAATCTTATATGTTTCAATAAGATCCCCTCTCAGCCTTCTAAATTTCAGAGTATACAAGCCCAGTCGCTCCAATCTTTCGACATATGACAGCCCTGCCATCCCAGGAATTAACTTCATGAACCTACACTGCACTCCCTCAATAGCAAGAATTACACCCCCTTTGGTAGAGGCGTATCTCCACACCCAACTGATGGGATTGTTCAATGACAAACAAGAGAAAACTTGCAGATGCTGGAAATCCAACCATCACACACAAAGTGCTGGAGGAACTTGGCAGGCCAGGCAGCAACTAGGAAAAAGAGTGCAGGTGACGTTTCAGTCCTGCTGAAGGGTACTCTTTTCCATGGGTGCTGCCTGGATTGCTTAATGAGTTGGCTTGGACCCATGGCCCAAGTGGCCTCTTCCAATGGCATGAAGACCTAGAATTACTAAATGTTCTGTAGGATTTGTAAGTGTGGCTGGCTGTGTTTACACATTTGTTCATTTGTGTGTCTCTGTGTGTCCCTCTCTCTCTGCCTCTCTCTCTCTCTGTCCATTGTGTCCTGTTCTCACTGTGTCTACATATGGTTGGGACACGCACTGAGAGGAAATTTACATATCAACTAGCCGCATCAATGATCTGGTGTACAAAGATTTTGCTACCTGAATTCTTTTGGGTGTATCTTATGGAATTTGGGCTGCTGGTCATGAAAATCGCCATGAAAATTCCCTATCACGCATCATTTTTCTGAAATCGCCCATATTTTTTTGTTTCAATTCATAATTCAAGTCTGACTAGCTGATGCCAAGATTAAGGAAGACATTTTTGTTGGTCCACAATTAAAGAGGTCATCAATGACAGGGAACTTCTAGTGGGACCGGAGAAAATCACATGGAAGGCACTTGAGGGTGCTGTTGAAAATTTTCTTGCTAACTACAGAGCACCAAACTACGTGCAGCTGGTTGACAACATGCTTCAAGGACACAAAACCATGAAGTGCAACATGTCACTAAAGATTTCTGCATTCCCATTTAGACTTCTCCCCTGCAAATCTTGGCACTGTCAGTGACAAGCATGGAGAAAGGTCTCACCAGGACATTGCGGTCACAGAGAAACTGTATCAGGGCAACTAGAATCCATCGATGCTGGCTGATTATTGTTGGACACTTCAGCGAGACAGCCTAAGACACTGAGTACAAATGAAAATCATCAACAAAGCATTTTTAGCTTAGTTGAACTATTGCAAAGAGTCAGCACTGTCATGCAATTAAACCCATTATATTCAATAAAAGTCAAATTCTTGTTTCTCCAAATTCCTATGTGATACAAGTAGCCTGAAATGGTATTTGTGTTCAGCTTTAAACGGTCTATTATAAACAAAAGAAGATTCTGAGGAAGCAATACCTGAAAACATTTGTCTTCTAGTGTTTCTGAGCACTGCTGTTCTGTTCTCGTAGATCCGAAAAGAACAAGATGGGGGTCCACAACCTCGCAGTGGTCTTCGCTCCAAACCTCTTCCAACTCTTCGATACGAGTGGCAAGCTGGCGGGAAGCGTTGAGAAGGCGCTGCCGTTGCTCACCCAGGCCACGGAGATTCTCATCGGCCAAGCTCAGAACATCGGTGAGTCTGATACGTGCGGGGTTCAACCGAATGATTTAAGGATTAAAATGAAAAAGACTCCGGGGATGGTGTGTTCCCTCCGAGGTACTAGGGTCATCGATGCCTCAGAATGGTCGCAGGATTCTCTCCCTCGAGAGAGAGAGAGAGGGTGAGCAGCCAGAGGTCATGGTGCATATTGCACCAATGACGACCTGTAAGAAAGGGGGAAGAGGTCCCACACAGTGACTGAAGATCAGGACCTCAGTGTAGTCATCTCTGGACTACACCCAGTGCCATGTACTGGTCAGGGCAGGAATAGGATGGTAGTACTGAATGAATGAGGGGCTGGTGCAGGGGGAAGGGTTTCAGATTTCTGGATCATTGGGATCTCTTCTAGGGAGCATATGGCCTATCCAAAAAGGATGGGTTGCACCAGAACCCGAGGGGGACCAATATCCCTGCTGACGGATTTGCTAGAGCTGTTGGAGGAACTGAAATTTGGCATGGGTGGGTTGGGAATTGGAGTGATCAGGCTGACGTTGGGGCAGTTGGTATACAAGTGTGTAGTGAGGCTGTGAGGAAGGACAGGCAGAGGACAGGGTAAAATTGCAGTCAGTGGGATGAGTTTAAGTGGTACGTGGGGGAAAAATTAAAAATGGTGATGAATAACGGGATGGGAGGATTTGTATTTGAATGCCCACACTATATAGAATTAGATAGATGATCTTCTAATGCAGTTGGAGATTGGCAGGTATGACATTGTGAGTATCACTGGGTTGTGGCTGAAAGAAGATCAGAGTTGAGCTTAACTTCCAAGGACACAAATAGTATCAAAGGACAGGCAGGTAGGCAGAGGGGGTAGGTTTGGCCTTGTTAAAAAATGAAATCAAATCCTTAGAAAGAGGTGACATAGGATTAGGATTAAGGAACTGCAAAAGTCAAAAGACCTTGATGAGAACTATATACAGGCCTCTGAACAGTAGCCAGGGTGTGGGAGATAAATTACAATGGGAAATAGAAAAGGCATGTCTAAAGGACAATGTTACAACAGTCAAGAAGGGGATGTCGATATGCAGGTAGATTGGGGAAAACCTACTAGAAGGTAGAGGGTAAAATGAATGCAGTGACATGCACGACAGCTGCATCTTGGGAGAAGCAACACCCACAAAATACTGGAGGAAATCAGCAGGCCAAGGCAGCATCTTATGGGAAAGAGTACAGTTGACGTTTCGAGCCGAGACACTTCAGCAGGGCTTCGGAGAAGATCTGTTTTCCAGCAAGACCATGACCCCAAGCATGAAGCCAAAGCTGCACAGGAATGGCTTAAAAACAACAAAGTTAATGGCCTGGAGTGGCCAAGTCAGAGTCCAGTTGAGAATTTGTGGCTGAACTTGAAAAAGGCTGTTCACTCACGATCTCCATGCAATCTGGCAGAGCTTGAGCAGTTTTGTAAAGAAGAATGGGGAAAAATTGCAGTGTCCAGATATGAGAAGCTTATAGAGACCTATCCACACAGACTCAAGGCCGTAATTGCTGCCAATGGTGCATCTACTAAATACTGACTTGAAGGGGGGTGAATACTTACGCAATCAATTATTTTGTGTTTTATATTTGTAACTAATTTAGGTCACTTTGTAGAGATCTGCTTTCACTTTGACACGAAAGAGTCTTTTTCTGTTGATTAGTGTCAAAAAAAGTCATATTAAATCCACCGTGATACAATGTTGTAAAATGTCCGGGGGGGGGTGAATACTTTTTATAGGCACTGTATGTATGTGACATATGAAGTTAATAATTATATTTTAAAAATGTATATCTTTATAAACAAGAGAAAATCGGCACTTGCTGGAAACCCAAGCAACACACACAAAATGCTGGAGGAACTCAGCAGGCTAGGCAGCATCTATGGAAAAGAGTCAACAGTCAACCTTTCGGGTTGAGACCCTTCATCAGAACTATTCAATAAAGGGTCTCAGCCAGGAACGTTGACTGTTTACTCTTTTCCATAGATGCTACCTGGTCTGCTGAGTTCCTCCAGCATTGTGTGTGTGTGTTTTCATTTCTGAAAGATATGTTGGTTAAGGTGCACTTGTTGTGACTAGAGATCAAATTGGGCAGGGAGTTCACAAGATGTGACCTTCAGACTTGGTTATTCCTCTGAATGTTTGGAACAGCAGTCCAGAGCGTACTGGGTGGAGTTATTTCAGTGTTGTTTGCCATTGGTTAATGTGTTTTCATCTTACCCATTCTTCCCTCCCTTTGAGATGCTGAGGCAGGGAGCAACGTGCACTTTTCTTTCTCCCCAAGGTGGTTTTTGGTTTCAAGCTCGAGCTGCCGAATCATTAGCAGGAGAATGCTGGCCTCCAGTTGCAGAGGGATGAATTTCCAGCTGGCTCTCGGCAGAGTGGTTGGTGGTGGAGCCGTTAAATTCAGAGATGTTTGTGTTCTGGGGCTGGGAGCAGACAGCCACATCACCGGGGGTTGGGAAGCAAGAATAACTGCCTTAACATGGAGGCGTAGTTTGTGTGTGCACTCTGCATGCTGGTGGCCAGGGGAGTAGTTAAACTCTGCATTGGTGTCTTTGGTGATCACTGCCGTGCTTTAACTGTGCACTGGTGTGGTCAGTGATCACAGTGGTTTAACTGTGCGCTGGTGATCACGAGCCTGGTTTAGCTGTGGGCTGTTGTCGTCAGTGATCACAAGCCGTGGTTTACCTGTGCACTGGTACACCTGACAGTTTTATTAATGTGCAATAATGTGATCCTGTTTTCCCATCAATCCACACAGTGCTGGAGGAACTCAGTAGCCCAGGTAGCATCTATGGGGGAGCGGGGGGGAAGTACAGCCGACGTTTTCAAGCCGAAACCCTTCGGCAGGACTGGAGAAAAGAAGTTTTCCACAGACGCTGCCCGGCCTGCCAAGTTCCTCTGGCATTTTGTGTGTGTTTCTCGGATTTCCAGCATCTGCAGGTTTTCTCTTGTCTCTGTTTTCCCGTCAGATAACTTTCTGGGCTCAGTAGGACTGGATGTTGGCTGCGAATCATTTTGCTCCGCCCTCACCACACAAGTGGAAGGTCAGGAGCCCGTGTCCCCTTTGAAAGGCCTGAGCCCAAGCTCCGTGTTGTCTCGACAGTAGTACCCATTTGTGGGTGCGCTGTGCAAGGAAAGATCAGTCTGTCCTGTCTAATGGTCGTAGAAAAGTCTGGGACCATTGAAGATGTTCAGAGTCCATTTATTTCTCCTGCTTTCCCCTCCCCTCCCCCTGCCATTTAGGTCACCTCCCACCATCAGTGTTGAGCAAGCTGCCCTCCCTGGATACAGAAGCTGGTTTCGTGACCACTGGTGGCCCAGACGGACGGAAGCTCTCGGCGAAGCAGAGGAAACGGCTGCGGCGAAGTGTCGGAGGTCAGCATCTGTGTCGGAGGGCGGGAGGTCAAATGGTGGGTGTCAGAGACTGGAGGTCAGTGTGTCTAGCAAGGCAGATGGCTGCTGCTTCCATTATTGTCGTGAGTGGCTGGGCATCTCCATGAGAGGTCAAAAGCTGGTTATTTATACCAAGGTGTTTCCATGGCGACCATTCCCCGCCATTCAGGGCCAGGCCGGCCTTTGGCTTAGAAATTAGTTCAGGATGAGGCTTCTTTTCAAGCAAGGTCCACCAGTGAGATCACAGCTGATCATGATCAGGTTTTGCGACCGGCACTTCTGCACCCCGAGTCTACCTGGACAAATTTCCCGTTTATACCAATCCTAAAGTTAATCACCCTGTCAATCAAAATCAAATCAAATTCCGGTTATCATTCAACTGTACATGAATGGGTCCAAGGTGCGCTGCACAATCAAGATTGTGAGCACACGTACAGTCACGCAAGTATGTAGCCCAAGTCCCTGAGTGATATGCCCTGCAAATTGATGGTGCATTTTCCGGCAGTCCACAGATGAACACATGCACGCAATCCAGCTTGTCACTCCACTAATCGGACACTGGAGGGCAGCACCAACAGGCGAGTCCGGCCCCCAACCGAGCATGAATGCCATGCTACAACATTTGTGGCATCTCCTCTCCTGGACTGCCGCAACAGGCAAGTCTGCGGCGTGAGGCCTAGTCTGTGCTAGAACTGATGCCACACAGCTCCCCTGCCATTTGTCACGCCACCAAACAGGCCCGGGGCATCTCGCATTATCAGTGTCCAACAGGGTCTCGTGATTGTAAGAGACACATCCGAGGCAATCACCCGCCATTACTCTGCACGCTGCCTTGGTGCACCAACTCTGACGCCTTCGTGTGGCAGGCAGCAACGTGGTCTGTACCAAGTCCAGCTGCTCCACCAGCCAGCAGCTCACTGACCCGCGGTACCCGAAATTCTTGGAGTCCAGCATTGTCCTGTAATCGTAAAAAAAAATTTTTAAAGAGAAAGGAAAAACACGTTTGGTTGTCCCTCGAGAGGCCACTGCGTCTGAGCACGCTGCCACCATATCGGAAGTAGGAGTATTCTCATCGACTCCCTCCAATTTCTGCCCGTCCTACACACTGCTGCCTTTAACCCGAGGGACGTTGAAGGAAGTTGGAGCACCCGGGGATACCTGCTCCTTCACGACATAAAACTCCACACAGGCAGTGCCAGGGGTCAGGATTGAACTTGGGTCCCTGTAACTGGGACCAGTTGTGCGTCCCACCACTTGTCTTCCACTGTGCACCACTGGAGATCTGATCACCAAGCACACCACTCTGTTGGAGTGGCAGGTGCTGAGGCCCGGTCGAGTGGGACTTCTGCATCGAGGCCTAGTGATTGGATAACAGTGCTTCAATGCCTCAGTGGTTCCATTTAATATCAGAGAATGTATTCAATATACATCCTGAAACTCTTACTCTCTGCAGATAAGAGAGTAAGAGTTTCAGGTTGTATATTGAATACAGGAGAAAAACCCCTAAGACTGAATTACAGAAAAATATAACAACTCCAAAGCCCCTCTCTCCCTCCCATGCACTAGTAGCAAAAGCATCAATCCTCCCCCTCCCTCTCCCCACACTTATTCCAGCAGAAAGCAACAGCAAAGGCCCCAAAGAGAGACCATGGTCTACAGTCCATCGAAATCCACTGTTCACCCAACCGTTCATCATGTCTCCCAGCCTCCCAGCCTCCCAGTCCCCCTTTCCATGGAAAGAGGGGAGACGATCAGAGATCCTTGCTAGATCAGTGTGATAATCTGAGGCTTGGGTTTTAAGGAATATCATGTAGGGTGAGAGAAGGGGGAGGAAGAAACAGCATCAAGGAAGGGTCTCTGGGTCTTGGGGTCTAGGTAGCAAAGGAGTCCCTGCTTGAAGGTTACCATAGGTCTAATTCCAGAAGTTGGGAGAGGAGAGATTTGGATTTATTACGTTAGTGAATGAAGTATTAAACCAGAACACAGAAAACTTGAGCAACGCACACAAAATGCTGGAGAAACTCGGCAGGTCAGGCAGCGTCTATGGAAACGTGCTCACCCCATCTTCCCACCGTCTTAACAGTAATAAAGTTCCTCTTGTCCTTACCTACAGTACCATCCCATCAGTCTCCGCATCCAACTCATTATCCTCTGCAACTTCCGTCATCTCTAAAAGGATCCTACCACTAAGTGTATCTTCATCACTCTCCAACCGTCCCCGCCTCCAGTTTTCCACAGGGATCACTCCCTCTGCGATCCGCTTGTCTGTTTTGTCCCTCTGCACTAATCTCCCTCCCGCCATTATCCCAGCAGCCTAGGTGCTACACCAGCCCATACCCACCTCCTCCCTCACCTCCATTCAGGGCCCCAGGTTTCACCTGTGAATCTGCTGCGGTCACCTGTTGTGTCCAGGGCTCCCAATGCAGCCCCCTGTACGTGAGACCCATCGCCAATTGGGAGGGGAGACTGCTTCGTTGAGCACCTTCACTCCACCCTCCAAATGTGGAACGCCCCAGTGGCCAAACGTTTTAATTCTGATTCCCGTTCCCGTTCCAACATGTCGGTCCGTGGCCTCTTGTGCCAAGATGAGGCCACCCTCAGGGTGAGGGAGCAACACCTTGTATTCTGTCTGGGTAGCCCCCCAACCTGATGGCATGAATATTGATTTCTCCTTCCGGTAGGCAAATTTTTCTACCTCCCCCACCTTCCCCCATTCCCCGCTCTAATATTTTACCTCTTCTCACCTGTCTGTTACTTCTTCATGGATCCTCTCCTATCACCCTTTCTCCTACGGTCCACTCTCCTCCCCTATCAGGTTCCTTCCTCTCTAATCCTTGACCTTTCCCACCCAGCTGGCTTCACCTATCACCTTCCAGCTAGCCTCCTTCCCCAACTCCAATATTTTTATCCTGGTATCTTCCCCCTTTCTTTCCAGTCCTGAAGAAGGGTCTCAGCCCAAAATGCCGACTACCTATTCACTTCCACAGATGCTGCCTGACCTGCTGAGTTCTTCCAGCACTTTTGTGTGTGTTGCTTTGGATTTCCAGCATCTGCAGACTTTCTCATGTTATAGAAAACTTGATATTCTTTTCACTATCCTGTTGACCTTTGACATCCTGCATTTGATGTATCCAGCTCCCAAGTCTCACACCAGGGAGGAAGGTAACATTTAATGCAATCCATTCAATTGAACAACTAACTGATCACAATTAAAAAGTTTTTATTTATTTTTGATTTCTATTTAATTTGGGATGTTTTATAGATAGGTTATTACTATAAAAACCTGTAGAAATTATTGTTATTAATTTAATTCAATTCGAACGGTTTCTTTGGTTAGTAGAGGCCATTAGTCGAGCTCAAAGCCACTAAGATGTTGAAAGGCCGTTAGGATGCCACAGAGAAGGTCCTCGGAACCTAGCTCCTGAGGTCTGGTCCTTGACTGTGTGTCGCTTACCCCTTGGCAGGAGTACTCCAGGAGCAGGATGCGAAAAATGGGTGAGGCTCTGGGAAAGGTGAGGAAGGCCGGATGCATGGTGGCCTGGCCCGTGGTGTGAGCTGGGAGGTGGGCAGCTGAGGAAATTGTTGGCAATGGTGGTGCAACTTCATCCTTGTGCCCCTGTACCACTGAGATGCCCTCCTTTGTGGGCCACTGACGCCACGTACTGGGCAATAGGACCTTTTTTTCATTGGGTAGCTTTACTCTCCATTCTGCCCTGATGTGAGCCAGACCTAATCAAGAGTAGTTCAAAGGGATATCAGTCATTTAAAGTTAATACATTGTTTAAAGTAAATTGATCAAGTTTTTCTAACTAACTTGGATGGTGTCAGGTACCTTTCGCTAGGTCTTAAACTAAAGAACCAAAAACTGAGCGGATCTGTTCAAAGACATGTTTGTTGATTGGAAGGAGAAACAACTTTCAGGCTGCTTCTGATATACAGCTCACAAAGTTTGTTATTTTTTAATACAAATTTTCAAACTCTGGCTGTTACCTGTTCTGGAGATCTACTCCTCCACTACAATACAGCTGCAGTACCCAAGGCCAGCAGTATATCATTCTCCCCTTAGATGCACAATGAACAATGATCAGGACGTTAAATGCCTCTTGACATATACATACCTAGCTTATAACAAAGCACTCTGGGATTATACAGGTTCCATTTTGTCACATTACAAGATTAAATGCACAAAAATCTCAAAGCTTTAAATATATTTCCATAATGGACTCAGTGTCTATCTCAATGTGACCTTCTCGTCGACCTGTACTATATTTGCTCTGTAACTGTAACAGTTTATGCTGCATTCTGGGGCCATAGAGCACTACAGCACAGAAACAGGCCCTTCAGCTCATCTACTCCATGTCAAAATTATTTTATTATTTAGTCCCATTGACCCACTGTAGCCCTCCATACCCCTCCTGTCTATGTCCTTGTTCAACATTTAAGAGAAGTTTGGACATGCATGCACCACTTCCGCAGTCTCACCACCCTCTGAGTGAAGAAGATCCCCCCTCAGGTTCCTATTAAGTTCTCTTATTGTTTCACCTTGGACTACCTCAATGCACTGTTAATTATGAAATGATCTGTATGGGCAGTATACAAGACAAGGTTTTTCACTGTGTCTCAGCATATGCGACAAATATAAACCAATTTACCAACTTAAATTAAAAGTATTAAGATTTCCAAACACGAATGAGCAAGTTATGCCCAAACACTGTGGAAAGTTTCCACTGAGGATCAATCTATTGCAGTGAGCTTTCCATCGAGGCTATAGTGCACAGAGGCCGAGGGGTTTTATAGTGGCTGGAGGCTCAATGTTCAAGGTAACTATATGTCACCATATACAACCCTGAGATTCATTGCCTCAGTAAATCTACAGAGTAATATAATCAAGGAAAGACCACACCAATTTGGATGTTCAGCCAGTCTGCAAAAGGCAACAAGCCGTGCAAATACAAAAAGAAATAATAATAATAAATAAATGAGCAATAAATATTGCGAGCACAAGATAAAAAGTCCTTGAGAATGTGTCCATAGGTTGTGGGAACAATTCATTGATGGGATGAGTGAAGATGAGTGACGTTATCCCCTTTGGTTCACGAGCTGATGGTTGAGGGGTAATAACTGCTCCTGAACCTGTTGGGTGTGAGTCCTGAGGCTCCTGTGCCGCCTTCCTGATGGCAACAGTGAGAGGAGAGCATGTCCTGGGTGGTGGGGGTCCCTGATGATGGATGCTGCTTTCCTGTGACAGCGTTTCATGTTGATGTGCTCAATGGTGGGGAAGGGATTTAACCTGAGGACTCTGCTTTCCCCCCAGTTATTGTCAGTGGAGCACTGAGCAGACTGAAGACTTCAATCACTCTGCAGCCGAACAGGTACACAGGTACGTTGTGTCTTTGGTGATCCCTCACTGTCCAGTCGATCTCTTCCTGTTGTACCTGGGCTCCAAAGGGAACACTGTTCCCTAGATCCTATATTTCCCTGTCTGCCCCCATCACAGCATGCTCCCCGCCTGCTCCAAATCATGTAAGGACTCATGAAATTGGAAATTCAGTTCAAGCTGCTACCCAGCTACGGTAAAACTCCAGCACACTCGAGATATTGGTGGTGTTCGATTAGAACAGTGGTCCCCAACCTCCGGGCCACGGACCGATACATTGCCGCGAAGAGTGCAGCGGTAGCCGGGACGCACCCAGCACATCTTTAAGAAAAAAGCCGAAATAAACAAGCTAATTGATTAGGTGCCGCCCGGCACGTAAATGTCGGCCCAGATCAGAGGCGACGCAATCGGCAATCGCCTCTGATCTGGGCCGACATTTACAGGCTGGGCGGCACCTAATTAATTAGCTTGTTTTTTTCGGCTTTTTTCTTAAAGATGTGCTGGGTGCGTCCCGGCTACCACTGCACTCTTCGCGGCAATGTATCGATCCGCGGCCCGGAGGTTGGGGACCACTGGATTAGAAGACTGTTGGATATAATTTCTACTCATAACACAGCTTGAATTGACTTTTTTTTCTGATGTGCTTCATTATACATATTCCAGTTGAAGCAGGTACGTGTCAATAGAGCACGGGAACTGAGTGAAAAAGGGAGTTCGGCAAATGTCACCTAGTGAGCCAGAGGCTAAGTGGCTAGAGTTTCTGAATAGTTG
The DNA here is from genome assembly GCF_030028105.1 of Mobula birostris. Classification (NCBI taxonomy): domain Eukaryota; kingdom Metazoa; phylum Chordata; class Chondrichthyes; order Myliobatiformes; family Myliobatidae; genus Mobula; species Mobula birostris. Next base: position 15,257,990 of record NC_092379.1, read on the forward strand.
GAGCACAGATTATTGGAGTTCTACCGTAGGAGCCATGCATCTGTTCTCTAACTGCATTGTATCGAGTGTTGTGCGTTTATTATGGTAATCCAGTCACATGAGTTGGGGAGGTGGGGCGTGGTAAAAGCAAAGGGAATAAGTCACGTATTCACGCTTTGTTCTAGGCTGTTTGTAGTAGATTGGGACTGGCGGATGTCGTATCTCTTGCTGACCGCTCAATTGTGCTTAGCTTATACCTGGGTTGTACTTAAGTTCACAGCTTCAAGATGGTATGTTTGCACGTTGCTAATAAAGGATTTGACCTTTGGAGCGATCATTACAGGAGGTGGGGGGGTGCATCATGCAGGTATAACAACTCCATTCTTTTGGTTTGGCTTGGTTTTGCTGGGACACCGTGTTTGCCTTGTGCCAAGTAGAATTTCCCCCCTCACCCCCTTCAATTTTCAGATACGGCTTTGCACTTCAATATGGCTGATGCTCAGCTCTGGCCTCCCGTTGTCAGGGTGAGATGCCACTTGTTCGTCAATCCTATTTCTTCCCCGCTGTCTCACTGTCATTGTGTGTGGTTGTTTCTTCTTTTCCTGGAATAGGAGACTGTCTAATGTCCTTGACCACCAGAAACGACCAGGAATTAGCTTGAGGGGTTGGGGGGGGTGAACACAAGGTCGTGACCTAACTGGAGGTCATGTTGAGATTGTTATCAAGTGCATGATTACGGTACAGGAGTAATGAACAACTTCCATATACTGTAACAGTACACAGATACATAGATTCAGACAATCAGTATACAGAATATCAAGGATCAACTTTATTCCATAAGACATAGGAGCAGAATTAGGCCATTTGGCCCATTGAGTCTACTTTGCCATTCAATCATGGCTGATCCTTTTCTCCCCTCCTCAGCCCCACTGCCTGGCCCTCTCCCTGAAACTTTTTGATGCCACGTCTAATCAAGAACCTATCAAGCTCTACCTTAAATACACCCAATGTGCACAAGTTGTTCATGTTGAACTTCTCTGCCACTCACGTGCTGGGTCCTCAGTCAACGTGAAAACACACATAACTTTCCGAACATTGCTCACAGTCCATCTCGAACAAGCAGGTCTCCCACCGGATCGCACGCTACGACCAATTCTCCCCAGCTACTTCTCTCTTCATCTCCACTCGAACAAAAACCCCAAGCCCAACCTTATTGTCCCTCACCAAGAAAAATCTCCCGCTAATTGGATGGCACACATTCCACATCACCCCTTATCTTCAACAATGACCCAAGCGGGCTGAAAGCAGAACAAACTGCTCTTACAGAGCTGCTAAATGAAATTCCTACAGCGAACCAGGAAAGACGTGAATCAGGGTTTTACACATTACGAACTTGCTGTGGTGGGTTAGTGTGTCATGCAATAAAAAACCATTCAACAATTGTGAAGAATGAAGAAGTATATAAAATTAGAGTTTAGAGTGCAGGTTGGAATATAATGTACATAAATCTGTATGTACCAGCGTGTATTTGCAATTTAAGTAGCATTATAAATTCAGAATATCAATTATACAAGGCAATGAGGAGGGGAAAAATGACTATGATGACTTGCGATTTTTGAACATGTTTAACCATGGGATTTCACAAGAGGACAGGACATAATCATTTGATCAAAGAGCCATTTGATCAAGGGAGTGGGACAACCTCTGCTTTAAATATACCCAATGACTTGGCCCCCCACAGCTGTTTGTGGCAAAGAATTCTGCAGGTTCACCGCTCGCTGGCTAAAGAAATTCCTCCTCATATCCGTTCTCAATGGACATCCCTCTATTCTAAGGCTCTCTGGCCTTAGACTCCCCCACCATAGGAAACCTCCTCTCCACACCCACTCTATCAAGGTCTTTCAACATTCGATGGGTTTCAATGAGATTCTCTCCTCATTCTTAGTGAGTACAGCCCAGGGCCATCAAAGACTCCTCGCAATGAGCCTTTCAAGCGCGGAATCATTTTCATGAATCTCCTTCAAATCCTCTCCAACGTCAGTACATCCTGAGGAAGGGTAAAGTGTAGGAATGGAATTCCGAATAACTGAAGACTCAGTGATGTGGAGCAGAACAGGTGATAGGAGGGAACGTGCAGGATCCCTGAATTGGAGGAGCTAATATTTCAGGGAAGCAAGAGGCAGTAGATGCTGGCAAGAGCAAACTGCGGGAGCAACTTGGCAGGTCAAGCAGCATCTATTGGGGGGGGGGGGGGAAGATGCGTCAACACTTCAGATCTAAACCATGCATCAGACCCTCCATAATCTTGGGGAATATTTAGGCTGGAAAGGATTACTAGTGTAGAGGGGGAATGATTTTATTTAGATTATGGGGACACTCAGTCCTCCTTTATTGTCATTTAGAAATGCATGCATTAAGAAATGATACAATGTTCCTCCAGTATAATATGACAGAAACACAAGACAGACCAAGACTAAAACTGACAAAAACCACATAATTATAACATATAGTTACAACAGTGCAAAGCAATACCGTAATTCAATAACAGCAGACCATGGGCACGGTAAAAAAATGTCTCAAAGTCCCGATAGCCCCAACATCTTACGCAGATGGTAGAAGGGAGAAACTCTCCCTGCCATGAGCTTCCAGCGCCGCAAACTTGCCGATGCAGCATCCTGGAAGCACCTGACCACAGCCGACTCAGTCCGTCCGAAAACTTCGAGCCTCCGACACCAAGCACCATCTCTGCCAAGCGCTTCGACCCCGCCCCAGCCACCGAGCAACAAGCAAAGCCGAGGATTCGAGGCCTTCCCCTCCGGAGATTTCGGATCACACAGTAGCGGCGGCAGCGAAACAGGCATTTCAGAAGTTTCACCAGATGTTCCTCCGTACTCTCACATCTGCCTCCATCAAATCAGAATTGTGCACGGCACCCTACTTGACAGATTACAGATATCCATCACCGGAGAGGCCGCGCGCGCTGCGTCGTGCCGCCATCTTCTCCTCCTCCTCCTTGATTTGAAAACAAGGCTATGATTTTAAGATCACATGTTGATGCCGTGGGACGTCTCAGGTTTAGGAGCATTAGGGTGAACTGATTGGGCCTTTGCGGTCTGACTCTATAAAGATCAATGTAAGCTTTATTATCAAAGCACATATACAACCCTGAGATTCACTTTCCTGTGGGCATACTTGGCAAATCTATAGAATAGTGTAAAAGAATCCGTGAGACCAACCAGAGTGCAGAAGACAACAGATTGTGCAAATGCAAGTATAAATAAATAGCAATTAAATGATAAGAACATGAAATAGTAGGGTAAAGAACCGTCATGGTGAGATTATTGGTCGTGGGAACATCTCAATGGATGGGCAAGTGAGTGTAGTTATCTCCTTTTGTTCAAGAGCCTGATGGTTGAGGGGTAGTAGCTGTTCTTGAACCTGGTGGTCTGAGACCTGAGGCTCTTGCACCTTCTACCTGATGGCAGCAGCGAGAAGAGAGCATGGCCTGGGTGGTGGAGATCTCGGATGATGGATGCTGCTTTCCTACGACAGCGTTCCATGTAGATGTGCTCAATGGTTGGGAGGGCTTTGCCTGTGACGTATGGGGCCAAATCCACGACCTTTTAAACGGAAAATCTTACTGGGGCTTTGGTGTTTCCATACCAGACTGTGATGCAGCCAGTCAGCACAAGCGGTTCTGTTGCAAACTAAGTTCACTTTCTCAGAGGGAAGAGCTTTAAATTGAGAAGGGGAGAAGCGGTTTACCAGATGTTTTACGGAGTGGCAGGTGAATTGAATGCACTGTCGGGGGAAATAGCCGGGTGGGGCCTGCAGCAAGGCACGGCTTCAGATCATGTCCAGCTGAAGATGGCTTACAGAGAGAGTACAATCAGCCCAAGCAAGAAAGGTCTTTGAAGAGCCCAGCTTCCCTTTGCAGAGCAGGGGACCGGAGCCACTAGGTATACCAAGCTAAGATAAGGATGGAAACGAAGATTTCTAGTGTGACAGTAACTACTGGTCAGTTGCTTTACTAATTCTGAAATATTATTGCCCAAAATATTTTTAAAAAAAGACCATCAAACACCCAATGTGCAGAGGGAAGGGGTGAGAAAAAGACACACAAATCATGCAAATAGTAAAAGCAAGCAGCAGCATTTGGAACGAAAGTGAGTCCATTGACACGAAGGCCGGAGTAGGCCCGTAGCCTCAGCCTCAAGTCATCACTCATCGGAGCAAAATGTCGCGGAGCCTGCAGGCACAAAACCCGGGGCAGGCCGGGTCCTCTGCCTCACTGCAGCAGAGAATGGAGGAAGCAACGCAGATTGGCTCACGTTCACGGCTGGCACAGATATTGTGGCCTGAAGGGAGGGCAGGGCCTGTTCCTGTGCTGTGCTGAACCACGTCCGAGATGCAAATGGAAGGAAAGGTGAACTGTCCCAACTTCAGGTGTGTGGACAGTCATCTTGTCTTCAGGGTGAATCAGAGTCAAGTGCTCCCGGCTGTTGTCTCTGGAGATTGGAGAATCAACTGCTCAGAGGACTTTAGAGTGTTGGGCTGAGGCTATTTGGCCCCATTGTGCCTTTGCAAGCAGTTTGAAGGAGGTGCTCCTAACCTTAACTCTTCTCTGCAGACTTTCCCTTTGGGTTTATTCAATTCTCTTTGCAGAGTTGCTGTTGAATTTGCTTCCAACACCCCTTCAAGCAGACGGGTAAACCAAATGTCTCCTCCTCTGTCCTCTGATCCTGCCTATTATTTTATGTCAGAGATCCGTGGGCCCAACTCTTTTGCCGCTGAGTTTCTGCTACCTGCTTACTTCAGTCAGTCAGGTAGCAGTCAACGTTTACCTCTGGCATTCAGATCTATAGACAGATACCTCAGTCAGTCTCTGCTGTTCAGATCTAGACAGGACCCACAGATACCCCAGTCATCCTCTGCAATTCAGATCTATACAGGACCAATAGATACCCCAGTCAGCCTCTGACATTCAGATCTATAGACAGATACCTCAGTCAGCCTCTGCTGTTCAGATCTAGACAGGACCAATAGATATTCCAGTCAGCCTCTGCAAGTCAGATCTATACAGGACCAATAGATATCCCAGTCAGCCTCTGCACGTCAGATCTAGATGGGGCCAACAGATACCCCGGTCAGCCTTTGCCATTCAGATCTAGACAGGACCAATTCATATCCCAGTCAGCTTCTGCCATTCAGATCTATAGACAGGGCCAACAGATACCCCTGTCAGTCTCTGCTGTTCAGATCTAGACAGGACCCACAGATACCCCAGTCAGCAACTGCCATTCAAATCTAGACAGGACCAATTCATATCCCAGTCTGCAATTCAGATCTATAGACAGGACCAATAAATACCCCAGTCAGCCTCTGCAATTCAGATCTGTACAGGACCAATAGATATCCCAGTCAGCCTCTGCAAGTCAGATCTATAGACAGGACCAACAGATACCCTAGTCAGTCTTTGCACTTCAGATCAATACAGGACCAATAGATACCCCAGTCAGCCTCTGCTGTTCAGATCTAGACAGGCTTCATTGTCAGTTATACTTCCAAGGGTGAACATCACCAACAGTTTGTCCTGGTCCAACAACGTAGATGCCACTGCCAAGAAAGCTCACCCAATAGCTGTTCTTCCTCAGGAGGCTAAAAAAAGAAAAAAAATGTGCGTGTTCCTGCTAACTGTGGCTAATTGTTATCAATGCACCGTAGAAAGCATTCTGTCTGGGTGCAATACAATTTGGTAAGATAACTCCTCTGCATCTGCCCACAAGAAGCTGCAGACTTGTGGTCACAGCTCAGCACATCTTGGAAATCAGCTTCCCCTCCAAGTCCTCAGTTGACACTTTTCGCTGCCTCGTAAAGCAACCAGCACCATCAAAGACCCAGCCAGCCTGGACATTTTCTCTTCTCCCCTATTCCTTTGGTAAGAAGATACAGAAGTCTGAAAGTGCAAACTACCAAGCTCGAGCACAGCTTCTACCCCTGTTGTAATAAAACTATTATATAGTTTCTTAGTACAACTAGCAAGGTTCTTGACTTCACGACCTACCTCGCTATGATCCTGCACCTTACTATTCCCCTGCACTGTACCACTGCATCTCTTTCCCGGTTCCTAAAAAAAGCAATCGGGAGACAGCGGCTGGAATTTCTGGGACGTGTGCTGAGGAAAGAGAAGCTCGAACGTCTTGCAGTGACGGGAAAAACTCCTGGAAGAAAAAGTTGCAGTCGACAGTGTATGACATTCATGAGTTGCATCAGGGGGTGGGCAGGCAAAAGTTTGAAGAGCTTATTCGTACCTCTCAGATTAAAGACCATGATTACCCACACCATATGACACAGCACATGATGACAATGAAGACAATGACGATGATGAAGATGAAGACGAAAATGATGATGACAATGACTATGATGAAGACGATGTTGAAGCTGAAGACTATGATGTTGGCTCTATCTGTAGCTGCTGCATTTTATTTATTTGTTTTACTTATTGATACAGCGTGGAATAGTCACTTCCCGCCCTTTTGAGCCATGCCACCCCAGCAATCCCAGACAAACCCGATTAACCCTGACCTAATCACAGGACAGTTTTTTACTATCGCTAATTAACCTACCCGGTAATCTTTGGACTGTGGGAAGAAGCCAAAGCATTCAAGGAAAAATCATGCATTCCACAGGGAGGAGGTACACAGACTCCTTACAGAACAGCACCAGAATTGAACTCTGAACTCTGGAACACCCCTAGCTGTAACAGCACTGCTCTAACTGCTACGCTACCATGGCTCCTTAGTCTGCAATGTTATTATTTTCCCTTGTCCTACCTCAATGCTCTGTGTAATGATTTGATCCGTAGGAACAGTATGTAATGGAACATAGAACAGTACAGCACAGTACAGGCCCTTCGGCCCACAATGTTGTGCCGACCCTTAAACCCTGCCTCCCATATGAACCCCCACCTTAAATCCCTCCATATACCTGTCCAGTAGTCTCTTAAACTTCACTAGTGTATCTGCCTCCACCACTGACTCAGGCAGTGCATTCCACGCACCAACCACTCTCTGAGTAAAAAACCTTCCTCTAATATCCCCCTTGAACTTCCCACCCCTTACCTTAAAGCCATATCCTCTTGTATTGAGCAGTGGTGCCCTGGGGAAGAGGCGCTGGCTGTCCGCTCTAGCTATTCCTCTTGTTATCTTGTACACCTCTATCATGTCTCCTCTTATTCTGCTTCTCTCCAAAGAGTAAAGCCCTAGCTCCCTTAATCTCTGATCATAATGCATACTTTCTAAACCAGGCAGCATCCTGGTAAATCTCCTCTGTACCCTTTCCAATGCTTCCACATCCTTCCTATAGTGAGATGACCAGAACTGGACACAATACTCCAAGTGTGGCCTAACCAGAGTTTTATAGAGCTGCACCATTACCCCGTGACTCTTAAACTCTATCCCTCGACTTATGAAAGCTAACACTCTATAACCTTTCTTAACTATCCTATCTACCTGTGAGGCAACTTTCAGGGATCTCTGGTGTAAGATGAGCTTTTTCCTGAACCTTGGTCACACATGACAACAGCAAACAAACTCCAATTCCAGTTCCAAGGTCAAAGTTTGCCTTGAGCTTTAGACAGCTTAATGTCTTGAGATAGAACGGAGACGGAAGGGTTGTCATTTAGAAAGAAGAACCCCTGTTTAAGGAAACAACTGCTCAGTTGATAATTTTGAGGCTTTATGATGTGCAGTGCTGTGCTCTCTTTTCCTCCCTTCAGTTAGTCGTCGGCAAGGACCAAGTCCTGCGGTCGGGTCTTCGCTCACAGCCAAGAGGAAGGCAGCTGACGATTCGGCCCGGATTCCAGGCATCTCACCGAAGAAGAGGTACCCGGGCGAACAACTGCAGCCTGTGCACTTTTTGCTTTAGCTTAAGTTTAATGATTTTAAAAAGAAAAGCCCATTCCTATCTAACTATAAACCTATCACTCGTGCTTCACACACTTGCACTACACCAGAGCCTGTGTGATTTCTCCTGACTGTAACGGCACTGGAGCCTGAATGCAGCTATAAACGCAGCTGAATTAAGTGTAGAGATTCCACTGGGAATTATTTTGGTGTTCCTGTTACCAGTTCGCACTGAGATACTGCCATTGTTCAGATGACAGTGCTGCTTCCATTGGGAGGGTGTTTTCCCTTCCCGTAGCGTTTGGAATTGAGCAGAGGGGACGGGGTTGCAGCTTCTCAGGATGGGAGGTTGGTGTTTTAAGATCACAATGATTGTGAGAGATTTTTGCAGTTCTCAACACAGTCAGCCACTGGGGAGAATTCAAGCTTAGAGTCATAGAGAAGTACAGCACAGAAACAGGCCCTTTGGCCCATCTAGTCCATGCCGAAACCGTTCAACTACCTGCTCCCGATGGCCTGCAACCGGGCCATAGCCCTCCATATCCCTACTATCCGTGTACCTATAAGAGGAACACGAGGGGAAACTTCTTCACTCAGAAGGTGGTGAGGGCATGGAACGAGCTGCCAGCACAAGTCCATGCAAGCTCGATTTCTTCTCTTAAATGTTGAAATCGAGCTTGCATGCACCACTTGTGCTGGCAGCCCGTTCCACACTGTCACCACCTTCTGAGTGACGAAGTTTCCCCTCATGTTCCCCTTCAACTTTTCACCTTTCACCCTTAACCCACAACCTCTGGTTGTAGTCCCACTCAACCTCAGAGGGGGGAAAAACCTGCTTGCATTTACCCTTTCTGTACCCCTCATAATTTTGTACACCTCTATGAATTCTCCCCTCAATCTTCTACATTCTAAAGAATACCGTCCTACCCTATTCAGTCTTTCCTTGGGTCCTCCAGACCCGGCAACATCCTTGTAAATGTTCTCTGGACTCTTTCAACAAGCTGGTAACAAACTTACGGACATCAAAGGATCTGAAGGTGAAGGACGAGAGGGAGGAGGCCACTCGGCCCGTTGAGCCTGTGCTGTACCTGCTTTTCAGAAAGATCGTGACTGATCTGACCTTGGCCTCCACTCCACTTTCCTCTTCTCCACAGTCCTCGAGTCTGCTGCAGTTTAAAGATCTGCCTGTCATACTTGGACTTAAATTTATTCCATCTGGTTGAGGGTCTTGGAGTCCATATTTCAATAAGATCACCTCAATGTTGTGAACTACAGTGAGTATCCACCGAACCTGCTCCCACAACACCTTCAGTCCAAGCAAAAACCATGTTGAATCCAACAAATAACCTCCCCACCCTTTTTCCCTCAGAACCTTTTGCTCACCCTCTCCCTGTTCATGCTGATAGATTAGATACCTCCCACTGACCTTGTGCACTAGCTGTCTATACAAGGCTGATTGAAGACCTGCTGGGAATCCAAATACACAACATCAGCTACGTCCCCTTTATCTACCTTCCTCACCCTGAGATTACCGTCAAGTCCAAGTTTCATTCATAAATCCCAGGCTGATTCATCTTGATTATTATCAAGGTTTTCTAAAATGTTGTATTACAAGTGGCTTAAGATAGAATTTTGCCAATCGCACAAACACTAGCTGGGTTCCTCTTTTTATTTTTTCTTTGAATCAGGGAGCTAAATAATCCATTTGTATCTGGATACAAGGATCAGCAACATTTTACAAACAAGAGGTGCTGGAAATGCAAAGCAACACACACAAAATGCTGGAAGAACTCAGAAAGCCAGGCAGCATCTGTGGAAAAAAGTTAACGGTCGACGTTTCCACGGATGCTGCCTGGCCTACTGTGTATTACTCAGCAACCATTTTGTTTAGTATCAGAGTAGATTTGATGGGACTTTTGCTGGTTTCCAATTTAGCCAGTCAGTAATCATCCCTTTCCCTACTCCCCGCAGGAGATCACTGTCCGATTCAGAGGAGGCTAAACCTGAATCCCGTGTGGATGATGGAAGTCCAGGATCAACAGACTTCACCCGTGCAGGTCCGTGGCCTTTTGGAATACCTACTGTGAGATCGCAGTGGCTGCTAGTCGTAACTGATGGTTCAACACAAGACCTAGGAGACGTCCGGCGTGGGGCAGCCTTGAACGGAGGTGGGAGAAGTTTCCGCAGGGGAGGGAGATGCAAGGATTGACTGGGCAAGGAGCCAGCAAGTCATGAAGAGGCATTGGAGGAGAGTCCAAGAAAAATTTGTGGGTGGAATGGGGGAGGTGTAGGGGAAGACAAGCCATGGGGGGAGTCCACCGGGATCTTAGAGGGGGCAAAGGGGGTTAGTTGAGACCTTGGTGCTGGTCTGGACAGGGAGGTGGTGGGAAGACCAGGCTGTCCTTGGTAAGAGACGAGACAATGCCTCCCCTGGATCTCGGTCTCAATCCCCAACAAAGTCCAGTATCTTCTGTGAAACATCTTCAGTGTTGGCACGTGGCCAAGTGGTTAAGGTGCCGGTCTGGTGATTTGAAGGTCGCTAGTTCGAGCCTTGGCTGAGGCAGCGTGTTGTGTCCTTGAGCAAGGCACTTAATCACAGATTGCTCTGCGATGACACCAGTGCCAAGCTGTATGGGTCCTAGTGCCCCTCCCTTGGACAACATCGGTGGCGTGGAGAGGGGAGACTTGCAGCATGGGCAACTGCCGGTCTTCTATAAAACCTTGCCCAGGCCTGCGCCCTGGAAACCTTCCAAGGCGCAAATCCATGGTCTCACGAGACTAACGGATACCTATTTATTTTCTGTGAAATACCTTGGTGACTGATGGAGGCAGGGAGAGGTCGGGCTGATGGGACAGCTGCCGGGAAGGGGACAGGCTCGTCATCGAAGCAGAGCCGTAAGGTTGTTGTCTGTGAGGAGGAAGTCGTGGGTCCTGGAAAAACCCAGCCAGCAGACAGCAGCTGTGGAATCACTAATGGAAGGCGAGCAGAGGGGGTGAGGTGGGGTCTGTGAAAGGTGGGGAAAATGGAGGGACAAAGTGAAGGCTGATCTTGGTGGTGGTATGGTCACTTCTCAGCCCCTCCTTTAAGGTGTGAGTTTATAGAAATATACAGCACGTGACTCTTCAGCCTATCTTGTAGTGTTGTCTGTTGGCACTCATCCCATTTTCACACTTTAGTACCTTTTCCCTCCACAACTTTTCTAGAACATAGAAAATGTACAGCAAAATACAGGCCCTTCGGCCCACAATGCTGTGCCCAACATGTACTTTAGAAATTATCTAGGGTTACCCATAGCCTTCTGTCTTTCTAAGCCCCATGTACCTGTCCAGGAGTCTTGTAAAAGACCCAATCATATCCGCCTCCACCACCGTCACCAGCAGCCCATTCCACACACTCACCACTCTCTGCATAAAAAAAACTTACCCCTGATATCTCCTCTGTACCTGCTTCCCAGCACCTTAAAACTGCCCTGTCGCGTTGGCCATTTCAGCCCTGGGATAAAGCCGCTGACTATCCACACAATTGATGTCTCTCATCGTCTTATACCTCTCTCTCAAGTACCTGTCCAAATTCCCCACACACACACACACACACACACACACACACCTCACTCTCCCCTCCTCTCCCCTCCTCTCCCCTCCTCTCCCCTCCTCTCCCCTCCTCCCTCTCCCATTCCCTCCCTCTCCCCTCCTCCCCCACTCACTCCCTCCTCCCCTCCTCCCCCTTCTCCCCCACCTCTCTCTCCCCCTCTCTCTCTGCTCCCCCCCCCCGGAGGAAATCTGCAGGCCAGGCGGCAGCCATGGAAAAGATTAAACAGGCGGCGGTTCAGGCCGAGCCCCTTCGCTTCCTTTCCAATCCTGGTGGAGAAGTCACCTGTCCAAATGCCTTTTAAACATCGTAACTTTATCTGCCTCCATCACCTCCTCGGACAGCTTGTTCTAAATATAGAACAATATAGAATCTTGAGGGGTCACAGCCTCAAGATTCGTGGGAGTAAATTTAGAATGGAGATGAGAAGGAACTGCTTTTCCCAGAGAGTGGTGAATCTGTGGAATTCTCTGCCCAATGAAGCAGTGGAGGCTACCTCAGTAAATATATTTAAGACAAGGTTGGATAGATTTTTGCATCGTAGGGGAATTAAGGGTTATGGGGGAAAAGGCAGGTAGGTGGAGATGAGTCCATGGCCAGTTCAGCCATGAATGGCGGTGCAGGTTCGACGGGCCCAGATGACCAACTCCTGCTCCCATTTCTTATGTTCTTGTATTCGCCACTCTCTATGTAGAAAAACATTTGCCCATCAGGTCTCATTTAGATTTTTGTCCCTTCTACCTTCTGGATCTAGGCTCCACTCCTCAAGACAGAGACTCTGACTCTCTGTCCTTTATATGACCCTCATCATTTTATAAACCTCTGCAAAGCCACCTCTTGCCTTCTGATCTTCAAGTGAGAAGAATCTAGAGCAGAGGCTCCCAAGCAATGCCATGAAGCAAGGGAGTCTGAGAACCTCTGATCTAGACTATCCAATATCTCCCTGTAACCACACCTCTCCATTCCAGGCAATGTCCTGGTGGATCTCATCGGCCATCTCTCCATTGCCACGCATCCTTCCTACGGTGTGGTGACCAGAAATGTACACAACAGTCCAACTGCAGCATAACCAATGTTTTGTACAGCTGCAGTGTGTCATGCCAACCTTGTACAAAACTGGATAGAAGGAAGATGCTCCCCCAAACTGTGACAGGGGAATCACAGTGTTTGGATTCAGGGTAAGACACTTCACAAATTTTTCCATGCCAAGGGTGGCAAATTTGTGGAATTTAACTGAATTACACTTTTTATGGGCTATGGTAGTTTGTTCATTATATGCCGTGTCGTATGACATGGGCAGTTATGATCTTTCCATGGTCAAGATTGTCTTTGGCAAATTTTTCTACAGAAGTGGTTTGTCATTGTCGCCTTCTGAGCAGTGTCTTTACAAGATGGTGACCCCAGCCATTGTCAACACTCTTCAGTGATTGTCTGCCCGGAGTCAGTGGTCGCATCACCAGGACTTGTGATCTGCACCAGCTGCTCCCATGGTTTCACGTGACCCTGATCAAGGGGGCAAAGCAGGTGCTACACCTTGGCCAGGGGTGACCTGCAGGCTAGCGGAGGGAAGACGTGCCTCACACGTCCTTTGGTAGAGGCGTATCTCCACCCCACCACCATTATGGTCGTATAATGATTAAATTACAAAGCCATAATCAAGATATGAGATCGAATCCTATCATGGCTGCTGGCAAATTTTAAGTTCACTTGATCAAATACTCTCTCCTGAAGGCAAGTAGGGAGGCAGATCCAAGGAAAACCGTCACCTAACCAACGAAGAGAAAGGTTAACTAAGTTAGGACTTTATTGCTTGGGGCATAAGAGGAATGAGGGGTATAAACAGACTAAATACAAGCTGGCTTTTTTCACTGAGGTTGGGTGAGACTAGAACTAGAGGTCGTGGGGTAAGGGTGAAAGGTGAAATGTTTAAAGGGAACATGAGGATCTTCTTCATTTAGCGGGTGAAGAGAGTGTGGACCGAGCTGCCAATGGATGTGGTTGAAGCAGGTTCGATTTCAACATTTAAGAGAAGTTTGGATAACTCCTTGGTTGAAAGGAATGGAGGGCTATGATTGAGGTGCAGGACAATGGGACTAGGCAGAATAATGGTTCAGCACAGAGTAGATGGGCAGAAGGGCTTGTTTCTGTCTGTTCTCTATGACTCTCAGTCATTGTGAAGTCTGGTGGACTAGAAGAGGCCATTTGGTGCATTGTTATACTTTGTAGAGCCAGTCTAATCAGCCCTAGTCTGCCGGGCTCCTGTAGCTCTGCACATAATTTTCTCTCAATCTAATTGTGCGAGAATGGTAGACCCTGTTGCTTCCCCACACACTGCCAGTGAATTCAAGAACATTGCCAGCAAATAGTAATTACCTTGTCTTCCCCCATTATTATAAATCTGCACCTCCTGATCTTTAAATTATATGCCAATAGAAATGATACCTTCTCCCATCCCCCCCGTCCTCCCTTCTCCCGTCCCCCCTTCTCCCGTCTGTCACCCTTCTCCCATTCCCCCCTTCTCTTCTCCCCCTCTCTGTGTCTTCCTCTCCCTTCCCCCTCTCTCTCTGTCTACCTGTCCCCCTCCCCGTCTCTCTGTGTCTCCCTCCCTTCCTCCCCCCCCCCCGAGTCTCTGTCACTCATTAGTACTACAGCACAGAGTTGGCCCTCCAGCCCTTTGAGCCCCAGCAGTCTAACCCCAGGCTGGTCACAGGGCAATTTCCCATGGTTAATTACCCTACCCAGTACCTCTTTAGACTGGGAGGACCTGGAGAAAACCCACACATTCTAAGGGGAAGATGTACAGACATTCCTTACAGGACAGCGCAAATTCCATAGCAACCTGAGCTGTAATTGTGTGGTACTAGCCATTATGCTGTTGGGGCGCCCCCTACTGAAACTCATCATAAACTTCAGAATAAAGTTTGTTGTGACTGACATCAGTCGGGACACTTTTTGTGGCAGCAATACAGTACAGACACAACAAATTACTACAATAAAAAATATATGTAAATTAATAGTGCAATAATACACTATAAATAGTGCTCATGGACCTTGCAGAAATCTGATGGTAGAAGGGAAGAGGCTGTTCCTAAAATGTTTGAGTGTGTCTCTTCAGGCTCCTGTACCTCCTCCCAGATGATACTGACAAGAAGACGACGTGACCCAAGTGGTGAAAATCCTTAATGATTGATGCCACCCTCTTGAGGCCCCACCGTCTGAAGGTTTCCTCGATGAGGGGGAGGCTTGTGCTCGTGATGGAGCCAATGGTGTCTACAGTCCTGTGAAGCCTCTTGTGATCCTGTGTATTGGTGCCTCCACAGCAGGCAGTGATGCAACTAGTCAGAATGCTCTCCACCATACAGCAGGAGAAACCGGCTAGTCTTTGGTGACAATCCAGATCTTTTTGAACTATGAATGGAGTTTAGTCGCTGGCGTGCCTTCATCATGACTGCATCAGTATGGTGGTCCCAGGATAGATTCCCCGAGATGTTGACGGCCAGGAACTTGAAGCTGCTCACACTTTCCACCACTGACCTCTCAATGAGAAACCTTATGGGGCTGTCTACTGTGTCTGGTGTGCCCGATGCAACCTCCTCTACATTGGTGAGACTCGTCGTAAATTGGGCGGGGGGGGGGGCAGCTTCGTCGAGCACCTCTGCTCCATCAGCCTAACGTGGAACTTGCCAGTGGCTGAACATTTTAATTCTGATTTCCATTCCCATTCCGACATGTCCGTCCGTGATCTCCTCTTGTGCCAAGATGAGGCCACCCTCAGGGTGGAGGAGCAACACCTTATATTCTGTCTGGGTAGCCTCCAACCTGATGGCATGAACATCGATTTCTCCTTCTGGTAAATTTTTTTCCTCCCCCTGCCCTCCTATTCTAATCCCCACTCTAGCCTTTTACCTCTTCTCACCTGCCTATCACCTTCCCTTTCTCCTGTTGTCCACTCTCCTCTCCTATTAGATTCCTTCTTCTCCAGCCCTTAACTTTCCCATTCCAGCTGGCTTCACCTATCACCTTCCAGCTAGCCTCCTTCCCCTCCCCACACGTTTATTTAGTCTGGTGCCTTCCCCCTTCAATTTCAGTCCTGAAGAAGGGTCTCAGCCCAAAACATCGCTGTTTGTTCATTTCCATAGATGCTGCCTGACCTGCTGAGTTCCTCGAGCATTTTGGCATGTGTTGCTTTGGATTTCCAGCATTTGTAGACATTTTCTTTCTTTTTAATTTTTAAATCTTTTTATTAATTATTATTGAAAATCAACAAAAAATACATTAAAGTAATCAAATCAACATATCAATATGTACAATAAGAGTTAAACTATCGAGGGAGGAGAAGATGGCGACGCGACGCAGAACGCGTGGCCGTTCCGAATGATATCGTAGGGGTTAACTAGGATGCCGTGCACAATCCTGATTTGATGGAGACAGCCGTGAGAAGTACAGAGGAACATCTGGAGAAACTTCTGAAATGTCTACTTCGCTGCCGCTGCTACTGTGTGATCGAGAATCTCCGGAGGGGAAGGCCCCAAATCCTCGGCTTTGCCTATTGCCTGTTGCCGGGGCTGGGGTCGAAGCGCTCGGCAGAGACTGTGCTCGGTGTCGGAGGCTCGAAGTTTTCGGACGGACTCGGAGTCGGACTGTGGTCAGATGCTTCCAGGATGCTGCATCGGCAAGTTTGCGGCGCTGGAGGTTCACCGTCTGCGTGATATGATGGGACTTTCGAGAGACCTTGAGACTTTTACCGTGCCCATGGTCTGTTCTTATCAAATTACGGTATTGCTTTGCACTGTTGTAATTATACGTTATAATAATGTGGGTTTTGTCAGTTTTTCAGCCGGTTTGTCTTGTGTTTCTATGATATCATTCTGGAGGAATATTGTATCATTTCTTAATGCATGCATTATTAAATGACAATAAAAGAGGACTGCGTGTCCTCATAATCTAAAAAAAAACTGATTAACCAAACTAAACAGTATATCAATAATAAGAAGAAAAAAACAAAATGTTAAAACTATAATTTTTTTTGGAAAAAAGAAAGAAGGAAAAAAGAACCCCTACCAACTAAAACAAAAAAAAACCCCTACTAACCAAAAAAAAAAAAAAAAAAAAAAAAACCATTGGGAGCACAACCCCAGACCTATACGCCATACAAGCTTCCATAAAAGAAAAACATCAATCCGCCAACCAAATCCACTTACACAAGAATCAGAAGGGGACTTGTAGACATTTTCATGTTAATGAAGACTGGTGTTTGTTCTCCCAACTTCCCCTTCCTGAAGTCTGCAATCAATTCCTTGGTCTTACTGATGTTGAGTGCAATGTTGCTCTTGCAATTCCACCCGACCAACTAATCTAAGTCACTCCTGTAAGCCTCCTCGTTGCCACCTCTCAATCTAAACCTAGCTTCTCTATTCTGACCAGGTAGGTGAATGCTAGTCTTATGCTTGAGAGATTATCTCCTTGGGATGTGTGGGTTATTCTTTTTTTTGCAGATCTCGGCCAAGATGAGAATCTGTTCCCTGTAGCATCTCAGAGTCCTTCTGCGTTCCTGAAAACCTGGACAGAGCGAGACGTCCTGTCAGCAGGGGGCAGGAGAGCTCCATTTATCGCTTCAGTGACCAGGATGGGAAATAGCAAGGCAACGAGTTACCAGAGGCAGAGGCAAGTACCAACACTGCCCTCACGTTGTTTAGGCAGAAATCCAACACGACAGAGATCGATCTTTAAGTACATGTAAATAATATATCTTTATGAGCCCAATGTTCTTTACAGTCAGTGAAGGGTTTCCGAATTGTAATTCAGGTTGAAGTTAAAAACTGTACAGTGCTGTGCAAACGTTTTACATGCTTATGTATACCGAAGATACCTAAAACTTTTATACAGTACTGTTGTAATTTTATGTATTGCACTGTACTTCTGCA
This sequence comes from Mobula birostris, assembly GCF_030028105.1. Taxonomy (NCBI): domain Eukaryota; kingdom Metazoa; phylum Chordata; class Chondrichthyes; order Myliobatiformes; family Myliobatidae; genus Mobula; species Mobula birostris. The sequence continues at coordinate 15,275,386 of NC_092379.1, forward strand.
AAAAAAAACAAATTTCATAACGTGAGTGAAGAGCCATTCTATAATGACCAATAAACCAATTTGTAACCCAGGTTAATTAAACCCAAAGATGTAATGTTGGAAAGCTCCACCTGTGGAGGGATGAAAATATGGTTTAAAAAAAGAGAACTTGGGGGAAGCTATGAACGAGGCGTGGCTGACACAGCACGGGAAAGCGAGAGAAACGCAGCAAACTATTAGAAACTAAAGATATAAGAGCGTTAAAAGTGGAATTAGTCATGCGTATCTCTACCCTACTTACTTGGAAAACCTCAGGGTGAAAAGCCTGGAGGAGATACGATGGTGATAAAGGATTGCTTGAGGCTACATCTATAACACGCCATCAACTGTAACGAGACAATATCGGCAGGGACGAGCGTCCAAGATCTCCACCGTGTAACCGGGAATTAGTTCTGTTAAATCACACCGAGGAATTTGGTGAGGTTTTTTTGTGTAAGTATTGTAAATTGACTTTCCGTGGATGATCAACTATTTCATCCAACAAAACAAGATGGCTAGCCACCCAAGATGAAGAGCCAGCGTGGGAATGAACTGTTTCATGACGTGGAGGATTTAATGTGGTTGGATGTACAAGTTTATTTTCATTCGAAGGATCTGAATTTGATTTTCTGCAAGAACTGGTCATTTTCACAAAGAATTTGATAGGTTACTGAACAAGAATCATTTTGTTTAAAAGTTGTGATGTTGGAAAATTGTCGTGAAAGGAGTTGAGCTGTATAGATATATAATGTTTGAATTTCAATTTGTAGACATACTGACTTGGACTGAAACTGAAGTTAACCATAATACTTCAGAATAGGAATTCAATTAGTTTTCTAACAGAGAAGAAAAAAAGGAAAGTTTAGTCTGTAAACCTTTAGATGGGGAATAATACTAGATCTAATTAGTTAGAGAAATTGCAGTAACAAAGGTTATTCTAATGAATATCACTGATTCTAACTAAAGAGGAATTTGGTTTTTGTTTGATGTCTTAGATTTGGAACCTAAACAGAATGTTGTAATTTTGAATTGTTCTTACTCATGTAAATATTTTGTATATCTTGTTTTTTTTTAAATAAATAAAACTTAACACCATAAGTGTGAGTTTTCTGGTCACTGCCTCTTTCTGATATCTAGAGCTTCTGATGACTTACTAGCCCCTGGTGTAGTACTATGTAATTTGATTTTTCTCATAGAGTGCGGTGACCAGTCGCATAAGATAAGACGAGTGCTACACAGGTGTTACGTAAAACTTGGCGAGCCAGCCAGGAGGCAGTTACTAGATAACCAGTAGCATACCGATTAGGATACAAAGCACTGGAAGAATCTTATTGTTCAAACTCACTTGTTCAATTAAGACCTACAGTGAAAGAAAATGGAAGTCTTGGAGGAAAAGGGTGTCAAAATCCCAAATGCTGCTTCAGTCAGTGGCATAACAGAAAAAGATGAGGAAATACTAGACTTCCTAAAAGAATATGGTTCAGTTGCCAGACTTATTCCTCTGACTGACCCCGGTGAAGAATTTCCTAAGTGCCTCATACAACTTTTGGCTCTGCAGTGCAAGATCTCCAGCCCTTGCACTCAACAGGCAAGTGGTGACCAAAAAGTTTCCTACCATGTAGTCACTTTAGCCGGTGTTTACACTCAGAAAGTTGGAAGAGACTCTACTCAAGCTTACCTTGGTGGGTTGAAAACCTTAGCAAAGTGCAGTGGGAAGGATTATGATGAAATCCTGAGAGAGATGTGAACCCAGATCAGTGAAACCCTTACTATCGAGAGAAGGGAAACAGTCACTGTTCAAACTGCTGAAGATGTACGTGACAAGACCACAACTCTTCAATTTCGAGCTAATTGCCAGAAACAGGTCTAGCTGCTATGCAGAATAACTCGGTCCCTGAAATACAAACTAAGGGAGTTGCAGTGAACCTACCCCTCTCTCCCAATGATCTAAACTCTCCAGAAATTCAAAGTGGAGCACATTGTGCCCAGTAATGACTTGATGACTCATGGCCATCCACCAGTAAGGCTCTGAACTTTTTCTGGTAGAACGCCTCGTCCACCTAGTGAGGTGGATTATGAGATGCTAGTGATGCTGAGATGACAGACTCCCAGTTAGCATGCTAGTGTTGAACTGCTCTTGCAAGACCCAAGTGTGTCAGAGCTTCGTAGAACACCAATAATATGTGAAAGTAATCTTCCACCAGCTTCTGACATCATCAAGTCCATAAGCCCCGGAGCTTCACCTGCAGTTTACGTGAAAGTCCAATATTCAGCTTTTGCCACTATGGAAGATGGTGATGAATTATTTGCCAAATTCATGAACATTGTACAGAGCATGTCTGCCTACCTACAGCAGCTGCAGGTAGCGTTGACACTGTAAAGCAAGGCGGAGTTGCTGAAACTGAGGCTAACAAGCGTCTCTTAAAGCAGTTTTGTAGGAGATGTTGGGACTGATCCCCAATGTTAGAGCTGCAACTGGAACTGAAAAAACAAAACCTGCCATCATTTACAGACTATTGACATTTCTACACCGAGGAAGACAAGCATGTTTCCAGAACCGCTCACACGGAACAACATTTAGGAACAGTTGAACAACGTGCCGGTATACAGTCTCACTCCACAGGTGCCTGTAAAGAGGATGATGTAGCACAGCCAATTTCAGTTACTTCTCAACTGGCTAAACAAATCGCTGAGCTTCAAAGTCAGCTAGCTACCCTGCAAGCCACGAAACAACGAGGGTAAAAGCAAGCTCTAAGATAGTAGGTGATATGCTACTAAAAGGAAATGCTGACACAAAAGATAAACTAGAGTCCACAACCACTAACAAACAGCCAAGTGTAAAACCAAAACCTTGGTACTGTTTCAAAAGTGGCGAAAATGGGGGACACAGCCAGCTCTTACTGATATGAACACAATCCGACTCTAGTAGCGGAAGAGTGAAGAGAGTTTGAAAAGAGATGGAGTGAGAGGGAGCCAAGTCATGGTACTCCTAAACCTCATTTTAAACTAGAAGCGGTTCCTGTTGCGGGACCAACAGGGTCTGATGTTAGCAAAGCACCTCCCAAAAGCTCCAGGATGTTGCTCAGTGAAACAAAACCCGAGGAAGTGCGGGAACACATCTTGAAGTTTACTGGAAGTCAACGGGTGAACACGGGTTGTGGTTGAAGTTAGCGCTGACGCTGTGCAAGCTGTACATGGGCGTCGTCTTGTCCAACAAACAGCACCTGCCGCAGATGTCGCCATTGTGTAGGTTCGATCCTTAATGATGCATTCAAGTGCTAGTCCTGACAGTTACACACAGGAAGATTAGTGTGGGGGATTACCAGTCATCTCTCATCTCTCTGATGCTAAGATTACAGACTCCTAGTTAACTGATCCTTGTATTAGGGAAGTCATCGAGCAGATGGAAATTGGAGAAAAACCATCCCCTTCAGTGAGAAACACAATCCCCAGACGACCCTACCTTCTCAGAGAATGCAATTGTCTAGAGCTAGAGGACGGAATTCTCTACAGGAATTCTCTTTAGGTACAGAGGAGATGTCAGGGCTAAGTTTTTTACGCAGCCAGTGGTGAGTGTGTTGTATGGGCTGCCAGCAACAGTGGTGGAGGTGGATGCCATAGGGTCTTTTAAGAAACTTTTGGATAGATACATGGAGCTTAGAAAAATAGAGGGCTATGGGTAACCCTAGTAACTTCTAAGGTAGGGACATGTTCGGCACAACTTTGTGGGCCGAAAGGCCTGTATTGTGCTGTAGGTTTTCTATGTTTCTATGAAAAGATTAACCGAAGATAAAACAACATACCAGCTTGTCTTACCTGAGAAGTTTCAATCTGAGATACTTAAGAGTTTCACAATGACTTTGGTCACATGGGTATTGATCGTACCCTGGATTTAGTCAGAAGCCGGTTCTGTTGGCCCAAGATGGCTGCTGATGTAGAACACAAGACTAAAACATGCGGCCAATGTGTAAGAAGAAAGACCTTGCCTGTGAAAACTGCTCTGTTAGTGAATATTGTGACTACTTGACCCCTGCAGCTGGTCTGCATGGACCTTTTTGTGGTAGAACTCAATCAAAGTAACACAAAAGATGTGTTAGAAATAACTGATCTTTTCACTAAGTATGCTTTTTGGCTGGGTGTAGGAATAGCCAAAGCCAAGACGGTTGTGAAGTGCCTTTGGGAGCATTTCATCTCACATTATGGTTATCCTGAGTGCCTACACAGCAATAGAGGGGCTGACTTTGAATCCCACTTGATTAAAGAACTGTGTGACATAGCTGGAATTCAAAAAGTCAGAACTACACCATATCATCCTATTTGTCGGACCCTGTCGAAAGGTTTAACAGGACCCTTTTAAATATGTTGGGAGCTCAGGAGACGAAAGATAAAAGTCGCCGGCAAGAATTTGTGAAACCTCTAGTCCGTGCTTATAATTGCACCAGGAATGAGGCAACTGGCTTTAATCTGTATGAATTGATGTTCGGATAACAACCCAGACTCCCAGTCGACTTGGTTTTCGGACTACCCTTGAAAGACAAATATGGAAAATCACAGTCTCAGTATGTACAAAATTTGAAATCCTCGTCTTGAGGAAAGCTTCAAGATAGCTACAAGGAACTCACAGAAAAAGGCAAACCAAAGCAAGACCAGATGTGACAAACGTGACAGCTTCCGAGTTGAAGGAAGGAGACCGAGTGCTAGTAAGGAATGTGCGCCTGCGAGGTGAAAACAAACTTGCTGACAAATGGGAAGAAACGGTCTGTGTAGTGGTGAGCCAAGCTGGTGATCTGACTGTCTACAAGGTATGTCCTGAGAACCAGCCTGGGCCCATACAAACATTACATAGGGATCTGTTACACACATCAAGGTTGCTGGTGAACACAGCAGGCCGGGCAGCATCTCTAGGAAGAGGTGCAGTCGACGTTTCGGGCCGAGACCCTTCGTCAGGACTAACTGAAGGAAGAGTGAATAAGGGATTTGAAAGTTGGAGGGGGAGGGGGAGATCTGAAATGATAGGAGAAGACAGGAGGGGGAGGGATGGAGCCAAGAGCTGAACAGGTGATTCGCAAAAGGGATATGAGAGGATCATGGGACAGGAGGCCCAGAGAGAAAGAAAAGGGGGAAGGGGGGAAGCCCAGAGGATGGGCAAGGGGTATAGTCAGAGGGACAGAGGGAGAAAAAGGAGAGTGAGAGAAAGAATGTGTGTATAATAAATAACAGATGGGGTACGAGGGGGAGGTGGGGTATTAGCGGAAGTTAGAGAAGTCGATGTTCATGCCATCAGGTTGGAAGATACCCAGACGGAATATAAGGTGTTGTTCCTCCAACCTGAGTGTGGCTTCATCTTTACAGTAGAGGAGGCTGTGGATAGACATGTCAGAATGGGAATGGGACGTGGAATTAAAATGTGTGGCCACTGGGAGATCCTGCTTTCTCTGGCGGACAGAGCGTAGGTGTTCAGTAAAGCGGTCTCCCAGTCTGCGTCGGGTCTCGCCAATATATAGAAGGCCACATGCTCCCTTCCCTTCTAAAGACAATGAACAACTTTCTCCTGTCCCTGTTCACAAGTACACAACTTGCAGGAGTACTAAGAATGAGCAGTCGGTTGAAGAGGACAAGGATGAGGTTTATTACCTCAGACCAAGACTTGACATCATAGCTAAACCTTCTAAGAGTCGAGAAATTTGTGAACAGTTACACAGAAGAAATGGTGGCCTCCAGCCCAAGCCCAAACCAGCCCCTTGCAGACACTCCAGTTGCAGACCCAGTGCTGGAATCCCAAAGAAATGCTGCCTGGCCTGCTGCGTTCACCAGCAACTTTGATGTGTGTTGCTGAAATGACAGTTACTTACCTTATGTAGAGGAATCCACTGTAAAAGGTAAATTGCCTGTTAGTCCTGAAGAAAACCCAGTGGAAAAAACAACTGAGAAAATGTGTAACCAGTACATCCAACAGACGAAAGAGGTCTGGGAAATTCGTCAATCCCAGATAAGTCTGAGACTCGACAAAAGAAAGAGACGTGATGAAGAGTTGACTAGAAAAGATACGACGAATGAAAATTCTCACAAAGAAGAGCCTGAACTTACGTGGTTTTCTAGAAACAGAGAAAAGCCTAGAACTCTGACATATCCTGAGCTGGGAAAACCTATAGTGACAATAGTTCAGTCCCCTTTCCAAGCTCTGAGTTCAACTGCAAATATCCCAGGAGGGAGGAGAAGATGGCGGCACGACGACAGCGCGCGCGGCCACTTCGGTGATGAGTATCTGTTATTTGTTAAGTAGGGGGACCGTGCAAAATTCTGATTTAATGGAGACAGACGTGAGAGCACAGTGGAACATCTGGAAAACTTCTGAAATCCCCGCTTTGCTGCCACTGCTACTGTGTGGTAACCGGAATCTCCGGAACTGAAGGTTCGGAGATCCTCGGCTTTGCGAGTTTCAGCGGCCAGGGAGGGGTCGAAGGCGCTCGGCAGAGGATGGCGCTCGGGAGGCTGTGTCGGAGAGACTGGTCGGAAGCTCGAAGTTTTCGGACAGATGGACTCAGTGTCGGCTGTGGTCGGCTGCTTCCAAGGCATCAGCAAGTTGACGGTGCCTGGAGGTTTACGGCAGGGAGTTTCTCCCTTTTGCCGCCTGCTATCGGGGACTCGGGAGTCGATCGACTTGGGGACTTTGAGAACTTTTTTTTACAGTGCCTATGGTCTGTTCTTTATCAAATTATGGTATTGCTTTGCACTGCTGTAACTATATGTTATAATTATGTGGTTCTGTCAGTGTTAGTCTTTGGTTTGTCCTGTTTTCAGTGATATCACTCCGGAGAAACATTGTATCATTTCTTAATGCATGTATGCATTTCTAAATGACAATAAAAGAGGACTGAGTGTTCTCATAATCTAAAAAAAAACTAATCTAAAATCGAACTGCTGTAGAATCTCTTCCAGATTTCACAAGTGTTGAACACACCAACCCCATTACAGTGCAGCCTGTAGCTGTATGCAAAGGGACTTGCACAACTTCAAAGGGGAAGGGTGTAACCCAGGTTAATAAACCCAAAGATATAATGTTAGAAAGCTCCACTTGTGGAGGGATGAAAATGAGGTTTACCGAATTTAAATAAAGAATTTGGGGGTGGGGGGGAAGCTACGTAAGAACAAGGCAAGGTTGATACAGTGTGGGAAAGTGTGAGAAACGCAGCAAACTGCTAGAAACTTAAAGATATAGACTGTTAAAAGTGGAAGTAGTGAGTATCTCTATCTTACTTGAAAACCTCAGGGCGAAACCCCTGGAGGAGGGACGATGGCGATAAAAGATCTATTGAAACCATGGCAATAACAAACAACAATGAGACAACATTGGCAGAGATGAGTGTCTGAGATCTCTACCATGTAACTGGGAATTAGTTCTGTTAAATCACACCAAGGAATTTGGTCAGGTTTTTTTTTGTGTCAGTGTTGTGAATCAACTGTTTGTAGATGATCAACTATTTCATCCAACAGACCAAGAAACAAGGTGGCGAGCCAGCCAAGCTGAAGAACAAAATGCGGGAACAAAATGTTTCATGACGTGGAGGATTTAATATGGTTGGATGTACAAGTTTATTTTCATTCTTGGGATCTGAATTTGATTATCTGCAAGAACTGATTATTTTTGCAAAGACTTTGATAAGTTGCTGAATGAGAATTACTTTGCTTAAAAGTTGAGATGTTGGAGAATTGTCATGAAGGGAGTTAAGTTGTATAGATATATAATTTTTAATTTTCAATTTCAATTTGTAGACAAACTGACTTGAACTGAAGCTGAAGTTAACCGTAATATTAGTTTTCTAATAGGGAACGAAAAAAAGAAAAGTTTACTCTGTAAACCTTTAGGTAGGGAATAACACTAGATCTAATTAGTTAGAGAGATTGCAATAAGAAAGATTATTTTAGTGAATATCACTGATTCTAACTAAACAAGAATTTGTTTTTTGTTTGATGCCTGAGATTTGGAACCTGAACAGAATGTTGTAATTTTGAATTGTTCTTACTCAGGTAAATATTTTGTATATCATGTTTTTTATATAAACAAAACTTACCTCCAGAAGTGTGAGTTTTCTAATCACTGCCTCTTTCTGACACCTAGAGCTCCTGATGACGTTCTAGCATCTGGTGTAGTACTATGTAGTTTGATTTTCTCATAAAGGGTGCGATGACCAGTCACATGAGATAAGACGAGCACTACATAGGTGTTACAAATCGTTTGGAATCAAATGACCTTGCCTGGTGTCTGACGGGAGCAAAGGATGTTGGGAATAGTGTGGGGGTGCCACGGGAGGGGGGTGGGGCAGGTGGCAGAGAAGGAGTGCCGGGGCGGGGCAGGTGGGTGTGGATGGCACAGGTACAGACACACCCAGCCCTGAGGCACCAGGCAAGGTCATTTCATTCCAAACAGTTGGCTGATTGATCATTACAGAATGTCTCTCTGGTGCTTCCCTCTCCCCTCCCCTTTTCTCAACCATGATTCCCCTCTCCCTGCCCTCTTCCCACCCTCAGTCCACAATAGAGACCCAGTACAGTGTGATACACAAAATTACTACAGTACTGTGTGTATACCTTGGATCCTAGCTGTATACTGTATATGTGCCTAAGACTTTTGCACAGTTCTGTAGGTGTCCTGGAGGAGTGTTTTATCTGACCCATCAACTTGTGATACCAGTAAAAGTCCTTGCATTTGCAGAATTTTTTGACATTTGCTTTGGGTATTAATGTGAACTATCTTAATAAGAGCTGAATCACCTGCGATTCACTGAAACTTTTGAACTGTGCTCGTGTTGAACTTCCAGTGTCATCGTCATACTTTATTGATCCTGGGGGAAATTGGTTTTCGTTACAGTTGCACCATAAATAATAAATAGTAATAAAACCATAAATAGTTAAATAGTAATATGTAAATTATGCCAGTAAATTATGAAATAAGTCCAGGACCAGCCTATTGGCTCAGGGTGTCTGACCCTCCAAGGGAGGAGTTGTAAAGTTTGATGGCCACAGGCAGGAATGACTTCCTATGACGCTCTGTGCTACATCTCGGTGGAATGAGTCTCTGGCTGAATGTACTCCTGTGCCCACCCAGTACATTATGTAGTGGATGGGAGACATTGTCCAAGGTGGCATGCAACATCCACCTCCCAAAATATGCCGGTTGGGAGTTTACTTGAATACAGGAAATGACCCCAGGATCATTACATGCAACACCGCTGAAGGACATAGCTAAAGGGTTCAAAGGAGGTTCAGGAAAATGACTCCAGGATTCAACGGCTTGTCGTATGAAAAGCGTTTGATGGCTCTAGGCCTGTATTGGCTAGAATTCAGAAGAATGAGGGGCGACCTCATTGAAACCTATGGTGAAGGGTCTTGATGAGGTGGATGTGGAGAGGGTGTTTCCTATGGTGGGAGAGTCTAGAGCCAAAGAGGTCACAGCCTCAGAAAAGAGGGGAGTCCTTTTAGAATGGAGATGAGGAGAAACTTCTTTAGCCAGAGAGTGATGGATCTGTGGAATTTGTTCCCAAGTCTTTACGAATATTGAAGGCGGAGGTTGATAGATTCTGGATTGGTCAGGGCATGAAGGGATACAGGGAGAAGGCAGGAGATTGAAGCTGAGAGGAATAAAGGATCAGCTGTGATCAGATGGGCCAAATGGCCTAATCCTGCTCCTATATCATATGGTCCTAGGGTCTTAATTTGGGTGTCTAAATTCACTGTTTGTGTGCTTTCCAGAATCCCAGTCAAGAAAGCAGCTGCTCCATCTACTGTAGACCACCGGGAGAGTGGCTGGGGATCGCCACGGTGCCATGGTCTAAGTGGAAGGGAAGATTCAGTAAGTTCCATTTGTACTTGGTGACGGGGCTTTGTGAAGGTCTCACTTTAAGTGGGGGCATGATACAGCCCAGGACTTGGGCAGCTGTCCGGAGTAGGTGCAGTACACTCGTCAATCCTGTCAAACAAATTCAGCCCGTTGGAGGAATGGGTGATTTAATTGACCACTGATGGACATTTTTCCCCAGTACCTCGATGGCGTGGCTGCACCCGGCTTCCAGGTCAGATCATAGATGCAAGAGATTCAGCAGGTGCTGGAAATTTTGAGCGACACGCATGATGCTGGAGGGACACAGCAGATCAGGAACCTTCTACGGGAGGGGAATAAACAGTCATTGTTTCAGGGACCCGCCATGAGTCCCTTTATAGATTTCCCTCCATGGATGCTGCCTGACCTGCTGAGTTCCTCCACCACTCTGTATGTGTCCAGGTCCCCGGACGTGGCGCTCAATGCTCGTGCACCTTGGCAGGTACTGATGCTGGCCTCGGGAGTTGGCAAAGTGCAGAATCCCGAACAGCGGCGCAAGTCTTGACTGAATCATGTGTCCCAATGTTCAAAGTGCTACCGGTGAGCTGTTTCCTCCTCGATACCTCAACAGTCCTCATTCCTGGGCAACGTTCCCTCTCATTTGTAAGTCAAAAAACAGTGTGCGCAAAAAAAATCTTGTGCTGTGCCATTTTTTTGCAACATGTGTGGACTGAATAATTTCCTTAATAAAAACAGAACAAGTAAGCCAGTTCTAAAATCTGCAGACAAATCATCGCAAACTCCACGCTGTCAGCGCTGTCCGCATCAGAAACCGGAAAAGGAAATGTGACTGTGTATAAAGGCATCCGTTAGTCTTGCGGGACCATGAATCTGCGCCTGGGAAGTCTTCACTCTCCAGGGCGCAGGCCTGGGCAAGGTTGTATGGAAGACCAGCAGTTGCCCACGCTGCAAGTCTCCCCTCTCCACAACACCAATGTTGTCCAAGGGAAGGGCATTAGGACCCATACAGCTTGGCACCGGTGTCGTTGCAGAGCAATGTGTGATTAAGTGCCTTGCTCAAGGACCCAACACGCTGCCTCGGCTGGGGCTCGAACTCACGACCTTCAGGTCACTAGTCCAATGCCTTCACCACTTGGCCATGTGCCCACACTGTGAGTGTGATTGTGTACGATCGTGAAATATACTTAACATGCTGACGAGGTAGAGGACAACAACCTTTTGTGAGCAGTTTAAATTCCTTTTTGCGCTAGTAGCAAAAGATGTGCGTGCGCGCGCACACCTTAGAGGGAACGTTGTTTCTGGGGACTTTCCACTGTCCAAGTCCTCTCCTCACCCAGCATTCCCTGATACTGTCTCCCATTCCCGATCTCTATCCTCATTAGCCAGTGAGCTGTTTCCTCCTCATTAACTAAATAATCCTCATTCCTGGGGACTTTTCTAATCCTCACTTTCCACTATCAAATTTTCTCTTCACTCTACCTCCCATTCAAGATCTCTATCCTCATCACCCACCCCAGCATCAGACTCCCTCAGTTGGTATAATAAGAGGAAGCAACTTATAAAGTAATCAGACTTACTGACCTATTGCCCTCTCAAATAGAAACCCATCGGGACAACAAATCAGAGCAGTCAAAAGGGGAATTAAACCAAACAGTGTTGAACTAATATAATAAATCCTTATGAAAGTTTATTATTCATCAGTCCAGAGTAGTCAAACAATTTGAATTCTGTCCAAATGAGAAATTTCCTGCCATTGGTGGAATCGATCTATCATTGTGACATACGAGAGAAAGCAAAAAGGGATTGCAGGTGTTGGAAAGGAAGAAGAAAATGAATTAGGCGAGTGAGGAGGCGAGGGCGGGTGTGGGTTTTCGGAAATATTAAGATTCAGCGTTTTTACCAGTTTGAAATTGTGTCTCTGTCGCAGTGGAGAAGGCCGGAGGGGAAGACAGGTTTAAGGTGAGAGGGGGAAATTTAAGAGGCAACTGGAGGGCAAGTTGCTCACATAGAGGGTATTGTATTTATAGAAAGAGCTACCAGAGGAAGTGGTTGAGGCAAGTGTAAAACACTTTTGCAAGACATTTGAACAGGTAGATGGATTGGAAAGGTTTTGGGATATGGGCCCCAACGTGGGCAAATGGGACTAGGCTAGGTGGGCACTTTAGTCAGTGGGTTGGGCCAGTTTCAGTGATGGATTGCTCTATTGCGTTTCCTTGTGCTGGACTCCTCCAGGAAGGCAAATAGATCCTTTCCTCCCCAACCATCTTCACTGTCCACCACGAGACCAAAGCTGGTGGCATTTGCAAACATATTAATTCTGTCTCCTACGTTCTCTTCCAAATCATGAATATACACAACATATATTTTTAATGCTAATTTTGATGTCTTTGCACTGCTACCACAAACCAACAAATTTCACAACACACAAGTCAGTGTTAATAAGGCTGGTTCTAGACCTTCACTGGGCCTTCTCTCTCCGGAGGTACCCTGTGCTTGCCGGATCAGTACTCGTGGGGAGTAGGCATGAACTCGGGTTCAGTTGTTTCAGATGAGAGAAACTGGGTGGATTGGGTAAAGTCTAGATTCAGGCCTGACAGCTTGTTGTGCCTGACGTTAGGACTAGATGCAAGGAGGAACACTTGGGAAAATTCCATCCAAGCTCTCATGCTCTACCAGCTTGGTTTGTAGCAAGTTTACCACTTCATAGTTCAAGAACACTTGACTGTGACGAATGACATTCTAGCCATTCCTTCCCTGCCTTTTCCTCAGCAGATCAACACCTCTTCCAACGTGTTTTACCGTGACTGGATGACCCCGACCTTGAGTGCTGACGTTGCTGGATTCCCATTGTGTGGAACAAGGCTCCTCTCAACCCCAGTGATGCAGGGGAATGACCCACAGGAATGTGGTATGTACTGAGGGGCACAGGTGACCCAGGGATGGTGGTCCGTACTGAGGGACACAGGTGACCCAGGGACGGTGGTCAGTACTGAGGGACACAGGGGACCCAGGGACGGTGGTCCGTACTGAGGGACAGGTGTGACCCAGGGACAGTGGTCCATACTGAGGGACACAGGGGACCCAAGGACGGTGGTCCGTACTGAGGGACAGGTGTGACCCAGGGATGGTGGTCCGTACTGAGGGACACAGGTGACCCAGGGATGGTGGTCCGTACTGAGGGACACAGGTGACCCAGGGACGGTGATCCATACTGAGGGACACAGGTGACCCAGGGATGGTGGTCCGTACTGAGGGACACAGGTGACCCAGGGACGGTGGTCCGTACTGAGGGGCACGCGTGACCCAGGGACGGTGGTCCGTACTGAGGGACAGGTGTGACCCAGGGACAGTGGTACATATTGAGGGACACCTTCCCCAGGGACTGTGTTACGTACTGAAGGATCCAGGTGACCCGAGGATGACGGTGTGTCCTGCAAGTATCAGCTTTTAAAAGCAGCCACTCATTCCGTCGGATTATGGAGCATACACGAATGTTGCTCTGCAGTTTGCTGTCATTTGTTGGGGTTGTTCTGAGGCTCTGGAAGGGAAGGCAGCAGAGATATTCTGAGGTTTAATGTACTGTGTCACTTGGTCAGTAAGACTCTTCACTCTGACTTCAACCGCCTCATCAGTGAGTCTGGGTTTGAGCTTTCTCCTGCCATTCTCAGACACTGCTGCTCCAGTTAATGACCTGGTCCCACACTGAATGCCCAGAATGGTGCCTGTTTATTCATTTCCTTAAATGCTCCCTGGCCTCTGAGTTCCTCCAGCAGTTTGTGTCTGCTGCTTTGGATTTCCAGCAGCTCTTCGTGCTAACGAGAACTGTTCTCTTGACTTCCCCTTCAATAGACAATAGGTGTAGGAGTAGGCCATTCAGCCCTTTGAGCCAGCACCACCATTCACTGTGATCATGGCTGATCATCCACAATCAGTACCCCGTTCCTGCCTTCTCCCCATATCCCTTCGCTCCGCTATCTTTAAGAGCTCTATCTAACTCTTTCTTGAAAGAATCCAGAGAACTGGCCTCCACTGCCTTCTGAGGCAGAGCATTCCACAGAACCACAACCCTCTGTGTGAAAAAGTTTTTCCTCAACTCTGTTCTAAATGGTCTACTCCTTATTCTTAAACTGTGGCCTCTGGTTCTGGACTCCCCCATCAGCGAGAACATGTTTCCTGCCTCCAGCGTGTCCGATCCCTTAATAATCTTATATGTTTCAATCAGATCCCCTCTCATCCTTCTAAATTCCAGTGTATACAACTCCAGTCGCTCCAATCTTTCAAAATATGACAGTCCCGCCGTCCCGGGAATTAACCTCGTGAACCTACGCTGCACTCCCTCAATAGCTAGAATGTCCTTCCTCAAATTTGGAGACCAAAACTGTACACGATAATCCTGAAGTCTACAATCAAATCTTTGACCTTGCTGATACTGAGCGTGTTGTTGTAGTTGCAACATAACTCCACCAGCCAATCTAAGTCACTCCAGCTTTCCCATTTCCATGGGTGCTGCCTGATCCGCTGAGTTCCTCCAGCATTTTGTGTTTGTTGCAAAGGAAATTCTTGTTGCTGTGCAGGAAATGATGAAAACCCAGTGCTTTATTTAAAAGTGACCTCTTTCTCACGGTGAAATTAGTTTGATTGCACCAAAGTAGCTCCTGGCTTTGACTGACTGGCGTTGAATATCTTGTGTTTTGCTCCCTCCAGATCTTCCCGGTCAGAGCGACCAGGAGCCCCCTCGATCGCCGGGCTTGGTCTCAGCTGGTATTGAGCTGAGCACGGGTGAGGCGGATATTGCTGATCCCATCACTAACCGAAGAGATCCGTCGCTGAAGGCCAAGGCCCGCGCTCTCAGGCCGTGCAGCGCGTTGAGGCCAAGTGTTGCTGATAGCCCAGGGGCAGGAAGGAAGGATCAGCCTTGGGCAGGCTGCAAAGATGCTGTGAAGACGGACTTCAGCCCCGCCTGTGACCATGCAGCCTCCTTGCCACGTTTCCTTCAGTGTAATTCCACCCTGTGTCGTGAGGTAGTTCGCCAATCGCTGAGCTTGCCCGAGGGTATTTCGGACAACTGGGAGCACGGGGCTGGGTTTGGAGACAGTCCTGATCTCCTGCTGGAAGGCACTCCGCCTGCAGCAAGAGCTGAGAATCCGCCAGCCTTCGGCTGTGGACCTTCTCCGCGACCAGTGCCCGCCATGGGGGCGCGTCACCGCTCCGCAGATCTGGCCGGCCTGACCACAGGTCCTCTGCTATTTCAGGGGCCAGCCCTGCCCGTCGTTGCTCAGGTAGAGAGCAGTGCTACACACTCCCTGTACGAGACGGGGGATGGATTGTGGCCAGCAAAGGGCTGCAAGCCAGCACCCTACAACGCACCGGGCTGCGGCAGTGAAAAGTCCCACCCGCAACCCAGCATGATGGCGCTGGCCCCAGCCTCTGTGGCAGGGTGCATTCGGAAATTTAACAAGCTCTCTGTGAAAAGGGATGGTTTGAAACAAAAAAGTTCCCACTGATCTCGAAGCAAGCCCCACAGCAATCTTCCGCGCTGAGGTTTGCCCAGCAGGCAAGTACTCTGTTCGGAAGAAAGCCCATGGGGCAGGAGCATCGAGGCACGGGGCAGCCCATCAGAAGGTCCTTAAGCCTTGCAAATTTGTCAGGGCCTAGAGGAGCTGACGAGCGCTAGCAAGCGCAGAGCAGTTAGTGCATCTGAATCAAATGACCTGCAATTTTCAGGTGGCCCGGAGCGATGCTAGCTTAGCGGTGGCGTCACAGACTCTGAGGAAGACATCCAGGCCGGGTCTAAGGGAAGAAGACCCCCCCCCACCCCCGGACAACAGAAGGAAGCCAGCAACACCAGTGGGCCTCAGGCTCGCCACCCAAGCAAGATGTAGCCAGCAAGGCCGCCCAAAACAATATTTTTTGACTTTTAATGTGAGATTATCATCGGGATAGTGCTTCTAGCTTGAGGAAAGTGGGTGGTGTTTCAATATATGAGGGCTCAAGCCATAGATGTCCTTTGTCAACTGTCCACATTGCTGGCCTTCAAGCACGGCGCGAAGACCTAGACTACAAAGGCGTTTCATCCCACGCCCACCCTATTGTAGTTTTATTCAGGTGGATTGAAGGCATAGTGACCCTTCCAGTTTTCGAGACTCGGTACCAGTCCCGCCACCTCCATCGGGGTTCATTGGGCAGATTCCCAAAGATATTCCGTGTTTCCTGGTGTAGTTTTGTGTTTTGGATATACGTAATTCAAAGCATGCCTCGCAGAAGGGGAGGGGGGGGGCTTGTGACAGCGAGTCTTTATGAGGCCGGTAATTTGGAGATTCCAGTGTCTTGTCATACCTCATCGGAAAAGGCTTCTGCCTTGGGAATGCCGGATACAGGGTATCAGTTTAAGTAATGCTCACACTGTTTTTAAACATTTTCACATGAAAAACATTCAATTTTACTCTTCTTTTTTTCCCCTTGAGAAAACTTGTATTCTCGAAGCTATATATTTCTACAATAAAATCAGACTGTACCTTATTGATTTACCCTGGTTTAAAGATTAGCTTTATTTGTCAAATATACATTGAAACATACTGTGAAATGCATCGGGGGCGGGGGGGGGGGGTTGAAGGCAGGAGATTGGGGCTGAGAGGAAAAGTGGTGAAATGATGGAGCAAACTCGATGGGCCAAGCAGCCTAATTCTGCTCCTGCGTCTTATGGTCTTATGGCCTCTGTCTCCAGGACAGTCCTCCAGGCCTCCTATTTCCAGGCTTTGGCCATCAGGCTTCAACTTCTGGACGTCCATTCAGCATTTGGCCATCATTCTTCAGTAGTGACCACCGGACTAGCCGATGATGGGACCTTGAACACCAGGCACGCCCCTTGTGCTTCCCAGAACCCACTGACTTGGGACAGCCCGGCATCCATGGATGTCCTTTGTCAATTGTCCACATTGCTGGCGGAGACCTCGACTACAAAGGTCCTACATCCCATGTCCACCCTATTGTAGCAAGAGTAGGTCTGGGCCAGTGCAGAAGATGGGCGAACAGGACAATTTGTATATTCCAAGCAGCTGAAGTTTTGATCTTTTCCTCTGTGTGATAGAACAAACCCTCCCTTTGACATCCAACCTGTAAATTCTGTCTGCCAGTACTGCCCTCCCTTCTGTTGTCCACAGCCACGTCGCCCGGCGACGGAGAAAAGACCAGACAACGCAGAGGCTCTGGGGAGATGGGAGGTGCCTCCCACAATGGATCTTACCGAAGTCTTCCTTGGGCTGGGAATCCCAGGCCCCAGTCACTCATGGGATTATGAACAATCTTCCACTTGTGGAAAGGGGTTCGCAGCGTCCCAAAGATGAGCAGATTAAATTTCCCCTCGTTGAGGGTGAGGGGTTAAATCTGGAAGTCTGTAAAAAAAAAAAAAAAAAAAAAAAAAGTGGGCAGGTTAAAACTGGGAGTAGTGTCAGTGGATGATTGATGCTTGGTACAGACTCCGGGCCTGTTTCCATGTTTTACCTCTCTATGATCTATGAAATGGATTAAAAACATAAATGTTGATTTATGCGTCAGCATTCTGGTATGAATCCATTTGGCCGAGGTTCCTTTCTCCCTCGACATCTCAGAGTATCAATCCAGTTATTAAGGAGAGCAGGTGCTGGAGAAGTTAGAGTGATAGGGGAACGAGGCCCCTGTGAATCATCACTCAGGGTGTGCAGGGGTTCCCATTCTTTCTTTAATGTCATGGGCCCCTAGCATTAACCGAGGGGTCCGTGGACCCCAGCCTGGGAACCCCTGGTGTAAGTAAGCGTACATGTGAAATGTGGCCACCTCCACACAAGGTTATCAAAGCTGAGCTCCTCTTTGTACCACCAATCCTTCAAGAGAACCACAAACTTGTGGTTTGTGTGCCTCAATGACCCGGAGAGCGATGTCGGCTGGAGTCCGGGCTTTATGCTTTGTCCCTTGGTGGGGTCACCCATGCCGAACAGGTCAAAGGGTAGAGGCCAGACTAAGAGTGGTCCACCGGTCCTCCAGGTTCAGGGGGTTCAGCTCAGGGCTAACAACCCTGACTGGTCAAACAAAACTGTTACGGCAACACCAGTGAAGAGCCTTCTACATCTGAGTGTGACGGTATTCCTGAGTCTCCACCCGGGACTTGCACGACCAACAGTAGTGAAAACGGAGAGGAAGCTACTGATGGGGTGAAGGAAGCCCTGAGATGGAGGACCTTCACTGCCCTAAATGCCAGTGGCATAATGGGCAGTAAGTAAATAAGTTGTACCAATTCTATTTTAACAGGCATAACAAATGTACAAAGTTCTTCCACTACTGGACAGGGAGGTCCATGGTCCATTGGGTTAGGAACCCCCTCGATTATTGTGCGTCTATCACCCCAGAGGTCCACCTGAGTGGTGACAGCTCTATTGGTTTTAAGAAATCTACTTGAACACCACCTCACGCTACTACCACTACGTCGATTCAGGTCTAGGGGGCCGGCGTCGGGCACGATGACAAACTCTCCACTTCTCCCTCTCCCTCATCAGTGTGTTCAGTTCATCTACACGTTGTCTATGAATGAAAGGTATGCATGGTTTATTCTTGTAAATTAAAAAATTATGAATAAAGTTTATTTTGATACAGTACAATGGAAAACTTTGAACTACTACAGCACTGTGTATATATAATATGAGCTAGGGTGCCTAGCACTTTTGCTCAGTACTGTAACACACATAAAAATAGCTGGTGAACACAGCAGGCCAGACAGCATCTATAGGAAGAGGTACAGTCGACATTCTTGAAATTCCAGCATCTGCAGATTTCCTCGTGTTTGCACAGTACTGTAGCAGTTCTGTATAATGCTCTGTACTGCTGCTGAAATAAAAACTGTGGGTGGTATCTCTCGTACGTACAGAGAGAGATAGAGCTAGGGTGCCCAAGACTTTTGCACAGTACTGTAGTAATTTTATGTGTTGCACTGTACTGCTGCAAAATAAAACACATTTCATGACCTCTGTGAGTGTGGATAAACCTGATTCTGATCTGGGTCTCCATTGTGGACTGAGAGTGGGAAGGGGGCAGGGAGAGGGGAATCATGGTTGGGAAAAGGGGAAGGGAGAGGGAAGGGAGTGGGAAGCACCAGAGAGACATTCTGTAATGATCAATAAACCAACTGTTTGACATTAAATGACCTTTCCTGGTGCTTCAGGGCTGGGTGTGTCTGCACCCAGCCCATCTCCCAACCCAGCACTCCTTCCCTGCCACCTGTCCCACACCTCTCCCGCGCCACACCACCCTCACTATTCCCAACATCCTTTGCTCCCGCCAGATTTACAAACTCGCTCTTGGCTCCTTGTCGACAAATACCCCTCCCGCAGCGCTCTACCTTCACCGTTCCCGACATCCTTTGCTCCTGCCAGGTTTACAAACATTAAAAAAGCAAATACATATTCACATCTTCATGTGGTATTATTCTCAGCACTTCACACCAACCACTTTTTGGCTTAAAATTAATGTGCGTGATATCGTGCATACCATGCACAGAAAACCTTGGTCGTGTTCCCCGTCTTACTGGAACTTGCAGGTCCAGCTCATCTTTTTAAGAAGCTGAGCCATAACACAGAGTGCTTCCAGATTTGCTTTTAATGGATTTGGGCTCTTTGATAATAGTTTTGTACCTGGAAATGTTTGTGTAGGCTGCTTGTGCACTTAAAGAGGTATTGACGAGGGAAAACGTTTCCCTGGTTGCCCAGGAGATCTATGTTTCGCTTCTGCTGACCATTAAAGGAGAATCCCATCAGAAACCCATCGTTGCTGAAGCCAGTCATGTTATCACCATTATTAGTTTAGTAGTCGGAGCCTTTTCCCCCTGCGTTGTCGTGGCAACAAATGGTTAATAGAAATCATAGATCCTCAGCACTGATGGTACAGGGGGAGGTTGTTTGACTCTGTGGAGCACCTTTCAGTGACTGGGAAGAGCGTATCCATTCTGTTATAAGACCAGAATTAGGAGCAGAATTAGGCCATTCGGCCCCATCGAGCCTGCTCTGCCACTTAATCATGGCTGATTTATTATCCTTCTCAACCCCATCCTTCTGCTTTCCCCTCATAACCTTTGACAGCCCTTACCAATCAAGAACCTATCAACATCCGCTTTAATCATGGTTCATAGCTCAACAGCAAGAGAACCAGACCCTTCAGCCCGATGTGTGTCACAGCATCTATAACGGGGGCTCCCAATCTTTATAAACCCTACAACAATACCACTTACCAAACTCTTGGTCCATACCCTACAATACTTTGATGGTTAAAGTGAACATGTCGATCAGGGGTTCCCAACCTCTTTTCTGCCTTGGACCAGTGCCATTAAGTAAAGGGTCTGATAGCATGAACATCGATTACTTGTGTCTGGGGTTTCTTCTTTGTTATGTTAAAATTAAAATGGCTTCTTTCTTATGTTAATCTTTTAAACTGCTGCGTATTGAATTAAAATGGCTTCTATGTTATGTTAAATGCTGAGGAAGTCTCTAGTTAGCAATTTGCTTGGGTTATAACAGATAGCTGGTGTACTATCAGCCAGTGGGTGTCCATGTTATTCTTTCTTGGAGTGATATGCTGTCTCATATGGCTGGGAACCAAGGGCTTTTGGTGGGGAGTCGGAGGAGAGACCGTGAGGACGACGGACGTGCGGGGAAAGCTCAGGTCGATCACTCCGGGTGTTCCCGAGCCGCGAGTCGACGGGGTCAGAGGGGTCCCGAAGAGGTCCCCGAGCTCCAACATGTGCACGAAGGAATTGAACTTTGATAAGTCTGGCTCCTTTTCCATTCCTTTTTTTGTATTGAACTTCTATTAATCTCATAGACTTAGTAATATCTATAAAGTGTACTTGGTAAAATGTACTGAGTGCGCTGGCTGGCGATCGATGTTTGAAGTTGAATTCAGTGGCAGTTGTACAGCAACCAACGCAACCAACACAACCAGGAGACCGGGCGAGCGGCGGCCGGGGTTTCTCCTCGATATATACGAGCCAATATAGCTGAGCGTTACACTTGAACTTGCAATAATGCCCCCGCCTCTTCTCTATTCCCATTCCCCTCTCCCTCTCTCACCTCATCTCCTTACCTGCCCATCGCCTCCCTCTGATGCTCCAGCCCCTTTTTTCTTTCTTCCATGGCCTCCTGTCCTCACTTATTAGATTCCACCTTCTCCAGCCCTGTATCTCTTTCACCAATCAACTCCCCAGCTCATTACTTCATTCCTCCCCGCTCCTGGTTTCACCTATCACCTTGTGTTTCTCCTTCCCTTCTCCTGCACCCCCCACCTTCTAACTCTGCCTCCTCATCTTCTTTTTTCTCCTGTCCTGAGGAAGAGTCTCCGCCCGAAAATCGACTGTTGACTCTTTTCCTTAGATGCTGCCTGGCCTGCTGAGTTCCTCCAGCATTTTGTGTGTGTCGCTCGGATTTCCAGAGTCTGCAGATTTTCTCTTGTTTCTTTCAATTTTTTTTTCTCTAGTTTACTGAGCCCTAGTTCACCGGCTAAACTCCAGGTGGTCTCAGTCTCAGGAACGCGTAAGCCTCTCCACCACCACGAGTCGATGATCCTCGCTCAGCTCCTGGGAGGTTCACTCATGGTCAAGGGGACGTTTCCCGACAAAAACGGATCCAACCAAGATCTCAACGGTGGAGCTGGCAGAAGATTACACATCACAACGGCAGTGGGGGAAGACTGCAGCAGTGAAGGCTCCCCCGTTGTCTTCCACTTCATGTAACTGGATCTTGACCCTGATCTGCCAACAACTAAACAAGGAGGTTGCCCATAAAGTGACACACAGGCATTCTCCATTAAAGGGTTCCACATCCTGGATCGACCTCTACAGCCACCTGAGGACCCACCAGTAGACAACCCCCAGGGAGAACATCATACTCAATTCCCCGTCCAGTCGTTTAACAGCATGAAAGATTCATCTGTCCAACTTTTCCCTGGAGCTCCCCGTCCTGACCTCCAACAGCAACGTAGGCAGTGATTATATACTTACAGCCGGTGTGGTAACCCTTGCAGTGATTCGAGATTCAAGGCACAAGTTTGTTTGCCGTGCATCGGAACGTACAGTGGAGTGCGTCATTCACGTTAGCAACCAACACACACACACACACACGCGCGCGTGCCGGGGCCAGCCCACGAACACTGCCGCACAGTTCCAGTGCCAACATAGCATGCCCACAGAGCTTGGCAGAACAACACAGAACAGGACAAGCAATAGCCCCGTTCCTCCCTTCCACCCACACATGTTCACAACCGTGACCATTGTGAAGATCGAGTGGAGACCCAGACTCTAGCCAAACCTCTAATTTCCCACGTCCCTGTTCCCTAAACCCTAACCTGACCCCAACTCCCTTTGCTGTCCCCAAAACCATCCCTACAAACCTAAAAAAGCAATTAAAAATAGCAAAAGCAGAGCTCTAGCCTGACAAAGGTCAAAAATTAACATTTGATGCCAAATCTCACACAACTGGTTGATTTCAGAATCTCTTTGGAAGAGAAAGAGGCAAAGGAGGTTTAGGGGCCAGATGATGTTGAAAGGTGCCCAGAGGAAGTGATATTAAACTAACAGAAACGACATAAGTTGGGTAGTAAATCAAAAAGAAAGGAAATAGAATTTGAGGTGGTGATTTTGCCCATGCTGGCCATAAATTTAATCTTTGACTCCAAGGTTTTGTACACTTGGAGCTATAAGCACAGTTCTCATCATCACACCACAACAAGAATACGTTTTGCAATATTTAAGATGCAAATGAGTATGAACATGTCTTCCTCCTGTGAACAAATTCCACCCCCCCCCCATTCCCAACTGTGACCTTTTACTTCTTCTCACCTGCCTATTACTTCCCCCTGGGTCCTCTCCTCCTTCCCTTTCTCCTTGTGGTCCACTCCCCTCTCCTATCAGATTCTTTCCTCTCCAGCCGTTGACTTTTGACACTTACTCTTCCAGCCGGCCTTTTCTCCCCCTCTCCTAATCGTTTTATTCCGGCGTCTTCCCCTTCCTTCTCAGCCCTGAAGCAGGGCCTCGGCCCGCAACATTGACTCTTTCCTCTTCGCAATAGATGCTGCCTGATCTGCTGAGTTCCTCCAGCGTTTTGAATGGATTAGATTGATGTTGTAGTAGGTTAGTTAGTCAGTATAACACCGGTGGGCCGAAGGGCCTATACTGTGCTGTTCTGTTCTATGTTCTCTGTTCCGGTGCCTTGGCTTTCTGTAGTGCTGATGTGAGCAAAATTAGTGCTCATGGTCACAGAGTCATGGAGAAACAGGCCCTTCGGCCCATCTAGTCCATGCCAAAACCACTTAAGCTGCCTACTCCCATCGACCTGCACCGGGACCGTAGCCCTCCATACCCTTACTATTCGTGTACCTGCCCAAGCTTCTCTTAAATGTTGAATTCGAGCTCTCATGCACCACTTGTGTTGGCAGCTCATCCCACACTCTCACGACCTTCTCAGTGAAGAGGTTTCTCCTCATGTTTCACCTTTCACCTTTAACCCATGACCTGTGGTTGTAGTCCCACCCAACCTGAGTGGGAAAAGCCTGCTTGCATTAACCCTATCTAGACCCCTCATAATTTGGTGTACCTCTGTCAAATCTTATCTCAATTTTCTATGTTCTAAAGAATACAGTCCTAAGCTACTCAATCTTTCCTCGTAACTCAGATCCTCCAGATCCGGCAGCATTCTTATAAATCTCTAAAACAGCGGGGAGAGAAAGTGGAAATACGAAGCAAGCAGTGCAGTTTATTTACTCACACCTCTTCTCCGATAGCCCATGTGCTTCTCCCTTGCTGTTTCAGAGTTCTAACACTATTACAGGGTGTCAAGCACTTGGCAATGTCGCTGGGACGGTGAAGAGTTTTATTACCGCAGGTTCTCTGCTTCATGACTTCATTTTCTGAACTAATACTTGACGATGCTGAGATGCACCCTGGGATGTATCAGTGGAGCAACCTGGGGTCACTGGGTGTTTCGGGTCATTCAACGTCGGGCGCTCCTGCCCAGGCGACTCGGCCAGGGTTGATCAGGCCCTGGGCTTGATTGGTTCAGGGGCTACACCTCTTGATCCACTGCTCGCTCAGCAGCCTCTGTGATAG
Source organism: Mobula birostris (assembly GCF_030028105.1). Classification (NCBI taxonomy): domain Eukaryota; kingdom Metazoa; phylum Chordata; class Chondrichthyes; order Myliobatiformes; family Myliobatidae; genus Mobula; species Mobula birostris. Next base: position 15,299,361 of record NC_092379.1, read on the forward strand.
TCCTGATGGCTCTTTTCTTTGCAGACCCCGTAATGCCAAGGAGAGAGTAGGTTCTGCACAGCAGGAAGCCAGCAAAACCTCTACACCCCACCTTTATAGGCTCACATCGTGCCCTCCAGCCCTGTCTCTACCAGCTCCTGGCATTTGGCCGCCTTACGCTTGAATGCCTCTTCAATCCGGTCTTTCCAAAACACTGTCAGTTCTACCATGACCACCTGCTTCCAGGTTTCTGACTGAATGGCCATGTCAGGCCTCAGGGATGATGATGCAATGAACTTGGGGAGCTCCAACTGCTTGCCAAGATTGACGTTCTGACGCCGTGGTGAGCAAACCTTCTAGTGAGACAAGTGCTATATCAAAGAGTCCTTTCAAATCAGAATTCAGCCGTACTTTGCTAGCAGCAAATACCCGGTAGCGTACCCTTTAGTGTAAGGTCTTGCAGTGCCACCATTGTTTGTCTGGAGTCCGTACATTCTCCCTACGACCGGCTAGGTTTCCTCTGGGTGCTCCGGTTTCTTCGCACATTCCAAAAAAAGACGTGCGTTGCAGTGAGTAAGTTGTGGGCGTGCCATGTTGGCGCCAGAACCATGGTGACACCTGTGGGCAGCCCCCAGCACATCTTCGACTGTGCTGGTCGTTGGCGCATGTGGCACATTTCACTGTTGTGCTTCGACGTACTTGTTTAGATTAGATTATGAGGACACGCAGTCCTCTTTTATTGTCATTTAGTAATGCATGTATTAAGAAATGATACAATATTCCTCCAGTGTGATATCACAGAAACACAGGACAGACCAAGACTGAAGAACTAACAAAAACCACATAATTATAACATATAGTTACAACAGTGCAACAATACCATAACTTGATGAAGAACAGGCCATGGGCACAGTAAAAAAGTTCAAAGTCTCTCGAAAGTCCCACATCTCACGCAGATGGGAGAAGGGAGAAAACTCTCCCTGCCATGCCCGACCACAGTCCGACTCTGAGTCGTCCGAAAACTTCGAGCTCCAATCAACCCTCCAACACCGAGTACCGAGCACCATCACTGCCGAACGCTTCGACCCCAGCCTTGGTCGCCAGCAGCAGGCAAAGCCGGGGATTTTGGGGCCTTCCCTCTGGATCTTCCCGATCGCACAGTAGCAGCGGCAGCAAACCGGGCATTTCAGAATTTCTCCAGATGTTCCTCTGTGCTTTCACGTCTGTCTCCATCAAATCAGAATTGTGCACGGTCCCCTACTTACAAATACGATATCATTTCACCGGAGAGGCTACGCGCACTGTGTCGCGCTGCCATCTTCTCCTCCCGCCATCTTCTTGTGACGGGTAAAGCTAATCTTTTATTCTTATAAAATGCTTTGTTACTGCAGCGATGTTGGAAATATGGAAATACTTTCAGGGATTGTGATTATAAAGCCTTAGATTATTGGAAGAACCGTGAGGGGAGACTTCTTCACTCAGAGGATGGTGAGAGTGTGGGATGAACTGCCAGCGCAAGTGGTGCATATGAGGTCGATTTCAACGTTTAAGAGAAGTTTGGATAGGTACTTGGATGGGAGGAGTATGGAGGGCTATGGTCCCAGTACAGGTCGATGGGAATAGGCAGTTTACATGGTTCGGCATGGACTAGATGGGCCGAAAGGCCGGTTTCTGTGACCTTAACCTGGGGAAAGAGTTTCAGAGTCACGAGAGACAGCAGATGCTGGAATCTGAAGCTGCAGACAGTCTGCTGGAGGAACTGGGTGGGTCGAGCAGCGTCCGTGGGGGGAGATGGACGTGATGTTTTGGGTCGAGAGTCTTCATCAGGATTGAGAGGGGAGAGGACAGATAGTATTCCGTGGAAAGGGGAAGGGTGTAGGGAGGTGTTGAAGGGTGAAGGGCAGGTGGAACCAGATGGGGGAGGGGATACAGTAGGCGGTGAGTTGGTGGTAGGTGGTTGGGACTAGGATGGAGATGGGGATGGAAATGGGTTTTGGGAGGAGGGGTTGCTGGAGGAGGGAATGGGAAAGGGGACAAATGTAGGTGGATCAGACGAGGAGACAGAGGAGCACAAGAGGTGTGGGTTACTGAATGGCGTGGAATGCAGTAGATCAGGTTGGGAGCAGTGCTTGAAGAGAGCTGCTCAAGTCCCCGGGTGGTGGTGATGAAGGAGTTGGCACCTCCAGTAGGACACCAACGAGCTCAGTCACAGTGGCCACTCAGGGTCCAATCAAAGGTGCATTTGTTCATCTTGTATTTCGTTTTGCAATCATAAGTCACCGCCGGTTACTAAAAACATCAAGTACCGCAGGACAATCCCATCAGCAATTTGCTCGATGGCGAAGGAGCTGGACTTGTTGTTTGTGTTGTCATCAGGACTTGTTGCGTACCATCGGACGGAGAGAGTGCGCGATCCAACAAACCAAGTGAGTGATTACCTTTGACGCAAGACCCTGTTGCATATTGGTGACGTGGAAAACTGCAAGCCCATCCATGGGCAAAGACCGGTGGCGGTAGAGGTGCTTTGCCTCGATTGCGGCGTGCGCTAGGTCTCGGGCCGTGGGGTCGCCTTGGATGCAGCGACCTGTTGCAGCTGCTGAGGGGGAGCGAGCAGGGGCTTCTGCTGGGATCGTGCTGGGTTAGGACCTGGCCCCTCCTCTTGGCGCTGCCCTCCGGTGTTCACTCGGCGCTGTCTTCCGGTCTTCGCTCAGTGGAAAAACCAGCTCAACCAGGACAGTTCAGGTTCAAGTTCAAATTCAGGTTTAATTGTCATTCAACCATCATGAATACAGCCGAACGAAACGGTGCTGCTTCGGGCCAAGGTGCAAAACATACACGCCAGGCACACACAAAGCAAAAATTCGGTCATGAGGGAGAAAAATAAATAAATAGATAGAGAGATATATAGATGTGTGTGTGTATATATATACGTATGTGAATGTGTGGCTATATATCCCAAGTCTCTGAGTGACCTGTGCCCCAAATTGATGGTACAGTTAGTTCCCAGCAGTCCACAGGCAAACACAGACATGCAATCCAGCTTGTCATTCCACCAGTTGAGCACTGGAGGGGAGAACCAATGGGGGAGGCCAGCCCCCAACCCTGCACGGACGCTGCGCCACACCACCTTGGGCGTCTCCTCTCCTGGGACTGTAGCAGCAGGCAGCCCATAGCTTGAGGCCTAGTCCCAACTACGACCAAGGCCACGCAGCTTCCCCACTCCCGGCAGTCTGTCGTGCCAACAAGACAAGGGAAATGGGCCTGTGGCATCTTACGTGATCAGGGTCTGACAGGGTCTTGCGATCGTAGTAGAAATGTCCAAGGCAATCACCCGCCATTACTCTGCATGCCACCTTCACGCAACAACTTCGATGCCTTCCTGTAGCAGGCAGCAACGTGGTCCGCACCAAATCCAGCTCCTCCCCCGATGAAGAGCTCACTGATGGAGTAGACCTGCAGCCCCCGAAGTTCTTTGATGTCCTATGATTGTAAAAAAGACATAAACACCTTTGGTTGGCACCCAAGGGGCCACTGCATCCAAGAATGTCACCACCTTACTGGAAGATCTTGAACTTGATATACCATTCTTGTGTTGTCACCTGGACATGTTGCCTTCCCTTGTTGTGCGGAGATGTCCACTACGTTCGGATATGGCCCAAGTGCGGAGCGAGCTACACTGAAGCGGGTCAGTAGTTCACAGACTTTAATGCAAACAGAGTGAGAGCGAAAAGAAAACAATAAACTCTAGGCCAAACAGGGCCATTGACTAAAACTCTCAAATGGAAAACGAAGCCAACGCGGGGGATGAAAAGAATAACTAAATATAAAACAAATACCGCTAGTCTTCAGAGTCAGTTGACTCGGCAGTCCAATTTCTCAGACACGGCAGAATGCAAACAGGCAGTGAAATGTTGCTGTGCTTTGCCCAAGTCTCGACAAGCACTATGACAAAAAGAATGGATTTAAATACCATCGCAATGAAATAATAATTAGCTGACACGTGCATATTCACGAGCACAATTGCTGTATTTGCTGTGCTGCCAAATCCGTGGTTGTGACAGAGACAGAGTGATCGTATCGGACACTTTTCTTTTGATTGCAAGACCCTGTTGGCCATTGGTCATGTATAAAATAGTCCGCAATGTGGACCTTGCGGGAAAATCAAGAAGCTGGGAGCCACTGGAGTTTCAGAATGGACCATGAAGAAGTCAGAAGAGCTATTTCTTGGAAAACGATATTCAGGTGGAAAATATAATGGCAACTGCTGATGCTGCTTTGGTGGTAGGTAGATACACAGGATTCATTGCTCATTTAAAAATGTTGTGCCTGACATTTTTTGCATGCACTGTTATCCACCATGAGTATTTGGGTACAAGTAAATTGGGAGGACTTTTGCACGACACCATTGTTGCTGTAATAATGGCTGGCAACTTCATCAAATCAAATGCACTTCAACAACCATCTTTTTCGACAACTTTGAGGAAGATGAAGAAGATTTCGAAAGGCTACTAATGCATACAGAGGTCCGACTGCTATCAAAAGATAATTGTCTTTATTGCTTTGTTGCACCTTGGGATAGTATTTTAGCACTTCTAGATGATAAGCTGCTTGGAGAACAAATTGTCAGTGATAAGTCTGATATATTTTACCTGTCAGATATATTTCAAAAACTGGATTTATTAAACAAACAGTTACAAGGGAAAAAACTGCAATCTCATATCATGTGAAGAAGCTATTATCACATTCCTTGGAAAACTCAGACTTTTCATCAGCAATATTGGACGTCATGAGTTTAGGTAATTTCTTTCAGTGGCCACTCTTACAATAGAATTGCAAGGTGATGATCTGATTGTTTAAAATCTTGATCATTTAAACAACTGCACATAGATATGGAACTTTGAGTGTTGATATTTTTATATATGGATATTGAATATACCATCAATCTATACGCCTCTTGGGGACTTGGCTGTATTAATTTTAACTCAAGAATCGGGCAATAAACTCCCCCCTTGAACTTGCAAGGGCAAGTCCTATGGTTGCAGGGAAAAACTCCAGGGTGGGGAGGGATGAGTGGAGCCTGTGGAAGGTAGAAAGGGGTGTGCAGGGGTAATTCGATCACGGTGCAGCAGGTAGAAATGAAGGATGATGTATTGGACACGAAGGCTCACAAGGTGAATGGCGAGGACCACAGGAACTTTAGCCCTCTTCTGTTTGATGGCAGGGGTGGGTAAAAGCTGAAGTTTGAGAAAGCAAGAAAGTACGGGGGGGGGGGAGGGAGGTGGTGCTCGGGCTCATTCTACCACAGCAAAAGGGAAGCTGCATTTCCAGAAAAAGGAGAAAATTTTTAATGCCCTGGAATAGAAGGCCTCATCTTGATAGCAGGTATGACAGAGAAAGTGGTAGAAAGAGATGGCATCCTTACAAGAAACAAGGTGGGCAGAGGTGTCGCCTAGGTAGCTGTGGGAGTTACCAAGTAAGGACTTAGCTGTTCAATCCTGCCTGGCTCTTATAAACCCTCGTCCTCCAAGTCCTTGTGTGATTTGAAATCTGGTAAGAGGGTACAAAATTGCTAAAGGAACACAAAAACTGCTGGAGGAACCCAGCAGGTCAGGCAGTAGGGGTGAATAAACGGTGGACATTTTAGGCATCCTTCATCAGGGTATTCCCTTCATAGAGGTTTCCTAACTAACTGAGTTCCTCCAGCATTTTGTGTGTGTTGCTCAAGATCTGAAGGATTTCTTGTGTTAATGGCCCCGCTGCTGATCTGTTGGTCTGGTGCTCATTGGCCAAGACAGCAGGGATAATTTCCCATTCTCCAAGACTTTGTTGTGTCCATGTGAGTAACTAGGTCACTGTTTAGCATTTCAACTGGAATAAAACTCCATCAAAGAGGCACTCCGAAAGTACTGCATCTGAAGAGTTGGCCTACGGTTTGTCAGTTTCTGAGTGAGCGCATGAATCTACTGAGAGAAGAGGATTGAGAGCCACAGACACCAACCGTTTATTGATAAATACCAGATCATTGTCAAGGAAGATGCAGTCCAGCCGAACCAGAAAGTCTAAGAAAGCATGGTTCCGCTGCTGTGGTATGCTGGTGCACAAGCAACTAGTCGCGGAACTGTGAAAATGCTATTGGTAGATAACACTGAGCACCTTTGGGCACATCTACATGACGTGTTGTCACAGGAAAGCAGCATCCATCACAAGAGAAATCCACCACCCAGGTCACACTCTCTTCTCATGGCTGCCTCGGGGCTCACAACAACAGGTTCAGGAGCATTGGTGAAACCCAACGTAGATGGGGGGGGGGGTACAGCTTCGTTGAGCACCTTCACTCTGTCCACCACAAAAGGCGGGATCTCCTGGTGGTTGCTCATTTCAATTCGACTTCCCGTTCCCATTCTAACACGTCTGTCCACGGCCTCCTTTACTGCCAGAATGAGGCCAAGCTCAGGTTGGAGGAACAACGCCTCATATTTTGGGTAGCCTCCAACCCGGTGGCATGAACATCAACTTGTTCAGCTTTTGGTGATTACTCCCCTCCCCCTTCTCTCTTTTTCCATTCCCTATCCTGGCTGACCTCCTTTCTTCTCTTCACCTCCCATGCCCATCAACTCCCTCTGGTCTCCCTCCTCCTTCCCTATATTCCATGGTCCGTTGTCCTCTCCTTTTCAATTCCTCCTTCTTCAACCCTCCCAGCTTCTTATTTCATCTCCCCTTCCCTGAACCACTCAACACCCTCCTCACTTGGTCTCACCTATTCCTGCCCGTTTGAATTCATCCCCCTCTCCCCCTCTCCATTTCCAGTCCCGATGAAGCAGCAATTGTTTATTTCCCTCCATAGATGCTGCCTGGCCTCCTGAGTTCCTCCAGATTTTTGTGGCTGTTGCTCAAGATTTCTGGCACCTGCAGAACCTCTTGTGTTTATGATCTTCCTGCTGATCATTGGCCTGATGTCCTTGCCAAGGCAACGAGGATAATTGGTGTCTGTGATTCGCTGTTTTCTCCTCAAAGTCAAAAGGAAACCAGCAAGAGGCGCTGCTTTCATTTCTTTCAACCAGCACGCAGAAAACCCAAAACATATTTCATTAGGAGTTTGAGGAGGTTTGGTTCGTCAACTAAAACACTCGAAAACTTCTACAAAAGTACTGTGGAGAGCATTCTGACTGGCTGCATCACCGTCTGGTGTGGGGAGGGCAGTGCTACCGGACGAGGTTGAAACAAGTTGCAGAAATGTGTAAAATTAGTCAGCTCCATCATGGGTACTACCCTCCGCAGTGTCCAAGGCATCTTCAAGGAGTAATGCTTTAGAAAGACGGCGTCCATCACTAAGGACCCCCACCACCCAGGACATGCCCTCTTCTCACTGTTGCCATGGGGAAGGAGGTACAGGAGCCTAAAGGCACCCACTCAGCGATTCAGGAACAGCTTCTTCCCCTCTGCCATCCGATTTCTGAATGGACATTGAACCCATGAATGCTACCTCACTACTTTTTTATTTCTGTTAGTTTGCATTACTTATGTTAACTATTTAATAGATATATACATACTTAATGTAACTCTATATTTTTCTCTATTTGTTTAGCTGTATTTCATTGTACTGCTGCCATAAAGTTTAAAAATTTCACGACATAGGCCAGTGATATTAAATCTGATTCTGATTTAAACTGTGACGGTTATGTGACAGATTCAAGGCTGAAGGAAGAGAAAATCTACAGATGCTGGAAATCCAAACAACGCACACAAAATGCTGGAGGAACCCAGAAGGCCAGGCAGCATCTGTGGAAAAAAGTACAGTCGACGTTTCAGGCCGAGATCCTTCGGCAGGTCTGGAGAGAAAAAAAAAGCTGAGGAGTAGATTTAAAAGTTGGAGGGAGGGAAGAGAGAAACACCAGGTAATAAGTGAAACCAGGAGGGGGTGGGATAAAGCAAAGAGCTGGGAAGTTGAGTGGTGAAAGAGATGCAGGGCTGGAGAACAGTGAGTCTGATAAGAGAGGTCAGAAGGCCATGGAGAAAAGAAAAAGCACCAGAGGGAGGCGATGGGCAGGCAAGGAGATATGGTGAGAGAGGGATAAGGAAATGGGAAAGGGTGAAGGAGGGGGGGGGGGGTATTACCAGAAGTTCGAGAAATCGATGTTCATGCCATCAGATTGGAGGCTGTGTCAGGTACAGTTTGAAATACTTTACTTAATTTAGATGGCATGGTTGAAACCATGGAGACACTTGAACCCAAACTGCCACTGGGGCGAGGCTGGCTTTGGACAAAGGCCTGTTTAATAGCGCATCTGATTATGGCCCCATTGAACTCAGTGTATTAATCTGGTAAATTCACCTGGTTAAATTAACCCTTAGTGAATTTTATTGAAATCTACTTTTATATGCGCTCAGTGGCCACTTTATTAAGTGTAATCGTACACCTGATCGTTCGCGCAAATATCTCATCAACCAATCACGTGGCAGTAACTCAATGCATAAAAGCATGCAGACATGGGTCAAGGGGTTCAGTTGTTGTTCGGGCCAAACACCAGAATGGGGAAGAAATGTGGTCCAAGTGACTTTGACCCTGGAATGATTGCTGGTGCCAGATGGGGTGGTTTGAGTATCTCAGGAACTGCTGATCTCCTGGGAGTTTCACGCACAGCAGTCTCTAAAGCTTACAGAGGATGGTGTGAGAAACAAAAAAAAATATACCCAGTGAGTGGTAGCACTGTGGGTGAAAACACCTTTGTTAGTGAACGAGGTCAGGGGAGAATGGCCAGACTGTTTCAAGCTGACAGGAGGGTGACAGTAATTCAAATAACCATGCATTATAATAGTGGTCTGCAGAAAAGGCTCTCTGAATACACAGCACATCAAACCCTGAAGTAGCTAGGCTACAATAGCAAAAAAAAACCACCGGGTTTCAGTCTTGTACCTAATAAAGTGGCCACTGAACAAATACTTTTTTATACACATTTTAACTAATTCAAATTTATGGAACTGCACCTGAAAATGAATCTTGATGTAGTATGTGGTGACATAATGTATATATACTTTTTATAATAAATTTTACTTTGAACTTTGACTAGGCTGGGTCTGCCTTGTGTTTGTAACAATGTAAGACACCACAGTATAGTTACAGAGCCCACATCTGCCAGAGCTCAGAACAACTGCAAAATAACTTCAGTGGTTGGTAAGTTGATGGAGAAGATCCTGAGAGGCAGGATTTATGAACATTTGGAGAGGCATAATATGATTAGGAATAGTCAGCATGGCTTTGTCAAGGGCAGGTCGTGCCTGATTGAATTTTTTGAGGATGTGACTAAACACATTGATGAAGGTAGAGCAGTAGATGTAGTGTATATGGATTTCAGCAAGGCATTTGATAAGGTACCCCATGCAAAGCTTATTGAGAAAGTAAGGAGGCATGGGATCCAAGGGGACATTGCTTTGTGGATCCAGAACTGGCTTGCCCACAGAAGGCAAAGAGTGGTTGTAGATGGGTCATATTCTGCATGGAGGTCGGTGACCAGTGGTGTGCCTCAGGGATCTGTTCTGGGACACCTACTCTTCGTGATTTTTATAAATGACTGGGATGAGGAAGTGGAGGGATGGGTTAGTAAATTTGCTGGTGACACAAAGGTTGGGGGTGTTGTGGATAGTGTGGAGGACTGTCAGAGGTTACAGCGGGACACTGATAGGATGCAAAACTGAGCTGAGAAGTGGCAGATGGAGTTCAACCCAGATAAGTGTGAGGTGGTTCATTTTGGTAGGTCAAATACGATGGCAGAATATAGCATTAATGGTAAGACTCTTGGCAGTGTGGAGGATCAGAGGGATCTTAGGGTCCAAGTCCATAGGATGCTCGAAGCTGCTACTCAGGTTGACTCTGTGGTTAAGAAGGCATACAGTGTATTGGCCTTCTTCAACCATGGGATTGAGTTTAAGAGCCGAGAGGTAATGTTGCAGCTATATAGGACGCTGGTCAGACCCCACTTGGAATACTGTGCTCAATTCTGGTCGCCTCACTACAGAAAGAAAATGGAAACCATTGAAAGGGTGCAGAGGAGATTTACAGGGATTTTGCCTGGATTGGGAAGAATGCCTTATGAGATTAGTTTGAGTGAACCCGGCCTTTTCTCCTTGGAGTAACAGAGGATGAGAGGTGACCTGATAGAGGTGTACAAGATAATGAAAAGCATTGATCGTGTGGATAGTTAGAGGCTTATTTCCCAGGGTCAAAATGGCTAGCACGAGAGGACGTAGTTTTAAGGTGCTTGGAACTAGGTACATAGGAGATGTCAGGGGTAAGTTTTTTACGCAGAGAGTGGTAAGTGCGTGGAATGGGCTGCCGGCGGTGGTGGTGGAGGTGGAAATGATAGGGTCTTTTAGAGACCCCTGGATAGGTACATGGAGCTTACAAAAATAGAGGGCTACGGGTAAGCCTAGATAGTTCTAAGGTAAGGGCATGTTCAGCACAGCTTTGTGGGCCGAAGGGCCTGTATTGTGCTGTAGGTTTTCTATGTTCTATAATGACACAAGAGGAAGATGCTGGAATGCAAGGCAACACACACAAAATGCTGGAGGAACTCAGCAGGTCAGGTAGCATCTATGGGAATGAATAAAGTATCGACGATCAGAGCTGAGACCCTTCTGCAGGAATGGAAAGGAATGGGGAAGACGGCTGAATAAAAAGGATGGGGTAGGGGGAGGAGGACAGCTGGAAGGTGATAGATGAAGCCAGGTGGGTGGGAAAGGTAAAAGGCTGGAGAGGAAGGAATCTGATAGGAGAGGAGAGTGGACCATGAGAAAAAGGGAAAGAGAAGAGACTTGTTGGTCCATAACCTCCTCTCGTGCCATGATGAGGCTATCCTTAGGGTGGAAGAGCAACACCTTGTATTTCGTCCCGGTAGCCGCCAACCAGATGGCATGAATATCGGTTTCTGCTTCTGGCTTAAAAAAAAATTCCTTCCACCTTCTATTCCGTACACTGGCCTCTTTGTTCTTCTCACCTACCTATCACCGCTCCCTAGGTCCCCTCCTCCTTTCCAATTCTCCACTCCCTGGCCCACTCTCCTCTCTTGTCAGTCTGACTGTTTATTCATCTCCATAGATGCTGCCTGACCTGCTGAGTTCCTTCAGCATCTTGTGGGTGTTGCTTTGGACTCCCAGCATCTGCAGGTTTTATGAGCCTTGGCCTGAAACATCGCCAATTTGTTCCTTTCCATAGATGCTGCCTGACCTGCTGAGTTCCTCCAGCATTTTGCTTCGGACTTCCAGCATCTGCAAGGTTTTAAGAGTCTCGTCCTGAAATGTCAACTGTTTACGCATTTCCACAGATGCTGCCTGACCTGCTGAGTTCCTCCAGCATCTTGTGTGTGTTGCTCTGGATCTCCAGCAGCTGCAGACTTTCTTGTGTTTATTATGGAGTTCTCCCTGCATCCTATGCAACAGTTATCCCTGAATCAATGTCACTAAAACAGATTAACTGGTCATTAACACATTAGTGTTTAGGAGAATTTCCTGACCACAGTTTGGCAGCTGTAGTCTGTTACAGCTCTGGAAAGGGAGCTATGTTTTAAAACAATAGGCTCATTGGCTGCAATGCACAATGCCAAGGTCTCCTTACCTTTGAAGGTGCCTGCAATGTGCCTCTTATTCTGTGTGTTTGATTTTGAGGGCAAGAGTTCTTGCTAAATCAATTTACCACTTTTGCTTCATTCTTTTATGTTTCGTGCCAGATTGTGGGTTTGCAAACAATGCCGGGCTCCCCTCTAATCCGACCACAGACTGCCAGGGCCCATGCAATATGCAGACTGCTGTGTACACACCATCCATCTCAATTAGAATGCCATGCTAGCTTTTCATCTTTAAGTAATAGCAGCCTTTATTAAACGAAGAAATGCCACAGGATCTTAAAAACTGGAGCTTTAGAGAGTGAAAACAGAGACTGTTTATACAGTATAGCACTATTTACAATCATTGGACTTAAGTCATTGAGTTATGCAGCATAGAAACAGGACCTTAGGTCTAACTCATCCATGGCAACCATGATGGCAGCGAAGCTAGTCCCTCTTGCCCATGTTTGGTATGTGTCCACCCCTGTCCATAGACCGTTCCAAAGGGCTTCTTTCTGTGCCGGATCTCTCCACGACTGGTCCAGTATTACAGAATGAATGAGCTCAAATTTCCTTAAACTAAATGAAGGGAAAAAAATCCAGAAATTTTGGTTATTGGCACCTGCTTACTGCCTGTTACACCGCTGGCGTTTCGGGCAGCAATGAAGATCCTCCATCTCTGGCGGTGTTCAGGGCTTCCTTCGTCATGTCAGTAGCTTCCTCTTGGTTTTCACTATTGTCAGTCATGCAAGTCCTGGGTGGAGACTCACGAATACTGTCGCACTCAGACATAGAAGGATTCTCCACTGTTGATTCTGCAACAATTGTGCTTGATCACTCAAGGCTGTTACTCCCTGAGCTGAACCCCCAATCCTGGATGGACCACTCTTAGTCTGGCCTCTACCCTTTGACCTGTTTGGCATGGGCGACCCTACCAAAAGCCAAAGCATAAAGCCCTGACTCCAACCAACACAGCTCTCCGGGTCATTGAGGAACGCAAGCCTCCAAACCCTCCGACTATGTTGTGGTCCTCTTGGAGGTATGGTTATTGCTAGCAATAAAAAAGTGAGAATTTTAGAAATAAACTTGATGATTTGGCCTTACAAATCAAGCAGCAGTAAAGAATTTAAGCATTATTATTAACCCTGAGCTAAGTTTCAAGTCACATATCTGCTGTCACTCCATCCTCCCGCCACCCCACTAGGAATAGGGTTCTCCTGGTCCTCACCTACCACCCCACCAGCCTCTGGGTCCAACATATTGTTCTCCGTAACTTCTGCCACCTCCAACGGGATCCCACCACTAAGCACATTTTTCCCTCCCCCCCTCTCTCTGCTTTCCGCAGGGATTGCTCCCTACGCAACTCCCTTGTCCATTCGTCCCCCCCATCCCTCCCCACTGATCTCCCTCCTGGCACTTATCCATGTAAGCGGAGCAAATGCTACACATGCCCTTACACGTCCTCCCTTACCACCATTCAGGGCCCCTAACAGTCCGTCCAGGTGAGGCGACACTTCACCTGTGAGTTGGCTGGGGTGATATACTGCGTCCGGTGCTCTCGATGTGGCCTTCTATATGTTGGCGAGACCCGACGCAGACTGGGAGACCGCTTTGCTGAACACCTATGCTCTGTCCGCCAGAGAAAGCAGGATCTCCTAGTGGCCACACATTTTAATTCCACATCCCATTCCCATTCTGACATGTCCATCCACGGCTTCCTCTACTGTAAAGATGAAGCCACACTCAGGTTAGAGGAACAACACCTTATATTCCATCTGGGTAGCCTCCAACCTGATGGCATGAACATCGACTTCTCTAACTTCGGCTAATGTCCCACCTCCCCCTTGTACCCCATCCGTTATTTATTTATATACACACATTCTTTCTCTCTCTCCTTTCTCTCTCTCTGTCCCTCTCACTATACTCCTTGCCCACCCTCTGGGTTCCCCCCCCCTTGTCTTTCTCCCTGGGCCTCCTGTCCCATGATCCTCTCATATCCCCTTTGCCAATCACCTGTCCAGCTCTTGGCTCCATCCCTCCCCCTCCTCCTATCATTTTAGATCTTCCCCTCCCCCTCCCACTTTCAAATCCCTTACTCACTCTTCCTTCAGTTAGTCCTGACGAAGGGTCTCGGCCTGAAACGTCGACTGTACCTCTTCCTATAGATGCTGCCTGGCCTGCTGCGCACATCCTTCATATAGATGAGGAGTAAAATCTTTACGTCTCTGTTCAAATGTGCAATGTGCAATTATAGTAATTTATAATAAATATTAGGTACAACTGAATAGTCAGCATAATATAGAAGTGCAATTGTATCAGCATGAGTTAATCAGTCTGATGGCCTGGTGGAAGAAGCTGTCCCGGAGCCTGTTGGTCCTGGCTTTTATGCTGCGGTACCGTTTCCCGGATGGTAGCAGCTGGAATAGATTGTGGTTGGGGTGACTCGGGTCCCCAATGATCCTTCGAGCCCTTTTTACACACCTGTCCTTGTAAATGTCCTGAATAGTGGGAAGTTCACTTCTACAGATGCGCTGGGCTGTCCGCACCACTCTCTGCAGAGTCCTGCGATTGAGGAACTGCACAAGAATTCAATTTTTTAAAATAATATTCTAAGATGCAGGAAATTTGATACACACTTCCGTTTTCAGCCAATTAGACGACTGTAATGCACTTTCTTCAGGACTGCCTAAGAAAGATAGAAATCGGCTGCAGCTTGTTCAAAATGCAGCAGCAAGCATCTTAACCAAATAACGAAATTCTTAGCACACTTCACCATTTTTGGCATCATTACGCTGGCTGCCTGTGCCCTTTACGGTCAGTCTTAAAATACTCTTCATCGTATATAAGGCTCAGAATAATTTAGCTCCTCCATATATTTTGGATTGTCAACCCCCAGGGTGGTGGGGTGGAGATGCGCCTTTACCAAAGGACGTCTAAGGAGCAGGTGGTGGATGGTCGTATGAGCAGCCGGTGCAGATCACAAGTCCTGGTTATGCGACCACTGACGCCAGGCAGACAATCTCTGAAGAGTATTGATAATGGCTGGGGTCATCCATCTTGTAAAAAGACACTGCCCAGAAGAAGGCAATGACAAACTACTTCTGTACAAAAAATTTGTCAAGAGCAATCATTATCATAGACCATGATTGCCCCCGTTATATGACACGGCGCACAATGATGATGACGATGCTGACCCCCTTACACCCCGAATGGTAATTTTAGATTCATGAATACTGGTTTGCTTAGTGTTCCTAGAGCAAACCATATAAGAACTGGTGATGCAGATATTTGCTCTTATGCACCAAAAATTGGGAATACTCTATCGACTGAGATACGCCAGGCTAGTACTGTGGAATATTTCAAAACAATTCTAAAAATCTACTTTTTAAATTTATCCTACTTACAGGATTACTTAATGTCTGGTGATGTTGATTATATTTATATAATTTGGTATCTTTGATTACATTTTATTCTACATAATGTTTATCTTTTCATATGATTTTAATATTGCCTCATATGATATGACTATATTTGACCATCATTTTAATGTATGAAAGGTGCTATATAAAAAAAAATTATTATTATTTATTTTTTCTCCACTAAAATCTGAGGTATGGGCATAGCCAAGCACGCTCATTTTTCAACTGCTAGGAACTTTTGAACTACTCTAGTGGTATTCAGTATTGTGGTTTTCTCAAGATTTACATAGATATTGCTGTGTAGGCCTAACTGTGTAATGTGTAGTGACCTTGGGATGATACCAGTTGTAGATATTACTATTGGGACGATGTATACCCTGTTCATGTTACATAGTCTTTCAATTTCCTCTGTTAATTCTGTAGTTTTTCAATGATCGATTTCTATATATTGCATTGTGTGTGTTTGGAATGGCTGTATCTATTAAGTAAGTTGTTCTTGCTTGTTTATCCTGTGTTATTATATCCTGATATTTATTATGGATTGTACTTTCTATAATAATGGACTGATCGTTATATAATTTAAAATAATTATTATTTAATGTGTTTGCTCCAGTTTTTGACTTTTCCACTCCGGGAAATTACTGACTATCTAACCCAGAGATGGCCAACCTATGGCGCATGCGCTAAAAATGGTGCCTCGGATGATTCGAAGTGGCGCTTTGCACCCCAGTGATGATGATAAAAAAGTAAGCCTACTCATGCAAAATGTATTAACCAAAATCCGATTTGTAGAAAAAAAATCTATAACAGGAATTCAAGTAGCTTAGAGCTAGAAATGGGTTTTACTGAGAATAAATCTAAAATTTAGCAATTATTTTTAGCGATTTTATTATTTTGTGCACATCTTTTGGTGAATATTATCTTCTTTCACATTAATCTGTTTTCAATTTTAAAAAATGTTCAATGAGTCAAACTAGGAAAGAAGGACTTTTATTCTGCAGTTGTTCCATAACTGTTCAACACACGTTTGATACTTGTTTGATCCCGAAGCACCAGGCGTCTGCACCAGCGGTGGGTCGCAGGTTTTTGCCAGTCAGTTTACAATTGACACTCGTGCGCTACGGAGTTGGCTTTGTTCGTCCTTTGTGAACATTTGCAGTTTTGTACTTTTTCGAAAACTAAGCCTTGTTTTTACATTCAGTTACCCATCACAGTGCAAAAGAAAATGAGCAAAAGAAAAGCAGAAGGTGGTAGTAAGCGTGAATTCAATGAACAGTGGGAAAATGAGTTCTTATTTATAGCGGGTCTGGCAGGAAAACCGTTGTGCATTGTTTGTGAAAACACTTTCTCACATAATAGAAGTCATGGTTTTAATAGACAGTATAAAACACAACATCAGACTGAAATAGAAGGAAAACTGAAGCTCGTGCTTGGGTCTGAGTTACGGAAAGAACATGTGATTAAGAAAAAGGAAGAAATCAAAAGAAGACAAAATATGTTTGTTAGAAGAAGTTGTGAAAGTTTGGCGATGACAGAAGCGTCCTACGAAATTGCTTTAGAGTTGGCCAAAAAATGGAAGTCTTTCTCTGATGGAGAAGAAATTGTTACGCCTTGTCTCCAAATATTTGCAAGATGTCTTGGTGATAAAAATATCGAAAGGAAAGTAGACAAAATTGCTCTGTAAAAGCAAACAGTTACGAGAGGCACCGAAGAATTCCTTCATGATGTATCTGAGCAACTGAAGGACCTTGTCCATGTTTGTACTTTCTTATCTTTAGCTTTGGACGAATCTGCTGACGTACGTGATGAAGCCCAGTTAAGCATTTTTATAAGAAGAATTGATGATAATTTTAGCGTCTTTGAAGAACTTATCGGTCTTGAGTCGCTTCATGGAAAAGCAAGAGGATCAGACGTATTTGACAAAGTAAAATCATGCCTAGAAAATCTACAACTAGATTCTAGTAAACTCATTGGTGTTTGTACTGACGGAGCGCCATCAATGATATGTAAAACCGCTGGGACTACGGCTTTGCTTGAAAACTTTTTAGGTCGTCCTCTGCTGAAATATCACTGCATTATACACCAAGAGTCACTGTGTGGAAAAACTTTAAATTTGCAGCATGTTATGTTACTGGTTGTGAAATGCGTGAATAAAATTAGAGCAAGAGGATTAAACAGATGACAATTCAGAGAATATTGTGAAATGTTGGATTTGGAATCTGGTGATCTCGTCCTTCATTGTGAGGTGCACTGGCTTCCTAGAGGACAGGTTCTGAGTAGATTTTGGAAGCTGAAAAATACTGTTCATAATTTTCTAGAAGAGAAAAATGATCTGCCTGAGGAAAGAGCCCTTTTATGTGGTAACAATTGGCTACTTGATTTAACATTTTTAGTTGATGTTACCAGCCATCTCGATGATCTAAATTTGAAATTCCAGGGCAAGAACAAATTATTTCCTAGTTTAGTAAATGATATCAATGCATTCAAGATGAAGTTAAGACTGTTCACCTCTCAGTTAGAGAATGAGGATTTGAGCCAGTTTCTGCAATTAAAAGAGTAGAGTGAATGTGCTGGAGATAATGGCAATTTTACAAAATATATTGAAAAAATCGGGTTATTGCAAGAGTCATTTGAAAGTCATTTTCGTGATTTTGCTAAAGAAGAAGACTGCATACTTGCATTCATAAACCCATTTTCACTTAGAGAACAAAGAATCATGAAGATGCCTAGTAACATACAAATGGAACTTATTGACTTGAAAACAAATTAATTATTGAACATGAAATTTAATGAGCTTCCCTCAGTCCCAAACACTTCTGACATGATTCATTTCTGGCGATCATTACTCTGTGAACATTTTCCAGGACTAAGAAAATTTGCTCAGAGTCATATCTGTCATTTCGGAACGACGTACAGATGTGAACAAGCATTTTCAGCCATGAAATTGATTAAGAACAAAACGAGGTCATGACTGACTGATTCAAATTTGAAGAATTTTTCTCTGCTGCTCCCAGTAACTAATTGAACTCCAAACATTAAAAGCTCGGCGAAATCAAAACAGACTCAAAAGTCTCATTAAGGTAAGTAATGTTTATCTTGTTTTTATATTAAATCAATATATCATGTAAAAATGCTAAATATGTCTATATTAACATATTTTACAAGAATTGAATGGGGGTACAAGAGTTGTATGGCGCATCTGAACTCGTGCGTGAAAAAATTGATGCATGGAATTTAAAAGGTTGGCCACCCCTGATCTAATCTATCAATGT
Source organism: Mobula birostris (assembly GCF_030028105.1). Lineage (NCBI taxonomy): Eukaryota > Metazoa > Chordata > Chondrichthyes > Myliobatiformes > Myliobatidae > Mobula > Mobula birostris. The sequence continues at coordinate 15,317,628 of NC_092379.1, forward strand.
CTCATAGAAGTTTATAAACTTTGATCGTCTCCCCTCAGCCTTTGACAATCCAGAGAAAACAACCCAAGTTTATCCAGCTTCTTTTTATAGCTCATGCAGCAGCATCCTGATAAAAATCATCTGTGAGGCGACCAGAATTAAGCACAGTACTCCAAGTGGGGTCTGACCAGGGTCTTACATAGCTGCAACATTACCTCTCGGCTCCTAAACTTAATCCCACGATTGATGAAGGCCAATGCACCGTATGCCTTCTTAACCACAGAGTCAACCTGCATAGCAGCTTTGAGTGTTATCCTCCCGGGAGCGGGGAGAAGATGGCGGCGCGACGGCAGCGCGCGTGGCCACTTCAGTGAATGATATCTGTTACCTGTCAAGTAGGGGACCGTGCACAATCCTGATTTGATGCAGACAGACGTGAGAGCACGGAGGAACATCTGGAATGCCCGCTTCACTGCCGCTGCTACTGTGCGGTAACTGGAATCTCCGGAGCTGAAGGCCCCGAAATCCTCGGCTTTGCTTGTTTCAGCGGCCGAGGTGAGGTCGAAGGCGCTCGGGAGGCTGTATCGGAGGGGCTGGTCGGAAGCTCGAAGTTTTCGGACGGATGGACTCAGTATCGGCTGTGGTCGGCTGCTTCCAAGGCATCGGCAAGTTGACGGTGCCTGGAGGTTTATGGCAGGGAGTTTCTCCCTTTTGCCGCCTGCTATCGGGGACTCAGGAGTCGATCGACCCAGGACTTTGAGAGTTGTTTTTACTGTGCCCATGGTCTGTTCTTCATCAAATTATGGTATTGCTTTGCACTGCTGTAACTATATGTAATAATTATGTGGTTTTGTCAGTGTTAGTCTTCGGTCTGTCCTGTTTTCTGTGATATCACTCCGGAGAAACATTGTATCATTTCTTAATGCACGTATGCATTTCTAAATGACAATAAAAGAGGACTGAGTGTTCTCATAATCTAAAATAATGTCCTGACTCTTATAATCAGTGTTCCAACCAGCATGCTAAACACCCCCATTACCACCTATCTACTCTCAGTGACCTGTAGACCTGGACCTCAAGATCTCTCTGCACATCAATGCCGTTAACTGTGTACTTTCCCTTAACATTTCACCTCTGAAAATGCAACACATTACACTTGGTCAGATTAAACACTATCTGTCATCTCTCTGCCTTTATCTATAACGTTATGGTCTTATCGGAGAGAAGGCCAGGAAGTGAGGTTGAGGAGGAGAGAGTAAAAAATGATCAGCCATGATCGAACGGTGGAGCAGACTCAATGGGCTAATTCTGCTCCTACGTCTTATGGTCTTATATTCTGCAGTATTCTTTGGCCAGCCCTCTGCACTGTCCATAACTGTGCCAATCTTTGTGTCATCTGCAGATCTACTAGCCCACCCATCTGCAAGTGCTGTACATCCAGATCATACAGTCACAGAGGTCCCACCTTCCTTCCCAAGTGGATGGCAAAAGTCCTACTACATTTCAGAATCAGAATTAGAATCAGGTTTAATATCACCCGCATCTGCCGTGATATTTGTTGTAATGAGGCAGCAGTACATTGCAATACGTAATAATGAAAATTGTGAATTAGAGTAAGAACTATATATAATGTATATAAATACAAACTATGTATAATATATATCTATATTAAAGTATCGTAGTAGACAGTGAGGAAGGTTTTCAGAGCCTGCAGAGGGACTTGGACCAGCTGGAAAAATGGGCTGAAAAATGGCAGATGGAGTTTAATACAGACAAGTGTGAGGTATTGCACGTTGGAAGGACAAACCAAGGTAGAACATACAGGGTAAATGATAAGGCACTGAGGAGTGCAGTAGAACAGAGGGAACTGGGAATACAGACACAAAATTCCCTAAAAGTGGCGTCACAGACAGATAGGGTCGTAAAGAGAGCTTTTGGTACATTGGCCTTTATTAATCAAAGTATTGAGTATAAGAGCTGGAATGTTATGATGAGGTTGTATAAGGCATTGGTGAGGCCGAATCTGGAGTATTGTGTTCAGTTTTGGTCACCAAATTACAGGAAGGATATTAATAAGGTTGAAAGAGTGCAGAGAAGGTTTACAAGGATGTTGCCGGGACTTGAGAAACTCAGTTACAGAGAAAGGTTGAATAGGTTAGGACTTTATTCCCTGGAGCGTAGAAGAATGAGGGGAGATTTGATAGAGGTATATAAAATTATGATGGGTATAGATAGAATGAATGCAAGCAGGCTTTTTCCACTGAGGCAAGGAGAGAAAAAAACCAGAGGACATGGGTTAAGGGTGAGGGGGGAAAAGTTTAAAGGGAACATTAGTGGGGGCTTCTTCACACAGAGAGCGGTGGGAGTATGGAATGAGCTGCCAGACGAGGTGGTAAATGCGGGTTCTTTTTTAACATTTAAGAATAAATTGGATGGGAGGTGTATGGAGGGATATGGTCCAGGTGCAGGTCAGTGGGACTAGGCAGAAAATTGGTTCGGCACAGCCAAGAAGGGCCAAAAGGTCTGTTTCTGTGCTGTAGTTTTTCTATGGTTTCTATATATCTAATGTGTATAATATGTATATAATGTGTGTATATACTCATGTATATGTCTATATTTAAAAGAAAGGCGTCAAAATGGTTGCTGTGACGTGTTTAGTGTGTTAGTGTAGTGGGCAGTGCTTGTCGCTCTCATTTTCAGATCCCACCGCTGACTAGCAATCTCGCGAAAAGGAAAACTGAATGTGTACGTCTCTCCCTGCCAGTAACGCAGCCTCTCCAACAACAGGCCTCATGTAGCGCCTCCTCGCTGGCGACACACGGAAACTGAACTCCTTTCGGACTCGGGCTGAACTACAGAGGACGGGGAGGAGGTCAGGCCCCTGCACACGTAGCACGCAGGCCCACCGACGTGTGGACACGCGCTGGTGCTCGTGAACCAGATCCCCAGCTATGGGTAAATAGCCCCACTGCCTTGTGGGCAAGCTCGGGAGAGACAAAAGCTACAGGAGGAAACCCAGACAGCAAATCTGGAGTGGAGCCTCTAAGTGATTGGACATCATTGAACATCTTTCCGGCAGCTCCTGCAGCCAAGCTGATGACAAACGTATTGCTTCATAAGCTTTCCTTTGGTCCACACTAGTGAGGGGGATCTTGACGACTGGGCATCTCAGGGTCTCCATACCTTCTGCACAGGTCAGTGATGATGATCGTCGCCCTTATCTCCTCCGCGACAGACGGATGCCAAGCACCGCCACCATTAAAAAAAATTAAATTCAATAAGTAGCGCAAAAATTTTTAAAAAGTAGTGAGGTAGTGTTCACGGGTTCAATGTCCATTCAGAAATCTGATGGTAGAGGGAAAGAAGCTGTTCCTGAATCGTTGAGCATGTGGCTTCATTTCTTAGAAACAGCAGGGGAATTCAACAGGTACATTTAATGTCAGAGAAATGTATACAATCTACATCCTGAAATTCTTTTTCTCTGTACTCCAGGGTTCCGGCTAAGATTTACCCCTCAACCAAAAGTGATTTACCACACTAATGTTTTAGGAGCCCAATGTGTGTAAATTGAATGTTATGTTTCTGATACCACAGTGTGAAAGCTCAGAAGTTTTTGACTGGCTAAATTGTTTTGGGAAGTCCTCAAGTTACAGAAAGGAGTTTATAACTTCAATCCTTCCTCTTGACAACTACCAACACACATCAAAGTTGCTGGTGAACGCAGCAGGCCAGGCAGCATCTCTAGGAAGAGGTACAGTCAACGTTTCGGGCCGAGACCCTTGACAACTACGAGGTCTTTCCAATCTGTTCAAGCTGGAAGTGTAACCTTATGACTGAAGCACAGCCTTCGTGTCAATGCTCGTTGTCAAAAGCAAGCGTTGCAGTCAGAGAAAGGACTATGTGAGCATGAGAGTTCAAATCTGCATAGATAGCTCACAGCCTTTCTTTTGTCAACTATGAGGGGTGATTGATACCTTCGTGGCCTAAGGCAGAAGGAGTCAATTTTAGAAAACCTAGCACATTTATTTTTCAGCATAGTCCCCTCCTACATTTACACACTTAGTCCAGCGGTCGTGAAGCATACAGATCCCTTCTTTGTAGAAGTTGGCATCTTGGACCTCCAGAAAGTGGTCCACAACAGGGGTGATTGACAAGTTCGTGGCCTACAGAAGGAGATGAGTTATACAGCTCTCATTACATGCACGTGCAGTTCAACTCTTTGAGTGATTATGCAGAAAGTTTGAAGTTAGTAAAGAAGGGATCTGTATGCCTTACAATCGCTGGACTAAGTGTGTACTTTGAAAAATAAATGTGCTAGGTTTTCTAAAATTGACTCCTTCTACCTTAGGCCACAAACTTATCAATCACCCCTCACAGGCTTCAATTCCAGATGCACTGATGCCAACACAAATGCTTCACAGGGAAGGTCAGCAGTCCAAGGTCCTGTTGCCACTGGGTATTAAGGGTTTAGCCCAGTGTAACACTTGGTGGGTGCATTATTCAAAGCAGCTGCAAATATACGGAATATATACTCTCAGTAGCCACTTCATTAGGTAGACTTGATCATCAATGCAAGTATTTAATTAGCCAACCCAATGCATAAAAGCATGCAAACATGGTCAGGAGGTTCAGTTGTTGTTCAGAACAAACATCAGAATGGGGAAGAAATGTGTTCTAATTGTGGAATAATTGTTGGTGCCAGATGGGGTGGTTTGAGTATCTCAGAAAATGCTGATCACCTGGGATTTTCATGCACAACAGTCTCCAGAATTTAGATAGATGGGTATCTACTTTATTGATCCCAAAGGAAATTACAGAGAACTGTGCAAAAAAAACCAAAAAAAAAATCCAGCAAGTGACAATTCTGTAGGAAGAAAATGCACTGAGACACCAGGTGAGGTCATTTGATTCCAAACAATTGGTTTATTGATCATTACAGAATGTCTCTCTGGTACTTCCCACTCCCTCCCCTCTCCCTTCCCCTTTTCCCAACCATGATCACACCTCTCCCTGCCCCCTTCCCACTCTCAGTCCACAATAGAGACCCATATCAGAATCAGGTTTATCATCACTCGTGTATGTCATGAAATTTGTTTTTGTTTTGGGGAAGTAGTACAGTGCAATACATAAAATTACCACAACACTGTGCAAAAGTCTTAGGCATCCTAGCTGAATATATAAAGACTTTTATACAGTACTGTGTATATACAGGTGTATCTGTGTATACTATATATATTTTTTATGGTTTATTCTGTAATAAAAAACACTTCAACTTCTTCCTGAAGATTAATCTATTGGAAAATTGACAACACATTGGTGTTCGTTCGTTCTCTCTCTCGTTCTCTCATTTGTTCTCACTCTCACACACACACTCACTCACTCTCTCTATCTCTCTCTCTCTCTCTCTCACACACACACACACACACACACACACACTGAGGATGCCATCATCTACCTGCTGAACCGTGTCTACGCCCACCTGGACAAGCCAGCGAGCACTGTGAGGGTCATGTTTTTTGACTTCTCCAGTACGTTCAACACCATCTGCTCTGCCCTGCCCTGCTCTGCTGGGGGAGAAGCTGACAACGATGCAGGTGGATGCTTCCCTGGTGTCATGGATTTTTGACTACCTGACTGGCAGACCACAGTACGTGTGCTTGCAACACTGTGTGTCCGACAGAGTGATCAGCAGCACTGGGGCTCCACAGGGGACTGTCTTGTCTCCCTTTCTCTTCACCATTTACACCTCGGACTTCAACTACTGCACAGAGTCTTGTCATCTTCAGAAGTTTTCTGATGACTCTGCCATAGTTGGATGCTTCAGCAAGGGAGGTGAGGCTGAGTACAGGGCTACAGTAGGAAACTTTGTCACATGGTGTCAGCAGAATTATCTGCAGCTTAATGTTAAAAAGACTAAGGAGCTGGTGGTAGACCTGAGGAGAGCTAAGGTACTGGTGACCCCTGTTTCCATCCAGGGGGTCAGTGTGGACATGGTGGAGGATTACAAATACCTGGGGATATGAATTGACAATAAACTGGACTGGTCAAAGAACACTGAGGCTGTCTACAAGAAGGGTCAGAGCCATCTCTATCTTCTGAGGAGACTGAGGTCCTTTAACATCTGCCGGACGATGCTGAGGATGTTCTACGAGTCTGTGGTGGCCAGTGCTATCATGTTTGCTGTTGTGTGCTGGGGCAGCAGGCTGAGGGTAGCAGACATCAACAGAATCAACAAACTCATTTGTAAGGCCAGTGACGTTGTGGGGAAGGAACTGGACTCGCTGACGGTGGTGTCTGAAAAGAGGATGCTGTCCAAGTTGCATGCCATCTTGGTCAATGTCTCCCATCCACTACATAATGTACTGGGTGGGCACAGGAGTACATTCAGCCAGAGACTCATTCCACCGAGATGCAGCACAGAGCGTCATAGGAAGTCATTCCTGCCTGTGGCCATCAAACTTTACAACTCCTCCCTTGGAGGGTCAGACACCCTGAGCCGATAGGCTGGTCCTGGACACAGGCTGGATTTCATAATTTACTGGCATAATTTACATATTACTATTTAACTATTTATGGTTCTATTACTATTTATTATTTATGGTGCCACTGTAACGAAAACCAGTTTCCCCCGGGATCAATAAAGTATGACTATGACTATGGCTATGACTATCACACATACACACACACACACACACACACACACACACACACACCTCGGTAGGAGTGATATTTCTGTGCATACTTTTAACTGACAGGGTTTATGCCCAGTCTCAGTGAATAAGATTCACTGGACAAGAGATCTCGGGTGACGGCAGAGCCTCATAGTTGGAAGTCCCACTTCTCACGTGCGATATTAAATTGAGGAACTATGCATGCCCTCGTCACGGAGAGCGGCAATTGTGACTTCCCTAGTGCACTGGATAATCCTCATCTCTCCATAAACAGTGTTAAAATCAGATATTAAATCATTTTCACATTGCTGCTTGTGGGATCTTGCTGTGCAGAGATACACTGCACGTTTCCCACACTGCAACAATGACTAACACGTCAAAAGCATTTCACAGGCAGAAACACAAGAGATTCTGCAGATACTGGAAATCCAGAGCAACACACAAACACACACACACACACACACACACACACACACACACAAATGCTGGAGGGACTCAACAGGTCAGGCAGAGAGAAATAAATAGTTGAATTTTAGCAGTCCAAGACCCCTCATCGGGACAGAAACATGGAAATTAGAACAATGCAACACAGGAATGGGTCATTCGGCCCACAATGTTGTGCGAGCCGGCTAAAGAGCAAATCAAAAATACCCAAACATTAATCTCTCCTACCTACACCAAGTCCATATCCCTCCACCTTCCTCACATCAATGTGCCTATCCAAACGTCTCTTAAAAGCCTCTAATGTTTTTGCCTCTACCGCCATAGCAGGCATCCACCACTCTGAGTAAAAAAACTTACCCCTCACATCCCCCTTGAACCTACCCACCCACCCCACCCCCCACCTTCAATGCATGCCCTCTGGTGTTAGACATTTCAACCCTGGGGAACAGATGCTCCCTGTCCATTCTTTCTCTGCCTCTCATAATTTTATAAACCTCAATCAGATCTCTCCCCAGCCTCCGCTGCTCCAGAGAAAAACAACCCAAGTTTGTCTAAGTCAGGCAGCAGCCCGTGTTTTTTTTTAAATCTAGGAATCACACAGTTTTGAGAATGCACCGTCTTTATAATCTTGAACATAGTGTGAGACCTCTCAGTTTAAACCTGAGAAGTATTCAAATGTACAACTTTGGAACTAAGTGAAGAAAACTTATTGGCTGTATTTATTTACCAATGGAATCACCCACCCTGACCACGCTTCAGGGGTTTGTTGACGAATGATATGTTGCAACAACGTGTCGTCACTAAAAGTAAAATGCTGCAGATGCGGGAAATGTGACATTAAAGCAGAAAATCCTGAAAGACTGCCCAGTGTGGGCGACGCATTAATGTGTCAGGGCACTGGTATTGTTTAATGTACTTGGGGATACGGCCTAGTTCCCCCATTTCATCGTCGTCTCATCACGGGACAATTTATAATGACCAATTAACCTGCCAACCATTTCTGCACCGTGGGAGGAACCCGGAGCACCCGGGGAAAATCGCATGCGGTGACGGGGAGACCGTACCGACTCCTGGCAGGCGCAGCGGCGGGAACAGAACCCGCGTCGAGTAATACTGTACAGAGTGGGGCCGCCGCGCCCTTTTCTGAGACCCTTGTCCTGGGACTGTAGCACCACATTCACGGCATTTCCTGTGTTATCCCGTGGTCTGAAGGACCCTCTACCTGTTGTAAATTTTAAAACGCAACGCTTTTAGAAATGTCACCGATCCCCGTGGCATGGTGCGAGTGGAACTGAATCGCTCCCGAGCGCCGCAGAGGTGCAACAGCAAAGGTCTCTGTCCATTACTCCGAAAAACCCAGAGCTGGAGAAACGCTAGCCTAGGGATTCTGCAAATGCTGGAAATCTTGAGCAACTCACGCAAAATGCCGGAGGAACTCAACAGGTCAGGCAGCATCTACAGAGGGAAATAAACAGTCGAGGTTTCCCTCTGTAGCTGTCGTCTGACTTGCTGGGTTCCTCCAACATTTTGTGTTGTCGCCCAAGTAACGTCGAGTGGCAACGAGGAAGAGAGCCCGCTGAAAGCCGTTCACCAGAATTGCAATCCTGATCAGAAAAGGATTTCCCCCTTTCTTTCTCTCACTCTCTTTTACCACACATAAGGCCGGACGGCCCATTCAGTTGGTGCTAGCTCTCCCAGCAATCCCACCCGCCACCCTATTCTGGCTCGCGTTCCCATCGCTCACACTCGGGCGAACTTTAACCAATCAACGCCCCGACCCGCGCGCCCTCCGGGGTGCGGGAAGATGCGCGAGCGCGCGCTTCCGGGGGAAACTCGCACGGCCACGGCGAGGGCGGGCAAACTCTACACGGACAGCGCCGGAGGTCGCAGGGTTGAACTGGTATTGCTGGCTTGGTTTGAACCATCACTAGGTAATTCAATTTTAAATGTTAAAAAAAAACTGTTTACCGGGGTTCAGTTCCCAGTTTCCACCCAAATTTCATTAGTCTCTCTCCCTCCACATGTTGTCTGACTTGCTGAGTGATTCCAATATCTTGTCTTATTTTTTACAATGTTCGGCTTTTGCATCTCAAACCATAACATACTGACTATTTGTTGACAAGAGAGATTACGTGGAAACTATTAACACTGCTTAATGTTTTGACCCCACACGCGTACATTCAGCATTGATTTCGAGGGACGAGGAGTAAACAAGACGGGCAGACGCCGAGGATGGTTGTATGTAACTTAATGTATTTCGAGTTTCCAGCTTTGTGGCCACCTGTAAGCAAGCAAATCTCAAGGTTGTATAATTTGATAATAATACTTTGAATCTTTGAAAACACATATAATTTGTTTTTTTTTAATTTTGCTGCAGAGCTCAAATTTGACAACATATGTCAGTGATTCTGGGGCTAACGAAGAATAGGGACATCAGTTGTCGGTGTCTGTGTATCTAAGGGTCTTCCCCCCTCCCCCTCTGTATACGACTAGCTTGAAAGCGATAGTAGCCCAGCGGGCCATACTCGGACAGTGGGCGCCGGTCGAACCACTAGCGCGGTTTAGGAAGCGTGCGTGCCGCGGACCGTCAGTGTTAACGAGGGGAGAGGACTTCAGGTGACAGTTCGCCGTGACCTTGCCTGCGAGTTGTCACTGAAATCACACACTCAGGGAAAGGTCGTGGGGGTGCGGGGTGGGTGGGTGTTTGCTTTTGAGGATTTGCAGCGGAGTCGGCGATCGCCACCGACGTTCGAAACACACACACACACACACACACACACACACACACACACACAGACACACACACACACCCACACACACACACACAAACACACACACACATATACTTACACACACACACACATACACATACATATACACACACACACACATACACATACATATACACACACACACATACACATACATACGCACACACACATATACACATACACACACGCACGCACACAGATACAAAACGAAGCGAATCGCAGCAGTCGCCGGCATCTCCTCGCACTGTACCGTTTACGACCTGAAGAGCTGCAAGGTAGGACAATTATCGCGGTTTAACCGCCAAGTGTAGAAGTCACCGACTTCTCCCCCGTCATTACAGGTACCATTCTTTAAAACTTGGCCTAAGTTCCGAACAATTTTGATGTTATAAGCAATAATAATTCAGCAATGTCAATAAGATCGATATTACCATAACCTTTGCAATTAGCATATGATTATGTTTATTATTCGGGGATCTAACAAAAAACTTTCTGGTTCTAGAGTTTTAAATCTTCTCTAGTTGAATCTACTTTAAATGCGTTTGTGCTCAATAAAACATTATTTGTAAATACATACGCCAGCTCGTGTATACAAATTGTAGTCTTCTTCATATCCTGGCGGCTTGATTTAACGCTGGGAACTTACGCACGCTTTTTAAAGTTTTATTGCTTTCATGCGCGTTTAGCTACAAACTTTTGACTTCGAAACGAGATCGCGTCCATCCAGCGACCGCAGTTTACTCCTTGTTTCAGACCCCCTGGGTCAGTCCACCAGCTGCTGCCGTCCGTCTCAGGGAGCTTTACGTGCGGAAACAACGCGATTTTTTTTCTCTCTCTTTGCGTCCGCCGAGGGTGCGATCTGGGCAGCGACACTCGGCGAAGCTCTGCCCTGCGCGCCTCAGGTGGAGCGCGGCGTGTTCGGCGAGTTTGCGCGCTGTTTTCGGTCGCTGTCTCAGTTTCCACCCGCAGCACTCCGCGTCGACAAGCGCTTCTCTCCTCACTTCGCCTCTCCGACTTGCTCTCATCACCCCAGTTCGTCAAACTTCCCGCTCCACTCGGAAGACAGAAGACACCCCCTTGGCGGTTCGGACAGCATCGGCAGAGCGAAGGAACAGCCAACATTTCGGAGCAATGCCTTCTCTACCCACGGGTGCGGCCCGATCTCCCGAGCGTCCTGTCTGTATTGAACGTTCCCAACAATACACGGCTATTCTGTTTGTCTGCCCAGTTCCTTATCTGGTCCTGCCTATAGCGGAGTTTTTCCCTGTCTTACCCCGCCGTCGCTCTCCCTCTATCGCCCGGTTACCGCTCCCCCTCCCCCGTCTGCATTTGCTTCTCAGAGTCAGAATCAGGTTTAATATCACCGGCATATGTCGTGAAATTTGTTGTCTTTGCGGCAGCAGCACAATGCAGTACAATAATAATAGGGGGGAATTACAGTAAGATATATAAAACAGTGCAATAAATAGTGCAAAAATAGACATTTTAAAAGTAGTGGGGTAGTGTTCAAGGATTAAATGTCCATTCAGAAATCGGATGGCAGAGGGGAAGAAGCTGTTCCTGAATCATTGTGTGTGTGTGTTTGTACCTCCTTCCTGAAGGTAGCAATGAGAACAAGGCATGACCTGGGTGATGGGGGTCCCGAATGATGGACTTTTTTGAGGTTTCACTCATTCCCAGCCGGATGGACGCGGCCCCCGTTCCGCCGGCAGCCTGGAGATCAGGCACTGTCCACTATCCGGTCCCATGTACTGACCTATACAGAGGGACTCATAACGAGTTAAACCGGTGACTTGAGTTGCGCGGGTCTGGGAGAGAAATTATTTCGCGTTAGTCTTTCAGGGACAATGTCGGGTCCACTTCAGACTGCCATTAGAAGAAATCTGGGAGTCTGTACCCAGTATGTGTTCAATTGACCTGCCATGAGTGCATTTAATCTGTTCGCTGATGTGATGTCTGCGTTGACAGCAAAACCAGCCTTATTTTTCGCCGCAGACTGCCCCGCGTCGGTATCCATGCAGCGGCAGTTCACGCAGGAGGTCCGGAGTCATACTCGCGTGACGCCGGAGAAAGCGAACGGGGCTGGCGCGGCAAATAACCGTCGCGGCCACACTGCGGCAGCGGCGTGTGGTTCTGATCCCGACCTCCGGTGCTGTCCGCGTGGAGTCCGCGCGTTCTCCCTGTGACGGTGAGGGGTTCTCCCAAAGAGAGGTGCGGATTGCAGGGGGTGTAAATCTGTAACTGTAATTGTCTGCAAATTTAAAGGCACAAGAAATTCCGCTGATGCGGAGTAGCACACACGCAAAATGTTGGGGAAACTCAGTAGATCAGGGGGGCGCCTGTGGGGAGCAGGAAACAGCCCTGATGAAAGATCATGGCCGGGAACGTTCGCGGTTTATTCCTCTCCATGGATGCTGCCTGGCCTGCTGAGTTCCTCCAGCATTGTGTGTGTGTGTGTGTGTATGTGTGTGTGTGTGTGGTCTGTAAAACAGCGTGCAAATGGGACAGTTGATGGACTGTGGGGAAATAATACTGTCTTGGTGGTCAATTTTGTGTCCGTTTAACGGTCGCGACACGAACTCAGTGAACGGAAAGGTTCCGTGAAATTTTCTTGAAGGACTAGACAATGCAGCGAGTTCACGGTCGCTGATAGTTTTGTTTTAAATTCAAAGTTTATGGAATTCATCATCGTCATGACCACGATTGTTCTTGGCAAATTTTTCTACAGAAGTTCTTTGCCATCGCCTTCTTCTGGGCAATGTCTTTACAAGACGGGCGACTCCAGCCATCATCAATGCTCTTCAGAGATTGTCTGCCCGTAGTCAGCGGTCGCATAACCGGGACTTGTGATACGCACCGGCTGCTCATAGGACGGGGTCCCATGGCTTCATATGACCCCGATCAGGGGGACTAAGCAGGCGCTACACCTCACCCAAGGGTGACCTTCAGGCTAGCGGAGGGAAGGAGCGCTTTATAGGGACGTATCTCACCCCGCCACCCGATTGAATTAGCTGAGCACAAATACCGCTGAGATGGGGCATACAGTGTGCCCTGGTAAAAAGTTCGGGCCTCTGTTGATCCTGCAATTTAATCAACGTGCTGTCACACATGAATCACTGCAGTCCCCCGAGAGTCCGTGTTTCGTTGGAGGGAATCGGTTTAAAACGTTGCAGCAGGGATTGGTTGAAGTTGCCGGACCACGGTACGGGGTGACAGACCAACCGGAGCATCTTGGAACAGATTTAAGCGCCCGAAGTTTCCAGCGCTGTCCCTATGAACCCCATCTCCGGTTGCCTTTATTCTGACATTCTTCAGGGCTGCCTCACGGCGGCCTTGTTGATCTATTTATTTTACTGAACGCGGAACAGTCCTTCCCGGCCCCCGAGCCGCGCCGCCCGGCAACCCACCGATTTAACCCTAGCCTAATCATCGAACAATTTAGAACAATTAACCTACTAACTAGTACATTTTTGGACTGTGTGAGGAAACCGGAGCACCCGGAGGAAGCACACGCGGTCACGGGAAGGAACGTACAACGTTGCCTACAAAAGACGTAGGAATTGAACCCGGAACTCCGACACCTCCTTCCCCCCCCCCCCAGCTGTAATAACATTGCGCTAATGTACCAGTAATATCTCAAAATCTTCCACACTAACACACAGTACACTGGCCATTGCCATCTCTGTCGCCTTTTCAATGTCTAGAAACCCGCAGGACATCACTCATCTCATTATATGGATCTATCTACATGGAGCACGGTCATAGGAAAGCAGCATCCATCATCAGAGATCTCCACCACCCAGGCCATGCTCTCTTCTCGCTGCTGCCATCAGGTAGAAGGTACAAGAGCCTCAGGACTCACACCACCCGGTTCAAGAACAGTTACTACCCCTCAACCATCAGGCTCTTGAACAAAAGGGGATAACTACACTCACTTGCCATTGAGATAGAAACATAGAAAATAGGTGCAGGAGTAGGCCATTCGGCCCTTCGAGCCTGCACCACCATTCAGTACAACCATGGCTGATCATCCAACTCAGAACCTTGTACCTGCCTTCTCTCCATATCCCCGATCCCTTTAGCCACAAGGGCCGTATCTAACTCCCTCTTAAATATAGCCAATGAACTGGCCTCAACTGTTTCCTGTGGCAGAGAATTCCACAGATTCACCACTCTCTGTGTGAAGAAGTTTTTCCTGAACTTGGTCCTAAAAGGCTTCCCCTTTATCCTCAAACTGTGACCCCCTCGTTCTGGACTTCCCCAACATTGGGAACAATCTTCCTACATCTAGCCTGTCCAATCCCTTTAGGATTTTATACGTTTCAATAAGATCCCCCCTCAATCTTCTAAATTCCATAGAGTACAAGCCTAGTCGATCCAGTCTTTCATCATATGAAAGTCCTGCCATCCCAGGAATCAATTGCAACATGATCTCACTTTAAGGTCTCTTTATCTTGTTATTTCATGTTCTCATTATTTATTACTGATCATTTATATTTTATATTTCACAGTTTGTTGTCTTCTGCACTCTGGTTGATCTTTCATTGACCCTGTTATCGTTAATAGTCTATGCATTATTGAGTATGCCCGCAAGAAAATGAATCCCAGGGTTGTACATGGTGACTTATATGTTCTTTGATAATAACTTTTAGTTTGAACTTTTCCCATGATTTGAACTTTGAACTTTTGAATTTTTTGCATAACTTGAACTTAATCAGTGTACATCAGCTGTCCAGGTCCTGAACTTTGGAATTCTGTCCCAAACATTCCTTTCTCTCTGCAACACTTTTTCCTTTATTAAAACCTCCTTTTGTATAATCTACCTCTTCATGGCCTTGCATCTCACTGCCTGCCTGTGCATTATTTTCTCCTGTAACTGTAACACTTTATTCGGCAGTCTGTTATTGTTTTATCTTTATAAAATTCGAATCAGAATCAGGTTTATTATCACTGACACAGGTCATGATATTTGTTGTTCAAAGACCATAACATATAGGAGCAGAATGAGGCCATCTGGCCCGTCAAGTCTGCTCTGTCACCTCATCATGGCTGATCCATTTCCCACCCTCGGCCCCAGTCCCCTGCCTTTGTGGCAGCAGTAAAGTGCAAGAATTAAAATTACTACAAGTAACATAAGATGCATGAACAGTGGTGTGAAAGAGGAATAGTGAGGTAATAACACACACAAAATCCCACAGGATCTCAGCAGGTTAGGCAGCATCTATGGAAATGAATAAACAGTCAAAGATCAGGGCCAAGACTTTTCTTCAGGACTGGAAAGGAATGGGGAAGATGAAAAGTGGGGGGAGCTAGAAGGTGTAAGGTGAAGCCAGGTGGGTGGAAAAGGTAAAGGCCAGGAGAGTAAGGAATCTGATAAGAGAAGAGAGTGGACCATAGGAGAAAGGAAAAGAGGAGGAGCTCCAAGGGGAGGTGACCGGCAAGCAAGGAGAGGTAAGAGGCCAGAGTGGGGGATAGAAGAAGAGAGAAGGAGAAGGGATTTTTTTTTACCAGAACGAGAAATTGATATTCATTCCATAAGGTTGGGGGCTACCCAAATGGAATATAAGGTGTTGCTCCTCCAACCTCAGGGTGGCCTCATCTAGGCACAAGTTGAGGCAATGGACCGACATGTTGGAACAGGAATGGGGACTGGAGCAGGGGTGCTCAATGAAGCGATCCTCCCCATTTGCCACGGATCTCACCCATGCCTCGGGAGCACTGGGCACAATAGATGGCCCCAGCAGATTCACAAGCGAAGCATTGCCTCACTTGGAAGGACGTTTGGGGCCCTGAATGGAGGTGAGGGAGGAAGTGTATGGGCAGGTGTCGAACTGATGATGATTTCAGGCAAAATAAACCATGAAGTGTACAATGTTCAAATCACTGGAGCAAGTAAACAATTATGCAGGAAGTGTTTTAAAAATAATTATTAACATACAGTCTCTGCAGGTTTCTTAGAGAGGAGTAGCCAGTGGTTAACTCAGATAGTTCCTTTGGGATGTTGGTATGCAGTACAAGTGGAAAGAATGCCATTTCTTTGCCTGTTTAGGAACAATATATGATTGGAAACAATGGTGACTGCATTGGGTCAGAGTTAGAAGTGTAAAAAATTTTCATTTCTGTAGCACCTTTCACATCCTCAAGCATTCAGCAGTAAATTATGTTCTTTGTAAACACCCTCAGTGGCCAGTTTATTCAGTACCTCCTGTACCCAATAAAGTGGCCACTGAGTGTATGTTCATAGCCTTCTGCTCCTCTAACCCATCCACTTCAAGGTTCGACGTGTTGTGTGTTCAGAGATGCTCTTCTGCACACCACTGTTATAACATGTGGTATTTGAGTTACAGTTGCCTTCCTGTCAGCTTGAACCAGTCTGACCATTCTCCTCTGACCTCTCTCATTAACAAGGCATTTTTGTCTACAGAACTGCCGTTCACCAAATTTTTCACACCATTCTCTGTAAACTCTAGAAACATTGTGTGTGAAAATCCCAGGTGATCAGCAGTCTCTGAGATACTCAAACCACCCCATCTGGCACCGGCAATTATTCCACAGTCAAAGTAATTTAGATCACATTTCTTCCCCATTCTGATGTTTGATCTGAACAACTGAACCTCTTGACCGTGTCTGCATGCTTTTATGCATTGAGTTTCTGCCACAGGATTGGCTGATTAGATATTTGCATTAACGAGCAGGTGTACAGGTCTACCTAATTAAGTGGCCACTGAGTGTACTTCCATTTTCCCTCATGCACATTTATAGCTTTCTCTTTATGGGCTCTAAATCAAACAATGACAGATCCATGAAAGTATAAACACATAAGAAAAAGCTTCATGCTGACTCGGATGTTG
The DNA here is from genome assembly GCF_030028105.1 of Mobula birostris. Taxonomy (NCBI): domain Eukaryota; kingdom Metazoa; phylum Chordata; class Chondrichthyes; order Myliobatiformes; family Myliobatidae; genus Mobula; species Mobula birostris. Next base: position 15,334,344 of record NC_092379.1, read on the forward strand.
AACAAGATAATGGCTGTCCTAGCTATATTTATTACCACTAACATGTCTTGAACTTTGTTGTTCTATGGTAACAGTACAGTGCAGGACATAAAAATTACTGTAAGTCACTAAAAATAAACTGATAATACAAAGGACGTGTTCTTGGACCATTCAGAAATCTGATGATGGAAGGGAGAAAACGCTCAGTGTGGGTCTTCAGGTGCCCGTACTGTACCTCCTCCCTAAAGATAGTAAGGTGAAGAGGATATGTCCCGGATGGTGAGGGTCTTTAATGATGGATGCCTCCTTTTTGAGATACCACCTCCTGAAGATAGCAGGGAGCATTGTGCCCAGGACGGAGCCGGCTACGTCTACAACCCTCTATTGCCGTTTGCAATTCTGCACCTCAACATCACAATGCTAGTCTGTATCCTACTGAGCCCCTTTTGCACCCTCATGTCCACTCATCTGCCCATCAGTTTCAGAAGCAAATTTGGAATAATCACGCTTGTCTCCTCAGTTGAATCCTTGCCATAGAATTTCAACATTTGGGACGCAAGCACCAACCCTTGCTGTTGCTCACTTGTCATCATCACTATGTGCCTTATAAGGCCTCACCTGGAGTATTGTGAGCAGTTGTGGGCCCCTGATCTAAGAAAGGATGTGCCGACACTGGAGAGGCTTCAATGGAGGCTCATGAAAATAATTCCAGGATTGAACGACTTGTCATCTGAAGAATGTTTGATGGCTCTGGGCTTTTACTCACTGGAGTTCATGAGAATGAGAAGTGACCTAAATGAAACCTGCTGAATATTGGATGGCTTCAATAGAGTAGATGTGGAGATGTTTCCTATGGTGGGAGAGCCTAAGACCAGAGGACACAGAATAGAGGGACGTCCTTTTAGAACGGAGAGGATAAGAGGAATTTTTTTAGCCAGAGAGTGGTGAACTTTTGGAATTCATTGCCACAGGTGGCTGTGGGTATATTTAAGATAGAGGTTGATTCTTGATTGGTCAGGGCATAAAGGGATATGAGGAGAAGGCAGGAGTTTGGGGCTGAGAGGGAAAATGGATCAGCAATGAAGACTTGATGGGCCAAGTGGCCTAATTCTGCTCCATTTCTTACTGTCACATGGTCTTTATGTGTACTGCTGGATGACATGGGCAGTCAGGGTCTTTCCATGACCATGGTTTCTCTTGGCAATTTTTTTCTACAGAAGTGGTTTGCCATTGCCTTTACAAGACGTGTGGCCCCAGCCATTATCAATACTCTTCAGATGTTGTCTGCCTGGTATCAGTGGTCACATATCCCGGACTTGTGATCTGCACCAGCTGCTCTGCTCTCATGGCTTCTCATGACCCTGATTGCGGAGGGCTAAGCAGGTGACCTTGCCCAAGGGTGGCCAGCAGGCTAGCGGGTGGTGGGGGTGGGGAGGAGGACCTTACACCTCCTTTGGTAGAGACCTGTCCCCACCCGCCACCCAGTTACTCACTAGTTGCCCTCAGTGTGGAAGGATCTTGGGGTCCAAGTCCGTGGATCCCTGAAAGTGGCCACGTAGCATACCTGCTTTCAAGGGTCTGGGCAATGAGTATAAGAGTAAGGAAGTTATGTTGCAGCTGTATAAAACTTGTTTTAGGATCATTGTGTGCCATACTGTATGGAGGACGTGGAGGCTTTGGAAAGGGGTGATGAAAAGCTCCACCAGGATTAGAGGGTGTGAGCCATCAGGAGAGGTGTGACCAAGCTGAATTATTTCCACAGGTGCATGGAATGCTGAAGGAAGGCCTGATAGGAAATTGTGAGATGCACAGATAGGGTAGACAGAGCCTTCTTCCCAGAGTAGAAATGTGAAATTATCTAATAAAGGCATTGGAGATGGTCCACAGAAGGTTCCTGGGAGGAAAACAGGGTTGAGAGGGGTAATAAATCAGCCATGATGGACTGGTAGAGTAGACTCAATGGACTGAATGGCCAAATCCCACTCTTATGTCTTATGGTCTTATGGAAATATTAGAGGACATGCATTTTAAGTCTGGGCCATTTTTTTCCCAGATAGTACTGTGCAAATATCTTAAGCATATAGACAGGATATAGGTCGGGTGCCTAAGACTTTGGACAGTATTCTATTTGTCAACATGGAGCGGAGAGTGAGTTTGTAAACCCGGTGGGAGCAAAGGGCGTTGGGAATGGTGAGGGTGGACCATCCCGGGAGGGGTGTGGGGCAGGTGACAGAGGAGTGCCGAGGTGAGGGGTGGCACGAGTGGAGACACACCCACCCCTGAGACACCAGGCAAGGTCATTTGATTCCAAAAAATTGGTTTATTGATCAGTACAGAACATTTCTCTGGTGCTCCCCTCTCTCTTCCCCTTTTCCCAACTATGATTCCCCTCTCCCTGCCCCCTTCCCACTCTCAGTCCACAATAGAGACCCAGATCAGAATCAGGTTTATCATCACTCACATATGTCATGAAATTTGTTTTCTTTTTGCGACAGCAGTATAGTATAATACACAAAATTACTACAGTACTGTGCAAAAGTCTTAGGTGCCCTAGCTATCTATATATCTGCCTAAGACTTTTGCACAGTTGAGTAGAGAGCAGTGGGGGCTTGGGACAAACTGCCATGGGTGGTGATGGAGGCAGATATGATGGAGGCATTTAAGAGGCTATCAGCCAGGTGCATGCAGGGAATGGCATGATATAGACCACGTACAGGCAGAAGTTAGTTTCTGCCCATTGCGCTGTTGGCGTTTCGGGCCGCAATGAAGGTCTTCCATCTCGGTTGGTGTTGGTATTTACCCTTTGACTTGATGGCATGGGTGACTCTACCAAGGGTCAAAACATAAGGTCCTTACTCCAGCCAACATAGCTCTCCAGGTCATTGAGGCACACAAGCCTCCAAACTCTACGACAAGGTTGTAGTCCTCTTGGAAGACAGGCAGTGTCTTTACAAGATGGGTGACCTCAGCCATTATCAATACTCTTCAGAGATTGTCTGCCTGGTGTCAGTGGTCACATAACCAGGACTTGTGATCTGCACCGGCTGCTCGTATGACCATCCACCACCTGTTCCTGTGGTTTCACGTGACCCTGATCGGGGGGCTAAGCAGGTGCTACACCTTGCCCAAGGGTGACCTGCAGGCTAGCGGAGGGAAGTACAATTATTAACAGTTATTAGTAATTAATCAGATAACAAGCCAGTTATCAGAAGAGTAGAATCAGAATCAGGTTTATTTTCACCGGCATGTGACATGGAATTTGTTAACTTTGCAGCAGCAGCAGTTCAATGCCATATATAATCTAGCTGAGAGAGAGAGAGAGAGAGAAAAGTAAATAAAATAAAACATAATAATGATAAATAAACAAGTAAATCAATTACATATATTGAATAGATTTTTTTAAACGTGCAAAAACAGAAATACTGTATATTAAGAAAAAGTGAGGTAGTATCCAAGGATTCAATGTCCGTTTAGGAATTGGATGGCAGAGGGGAAGAAGCTGTTCCTGAATCACTGAGTGTGTGCCTTCAGGCTTCTGTACCTCCTTCTTGATGGTAACAGTGAGAAAAGGGCATGCCCTGGATGCTGGAGGTCCTTAATAATAGACGCTGCCTTTCTGACACAGCATAATCTGACAAATTATTAATAATACTCACCAAAAGTGTAAATGTTCTTCGATAATGCAATAGGATAATGGCCACCAGAAAGTTGCCCACAAACTTAGATTGCCAAAAGATTACTTCCCATTGGTCTACTGCACTCCACAGTGCCCTACCACTCACTGTGTAAGATCTACTGTAGTCAGTCCTCCCAAAGTGCAACCAAGCTTCTAGAAAATAGAGGATTGCTGAAAAATTCACTGAACATGTATATAGGTGATTACCTCCTCTAACAACCAAGGATTATGCTCATTGCTTACTAGACTCTGGGAATTGGCTCAGTGCTTTGTCTTGATCGGAGGATGAACTCACAAAATAGTTGCTCAAACAGCTCTTCTACCCCTTGACAGGGTTTCAGGAATGTCTTCCTGCTGTCCTGTTACTGCAGGTACTACAGTCTGATCTTGTTGGATCCCTGTACCTTTGTGATCCAAAGGTTCTTTGGAAGTCAAGAACGAGGTATTGAACTTGCGTTTGTTTTATTAAAGAGCAAAGAAAGACAAACGAAACAGCAGCTGTGGTTGTCTCATACTCAGACGAGAGATGACAAATGCCAGTCACAGAGTCAGAGAAAAGTACAGACAGAAGCAGGCCCTTCAGCCCATCTAGTCCATGCTGAACCATTTAAGCTGCCCAGTCTCATCAACTTGTACCTGGACCGTAGCCATCCATACTGCTCCCATCCATATACCTCTCCAAATTCCTCTTAAGTGTTTAAATCGAACCACCACTTGTTCCACTCTCTCACTACCCTCTGAGAGATGAAGTTCCCCCGCACGTTCCCCTTAAACTTTTCACCTTTCACCTTTAACCCATGACCTCTAGTTTGAGTCTCACCCAACCTCAGCACGTGGCCAAGTGGTTAAGGTGTTTGTCTAGTGATCTGAAGGTTGCTAGTTCGAGCCTCAGCTGTGGCAGTGTGTTTGTGCCCTCGAGCAAGGCACTTAACCACACATTGCTCTAGTGTCTGTGCGAGGAGTGGCGCCCCACAGAGACTTCCAATCTGCGCCTTGTAAGGCATGAAAATGCCCTACACAAGCCTCTCATGGTCTGAGTCGACGTTCCCTCCTCCAACCTCAGCAGAAAAGGCCTACCTGCATTTATCCAATCTTCACCTGTGATAATTTTGAATACTTTTTATCAAATCTCCCCTCAGGCTAATATGTTCAGGGAATAAAGTTCTAACCTATTCAATCTTTCCTTATAACTCAGGTCCTGCAATCCTGGCAATTTCCCCTGTAATCTTTCAAACTTATTTACATATTTCCTCTCGGAGGATGACCAGAACTGCACACACAATTCTCCAAATTAGGCCCCAGCAATGTCTTATACAACTTCAATATAGATAGATTAAGAAGACCCGTAGTCCTCTTTTATTGTCATTTAGTAATGCATGCATTAAGAAATGATACATTATTTCCTCCGGTGTGATATCACAAAACACAGGACAAACCAAGACTGAAAAAACTGACAAAACCACATAATTATAACATATAGTTACAACAGTGCAACAATACCATAACTTGATAAAGAAGTTTGTGAGCACAGTAAAGTTCAAAGTTTCTCAAAAGTCCCACATCTCACGCAGACGGGAGAAGGAAGAAAAACTCTCCCTGCCATGCCGACCACAATCCGACTCTGAGTCATCCGAAAGCTTTGAGCTCTGATCAGCTCTCCGACACTGAGTACTGAGCACCATCTCGGTCCGAGCGATTTGACCTCCTTCTCGTTCGCCAAAAGCAGGCAAGGCCGGGGATTTGAGCCCAATATAACATCAGTACTTTGATCTGTGCCAAAAACGTTCTTTACCACCCTGTCTACCTGTGATGTCACTTTCATTAAATTAGGAACCTATATTCCCAGATCCCTTTGTTCCACAGTACTCTTCAGTGCCCGACTGTTCACTGTAGAAAGCCTACCCTGGTTGGTCTTACCAAAGTACAACCAAGCTTCTGGAAAAATATAAAATTACTGGAAAATTCACTGAACATGTATATAGGTGATTATATAAAAATACAGGCAAGCATAGGAAAGTTAAACTACAAGGAAAATACAAGACAAATAACAACACTACACCTTAACTAACCAATTATACACCCCTTCAGTAGTGGTGTTAGTGCTTCAGATCTCCAAGTGCAAATCTCTGCAATGCTCTACATAGATATCTCCAGCTTTCAGATTCGGTCTCCTCTAAGGCAGCAGTTGCTTCCATTGTTTCTTAGGAACTTTCTGGTGGAGAGTGATCCCAGGATCATTAACAAACTTGGTTTAATGTCAAATGCACACTTGAAGCTCCTTAAGATATTTAATTACAAGTTACTGTTATTATCCATGACCTCTAGATAATGCATTGCAGCAATTGGAATCTCAGGGCCCTCAGGCAATGGTAAAACACACACGGGTTGCCAAAACTGGCAAGAAACGCTCCAAAACTTTCTCGTCCTTCATAAAAGTGTGAGGCACAAAAGCCTATGAAATTCTATTTAGTACATCTGGGCAATTACAAATAAAACAAAATAATTCCTGTCTTGCACTTTCAATCTCACTCCCTGGGAAAAAAAAATATGCAATCCAGTTTGGTCTTGAATTGGCCAGCACCATTCTCATCTCCAGCTCCAAGAGAATTCCGTTCCATTTACCCATCTGTTGTGAAATATACAAATCTTTTATTATCATCGGTCTTTTTTAAAATTCAGCTGTTTTCTCTTTTTAAAAAAATTTGATGGTCTTTTTTCAACGAATTCTTTTAGAGGTTTCTTTGCTTTGTGGCTGCCCGTAAGGAGACAAATCTCAAGGTTGTTTACTGTACAGGTACTTTGCTAAGAAATGTACTTTCAACCGTGCACTTTCAAATCTGTGTCCCATAAATACAAGAGGTTCTGTGGATGCTCGACACATAAAAAACAGCGGAGGAACTCAAAAAGTCAGGCAGTATCTATGGAAAGGGATAACCGGTCAACGTTTCCGGCCAAGAGGGTCTTGTCCAGAAAGGTTGACTGTTTATCCCTTTCCATAGAAGCCGCCTGGCCTGCTCAGTCCCTCCAGCATTTTGTATGTGTTACTCTAAATCTGTGCCCTGTTTTAAGCCAATCACACTGCTATGTTGTTACCCACAAAGGATGCTTATTCATTCCCCCACCCCTTCTTTGCCTTGTTTTCAGAATCCAAGTTGATACTCCCAGTGTCGCTGACTTTGCCATGAACAAATGCATTTTGCTATCAGTTCTCATAACCCAGGGGTTACTTCACTATGCACTCAGTGGCCACTTTGTTAGGAATAGCTGCTCATTAATGCGGATATCCAGTCATTTGGCAGCAGCTCAGCATATGAAAGCATGAGGACGTGCTCAGGAGGTTCAGTTGTTGTTCAGAGCAAGCACCAGAATGGGAAAGAAATGTGACCTAAGTGATCTGAAATGATCGTTGGCGCCAGATGGGGTGGTTTGAGTATCTCACAAATTGCTGATTTCCTAGGATTTTCATGCTCGATTGTCTCTAGAGTTTACAGAGAATAGTGCAAACCATGCGCCCCCCCCCCAAAAGACATCCAGACAGCAACAGTTCTGTGGGCAAAAAAAATGTCTTGTTAATGAGAGAGTTCTCAGGAGAGTGGCCAGGCTGGTTCAAATTGACAGTAACTCAAATAAACTTACCGTGCATTACAATAGCAGCGTGCAAAAGAGCATCTCTTCTTTTTGCACTACTTACTAAATTTTTTGAAGAGGTAACGAAGAAGGTGGACCAGGGTAATGTAGTGAATACAATGTACTAGACTGGCCAAGGCCTTTGGAAAAGGGCCTCATACTATGAATAACATAAGAGTGCAGGAGACTTCAGTAGGATGGACAACTGGCATGAGTGCTAGGCTCAAGAGAAAGAACAGAAGGAAAGGAAAGAGTTGTCTTTCCAGAATGGCAGGAGGTGAAACTGGAGAAAATCTGCCGATGCTGGAAATCTAAACCACACACACAAAATGCCGGAGGAACTCAGCAGGCCAGGCAACACCTATGGAAAAGAGTAAACAATCTGTACTTCGGGCCGAGACTCTTCATCAGGAGTCATGATGAAAGGTCTCAGCCTGAAATGTCGACTGTTTACTCTTGGAGGTGACTGCTGGGACTAATCTAGCTCTCAATTTTACTGATATTTTTATGTGCCTGCTGTCTTGCATAAGCTATGTGTGCTTTGTGCTGTGTGTGACTATTGGTACTATGTTTAGTACCTTGGCCTGGTGTAATACTGTTTTGTTTGGCTGTATTCATGGGTATTCATGTATGGTTGAATTACAATTAAATTTGGAAAGGGAAAAAAGAAATTGCCTTTTTAAACTCACGAGAGAGCATAGGCCATCAACCTTTTGCTGTTGATGTTTCTGTAGCAGGCAATTTCTCTTTTACGAGGTCGAGTTGCTAGCTCGACGCTCAACCCAGCACGGATGGAGAGCGTGCCTGGGGAGCCGGCTGGGTTCGAACCTGGGAGCCTTCGCTCCGAAGTCCGGCACTGATGCCACTACGCCACCACCAGCCGGCCAATTAAATTTGATTTGAATTATTTTAACAATTCAGACCAGATTCAAAACCACAATTTCTAAATTTGATTGTAATAGCAAGTTGGGAAGGATCATCATGGCTAAGATCTGTAAAATCAAGAAGGTATTAATAAACCTAAGGATTGGGACTATCAGTGCACCCAAAATGCTGGAGGAACTTGGCAGGCCAGGTAGCATCTGTGGAGGGAAATGAACAGTCAATATTTCGGACTGAGACCCTTCATCAGGCTGGAGAGGAAGGGGGTAGAAGCCAGAATAAAAGGGGAGGGGGACATAGCACGAGCTGGCAGCTGATAGACGGTCCAGTTGAGACGCAGAAGGCAGGAGGGTGGGGGAGGGGGTTGAAAGGGAATAATGTGAGAAGCTGGGAGGTGATAGGTGGAGAAGGCAAAGGGCTGAAGAAGAAGGAACACACACAACATGCTGGAGGAACTCAGCAGGATAGGCAGGTTGGAAGTGAATAGATAATCGTTGTTTCAGACTGAGACCCTTCTTCAGGACTGAGAGGGAAGGGGGAAGATGACAGAATAAAAAGTTGCAGGGAGGGGGAAGGAGGCAGGTGCAGCCAGGTCGGCCAGAAAGGTCAAGGGCTAGAGAGGAAGGAATCTGATAGGAAAGGAGAGTGGACCATTGGAGAAAGGGAAGGAGGAGGGGACCTAGGGGGGAGTAAAAGGCAGGTGAGAAGAGCTAAAGGGTCAGAGTGTGGAGTAGAGGAAGGGGGTTGAAATTTGTTTACCAAAAGGAGAAATTGACATTCATGCCATCAGGTTGGTAGCTAACCAGATGAAATGGAAGGTATTACTCCTCCACCCTGAGAATATTGTTGTGTACCATTCACCTAGATCTTCTAGCATACAGAAACAAACTGCAACAAATTCAGAGTGGCTCACATTATTAATGCATTTATTATTTTACTTGCAATAGGAGGTATACTTCTAGCCATGCATCATCCGGAAAAATAGTCTCAATCTTTTGTTTCAACCAAAGCACTTTTATACGTTTTACAGAGTACAGTAATTATGTTGTTTCATTCCATTACATTCCTCTTTTATCTCATTCTGACATTTGTTCTTCAGAAGCTCTATTCTGTTTCCCTCTGTTGTCAAAAAAACCACCCCCCCAGCCATGAAACAAATCTCCTGTCATAAAAAGACAGCTTCCTATCATAAAACGCACATGGACTTGTAAGCTTCCCATCCGAACCAACAAAACACCTTGGGATCACATAGGTTCCATCGTGTTCACATGATACTTTTGCAAAAGTTACAAACTCATAAAGACTTCTGGGTTACGGATATATTTCCACAGTATGAGAGGAGAAGGCAGTTATCCATGGAACAAAGGGGAGGGGGTGGGGGACCAGAGGGAGAAAGGTGATGAGGATGGGCAAGTTGTGAGGTGGGGTGGGGAAGGGGAAAGAGAAGGGGTGAGGGGGTCACAGAGGGGAGTGGAAGCTTGATGTAGCGAAGTGCGAGTTGTTATCTTACAACAAGAAAAAAATTAAGTCTCAGTTATTTGGAAAATAACATGGGCTTGAAGAGTGAAGCAATAGCTTCAATGGTTCCAGTTAATATCAGAGAATGTATTAGATTAGATTATGAGGACACGCAGTCCTCTTTTATTGTCATTTAGTAATGCATGTATTAAGAAATGACACAATATTCCTCCGGTGTGATATCACAGAAACACAGGACAGACCAAGACTGGAAAACTAACAAGAACCACATAATTATAACATATAGTTACAACAGTGCAACAATACCATAACTTGATGAAGAACAGGCCATGGGCCCAGTAAAAAAGTTTAAAGTCTCTCGAAAGTCCCACATCTCACGCAGACGGGAGAAGGAAGAAAACTCTCCCTGCCATGCCCGACCACAGTCTGAATCTGAGTCGTCCGAAAACTTCAAGTTCCGATCAGCCCTCTGACACCGAGTACCGAGCATCATCTCTGCCGAACGCTTTGACCCCAGCCCCGGTCGCCAGCAGCAGGCAAAGCCGGGGATTTTGGGGCCTTCCCTCCGGAGATTCTCGATTGCACAGTAGCAGCGGCAGCAAACCGGGCATTTCAGAAATTTCTCCAGATGTTCCTCTGTGCCTACTCATGTCTGTCTACATCAAATCAGAATTGTGCACGGCATCCTACTTACAAATACGATATCATTTCACCGGAGCGCTCTGCGCTCTGCGTCATGCCACCATCTTCTCCTCCCGTATGCAATATACACCCTGAAATTCTTACTCTTCACAGACATCCACGAAATAGAAGAGCACCCCAAAGAATGAGTGACAGTAAAAACATTAGAATCTCTAAACCCCCTTCACTCCCCCAAGCATAAACATCAACCCTCTTCCACTTATTTCAGCACCCACCACCCACCAAGCAAGCAATAGCAATGTCCCCAGGGGAAATCATGATCTGCAGTACAGAAAAACTAATCGCTTACTGTACGAATGTAATGCAAGTTAAAAATGTCTCGTCCTTTTTACAAAATTGAGAAATAATAAAGTTTCATTAAGTTTTCATTGAATCTTGAAATATTAGAGGCAGTTGTGGTTTCCATCTATAATGAGAACATGGAGGCTTTGGCAAGGATACAGAAATGACTTACAAGCAGAATGTTTGGTTATACCAGTCAACAGAGGTTTAACAGACTAAATCAGAATCAGATTTATTATCACTGATTTATAGGATGTGCAATTTGTTGTTTTTGTGCTGCAGTAAAGTGCACGGGCATAAAATTACCATAAATTACAAAAATAAATAAATATTGCAGATGAAAGGAATAATGAGGTAGTGTTCATGGGTTCATGAACAGGGTAAAAATCTGATGATTTTATTTACTTATTTGGTTATTTGTTTACTGAGATACAGCACAGTATAGGCCCTTCCATCCCTTCGAGCTGTGCCAACCAGCAATCCCCTGATTTAACCCTAGCTGAATCATGGGACAGTTTACCAATTAACCTATCAGCCGGTACATCTTTGGACTGTGGGAGGAAACTGGAGCACCCTGAGGAAACCCACGCAATCATGGGAAAAACGTACAAACTCCTTGTGGACTGGGTCACTAGTATTGTAAAGCATGATGCTCGCCACTACGCTACCGTGCCACCCAGTGATGGGGGTGAATATGTTGTTCCTGAACCATTGAGTGTGTGTCTTCAGGCTTCTGTACCAACTCCCCAATGGCAGTAACGAGAAGGTGGCATGTCCTGGTTTGTGAGGGTCCTTTGTGATAGATGCCACCTCATTGACGATGTCCTTAATGGTGGAGTCCATTCTCACGTACAGATGCGAGACGTGGACACTCACCAAGACTATGCGAAAGATGGTTGCTATACACAAATGCTCCAGATGGCTCTTGACGTGAGTTGGCAACAGCACATGACGAATGTTGAGCTCTATAACCACCTACCGATGCTCACCACTAAAATCAAGGCGGGAAGACTGCAACTAGTGGGACACTGTCTACGCCACCCCGAGCTACCTGCCAGCCTAGTCATCAAATGGGAGCCCAAGCATGGGAGGATGAACCCTGGGTGCCCTCCCAAGACTATGGTCAACACGCTCCTAGAAGACAGCAGCGCGGCTAATATAGATGAACTGAACACACTGATGAGGGAGAGGGGGAAGTGGAGAGTCTGTCATCGTGCCCGACGCCAGCCCCCTAGGCCTGAGTCGATGCAGTAGTAGCAGTAGTTGACGGTGGAGAACTTTGTGCCCCTGATGGAGCTGGCTGAGTTTTCTTTCCTCTTTAAAGACTGAATCTCTTTTCACTTGAAAAGCGGCATCTGGGTCAGTATTTAAAGTTATGAAAGGTTTCTTGTACATGGAGAGAGCTCCTTATCCAGTATCTCTTCCTTCCAGTAGTTAGGGAGATTGGGTAAGGAACTCAGAAGGAATGACCCTTCTGGATGGAGTGATTGGAACGTGGAGTAAATGAGGTAAGTTATTTAGATTCTTGCAAGACGATGCTGAATAAACCTCTTACTCATGGTAGCAAGACCAGGGAGCTGATTGTTGACTCCAGGAGGAGGAAACTGGAGGTCCCTGAGCCAGTCCTCATCGGGGGGATCAGAGCTGGACAGGGTCAGCCACTTTAAATTGCTTGGTGTTATCATTTCAGAGGATCTGTCCTGGGCCCGGTATGTAAGTGCAATTACCAAGAAAGGACGGCAGCACCTCTACTTTCTTAGAAGTTCGCAAAGATTTGGCATGACATCTAAAACTTTGACAAACCTCTATTGATACGTGGTGGAGAGTATATTGACTGGCTGCATCACAGCCTGATACAGAAACACCAATGCCCTTGAATGGAAAACCCTACAAAAAGTTGGATACGGACCAGTCCGTCATGACTAAAGCCCTTCCCACTATTGACCACATCTACATGAAGTGTTGTCGCAGGAAAGCAGCATCCATCATCAGGGACGTCATGGTCTCTTCTCACCGCTGCCATCAGGAAGAAGGTACAGGAGCCTCAGGACTCACACAACCAGGTTCAGGAACAGTTATTACCCCTCAACCATCAGGCTCTTGAACAAGAGGGAATAACTTCACTCAACTTCATTTGCCCCATCACTGAGCTGTTCCCACAACCTGTGGACTCACTTTCAAGGACTTTTCATCTCACGCTTTTGATATTTATTACTTATTTATTTGTCCTGAAGTCTTGAAGAAGAAGGGTCTCAGCTCATAACGTTGACCATCTATGTATTTCCATGGATGCTGCCTGACCTTCTGAGTTCCTCCAATATTTTGTGTGTGTTGCTTTGGATTTCCAGAATCTACAGTCTTTCCCTCATTGATTATTGTCATCACACCTTTTTTAATGCTTATAGTATTTGCACACTGGTTGTCCGCCCTTTTGGGTGGCGTCCTCCATTGATTCTATTATGGTTATTGAATTTACTGAGTATGCCCGCAAGAAAATGAATCTCAGGGTAGTATATGGTGACACATATGTACTTTGATGAAGTATTTACTTGACCTTTGAACTTTGATGAAAGTGGGAACAGAGAATTGTATTCATTGACTTCGAAGGATGACATATCATGATTTGGATGTGCGGAATAGCTTGTTTCTGTCCGATATTTTTTATCCTCTCATCGAACATGACAGACCTGGGCAGCATATTTTGCCCACCGCTGAACACAGTGCTGTGCTATAGGTCATTAAAAGTCAAGTACGCTCATTGGCCACTTTATTAGATACCTCATGAACCTAATAAAGTGGCCACTGAATCTATGCTCATGGTCTTCTGCTGCTGTAGCCATCACTTCAAAGTTCGACATTCAGAGATGCTCTCCTGCACACCACTGTTGTCACACATGGTTATTTGAGTTACCGTTACCTTTCTGTCAGCTTGAGCCAGTCCGGCCATTCTCCTCTGACCGCTGTCACTAACAAGGCATTTTTGCCCACAGGACTGCCGCTTACTAGGTGTTGTTTGTTTTTAGCATCATTCTATGTTAACTCTGATAATCCCAGGAGATCAGCAATTTCTAAGATATTCAAACCACCAATCATTCCAAGGTCAAAGTCACTTAGGTCACATTTCTTCCCCCTTCTGATGTTTGGTCTGAACAACAGCTGAACCTCTTGACCATGTCTGCTTGCTTTTACTCTTTGCTTTGCTGCCACATGATTGGCTGATTAGGTATTTGCATTAATGAACAGGTGCACAGGTGTTCCTAATAAAGTGGCCACTGACTGTACAGACCTGATAGGGTAAGTATAGTCAGATTTCTTCCCCTAAGGACACCAGTAAACCAGATGAGATTTGACAGCAATCCAGTATTTTCATGGTCACTATTCTATTAACTGGCACAAAATGTTTATTCCATATTTAATCTCCCCACCTGCTGTGGCAAATTCCAATCTCATGCCTCCAGATCAATTTGTACAGGCCTTCAGAAAAGCAACGGGCCCACCACATATTCTTGATATTATTTAGCTTGCCTGCATGTTATCAAGTCATCCTGAGTTGCTTCAAAGCTAACATGAAGCCATAAAGATGTAATTGTAAATTTAAAGCCCAATTGCGATCACTGTCTGTCTCGGTGGGATAGCTACTGCACAGGCTCGAAGTAAGCGGCACAGGATGGTAAACTTAGTCGGCTCCATCTTGGACACTAGCCTCCATAGTATCCAGGACATCTTCAAGGCACGGTACCTCTGGAAGGCAGCGTCCATCATTAAGGAACTCCACTACCCAGGACATGTCCTCTTCTCATTGCTACCATTAGGGAGGTATGGAGGCCTGAAGGCACACACTCAGCGACTCAGGAACAGCTTCTTCCCCTCTGCCATCCGATTTCTGAATGGACATTGAACCCGTGGTCACTACCTCACTACTTTTTTTATTTCCTTTTTTTTTGAATTACTTATTTAATTTAGATATTTAACATATATCTACTTGCCGAAATTCACAGGTTTTTTTCCTCTATCACCATGTTCTGCATTGTACTGCTGCCGCAAAGTTAACAAATTTCATGACACATGCCAGTGATATTAAACCTGATTCTGGTATATTTTCTCAAGAGTCAGTACTGCCTTAGCCTCCTAGCTTCATGGGCAGTCTATGCACAGTCCTTTCCAAGCCTGGACTCAGCCCTGTCATAAACAAGAAAACTTTGGCAGTTTAAGGAAATATTTCTGCAAGCATAATAGAATAATTTTCGAGATAATACTCTTGGATCGACAACAGAAGGTGACTGTGGCCAACTTTTCTGTAATAAGATCACTTGATTGTTAAGTGCAGTTTTGGAAATTGGTTACAGTCTCTGAGCATCAGGACGCTGGCGGTTATCTGCACAGAGCACTTGTTGTTTGTCTTAGTGAACTTAATAATACCACAAAGCTCACATATCTAATGGAGCTGCTGTGCTTTATCAGGATATTTTGTGTACATGTTCTGCGCGCAGACAAAATAATTGTGACTTCCAAATTATCAAGACATATCAGAGATTCTAGGGTGATTTCCTGTTGGAAGGAACCTCTTCAGCTGGTGCTAAACATACATGGCTCTCCAGCACTGGAAGAAATAAGACAAAGGGCAAAGATAATCTTAAGAGAAGTTAGATAAATACTGGATGGAGAAAGTTCAAAGTTTAAAGTTCAAAGTAAATTTATTATCAAAGTATATATATATATATATATGTCACCATTTACAACCCTAAATTCATTATCTTGCGGGCATACTCAATAAAACTATGATAAAATCAATCAAGGACCACACCAACTCGACATTCAACCAGTGTGCAAAAGACAAAAAACTGTGCAAGTACAAACCAAAAGAAATAATAATAATAAATAAATAAATGAACAATAAAGGAAAGGTATGTCGGATCTGGAGTTTCTCCGGTTAGCAGGCAACTTCCCTCCACGCCTCTCTGACGTAGTGGGGAACCGCTTACGAGGCAAGTTACAGCAGTGATTTACCATTGCCCTCTGCTGGGTGAGTTTCCAAAGAGATCACCAGCTCGTAACCCAGCACGGATGGAAAGCGTGCAGGGGAGCCGGCTGGATTCGAACTCGGGACCTTTCGTCCTGAAGTCCGACACTGGTGCCACTATGTCACTAGCCGGCTTGTAAATGAACAATAAATATCAAAAAACATGACATGAAGAGTCTTTGAAAATGAGATCATTGGTTGTGGGAACATTTCAGTGACGGGGCAAGTGAAGTTGAGTGAAGTTATCCCCTTTGGTTCACGAGCCTGATGGCTGAGGGGTAATAACTGCTCCTGAACCTGGTGGTGCGAGTCCTGAGGTTCCTGTACCTTCTTCCTGATGGCAGCAGCGAGAAGAGAGCATGTCCTGGGTGGTGGGGGTCTCTGTTGAAAGGAATGGAAAGAATTGAAAGTGTAATGAGAAGAAAGATGTAGGAGGGGATTTGCTAGGACACCTTACTTAAGCCAAATGGCCTGGTTACATGGCAGTTCTGTATACAAAGTTAACATTACTAATTAAGTTTTTATTTCAGGCCAAATATTATTGATCTAACATCTTAATGGGTTTATTTCTTGCCGCTCTCTGTAAGGAGTTTGTACTTTCTCCCTGTGGCGGCATAGTTTTCTCTGGGTGCTCCGGTTTCTCCCACATTTTAAAGACATATGGGTTAGGGTTAGGAAGTTGTGGGCATGCTCTGTTGGCACTGGATGCATAGCAACACTTTCAGGCTGCCTCCAGCACATCCTCGGACTGTGTTGGTCACTCGTGTATATATAACTAGGGTGCCTAAGACTTTTACACAGTACTGTATTTGTCGACGAGGAGTTTGTATATATGGCGCGAGCAAAAGATGTTGGGAATGGCGGGGGTGGAGCACCGCGGAAGGGGTGTGGGACAGGTGGCAGAGAAGGAGTGTTGAGGTGGGGGATGGTCCAGGTAGAGACGTACCCACCCCTGAGATACCAGGCAAGGTGATTTAATTTCAAACCACTGGTTTATTGATCATTACAGAATGTCTCTCTGGAGCTTCTCGCTCCCTCCCCTCTCCCTTCCCCATTTCCCAACCATGATCCCCCTTTCCCTGCCTCCTTCCCACTCTCAGCCCACAAGAGACCCAGATCAGAATCAGGTTTATCATCACTCACATGTGTCAAGAAATTTGTTTTGTTTTGCAGCAGAAGTACAGTGCAATACATAAAATTACTACAGTACCGTGCAAAATTCTTAGGCATCGTAGATATACGTATATTTGCCTAAGACCTCTGCACATCGATGTACATGTGGCAAATAAAGCTAATTTTTAATAATAGAAGAACATCAGAATTAGAAGTGGAAGGAGGTCGTGTCTCCCCTTCAGCCTGCCAATGTCCTGGCTAATCCTGTGGATCAGTCACTCTCCTCCCCGTCCTCAGTCCTCATCCCCACTTATTGTTCAGCAGCCCACCAGTCTCAGCCTTGGCGATACTCAGCCGCTGAGTATCCACCTCCCTCAGAGGTAGCGAGTGCCCAAGATTCCCAGTCCTCTTTCTGAAGGCGTTCCTGTGTGGGTGGAGTCTGAGAGGGGGAGCAGCAGGAAGTTCCAGGAACTTGGACCCGGAATGTTGAGGGAATACAGTCAAGAGCTGAAACCCACACAGAGCAGTGAATAACTGGGGTCTTACACCCTCGCCTTCTAGACCACAGAAGCTTCGTGAGGATCTACTCAAGATGACTTGCTAAGGTGCTGAATTTTGCCTTCTAGGTGGCGCAGAGTGGCCATCGTATTCTGAAGCCTTTTCAACAAACAGATATGCTGAGGTGAGTGAGGAGGAAAGTTACTTTGGTCTATCTTCTGTCCAGCTGGAATTTCAGTCTTTGTCCATACCGCTAACGTCTATGAGTTAAAAAAAATTTCAATTTGTGAATCAACTTTTGCTTCAATTCAGAGGTTATTTTTAATCTGTGGTGTGAAGTGGGCACCAGGAATGAATGGCTGTGGGAAAGGTAGCGTACTGACGCACTGTCGAAGCCTTGTGCAATAACCCGCGGCCTGAGAGGGCTACAGGAGGCTTACTGATACCCTGGCATGGCAAAGCACTCAGCAATAGCCAGAACTCTGCTGGAAACCTCTCAGCCTGCAATATCTCCTCAGCCCCAGTCCTGAATGTCACCCCCTCCTTCACTCCAGTGGTTCCCCTGGGTTCCGAGCATCACGAAGGTAAGAGTTGGTAGATGGGAAGTGAGCTGGGCTCATTTATGTCAAGGTCAAGGTGAATAAATTTATTACCGAACCAGTCCGGATGCTCGCCGCTGCACCTTCTTCCTGACGGCGGCAGCGAGAAGAGAGCGTGTCCCAGATGGAGGGCACTGCTTTCTCGTGGCAGTGCTCCTTGCAGACGTGCCCTATGGTTGGGGGCAGTTTTCCCTCTGAGGGATTGGGCTGGATCCACTGCTTTGGTAGGCTTTTCCGTTCTTGGGCATTGGCGTTTCCATACCAGACCGGGATGCAGCCAGTCAGGGTACTCCCCACTGTGCAGCTATGAAAGCTCGTCACAGTTTTAGCTGACATGCCGAGCCCATGCATGAAAACTCCTAAGGAAGTAGAGTTGCTGTTGTGCCTTTTTTTGTGATGGAACTTACGTGCTGGTCCCAGGACAGATCCTCTGGGATAGTAGCACCAAGAAATTTAACGTTACTAACCCTCTCCACCTCCGATCCCCTAATGAAGACTGGCTGCAGCCCACAGCTTCTTCCTTCTGCAGTCAACATTCAGCTCCTCGGTTTTGCTGAGGTTGAGTTGTTATTGTGGCACCACCTAATGGGATTTTTAACCTCCCTGCTACGTGCCCTCTCATTCATGTATTTACTCACCCCCTACCATCCTTCCATTTGAGAGTCAATGATGGTAAGTAAACATGGCAGGTGGACTCCATCAGTGTCTGTGGTACTTGGGAACCCCCCGTCAGTGTGGAGAGCTTTGGGAACTGTAGACCCAGAGCCAGCAGTTCCTCGTTGGGCATTGTTGCGGTTACTTACATCTCATTCTGCTGGTGATAAAGCCGTAGACCTGGACCTGAGGCAATTGTGCTCACATTTCCGACATTTCGGAGATTTCTCACAACTGGTTTTACACTTGAGTTCTGAAGCGGGAAGAAGAATCCTCTCGAGATTGTGGGCAGTCTGCCTCTTATTGTTATTGAATGCCAATTTCTAGAGCGCCTTTCTTCAGAATCAGAAGTGCAGAACGAAATAAGCCGTGTGTATTGACCCGAAAGAAAATGGCAGTTGGTTCAAGAAGGAGGGGTATGGGGCTGCTCCCCTGGAAGTTAGCATGGACTTGATGGGCCGAATAGCCCTTTTGTGTGTTGTTACCAGCATAAGATAGGTTCCAAAGGCCACCTTGTCGGCACAACCCTGCCTGCACACAGATAAGCGACACTGGGAGTACTGGCGTTACTTGGAAAAGATGGATATGAAAGTTAGTTCTGGAATTTTATAATTGTATTTCTGAGAAGTTCTCTTATCTCCTGAGACTGAATTTAAATACACCCTTGTTTGGATTATTAGTACACTTAAATTAAAAAAAAAGATTATGGGGCTGGTAATGGATGTTCAATATTAATGAACTGTTGTAAACATGCTCGTAATAACTGAAGCAAAGGTATAACTTTTGGTTGAAAGGACTGCAGGGCTTAGAACAGGAATTCAAGACCACCAGATGTGTCATGGAAAATCTGGATGGTCCCGTTCTAACATGCCTCTACTTCGGACTTTTCCAGTTCTGACAAGAAGTCTTTGGTCTGGAACATCCACTGTGTTTTCCTCACCATAGACGCTGCCTATCTCCAGGATTTCTTCTGCTTACGTTTCAAATTTTCCACAACTGCAGTATTTCACCTTTGGGCCATCCGATAGGATTGACTCTTCAAGTAGAAATATCCCAAAGAGCAGTTAATTCATACCCAGCAGAAAGTCAGAGTTCAAAATGCACTTATTAACAAAGCATGTATAATATATACAACCTTGAGATTCGTCTCCTTACAGGCAGTCACAGAACAAAGAAACCTCAAAAGGAGCCATTAAAAAGGACCAACAAACACTCAATATGCAGGGAGAAAAAAAAAACAAATTGTGCAAAAAATAAAAGTAAGTAAATAGCATTTAGAATGAAAGTGAGTGCTCAGACACGAAGGCTGGAGCAGACCACAGTCTCGGCCTCAGTGCAGCGCAGAGCGGAGCAAACGTTGTGGAACAGAGAGCAGAACTGGCCTGACCCTCGCCTCCCGTCCCGACATCCTGCCTTCTCAAGCCACCCAGCTGGTGTCTAAATCATCCGAACATTGGGTCGCTCCTTGTGAGCTGCCGTGACCGGTGACAGCTTGGAACTGTGGTTGCCACAGTTGACTTCCCCAGTTAGATCGAGGCCAGTGTCCTGGTGGTACTCAGCCCCAAAGGGGGTGCCTACCTGCAGGTCAGAGATCTTACAGCTGTGGGCCAGGTGAGCCAGGTACAAAGGTAGAACTTCTGCACGATTTCGTCACCCATGTGCCGGGGTGAATTGGCAATGTTTGAGAACCTTCCATTGGTTTCCCACAACTATCTTGCCTGGTAACATTACAATCATCACTTGGAAGAAATAAATATGTAGAGGCTTCAAAATAGTTGTGCGTTTCTGCGTGTGTATGGGGTGATTACTCATCTCAGAGCATTTGTTCTATGAATGTGTTCTATTTGTTCCATGTGGAATGCTCTGCCCCAGAAGGCTGTGGAGGCCAAGTCTCTGGATGCTTTCAAATAAGAGATGGATAGAGCTCTTAAAGATAGTGGAATCAGAGGTTATGGGGATAAGGCAGGAAATGGATACTGATAGTGCATGATCACAGTGAATGGTGGTGCTGGCTCAAAGGGCCGAATGGTCTACTCCTGCACCTATTGTCTATCGTCTATTGAATCTTCTCATTACTGCCATCGGGGAGATGGTACAGAAGCCTGAAGACACACATTCAATGATTCAGGAAGAACAGATTCAAATCTCTAAATTCAAAGTAGGTTTATTAGATTAGATTAGATTATGAGGACACACAGTCCTCTTTTATTGTCATTTAGTAATGCATGCATTAAGAAATGATACAATTTGTTCCTCCAGAATGATATCATAGAAACACAAGACAAACCAAGTCTAAAAAAAACCTGACAAAAACCACATAATTATAACATATAGTTACAACAGTGCAAAGCAATACCGTAATTTGATGAAGAACAGACCATGGGCCCGGTAAAAAAGTCTCAAAGTCTCTTGAAAGTCCCATCATCTCACAGAGGCGGTTGAAGGGAGAAACTCTCCCTGACATGAGCTTCCAGTGCCGCAAACTTGCCGATGCAGCACCCTGGAAGCATCCGACTATAATCCAATTCTCAGTCCGTTCGAAAACTTCGAGCCTCCGACCAGCTCTCCGACACCGAGCACCGAGCACCATCTCTGCTGAGCGCTTCAACCCCGGCCCCGGCAACAGACAATAGGCAAAGCCGAGGATTTGGGGCCTTCCTCTCCGGAGATTCTCGATCACACAGTAGCAGCAGCAGCGAAGCGGGCATTTCAGAAGTTTCTACAGATGTTCCTCTGTGCTTCTCACGTCCATCTCCATCAAATCAGGATCGTGCATGGCCCCTATTTAACAAATACAATATCAATTCGGAGCGGCCACGCGCACTGCGTCACGCCGCCATCTTCTCCTCCCCCCTATCGAAGTATGTATACATTGCCGGACGGTGGTGTAGTGGCATCAGCCCCAGACTTTGAAGTGGGTGGTCCTGGGTTCGAATCTGGCCCGCTCCTGGCATGCTTTTCATCTATGCTGGGTTGAGCATTGAACTAGCAACTCGGCCCCGTATAAAGAAACGGCAAGGTTGTTGCCTGATGCACCGCAAGGTGCAGAGAGGAATAATGTAACATGCTACGTGTGTACATTGTACAACCTTGAGATTCATCTCCTTACAGGCAGCCACAAAACAAAGAAACTTCAAAAGAACCCATTAAAAAGAAGAAGACCACCCAATGCGCGGAGAGAGACAAAGAAAAAGATGCAAACAATAAAAGTAAGCCAATTGCTTCAGAACTGAAATTTTACAAAAGGCACGAAGCCGGGCATCACTACACAGCCTCAGTTCAGCGCAGAGCCGAGTAAGTGTCACGGAGCAGAAAGCAGAACCTGGCAGAATTGACCCTCGCCTTGCCTCCGGACCCGACACCAGGACCTTTTAAACCCGGCCCAGCGCTTAAATCGTGCAGACGTCGGGTCGTTCCTCGCTCTCGGACTACACTGGGGCCTGAAACCCCTGCCGCCACGATTCGGCCCCTACCTGACCTTTCCGGTCTGGCCCAGTGCTTAAATCGCTCAGACGTCGGGACTTTCCTCGGGGACCCTGCCCCGCCTTTGCTTGCCTCGACCTTGCCTTCCCCGTGCCCCGCCTCCGCCGCTGCTCACCTCTCCATTGTCAGCGCTGATCATTATCGAAATGAAATGAAATGAAATACCTTTATTGTCATTGCATAGCACAATTTGTCATGCACCAATACAGTGAAAATGAGTTTGCAACTCTCGTACTCAATGCTATAAAACAACAAATAAAATAAATGAACAATAAATAAAATCAAGTAACCAGCCAGTACAACCAGCAACCATAAAACCAGTATTAAAGTAGCAATATAACAAATTTATGGATGATACTTGATCGATCAGTTCAGAGCAATTACAGCTCTGCGGTAAAAGCTATTTTTCAGTCTGGAAGTGTGGGCATAGAAAATCTTATAACGTTTGCCAGATGGAAAAGTTCAAACAGATGATTGCATGGGTGTGTATTGTCCTTACAGATGCTTGTAGCTTTCCTTAGGCAGCGAGAGCTGTAGGTGTCCTCCAGGGCTGGGAGCTGTGTCCCGATGATCTTCTGTGCACTAGAGATGACCCGCCGAAGTGCTTTCCTATCAGCTAGGTATTTAGTAGTTTTCTTTGTTTTGTCTTTTTTGCCACCGATAAGTAGCCCACTCCAAGATCAGACTTCTGAACCCACGAGCTTTACTTCATTATTCCTTTTATCTGTAATGTTTATTTTTGAAATCTATAGTAATTGTGGTCTGAAGAGCAAGTTCTAAGACCGTAGACTATAGAACAGTGTAGAACAGCAACATGCCCCTTGAACCGCAGGTTTTTACCCAACTCAGTAAGCTAGCCTCTCCTCCGTGCACGCGGTCCATATCCCTCCATTCTCTGTACATTCATATGCCTCTCCAAGAACCTCTCAAGTGTCTTTGTTGTATCTGCTTCCACCACCACCACTCCTGGAAGAGCATTCACGGGCACACACTACTCTCTGTGTGACAAAAAAATGTCCCCTTCTCATCCAGCATTAGACATTTCAGTACTGTGGAGAAGACACTGGCTGTTGACTCTATCTAGGTCTCTCATAATTTTATAACCTTCTATCAGATCTCCCCTCATCACGGTAGCATAGCGGTTAGCAAAATGCTCTACAGTGCCAGTAACTCAGGTTCAATTACCACCACTGACTGTCAGGAGTTTGTACGTTCTCCCCGTTACCGCTTGGGTTTCCCCCGAATGCTCCAGTTTCCTCCCACAGTCTAACCAGTTGGTAGGTTAATTGTACTATGCTTAGGGTTAAATCGAGGGTTGCTGGGCGTGGCTTGAAGGGTCAGAAGGGTTTATTCTGCACATCTTTATATAGGCATCCGTTAGTCTCATGAGACCATGGATTTGAGCCTTGGAAGGTTTCCAGGGCACAGGCCTGGGCAAGGTTGTATGGAAGACCAGCAGTTGTCCATGCTGCAAGTCTCCCCTCTGCGCGCCACCAATGTTGTCCAAGGGAAGGGCATTAGGACCCATACAGCTTGGCACCGGTGTCGTCGCAGAGCACTGTGTGGTTAAGTGCCTCGCTCAAGGACACAACACGCTGCCTCAGCCAAGGCTCGAACTAGCGACCTTTAAATCACTAGACCAACGCCTTAACCACTTGGCCACGTGCCAACACATTCTGCACAGCATCTCAATTAAATAAATAAATAAATAGATCTTCTGCCTCTCCGGACAAAGCATTCCAAGTTTGTCCCGCCTGTCCTTGTACTACATGTCCTCTAATCAGACCAGCTTGAGAAAGTCTCTGCCTGTTTGCAATCAGCACCTGACCTGCAGCATGAGAGGACCCAACATCATCGACCACTGCTATAGCACCATCGAGAATCCGGGCCAGGCCATCTTCTTGCAGCTCCCATCGGGCAGGAGGCACCAAAGCCTGAAGTCCCACACCACCAGGTTCTGGAACAGCTACTTCCCTTCCACCATTTGGTTCTTGCACCAGCCGGCACACCCCAGTTACTACAGTTTAGCCACAGTATGAACTTTCTGGTTACTTTGCATTATTTTCTGTACCGGGCTGTGATGCAGCCGGTCAATACGCTCCCCACTACGCATCTATGCAACTCGTCTTTGACTTTAATCTAGACAACATCCTGGTAAACCTCTTCTGAACCCTCTCCAAAGCTTTCATAGCCATCCTATACCGCAGAGATTAGGAGTGAAGGTCCTCCAGATCCTTTGAAGACTGGTTCACTAATTATTGAAGTATTCAAGATTGACCATTTGATGGACAGAGGTGTGGTAGAGATGATGAATCCTCAGGGATTCATTGACCCAGGGATGCTGGTAGGAGCAGAAACTGAAACTGACAAATGTTTGCCTCAGAGGCAAATGCAATTCTCGGTTTTTGAAAAGTCGGAATGATGTGCCGAGTGGACAGAAGGACAGCCTCAATTGCTTTGTCATTAGTGTATTTGGGAATGCTCTCCCTCTCCCTCCTTCTCCCTCCCTCCCTCTCCATCTCCCTCCCCATCTCCCTCCCCTCCCCTCCCCTTCCTCTCTCCCTCCCCTCCCTCCCCCTTCCCTCCCTCTCCCTCTCCCTCCCCCCCTCCCCTTCCTCCATCCCCTACCCGCTCCCCTCCCCCCTCCCCCTCTCCCTCCCCTCCCTCCCCCTTCCCTCCCTTCCCTCTCCCTCTCCCTCTCCCTCCTTCTCTCCCTCCCCACTCTCTCCCCCCTCCCTCTCCCTCCCCTCTCCCTCCCCTCTCCCTCTCCCTTTCCACTCCATCCCCACTCCCTCCTCCTCCTTCCTCCTCTCCCTCCCCTCTCCCTCCTCCTCCCTCCCCCTCCCTCCTCCTCTCCCTCCCCTTCTCCTTCCCCCTCCCTCCCCTCTTCCTCCCCCTTCCTCACCCTTCTTCCCCCTCTTTCCCCCTCCATCCCTCTCCCTCCCCTTCTCCCTCACCCTTTCCCTCTCCATCTCCCTCCACTTCTCCCTCTCCCTCTTTTCCCTTACTCTATCTCCCTCCCCATCTCCCTCTCTCTCTCCCTCTCCGCTCCCTTATCCTCTCCCTCTCCCTCCTTCTCCCTCTCCCTCTTCCTCCCCCCTCTCTCCCTCTCCCTTCTCCTCTCCTTCTCTCTCTCTCTCTCGCAGCCTCTATTTCCATGTCTCCCGCCACTGCCTGACAGCGGGTGTAAACGTCCAGCCTTCCCTGGGGCAGCCTTGTTCATGAGCGTGGTCCTGCTGGACGCACGCAAGTGCTGTTCCAGAACAACAAGCCAACTGCTGGAGGAACTCAGCCGATCGAGCGGCATCTGTAGCATTTTGGGAATAGTCATGTTACAAGTCAAGATCATGACTCAGGACACTTCTGACCCAAAATGGCAAAGGTTCCTTCCCTCCACAGATACTGCCTGACCTGCTGAGTTCTTCCAGCTGATTGTTTGTTGCTCCTGATTCCAGCGTCTGCAGTCTCTGGCGTTCCTAGTTCAGACCGTCTCTTTGAATGTGAACAATCCCAATTCATTGTTAGGTCAGTTTGACAAGTTTCTGCACTACCACCAATCTTCTATGTGGTGGTGTGCTGGGACAATGGCATCAACACGAGTGATGCCAACAGGCTCAATAAACTGATTAGAAAGGCTGGCTCTGTTACCGGAGTCGAACTGGACACACTGGAGGCTGTGGTAGAACAAAGGACCCCCCAGAAAATCCTGGCAATTCTGGACACTGTTTCTCACCCCCTGCATACCACATTGGCTGAATAGAGGAGCACTTTTAGTAATAGACTAACCCAACTGTGCTGCTCCAAAGAGCGCTATATGAGGTCATTTTTACCCTCAGCCATCAAGCTCTATAATAAGTGAACCTATAGCCAGGGATGCGACCTTGTAATCTTTGACTTGTAAATCTTGTACATCTTATTTTGAAGGTAACTTGATTTTATTCTTTCTTACTTCTCTTCTAATATTTGTATATCTGTGCACTTGTAATGCTACTGTGACACCGTAATTCCCTTTGCGACCAATTAAATGTCTATCTACCTATCTAATTAATATTAATATGAAGCCCACCAACAATTTAGCACACCACAAATAGGGAAAATTCATTTTCTAGACATTTCCCTCCTTGCTTGCTTATCTGGGCATAGTTTCTCTAAAGGCTCCTCCGAGCAGGGTGACAGTGAACCAGGTTCAGTGGCAAGGAAGAAGAGAAGATTTGGCCACGTGGACCTTCCCGATCTGGAGCGTCTACCCACGCTTCACGTTCAAGGCCATGTCTGTACAACCATATGGGTTAGTTGGCCAGCAAGATAAAGGAGGTCAGCAAGGAGCGTTCCTAGAAACACGGAAAATCAGTTTTAGAATTTTGTGCGCTGTTCTTCTGGGAACCCTTATCTGCTTAAGCTGGGGGCAGAGTTCCAGTTACACAAGGAGAGATTACAGAGAAAGCATAAACGTGAACAGACATGGTGAATAAAAGCAAACACATTCACAGACCTTAATTATGGATACATTCAGGGGTGCAGTGCTAGCCAGAGCGCACTGGAGCGCGTCCGGCACATCTTTCAGAAAAAAGCCGAAATAAACAAGCTATTAATTAGGTGCCTCCCAGGGTGATTTGAGTATCTCAGAAACTGCTGATCTCCTGGGATTTTTATGCACAGCAGACTCTGGAGTTTACAAAGAATGGTGCCAAAAACAAAAAAACATCCAGTGAGTGGATTTAACAACACACATCAAAGTTGCTGGTGAACGCAGCAGGCCAAGCAGCATCTGTAGGAAGAGGTGCAGTTGACGTTTCAGGCCGAGACCCTTCGTCAGGACTAACTTTAACAAGATGTTTTTGCTCACAGAACAGCCACTCGCTGGATGTTTTTTTTGTTTTTGGCACCATTCTTTGTAAACTCCAAAGTCAGCAGTTTCTGAGATACTCAAATCACCCTGGGCAGCACCTAATTAGTTAGCTTGATTATTTCAGCTTTTTTCTTAAAGATGTGCTGGATGCTGTCCGGTGCGCTCCAGCTAGCACTGCACCCCTGGGTATATTTAAGGCAGAGGCTGATAGATTCTTGATTAGCCAGGGCATGAAGGGTTGTGGGTAGAAGGCAGGAGATTAGGGCTGAGAGGGAAATGGATTAGCCATGATGAAATGGTGGAGCGGACTCGATGGGCCAAATGTTAAGGCTGTGATGCAACCTGTCAGGACACTCTCCACTTTGCATCAATGGAAGTTTGTCAAGTATTTAGATGACTTGCACAAACTTCTAATAAAGTAGAGGTGCTGTTGTGCCCTCTTTGTTACTGCCCCCCAACCATCAGGCTCTTGACCAAAAGGGGATACCTACACTCAACTTGACTTGTCTCATCAATGAGATGTTCCTACAACCAACGATCTCACTTTAAGGATTCTTTATCTCATGGTCTCAGTATTTATTGCTATTTATTTATGTTTGCATTTACACAATTTGCTGTCTTCTGCACTCTAGCTGATCTTTCATTGATCCTGTTTACAGTCACTATTCTATAGATTTGCTGAGTACACCCGCAGGAAAAAGAATCCCAGGGTTGTAAATGGTGACATATTTGTAATTTGATAATATAGAATTTAATTTGAACTTTGAACTTCGTGTTTGCACTTACATACTGGATCTTCTTCTGATATGATGGTCAGAATCAGGATCTGATATTGCCAAGGAGTTTAAAGCTGCTGACTCCCTCCAACTCTGGTTCCTTCACGGCGCACGGACCTCCTGACTGGGAATCATTTAGAAGCAACTATGAAAATGGTGATAACGGACAATGAGGGCAGCACAGTGTTGCAGAGGGTAGAGCTGTTACCTCTCAGCTCCAGCCACTCTGTCACAGAGCAGAGAAAGAGGCCACTCAACCTTACTTGTCCACAGTGCCTTCCTGCGCCAGTCTCAGTTATCTGCATTTGCCCCATATCCTGAGAAACTAGGAGTTCCCAAACATGGACCCCTTGTTTAATGGTATTGGTCCATGGCATGCAAAAGATTGGGAACCCCTTCTAAGCCTTTCCTACCCATGAACCATGTCATTTCAGTCTCCGAGGTCCATGTGAGGTCATCCTTCAGCAGGGTGAACCCATGGAAAAACATCTGTCTCTTATGGTGTAACTGGCCGAGTTCTGAAGAACCATAATAATCCATCGGCTGGAGTGTCTACCAACATCTTCAGGGTCTTGCTTCGGCAGTCTGCGGTACCCACCTGCGTCAAGTAGACTTTCGTCACACCTCAATGTCTATCTCCAGTAGCACTTACGTCCACTGTGATGAAGTGCCTTCAGAGGCTGGCTATGAAGCATATCGACTCCTGCC
Organism: Mobula birostris; assembly: GCF_030028105.1. NCBI lineage: Eukaryota > Metazoa > Chordata > Chondrichthyes > Myliobatiformes > Myliobatidae > Mobula > Mobula birostris. The sequence goes on from NC_092379.1 coordinate 15,362,671, forward strand.
TGAGGAGTGACTTGGGTCTGCTTATTGTCACAACAGGTCAACAGCAGATGTCCTTCCATTGGCTCGTCACTCAGCTTTGGAACATCTGGACAGTGGAGAAGCACACATCAGGATGCCCTGCATTGACTAGCTCAGCATTCAACGCTATCACTCCCTTGAAACGAGTCACTAAGTTCCAAGACCTGGTCTTGAATACCTCCAGGTACAACTGGGGTTCTTGATTTCCTCACGCGAAGACCACGATATCTATCAGCACAGGGTGCATCACAGCGCCATGTGCTTAGCTCCCTCCTCTACTTGCTTTATAAGCATGATTGTGCGGCTAAATTCACCTCCAGTGACGTGGTTATGACACCTCTGTTGTTGGCTGAATCAAAGGTTTGACGAAAAGGCATACAGGAGAGAGATTGAAAATCTAGCTGAAAGGTGCCACAACAAAGACCTCTCACACTCAGCAAGACCAAGAAGCTGAATACTACAACTAGAGGAAACTACGGGAGGTCCATGATCCGAGGTGGAGAGAGTCAGTAACTTTAAATTATCCGATTCTAATTCCCATTATTAAATCAGACCTGTCCTGGATCCAGCATGCAGGTTCCATCACAAAGAGGGCACAACGGTACCTCTATTTTATTAGAACTTTGCACAGATTCGACAGGTCAGCTAAGAATTAGACAAACTTCTACAAGTGCACAGTGGAGAGTATCCTAACTGGTTGCATCACAGCCCGCTACGGAAACACCAATGACCAGGAGCGGAAAATTCTACAGAAAGGGACGGACGCAGTCCATCACAGGCAAAGCCCTCCCACCATTGAGCACATTTACAAGGAACGCAGCCAGAAGAAAGCCGCATCCATCAACAAGGACCCCGCCATCCAGGCCACGTCCTCCGCATTCGGCAGGAGGTACAGGAGCCTCAGGTCCCACACCACCAGGTTCAGGAACAGTTATTACTCTTCAACCGGCGTGGATAACTTAATTCACTTCAACACTAACCTGGTTCCACAACATGTAGACTCACTTCTATGGAATCTATAGCTCAAGTTCTCAGTATTATTTGTTTGTTTGTTATTTGCACAATTTGTCTTCTTTTGTGCATTGGTTGTTTATCTTTGTTTATGTTTGTCATAAATTCTTGTGTATTTCTTTGCCTGTAATTGCCCGCAAGAAGATGAATCTCAGGGTAGTATATCAAAGTTAAAAGTAAAGTTTATTATCAAAGTGCATATATGTCACCACATACAATCCTGAGTTTCATTTTCCTGTGGGTGTACTCAGCAAGTCTATAGAACTATAACAGGGTCAATGAAAGATCAACCAGAGTGCAGAAGACAACAAACTTTGCAAATGCATATAGAAATAAATAGCAATAAATAACGGGAGCATGAGGTAATGAGATAAATAGTCCTTAAAGTGAGATCATTGGTTGTGGGAACATTTCAGTGATGGGACAAGTGAGTGTAGCTATCCCCTTTTGTTCAAGAGCCTGATGGCTGAGGGTTGGTAACTGTTCTTGAACCTGGTGAAGTGAGTCCTGATGCCCTTGTACCTTCCACCTGATGGCAGCAGTGAGAAGAGAGCACAACCTGGGTGGTGGGGATCTCTGATGATGGATGCTGCTTTCCCACGGAGGCGTTTCACGTTGATGTGCTCAATGGTCGGAACAGTTGTACCCATGAGGCACTGGGTCGAATCCACTTCATATAGGTACTTTGATGATAAGTTTACTATGAGTTGGCTTCAAAGTTCTTAATTGTTTTAATGGTAGCAGCCTCAACCACTTCCTCTGGTAGCTGGTTAGAAACACGGTGCTCACCGTGTGAACATGCTGTCCTTTAGGTCCCCTTTAAATCTCTTCCCTCTCACCTTAAATCTGTGCCCTCCAGTTTTAGATTTACCTATCCTGGGCATAAACTGTGACCATTCACCTTATCTATGCCCCATCATGATTCAATAAACACTAGAAAGTTACCCCTATACTCTTTCACTCCGGGGAAAACAGTCCTACGTCAATTCTGTCATCATAATTCAAGACCCCCACTCCCAACAACATTTTTGTCGATCTTTTCTGCACTCTCTCTAACTTAATGGCATTCCGCCCATGGGACAGCGACCAGAATCGCACACAATATTCCACGTGTGGTCTCCCTCAGGCCCTGTCATTCACCGTTGCCATAGTTTAACTTCCCACAATGCATCGCTTCACACTTGTCTAAATTTAAAGGTAGAGTAGTGGATGTAATGTATATAGATTTCAGTAAGGCATTTGATAAGGTTCCCCATGCAAGGCTCCTTCAGAAAGTAAGGAGGCATGGGATCCAAGGAGCCCTTGCTTTGTGGATCCAGAATTGGCTTGCCCACAGAAGGCAAAGGGTGGTTGTAGATGGTTAGTATTCTGCATGGAGGTCGGTGACCAGTGGTGTTCCACGGGGATCTGTTCTGCGACCCCTCCTCTTTGTGACTTTTATTAATGACCCGGATGAAGAAGTAGAAAGGTGGGTTGGTAAGTTTGCTGATGACACAAAAGTTGGGAGTGTTGTGGATAGTCTGGAGGGTTGTCAGATGTTACAGCGGGACAACGATAGGATGCAGAACTGGACTGAGAACTGGCAGATGTACTTCAACCCAGATAAGAGTGAAGTGGTTCATTTTTGAAGACAGAATATAGTATTAATGGTAAGATATTGGCAGTGTAAAGGACCAGAGAGATCTTGGGGTCCGTGTCCATAGGACACTCAAAGCTGCTGCGCAGGTTGACACTGTTGTTAAGAAGGCGTATGGTGTGTTGGCATTCATCAGCCATGGTATTGAGTTCAAGAACCGTGAGGTAATGTTATGGCTATATAAGACTCTGTTCAGACACCACTTGGAGTACTGTGTTCAGTTCTGGTCACCTCACTGCAGGAAGATATGTGGATACTATAGAGAGAGTGCAGAGCAGATTTACAAGGATGTTGCCTGGATTGGAGGGTGTACCTTATGAGAATAGATTGAGTGAACTCGGCCTTTTCTCGCTGGTGTGACAGAGGATGAGAGGTGACCTGATAGAGGTGTATAATATGATGAGAGGCATTGATCGTGTGGATAGTCAGAGGCTTGTTCCCAGGGCTGAAATGGCTAACACATGGGGGCACAGTTTTAAGGTGCTTAGAAATAGGTACCAAGGGGATGTCAAGGTTAAGTTTTTCATGCACAGAGCAGTGGGTGTGTGGAATATACTGCTGGCAACAGTGGTGGAAGCAGATAAATAGTGTCTCTTAAGAGACCCTATGATAGGTATATGGAGCTTAGAAAAATAGAGGGCTATGTGGTAGGGAAATTCTAGGCAGTTTCTAGAGCAGGGTACATGGTTGGCACAACATTGTGGGCAGAAGGGCCTGAAATGTGCTGTAGATTTCTATGTTCTATGTTCAATCCTAACCTCCATTGCTTTTTGAGTGAAATTTTTGTGATCTCCTTGTGATCCTGTGGGATAATCCAGCTTCCTCCCACAGCCCAATGGCGTGCACATCGGTAGATTCATTGGACACTGCAAATTGCCCCTAGTACAGGGGTTGCCACTCAGGGGTCCACCAACCTCATGCTTAATCACTTTGGTCCATGGCATAAAAAAGGTTGGGAGGCCTTCCCTAGTATGGAGGTGAATGATAGAACTTGAGGGTTGCTGACGGGAATGTTGGGAAAATGAAACGGGATTAAAGTAGGATTGGCATAATTGGTGTTTGATGGCTGGTTTGGAGCCTGAGGGATCGTTCCCATGTTTGTATGGCTCTGTGATGACTGTGTTAGATGTAATCCTTATCTCGGTTTCTATTTCACTCCCTCCAAGAATTTACTTACTTGCTTACTGCCCCTTACACCGCTGGGACTTAGAACAACAATGAAGGTCCTCCATCTCTGCCTGTATAGAAGGATTCTTCATTGCTGTTTCCATGACAATTGCTTTTTGAGCAGTCAGGTTTGTAAGCCCTGAGCTGAACCCCTGAACCTAGAGGTCTTGCTCTGACCTCTACCCTTTGACCTGTTTGGCATGGGTGACCCTACCAGGAGTCAGAGCACAAGGCCCTGACTCCAGCCAACATAGTCCTCCAGGTCACTGAGGCACACAAGCCTCCAAAACCTATGGCAAGGTTGCGGTCCTCTTGGGGATTTTACTTAAGAGAGGAAGGTCTTCCATAGCGCACTGTCTCTTGGGTACACTAAATTGTAAAGTCTAGTCTTTACTCTCCAGCGTGTTTTCCTCCTGCAAGGTCATGCTCACAGTAACTAAATGACTGTTTTATGCCCCAGGAATGCTAATACAGGATTCACCAGTCTTTGGCCACCACCAGATAGGCATTTGCATTTCTGCAGTTAAATTTTTGCTGCCAGGGTTGGAGGATCTGAAGTGAAGATCACAGAAGGATGATTGGAACCAGGCTGTAAAGGAAGCTAACTGTCTATGTGTTCTTCAGGTCTCTATGAGCGCTTATCCTACGACCATAAGCCCATGTGACATAGAAGCAAAGTTAGGCCATTCAGCCCGTTGAGTCTGTTCTGCCATCCCATCATGGCTGATTTATTATCCCTCTCAATCCCATTCTCCTACCTTCTCCCATAATCTACAGCATCCTTACTGATCAAGAGCCTATCGATCTCCACTCTAAGTATCGGGCAGCACAGTAGTGTAGTGGTTAGCACAATGGCTTACAGCTTAGGTGACCCGGGTTCAATTCCCGCCGTTGCCTGTAAGAAGCTTGTACATTCTCCCTGAGGGGTATACCAGTTGGTATATAGGTCATTGAAAATTGTTGGGGCTTAAAGAGCCAGAAGGGCCTATTCCATGCTGTATCTCAATAAAATAATTACATATTCCCAATAGATTCCATCACCCTCTGGCTGAAGAATCAAGTGGCTTGAGGTATGGGGTGGTCATCAGAGTCTGCAAGGGGCTCAGTCAAGTGAAGTGGGTGGTTAGAGTGAGGGAGATGGAGATTGAGAACCATGGATAGAAAAGAATTCATATCCATGGTATCATAGGTTCAAGACAAAGTCCTTGAATGATCAGGGAGGTCGCTGAGAATTGGATCAGAACATCAATGGTTTGCGGTGTTGTCAGGGTTGAATGGGGCATCTGAAGATCTGGCTGTTGTGACCTGGGCAAGGTGATGCTGAGGTGAACACACACAGAGGTGTGCAAAAATTGCAAGGCAGGACAGGGACTTACAAAGATCCCCATCCAAAGTTATTTTGGCAAATGCCTGACTTCTGGAGTTCTCCAAAAGTTACACAGGGGACAACATCACCCCTGAATATCAGTGATTATGAATTTGCTTTAGGTGCCCACTAGTCACTCAGTCTGGAAAGTACTCAGACCATCCAGAAATTGTCACAATAAGTAAAGTTATACTCCTGATTTAGTCAACTTTAACAGAACAGTTTAGTGTGATTGAACTCCTCTGGTATTTATTTATCTTCCGCGTGACATAGAGTTGGGCTCACCAGGAGAACGTGCTTTCCTCCAGACAGAACGTGTGAAGGAACTACCCGTCCTGGGTTTCTAAAGCGGGCAGTGATCCCTACCAGAGAGAACAGGCTCAGTGCAGAGTGCCAGCTAGTTTACCTCGAAATGGTTCAGGGGTGGATCATTGCAGCCTTCTTATTCAGAGGCACCGCCCCACGAAAGTGAGAGAAAGCAAGAAGATAATCTGTTCAATATCATAGGTCTCTGGGTCTGGTTCATTGCTGATAGGCAGTATAAATATGACCGCCATTCAAGAGGACACACTAGTTCAGCACACTGGGAAGATGTGAATGGGTGCCATTAATATTAGCTCACTTTCTTTACACATACATTATTTAAAATGAGATAATGCAGATAAACATGCACCAGAACATGCACAGATTGTCGACTTTTACACACTGGGTTGTCAGTGTCTGTGTGCAGTTTTTCACCGATTCTATTGTATTTTGTGTCCTGCTGTGAAAATCTGCAAGAAAGAGAACCTCAGAGTGGTATATGGTGATATGTATGTACTTTGACAACAAATTTATCAAAATCGGGTTTAATAGCACACACATATGTCGTGAAACTTGTCTTTGCGGCAGTAGTACAATGCAATACATAATAATAGAAATAAAAACGTAGTGAGGTAGTGTTCATGGGTTCAATGTCCATTCAGGAATCGGATGGCGGAGGGGAAGAAGCTGTTCCTGAATTGTTGAGTGTGTGCCTTCAGGCTTCTGTACTTCCTTCCCGATGGTAGCAATGAGAACAAGGCATGACCTGAGTAATGGGGGTCCTTAATGATAGATGTCACCTTTCTGAGGCATGGCTCCTTGACGATATCCTGGATACTACGGAAGCTGGTGCCCTCGATGGAGCTGACTAAGTTTACAACTCTCTGCAGCTGTGCAATAGCCCCCCGCCCCCCCACAATACCAGATTGTGATGCAGCTTGTCAGAATGCTGTCCGCGGTACATCTGTCGAAATTTGTGAGTGTCTTTGGTGACGTATCAAACCTCCTCAAACTCCTCATGAAATATAGCCGCTGTTTGTAGCTGCACTGATGCGATGGGTCAAGGATAGAACCTCAGAGATACTGACACCCAGGAACTTGAATATACTTTGAACAAGTAAGCTTAAACGCTTGCCTGCCTTTCAATGCATGGCATCTTCCATATTTTTTGTCACACACGCTGAGCCCTGCTTTGTTGATTAACAGAATTTTCATCTCCCTCTCGCATAGGATTCTCTTGCTGGTACACCACTGTGGCTGTAGCTGCTGGTAAGAGTTCAAAGCATCGTGGAGAAGTTGTATTTCATACACTCCATCCCCTATTACTACACCCAGTTACCATTCCCAACTTCAAACTGCAGTCTGGATCATGTTAGTCAGGCTCCTGAACCAAAGAGGGTAACTTCACTCAGTTTCACCTGCCCCACGTTTGAAATGTTCCCATAGCCAAAGAACTCACTTTCAAGGGCTCCTCATTTCATGTTCTCGATATTTATTGCTTATTTAATTATTATTATTATTTCTTTCTTTTTGTATTTGCACAGTTAGTTTTATTTTGCCCCAGTTGGTGCGGTCTTTCATTGATTCTGTTATTATTCTATAGATTTATTGAGTATGTCTGCAAGAAAATGAACCTCAGAGTTGTAATGTTGACTCAGATGTACTTCGATAATAAATTTACTTTGATCTACCTAAAGCAAATCAGTGTCTGAGGGATTCTGGTTAAGCCACAACTATGGTGGTTCATCAGAACTATTCAAATACCAAATGCTAACCCAAAGGATCTTCCTGAGATGCCTTTCCTATCCAGTCTTCTGTCTCTAAACAGCTTTGTGCCTCTATCCCTGAAGAAGTATTGAATTGAATTGACTTTATTTCTTACATCCTTCACATGCATGAGTAGTAAAAATCTTTACGTTACGTCTCCGTCTGAATGTGCAAATTATAGTAATTTGTAATAAATAGTCTGTACAGTAAGGTATACAACAGAACAGTCAATATAGCTTAGAAGTACAGTTGAATCAGCATGAATCAATCATTCTGATGGTCTGGTGGAAGAAGCTGTCCCGGAGCCTGTTGGTACTGGCTTTTATGCTGTGGTACTGTTTCCCGGATGGTAGCAGCTGGAACAGTTTGTGGTTGGGGTGACTCGGGTCCCGGTGATCCTTCGAGCCCTTTTTACACACCTCCTGTCTTTGTAAATATCCTGAATAGTGGGAAGTTCACATCTACTGATGCGCTGGGCTGTCCGCACCACTCTCTGCAGAGTCCTGCGATTGAGGGAGGTACAGTTCCCATACCAGGCAGTGATGTAGCCAGTCAGGATGCTCCCAAATGTGCCCCTGTAGAAAGTCCTTAGGATTTGGAGATTCAAGCCAAACTTCTTCAACCGTCTGAGGTCAAAGAGGCGCTGTTGTGCTTTTTAAACCACACAGCCTGTACGTACAGACCAAGTGAGGTCCTCAGTGATGTGTATGCCGAGGAACTTAAAGCTGTTCACCCTCTCAACCCTGGATCCATTGACGTCAATAGGGGTGACCCTATTTCCACTCCTGTAGTCCACAACCAGCTCCCTTGTTTTCGCAACATTGAGGGAGAGGTTGTTTTTTTGATACCACTGTGTCAGGGTGATGACTTCCTCTCTGTAGGCTGCCTCGCAATGTTAAACAAATGATGTGGAACATGAAGTCTCACAATCCTCACACCATGGGTTTGTCCAGTGCAATCAGGTCTTTTCTGTAGAATAGTGATCAGAACTGTGCACAGTGGACTGACCACAGTTTTATAGAGTCGTAGATTCCCTTGGCCCACCATGTGCATGCATCCATCAGCTACCCATCTCCACAAATCCCATTATCAGCACTTGGGTCACCAGCCTTCTATGCCTTTGCTGACCTGAAAATGTTCTCTTGATTCTTCCAGTTACTGACAACAGGGGTAACTTACAGTGGCCAATTAACCTACGAACTCACACGTCTTTGGGATGTTGAAGGAAACCGGATGATCCGGGAAAAAACTCCGTATGAGCACAGGGAGAACGTGCAAACACCACACAGTCAGCACTGGAGGTCAGAAAGGAGCACCAATTGCTGGCGCAGTGCAGTGCACAGCTGTAGTAACTGTGCCACTGTGTCACCTTGAAGGTTACGTTGGTGGAATAACTTCTCAAACGCTTTTCTTGTCCATTTCCACTGCTTGCACGTCACAACACAGGTCTATAGTGGATGCAAACTCACTGGCTTTTCACTCAGCCTTGGACTGCCTGGACAACAGCTCCCCACCTCAGGCTGCTGTTTATCGACTGCAGCTCAACATTCAACCTCATCGTTCCCCCGGTACAAGTTTCCAAACTTCAAAACTTCAAGTTTCAAAACTTCAAAACTTCAAAGCTTGCAAGCAGTTTTGGGCCCTTTATCTTAGAAAGGACGTGCTGAAACTGGAAAGAGTTCAAAGGAGGTTGACAAAAATGATTCCAGGATTGAACAGCTTGTCATATGAAGGGTGTTAGATGGCTCTGGGCCTGTGTTCACTGGAATTCAGAAGAATGACAAGTGATATTGAATCCTATCGGATGATGACAGGCCTTGGTAGAGTGGATGCGGAGAGAATGTTTCCTATAGTGGGAGAGTCTATGACCAGAGGACACAGCCCCAGAACAGAGGGGCATCCATTTTGATCAGAGATGAGGAGGAATTTCTTTAGCTGGAGAATTGTGAATCTCTGGAATTTGTTGCCACAGGCAGCTGTGAAGGACAAGTCTTTATGTATATTTAAGGCCAGAGGTTGATAGGGTCTTGATTGGTCAGGGAATGAAGGCATATAGGGAGAAGCCAGGAGGTTGAGGCTGAAAGGGAAAATGGATCAACCATGATGAAATGGCAGAGATGACTTGATGGGCCAAATGGCCTAATTCTGCTCCTGTGTCTCATGGTCTTATGGTGTTAAACCTGAGCCCCCATACCCGCTTCTGCAACTGGACCCTTGATTTCCTCGCCGGGACACCACATTCTGTACAGATTAGAAATAACATCTCTTCCTCACTGACAATCAACACAGGTACACCTCAGGGAAGCGCACTTAGCCCACTGCTCTACCCTCTCTACACTCGTGAGCTGAATCTATAAGTTCGTTGATGACGTAACTGTTGTTGGCAGAATCTCAGATGGTGACAAGGAGGCGTACAGGAGTGAGATAGATCAGCTGGTTGAGAGGTATCGCAACAGCAGCCTTGCAATTTACCTCAGGAAGACCCAGGAATTGATTGCGGATGTCAGGAAGGAGACGTTGGGAGAGCACACACCCATCCATATCAAGGGAAAGAGTGAGCAGTTCCAAGTTCCTGGGCAACCCCATCTCCGAGGATCTATCCTGGGCCAACATATTGCGCAACTGCAAAGAAGGCATGTCAGCAGCTACACTTCATTAGGTTTTTGAGAGATTTGGCATGTCACCAAATACTTGGAGCATATTTCTACAGACGCACCCTGGAGAGCATCCTGACTGGTTGCATCACTGCCTGATATGGGGGTGGGTGGAGGGGTGGTTACGCACAGACTTGAAAAAAGCTGCAGAGGATTGTAGCCTCAACTTATATGCACTAGCCTCCTGAGTCCTCACCATTGAAGATATCAAAAGGCGGTGCCTCAGGGCGGCAGCATGAAGGACCTTCACCACCCAGGACACGCCCTCTTCTTATTACTACCATCAGGAAAGAGGTACAGGAACCTGCAGATGCACATTCAACATTTTAGGAACAGCTTCTTTCCCTCCACCTTCAGATTTCTGAATGGTCTTCGACCCCATGAGCACTTCATCACTATCTGCACTAGTCATTACATTTGTCATTGTAACTCGTGGTAATTTTTATAGAAGAGATATTTTATACTTCATTGTCGCCAAACAATTGATACTGGAACGTACAATCATCACAGCGATATTTGATTCTGCGCTTCCCGCTCCCTGGATTACAAATCGATAGTAAATATTAAAAATTTAAATTATAAATCATAAATAGAAAATAGAAAAATGGAAAGTAAGGTAGTGCAAAAAAACCGAGGGGCGGGTCCGGATATTTGGAGGGTACGGCCCAGATCCGGGTCAGGATCCGTTCAGCAGTCTTATCACAGTTGGAAAGAAGCTGTTCCCAAATCTGGCCGTACGAGTCTTCAAGCTCCTGAGCCTTCTCCCGGAGGGAAGAGGGACGAAAAGTGTGTTGGCTGGGTGGGTCGTGTCCTTGATTATCCTGGCAGCACTGCTCTGACAATGTGCGGTGTAAAGTCAGTCCAAGGACAGAAGATTGGTTTGTGTGATGTGCTGCACCGTGTTCATGATCTTCTGCAGCTTCTTCCGGTCTTGGACAGGACAACTTTCGTACCAGGTTGTGATGCACCCTAGAAGAATGCTTTCTACAGTGCATCTATAAAAATTAGTGAGGGTTTTAGGGGACAGGCCAAATTTCTTTAGTTTTCTCAGGAAGTAAAGGTGCTGGTGGGCCTTCTTGGCAGTGGACTCTGCTTGGTTGGACCAAGACAGGTCATTCGTGATATTGATCCCAAGGAACTTAAAGCTTTAAGAAACATATAAAATTATGAAAAGATAGATAAGATGGAGGCAGGGACATTGTTTCCACTGCTAGGTGAGACTAGAACTAGGGGACATAGCCTCAAGATTTGGGGGGGATTAGATTTAGGATGGAGATGAGGAGGAACTGCTTTTCCCAGAGTGGCGAATCAGTGGAATTCTCTGCCCAATGAATCAGTGGAGGTTACCTCAGTAAATATACTTAACACAAGGTTGGATAGATTCTTGCATAGTAGGGGAATTAAGGGTTATGGGGAAAAAGCAGGTAGGTGGAGATGAGTCCATGGTCAGATCAATCATGGTCTTATTGAATGGTGGAGCAGGCTCGATGGGCCAGATGGCCGACTCCTGCTCCTATTTTCCTGTGTTCTTATGTTCTCATGTGCCATGGCCTGTTCTCCATCAAGTTATGGTATTGTTGCACTGTTGTAACTATATGTTATAATTATGTGGTTTTTGTCAGTTTTTCAGTCTTGATCTGTCCTGTGTTTCTGTGATATCACGCCGGAGGAACATTGTATCATTTTTTAATGCATGCATTACTAAATGACAATAAAAGAGGACTGCGTGTCCTCATAATCTAATCTAATCTAATCTAATCTTAATTTTTAATGTATTGCACTGATCTGCTGCCACAAAACAACAAATTTCACCACATATGTCAGTGATACTAAACCTAATTCTGATTCTGATTCTCGGCAAGATGCTCACCATCCCCACTCTGTACCCATCCACCCTTTCATTCAGGGGCTCCTTCCCACAGAGGTAACAAGGGGTGAGGAGGAGAACCTCGTGGAAGTTCACTTCCCGAAGATTCCAGAAGGTAATTTCACTCCACAAGTGTTTGGGTTGTTGCATTCCATGTTGTAAAGAAAGATGAGTGTACAAGTGTTGTGTCTATATTGAAGGAGCTGATACCAAGGAGGGGTGTTCAAGCCTATAATCTAATCTCAAGTCTCATGTTTGTGGTTAATGATATTTGCTGTCCTCCAATGATTAGACCATAAAAGGCCTTGATCTTGAGAGGTTAGCATAACCATTTCCCATTCTTTTAATCCAATCTCAGGCCATGTACCGAGAAATGCCCTTCCTAATATTTCTTCCACAGCTAGTATGAGATATCTTCGGTCCCAGACATCTCTAGGGTCACTCCCAAGCGCCTTTATTTGCAATTTTGCAGTTCAATTTTCACGCAATAGGCATCTTGGTAGTGTAGTGGTCGACACAACACCTCACAGTACAGGCGACCGGGGTTCGATTCCAGCCGCTGACTGTAAGGAGTTTGTACTGTTCTCCCCATGACCGCGTGGGTTTCCTCCACGTGCTCCGGTTTCCTCCCACAGTCCAGTTGGTGGGTTAATTGGTCATTGTAAATTTCCTGTGATTAGGCTAGGGTTAAATCAGGGGTTACTGCTCAAAGGGTCAGAAGGGCCTATTTCACTCTGTATCTCAATAAATAAAAAATAAATCAATAAATTTCTTCCCAGTCTTTCCATCTTCTTTAATGAACCATGTACTTGCAATACATTATTACAGTAAGCACTGATATCTACAACTCACGGGTTCAGTTATCTACCATGAAAACTATATCCTGTTCCAAAGACACTGTTTCCCTGTGTTTTAATGATGGATCCCATGAGTTTCTGATGAAGCTCAGGAACATTCGCCAGTCTCTCCGGAAGCTTTGTGTTGTAGAATCCATTGTTCAATCCATTTTTACAGAAGGGTGTTCAGGCCAGGGACATGGGGGCTTCTGAAAGTACCCCAGCCTCTTCTACTGCCCCCTTTTGGGATCATGGGTTGTTGCACTGTCCTCTGTTGTTCTTTCCTTGTACAGTATTTCAGAATGGACCAAATCCAATGGAACGTAGAAGAGTACAGCACAGGCCCACAATGTTTCTACTGAGGGTGGTGCCAAATTACATGAGGCCCTTCTGCCTACATATGATCCACACCCTCCTTTCCCTGCACGTTCATGCATCTGTCTAAAATCCTCTTGAACATCCCTAATGTATTGGCTTCCTTGAGCACCTCTGGCACCCTCATTCCAGGCTCCCACCTCTCTTTATGTAAAAAACTTGGCCTGGGCATCCTTTTTAAACTTTCCCCTCTCACCTTAAAACTTCAAACTTCCAAAGGTGCAAAAAGATCCTGAGTGTCTGCCCTGTCTTGTTATTTTATAAAATTCCATCAGGTCTCTGACACTCCCGGGGAAGCAATCCAAATTGGCCCCACCTCTCCTTATGCCCTCAAATTCAAACAGTCATAGAGTCATAGAAGAGCACAGCACAGAAACAGGCCCTTTGGCCCATCTAGTCCATGCCAAACCATTTCAGCTGCCTATTCCCATCAACCTGCACTGGGACCATAGCCCTCCATACCCCTACCATCCATGTACCTATCCAGACTCCCCTTAAGCATTGAACTCGAGCTCGCATGCACCACTTGTGCTGGGGGTTTATTCCACACTCTTAGCGAAGAAGTTTCTCCACATCTTTCCCCTTAAACTTTCATCTTTCATCATTAACCCATGATATCTAGTTGTCTAGTTCTCAGTGGGAAAAAGCCTGCTTGGATTTACCCTACCTATACCCCTCGTAATTCAACAGCAGCCTGGCCAATGCTGTCCACACCCTCACAATACCTTCACCTCCTTTCCATAATGAGATAACACACACAGGAGCGGCCGAACCAAAGTGTAATGACTCTATATACTTAATGCCCTTAGTGTAGAAGCATGTCACATGCCTTTTTTACCACTCTATTGACTTGCATGGTCCCTCTCGTGGAGCAATGGACTTGGACACCAAGATCCCGCCGTATACCATTGTTGTTCAGATTCTTCTGAACCCTGCTCTCCTTCGACAATCTATTGATCTATTGCCTTCTAAAAGCCAAGCTAGCAGCCTGCATTGTTCCATAAGATGATGGTTGATCTAATCCTTGGACTCAACTCTACTTTCCTGTCTGGTTCCTATAATCCTTGCTTCCCTTGCAGCCCAAGATCTATCACCATGCCTTGAACATGTCTCATGACTTGGCATTCATGGCTCCCTTGGGTGGAAGATTCAAAAGAATTCCTTTTCATCTCATTCTCGCAGTCAACACACCAAGATAACAAATGAGTAATCCATAGACCATAAATACTCAGGGAGGGCAGTTTTCTTTTGTCGTGAGTGCAACAGGAAAGATTAATCAGAAATATTGAGTTCAACAGGTTTTGTCTCAAGTTAGTTTTCAGACCTGATTCACGGTGTCTGTGGGTTTTTCCTCTGTTGTTACCAGTGCTATCATTCCAGTTAGGCACAAATAACCATGGAACATTATTGATGTAATAGCTGGTCTGTGGTGTAGTGGGATCAGCACCAGACTTGGAGGGCCCAGGTCCCAGGTTCAAATCCAGCCAGTCCCTTGCATGCTAGGTTGAGTGTCGAGCTAGCAAAATCAGCCTTGTTAAAAAAAAACATCCAAACCATTAAGGAAATGGCAAAAAATACTGCCCGATGCACGAAAAGGAACAACAAAAATTCTCGATTTTTTAAGACAAATGAAGAGGAGAGTCTGGTAAATATCCTTGCAATACCATGTAGTGCTCTGAGTTCCTCAAGGTATGCTAATGCCTCAATATACAGTACTCAGGAAAACTTTTAGGCACCTACTTATAGCTAGGGTGCCTAAGACTTCTACACAGTACTGTAAATGTGGAGTGGAGAGCGAGTTTGTAAATCTGGTGGGCACGTGGCCAAGTGGTGAAGGCATTGGACTAGTGACCTGAAGGTCGTGAGTTCGAGCCCCAGCCGAGGCAGCGTGTTGGGTCCTTGAGCAAGGCACTTAATCACACATTGCTCTGCAACGACACCGGTGCCAAGCTGTGGTCGCCAATGTCCTTCCTTTGGACAACATTGGTGGCGTGGAGAGGGGAGACTTGCAGCATGGGCAACTGCTGGTCTTCCATACAACCTTGCCCAGGCCTGCGCCCTGGAGAGTGAAGACTTTCCAGGCGCAGATCCATGGTCTCGTAAGACTAATGGATGCCTTATAGGGAGCAAATGATGTTGGGAGTCGCGGGAGTGGAGCGCCGCTAGAAGGATATGGGTGAGAAGGAGTGCCAGGGGCAGGGGGTGGTGCCAGTGTGGACACTCCCAGCCCTGAGACACTGGGTGAGGCCATTTGATTCCAAACAATCGGTTTATTGATCATTACGGAATGTCTCTCTGGTGCTTCCTGCTCCCTCCCCTCTCCCTTCCCCTTTCCCCAACCATGATTCCCCTCTTCCTGCTCCCTTCCCACTCCCAGTCCAGAACAGAGACCCGTATCAGAATCAGGTATGGGATTCTGATCCATGGAAAATCACTCACGTATGTCATGAAATGGCTTTTTTTTGGCGGCAGTAGTGCAGTGCAATGCATAAAATTACTGCAGTAATCTGCAAAAGTCTTGGGCACCCTAGCTAAGTATATATATATACGTGCCTAAGACTTTTGTACAGTACTGGATGTCATGAAATTAATTGCTTAGCAGCAACACACAGTGCAATACATAAAATTACTGTAGTACTGTGCAAAAGTCTTGGGCGCCCTAGCTAAGTATATATATGTGCCTAAGACTTTTGTACAGTACTGTATATTCGTGAAATTTATTGTTTGGCAGCAGCATACAGTGCAACACAAAAAATAAATGTTCCTAAAATGTTGAGTGTGTGGCTTCAGCCCCCTGTACCTCCTCTCCAGTGGTAATAATAAGAAGAGAGGATGTCCTGGGCGATGGGGGTCCTTAATGAAGGACGCCACCTTTTTGGGGCATCGCCTTCAGAAGATGTCTTCGATGCTGTGGAACAACCGTGGAACGTTCTCAGTTTAAGAGCTGGCCGGTGGTGTAAGTAGCTTCAGCACCAGACTTGGAGGGCAATGGTCAAGGGTTCGAATCTGCCCGGCTCCTTGCAGCTTTCCATCCGTGCTAGGCTGAATGTCGAGCTAGCGAAACCGGCCTCGTAAAAAAACTTCAGTGGCCCCCTCCATTCCAGATGGTGATGCACCCAGTTCGAATGGCCGCCATGGTACACCTGTAGAATCTTGATCATGTTTTTAGTGACTTAGCTCAAACTGCTAAGGAGATAACTTCCTTATTCATCAAACTCAACCCTTGTGCTATCTTACTTTGCTCTATCAGATACCCTCTTGGTACACCACCTTCAAAGCTATTTGCCATAGTCATAGTCATAGTCATACTTTATTGATCCCGGGGGAAATTGGTTTTCATTACAGTTGCACCATAAATAATAAATAGTTATAGAACCATAAATAGTTCAATAGTAATATGTCAGTAAATTATGAAATAAGTCCAGGACCAGCCTATCGGCTCAGGGTGTCTGACCCTCCAAGGGTCGAGTTGTAAAGTTTGATGGCCACAGGCAGGAATGACTTCCTATGACGCTCTGTGCTGCATCTCAGTGGAATGAGTCTCTGGCTGAACGTACTCCTGTACCCAACCAGTACATTATGTAGTGGATGGGAGACATTGACCAAGGTGGCATGCAACTTGGACAGCATCCTCTTTTCAGACACCACCGTCAGAGAGTCCAGTTCCATCCCCACAACATCACTGGCCTTACGAATGAGTTTGTTGATTCTGTTGGTGTCTGCTACCCTCAGCCTGCTGCCCCAGCACACAACAGCAAACATGATAGCACTGGCCACCACAGACTCGTAGAACATCCTCAGCATCCTCCAGCAAATGTTAAAGGACCTCAGTCTCCTCAGGAAATAGAGTCGGCTCTGACCATTCTTGTAGACAGCCTCAGTGTTCTTTGACCTGTCCAGTTTATTGTCAATTCGTATCCCCAGGTATTTGTAATCCTCCACCATGTCCACACTGACCCCCCGGATGGAAACAGGGGTCACCGGTACCTTAGCTCTCCTCAAGTCTATCACCAGCTCCTTAGCCTTTTTCACATTAAGCTGCAGGTAATTCTGCTCACACCATGTGACAAAATTTCCTACCGTAGCCCTGTACTCAGCCTCATCTCCCTTGCTGATGCATCCAACTGCGGCAGAGTCATCCGAAAACTTCTGAAGATGACAAGACTCTGTGCAGTAGTTGAAGTCTGAAGTGTAAATGGTGAAGAGAAAGGGAGACAAGACAGTCCCCTGTGGAGTCCCAGTGCTGCTGATCACTCTGTCGGACACACAGTGTTGCAAGCACACGTACTGTGGTCTGCCAGTCAGGTAATCAAGAATCCATGATACCAGGGAAGCACCCACCTGCATCGTTGTCAGCTTCTCCCCCAGCAGAGCAGGGCGGATGGTGTTGAATGCACTGGAGAAGTCAAAAAACATGACCCTCACAGTGCTTGCTGGCTTGTCCAGGTGGGTGTAGACACGGTTCAGCAGGTAGACGATGGCATCCTCAACTCCTAGTTGGGGCTGGTAGGCGAACTGGAGGAGATCTAAGTGTGGCCTGACCATAGACCGGAGCAGCTCCAGAACAAGTCTCTTCAGGGTCTTCATGATGTTGGAGGTCAATGCCACCAGTATGTAGTTATTGACAAAAGTATCTAACAGTTGCACTTTAACCTGAAGGGTTCTCATGGTCTTGAGTAGACATCTAGATGGTAGCAAAGTGCTTACTCAAAGCGGGAGGTTTGAAGAAGGAAGGAGAGGTAACAAGCAAAGGGGATTAGGGATGCATTCCCAGGCTTGAAGGCTTAGCCTGATAAAGGCGTTGCATTAATGCCAGAGAGATTCAAACCGAGAATGCACAGGAAGCCAGAATTAGAGAGCTCAGGTTGTGAGAAATGGAGGAGGTTTGAAAGAGGGGAAAGAATGAGGCCAAGTGGGGATTTCAACGAAGGATGAAGATTATGTTGAAGAAGTGTTGCTTATGTCTGATTGTCATTCTACTAACTCAGGGCCTCAGAACATTTAGCCACAGGTCAGACATGACAGGATAGATCTGGCTTTTTCCAACTAGCTCTTTTGTCTAAGGGCTGAGGCAACTTTCAACCATTACAAATTCCAGTACTTTATTCAGATTAGATTTTAATCATGCAGATTTGTACGTACAGGATTGCTCCAAATCTCTTCCTAAAAATAACACAGCAATCTTTGGAAACTTGCATTTTACTGACATAGTTCTATAGCTTCCTTCCTATAAAACCCTTGGGAGGAAGCCCTCAGCTTCTGGAGGATAATCTATCTAAAGTGTAACAATTTATTAGTTGACCTAAATTTAAACAAATATTGGATATTTTCCTTTTGGCTTATTTCATGAGCTTTCTTGAGTGGGAGTCAAGTTCTGTTATGGTAGAGTTGGCAAGTGAATATAATTTATTAGTTTTTTTTTGACATTTTGACTTTTTTTTTTGACATTTTAACCCTGGTGTCTATTTCATTACTTCCAATGTTATTCATAAAACACCTGCAAATCTTCTTACAGTACAGGTTACATTTATTATCTGTGGACACCAATGACAGTGTTAGATATTTATTGATTGATTGATTGATTGATCAATTGATTGAGATACACTGCGGAATAGGCCGTTCCACCCCTTCAAGCCATGCTGCCCAGAAGTTCCCCTGATTTAATTCTAGCCTAATAATGGGACAATTTACAATGACTGTTTAAACTACCAACCGATGTGTCTTTCGATTGTGGGAGGAAACCGGAGCACCTGAAGGAAACCCACGTGGACATGGGGAGAATGTAGCAACCCCATCAGGCAATGGTGGGAATTGAACCTGGGTCACCTGTACTGTAAAGTATTGTGCTACCGCATTGTGCCGATCTGAGTTGGTGAACTGCTTATCATTTTAATTCTATTGTATTCCAAGTGCGGTCTGACCAATGCCTGTAAAGCTGAGGCTTTGTAGGTAGTGGTCAGACCGCACTTGGAGTATTGTGAACAGTTTTGGGCCCCTTATCTAAGAAAAGATGTTTTAGCATTGGAGAGGGTCCAGAGGAGGTTCATGAGAATGAATTGAATTGGAAATGTAAGGGGTAAAGTATGAGAAAAATTTGATGACTCTGGATTGTACTCGCTGGAGTTTAGAATGATGGGTGGGTGGGACATCACTGAAATCTATCAAATTTTGTGAGTGGGTGGCGAGGTGGAGATACGTCTCTACCAAAGGAGGTGTAAGGTGCTCCTTCCCTCTGCTAGCTTGTAGGTCACCCTTGGGCAAGCTGTAGCACCTGCTTAGCCCCCCACCCCCTGATCAAAGTCACGTGAAACCATGGGAGCAGGTGGTGGATAGTCGTACGAGCAGCCCGTGCAGATCACAAGTCCTGGTTACACGACCACTGACACCAGGCAGACAATCTCTGAAGAGCATTGATCATGGCTGGGGTCACCCATCTTGTAAAGACACCGCCCAGAAGAAGACAATGGCAAACCACTTCTGTACAAAAATTTACCAAGGACAATCACGGTCATGGAAGACCATGATCGCCCACGTCATATGGCATGGCACTTGTTGGTGATGATGAGGAGTGCAGGTGGAGATGATGTTTCCCATAGTAGGAGGGCCTGGGGGTAGAGAGCACAGCCTAAGAATAAAGAGATGTCCATTTAGAACCGAGATGAGGAGGAATTTGTTTCATCAGAGGGTGGTGATTCTGTGGCATTCATTGCCACAGATGGCTGTGGAGGCCAAGTCAACTGGTATATTTAAAGCAGGGGTTCTTGATTAATCAGGGCATCAAAGTTACAGGGAGAAGGCAAGAGAATAGGGTTGAGAGGGATGGTAGGTCAGCCATGATGGAATAGCAGAGCAGTTGATGGGCCGAAAGGTCCGATTCTGCTCCTGTGGCCTATGGCCGTATAGTCTTATGGTATGAATAGGTGATGTGTTTAGAGTTCACACTGGGCCATGGTTTTGGAGAACTGCTCTAAAAGACTTGGCACAGCACAGAAAGTATTGGCTCGGTGAGACACTTGGAAATGGAAAATGAAAGAGACAAATCTGGGTTAGTCTGTGCCCAAACTGTGGTGCTTTTGATGTCTGATTGCACATTTACACTAAGTGGCCACTTTATTAGGTACAGGAGGTACCTAAGAAAGTGGCCACTGAATGGATTTCTCTCCGTTTGTGGTCTTCTGCTACTGTCAAGGTTCAACGTGCTGGGCATCCAGAGATGCTCTTCTGCATGCCGCCGTTGTAATGCCTGGCTATTGGAGTTACTGTCACCTTTCTGTCAGCTTGGACTAGTCTGGCCATTCTTCTCTGTCTGCTCTCATTAATAAGGTGTTTTCACCCACAGAATTGATGCTCATTGGATTTTTAAGAAATTTGCACCATTCTCTGTAAATTTTAGAGACTGTTGTGCATGAAAATCCCAGGAGGTCAGCAGTTTCTGAGATACTCAAACCTTCCCATCTGACACCAGAAATCATTCCACTGTCAGTCACTTAGATCAAATTTCTTCCCCATTTTCATGTTTGGTCTGGAAAACAACTGAACCTCTTGACCATTTCTGCATGCTTTTATGCATCGAGTAGCTGCCACATGATTGGCTGATTCGATATTTGCATTAATGAGCAGGTGTACAGGTGTACTTTATAAACTGGCCACTGAGTGTAGTTTGTTTGTTCACAGTGGAACAAAGAAATACAATAGAATCAATGAAAAACTACACACAGGCAAACATTGACAAGAGAAAATCTGCAGACGCTGGAAATCTAAGCAACGCACACAAAGTTCTGGAGGAATTCAGCAGGCCAGGCAGCATCTATGGAAAAGAGTAAACAGTCAACATTTTGGGCAGAGACCCGCTGAAGGACTTGATGAAGGGTCTCAGTCCAAAATGTCGACTGTTTACCCTTTTCCATAGATACGGCCTGGCCTGCTGAGTTCTTCCAGCATTTTGTGTGTGTTGCACAGACAAACATTGCATGTGTTTAACACAACAGTATACAAAAATAGTCAAACTGGGCAAATATGAAAAAAAGAGAAAAGAATAAATAAATAGATAGATAGAAAAATGGATAATACTGAGGACTGGAGTGTTAGAGTCCATACACATGACATGAAATTTATTGTTTTGTAGCAACAGTATAGTGAAAAAACATCAAAATTTCTACAAAGTACATAATACATTAGTGCAAAAGGAAAGGAATAGTGAGGTAGTGTCATGGGTACGTGGACTAGTCAGAAATCTGATGGAAATCCGAGGCAAAGAAACTGTTCTTGAGTCATTGTGTGTGGGTCTTTAGGCTCCTGATGGTAGTAATGAGAGAAAGACAAGTCCTCAATGGAGAGGGTTCTTAAATAAAGGACTAAAAGAAGGAAAGAAGCACTCTTGGAGTACTGTATCCAGTTTTGGTCGCCTCACTATAGGAAGGATGTGGAAGCATTGGAAAGGATACAGAGGAGATTTACCAGGATGCTGCCTGGTTTAGAGAGTATGCATTATGATCAGAGATTAAGGGAGCTAGGGCTTTACTCTTTGGAGAAAAGGAGGATGAGAGGAGATATGATAGAGGTGTACAAGATAATAAGAGGAATAGATAGAGTGGATAGCCAGTGCCTCTTCCCCAGGACACCACTGCTCAATACAAAAGGACATGGCTTTAAGGTAAGGGGTGGGAAGTTCAAGGGGGATATGAGAGGAAGGTTTTTCACTCAGAGAGTGGTTGGTGCGTGGAATGCACTGCCTGAGTCAGTGGTGGAGGCAGATACACTAGTGAAGTTTAAGAAACTACTGGACAGGTATATGGAGAAATTTAAGGTGGGGGGTTATATGGAAGGCAGGGTTTGAGGGTCAGCACAACAATGTGAGCCAAAGGGCCTGTACTGTGCTGTACTATTCTAAGTTCTATAAAATGATAAATTAAGTTAATTGTATTTATAAAGTGCTCTCCATAATTGCAGGAAGTCCCAAATAACTCTTAAGGTGGTGAATACATTTGAAGTTGCAATATGAGGAACATAATTGTGCACAACAGGCTCCGACAAACAGAACGCGATCAACTGCATCAGCGTCTCCCTGTGATTAAGAAAAACATGTGACCTGCTGATGGGTTTCCTTTACAGGTTGGGATTGTGGACTCGCATTGTGAAATGTTTGCTGGAGCAAAGCTGATGGGTTCTAGTACACTCTATGTCAATGTAGATGGGTTCAAGAGCACTGTATGTCAATGTAGGTGGGTTCCAGTGCACTGTATGTCAATGTAGATGAGTTCTAGAACACTATACATCAATGCAGTTGGGTTCTAATGCACTGTACATCAACGTAAATGGGTTCTAGTGCATGGTATGTCAATGTAGATGGTTCTAGTGCACTGTACATCAATGCAGATGGGCTCGAGTGCACTGTATGTCAATGTAGGTGGGTTCTAGTGCATTTTATGTTAATATAAATGGTTTCCAGTGTCTTCACAAGTCTGCTCATTAACATTCCTTAGCACCTACCATTTGTGGATTATATTCTATCTCTACTTAACTTTCTAACACACCACGTCAAATTCCTAATGCATGTAAATGTATACAGTGAAAAAGTTGATTCTTGATCCTTAATCCTAGAAAATGCATCACCTCACAATTGTCAGGATGAAATTCCATCTGCCAACGCTCTGCCCAACTTTCCAACTGATAAACCTCCTGCTCTAGACACACTACTGCACCTTGCACAACACCACCTATGATAATCCACTGGTATTCAACCATCTGGACACAGGACATAGAACACTACCACACAATACAGGACCTTTGGGCCATGATGCTGTGCCAACCCTTTAACCTATTGCTGGTTCAATCTAACCCTTCCCTCCAACACAGCCCTCCAGTTTTCTGTCATCTATGTGCCCACTTAAGAGTTTCTTAAATGTACCTGATAGATCTGCCTCTCCCTCCACCCCTGGCAAGGCACTCCATGCCCCCACCACTCTCTGTGTAAAAAACTTGTCTCTAACTTTCCCCCAATCACTTTAAAGTTATGCCCCTTCATATGAGCTATCTTTGCCTTACAGAAGAAAGACAGGAATCAGTCATAATCCTAGGACCCACTTCGTGACTGATACTGACGTATCTGATATTGTGTTTAGTTCAGCAACAGAGTCTGGTTTTACTGGAATTCATAGACATAGACATAGACATAGACATAGAATAGTTCAGCATAGTACAAGCCCTTTGGCCCACAATGTCGTGCCAACCCTCAAACCCTGCCTCCCATATAACCCCCCCACCTTAAATTCCTCCATATACCTGTCCAGTAGTCTCTTAAACTTCACTAGTGTATCTGCCTCCACCACTGACTCAGGCAGTGCATTCCACGCACCAACCACTCTCTGAGTAAAAAACCTTCCTCTAATATCCCCCTTGAACTTCCCACCCCTTACCTTAAAGCCATGTCCTCTTGTATTGAGCAGTGGTGCCCTGGGGAAGAGGCGCTGGTTATCCACTCTATCTATTCCTCTTATTATCTTGTACACCTCTATCATGTCTCCTCTCATCCTCCTTCTCTCCAAAGAGTAAAGCCCTAGCTCCCTTAATCTCTGATCATAATCCATACTCTCTAAACCAGGCAGCATCCTGGTAAATCTTCTCTGTACCCTTTCCAATGCTTCCACGTCCTTCCTATAGTGAGATGACCAGAACTGGACACAGTACTCCAAGTGTGGCCTAACCAGAGTTTTATAGACCTGCATCATTACATCGCGACTCCTAAACTCTATCCCTCGACTTATGAAAGCTGACACCCCATAAACTTTCTTAACTACCCTATCCACCTGTGAGGCAACTTTCAGGGATCTGTGGACATATACCCCCAGATCCCTCTGCTCCTCCACACTACCAAGTATCCTGCCATTTACTTTGTACTCTGCCTTGGAGTTTGTCCTTCCAAAGTGTACCACCTCACACTTCTCTGGGTTGAACTCCATCTGCCACTTCTCAGCTCACTTCTGCATCCTGTCAATTCCCAGTATTTTATCAGCCAGACGCTTTTTCAGTCCTACGCCAGTAGTCGGGTAGCAGAGTGGAGATATACCTTTACCAAAGGAGATGTAAGGAGCTCCTTCCCACCCACTTAGCACCCCCCCCCCCTCCACTCGGGGTCTCGTGAAGCCATGGGAGCTGGTGGTGGGTGGTCGTATGGGCAGCTGGTGCCCATCACAAGTCCTGGTTTTATGCGACCTCTGACGCCAGGCAGACAATCTCTGAAGAGATAATGGCTGAGGTCACCTGACTTGTAAAGACACTGCCCAGAAGAAGACAATGGCAAATGACTTCTGTAGAAAAATTTGCCAAGAACAATCATGGTCATGGAAAGACCATGATCACCCACGTCATATGACACCGCACATAACGAGTGAACGAACACCAGGAGTCTGGGCCCTTCCAATTCAACTGCAGCTGTCTGCCTATACAATAGGAGAACAAGTGATTAATAGGTTCAGGCTGTATCTGTGGAAAGACAAACAAAGTTAATGTTTCAGGTTGATGATCTTTCATCAGAGAATCCTTCTGGCTCCACGAATGCTGCCTGACCAACTGTTTCTAGCACTTTCTGTTTTGCCTCAGATTTCCAACATCTGCAGCATTTTATTTTTCACATTCTCCTTTTCTACATTTTTAAATGTTTTGTATCAGTTTTAATGAGCATTATCTTTTCTCAGATGTTATTAGTCTCTAAATATCACTGAATATCAGAGACATGTAGACATTGTGAAAGTAATTCACAGCTTTGGAACAAGGGAAAGCTCCTTGCTCAGCCTTGCCTTCAAACAGGGCCTATCCCAGTGTTGCCAAGCTAGAACTAGAGGTCATGGGTTAAAGGTGAGAGGTGCAAAGTTTAAGGGGAACATGAGGGAAAACTACTTCACTCAGAGGGTCGTGAGAGGGTAGAGTGAGTGGCAATTGGTGCATGCAAGCTCAGTTTCGATGTTGAAGCGAAGTTGGGATAGGTACATAGATGGTGGAGGTATGGGGAGCAATGGTCTCGATGCAGGCCGATGGGAGCAGGCATTTTAAATGGTTTGGCAAGGACCAGATGGGCCAAAGGGCCTGTTTCTGTTCCGTTCTTCTCTATGACTCTAGAGCTGCATTCCATCCCTATCTGACTGTTGAACTTTGCCTCTCTGCACCTGAGTCTAGGGGGCTGGGGAAACCAGCTGAGCACAACTGGCACAGCTGATGGTGGGCAATACCTCTGGGTAACAGACCAGTGCAGGAACATCTGGACTTGTTTGTGACAAGGTCTACTGCAGATGTCCTGACGAGCCAGAGGGAAACCTGAAGCGAATGTTCCTCAGCCTCTGCTAGCCACATTATGCTGCGAAGTGTAATCTAGTTATTTCAATATTCTTCATTTAAATCTACCAGGAAATGGAGAAGTAATAGAAATAGTCATTCCATGTCTATGTGTCTAGGCACTGCTTAAATACTAACTGTAAATTTGCTGATGCTACAGCCATTGTTGGCGGAAATGCAGGTGGTGACGAGGGGGCGGCAGCATTCAGAGCCGAAGTAAAAGTAAAATAGAGGGCATACAAGGAAGCCAAAACTAGTGGGAAGGTAGAGGATTGGGAAGCTTTTAAAAACTTGCAGGAGGAAACTAAGAAGGTCAATAGGAAGGAAAAGATAGATTATGGAAGGAAGCTGGCAACTAATATCAAAGAAGATACTAAAAGCTTTTTTAAGTATATAAAGAGTAAAAGAGAAAGGGTAGATATAAGACCAATAGAAAATGACGCTGGAGATATTGTAATGAGAGACGCAGAGATGGCAGAGGAACTGAATGCATATTTTGCATCAGTCTTCACAGTGGAAGACATCTGCAGTATACCGGACATTCAAGAGTGTCAGGGAAGTGAAGTATGTGCAGCGAAAATTACAACTGAGAAGGTGCTCAGGAAACTTAATGGTCTGAGGGTGGATAAATCTCCTGGACCTGAAGAAATGCACCCTCGGGTTCTGAAGGAAGTAGGTGGAGAGATTGCGGAGGCATTAACAATGATCTTTCAAGAATCGTTAGATTCTGGCATTGTACCGGGTGACTGGAAAATAGCAAACGTTACTCTGCTATTTAAGAAGGGTGGGAGGCAGCAGAAAGGAAGTTATAGAACTGTTAGCCTGACATCAGTGGTTGGGAAGTTGTTGAAATCGATTGTTAGGGATGAGATTATGGAGTACCTGGAGGCACATGACAAGATAGGCAAAATCCAGCATGATTTACTAAAAGGAAAATCCTGCTGACAAACCTACTGTAATTTTTTGAGGAAATTACAAGCAGGGTAGACAAAGGAGATGCAGTAGATGTAGTGTATTTGTATTTTCTGAAGGCCTTTGACAAGGTGCCACACACGAGGCTGCTTAGCAAGATAAGAGCCCATGGAATTACAGGGAAGTTACTAGCATGGGTGGAGCATTGGCTGATCAGAAGAAAGCAGAGAGTGGGAGTAAAGGGATCCTATTCTGGCTGGCTGCCAGTTACCAGTGGAGCTCCACAGGGGTTGGTGTTGGGACTGCTGCTTTTTACGATGTATGTCAATGATTTGGACTATGGGATTAGTGGATTTGTGGCTAAATTTGTTGATAATGATACAAAGATAGGTAGAGGAGCGAGTAGTGTCGAGGAAACAGAGAGCCTGCAGAGAGACTTAGATAATTTAGGGGAATGGGCAAAGAAGTGGCAAATGAAATACAATATTGGGAAGTGTCTGGTCATGCACTTTGGTGGAAGAAATAAATGGGCAAACTATTATTTAGATGGGGAGAGAATTCAAAATGCAGTGATGCAAAGGGACTTGGGAGTCCTTGTGCAGAATACCCTAAAGGTTAACCTACAGGTTGAGTCAGTGGTGAAGAAGGTGAATGCAATGTTGGCATTCATTTCTAGAAGTATAGAATATAAGAGCAGGGATGTGATGTTGAGGCTCTATAAGGCACTCATGAGACCACACGGAGTATCGTGTGCAGTTTTGGGATCCTTCTTTTAGATAGGATATACTGAGATTGGAGAGGGTTCAGGGAAGATTTACGAGAATGGTTCAGGAATAAAAGGGTTACCATATGAGGAATATCTGGCAGCTCTTGGGCTGTATTCCCTGGAGTTCAGAAGAATGAGGGGGGATCTAATAGAAACATTCCAAATGTTAAAATGTCTGAACAGATTAGATGTGGCAAAGTTATTTCCCATGGTAAGGGAGTCTAGGACAAGAGGGCATGACTTCAGGACTGAAGGCCGTCACTTTAGAACAGAGATGTGGAGAAATTACTTTAGTCAGAAGGTGGCAAATCTGTGAAATTTGTTGCCATGAGCAGCTGTGGAGGCCAAGTCATTGGATGTATTTAAGGCAGAGATAGATAGATTCTTGATTAGCCAGGGCATCAAAGGGTATGAGGTGAAGGCAGGGGAGTGGGGAAAACTGGAAGAATTGGATCAGCCCTTGATTGAATGGTGGGACAGACTCAATGGGCCGAATGGCTGAAGCTTTATAAGGCATTGGTCAGATTGCACTTGGAGTATCGTGAGTGGTTTGGGTCCCTTATCTAAGAAAGGATGTGCCAGTATGGGAAAGACTCCAGAGGAGATTCATGAGAACAATCCCAGGAATGAAAGGTTTAACATACGAGGAGAGGAGAATCTGGTCCTGTACTCATGGGAGTTTAGGAGAATGAAGGGGGGATCTCATTGAAACCTATCGAATATCGTAAGGCCTAGATAGAGTGGCAAACCACTTCTGTTGAAAAATTAGCCAAAAACCATCATGGTCATTGGACCACGATGGCATTCGTCATATGACATGGCACGTAATGATGATGATGAGATAGAGTGGACGTGGAGAGGATGTTTCCTATATTAGATTAGATTATGAGGACACGCAGTCCTCGTTTATTATCATTTAGTAATGCATGCATTAAGAAATGATACAATGTTCCTCCAGTATGATATCACAGAAACACAAGACAGACCAAGACTAAAAAACTGACAAAAACCACATAATTATAACATATAGTTACAACAGTGCAAAGCAATACCGTAATTTGATGAAGAACAGACTATGGGCACAGTAAAAAAAAGTCTCAAAGTCTCAAAAGTCCCATCACCTCATGCAGACGGTAGAAGGAAGAAAACTCTCCGTGCCATGAACCTCCAGCGCCGCAAACTTGCCGATGCAGCACCCTGGAAGCACCCGACCACAGCCGACGCTTGAGTCCGTCCGAAAACTTCGAGCCTCCGACCAACCCTCCGACAGAGAGCACCGCGCACCATCTCTGCCGAGTGCTTCGACCCCGGCCCCGGCAACAGGCAACAGGCAAAGCCGAGGATTCGGGGCCTTCGAAGATTTTCGATCACACAGTAGCAGCGGCAGCGAAGGGGGCATTTCAGAAGTTTCTCCAGATGTTCCTCCGTGCTTCTCACGTCTGTCTCCATCAAATCAGAACTGTGCACGGCATCCTACTTGACAAATACAATATCATTCACCGGAGCGGCCGCGCGCACTGCGTCGCGTTGCTGTCTTCTCCTTCCCCTTTTGGGGTAAGCCTAGAACCGGACTCAGAATGCAAGGATGTCCCATTAGAACAGAGATGAGGAGGAATTTCTTTAGCCAGAGGGTGGTGAACTTGTTGTATTCATTGCCACAGACGGTTGTAGAGGCCAGGTTATTAGATATATTCAAAGCGGAGGTTGATTGATTCTTGATTATTCGGGGCCTCAAAGGTTATGGGTTGAAGACAGAAATATGGAGTTGAGAGGGATAATAAATCAGCCATGGCAGATCAGATGGGCTGAATAGCCAATTTCTCTTCCTATATCTTATGATCTTTTGGTCTTATTTATTGGGATACCAATATTTATTTATTGGGTGCCACCCAGAAATCTCTCAGTTGCATCCTAGCCTAATGACAGGACAATTTACAATGACCAATTAACCTACTAACCGATAGGCCTTTGGACTGTGGGCGGAAACCGGAGCACCTGGAGGAAACCCACACGGTCGCAGAGAAAACATACAAACCCCTTTCAGGCAGCAGTGGGAATTGAACCCGGGTCATCTGCACTGTAGAGCGTTGTGCTGACCAGTACACTGCCGTGCCTCTCTTTGCTGTTTTTTGAATCTTTTACCAGTATCACTTCTCCCAGTTTCACCTATCATCCAAAGCTCAAGGCTTGCAATAGTGAGCTGCATTTCATTGTGAAGCCTATTAAAACCGACAATCTGGCAAATCAGCTGGACTATCTTGCTATTTGATTCATCTTCGTTTAAGACCTTAGAGGGTGTTGCAATAGATTGCCGAGTGAACTGAGCGAGTTTAAGGGAATCACAGAAAATAGGACCCTGTTCAAGTGAGAGTGAGATGGAGGGGTGGCAGTGGGAACGGGGGGCCAGTGAGCAAGAGGCGATGGCTGGAGCGGGGAGGATCAGAGGAACTGGGGCTCTGGCAAGGGGCAAGGGAATTTAGGAAGGAGAGCACCAGTGCCAGCAGCGAACAGGCCCAACGTTACCTGGTGCGCCAATCCCAAACCACTGGGATTTCCAAAATGGAAAGAAATCAAATCTTTACTATAACCGGCTTTCTGCCTCATCTACTGATCTTGAAGATGAACTTGCTGTTCCAACTACCCTGTTTTATTTTTATTGTTCAGTGTGAGTGAGGAGCATCCATTTGTTGGACCTCCCCAACAGGATTGCTGAGCAGGTCTGAGAGGGCATGCAGCCTAGTCTGGTTCCATTCCCTCTGTTTCCCCATCCCGTAACTAATATAAATCCTTCCCCACAATATTGAATTCAGACGTTTAATATCTGAATTTTTTTTTGCATCTTCCTGCTAATGCATTGAGACAAAATCTTGTCCAGGGTGGAAAACTTGGAATGGATGGATCAGATATATAAACAAAATCTTGTTGCTACGTGCACAGCAAACAGCTGGCACCTGCCCAGGATCTGCCTGCTGACAATGTTTTGCAAAAAAGAAGGCAAAATAAAGGAATTTGGATTCTCTAACTAGGGGTAAAGTCTGCTTAGCTTTTACCCTGTTGATAGAGTACTGTGCAAAAGATTTAGGCACATATATAAAGTTAGGGCACCTAAGACCTTTTCACAGTGCTGTGTTTGTCAATGTGGGTCCACTCTTTCTGTTGCTGTTTTGGTCGACTGTGAATCGGGGCGGCCTGCAGATAGTGGGCACTTAGCTTCACTGAATATGGGCCCTTTCGATTTTTTTTTCTTATATTCTTTGTTTTCGCTCGTTCTTTCTTGCTGCCGATTGCGCGACGGGAAGGGGGCTTTCTTTTTCCCCTCTGCGCAATTTGTTACTCTTGCACGCGGTGCTGGAGTTGATCCTTTTCTTCGAACGGCCCCGCGGTCTGCCTTTGTTTCGTGGCTGTCCGTGGAGAGGAAGTACCTCAAGGTTGCATGCTTGGAAAATAAATGTACTTTGGATCCTTTAAGAGCGAGTTTGTAAATCCGGTGGGGGAAAAGGATGTTGGGAATGGTGAGGAGGGGAGCGCTGTGGGAGGGGTGAGGGACAGGTGGCAGTGAAGGAGTGCCAAACAATTGGTTTATTGATCATTACAGAATGTCTCTCTGGTGCTTCCCTTCTCCTTTTCCCAACCATGATTCCCCTCTCCCTGCCCCCTTCCCACTCTCAGTCCACAATAGAGACCCAAATCAGAATCAGGTTTATCATCACTCACATATGTCATGAAATTAGTTTTGCTTGTGGCAGCAGTACAGTGCAATACATAAAATTACTACAGCACTGTGCAAAAGTCACAGGCACCCTAGCTCGGCTGGCTACTTGGCGGCCTCAGGATTCTGTACAGGAGCCCAAATTGAGGCACTGAGAGCTTGGCTGCACATGCGTCAATATCTGAGAAACCACGTCCATCGTTTGAGTGAACATCACCTTGAGCACGTGGGCATTCCATCTGGGGAACTGTGAGGCACATGCTTAAAGTGGAAACGAGCCACATATTTATATATATTGTGGAGGTGGAGGTGAACCACTGGCAAACATTGTGCCAGAGAACATTCCTGGGTCTGTTCAGCTAGATTTAATGCCTCATCCTGCATACTTTGCCTCACCAGCTGCCAATTGCTGGAAACTGTTAATAAGCACCTTTGAACAACAGATCTGCAGAATCCGAATTGGAATCTGGTCATGCAATGTGTTATTTTGTGGCGGCAGTGCATAAAAATCTATAAATCACAATAAGCAACATATATAAGTAGTGCAAAAAAAAGAGCAAAAATAATGAGGTCATGGGTTGTTTCATTGTCCGTTTAGAAATCTGATAGTGGAAGGGAAGGAGCAGTTACTAAAACATCGAGTGTGTGTCTTCAGGCTCCTGTACCTCCTCCCCAATGGTGGTACTGAGAAGAGGGCATGTCTCGGGTGACGGAGGTTCTTAACGATGGACGCCGCCTTTTTGAGGCACTGCCTTTTGAAGATGTCCTCGGTGCTGGCGCTGGCCGAGTTCACGACCCCCTGCAGCGTTTTCCAATCCCGCGCAGCGGCCCTTTCCTTACCGAACGGTGCTGCAACCAGCTCGAGCGCTCTCCGCCGCACATCCATGGAGACTCGCCGGCGTGCTTGACAAAGCAAAGCTCCAAAAATTCCTTGTGAAGTATGGCTGCTGTCGTGCCTCCTTTGTAATTGCATCAATATGTTGGGCAGGGTAGACCTTCGGAGATGTTTTCACCCAGGAATTTGGATGTGCTCACCCTTTCAATAGACAATAGACAATAGGTGCAGGAGTAGGCCATTCAGCCACAATCCACAATCAGTATCCTTTTCCTGCCTTCTCCCCATATCCCTTCACTCCGCTATCTTTAAGAGCTCTATCTAACTCTTTTTTGAAAGAATCCAGAGAATTGGCCTCCACTGCCTTCTGAGGCAGAGCATTCCACAGAACCACAACCCTCTGTGTGAAAATGTTTTTCCTCAACTCCGTTCTAAATGGTCTACTCCTTATTCTTAAACTGTGGCCTCTGGTTCTGGACTCCCCCAACATTCCCCAACATCTTTCCACTGCTGTTCCTCGATGAGGACTGGTGTGGGTTCCCTGGGTTTTCCCTTAGTGAGTTGCACAATCAATTCCTTGGCCTCACTGTGAGCAAGATTGTTCTTGGAATCTACCTTACCCCTCTACGCCTCCTCATCATCAATTTTGAGATTCTGTCAACAGCAGTTGGCACTTAGTCGTGCAGACTAAATGGCACATGTGTAAAAGAGACTGAACTGGGTGAACAAGTATAGAACTGCTTAAAAGTGGTAGGGCATTGAAATAATGTCAAAAATGTCTTTCCAATATTTTTCCAGCAAAGGACATGACCAAACATGTGAGTTAAAGAAGCTATCTCGGAATGACATCTATCGCATATAGGATTTCTATAAGAATAACGAGATAGTTTATCTTTAGACATATGAGCCCTGTGTACTACTTTAAACTGTTTCAACACATGTTTAGCACATATAGAGGATAGATTAACCAATTGAAGAATTTTTTCCCATTTTCCAATCGGTATAATAATGTTAAGTTCACTTTCCCAGTCTGCTTTAATTTTATTGGAAACATCAGGACATAAATTCATAATTATATTATGTATAATTGCTACAACACTTTTCTGAGAGAGATTTAAATCTAAAATTTTTTCCAAAATGTCCATTGGACATGGGTGTGGAAAATTAGGAGAAACAGTAATTAAAAGGTTGGTTGAGAGGAATGGAGTCATCGACACTA
Organism: Mobula birostris; assembly: GCF_030028105.1. NCBI lineage: Eukaryota > Metazoa > Chordata > Chondrichthyes > Myliobatiformes > Myliobatidae > Mobula > Mobula birostris. The sequence continues at coordinate 15,395,439 of NC_092379.1, forward strand.
GGGTTTTCTTCTTTCCCATTTTCATGTTGTTAGTATTGCCCAAGTCTTTTAGTTTAGTTGACTAATTCTGTTTAGTTAAGTGTTTTTTGGGGATGGGTTTTTTTTTCTTTTTTTCTTTTTCATGATTTTTCTTCAGTTTTTTTTTGCTTTGTATTATTCACTATTATTCTGCACGATTGGGAGTTTTGTTAATTTTTACTATTTGGTTTTACAATTACTCATTTTAAATGTAACAATGTATCTCCTACTACTCGTATTTTTGCTTTGTTATGTTTTCATTCTATGAAATTAATAAGAAGATTGAAAAAGAAAAGTGGTAGGGCAGGCCGAAACGGGGCACAGGAGAGTACAGATGCTGGAAAGCTGAAGCGATGTTCAAAGGAGATGGAGGAACTCACTGGGTCATGCGCTGTTACGTTGAAGATGTGTAAGAGATTGGTGAGGCCTAATTTGTGCGCAGTTTTGGTCATCTACCTACAGGAAGCACGTAAATAAGGTTGAAAGTGTGCAGAGGATCTGAGTTGTAAGGAAAGACTGAATCAGTTGGGATGCTTTACTGCGGAACGTAAAAGATTGAGGGGAGATTTGATAGAGGTATGCAAAATTATGAGGGGGTATAGATCGGGTAAATGCAAGCAGGCTGAGGTTGGGTGGGGCTACAATGACAGGTCATGGGTTAAGGGTGAAAGGTGAAAAGTTTAAGAGGAACGTGAGGGGAAACTTCTTCACTCAGAGGATGGTGAGAGTGTGGAATGAGCTGCCAGCACAAGGGGTGCATGCGAGTTCGATTTCAATGTTTAAGAGAAGTTTGGATAGGTACATGGATAGTAGGGGTACGGAGGGCTATGGTCCCGGTGCAGATTGATGGGATTAGGCAGTTTAAATGGCTTCGGCATGGACTAGATGGGCCAAAGGGCCTGTTTCTGTGCTGTACTTTTCCACGAGTCTTTGACTCTATCTGTGGATCTGACTGATCATTTCCTTCCACAGAGGCTGCCCAACCCTGCTTAGATCTTCCAGCGACTTGTCAAAAAAGCAGAAGCAGAGAAAATAGGATGCATGATGCTGAGATGGATCCTAGGATGCGCTGGGCCACATCATCAGCGATGTCACCTGCAGTCATCCGGTGTTTCAACATCGGACAGCCTCGCCCAGGCGACCCAGCCAGGGTTGATCAGGCCCCCGACTTGTGTCCCAGCAGCAGTGGTCCAGGGGTCACACCCCTTGATCCATGCGTATCTGAAGGCTTACTCAGCAACCTCTTTGCAGGCCCCCCTAATGCCAAGGAGTGAGTAGGTTCTGCAGAGTGAGCAGCTGTTAATAGGGACAATAGGAGATTGGATCTGTAAATTAAAACAAAAACAGGAATTTCTGTAAACATTCAGCAGATCAAACTTCAAAGTTCAAAGTAATTTTTTATTATCAGAGTACATATATGTCACCATATACAACCCTGAGATTCATTTCTCTGCAGTAGATCTATAGAATAGTAACTATAACAGGATCAATGAAAGATCAACCAGAGTGCAGAAGACAACAAACTGTGCAAATGCAAATATAAATTAATAGCAAAAAAAAATGAGAACACGAAATAGCAGGGTAAAGAATCCTTAAAGTGAGGATTCTTTGTTGTGGGAACATCTCAATGGATAGGCAAGTGAGTGTCGTTATCGCCTTTTGTACAGGAGCCTCATGGTTGAGGGGCAGTAACTGGTCTTGAAGCCGGTGATGTGAATCTTGAGGCTCTTGTACCTTCTACCTGATGACAGCAGTGAGAAAAGAGCATGGTCTGGCTGGTGAGGGTCCCTGATAATGGATGCTGCTTTCCGATGGCAGCAATTCTTGTAGATGTGCTCCATGTTGGGAGGGCTTTACCCATGATGTACTGGGCTGAATCCACTACCTTTTGCCATCCTCTGAGGAGGAACCAGCTGAATATTTAGAACATCTAATTTTTCTTTATTTGGTGCAGTTTTATTTTTGAATTTTGGATGTGTACAAAACACTAGTTGGATCTCATTATAAGATTACCTCTTTTCAGAAAGGGCATGAAATCCTAAAGAAGGTGCAGAGAAGACTTCCATAGATCAAAGGTCAAAGGCCCATTTATCAGCAAAGCATGTATCCATATACAACTCTGAAATCCGTCTTCTTCCAGATAGCCATGAAACAAAGAAAGAACGTGAGAGTCGTTCAGAGAAAAACGTCAAATCTATGTGCCCCCCCCAAAAGAAATAACGACATCCTGATCCTCAACCCCTAAAACCCCCTTCCCCGGCACAAAATGGAACAGGAACATCAACCCTCGAAAATCCCCCGCAGAAAAGTGACTACCATAACCCTAACAGAACGTCAACACCCCTCACACAACAAAATGGAAAAGGAAAGGGTGATAAAAAAACACAGGATCACAGGATATAAAACTGTAAGTCTGATAAAAGTCTACAGATTAAACGTAGAGACATGATACCATCCTACGATATCACCAACGTTCATCGAAAGAGAGGGACACCTCACGAGGTAGTGAGGCCTACCTGTCTGCTACAGCTTTGTAGAGCACTACAGCACAGAAACAGGGGTACTGCTGGACCGTAGCCGTCCATGACAAAATTCAACCCTCAGCCACCATTCCCACACTCTCACCACCCTCTGAGTGATGACTACTGCTACTACTACGTCGACTCAGGCCTAGGGGGCCGGCGTCAGGCACGATGACGGACTCTCCACTTCTCCCTCTCCCTCATCAGTGTGTTCAGTTCATCTACATTAGCCGTGCCACTGTCTTCTAGGAGCGTGTTGACCATAGTCTTGGGAGGGCGCCCAGGGTTCATCCTCCCGTGCTTGGGCTCCCATATGACGACTAAGCTGGCAGGTAGCTCGGGATGGTATAGACAGTGCCCGCTAATTGCAGTCTTCTCGCCTCAATTTTAGTGGTGAGCATCGGTAGGTGGTTATAGAGCTCGACGTTCGTCATGTGCTGTTGCCAACTCACGTCAAGAGCCATCCGGAGCATTCATGTATAGCAACCATCTAGAGATTTCCGCATCGCCTTGCTGAGTGTCCACGTCTCGAATCCGTACGTAAGAATGGACTCTATGACTGCTATGAAAATCCTCTTTTTAAGCCCCCTGGTCAGGTTTGACTTCCAGGTTTCCTTCATGTCGTTCATAGCCCTCCACGCCAGCGCCTTCCGTATCTTTATGTCCTTCTCCGAACTCATCATTCTTGACATGAGGTACTTCTAGTCAAAGGCTTTCTTAATGGTATCTGAATAATGAAGTTCCCCTTAAACATTTCACCTTTCACCCTTTACCCTTGACCCCTAGTTCTAGTCTCTCCCAACCTCAGTGGGAAAAAGGCCTGGAAGCATTTACCCTATCCATGCACCTCATAATTTTATTTTGCTCTACCAAATCTCCTCTCATTCTCCTACGCTCCAAGGAATAAAGTCCTAACTTATTCAACCTTTCCTTGTAACAGGCAAATTCCCAAGTGGCTTTGAGGAAGTGATGTTTCAGTTCCAAAATTATACCAGATAATCGGGGTTTGTTGGGAGGAGATCTGACTAAGATGAACAAAATCAGGATAGGTTTGTGGAAGACAGAAGATTAGATTAGATTAGATTATGAGGACACGCAGTCCTCTTTTATTGTCATTTAGTAATGCATGCATTAAGAAATGATACAATGTTCCTCCGGTGTGATATCACAAAACACAGGACAGACCAAGACTGAGAAACTAACAAAAACTACATGATTATAACATATAGTTACAACAGTGCAACAATACCATAACTTGATGAAGAACAGGCCATGGCACAGTAAAAAAGTTCAAAGTCTCTCGAATATCCCACATCTCACACAGACGGGAGAAGGAAGAAAACTCTCCCTGCCATACCAACCACAGTCCAACTCTGAGTCGTCCGAGAGGAGAGGAAGGCTGTTTACATTAGTGGGCAATTGCAGGACATGGGGATTTCGGTACAGGTGAGATATGAGGAGAAGGTTTTTTTATTCAGTGAGTACAAACACAAAAGATTCTGCAGACGCTGGAAATTCAGTGTTTCACACACACAAAATACTGGAGGAACTCAGCAGGACAGGCAGCATCTATGGAGATGAATAAACAGTCAACGTTTCAGGGAATAATAGTGGGAATCTGGAATTTAGATCTCATAATGATGGAGAACCCAACTCAATGGGGGTTGACAAATGGGAAATAGATAATTAGTTGGGATATAGGGTGGTTGGTGCCACTAACGACCACAATAGATGCCATACTTTGAACGTTCTTCCTTCTGCCTGAACCATTCAATGATTACCCATAAGATCAGCGTCCCATGGCCAGCTGGTGGCGCAGTGAGATCAGCGCTGGACTCTGGAGCGAAGGTTTCCGAGTTCGAATCCAAGTCGGGCCACCCTCGAACACGCTTTCCATCCGTGCCAGGTTGAGTGCCGAGCTAGCCATTCGGCCTCGTAAAAAACACAAAGGTTCGAGTCAGGAACGTTCATAACTTGACCTGGTTAATCCTGACCCCACATGCCAGACAAGAATGGCTGAATGTCTGGTACGACACGCTTAAAAAAAACAGTGTCCCATCTCCATAAACTGGGTCTGAGAAAGTAGAGAAGCAGCAGAAGGAAGAGTATAGTGAATGACTGGCAATCCGGAAAGATATTTAAAAAAAAGGGAAAGGAAGGAGGATTGGATGAGTGGAGAAAGTTCAAAGTTCATCGTTATTATCAAAATATACAGCCTTGAAACTCATCTTCTTGCAGGCAGCCACAAAGCAAAGAAAATTCACCAAAAATACACACATCTGTACAATGTGCAAATGAGGACAAATCACGGAAATAGTATAAGAAACCTAAAACCCATGGAACGTGATCTGCAGAGTCCCCAAAAGTGAGTCCAGAGCTGCAGATCCCGTTCAGCGCCAAGGCGAGTGAAGCCCGTCGACTGCAGGGCAACAACTTTTCTCGAAACAAAGAAAACCCAAGAAAATATTTTAATGACAACAAAACTTACCAAATTCCTACAGCAATTTATGCCCACAGCCTGTACTACACAGCAGCTTTGGTGCAGAGAAACGTCCCGAGCGTGGGGGTTGTACAGTGACCCTGTGCGGCGTTGCCCACCCTGTAGTTACTCTGGTAGGAAGAAGTGGGGTCAGAGATGGATTTGACAACTATGTGTCAGATTGAAACATTTGTGACAGAGACTTTGAACGATGGGGATGCCCTTGTTTTTGGTGAAGGGAGGGCAGGTTAGGTTTGATGTTTCTCTCTGAACGACTTTTGCGATCTTTCTTTGTTTCGTGGCTATCTGGGGAAGACAAATTTCAGAGTTGTATATGGATGCAGGCTTCGACAGGAAGCACAATGAGAAAAAGCAAAGTAAGAGTAAGAGTTCGGCACGGACTAGAAGGGCAGAGATGGCCTGTTTCCGTGCTGTAATTGTTATATGGTTATATAGTTATATTTCAATTCAGAATTAGAATCAGGTTTAATATCATTGACATATGTTGTGAAATTTTTTTATCTTTGCGACAATGCAATATATGATAATAAAGGAAAATCTGTGAATTACGGTAAATATATATAAATAAGTTAAATTAAATAAGTAGAGCAAAAAATAGAAATTTTAAAAAAGTAGTGAGGTAGTGTTCATGGGTTCAATGTCCATTCAGAAATTGGATGGCAGAGGGGAAGAACCTGTTCCTGAATTGCTGAGTGTGTGTCTTTACACTTCTCTACCTCCTTCCTGATGGTAACAATGAGAAGAGGGCATGTCCTGGGTGGTGGGTGATCCTTAACGATGGACGCAACCTTTTCGAGGCATCGTTCCTTGATGGTGTCCTGGACACTACGGAGGCTGGTGCCAATGACGGAGCTAAGTTTACAATCTGTAATTGTTTAAAAGAAAAGGTTATCACAAAGTAAGGAACTCCTTGTATTTTCAATTGACTCTAAGGTCATTTTGGACATCAGAAACGTCAGTTACTTGGAAAAAAGGCAGCTCAAGGAGAGCTGGTGAAAATGGCCAAGTAATTGACATTTGGGGAGATGGTAACACAGCACCACACAGTGGCTACAGTGCGCAATTACAAGGGACTACGTTTCGCTTTATTCACATTCTGAGAATATATCAATATATAGCTCATGAAAGTTTTGCACAAAAGTTTGTCTATAAATATATCAACAGAACATAAGATTTTTTTTGGAGCAGACAGTAATGTACGAAGTATACAGATATAATAACACATTTCTTGATTTCAGCTCTTAATAGTTCCCCATGGATTACATAAATTTTCTGTTTCAGCTACAGTCATTGACTAGTTCTGAAATGCCACAGCTACCCTCTCCTACCAGACACTGCAAGTGCAGAGCAGACTCGATGGGCTGAATAGCCTAATCCCGCTCTTATGTCTCATGGTACTAAAACCCGGTCTGTGTGCTTATTAGTGCACAGAGAAAAAGCATATTGTGCTCCAGGAAGGGAAGGTGTGGTAGATTTTTCTTTGCTGGAACTAGCCAACCCCCATCTCTAGTACAAGAAAATCTGCAGTTGCTGGAAATCTGAAGCAAGCCAAATCTTTCCTGTATTTGTGCAGATCACTAAGATCGTGGGATGACTTTCCAGGAAAGATAAGCAGCTTGCGTCGACAATTCTGCTTGACTCACTGAGTTCCTTCAGCTGAATGCTCGTAGCTCCAGATCCCAATCCCTTGTACCTCCGAAATAACGACCGAGGTTGACAAAAGTATTCCAGGTTCTTTCCCCTTCCTTTCCAGTCTCAGCCCGAAATGGCAACTGTTTATCCCTCTCCAGAAATGCAGCCTGACCTCCAGCATTTTGTGTGTGTGTATGTGTGTGTGTGTGTGTGTGTGTGTGTTGCTCAGGATTTCCAGCAGTTGCAGGATTTCTTAGGTTGACAATGAACCTGACCGATGAACTCAGGACAGATTTGGGCACATTTCTAGTGTAATGGCTGGAGGAAAGACAGATATGCAACGTCAAAGTAAAAGTCGAGATTATTGTCACAGCCACAAGTGCACGTATGCACAAAAACTTGCTTGCAGCAGCGTCACAGTCCGCAGCACCGTATGTCCTTCCTTTCTATTGCGTTAATCTCTTCTTTAACCAGCAACGCCACCCCACCTCCCCTTCCTTCATGTCTATCCCTCCTGAATATTGAATATCCCTGAACGTTGAGCTCCCATCCTGGTCACCCTGGAGCCATGTCTCTGTGATCCCAACTATATCATAATCATTAATAACAATCTGCACTTTCAATTCATCCACCTTATTACGGATGCTCCTTGCATTGACACACAAAGCCTTCAGGCGCTCTTTTACAACTCTCTTAGCCCTTATACAATTATGTTGAAAAGTGGCCCTTTTTAATGCTTGCCCTGGATTTGTCGGCCTGCCACTTCTACTCTTTTCCTTAGTACTTTTTGCTTCTACCCTCACTTTACACCCCTCTGTCTCTCTGCACTGGTTCCCATCCCCCTGTTGTGAACTAACCTCCTCACGCCTAGCCTCTTTAATTTGATTCCCACCCCCCAACCATTCTAGTTTAAAGTCACCTCAGTAGCCCTCGCTAATCTCCCTGCCAGGATATTGGTCCCCCTAGGATTCAAGTGTAACCCGTCCTTTTTGTACAGGTCACGCCTGCACCAAAAGAGGTCCCAATGATCCAAAAACTTGAATCCCTGCCCCCTGCTCCAATCCCTCAGCCACGCGTTTATCCTCCACCTCATCGCATTCCTACTCTCACTGTCGCGTGGCACAGGCAGTAATCCCGAGATTACTACCTTTGCGGTCCTTTTTCTCAACTCCCTTCCTAGCTCCCTATATTCTCCTTTCAGGACCTCATCCCTTTTCCTACCTATGTCATTGGTACCTATATGCACCATGACCTCTGGCTCCTCACCCTCCCACTTCAGGATATCTTGGACACGATCAGAAATATCCCGGACCCTGACACCAGGGAGGCAAACTACATGCCGGAACAGATGGCGACAGCACGGCATTTCATTGTTTTATTCTTATTATTATTATTACTACTTTATTGTCGCCAAAGAATTGATAATAGAGCGTACAATCATCACAGCGATATTTGATGCTGCGCTTCGCAGAACCTAACAATTTCAGAACAGACGGCAACAAGACTGAAGCCAGAAGGGTTAGAAATGTACTCACCAAATACTTTTTGACCCATAGCTTACTGAATAAATAAGTATACTCACTTTGCCCTGTCTTCTGTCCTTGCTTGTATGAAGGTGCTTTACCCATTTATGCAAGTACTTCTCTGACAAGAGGTGTGTAACAGCCTAATGTAACGTTGTATGGAAATGAAAGATAACACTGATGCAGACATGTTTTATACATTTAACAAGCTGCTTTATTAATGCAACAGAGTTAGTCAGTTTTTCAATGTTCGTCGTCAGCCGGGTCATACTGCTCGTGAACTCCCTGTCGCTTGCCTCCATACGCTTCAGTATTTGTTTTCTTTTAGTTTTAAGTCCTCCTGTGCGAGAGCCAAGAGCAATTCCTTTTAAGTTTTTCCACTCTGTAACTGGACAAACGTGCACCAAGTATATCGTTTCCTCTTCGCTTGTTTTCTGTGCGTCCTGCACATGCCCAGTAGGAGGAGATTCGCCCAAATATCTGTCTAACGTGGACGGAGATATTTTGGAAAAACGCTTAGTGCGGACGCCTGTCATTTTTACTCGAAACCGGCGTTTTCAAAATTATCCGGCGTCATGTGGACGTAGCCTCAGAGTGTTGCTGCCCTCGGAAAGGAGTTTGTTCGTACTCCCTGTGGGATGCGTGGGTTTCCTCCCACAGTCCAAAGACATGCTGGCTAGCAGGATAATTGGTCATTGTAAAATGTCCTGTGATTAGGCTAGGAGTAAATTAAGGATTGCTGGGTGCCGTGGCTCGAAGGGCCTATTTCTAAATTGCGGGTTCCCAGCCTGGGGTCCACAAACCCCTCGGTTAATGATAGAGGTCCATGGCATTGAAAAAAAGGTTCCGAACCCCTCCTCTAAATAAATAGACGGGATCAGTTGTGAACGGAGGTTACGAGCCCCATTCCTGGGAATGAACTCTGAATGCGAACACAAAGCAGTGCTGAGGGAGTGTTGGAGAATTGGCATCTTCTGGGTGAGACACCAAGTATGGGTCCCACCCCTTTCGAATCAGATAAAAAGGTTTGATCCCGCATTTCCAAAGAAGAACATGGTGCTGGCCCAATATTTATTCTACTTAAACTAAAACCGTTTCATCTGCCCATTATTTGGTTTCTGTTTGAGAGTCTTGTCTTGAACTGCTTCCTACATTACGGCCATCTCCAGTGAGCTGTAAATAATCTTGGCGGGTCCTGAACTTGAGAGAGACTTTCCTTTCTCGTGGCCTCCATTGGACAAGAGGTACAGAAGCCTGAAGTCCCTCAGCACCAAAGTCAAAAGCAACAACTTTCCTTCAATTCTTTGGTTCTTGAACCAGCCTGCACAACATTACTAGCTTAATAAAACTATACCCACTCGTTAGACCACACTTGGAGTATTGTATGCAGTTTTGGGCTCCTTATTTCAAAAAGGATATACTGACGTTGGAGAGGGTCCAGAGAAGATTCACAAGAATGATTCCAGGAATAAAAGGGTTGCCGTATGAGGACCGTCTGGCAGCTCTTGGGCTGTATTCCCTGGAGTTCAGGAGAATGAGGGGGGATCTCATAAAAACATTCCGAATGTTAAAAGGCCTGAACAGATTAGATATGGCACAGTTATTTCCCATGGTAGGGGATTCTAGGACAAGAGGGCACGACTTCAGGATTGGAGGATGTCCTTTTAGATGCGGAGAAATTACTTTAGTCAGAGGGTGGTAAATCTGTGGAGTTTGTTGCCACGAGCAGTTGTGGAGGCCAAGTCACTGGGTGCATTTAAGGCAGAGATAGATAGATTCTTGATCAGCCAGGGCATCAAAGGGTATGGGGAGAAGGCAAGGGAGTGGGGATGACTGGAAGAATTAGATCAGACCATGATTGAATGGAGAAGCAGACTCGATAGGCTGAATGGCCTACCTCTGCTCCTATGTCTTATGGTCTTATGATCACTTTTTGCAAAAGTAGACTTCTTATTCTAATTGAGTTCTTTCTTGCTGAAATTGTGTTTAATTTATATTTTTCTTGTGCATACGGTGCTGCGGACTGTGATGCTGCTGCAAGCAAGTTTTTGTGCATACGTGCACTTGTGGCTGTGACAATAATCTCCACTTTTACTTTGACTGGATGAACTGGGCTTGTACTTGTTGGAATTTAGAAGATTGAGGGGGGATCTGATTGAAATGTATAAAATCCTAAAGGGATTGGACAGGCTAGATGCAGGAAGATTGTTCCTGATGTTGGGGAAGTCCAGAACGAGGGCTCACAGTTTGAGAATAGAGGGGAAGCCTTTTAGGACCGAGATTAGGAAAAACTTCTTCACACAGAGAGTGGTGAATCTGTGGAATTCTCTGCCACAGGAAACAGTTGAGGCCAGTTCATTGGCTATATTTAAGAGGGAGTTAGATATGGCCCTTGTGGCTACGGGGGTCAGGGAGTATGGAGGGAAGGCTGGGGCAGGATTCTGAGTTGGATGATCAGCCATGATCATAATAAATAGCGGTGCAGGCTCGAAGGGCCGAATGGCCTACTCCTGCACCTATTTTCTATGTTTCTATGTTTCTATGTCATGACAGCGGTTTTAAAACGCTCCGGTTACCCCGTACACACTGCAACGGATATTAGGCGTTTTCAGATTTATTCACTCTGGAGACCGTTTCTGAAAATCTCCGTTTTCGGGGGCTGAAAACACCGTTTCAATGTGGACGGAAGGTCAAAATAAAGAGAAAAAGCGTTTTCAAAATTATCCGGCGTAGTGTGGACATAGTCTGAGCTCCAACGGCCCGAGCTGCGATGGCCTCACGCTGACTCACGCCCATTCAGACAAAGGGATGAGGTCATTTGGATCTAATGACTATGGTGACATCCGTCTGTCTCCAAGGACAATGGAGCACAGGGATGACTCCTCCAGGGCACAAGCCTGAGCAGAAAGTATGGAGACCTAAGCATTCAGCTCTCCTTTTCGTGAGACTACTAGCCAGTAGTGGAAGCTGACAAGCATTACCTGCTACACAACCACGCTAGACACGTCAGAACGACCATTAGACACACTTGGATTTGGATCTAATAGTCCTTCTAAAATTAACACATTGCCGGGCATTCTGAGGAATGTTTCAAAGTTCACAGTACACTTATTATCAAAGTATGTATACATTATACAACCTCGAGATTCACCTCCTTACGGGCAGCCACATAACAAAGAAACACAATTGAACCCATTAAAAAAATCAAGATCTTAATGTTGAAGTGACTTATGCAGAAAGGCTTAGCTCAGTAAAATAAAACCGTGGTGAATCAAACCGGTCTAGTCCTGGTTCAATATTGTATCATCTAATCCTGAAGCCAAGCCAAGGTGATTCCTAAATCCCCAAGTATTCCCAGCATGCAGGATTGGGCTGATATGTAATGAAGAATTTCATATATTCAGATCAGCACTGGATCTAATTACCTGAGGAGATGTGAAAGGAATTATCAAGAGCATTTTGAGAAAATACTCAAAGTGTGAAGAGTATTTTGAGGAATCACCAAGAGTAGCTTGATCACGTGATCGCTTTGTAGGGATCTCTTTTCACCTTGACACGAACGATTCCTTTTCCGTTGATCAGTGCCAAAAAAGCCAAATTAATGTTGTAAAAAATTGAAACAAGAAAATTTCCAAGTTTTCTCAGCGTTGCATATATATTTATTTTAATTCACAGTTTTCTCTATATTACCATGTATTGCATAGTCCTGCTGCCGCAGAGTTAACAAAACGTCAGTGATGTTAAACCTGTTTCTGAGTATTTTGATAAATATACGGTATGTGTGGCAGCAAAGTGGGAAAAGTTGAGTGCTGGTGCTGAAGGAAGTTCCCGATGACTGCATGTATGAGACAGATTTGATTTCCATTTGGTGTATTGCTCTCATCCATTTATACATCTGTATAATTATTGATTTATTGCTCCCATTGGATACGTTCCTGGCTAAGGAGTTACTCTTCACTTCAGAATAATGCCAGATTAATAAAAGTAACCAAACCTTGTATGTGTCTAGTGCTTTCACAAACTCAAAACTCCTAGAAGTGCAATGGAATCAGAGTTGTAATGAAGGGAATGTGGCAATTGGTTAGCTCAGAGGAAGCTCCTACAGAGAGACCAGTCGATAGCTTCCTCTTGAAAGAACTAATTCCAACGCTGTGGAATTTCTCACTCCCTTTCATCCTTCTCCAGCTTGCAGACATTTGCAATCACACAGCCCGGGTTTGTGCTAATTGAATTTGACGCAAGTGAATTTCAGATGTGAGTTCATCTTCTCCATGTTACTGTTTTTGACGACTACAGTTAATTTCTTGGAATTAATTTCAAGCCTCATAATTTCCTGACTTTGATTAATTCTATTTCTGGTCATCTCATAATCAGAATCAGATTTAATATCATTGGCATATGTTGTGAAATTTGTTCTTCTTGTGACAACAATACAATGCAATACTCAATAATAATAAAAATACTTGAATTACAGAAAATATATATATATATATACGAATTGACAATAAACTGGACTGGTCTAAGAACACTGAAGCTGTCTACAAGAAGGGTCAGAGCCATCTCTATTTCCTGAGCATACTGAGGTCCTTTAACATCTGCCGGACGATGTTGAGGATGTTCTACGAGTCTGTGGTGGCCAGTGCGATCATGTTTGCTGTTGTGTGCTGGGGCAGCAGGCTGAGGGTAGCAGACACCAACAGAATCAACAAACTCATTCGTAAGGCCAGTGATGTGTGGGAATGGAACTGGACCCTCTCACGGTGGCGCCTGAAAAGAGGATGCTGTTCCTGAGCCAATAGGCTGGTCCTGGACTTATTTCTTTGCATAATTTACATAGTACTATTTAACTATTTATGGTTTTATTACTATTTAATTATTTATGGTGCAAATGTAACGAAAACCAATTTCCCCCGGGATCAATAAAGTATGACTATGACTATTTGGACATTGAACTCATGAACACTTTCTTACTAGTGTTTTATTTATATTAGATTAGATTAGGTTATGAGAACACTCAGTCCTCTTTTATTGTCATTTAGAAATGCATACATGCATTAAGAAATGATACAATGTTCCCCTGGAGTGGTATCACAGTAAACAGGACAAACCAAAGACTAGCACTGACAGAAACACATAATTATAACATATAGTTACAGCAGTGCAAAGCAATACCATAATTTGATAAAGAACAGACTATGGGCACGGTAAAAAAGTCTCAAAGTCTCGATCGACTCCCGAGTCCCTGATAGCAGGTGGCAAAAGGGAGAAACTCCCTGCCATAAACCTCCAGGCACCGTCAACTTGCCGATACCTTGGAAGCAGCCGACCCCAGCCGACACTGAGTCCATCTGTCCGAAAACTTCGAGTGTTCAACCAACCCCTCCGACACAGCTTCCCGAGCGCCATCCTCTGCCAAGCACCTTCGACCTCTCCCCAGCCACTGAAACACGCAAAGTCGAGGATTTCAAGGCCTTCAGCTCCGGAGATTCCGGTTACCACACAGTAGCAGCGGCAGCGAAGCGGGCATTTCAGAAGTTTTCCAGATGTTCTTCTGTACTCTCACGTCCGTCTCCATCAAATCAGATTTGTGCACGGTCCCCTACTTAACAGATATTCATCACCGGAGAGGCCGCGCGCGCTGCCGTCCCCCCTATGTATTAGTTAACTATATATTAGTTAAATTAAATAAGTAGAGCAAAAAAGTATTGAGGTAGGGTTCATGGGTTCAACGTCCATTCAGAAATCAGATGGCAGAGGGGAGGAAGCTGTTCCTGAGTCGCTGAGTGTGTGGCTTCTGGCTTCTGTACCTCCTCCCTGATGGCAGCAATGAGGACGGGGCATGACTTAGGTGATGGGGCCCTTCATGATAGATGCTGCCCTCTTCAGGTGCAGCTCCTTGAAGATGTCCTGGATGCTGGGGAGGCTGGTGCCCAGGATGGGGCTGACTGAGCTCACAACTTTCTGCAGCTTTTTTCAATCCTGTACAGTCACCTCAACCCCCGACCACCACCCGCCATACCAGATGGTGATTCCGCAGTACATCTGTAGACATTTGCGAGTGTCTTTAGTGACAAATCTCCTCAGATTATTAATGAAATATAACCACAGTAGTGCCTTCTTCTAATATACTGTAAATGCAATGGACTAAATGGTATTTTTCTCTAATAATGTGGTTATTTTTATATCTCTGGCATCAAATCATTGTTCATCTATGTGCAGTGAGATGTAGCTGTATAAAATTAGGCCACATTTGGAGCTGCAGTTCTGGTTGCTCATTACAGGAAGGTTGTGGCGGCTTTGGAGAGGGTGGTGAAGAGATTCACCAGGAAATCACTAAGATTACAGAGTACTAACTATAAGGAGATGTTGAACTTTCCTGGGCTGTTTCCTCTGGAGATGTGAAGGTTCAGTGCAACGTGTTAGATATTTATAACATTATGAAAGGCATAGATAGGGCAGAGAGCCAGAGTCTTTTCCCAGGCTGGAAATATGAAATAATATGGAGCATGGCTTTAAGAAGAGAGAAGGGGAGACATGTGGGACAAGTTTCCTACCCAGAGTACTGTTCCCTCTAAGCTGCGCGGGCGCGCGGCCGCACTGTAACTGAAATGCTTCCGCACACATAGCCTTTGTTGCCACACAGCTGGAATTTTGGTTAATATAATGTTAATATTGGATGGCAGGGTAGAGGTACATCTCTACCAAAGGAGGTGTAAGGCGCTCCTTCCCTCCACTAGCCTGCGTGTCACCCTTGGTCAAGGTGTAGCTCCCCCCTCCCCCAATCAGGGTCACGTGAAGCCATGGGACCAGGTGGTGGACGGTCGTACAAGCAGCCGGTGCAGATCACAATTCCTGGTTATGTGACCACTGACGCCAGGCAGACAATCTCTGAAAAGTATAGATAATGCCTGGGGACACCCATTTCGTAAAGACACTGACCAGAAGAAGGCAATGGAAAACCATTTCTGCAGAAAAAAAAATTGCAAGACTCAGTATTGGTCAAACCATGAGTGCCCATGACATACGACATGGCACATAATGATAATGATGATGTTCATATGTTTGAAATTATGTTAATATAATCTTGAAATTATGCTAATATAGACTTCCTCTGGCAGCAGGAAGAGGACAGTTTTCTTATTTTATTCCCCTTCCAACACTACTCTCCCCTCCCCCTTAAGAGTGAAGGTCATGCCCATCCCAACCTGCCGGGCAAGTCTTCCCACTCTACATTTCACAACGCCCACATTTCTCACTCTCTGACTACTCCCATTCACTCGTTGACCAGGCAAACCTTGCTCACCTGGCTATCCTCATGGTTTACCCAGTTTTACTCTCGGAAACACCCAACTTCCCCGCCCTTCCTGCAGGCCTCTTTTGCCTCCTTCCTAGTCAGCGGCCTGAAACCTTGACTCCGTTTTTCATCAAAGTTCCAAGTACATTTATTATCAAAGTATCTATAGATACAACCCTGAGATTCATCTCCTTACAGAAACCCGATAGAACCCAATTTAAAAAGAAAGACCAACCCCCGATGTGCAGAGAAAGAGAAAAAAAACATAAATCACGCAAGGAATTAAAACTACCAACAGCATTCGGAACCAAATTGATTAGATTAGATTAGATTAGATTCAACTTTATTGTCATTGTGCCGAGTACAGATACAAAGCCAATGAAATGCAGTTAGCATCTGACCAGAAATGCAAAGAATAGTGTTATTTACAAAATAACTGCGAATAAAAAGAAGTGCTACAGCATACAAATATAGAAGTTCTGAGACAGTACAATACGGATGCAGTACTGCTTAGCGCTGTGATGTGAGGTTCAGCAGGGTCACAGCCTCAGGGAAGAAGCTCTTCCTGAGCCTGCTGGTGCGGGAGCGGAGGCTCCTGAATTGCCTACCGGATGGGAGGAGAGTCAAAGGTCCATGGTTAGGGTGAGATGCATCCTTGATAATCTTTTCACCCTGCCCAGGCAGCATTTATGGTAGATGTTCTCAATGGTGGGCAACTGGGTGCCGATAATCCGCTGGGCAGTCTTCACCACATGCTGGAGTGCTTTGTGGTCCGATACAGGACAATTGCCATACCACACTGAGATGCAGTTGGTGAGTATGCTCTCAATGGTACAGTGGTAAAAGTCCATCAGTATCCTGGGACAGAGGTGAGCTTTCTTGATGCTCTGCAGGAAATAAAGGCGCTGTTGCGCCTTTTTGATCTGGATGGAGGAGTTCAGGGACCAGGAGAGATCCTTGGAAATGTGGACACCAAGGAATTTGAAGGAAATTGAGTGCACAGTCCTGAATCCCAGGGCAGCCGGACTAGGCCCGTAGCCTCAGTCTCAGTTCACCATATAGCAGGGTGAACTGCCATGGAGCTGGCAGACACGGAGCAAATGGCAGCCTCACAGACTCAGTGCCAGGAGAGAGGAGCAAACACCGCAGAGGAGCGAGCGGAATCAGCCCGACCCTCGCCTCTGGTCCCAACACCCGACCTTCTCGGTCTGTCTGGGCTCGTCATTGGATCTGGGCCGTGGCATGCTCTGGGACTCGGGGCCCCGCTGCAGCGATATGTTCCAGGCCTAGGCCTCACTGGCCAGCCCAAAGCCATTCTCCACCCCTACAAATCGGCTCACCACACCATTCCACTCTAACTGAAGTGGAAGTTTCCGACATTTTCTGTTTCGATGTTATTGACCAAGGCTTTATATTGTTAGGTATGAGCATGCTACCCACATAGACTGTGTTACTGACTGCTGCTCTATATTCTGCCCGAATGAATATAAGTTATTCAGTCAGGCAAGCACATGACGTGCAGATATTGGAACCATACAGCTGCACTGAATAACTAGGTATGACAGTTATCAGAAATGAAATACACTCTGACATCCAGCTGAGAGAAAGGATGTGAAGGAAGTCCACCACCACAAATCTAAAGCTAAAACTAGATCTAGCAAGACAAATTAACATCACGCCACTCCCATAACACTGAAAGAATTTCCCTGGGAGTCTGGAGTGAGATGGATATCCAGAAGAAAATGCTTTGAAAGGTGCATGGCAGAGGAAAAGTTCTACAACACAAGGTGGCTCAGCTCAGAGTGACACCCAAAGGGTGTAGATTGTGTGTCACAGCAACAGAACGGGGAGGAATTACCAGAAGTTAGAAAGTTTCTAGTGAAGGGTCTCAACCATAGATTCTCTTCCATAGGTGCTACCTGACCTGCTGAGTTCCTCCAGCATTTTGTGTGTGTTTGTTTCTCTGGATTTCCAGCATCTGCAGAACCTCTTGTGCTTAGGGCTGAGCTGTTTACTCAGGGGACCAGTGTTCTGGTGCACAGATTCGAATCTTCACTGCCAAGTTCGGATCACTCTTCACTGGAGAGTTGTGCTGTAGGAAGTGGTAATATTGTACTTCCTCGAAAAGGGTCTGAGAATATTCTTCATACTTTATACTTTATTGTCGCCAAACAATTGATACTAGAACGTACATTCATCACAGCGATATTTGATTCTGCACTTCCCACTCCCTGGAGTACAAACCGATAGTAAATATTAAAAATTTAAATTATAAATCATAAATAGAACAGGGAAAGTAAGGTAGTGCAAAAAAACCGAGAGGCAGGTTCGGATATTCAGAGAGTACAGCCCAGATCTGGGTCAGGATCCGTTCAGCAGTCTTATCACAGTTGGAAAGAAGCTGTTTCCAAATCTGGCCGTATGAGTCTTCAAGTTCCTAAGCCTTCTCCCGGAGGGAAGAGGGACGAAAAGAGTGTTGGCTGGGTGGGTCGCGTCCTTGATTATCCTGGCAGCACTGCTCCGACAGCGTGCGGTGTAAAGTGAGTCCAAGGACGGAAGATTGGTTTGTGTGATGTACTGTCCCGTGTTCACGATCTCCTGTAGCTTCTTTCAGTCTTGGACAGGACAACTTCCATTCCATTCCAACCAATTCCTTCATCTTGCTGACATTGAGGGATAGGTTATTGTCTTCGCACCATGCCACCAGGTTCTTAATTTCCTCTCTGTACTCAAACTCATCATTACCTGAGATACGGCCTACAATTGTTGTGTCATCAGCAAACTTATATATTGAGTTCTATGGAAACTTGGCTACACAATCATGGGTGTACAGTGAGTACAGCAGGGGGCTGGGTACCCAGCCTTGTGGGGCACCGGTGCTCAGAGTGATTGTAGAGGAGAGCTTGTTCCCTATTTTTACAGCCTGGGTCCTGTCTGTGAGGAAGTTAAGATCCAGTTGCAGATCTGAGTGCTAAGGCCCAGATTCTGGAGCTTAGGAATCAGTTTATTTGGCATGATGGTATTAAAGGCAGAGCTGTAGTCAATGAAAAGGAACCTTATGTATGCGTCTTTATTCTCCAGGTGTTCTAAGGAGGAATGTAGGGCCAGAGAGATGGCATCTGCCGTTGACCTGCTGCTCCGGTAGGCGAATTGCAAAGTGCTGAGGTTGACCGGTAGGCTGTGGTTGATGTGTGCCATAACCAATCGCTCGAAGCACTTCATAGCAATTGATGTCGGAGCCACAGGTCGATAGTCATTCAGGCATGTCACCTTGCTCTTCTTTGGCACTGGGATTATCGTTACCTTCTTAAAACATGAGGGGATCTTAGACTGAAGCAAGGAGCAGTTGAAGATGTCAGCAAACACTCCAGCTAACACGCTTGTACAGGCCCGGAGAACCCATCCCAGGACGCCATCTGGGCCTGTCGCCTTCCTTGGATTTATCTTCAGGAAGGCCCTTCTAACGTCCTCCTCGGTGACGATGGATATATTCCTCTGTTCTTGGCCTAAACTCTCCTGCTCCAGAAGTCTGGTGTTGGGTGTGTGAACACCAGGACCTGCCCAACAGTGCCAAGCTCGTGTAATGAGGGTCACAAGGCCAGGGTCGTTGCAAAGGATGTTACTATTAGATCTGAAAGGCTTTGCAGAGATCGTGAGTGTGGTTTAGAGGATGGTGCTAGTAGATTTGGAAGGCTCTACAGAAACTTTGGGAGTGGTCTAGAGGATGTTGCCAGTAGATCGGGAAGGCTTTACAGAGACAGTGGGTGTGGTTTCTCTCCAGTGAGTTGAGATGTCTGATGTGGGTGATCGGAGGGTCGGGAATGGCCGCTGCCCAGTAGACTACGGGTTTGGTACCAGATCTGCAGTCGTCACTTCCATGGGTTGTTCTCAGAGTGCGAAACACTCTGAAGGTAACTGTAACTTCCATCTGCAATGTTGGCCTTTGCTGGGAGGGACTCCTGAGTTGTGGGAAGGGGCCCCATTTTCCAAGGTCTTCCTGTGGACTTCATTGTTGGATCATCATCATAGCATCTGAAAAACAGGCCCTTCAGCCCACTACATCCGTGGTGACCTCTTTTTGCCCATCTACACTAATCCCATACATCCATGTTAGGACCGTCTCCTTCTATGCCCTTCCTATTTTAATGTCTTGTAAGTGTAGAGATTGTATCGGATCCCACCACCTCATTGGACATTGAGTTCCAGTATCAAATGCTCTGTGTAAAAAAAGCTATTCCTCAGATCTCCTTTAAAAATCCTCCCTCTCACCCTAAACCTATTCCCTTTAGCTTTTGATACCCTAAACTGGAAATAGATTCAAAATATTTGTGCTATTGATGCTTCTCATAACCTTCATTGTCTCCATCAGGTCATCTGTTGGTTTCCTTTACTCCAGAAAACATGACCAGCATCTCCAATATCTCCCCATAGCTAACATCATCCAATCCTAGGATTCTAAATCTCCAACAGGTCACCTGTTGGCCTCACCTACTCCAGAAAACACAACCAACATCTCCAATATATCCCCATAGCTAACATCCTCCAATCCCAGGATTCTATATCTCCAACAGGTCACCTGTTGGCCTCACCTACTCCAGAAAACACAACCAGCCTCTCCAATCGCATCCCCCTAGCTAACACCCTCCAATACCAGCAAAAAACTGGTGAATCTCCTCTACACTCTCCCCTTGGTATTGGTGGAAAACCTTTCTTTTGTAAAAACTTGAGGTCACCAGCTCCTGTGTGGTTCAGTGAACGTAACAATGGCCTCAAAGTTCAGGTAAATTTATTATCAAAGTACACAGCGCAACCTGTGCAAAAGTCTTATCCACATATATATAGATAGGGAGCCTAAGACTTTTGCACAGTACTGTAGTAATTTTATGTATTGCACTGTATTGCTGCAAAAAAAACCAAACTTCTTGATAAATGTGAGTGATGATAAACCTGATTCTGATCTGGGTCTCTATTGTGGACTGAGAGTGGGAAGGGGGCAGGGAGAGGGAAATCACGGTTGGGAAAAGGGGAAGGGAGAGGGGAAGCACCAGAGAGACATTCAGTAATGATCAATAAACCAATTGTTTGGAATCAGATGACCTTGCTTAATGCCTCAGGACTGGGTGTGTCTGCACCCACACCACCCCCTCCCCGGCATTTCTTCTGTGCCACACCCTTCTGGCAGCTGCCCACCCTCACCATTTCTAACATCCTTTACACCCACCAGATTTGCAAGCTCAGTCTGCACTCCATGTTGACCAATACAGTACAGTGAAAAAGTCTTAAGTCACCCAAACTATATATATGTTGCCTAGGACCTCTGCACAGTACTGTATATGGAAACATTTACAAGCTTGAGATTCATTTTCTTGGAGGCATTTACTGGAAAATAAAGAAATACAATAAACTTTATGAGGCCCTACATTCCTCCTTAGAACACCTGGAGAATAAAGACACATATGTAAGGCTCCTTTTCATTGACTACAGCTCTGCCTTTAATACCATCATTCCAAATAAACTGATTCCTAAGCTCCGGAACCTGGGCCTTAGCACTCAGATCTGCAGCTGGATCTTCAACTTCCTCACAGACAGGACCCAGGCTGTAAAAATAGGGGAAAAGCTCTCCTCTACAATCACTCTGAGCACCGGTGCCCCACAAGGCTGGGTACTCAGCCCCCTGCTGTACTCACTGTACACCCATGATTGTGTAGCCAAGTTTCCATCAAACTCAATATATAAATTTGCTGATGACACCACAATTGTAGGCCGTATCTCAGGTAATGATGAGTTTGAGTACAGAGAGGAAATTAAGAACCTGGAGGCATGGTGCGAAGACAATAACCTATCCCTCAATGTCAGCAAGACGAAGGAATTGGTTGTTGACTTCAGAAGGAGTAGCGGACCGCACGACCCCATTTACATCAGTGGTGCACAAGTGGAACAGGTCAAGAGCTTTAAGTTCCTCGGGGTCAATATCAGAAATGACCTGACTTGGTCCAGCCAAGCAGAGTTCACTGCCAAGAAGGCCCACCAGCACCTTTACTTCCTGAGGAAGCTAAGGAAATTTGGCCTAAAACCCTCACTAATTTTTATAGATGCACTGTAGAAAGCATTCTTCTAGGGTGCATCAGAACCTGGTACAGAAGTTGTCCTGTCCAAGACCGGAAGAAGCTGCAGAAGATCGTGAACACAGCCCAGCACATCACACAAACCAATCTTCCATCCTTGGACTCACTTCACACCGCACGCTGTTGGAGCAGTGCTGCCAGGATAATGAAGGACACGACCCACCCAGCCAATACACTTTTTGTCCCTCTTCCCTCCGGGAGAAGGCTCAGGAGCTTGAAGACTCGTACTACCAGATTTGGGAACAGCTTCTTTCCAACTGTGATAAGACTGCTGAACGGATCCTGACCTGGATCTGGGCCGTACCCTCCAAATATCTGGGCCTGCCTCTCGGTTTTTTTGCACTACCTTACTTTCCATTTTTCTATTTTCTATTTATGATTTATAATTTAAATTTTTAATATTTACAATCAATTTGTACTCTAGGGAGCACGAAGAGCAGAATCAAATATCGCATGATTGTATGCTCTAGTATCAATTGTTTGGCAACAATAAAGTAGAAAGTAGAAACAAAGACTAACAAACAATATGCAAAAGGAGAGGAACTGTGCAAATAAAAAGTTAAATAATACTGAGTACATGAGTTGTAGAATTCTTGAAAGTAGTCTGTAAGTTGTGGAATTAGTTCAGAGTTGAAATAAGTGAAATTATCTAGGCTGGTTGTAGGGAAATAACCGTTCCGGAACCTATTGGTGTGGGGCCTGGAGCTCGGTCTCCAAACACAAGAAGCACCATCAATGTGAAGTATGTCAACTCAGCTACAAGTATTCCTATCTGGGGCACTCAAATAGGCAGAAACAAGGGTGCCAAGGAGGAAGATAGCTGTTGGGAATTGAATGGGGATGTGTAAAATTCCACACATGATCCAAACCACATATTGACATGTCACAGTGGGGGATGTCTACAGTGAGACAACAGAATAAACTGCAAGTCTTTCCTGCTCGCAGTACTGGAACAAAGTTTAAAACAAGTTTAATGTAGATAACAGGGTTGTGTGGTGGAGACACATCTCTACCAAAGGAGGTGTAAGGTGCTCCTCCCCTCCGCTAGCCTGCAGACCACCCTTGGGCAAGGTGTAGCACCTGCTTAGCCCCCGATCAGGGTCACGTGAAGCCACGGGAGCAGGATAGTCGTATGAGCAGCCAGTGCAGATCAAAAGTTTCAATAAGGGTACACCTAATGTCAGAGAAATGCAAACAATATACATCCTGAAATTCTTCTTCTTCGCAAACAAGGACAGCTCCTGGTTATGTGACCACTGACGCCAGGCAGACAATCCAGATAGATAGATAGATAGATAGGTAGACATACTTTATTGATCCCGAGGGAAATTGGTTTTCGTTACAGTTGCACCAACCAAGAATATAATATAAATATAGCAATATAAAACCATAAATAATTAAATAACAATATGTAAATTATGCCAGGAAATAAGTCCAGGATCAGCCTATTGGCTCAGGGTGTCTGACCCTCCAAGGGAGGAGTTGTAAAGTTTGATGGCCATGGGCAGGAATGACTTCCTATGACGCTCTGTGCTGCATCTCGGTGGAATGAGTCTCTGGCTGAATGTACTCCTGTGCCCAACCAGTACATTATGTAGTGGATGGGAGACATTGTCCAAGATGGCATGCAACTTGGACAGCATCCTCTTTTCAGACACCACTGTCAGAGAGTCCAGTTCCATCCCCACAACATCACTGGCCTTACGAATGAGTTTGTTGATTCTGTGGTATCTGCTACCCTCAGCCTGCTGCCCCAGCACACAACAGCAAACATGATAGCACTGGCCACCACAGACTCGTAGAACATCCTCAGAAATATATTGATAATGGCTGAGAATCATCCGTCTTGTAAAGACACTGCCTAGAAGAAGACAATGACAAAGCACTTCTGTAGAAAAATTTGCCAAGGACAATCATGGACGTGGAAAGAATATGATCACCCACATCATACAACACAGCACATAATGATGATGTCATACAACACAGCACATAATGATGCTGTCACAACACAGCACATAATGATGATGTCGTATGACACAGCACACAATGATGATGTCATACAAGATGGAACATAATAACTATTGCCCATTTGCATTGCTGCTTAAAGCTAAACAAGTTCTTCACCCTTCATCAACCATTATGTCATGGCACATAATGATGATGATGATGAATGTAGATAACAGATGTAAGATACATTTTCTTTAAGAAAGAAGATCCATTCTTCAGTGTGATTGAGGAAGGATGTACATTGGTCATAAGTAAGTACTTGCATCACTCATGGGGGCATCATGTTCAAGGCCAGGAATACATACTGCGTCATGGAACCAAGCGCAGGACGTGAAGAATTGGAATAAAAACATTTGCAAAGTTCGAAGTAAGTTTATTATCAAAATGCACATGAGATTCATTTTCTTGCGGGCATTCACAGTAAATACAAGAAACACAAAAAAATCGCACTCAACACCATGTGCCAAGGACAACAAACTGTGCAAATACAAGAAGAAAAGAGTAATAACACCCTTACCTGAGGTTTTATCAGCTGAGAAAAAAAAATTAAGCGATAACTATCAAGAACACTTACTAACCTAGTGAACCGTTAATCTTAGTCCAATCAATAGCTAGGCATTTGAGGGGTCTGATATTTTTCTTTGAATGGGTTACGTGTTTTTCTTTGCTTCGTGGCTGTTTGGGAGAAGACAAATCTCAGGGTCGTATACTGCATGCATCCTTTGATAAGGAATGTGCTTTGAACTTTGAACCCCGGTCGCTGGCATTGTGAAGTGTTACGCTACCTGCTACCTTACCGTGCCGCCCTTCGATCTGATGAGTGAGAATGGGACAGTACTGCACAGGAACACATGGAGGAGTGTTTGATCACTCTGGGCCTGTACTCACTGGAGTTTAGAAGGGGGGGATTGAAAAGCCTAGATAGAGTGAACGTGGGGAGAATAGTCCCAATAATGGGAGAGTCTAGTACTAGAGGGCAAAGCCTCAGAATAGAACAGAGATGGGGAGCAATTTCTTTAGCCAGAGGGTGGTGAATTTGTGAAATTCATGGCCACAGCTGACTGTGGAGGCCAAGTCACTGGGTGTATTTAAGGCAGAGATTGATAGATTCTTTAATGGTAATGGACTTCAGGGTTACAGGGAGAAGGAATAAGAATGGGTAGGAAAGAAATGTCAGATATGATTGAATAGTGGAGGAGACTCGATGGGCTAAATAGCCTAATTCTGCTCCTATGTCTTATGGTTCAACAGGTCTTTCGGCCCACAATGTTGTACTCAACTAATTAAGCTAGTAATTAAATGCCCGACTAAACTGATCCCTTCCACCTACACCGGGAGTTCCAAGCCTGGGGCCCACAGAGCCCTCGGTTAGTGGTAGGGATCCATGGCATAAAAAAAGGTTGGGAACCCCGACCTACACAATGTCTATATTCCTCCATTTTCTGTATCTTCATGTTCTTATCTACGAGCCTCTAAAATGGCCCTTAAACTCAGCGCCCATCACACACTAAAAAAAATGCTTGCCCTGCACATCTCCTTTGAACTTGGCCCCTTCAATGACTGCCCGCCAGTTTTGGACATTTCGACCTTGGGAAAAAGATACCATCTATCTACTGCATCTATGCTTCTCATAATCTATCAGCTTCTACCAGCAGGCCCTTAAGAGTCCTAGTGCATTCACTGGCTGCATCAGGGCCTGGTGTGGGAAATCCAATTCCTTTGAATGTCAAATCCTACAAAAGGTTGTGGATTCAGCCCTCTACATCATGAGTGAAGCCCTCCCAAACATTGAGCACATGTATATGAAACGCTGTCGTAGGAAAGCAGCGTCCATCAAATCAGGGCTCCCCACCACCCAGGCCGTGCTCACTTCTTGCTGCTGCCATCAGGTAGAAGGTACAGGAGCCTCAGGACTCACATCACCAGGTTCAAGAACAGTTACTACCCCTCAACCTTCAGACTCTTGAACAAAAGGGGATGACTACTCTCACTTGCCCATCCATTGAGATGTTTCCACAAGCAATGATCTCACTTCAAAGACTCTTTATCTCATAATAAGACACAGGGGCAGAATTTGGCCCATCGAATCTGCTCCACCATTCAATCATGACTGGTTGTTTTATCCCCTCCTCGGCTCCAGTCCACGGCCTCTTCCCTGTAACTTTTGATGCCATGTCCAACCAAAAACCTATCAACTTTTGACCTCCACAACTGCCTGTGGTAACAAATTCCACAGAGTCACCACCCTCCGGCTAAAGAAATTTCATGTTCTCAAGTCTCATGATTTGTTGCTATTTATTTATATTTGCATTTTCACAGTTTGTCGTCTGCTGCATTCTGGGTGATCTTTCATTGATCCTGTTACAGTTACAATTCTGAGTTTAAAGGCATCCGTTAGTCTTGTGAGACCATGGGCCTGTGCCTGGAAAGTCTTCACTCTCCAGGGCGCAGGCCTGGGCAAGATTGTATGGAAGACCAGCAGTTGCCCATGCTGCAAGTCTCCCCTCTCCACGCCACCGATGTTGTCCAAGGGAAGGGCACTAGGGCCCATACAGCTTGGCACCGGTGTCATCGCAGAGCAATGTGTGATTAAGTGCCTTGCTCAAGGACACAACATGTTGCCTCGGCTGGGGCTCGAACTCACGACCTTCAGGTAGCTAGCCCAATGCTTTAACCACTTGGCCACGTGCCCACAATTCTGAGTATGCCCACAGGAAAATGAATCTCTGCATTGTATATGGTGGCATATATGTGCTCTGATAATAACACTTTTTTTGAACGTTGAACTTTTATTAATCTTTGATTAGTGCAGGAAAGTGACTGCAGCACAAGGTTAAATGAGAACGGGAATGGATTAATTACGTTTTGATCAATGTTTATTATGGTGTGGGGCTGTGTTCCTGCTTTCATGTATTAACTAGACTCACTTGGTGTGACATTGATACATGCTAAACCCAGACCCAGTCCAGACCAGAGCCCAGACCCTCTCTTGCCGAATCTGGAAGCAAAGAGCAAAATAACTTCAACCTTGCCAGCATTCGATCATCATAAATTTGGATAGGTGAAAGTCTATGAGTCCTGGAAGCAAGTCAGTCCCTAATAGGTTTCAGAGAAAAATATAAAACAGCATCTGTTAAACAATTTAACATGTGATATATTGACCCAAATGTACAGACAATTTCTCATCCTTTTTTTTAAAAAAAGAAATTCCAACATGGAAACCAGCCACCCGCACACAACATCCTTATGGGAATTCACCGGGTAGAGGCAGAGAGGAGGCGTTCCCTCTCAGAGATCAAAATAAGGGGTTAAATGTTCCGGACTGAGGTGGTGGCAAGTCCTTTAAGGACCATGTACTCAGTGTTATCTGTTTTAGTTAGTTTAAAACTGTTACACAATTTGTCTTTTTTGTTTACTAGTTGTTTGTCAGTCTTTCTTTATGTATAGTTTTTCACAAATTCTATTGTATTTCTTTATTTTCCTGTAAATACCTGCAAGGAAACGAATCTCAAGGTAGTGTGTATGCACTTTGATAATAAATTTACTTTGACCTTGAGACAGTGAGTACAGCTGTCGTAGGCCTCTGTACTCTCCCCCCTCGCTTTCTCTTTCTCTCTCTCTCACACACTCTCTCAGTCTCCCTCTCTCTCTCACTCTCTCCCCTCTCTCTCTCGCTCTCTCTTTCTCTCTCACACACACTCTCTCAGTCTCTCTCTCACACTCTCTCTCGCTCTATGTTTCTCTCTCACACACACTCTCTCAGTCTCCCTCTCTCTCTCCCTCTCTCTCGCCCTCTCTTTCTCTCTCACACACACTCTCTCTCTCACACTATCTCTCACACACTCAGTCTCTCTCTCTCACCCTCTCTCAGTCTCTCTTTCTCACTCTCTCTCACACACTCACTCTCTCACTCCATAACAGCGATGGAATTGGCCCTTCCGGCGCTTTGAGCTACGCCGCCAAGCAACCCCCTCCCCCCAAATTTAACCCCAGCCTAATTCACAGTAACCTACCAACCAGAGCACCCGGAGGAAACTCACACGGTCACAGGGAGAACGTACAAACCACATGGGGAATTGAACCCCGGTCATCTGCACTGTAAACCATTGTGTTAGTCACTACGCTTCTGAGTCACTCATTCTTTGTTCTGCTGTGAATGCCCGCAAGAAAGTGAATCTTCGGGTTGTATATGGTGACATATACATACTTCGATAATAAAATTTACATTGAACTTGGACTTTGATTGAACTGGAATGATTGATCAATTTAGCTTCAGGGTAGGAATGTCAGCTTTGCACAGTTAGATTTTTAAAAATTTATTCATTTACGAGATGTGCCAGCATTTATTGCCCATCCCAAGTTACCCTTGAGATGCTGCCTTCTTGAACCACTGCAGTCCCTGAGGTGTAGGTACACGCACAGTGCTGTTAGGGAGAGAATTCCATGATTTAGACCCACCAACAAAGAAAGAAGCACAACATGTTTCCAAGTCAGGATGGTGAATGACTTGGAGGGGGATTTCCAAGTGGTGGTGCTGCCAGGTATCTGCTGTTCTCGTCCTTCTAGATGGTAGTGGTCGTGGATCTGGAAGGGGCTACCTTAGGAACTTTGGTGTGTTGTTGCAATGCATCTTGTAGACAGTACACACTGCTGTGACTATGAGGAAATCTTCAGTTGCTGGAATTTCAAGCAACACACATAAAAGTTGCTGGTGAACGCAGCAGGCCAGGCAGCAGCTCTAGACAGAGGTACAGTTGACGTTTTGGGCCAAGACCCTTTGTCAGGACTAACTGAAAGAAGAAATAGTAAGAGATTTGAAAGTGGGAATTTTGGATCTCCCCCTCCCACTTTCAAATCTCTTACTATCTCTTCTTTCAGTTAGTCCTGATGAAGAGTCTCGGCCCGAAACGTCGACTGTACCTCTCCCTAGAGATGCTGCCTGGCCTGCTGCGTTCACCAGCAACTTTTATGTGTACTACTGCAACTGTTCGTTGATGTAGCCTACCTGTTTTAAGGTTCTTCTATTTTTTTTTTCTTTTGGCACCATGGCACAGGAGCTAAGTGGTTGGTGTAACACTGTTACAGCACCTAGATGCTTCTGAGTTGCTGCCACATGATTGGCTTGATTAGATAATGGCATAAACAGGCAAGTGTACAGCAGAAGCTAATAATGTTGCCACTGAGTGGAAGTACGCAGGGGCCTCTGGACACAGGTGTGAAACCCGAGGCCGACGTGAGAGCCAGAAACGGGTAAACGATAAGGACGTTGGTAGCTGACTAGGGGAGGCATTGGCAGGTCTATGGAATGGACACACAGAGGTCCAATGGAAATAAAGCCAGGGAAGTATGTGGTGATTCATTCTGCTCCGATGTCATATGGATGACATACTTCAGAAGGAACATTTCAAGCCAATTTTAATGGGAGTGCAAGGAAAGAGGGAGAGAAGCATACGTGGGGCTTTATGCAGAAAATTCTGACAAGTTAACAAAACCATTAAAAGTGCATTGCGGATCCTGGGCACATACGGGAGGCTGTGTCAAATTCCGGGCATTATAGCTTAGAGAGCACGAGCAAGCATACAAGAGAAATTTACCAGAATAGCTCCAGGGATGAGAGATTATAGCAGAGCGGAAATTAGAGCACCGAGGTTCTTTGCCTTAAAGCAGACAGGGTGAAGGTAAGAAAAGGGTACTGAAGGTGAAATTTCCCAGTGGACAACTATTTTAATTTCCATCCCCGTTCTGAGATCATGGGTTGCAGAGTCCTTGACAGTGACATTTCTATAGGAAAAAAAATATTTGCAGGTCCCCTCCAGTTCACCTGGACTTTGAGAAAAATCACAGTTCATTCATTGTACCAGGGTTGAAATGCTGGAGTTTCTGTGTACACTTTACCCTGTAGAATTGTGAGAAGGCAGCTCACCTCATCGTCCCAAAGGCACGTACACATGGGCAATAAATGCCCCCTTGACCTGACACCCAGAAACCAAAAATCAGTCAATAAAATGTCTGATAGGTTAGACTTTCTGATCTTCCTATCCCCCTGACACTAGCCGCACAAGCACCACAGTTCAGGATCAGAATCAGAAATCTGGTTTATTATCACCGGCATGTGACGTGAAATTCGTTAACTTAGCAGCAGCAGTTCAATGCAATACATAATCTAGCAGAGAGAGAAAAAAATAATAAATAAAATAAACCAGAATAGTAAATAAACAAGTAAATCAATTACGTATATTGAAGAGATTTAAAAACATGTGCAAAAACAGAAATACTGTTATATTAAAAAAAGTGAGGTAGTGTCCAAAGCTCCAGCGACCACCCAGGAATCGGACGGCAGAGGGGAAGAAGCTGTTCCTGAATCACTGATGTGTGCCCCCAGGCCTCTGTGTCTCCCACCTGAGAAAAGGGCATGCCCCGGGTGCTGGATGTCCCCGACAATGGATATCACCCTACTGAGACACCACTCCCCAAAGATGCCCCAAGCACCCTGCAGGCCAATGCCCAAGATGGAGCTGACCAGATTTACAACCTTCTGCAGCTTTTTTCGGTCCTGTGCAGTAGCCCCTCCATACCAGACAGTGATGCAGCCTGTCAGAATGCTCTCCACGGTATAACTATAGAAGTTTTTGAGTGTATTTGTTGACATGCCAGATCTCCCCATACTGCTCAGGATACAAT
Organism: Mobula birostris; assembly: GCF_030028105.1. Classification (NCBI taxonomy): domain Eukaryota; kingdom Metazoa; phylum Chordata; class Chondrichthyes; order Myliobatiformes; family Myliobatidae; genus Mobula; species Mobula birostris. The sequence goes on from NC_092379.1 coordinate 15,425,741, forward strand.
TGAAAGAGCAGGCTGTTCTCTTTAACTCTTGGCTATTAACATAAGCGCCAGTGGTGCAGAGTGGAAGGTCCAGACTGGGGACCACAGAGCCCTTTGAGTATCAGGAGCAGAAGGAGGCACAATCTGAAACAAATCTGGGACACATCCTTAGACATTGAGGCTTCCATTTCAAGGTTACTTCAGAGAGTAACTTATACTTTATACTTTATTATCGCCAAACAATTGGTACTAGAACGTACAATCATCACAGCGATATTAGATTCTGCGTTTCCCACTCCCTGGATTACAAATATTAAATATTAAAAATAGTAAAAATGAGTAAATATTAAAAATTTAAATTATAAATCATAAATAGAAAATAGAAAAATGGAAAGTAAGTTAGTGCAAAAAAACCGAGAGGCAGGTCCGGATATTTGGAGGGTACGGCCCAGATCCGGGTCAGGATCCGTTCAGCAGTCTTATCACAGTTGGAAAGAAGCTGTTCCCAAATCTAGCCGTACGAGTCTTCAAGCTCCTGAGCCTTCTCCCGGAGGGAAGAGGGACGAGAAGTGTGTTGGCTGGGTGGGTCGTGTTCTTGATTATCCTGGCAGCACTGCTCGGACAGCGTGTGGTGTAAAGTGAGTCCAAGGATGGAAGATTGGTTTGTGTGATGTGCTGCGCCGTGTTCACGATCTTCTGCAGCTTCTTCCGGTCTTGGACAGGACAACTTCCATACCAGGTTGTGATTCACCCTGGAAGAATGCTTTCTACAGTGCATCTATAAAAATTAGTGAGGGTTTTAGGGGACAGGCCAAATTTCTTTAGTTTTGTCAGGAAGTAAAGGCGCTGGTGGACCTTCTTGGCAGTTGAAACCTCTCCAGCCAATTACTTGTCTCTGAGGCCCTCTGTTGGTCAGGGCCAACCATGGATGTTGTGTGTCAGCTGTCTTCGTGATACGTAAGCCAGTAAGCAAGTCCAGGTAGTACGATATGGAGAGTGAGTTGTTGCCCATGTAGCAAGCTCCCCCTCTCCATGCAACTGATGAACCCAAAGGAACGGCAGAGACTGATACAGTCTGGTACCAGCAGCATCGCAGGAGTTGCCAGTCAGTGTTGGACTCAATGTAGTTCTGCCTTAGGGACACCAGCTCAGGATGTTTCCTTGGCGATTTACATCCAAAGCCTTCTCCATGAGTGGGTATAGCGGCAAGGCAGTGGAGGTTTGAGATCAGAGATTCCCTCCTCCTAGGTGAGCTGCCGGCTGCGGCTGATGAGCCCCATCTGCCCGAAGCAACTGGTTTTAAGGTGCCAGTGACCTGCCTTTTCCCCTTCTCCTGTCAGTTAAAATGGCACCACTGGCCTTCCGTGCTGAGGTTTGCCCAGCAGGCAAGTACACTGTTCATAAGAAAGCCCATGGGGCAGGAGCATCGAGGCATGGGGCAGCCCATCAGAAGGTCCTTAAGCCTTGCAAATTTGTCAGGGCCTAGAGGAGCTGAAGAGTGGTCTCACTAACAACCACGGTACAGTTAATGCATCTGAAATGGTTCTGCTGGGCTTTGTAGTAAAGCCATGCATGATGGCCAAGAGCTGGACTTGGTTGTCAGAGGCTATTTGAGGAGCACCCCGTTGGGAGCATTTAATAGACAGTGGCAGCTTATCCCTACTATGTCGACCTCACTATGAGATCCTTAAAGAAACTGCTTGTCGCTATCCAGGCAATTATAGACAAAGAGTATTTTTTCTTTGCGCAACTCCTCAGGAAGATCCAGCTTTTTAATAGGGATCATTTAAGAAAACATCGACTCCAGAATATTTTCTGGTGGCTCTCCAGGAATGTCACATGTGCTCCATGTAAAACCTCTTGTGACAGGGAGCCAGTTTGTGTTTTTAAAATGCACTTGACAATGGCACATTATTTTCTGATTTTTGCTGCTGCATAGAACCATCCAATCAGAAAATTGTTTTGATGCAGAACGAAACTGTTCATTCCGTCGTCTAAACTGGCTGATGTGGCGGAAGCATTGTGGCACTTGATGGCTGCCCCAGCACACTGAGTCGATCATTGCCACAAACGGCATATTGCACTATACCCTCAGCGGCCACTTTATTAGGTACACCTGCTTGTTAATGCAAATATCTAATCAGCCAATCGTGTGGCAGCAACTCAATGCATAGAAGCACGCAGGCATGGTCAAGAGGTTCACTTTTTTTTGTTCAGACCAAACATCAGGATGGGGGAAGAAATCTGATCTAAGTGAAATGTGATTCTTTGACCGTGAAGGGATTGTTGGCGCCAGATGGGGTGGCTTGAGTATCTTAGGAACAGCGGAAGTCCTGGGATTTTCACGCACCATGGTCTCTAGAGGTGACAGAGAATGGTGCAAGAACAAAAAAACAAAAGTGAGTTGTAGTTCTGTGGACAAAAATGCCTTCAGATCAGAGGAGAATGGCCAGATTGGTTCAAACTGACAGGAAGATGAATAACCACATGCGTAAAAGAACATCTCTGAATGCACAACATATGGAATCCTGAATTGCATGGGATAGAGCAGTAGAGGACCAGAAACGTACGTGCAGTCGCCACCTTATTAGGTACGGGGGCGTACCTATTAAAGTGGCCACTGGTTCACTGTTTCGATGTACATGTGACAAATAAAGCTGATCTTTTCTTTCTCTCTATCTTTTATCAGTCGTATTTTCCAACTCATTTCTCATAGCCCTGCATGTCAAGTATCTATCCCGTTCTGAACGTCTTGAGTGACGTTGTTTCCACCTGGGCCCAAGGCAGAGTTTCACATCTAAACTATTCTCTTTTATAAAAAACCTTTCACTTCACTTTCTCCCTTGTCTTGCGGCCAAAAGTTGAAATCCGTGTCTTGGTTAAATTATCCACTACTGGGAACAACTTCTCTCCCTCTAAAGCTGTTCAGATCTTGTCCAGCTCAATTAGGTTGCCTCTCTATAAGTCTCGCTCCAAAAAGGACAACCCCAGCTCACGCAGTCAAATTGTAGCTGAAACCTTTCATTGGTTTTGGCGCCTTCTCTGGCACATTCACATCCTTCCTAAGGATACATGCAATCGTGTAAATGTGTCTAACTATTGTTTATGAAATGGATGATTTAATTCCTTTGTAGTTCTTGTCTCCACTTATGGATCCCAGGCACAGAACCTATGCCAGGTAGTGCATGCCAGCTCATAATTCATTGTATAAAATCGCTGTCTCTAACCTTCCCTCTCCCGGACCTCTGCCAAGTTCAAATGGTTCAAATGGTCCCATTTGACATCAGAGAATGTATTCAGTACACAACCTGAAATTCTTGCTCTCTGCAGACATCCACAGAAACAGAGAACGAGTGACAATAAAAACGTTAGACCCTCAAAGCCGCCTTCTCCACCCTCCCAGGCACTCTCCCTACCCAACTTATTTCAGCGAAAAACATCACCAAGCAAAGCCTCCAAAGAGACCGTTATCTGCTCTCCGACGAAAGCTAATCATTCACCCGGCAATTCAGTGTCACAGGCTCTCTCCCTAAAAAGGGAGGTGTCGCTCTTCCCGTAAGCGAGAGGGGGGAAACGGCTTGCTGATTGCAATGTTAAAGTCTGCCACACCGCTTTTATTCCGAGTTCTCCAGCTTGAGAATCAGCACCAAACTCTCCCCCCACCATCCAGAGGAAGAGAACGTGAGAGAGCGATCCATGCGGAGGCCTCCGACAGACGATCCGCTGTTCGCAACGTTCAGTTTCCCCCCCGCAACGCTCCAGTCGGCGGCACCAGCGTCGAATCGGCTCGTCCGCAGGGCCCTCAGAACCCCGAAGGCTCGCACGTCTTCCGGGCCACATCTTCAGGGTATTGAAAAATGGCGGTGGGCGAGCAACCGTCACCGTATAGAATGGCAGTTTCAGTGCAGCTGTAGGTCACGGACTCCGACAGAACTCCGTTCACCTTGAAAAGGAAAATAAGAGACATTAGAAGGAAGAAATTAAGCTGTTTTTGCAGATGATCTCAAAGAGGCCACCCACTGGTGCCATCTGAACTCTGCCATACATCTTAAGTTTAAGTCTTCAGGTCACTGATATCTCCCCTCCCTTGTCCCCATCATTGAAATATCATCTGGTACGGGAGCAGCCGAGCGTCAGACTGGAAGTCCCTTCAAAGGGCTGTGAGAACGGCTGAGAGGATCATTGGGGTCTCCCTACCGTCCATCGAGGACAGTTATCAGGAGTGTTGTGTAAGCAGGGCCCTCAGTATTATCAAGGATCCCACCCGTCCGTCCAGCATCCGCTTTGACGTTCTCCCATCAGGCAGAAGACTCCGATACAGGAACGATCAGAATGGGAAACAGTTTCTTCCCTCAGGCCATTCGGCTTCTGATCTCCCGGCTGCATCACATTCGAAGTGTCACTGGTTAATCTGTTCCGTACCTTACAATATTTAACTTATGTGATTTAGTTTGCAATTTATGAGTAATTCTGCAGATTTTATCCTTACCTTCCTAAGTTATTGTGTGTTATGTGTATTACTGTGCTTTACACCCTGGTTCAGAGATATGGTTATGATTATATACGTTATATACATGTATATAGTTAAATGACAATAAACTTGACTTGAGAAAACCCTTCATAATTTTAAACTTCCCTATTGGATTTTCTACTAACATCTGCAGCAAACAGAATAATCCGTTTCCCAGTCAATCTGGGAGGGAGGGAGGAAAAGATGGCGAAGCGACGCAGCGCGCTCGGCTGTTCCGAATGAGTATCGTATGTGTTAACTAGGGGGCCGGCCACAGTCCAGATTTGATGGAGTCAGCCATGAGAAGCACGGAGGAACACCTGGAGGAACTTCTGAAATGCCCCCTTCGCTGCCGCTGCTACTCCGCTGAATCTCTGGAGGGAAGGCCCCAAATCCTCGGCTTTGCCTGCTGCCTGTTGCCGGGGCCGGGGTCGAAGCGCTCGGCAGAGATGGTGCTCGGTGCTCGGTGTCAGAGAGCTGGTCGGAGGCTCGAAGTTTCCGGACGGACTCGGAGTCGGACTGTGGTCGGATGCTGCATCGGCAAGTTTGCGGCGCTGGAGGTTCACCGTCTGCGTGAGGTGATGGGACTTTCGAGAGACTTTGAGACTTTTACCGTGCCATGGTCTGTTCTCATCAAATTACGATATTGCTTTGCACTGTTGTAAATATATGTTATAATTATGTGGTTTTTGTTAGTTTTTAAGTCGGTTTGTCATGTGTTTCTGTGGTATAATTCTGGAAAAACATTGTATCATTTCTTAATGCATGCATTATTAAATGACAATAAAAGAGGACTGCACATCCTCATAATCTAATCTAATCTAAATCTGTACAAGTGAACTTCCTCAACTCCGGTACAAATTATCGTCTACCTGGACGGCATTTTCTCTGTGGCTGTAACACTTCAACCTGCACTGTATACGAATCATCAACACAAGAGATTCTGTAGATGCTGGAAATCCAGGGCAGCACAACACCACACAGAATGCTGGAGGAACTCAGCAAGCCAGGCAGCATCGAGGGGAAAGAGTAAACAGTCAATGTTTCGGGCTGAGAGCTTTCATCAGGACTGGGGAAAAAAAAGAGATGAGAAGTCAGAGTAAGAAGGTGGGAGGTGATATGCACCCCGCCACCCCCCCCCCCCCACTGGCGGTCTCACCAATAAACCGGAGAACCGGACCTACAGTATTCTGTATTACTCCTTAGTCTAAATACACCGCAACTGTGTGTTGGACTTCCTGACCGACAGACCTCAAACAGTCAGGATACTCAATCAATCCTTCTTCCCCAACATGGGTAAACCCCCAGGGCTGCGTGCTGAGCCCATCACTGTACTCTCTGCTCTAGTGTGACTGCACGGCCAAACACCCGGGCAACCACCTTGTCAACCGCCTTGTCAAGTTTGTCGACAACGCGACAGCGGTGGGGCTCAGCACCAACAATTCTGCGCCGGCCTGTGGGGAGGAGGTGGAACAGATCGAGCCCTAGTGCCAGGCAAGTAACCTCCCGCCCCCTTAATGTCAACAAGACAGAGGAGACAACCGTTGACTTCAGGAGAACTTACACCACTCAGGCGCCTCTTTACATCGGCAGCTCAGCAGTGGAAACTGCATGCACTTTCAAACTCTTGGGAGTGCATATCTCACACAAACCTCTCATGGTCCCAGAACACGCCCCACATGATCAGAAAAGCTCACCAACTCCTCTACTTTCTGAAGAGAGCTGGACGACGCACATCTAGACTCAAGTCATTCTACAGATGCGCAGTGGAGAGCATCCTAGCAAGCTGCGTCACTGCTAGGTACGGAAACTGCACAGTGGTGGACAGGAAGGCTGTACAACGTGTACCCAATGCATCATCCGCACCAGTCTATCATCAGGAAGATAAATACAGAAAGATGCCAGTAAAGGGCAGGCTGGTGGCATAGTGGCATCAGCGCCAGACTTCGGAGTGAAGGCTTCCGAGTTTGAATCCAGCCATCTCCCTTGCATGCTTTCCATCCGTGCTGGGTTGAGCGTCGAGCTAGCAACTTGCCCTCATAAAAATAAGAAAGCCTGCTAAAATAATGCCATCATGACGGTGTCCCGATGACTCCTCTTGGAGTTAAGGACTTTCTTCTTCTTCTTCTTCATGCCAGAAAAGGGCCAGTAACATCATGAAGGATCCCACCCACCTTGCTCACCCCCATCAGGGAGGAGGCTGTATTGAATTGAATTGCCTTTATTTCTTACATCCTTCACATACATGAGGAGTAAAGAATCTTTATGTTACGTCTCTGTCTGAATGTGAAAATTATCATAATAAATAGTACGTACAGTAAGATATACAATAGGACAGTCAATATAGCTTAGAAATACAATTGTGTCAGAGTGAATTAATCAGTCTGATGGCCTGGTGGAAGAAACTGTCCTGGAGCCTGCTGGTCCTGGCTTTTATGCTGCAGTACCGTTTCCCAGGTGATAGCAGCTTGAACAGTTTGTGGTTGGGGTGACTCGGGTCCCCAATGATCTTTCGGGCCCTTTTTACACACCTGTCACTGTAAGTATCCTGAATAGTGGGAAGTTCATATCTACAGATGCACTGGGCTGTCTGCACCACTCTCTGCAGAGTCCTGCGATTAAGGGAAGTACAGTTCCCATACCAGGCAGTGATGCAGCCAGTCAGGATGCTCTCAATTGTGCCCCTGTAGAAAGTCCTTATGATTTGGGTCCCATACCAAACTTCCTCAAACGTCTGAGGTGAGAGGTTTGTTGTGCCTTTTTCACCACACAGCCGGTATCTACAGACCACGTGAGATCCTCAGTGATGTTTATGCTGAGGAACTTAAAGCTGTTCACTCTCTCAACCCCAGATCCATTGATGTCAATAGGGGTTAGCCCGTCTCTCTCCGTTCCTCCTGTCGTCCACAACCAGCTCCTTTGTTTTTGCGACGTTGAGGGAGAGGCTGAGCATCCTCACCAGGATTATCAGATACTAAAGCAGTTACTTTCCCCAAGCAGCAAGGCTGAACAGACCTCGACCCACTAACCCACCCTCCACCCTCTACCACTACTTTGCCATTTCCTGTCAGAGTCACCTTATGTACAGGCACTCCTGTGCCTAGTGTCATGCAATCGATCTATGTATATCAGCTATCTTATGTATTTATATTTATTGTGTTCTTTACCTTATTGCATTGTGTTGTGCTGCATTGGAGCTGGAGAAACAATTATTTCATTCTACTTTACACTTGTGTACTGAAAATGACATTAAACAATTTTGAATATTATACGTCATGAAATTCGTTTTGTGGCAACAGTACCAGACAATACATAAATGTGAGCTGCATTAATGACCACCGCCTGGTAGCACTCACATCGACAGTGATGAAATGCTTTGAGAGGTTGGTCATGACTAGACTGAACTCCTGCCTCTGCTAGATTATGTATGGCATTGGACTGCTGCTACTAAGTTAACAAATTTCACGTCATGTGCTGGTGATAATAAACCTGATTCTGATTCTGATAAAATAATATAATATACAATAAAACATATAGGTTCAGGGGCTACTTATTATGTACAGGAGAGGAATCCAGTGTGGTCTTCTGCTGCTGTAGCCCATCCTCTTCAAGATTCGGCATTCAGAGATGCTCTTCTGCACACCACTGTTGTAACTCGTGATTACCTGAGTTACTGTCACCTTCCTGTCAGCTTTAGCCAGTCTGTCCGTTCTCCATGATCTCTGTTATCAACAAACCACCTTTGTCCACAGAACTGCCACTCACTAGATGTTATTTTGTTTTTCGCGCCATTCTTTGCAAACTCTAGACACCATTATACATGAAAATCCCAGGAGATCAGCAGGTTTTGAGATACTCAAACCACCCCGTCTGGCACCAACAATCATTCCAAGGTCTTAGTCACTTAGATCATATGCCTTCCCCATTCTGATGTTTGGTCTGAACGATAACTGAACCTCTTGACCCTGTCTGCATGCTTTAATACACTGAGTAGCTGCCACGTGATTGGCTGATTTGATATTCGCATTAACGAGTAGGTGTACGGGTGTACCTAATAAATTAGCCACTGGGTGCATATAAAAAAAATAAATAAATAGTGCAAAAACAGAGCAAAAGTAGTGGTGGGAAGTGTGCAGAACTACTGAACTGGGCAGAACAATTAATGTAAGGTTGGATGAGGATCTGTACTGAAATGTAGTTACTTCACACACCTTTCTTTGCCACAATGATACAGACCACAGGTACAATAGTACAATGGCGAGGGTCAAGCCATCTCTGCTCCGCATCTTTTTACTCCTCTCTCTTCAGTGCTGAGGCTGTGTTGTGCCCTGGATGCTCCTGGCTTAGTGTCTGTGAGCTTCCCGCTGATTAGCCGCTCTGTGTGATGAACTGAGACTGGGACTATGAGCTGACCTCCGGCTGCTCCCAGCTTCGGATTTATGGACTCAGTTTCGTTCTGAATGCCGATCCTTGTTTTGTTGTTTGCATGATTTGTTTTTTTTTTTTCTCTCTGCACATTGGGTGTTGGTCCTTCTTTTAAAAACTGGATTCTTTCGGGTTTCTTGTTTTGTGGCTGCCTGTAAGCAGACAAATCTCAAGGTTGTATAGTTTATATATTCTTTGATAATAAAATATACTTTGAACATTGAACTTTGAGCTTCTAAGAGTGCGCAGAAAGGTATGACCCCCAAGCAAGGGTAAATCCCAATTTCTGCCATCTCCAGGGCATTCAGTTCAAGGTCTGTTGCAGGTCTAATCTGGTAAGCAATGCATCCTTGGATAACTGGAAGGGTTTTTGTGAAATGGTTTTGAAATATCCTGGAAGGAGAAGTGAAGTGTTTTCCATTAGGAAGCAGCACGCAACCTGCAAGTGAGAAGTCTGCTTGGTTTCCAGTGAGTGTCCAGCGTCCAATGATCGTAGCCCCATAAAACTGATCGTTCATTGCTGAGGCGAGATGGCCAGGACTCAAGTACCGGCCTCCAGATTCTCTGCCAATGCTTCCAATGCCAGTGTTGGAAAACGGGAAGAACAAAAAAGGAACAAATAAAGTGTTCCAAGTTTAAATCAAGTGAAGTTTGGGTTCTGTTCAGCTGGCTGCCTGGGCCAAATTTAAGTGGCAAGAGAAGAAAGGTAAATTAATACTCCCACTGACGAAATTCTTTTAATTTCCAATAGTTCAATGTTTCAATCTAATGTCAGGGAACGTATACAGTGTACAACCTGAAATTCTTACTCTTCACAAACAGCCACAAAACAGAGAAAACACACGAAAGAATAAATGACAGAAAGATGTTAGACCCCCTAAATATAGACTCCCCTTCCCTCTCACAAGCAGCAGAAAAAGTATCAACCCTCCCTCCTCCCCCCACCCTCCACTTACTCCAGAAAAACTCCACCCCCCCCACCACCACCCACCATGCAATAGCAAGCCCCTAGAGACCATGGTCTAGAGTCCATCAAAAGCTACTGTCCATACCAACACTCCGACATCTCAACAGGCTCTCTCCCTCACTAGGAAGAGAGAGAGAGAGAGAGAGAGAGCTATCACTCCCGCCACAGCGAGAGGGGAGACTGACAGCTCGCTGTTTTGACGTTATGATCTGCAGTGTTGCTTGTTCAAGTTCCCCCGACTCGAGAATCAGCAAACCCTCTCTTACCATCGAGAGAGAGAGAGAGTGCAGAGGCTTCCGACAGCTTCTGACAGTTATATGAATTTTCAAATCGATCACGAGTATTACCAAATAAAACAAGAGTGTGTAGAGATTGTGTTTACTGTTCATTTTGACCCAAAACTCCAGAGAGTTATAAACTCATTCAGCTCCATCATGGGCACTGGCCTCCATAGTATCCAGGACATCTTCAAGGAGTGATGCCTCAAAAAGTTGGCATCATTGATTAAGGACCCCCACCACCCAGGACATGCCCTTTTCTCACTGTTACCATCAGGGAGGAGGTACAGAAGCCTGAAGGCTCACACACTCAGTGATTCAGGAACAGCTTCTTCCCTCTGCCATCTGATTTTTGAATGGACATTGAACCCATGAACACTACCTCACTACTTTTTTGCAATACTTATTTAATTTAACACACACACACACACACACACACACACACACACATCTAGCCCTGTGTGTGTGTGTGTGTGTGTGTGTGTGTGTGTGTGCCCCTGTGCGTGCTTGGGTGGGCAGGTGCTAAATAAGTAATTCTTAAAAAATTGATTTTAAAATGATCATGTATTGCATTGTACTGCTACTGCAAAGACAACAAATGCCATGATTTATGCCAGTGATATTAAACCTGATTCTGATTCTGGTTAATGTGAGAAGGTTGGAAAATGGCTTCAGAACTGGGAACTGACTAGTCCTGAACACTAACCTGATTCATACATCTTGGGAGGTGGTACATTGCAATGTGATGATTTTAATCCTTGATAATAGAAAAGGCCAAAATAGAACCATGGTATTAAAAAAGCTAATGAAGCCAAATTGATTGATTTATCTATCTATCTACATTTATTTATTTATTCATTCATATATAGTGCGGAATAGACCTTTACAGCCCTTCAAGCTGCACTGCCCAGCAATCCCTCAATTCTAACCTATCGTGTTTACTGGACAATGTATAATGACCAACTAACCTATTAACGGGTATCTCTTTGGACTGTGGGAGGAAACCAGAGCACCCGGAGGAAACCCTCACAGTCACGGGGAGAGTGTACAAGCTTCTTACGGGCAGCAGTGGGAATTGAACCTGGATCGCCTGTACAGTAAAGCATTGTGCTAACCACTAGGCTACCGTTCTCTCCTGATAGTTAACTTGGCGATTGCTGCCTCAATTAATACTGGGGAAAGTGAACAAGCAATAGGGAAAGTTTTGTTTGATGATGAACTTCAATAAAAAATAAATTACACAAATAAAATCTTCCAATAAAACTTTGGGCCAAAGTATTCTGTCGAGGGAAGGCTGAGGCTATTAGCAATGAGCCTTTATATTGCACATATGCTTTTGGTAAGGCAAAGAATCAGAGTTAAATATCTGAAGCATTTAGATCAAACTCTAGCATTCTGTAGTTAGCTCAGTGAAAACATCATTGAACGGCCTGTCTCATCAATACATCTAATGTTGTGAAGTGAATTTTTTTTGAACAATATAATCTAAACTTACAGCAGATATAGCCCCTGAGCTCCTCTAGCATTTTGTATGTGTTGAGCAGATATTTTGGCATGGTATTTATAAGTACCAGTATTCTTTTAATGACATAATAAGCTTAGATGATAAAACAATAAGACATTGGGGCAGAGTTAGTCTGCTCTGCCATTCCATCAAGACTGATTTATTTTCCCTCTGAACCCCATTCTCCTGCCTTCTCTCCGTAACCTTTGACACCCTTACTAATCAAGAACCCATCAGCCTCTGTTTTAAATATACCCAGGGTCAGTAAGACTGTTTGGCACTCAGCTGTTTTTTAATATAGAGAAATCATTTCGTTTATTTGCAAGATTTAAAAAAAAATGTAATATTGTACGTGTGCTATTTACTTATAACTTTTTTTTATTCAAAGCTGGAAGTAAATTTATTATCGAAGTGTGTGCGGTACTGTGCAAAAGTTGTAGGCACATATGTATAGCTAGGGTGTGTAAGACTTTTCCACAGTGCTGTATTTGTCAACATGGAGTGAGGGCGAGTTTGTAAATCTGGCGGGAGCAAAGGTTGTTGGGAATGGTGATGGTGGAGCGTCGCGGGAAGGATTTCCAGCATCTACAGTACCACTTGTGTCAGAATCAGGTCTATCAAAACTCACAGATGTCATGAAATTTGTTTTTTTTTTCGCGGCAACAGTCAGTGCAATATATAATAGGCATCCATTAGTCTCATGAGACCATGGATTTGCGCCTTGGAAGGTTTCCAGGGCGCAGGCCTGGGCAAGGTTGTATGGAAGACCAGCAGTTGCCCATGCTGCAAGTCTCCCCTCTCCATGTCACCGATGTTGTCTAAGGGAAGGGCATTAAGACCCACAGAGCTCGGCACTGGTGTTATCGCTGAGCAATGTGTGGTTAAGTGCCTTGCTCCACGACACACACACTGCCTCAGCCAAGGCTCGAACTAGCAATTTGCAAATCACGAGATGAAAGCCTTAACCACTTGGCTGCGTGCCAACATGGCAATACATAAAATTACTACAGTATTGTGCAAAACTCTTGGGCGCCCTAGCTATATACGTATGCCTAAGACTTTTGCACAGTATCAGACATATACTGTGATTCATTTTCCTGTGGGCATTCACAGTAGAGCATAGAAATACCACTGAATTAATGAAAAACAACACACTAAGATTGGCAAATAACCAATGTGCAAAAGAGACAAAATGTGTACGTGGAAAAAAAACTTAATAAATAATATCACGCAGAAAATGCTGGAGGAACTCAACAGGCCAGGCAGCATCTATGGAAGAAGGTACAGTCGATGTTTCAGGCCGAAACCCTTTGGCAAGACTGGAGAGAAAAAGCCGAGCGACCCTTTTTTCTTTCTTCCATGGCCTTCTCACCAATTAACCTCCTAGCTCTTTGCTTCACTTCCCCCCGCCCCCATCCTCCAAATTTCACCTATCGCCTAGCATTTCCCTCTCCCCTCCCCCCCACTTTTCAAATCTACTCCTCAGCTTTTCGTCTCCGGTCCTGCCGAAGGGTTTTGGCCCGAAACGTCGAATGTACTTTTTTTCCCATCGATGCTGCCTGGCCTGCTGAGTTCCTCCAGCATTTTGCGTGTGATGCTCCGGATTCCCAGCATCTGCGGATTTTCTCTCTTGTTAACGAATAATATTAAGGATTTGAGTTGCAAGGTTCTTTAAAGCGAGTCCATACGTTGCATTCAGTGATCAGTTTGGTGCTGAGGCGAGAGAAGTTAACTGCATCTAATTTAACATTGAATCCAACATTCAAATGGACCCTTTCCACTGGTTACCTCAGACTGGTTGTTGCTTGCCCTGCTCATTCAGAGCTCACGTGCCCTGTTCCCTCACTGTTGAAATCATCTTACGCTTCAATTTCTGCAGCTTGTGGGTGAAAATAATCAGAGGTGCAGGGTGCGGGCACGGACAGCTTTCTGCAGCCAACCACAGCCAAGTGCCAGCCCATTTCTTTCACGTTAAAGATCAGCATTATGCGCTGGATGGGGGCTAGTCAGAGTCAAAGTAAATTTGCTATAAAATTACATGCATTCAATGGCCACTTTATTCGATACCTCCTGTACCTAATAAAGTGGCCACCGAGTGTACATTGAATGATCTTTATTGTCATTATACATCGGTACAATGAAACTCTGTTTGGCTTCCTCTCAGGCAATTAAATGAAGTGGTAGATAAAAACAAGACAGTAACAGAAAAACAGTATTAAATAGATAAGTAGCAACAGCCACCAGAATATCACTGTAATGCACAAAGTGCCGTTAGTACAAGTAATTGAGTCCCTGTGTGTGCACGTGTGTGCTCACAGTTTCAGTTATTGTTCTGTGGGAGTGGTGTGATGGGGGCCTCAGCTCTGGGATAGAAGCTGTTCCTCAGTCTATTTGTTCTGGCTTTTAGTGTCCTGAACCTTTTGCTGGAGGGCAGCGGGTCAGACAGGGAGTGGCTGGGGTGTGTGGTGTCTCTGGTTATGCTGATTGCTTTCCTCCTGAGTCTGCTGGAATAGATGGTGTCCAGTCCTGGGAGCTCCATCCTGACAATTCGCTGGGCCGCCTTCTCCACGCGATGCAGGTCTTGTCGCTCAGCGGCTGTGCAGCTGGCATATCACACCGTGGCGCTGCTGGTCGGGATGGTTTCGGTTGTGTTTCTGTAGAAGTTAAGCAACAGCTTTTGCGGAAGTTTGGCCTGTTTCAGCTTTCTGAGGAAGAAGAGTCTTTGTTGTATGTTTGCGGTCTTCTGCTGCTGTAGCCCATCCACTTCAAGGTTTGATGTGTTGTGTGTTCGGAGATGTTCTCCTGCACACCAGTGTTGTAACACTTGGTTATTTGAGTTACTGTCGCCTTCCTGTCAACCTGAACCAGTCTGGCCATTCTCCTCTGACCTCTCTCATTAACAAGGTATTTTTGCTCACAGAATTGGCACTCACTGGGTTTTCTTTTTTTGCTGCTTGACCATTCTCTGTAAACTCTAGAGGCTGTTGTGAGTGAAAATCCCAGGAGATCAGCAGTTTCTGAGATACTCAAACTACCCCAACCATCATTTCACAGTCAAAGTCTCTTAGATCACATTTCTTCCCCGTTCTGACGGTTGCTCTGAACAACAGCTGAATCTCTTGACCGTGTCTGCATGCTTTTATGCATCAAGTTGCTGCCACAACTGAGATATTTGCATTAACCAGCAGGTGTACAGATGTACCCAATCAAGTGGCCATTGAGTGTATACGTCACTGTATGCTCAGTTTGAGATCCATTTGAGCCTGTTGACAGAGAGGTTAGGAGGATGCAGTACGGGAATTTTGATATACCTTGGGATTGAAATTTGACTATGAATATTTACGTAGTTGGGAAAGACAGGGTCATATTCAACTATAAATCTGTGGAATCGAAGAGCAGGCACTCACCATGCCATTAAATATTAAAAAACAACGTCTGGCCTTGGTAATAATGAAATAGTTTCAAAGAGTGATGTGGAAGCAATGGTTTGGCGAAGTGAAAGTATAAACACTTTATGAGGAAATAGATCTAGACGTTGATCATTTGGTTCCAAAAACACGGACTAGATTTACTCACTGCAGAACTCTCTGGCCCTTGAATACTCCCAGTGGTTTCTCAAGTTTCAAGAATCTGCGGCAGACATAATCTCAGTATTAGAGAGCAGCCTTTCAGAACTGAGATGAAGAAAAATCCGTTTTGTAAATCTTTGAGATGATCTACCGGAGACCGCAGACACCTGTTTGTTATATTGAAGAGTGAAGATGAGAGATTTTGGGAGGCTAAGTGGGGCCAGGGGTATGGTGGATGAGGGTACTGCTGCTTTCTCCTCAGCCCATTTCCTGCACTATGGAGCACCTAAATCTCCTCCAGCAGCCGTTCTGAAAAGCTGTCTTTCCTAACTACTTGCTTATTCATAGTCAAATTCCAATGCCGAGGTATATCAAGATTCCTGTACTGCATCCTCCTAACCTCTCTGTCAACAGACTCAAATGGATCTCAAACTGAGCATACAGTGACGTATATACTCAATGACCACTTTATCACGTGTATCTTAACACCTGCTCGTTAATGCAAATATCTAATCAGCCAATCACGTGGCAGCAACTCAATGCATAAAAGCATGCAGACACGGTCAAGAGGTTCAGTTGTTGTTTCACAATGGGGAGGAAATGTGATCTAAGTGACTTTGACCGTGGAATGATTGCTGGTGCTGGATGAAGTGGTTTGAGATGGGCTGATCTCCTAAAGTTTACAAAGAATGGTGTAAAAATTTAAAAAATCCAGTAAATGGCAGTTCTGTGGGTGAAAATGCCTTGTTAATGATAGAGATCAGAAGAGAATGGTCAGACTGGTTCAAGCTGACAGGAAGGCAACAGTAATTCAAATAACCACATGTTACAACAGTGGTTTGCAGAAGAGCATCTCTGAATGCACAACATGTCGAACATGAAGTGGGTGGCCTATAGCAGCTGAAGACCATAAAAATTCAGTCAGTGGCCACTTTATTAGGTACAGGAGGTATCCAATAAAGTGGCCACTGAGTATATATGGCTTCTTTTATCACTTCTATAATCTGTCCTGTTTGGCATGTCCCAACATGCCAAAACACACAAATTACACAGAATCCGGCAACGCTTTCCCTGGAGTGTACAAGGCTGAGGGAGGAAAATTTGTTTTTCCGTTATGTGTTGTGCCGTGTGACGTGGGCAATTACGGTCTTTTCATGACCATGATTGTTCTTGGCAAACGTTTTCCTGCAGAAGGGGTTTGCCATTGCCTTCTTCTGGGCAGTGTCTTCACAATAAGGGTGACGCCAGCCATTATCAATCCTAGCGTCAATGGTTGCATAACCAAGGAGAATGATAGTGGTTTATAAAATCTTGAGGGGCACGGATAAGATGGATTGTCTAAGTGTTTTTCCCAGGGAAGGTGGGAGGGATCTAAAATGCAAAGGCCGTAGGTTTATAGTAAAGAAGGGGACCTGAGGGGCAACTTTTTCACACAGAGGGTAGAGGATATATTGTTTATTGTTTATTGACATACAGTACGGAATAGGCCCTTCCAGCCCTTTGAGCCACGCCACACAGCAATCCCCTGATTTAATCCTAGCCTAATCACGAGAGCATTTGCAATGACCCATTGACCTACGAATCGGTACATCTTTGGACTGTGGGAGGAAACCGGAGCACCCGGAGGAAACGCATGCAGTCACGGCAGGGGTGGGGACGAGAACGTACAATCTCCTTACATTCGGCTTCAGGAAATGAACCCGGGTCGACGGTACCATAAATCATTGTGCTAACCGCCACCATGCCACTACCGGAACAATCTGCCAAAGAATGTGGTAGGGGTGGGTACATGCAATGGACAGGCTCGTGGACGGGGAAATTTGGAAGGAATGGGATGGGGTCGGAAAGGCATATTTGATGGCAAGGACAAGTTGGACTTGAAAACTTGTCTCTGTGCCGTAAAACTGATTCTAAATGTAAAAATGTAATTTCAGCTCATCTTTGAAGTCATATTCTGTTATGCCATTTCAGTTTTGGCATGCTGCCTTGTAATTTTCCACTGAGACAGTCCCTGCACTCTGTATTATCATTGCAAACCAGACATTTATGTACATAAATTGTTTCAATCTCCAGAAGTTAGAATCTGGCTATGTTAGCTGCACTAATTGTAGATCATTTGCCATTCTCTTCGCTGGATCTAACTGGCTAGTGGTTCAGACATCCCTTCAAGTTAACAAAAAAAATTGAATACCAGATATGACGCCAGCAAAGCCTTTTACTCTGGGTCAGAGGTAACTTTGGTCTCTGACACAGACCGAGATATAGATTGCATCTACCACTGCTCGAGTAAACTGCCAGCCTGATTCCGAGAAGGGAATGTTAAATTGCCATTCCAAAATATTAAATCAGCTCATGAAATTGGATGCAAACTCCTCAACTTGGTCTGTTGGGTTCTTCTCTGTACAGTGGGCATCCTATTTGAACAGACATGACTTTGCAAAGCATATTCTAGCTTTCTGAGGTGAGATATTACTGTTAAGAACCCTACAGTAAAGGAGGATTTATTAATAAAAATATGTTGTTTATAACTGGGGGTGTGTTATCAGACATATCTCGTTAACTCCCTCACCTCCACCCACCACCCATCTGACTCTTAATACAGGAGCCCCTCAGGGCTGTGTACTAAGTCCCCTCCTTTACTCCCTGTATACCCATGACTTTGTTGCCACCCACAGCTCTAATTTGCTAATTAAATTTGCCAACAACACTACATTGATTGGCCTTATCTCAAACAATAACGAGGTGGCCTACAGGAAAGAAGTCATCTCTCTGACACGGTGGTGTCAAGAAAACACCCTCTCCCTCCATGTCGCAAAAACAAAGGAGCTGGTTGTGGATTACAGGAGGAATGGAGATAGGCTAACCCCTATTAACATCAATGGATCTGGGGTTGAGAGGGTAAACAGCTTTAAGTTCCTCGGCATTCACAACAGCGCTTCTTTCACCTCAGACAGTTGAGGAAGTTTGGTGTGGGCCGCCAAATTCTAAGAACTTTCTACAAGGCACAATTGAGAGCATCCTGACTGGTATGGGAACTGTACTTCCCTCAATCGCAGGACTCTGCAGAGAAGGTAAAGATTTTTACTCCTGATGTATGTGAAGGATTTAAGAAATAAAGTCAATTCAATTCAATTCGATTCAACAAAGCGCTTTCGCCCACAGAACTGCTGCTCACTGTATGTTTTGTTTTTGTTTTCAGCACTATTCTCTGTAAACGCTAGAACCATTTTTATGCATGAACCTTTACCATTAATCAAGGGGTCCATAGAAACCAGGTTGTGAACCTCTGCTCTAGAGACCGTGTGTGTGAAAATCCCAGGAGATCCACAGATACTTAAACCTGGCACCAACAATCATTCCACAGTTAAAGTCATTTAGATCACATTTCTTCCCCATTCTGACATTTGGTCTGAACAACAACTGAATCTTTTAACCATGTCCGCATGCTTTAATGCACTGAGTTGCTGCCACATGATTGGCTGATTTGATATTTGCATTAATGAGCAAATTAATATGTACCTAATAAAGTGGCCACTCATTTAGGTACTGTATCACCATAATCATCATTATGTGCTGCGTCGTATGACACCATCATCAGGTGCCATGTTGTATGACATCATTATTATGTGCCGTGTCATATGACGTGGGCGATCATGGTCTTTCCACGATCATGACTGTTCTTGGTAAATTTTTCTGCAGAAGTGGTTTGCCATTGCCTTCTTCTGGGGCAGTGTCTTTAAAAGATGGGTGACCCCAGCCATTATCAATACTCTGCCTGGTGTCAGTGGTCGCATAACCAGGACTTGTGATGGGCACCACCTGCTCAAGCGACCATCCACCACCTGCTCCCGTGGCTGCTCATGACCCTGGTCAGGGGGCTAAGCAGGTGCTACAGCATGCCCAAGGGTGACCTGCAGGCTGCCTCCTTTGGTAGAGACGTATCTCCACCCCACCAAGCTAGGTAACACAGACAGTGAGTGTGGGTTATATAAAGTCAGAGCATTCAATATTGAGGCCTGTGAGCTGCAACATGACCAGATACGGCATGAGGGGTTGTATTCTAAACTTCTTGAAATGAATGCTAACATTGTATTTGCCTTCCTCACCACCAACTCTACCTGCAAGATAACCTTTAGGATGTTCTGCACAAGGACTCCCAAGTCCCCTTGCATATCAGATTTTTGGATTTTCTCCCCACTTAGAAAATAGCCCACATATTTATTTCTACTACCAAAGTGCATGACCATGCACTTTCCAACGTTGTATTTCATTTACCACTTTCTTGCCCATTCACTTAATCTGTCTAAGTCCTTCTGCAGCTTACCTGTTTCCTCAACACTACCTGCCCTTCCAACAATCTTCATATCATCTGCAAACTTGGCAACTTGGCAACAAAGCTATTCCATTATCTAAATCATTGATATACAGCATAAAAAGAAGCGGTCCCAACACCGACCCCTGCCTAGTCACTGGCAGCCAACCAGAAAAGGATCCTTTTATTCCCACTCGCTGCCTCCTACCAATCAGCCAATGCCCTAACCATGTCAGTAACTTTCCTGTAATACCATGGGCTCTTAACCTGGTAAGCAGCCTCATATGTGGCACCTTGTCAAAGGCCTTCTGAAAATCCAAATATACAACTTCCACTGCATCCTCTTTCTCTATCCTACTTGTAATCTCCTCAAAGAACTCCAACAGATTTGTCGAGCAAGATTTTCCCTTAAGGAAACTATGCTGACTTTGTCCTGTGTCACCAAGTACTCCATAACTTCATCCTTAACAACTGACTCTCACATCTTCCCAACCACTGAGGTCAGGCTAACTGGTCTATAATTCTCATACCTTTCTGCTGCCTTACTCCTTTCTTAAAGAGTGGAGTGACATTTGCAATTTCCCAGTCCTCTGGCACCATGCCAGAGTCCATTCATTTTTGAAAGATCATTACTAATGCTTCCACAATCTCTACCATTACCTCTCTCAGAACCCTGGGGTGCAGTTCATCTGGCCCGGGGGACTTATGTAACCTTAGGTCTTTCAGCTTTTTGGGCGCCTTCTCCCTGGTAATAGCAACTGCACTCACTTCTCTTCCCTCACACCCTTCAACATCTGGCACACCGATAGTGTCTTCCACAGTGAAGAACGATGCAAAATATTCATTTAGCCCATCTGACATCTCTTTGTCCCCCATTATTATTTCTCTGCCCTCATTTTCTAGTAGTCCCTTTTTCCACTTTCATCTCTTTTTTATCTTTTATATACCTGAAAAAACTATTATTCACTTTGTTATTATTCACTAGTTTGCTTTCATAGTTCATCTTTTCTTCCTAATGACTCTTTTGGTTGCTCTCTGTAGGTTTTTAAAAGCTTCCCAATCCTCTGTTTTCCCCACTAATCTTTGCTTTGTTGTATGCCCTCTCTTTTGCTTTTACATTAGCTTTAACTTCACTTGTCAGGCACATTTGTACTATTCTGCCAGTATTTCTTTGTTTGTGGAATATATCTATCCTGGACCTTCCCCAGAAACTCACGCTATTACTGCTCTCTGTCATCCCTGGCAGCGTCTCCTTCCAATTTACTTTGGAATTTACCTCTCTCATACCACTGTAATTTCCCCTACTTCACTGAAATACTTCTATGTCAGACTTTAATTTCTCCCTACTAAATTTCAAGTTGAACTCAATCACTGCCTCCTAAGGGCTCTTTTACCTTAAGCTCCCTAATCACCTCCAGTTCATTACATAGCATCCAATCCACTATAACTGATCCCCTAGTAGGCTCAACAACAAACTGCTCTAAAAGCCATCTCATACCATTCAGCAAACTCACTCTCTTGAGATACATTGCCAACTTGATTTTTTCAATCGAAATGCATGTTGAAATCTCCCATGACTATCATAACATTGCCCTTTTGACATGCCTTTTCTATTTCCCATTGAAACCTGTAGTCCACATCCCAGCTGCTGTTAGGAGGTCTGTATATAACTGCCATCAGGGTCCTTTTACTCTTGTAGTTTCTTAACTCAGCCCACAGGGATTGAACATCTTCCGATCCTATGTCAAAACTTTCTACTGATTTGATGCCATTCTTTACCAGCAGAGCCACGCCACCTCCTCGGCCTACCTTCCTAACCTTCTGATACAACGTGTAACCTTGGACATTCAGCTCCCAACTACGACCGTCTTTCAGCCACAATTCAGTGATGGCCACAACATCATACCTGACAATCTGGAATCGTGTAACAAAATCATCCACCTTATTTCTCATACCCTGTGCATTGAGATATAACACTGTATTTGCTCCCCCTTTTTGATTCTGCATCCTTAATGCACTGATGCTCACTCTGCCGGCTGCAATTATGTCCTGTCAACTGCCTGCCCTCCCTGACAGTCTGACTGCACGCTATCGTTGCTTTCTTACCATCTGTCCCATCCTGAGTCCCTGCCAAATTAGGTCAGTGTGGGTGTGGGATAATGAATTACAGCGACAGGGAGCTGGAAGCTCAGAGAAGTGCTCAGAGAAGTGCCTGAGTGCTCAGAGAAGCAATTGGTTCCTCCACACTAGAGGGCGCCACACGGAGTGCACCGCAGGACACTAGGGTTGAGGACATGCAAATGGACGGCTGCTTGACCAGGAGAGACTGTCGGGGTCCCAGGGTAGTGGAGGACAGGAGAGATGAAAGGGCAGGAATGGCATGGCCTACAGCTGATGGAACTGTCCCTGATGAAGGAGGTGAGGGGGGAGCGGGCCAGGGAATCACAAAGGAAGTGGCACCCTTGGAGTTGAAAGCAGAGCTGACCTTGCCCCATGCTGTGATTGAATAAAAGCACAGGTAGGTATGAGGGACATGAGAGAGGACCGTGGACTGGGTCAAACAGCCAACATGAAATGCACTTGTTAAAGGTGAAACCGAGGGAGAGGTCTGATAGTTCAGAAGGGGCCAGCTGTGTTTCAGTGCTCTCTGGACGAGTGGGCATGAGCAAATGTACAGACGGGGAAAGAGAACAGTGCACCGAGGAAGGAGAAGCAGGAGTAGGCCATTCAGTCCCTTGTGACATGGCCATCACTGATCCTGTAGTCCTCAGAACCGCCTCAGTCATCATACATCTATAAACCTCAGCCTCAAACGTACACAGCAATGTAACATCCACACATCCTGAGGGTGGGAACCCATTTGAATTGCCAAGTGTCTCATTCAGTTGTTCAATTTAATGTCAGAGAATGTATAAGGCATACAACCTGAAATTCTTATTCTTCACAAACACCCATGAAATGGAGAGAGAAGAAAAAACAAAAAATGAATGACAGAAAATGTTAGGACTCCAAAAGCCCCCCTCCCCTCCCACTCAAAGCAGCTTCCAGCATCAACCCTCCCCCCCACTTGTTCCAACAGAAAGCATCAATTCCCCCCCCCAACAACCCAACAAACAATACCAAGCCCCCAGAGACCAACACCTATAGACCATCGAAAAGTACCGTCCAGCCCAACACTTCAACATCTCAGCAGGCTCTAACGAGGGAGCGAGGGATGTCACTCCTGCCAGAGCGGGAGGGAGGCCAGCATTGCAGTTTGCAGCTTCGCTTATTTTGAAACCCCTCACCCAGCTCGAGAATCAGCAGCAAACTCTCTCTCACTGTCGATATAATTCTTCCCAATGTAATATCGCCTCTCCTCTCTGCATTAGGACCCAAGTGCCATTTAGCTATCTTCCTCCCGTTGAGTTACAGGGTCCACACAGCACAGGCACGGGCCCTTCAGCCCATCGAGTCCATGCCAAGAACTGTGCGGGTCCTAATTTCCCGTCTTCAGTCTATATCCCTCTAAACCTGGGATCCACGGATCCTTCGGTTAACGGTAAGGCTCCGTGGCATGTGTTGTGAAATTTGTTAACTTAGCATGATCATATAGAAAAAAAACTGTGAATTACAGTAAGTATTTAAAGGCATCCATTAGTCTTGTGAGACCATGGATCTGCGCTTGGAAAGTCTTCACTCTCCAGGGTGCAGGCCTGGGCAAGGTTGTATGGAAGACTGGCAGTTGCCCATGCTGCAAGTCTCCCCTCTCCACGACACTGATGTTGTCCAAGGGAAGGGCATTAGGACCCATACAGCTTTGTACCGGTGTCATCGCAGAGCAATGTGTGGTTAAGTGCCTTGCTCAAAGACACAACACTCTGCCTCGGCTGGGGCTCGAACTCACGACCTTCAGATCACTAGTTGAATGGTTAACCACTTGGCCACGTGCCATAGTAAGTATATATATCTATTAAACAGTTAAGTACTGCAAAAAAACAGAAATAAAGAAGTAGTGAGGTAGTGTTCATGGGCTTCAATGTCCATTCAGAAATCAGATGGCAGCGGGGAAGAAGCTGTTCCTGAATCACTGAGTGTGTACCTTCAGGCTTCTGTACCTCCTTCCTGATGGTAACAATGAGAAGAGGACACATCCTGGGTAGTGAGGGTTTTTAATGATGGACACTGCCTTCCTAAGGCACCACTCCTTGAAGATGGCTTGGATACTGCGGCGTGCCCATGATGGAGTGAGTTTTACAATTTTCTGGAACTTACTTTGCTCTTGCGCAGTAGCACCCCCCCCCCCACCCATAACAGATGGTGATGCAGTTAATCAGAATGCTCTCCACTCTACCTCTGTAGAAGTTTTTGAGTGTTTAAGGTGACAAACCAAATCTCCTCAAACTCTTAATGAAATATAGGCGCTGTCTTGTTTTCTTTATAGCTGCATCAATATGTTGGGGCCAGGTTTGGTCCTCAGAGATATAGACACCCAGGAACTTGAAATTGCTCAGTGCCTCCACTACTGATCTCTCTATGAGAATTGGTTTGGGTTCCCCCATCTTAACCACCGTGGGGATGGTGTGCACCACCTCCTTGTAAGATCACAGAAGTCCACCCAGATCTACTGGTAAACAACCTTGGCTCACTCCTGCCCGTCCATCCCCACCACCCCGAGACGGCTACTGTTCCTTGTGGGAACCGGGGAACTGGACAGCTTCCCCCTTCTCCAGAGTCACATGCAACATGCGCTTTGTGTAAATCTGCAAGCAGTTAGTGACTGCCTCAATTATTTTGATCGATCTGCACCAGGACTGGCTGTACTTGATGTTAAAACAATCGAAACTTTGCTCTTCAAAAACAAGGCAGCATCGTTGGTCACCACAGGATTATTGAAGGAGAAATGCGAATGTTAACATGTCAGCAGAAATGGAAACCCTAGGGAACGCTAAGGTCCCTGATTAGCATTTTGGCTTCCAAGAAAAGGAAAAGGTTCAAATAAATGTTTGAGTTGTGTGCCTCTGGAGTGTGTCCAAGCTGAACAAGTAATAAGATTTCTCATTCTGATTCCAATATACATTACAATCAAAGAGGATGCTTTATTTGACTTAGACCTATCCTGATAAATCCCTGAGACAAAAGATAGCTGGATTCGGGCAAATTACAAATAGACTAAAACAATAAATCATGTATTTCATTGAGAAGCTTTCAGACTAAATTCCAAGGGGCTTATTTCAAACAAACAAAAGCCATTATGGATGTAGTAAACACAGAGACAGGGAGAATGAAAGTCAAACCATCCCTCACGACGAACTCAGCCTTGGAAGAGTTTCAAGTTTTCCACAAGCAAGTTTATAGGAATATGTGTTGTAGCCATCAGAGGAAGGTCTTGGAGCAAAAATGCTTCTGGCAGGTTAATCCTCACTGTTGCTCGTCGCAAATTTACCTCCAGTGTTGGAAGATGGTGGGTTTAAGCTCCTGCAGATCATTCTAGACAGTGTAACTCAGCTTGTCCTGTGTCTAGACTGGAAAAAAAACCTTTGCATTTACATAATGCTTTTTTACAGCTTTCAGATCATTCACAGTTGTAACGCAGGAAGCAAACGCTCTGTCTCAGTGTATTGATTGGCAGCACTGTGATCTGAACGGCTCTCAGCAAAGCACTTCAGCTTTTAAGAGGCTTTGTGAGGCACTTGGAGTATCGTGAGCAGTTTTGGGCCCCTTATCTAAGGAAGGCTTTGGAGAGGGTCCATAGGTGGTTCTGGAGAATAACCCTGAGAATGAAAGGGTTAACGTACAAGGAGCGCTTGGCGGCTCTGGGCCTGTACTGACCCAGAAGAATGAGGGGGTGATCTCGTTGAAACCTATTGAATATTGAAAGGCCCGGACAGAGCAGATATGGAGAGGAGGCAGCGAAGGAGTGTCAAGTGCCGGGGTGGGGGCGTTGATGGCATGGGTGCAGACACACCCAGCCCTGAGACACCAGGCAAGGTCATTTGATTCCAAGCAATTGGTTTATTGATTATTACAGAATGTCTCTCTGGTGCTTCCCCTCTCCCTTCCCCTTTTCCCAACCATGATTCCCCTCTCCCTGCCCCCTTCCCACTCTCAGTCCACAATAGAGACCCAGATCAGAATCAGGTTTATCATCATTCACATATGTCATGAAATTTGTTTTGTTTTGCAGCAGAAGTACAGTGCAATACATAAAGTTACTACAGTATCGTGCAAAAGTCTTAGGTACCCTGTTTATATGTACGTGCCTAAGACATTTGCACAGTACTGTATGTCAGTACTGATTCTGATTCTGATCCCTTACAACTCTACGGGTCAGAGATGTGGGGTGGCCAGTGAGTCAGGTTCCTGTTACCCACCTCTCACCTGCTCAGGCACACCACATTTAATTACAGTACTACTCCACCATTTCTCTATGAAATAGGCCTCACCGCTGGAGGGCTACAAATACACAGATAAAAACAACAGTAAAATGAGATGTGCATTGCAGGTTGTTGGATATCCCAGTGAATGCCGGCCCATATAGACGGGAAAGCTCGAGAGCCACTCTCCCGCGATGTTCATTCCTCTCTCTACGGCGCTGAGGCTGTGAACCTCTCCGGCTGCTGTCGTCTCTGCGAGTTTTGCGGCAATTTTGCCCCGCCCATATGATGAACTGAAATGGAGGCTTGGGCCTACTTCGGCTGCACTGGGGAGTGGATCTAAGGACTCACTCTGGTTTGGGCCTACCCTGACTGCACTGGGGTGTAAATCTAAGGACTCAGTTTGCCTTGGGCCTACTCCAGCTGCACTGGGGAGTAGGTCTAAGGACTCAGTCTGGTTTGGGCCTACTCTGACTGCACTGGGGTGTAAATCTAAGGACTCAGTTTGGCTTGGGCCTACTCTGGCTGCACTGGGGAGTAGACCTAAGGACTCAGTCTGGCTTGGGCCTACTCCGGCTGCACTGAGGTGTGGATGTAAGGACTCAGTCTGGCTTGGGCCTACTCTGGCTGCACTGGGAAGTGGATTAAGAACTCAATCCGGTTTGGAATGCTGTCGCTTGCTTCTATTGTTTGTATGATTTGTTTTTTTCTCTGTGAAGTGGTTATGGTCTTTTCTTAAATTGGGTTCTTCAGATATCTGGCTTTATGGCTGCCTGTAAGCAGACAAATCTCAAGATGTTTAATTTATACATTCTTTGATGATTAATGTACTTTGAATCTTGAATCTTTGAACATTTCCCAGTCTATAACGCATGGAGGGTTGCCTATGTATTAAATCGCCATGTACTAACCAGTAAAAGAAAAACTGCAGATTCAGATAAATTTCTAAAGGCACATTCCTTCAGAAATCTGTTTGGCATAGATAGAATCAAAATCAGAATCGAGATTGTAATCACTGTCATATGTCACGAAATTTGTTGTTTTGTGGCAACAGTATAGCACAATACATAAAAACTGCTATAAGTTACAATAAGAAATAGAAAAAAGAGAAAAATTAGTGAGGTCTTGTTCACGGTTCATGAACTGGTCAGCAGTCTGATACCGGATGGGAAGAAGCTATTCCTCAAATGTTGAGTGCAGGTCTGCACCTCTTCCCTGATGGTAATAATGAGCAGAGGTGACGCGGTCGCGGGGTGGTTAGCACAACATCTTACAGCATGGGAGACCCGGGTTCAATTCCCACCGCTGCCTGTAAGGAGTTTGTACATTCTCCCCGTGACCGCGTGGGTTTCCTCCGGGTGCTCTGGTTTCCAAAGACGTACCAGTTGGTAAGTTGACTGGTTATTGTAAGTTGTCCCGTGGTTAGGCTAGGGTTAAGTCGGGGGGGGGGGGTTGCTGGGTGGCACACTCAAAGGGCCTATTCTGCGCTGTATCTCAATCAATCAATCAATCAATGCTTTCACTAACATCAGAGAATATATACAGTATACAACCTGAAATTCTTACTCTTCACAGCCATCCACAAAACAGAAGGAAAAAAAACCCAAAGAATGAATAACAGTAAAGTGTTAGAACCCCAAAGCCCCCCCACCCAACCCTCTCCTGCACACAAGCAGCAGCAAAGCATCAACCCCCCCCCCCCCCATTCGTTCCAGCAGGAAACATCAGCCCCACCAGCCACCAAGTAAGCAATAGCAAAGCCCCCAGAGAGACCGTGATCTAGGTCCATCAGAAACTACAGCCCAAAACACACCACAGGCTCTCTCTCTCTCTCTCTCTCTCTAACAAGGGAGAGGGAGGTGTCGCCCCTCCCACAGTGAGATTGATCAACCAATCAATCAATCGATCAATAAATAAAAAGGTGGATAGATAGTGAGGATGTTTCCTGTGGTGGGAGGTATCCAGAACTAGAGGGCACAACCTCAAAATTGAGGGGCGGCCTTTTAGAACAGAGGTAAGGAGGAATTTTTTTAGCCAGAGTGCAGTGAATCTGTGGAATGCTCTGCCACAGACTGCAGGGGTGGCCAAGTCCGTGGGTATACTTAAGGCAGAAGTTGATGGTTTCCTGATTGGCGAGAAGGCAGGTGTATGGGGTTGAGTGGGATCTGGGATCAACCATGATGGAATGGCAGAACAGACTCGAAGGGCTGAATGGCCTAATTCTGCTCCTATGTCTTATGGTCTTATGCTTGCTTTTGCACAGTGTGACCCTAAACAAGAAGATCATGATTACATCACCTATGTTTCTTTTTATGATATTGCTTGGGGGATGGGGGGGGGGCTAATATTTACCAAGGGTAAATCTTTACTTTTTTTCAAGATACACGAGGTAGAGTAGTGTAGAGTTTAGTGTATCGCTATTACAGTGCTAGCAACCCCGGTTCAATTCCACCTCTGTCTGTAAGGAGTTTGTACATTCTCCCCATGACCACATGGGTTTCCTCCAGGTGCTACGGTTTCCTCCCACAGTACAAAGACATACCGGTTATGGCCTGTTTGGCCTAATCCTGCTCCTACGTCTGATGGCCTTATGGACAGATAGATAAATACTTAAGAGGACACGTCCTGGGTGGTGAGGGTCTTCAATGATGGATGCCACCTTCCTGAGGAACTGCCTTTTGAAGACTTTGAGGAGGCTAGTGCTCATGACACAGCTGGCGGGACCTAATACTGGTGTGCCTGGACCCTTTATGCACTGATTTGGAAACATAGAAAACCTACAGCACAATACAGGCCTTTTGGCCCACAAAGCTGTGCTGAACATGTCCTTACCTTAGAAATTACCTAGGGTTACCCATAGCCCTCTATTTTTCTGAGCTCCATGTCCAGTAGTCTCTTAAAAGAGTCTCCTATCGTTTCTGCCTCCACCGCTGCCGCTGGTGGCCCATCCCATGCACTCACCACTCTCTGCGTAAAAGAACGTAACCCCTGACATCTCCTCTCTAACTACTTCCAAGCACCTTAAAACTGTGCCCTCTTGTGCTGGCCATTTCAGCCCTGGGAAAAAGCCTCTGACTATCCACACGATCAATGCCTCTCATCATCTTATACACCTCTATCAGGTCACCTCTCATCCTCCGTCGCTCCAAGGAGAAAAGGCAGATCTGGAATAATCTCCATGTTCAGAAAGAACAGAAAGTAATTTTATATGACTAGTGTCATCACGTGTGGGCACATGGCCAAGTGGTTAAGGCATTGGACTAGCGACCTGAAGGTTGTGAGTTCGAGCCCCGGCCAAGGCAGCATGTCGTGTCCTTGAGAAAGGCACTTAATCACACAGTGCTCTGCGACTGGTGCCAAGCTGTATGGGTCCTAATGCCCTTCCCTTGGACAACATCGGTCTCGTGGAGAGGGGAGACTTGCAGCATACAACCTTGCCCAGGCCTGCGCCCTGGAGAGTGAAGACTTTCCAGGTGCAGATCCATGGTCTCGCAAGACTAACGGATGCCTTTACTTTAGTGTCATCAGAACATAGAAAACTTCCTTCAAACTAGTGACCCTCCAAGCCCCTTCAGATGACAACAATGGAGCCTCCATTTTTCTAATACTCTTTCTCTTTTCTTTGCAGAATGTTTTACAGTACCCTTCTTTTATTTATCATATCTGGACTCTTGTACGGTGAAGAGACAACTAGTCGTGGAGGAGCTCGTGGGGCAGTTCCCTCTCCTGGGAAGGGGTTGTCCGGGAGGAGAAAGGACAAGGAGGACGTCTTGGACTCCAGCCAGGCTGCTCTCATTGTAATGGATCGGCGTTATGTGCGCAGGGACTGGTGCAAATCCCACCCTCTCATCCAGACCCTGAAGGAGGAAGGGTGCGTCAGCCGCACCGTCATCAACCGCTTCTGCTACGGGCAGTGCAACTCGTTCTACATCCCGAGCTATGAGTACGGCGGAGATCCCTTCCGCTCCTGCTCCTTCTGCAAGCCAAGGAAGTTCAACACCGTCACCATCTCCTTCAACTGCCCCAGCCTTCGGCCTTCGTCCAGGCGGAGGCGGATCCAGCTGGTGAAGGAATGCCGCTGCATCTCCATAGACCTGGAGTAGGGCACGGCGGGGAAAAGCTGCTGTCTGTTTTCAGAGTGGCACTTTATAAACCTGGGAAATCAGCCCAATGAGCAGGAGGACTCCACGATGCGTATAAACGAAACCCATCCAGGTGAAATCGAGCATAAGCATGCAGTTGGCAACTGTTTCAATAAATCATTAAATTATGTAAACGGTAAATCAGTCACGGAATCTAAAAAGCCATTCTTTTTTAAACAAAGAAACATATGATAATCTACGGTGAAGAAAATGCTACCTGATGATTGGAAAGGAAATCAAGCAGGTGACTGCTAAAAAAAAATCAATCTTCCTTAAGAAGCAAGCTTGTTTCTGGGCATGCACTTCGTCTGCCTGTGAAGAACTGCAGGCCAGACCCCAATGTGGGTTCCAGCTCTGCTGAACGATAGCTTTCTTTCATGTTAGGCAGTGCTTTTGACCTTTGCAAATGTACCATTGTGTATTGTTCTTTGAGGGGAGGGGTGGTTACGCTGTCGTCTGAAACCACAATAACCAATAAATACAAATCTTAACATCATTGATGATGGTGCTTTCTCAATGAAGTCTTGTCATGAGGTGATCTGGGACTGATAGGTTTGATAAAACTAATATTGACGTGACTGGTTACTTTATGTACCGCCAGCCTGCAGGTCACCCTTGGACAAGGTGTAACACCCACTTAGCTCCTCGATTGGGGTCACGTGAAGCCGTGGGACCAGGTGGTGGTTGGTCGTACGAGCAGCCGGTGCAGATCACAAGTCCTGGTTATGCGACCACTGACGCCAGGCAGACAATCTCTGAAGAGCATTGATAATGGCTGGGTTCACCCATCTTGTGAAGACAACGGTAAAGCACTTCTGTAGAAAAATTTTCCAAGAGCAATCATGGTCACGAGACCATGATCGCCCACATCATACAAATTAGAATCAGGTTTACTATTACCGACATACGTCACGAAATTTGTTGTCACGGCACTTGATGATGGTGATGATGTGTACGAATTTAATATGGGCTAAGATCTGTGTTCAGAAAGAGCAGAAAGTAATTCCATGTGAACCAAAGTAATCAGAACATAGCAAACAACCCCCCCCCCCCACCCCACTTCACAGAGTGAATAACCACCCTTTGCCACACTTTTGGATTGTGGGATTTGAGGCTTTGCAACCGTGGTTCGTTACTTTGATTCAAAAAATGAAAATATGCTCAAGCAACCTCCAACCCAGTATCTTGAGATATCACCAGTCATTGGGCCAACCACCGAACCTAGCCAGGAATTGGTTACACAAGAAATGAGATGGATGTTTATCTCCCTGTGACCTCTTAAGTTTATGTTTCCCTGTTCAGAATGTGTAGCTTCCCAAGTGAATTTTCTTTAAATCATTTCAGAAAGGCTATTCTTGCTTCAGAGCATTATTTTTGTTTGTTATCGATTAAAGCTTAGAGTCATTGAACCCTCCAGCACAAATATAGGCTATTTGGCCCATCCAGTCCATGCCGAACTATGAATCTGCCTAGTCCCATTGACCATAGCCCTCCATCCCCCTTCCATCCATGTACCTATCCAAATTTCTCCTCAATGTTGAACTTGAACCCACCTCCACTGGCATCTCCTTCCACACTCTCACCACCCTCTGAGTGAAGAAGTTTCCTCTCAGGTTCCCCTTAAACTTTTCACCTTTCTCCCTTAACCCATGATCTCTGGTTGTAGTCTCACTCAAACTCAGTGGGAAAAAGCCTGTCTTCATTTACCCCTCATAATTTTGTATACTTCTATCAAATCTCCTCTCATTCTGCTACGCCCTGAAGAACAAAGTCCTAACCTATTCAACCTTTCTCTGTAATCCAGGTCCTCAAGTCCTGGCAACATCCTTGTGAAATTTTTCAGCACAGTTTCAATCTTACTTACATCTTTCCTGTAGGTAGGTGACCAAAACTGCACACAATAGTCCAAATTAAGCCTCATGAAAGCCTTGCACAACTTCAACACAACATCTCCTGTACTCAATACATTGATCCATGAAGACCTATGTGCCAAAAGCTTTCTTTATCTCCCTATCTACCTGTGATACCACTTTCAAAGAATGATGGATCTGTATTCCCAGATCTCTCTCTGTTCTACAGCACTCCTCTGTGCCCTAATGCTCGCTGTATAAGTCCTACCCTGGTTGGTCCTCTCAAAGTGCAACACCTCACACTTGCCTGCATTAAACTCCATCTGCCATTTTTCAGCCCATTCTTCCAGCTGGTCCGAACCCTGCTACAAGCTCTGATAATCTTCCTCATCGTCCACTACGCCGCAATCTTGATGTCATCCGTAAATCTGCTGATCCATTTGATATGGAAGACAAACAACAATGGGTCCATCACCGATCCCTGCGGCACTCCCCTCGTCACAGACCTCCAGTCAGAGAGGCAACCATCTCCTGCAAGGCCAACGTCTAATCCAATTTGCAACCTCGTCTTAAAAATCCTTAAAGATATTTTTATTCAGTTTATTAAGTAGGAGGATTGTGAGGAAGATGGTCAAAGAATCCAGCAGGATGTACAACTTCTGGAAATTTGGGCAGGGAAATGCACATCCGGATAAGTGTGAAGTGTCACACTTTAGAAGGTCAAATTCAAAGTTCAAAATAATTTTTATTATCGGAGCACAAATATGTCACCATATACAACCCTGAGATTCATTTTCTTATGGGCATACTCAACAATTCTATAAATATAAAGGCATCCATTAGTTTTGCGAGACCATGGATCTGTGCCCATGCTGCAAGTCTCCCCTCTCCACGACACTGATGTTGTTCAAGGGAAGGGCATTAGGACCCATACAGCTTGGCACCAGTGTCATCACAGAGCAATGTGTGATTATGTGCCTTGCTCAAGGACACAACATGTTGCCTTGGCTGGGGCTCGAACTTAGGTCGCTAGTCCAATGCCTCAACCACTTGGCCACATGCCCACACAACAACAACAATTCTATAGAAGAGTAACTATTACAAAATGAATGAACGACCGCCAAACCAGGGCTTTCGAACAGTGTAGAAGACAACAAACTGTGCAAATGCAAAAAGAAGGAACGATAATATAAATAAATAAGCAATAAATATTGAGAACACGGGATGAAGAGTCTTTGAAAGTGAGTCTACTGGTTGGGGGCAAACAACAGGAATTCTGCAGATGCTGGAAATTCAAGCAACACACATCAAAGTTGCTGGTGAACGCAGCAGGCCAGGCAGCATCTCTAGGAAGAGGTGCAGTCGACATTTCAGGCCGAGACCCTTTGTCAGGACTAACTGAAGGAAGAGTGAGTAAGGGATTTGAAAGTTGGAGGGGGAGGGGGAGATCCAAAATGATAGGAGAAGACAGGAGGGGGAGGGATGGAGCCAAGAGCTGGACAGGTGATTGGCAAAAGGGATATGAGAGGATCATGGGACAGGAGGTCCGGGAAGAAAGACAAGGAGGAAGGGGGGGGGGGGGACCCAGAGGATGGGCTTTTCCTTCGCTACATCGACGACTGCATTGGCGCTGCTTCCTGCACGCATGCAGAGCTTGTTGACTTTATTGACTTTGCCTCCAACTTTCACCCTGCCCTCAAGTTTACCTGGTCCATTTCCGACACCTCCCTCCCCTTTCTAGATCTTTCCGTCTCTGTCTCTGGAGACAGCGTATCCACTGATGTCTACTATAAGCCTACTGACTCTCACAGCTATCTGGACTATTCCTCTTCTCACCCTGTCTCTTGCAAAAACGCCATCCCCTTCTCGCAATTCCTCCATCTCCGCCGCATCTGCTCTCAGGATGAGGCTTTTCATTCAAGGATGAGGGAGATGTCTTCTTTTTTTAAAGAAAGGGGCTTCCCTTCCTCCACTATCAACTCTGCTCTTAAACGCATCTCCCCCATTTCACATACATCTGCTCTCACTCCATCCTCCCGCCACCCTACTAGGAATAGGGTTCCCCTGGTCCTCACCTACCACCCCACCAGCCTCCGGGTCCAACATATTATTCTCCGTAACTTCCGCCACCTCCAACGGGATCCCACCACTAAGCACATCTTTCCCTCCCCCCCTCTCTCTGCATTCCGCAGGGATCGCTCCCTACGCGACTCCCTTGTCCATTCGTCCCCCCCATCCCTCCCCACTGATCCCCCTCCTGGTACTTATCCGTGTAAGCAGAACAAGTGCTACACATGCCCTTACACTTCCTCCTCTACCACCATTCAGGGCCCCAAACAGTCCTTCCAGGTGAGGCGACACTTCACCTGTGAGTCGGCTGGGGTGATATACTGCGTCCGGTGCTCCCGATGTGACCTTTTATATATTGGCGAGACCCGACACAGACTGGGAGACCGCTTTGCTAAACACCTACGCTCTGTCCGCCAGAGAAAGCAGGATCTCCCAGTGGCCACACATTTTAATTCCACATCCCATTCCCATTCTGACATGTCTATCCACGGCCTCCTCTACTGTAAAGATGAAGCCACACTCAGGTTGGAGGAACAACACCTTATATTCCATCTGGGTAGCCTCCAACCTGATGGCATGAACATCGACTTCTCTAACTTCCGCTAATGCCCCACCGTCCCCTCGTACCCCATCCGTTATTTATTTTTATACACACATTCTTTCTCTCACTCTCCTTTTTCTTCCTCTGTCCCTCTGAATATACCCCTTGCCCATCCTCTGGGTCCCCCCCCCCCTTGTCTTTCTTCCCGGACCTCCTGTCTCATGATCCTCTCATATCCCCTTTGCCAATCACCTGTCCAGCTCTTGGCTCCATCCCTCCCCCTCCTGTCTTCTCCTATCATTTTGGATCTCCCTCTCCCCCTCCAACTTTCAAATCCCTTACTCACTCTTCCTTCAGTTAGTCCTGACGAAGGGTCTCGGCTTGAAATGTCGACTGCATCTCTTCCTAGAGATGCTGCCTGGCCTGCTGCGTTCACCAGCAACTTTGATGTGTGCTACTGGCTGGGGGAACAGTTCAATGTTGGGGCAAGTGGTTTGTTTAACGGCCTGATGGTTGAGGGGTAGTAATTGCTCCTGATCCTGGTGATGTGAGTTCTGAGGCTCCTGTGCCTTCTAACTGATGGCAGCAGTGAGAGGAGAGCATGTCCTGGGTGGTGGGGGTCCCTGATGATGGATGCTGCCTTCCTGTGACAGCGTTTCATGTCGATGTGATCAATGGTGGGGGGGGGGCTTTTCCCAGGATAGACTGGGCTGTATCTACTACTTTTTGTGGGATTTGCTGCTCAAGGACATTGGTGTTTCAGTTATACTCTCAGTCAGTCAATTATTCTCTCCACTACACATCTATAGAAGTTTGACAAAGTTTTAGATCTCATGCCGAATCTTCACAAACTCTGAAGGAAGTAAAGGAGCTGCCATGCTTTCTTCATAATTGCACCTGCATAATTCAGGAGGAAAGAAGACAGAAAATGCAGGACCCTTATGTTCACTGATAAGGGAACTTAAGTGGCCAAGTGGTTAAGGCGCCGGTCTAGTGATCTGAAGGTCGCTAGTTCGAGCCTCAGCTGAGGCAACGTGTTGTGTCCTTGAGCAAGGCACTTAATCACACATTGCTCTGCGACGACACTGGTGCCAAGCTGTATTGGCCTTAGAGGTGGACAACATCAGTGGCATGGAGAGGGGAGACTTGCAACATGGGCAACTGCCGGTCTTCCATACAGCCTTGCCTTGAAACCTTCCAAGGCACAAATCCATGGTCTAACGAGACTAACGGATGCCTATTATTAGATTATGTTCACTGATACGCAGGGGTATCTTGGGGGGCAGGTCCATAGCTCCCTGAAAATAGCAACATAGATAGATAGGCAGGTTTAAGAAGGTTTAGGTCATACTTGCCCTCATTGGTCAAGGTACAGAATATAAAAACCACAAATTCATGTGGCAGGTGTATAAAACTCTGGCTACATTCGGGGTACTGTTTTTGTGTTCAGTTCTGATCACTGTGCAGACAGGACATTACCTTTATTAGAGAGTATTAGCTCTAAGAAGAGATTAGATAAACTTGGATTGTGTTCTTTGGAGTGCTTATCAAACGAGAGGCATAAATGGGATAGACAGCCAGTTGTTTGCCAGACTAGAATTGTCAAATACTAGGGGGCACAGATTTAAAGTGAGAGGGGGCAAAAGTTTTAAAAAGATTTACAAAGTAAGTTTTTGTTTTACTCAGAGAGTAGTAGCAGCCAGGAGAAATGATGGAAGCAGCAACATTTCAGAGACATGCAGACAGAAATATGAACGGGCAGCGAAAGGAGGGACATAGACCCTACTCGGGCAGATGTGATTCAAATTCCTTCAGTCCCTGGTATGATACTGGAGCCAGCATGAAATATCATGACATAGGCAATGAAAGTTTTCTGTTTCAACACCACAGGAAGTTTCTGAGAAGACCCAAGCACTAAATTAGAAACCATTTGCTCCAGCAAGTCGTTTCTGCAAATTTTAATAGTGATGGTTTGTAACACCTTGTGTTAAATACACAACGTCACACGTTCTCAGGGCATGAGTGTTACTCGAGAAGGCCAGCTTTCCCTTGCCCATCCCATGAAAAGTCAGGCCACTCTGCTGCTTCAGGTTCCAGAAATCAAAGTACACTCAGTGACCACATTATTAAGTAGCTCCTGTGCCTAATGACCACTGAGAGTGTGTTCGTGGGCTTCTGTGTTGTCGTCCATTCGTCTC
Organism: Mobula birostris; assembly: GCF_030028105.1. NCBI lineage: Eukaryota > Metazoa > Chordata > Chondrichthyes > Myliobatiformes > Myliobatidae > Mobula > Mobula birostris. The sequence goes on from NC_092379.1 coordinate 15,462,442, forward strand.
AAGGTTCGACATGTTGTGTCTTCAGAGATGCTCTTCTGCACACCACTGATGTAATGCGTGATTATCCGAGTTATTCTCGCCTTCCTGTCAGCATGAACCATTCTCCTCTGACCTCTCTCATTAACAAGACGTTTTTGCCCACAGAACTGTCTCTCACTGGTTGCTCTTTTGCTTTTCGCACCATTCTCTGTAAACTCTAGAGACTGCTGTGAGTGAAAATCCCAGAGGATCATCAGTTTCTGACATACTCAAACCACCCTGTCTGGCACCAGCCAACATTCCATGGTCAAAGTCACTTAGAGCACATTTCTTCCCCTTTCTGCCATTTGGTCTGAACAACGTAACCTCTTGACCATGTCCGCCTGCTTTTATGAATCGAGTTGCTGCCACGTGATTGGCTGATTAGATATTTGCATTAACCAGCACAGGTGTACAGGTGGACCTCATGACATGACCACTGAGTCCATGAAAAGTCTGAGAAGGGATGGCGTGTGAGCCTGGGGGAGTTTGATGATGATCCTACATACCTACAGGAAAGCAACAAGGTTTGAAACTTCGCAACGCCAGTCAGTTATTTCCCTTGTGTAGATCAGGACGTCGATAGGCATCAGTAAGGATGTATCAGAATGAAAAGGGAGAAGCCATGCACGTGGAGAATTGGGTTATTCAGATGACCTTTAATAAGTCCCATATGCAAAGACAAAGGCAAAGTACATTTATTATCAAAGTACGTATACTTTATGCAACTGCTGAACCGTGTCTACGCCCACCTTGTCAAGCCAGCGACTTCAGTGCATTCAACACCATCCGCCCTGCTCTGCTGGGGGAGAAGCTGACAGCGATGCAGGTGGATGCTTCCCTGGTGTCATGGATTCTTGATTACCTGACTGGCAGACGACAGTACGTGTGCTTGCAACACTGTGTGTCTGACAGAGTGATCAGCAGCACTGGGGCTCCACAGGGGACTGTCTTGTCTCCCTTTCTCTTCACCATTTACACCTTGGACTTCAACTACTGCACAGAGTCCTGTCATCTTCAGAAGTTTTCGGATGACTCTGCCATAGTTGGATGCATCAGCAACGGAGATGAGGCTGAGTACAGGGCTACGGTAGGAAATTTTGTCACATGGTGTGAGCAGAATTGCCTGCAGCTTAATGTGAAAAAGACTAAGGAGCTGGTGGTAGACCTGAGGAGAACTAAGGTACCGGTGACCCCTGTTTCCATCCAGGGGGTCAGTGTGGACATGGTGGAGGATTACAAATACCTGGGGATACGAATTGACAATAAACTGGACTGGTCAAAAAACACTGAGGCTGTCTACAAGAAGGGTCAGAGCCGTCTCTATTTCCTGAGGAGACTGAGGTCCTTTAACATCTGCCGGACGATGCTGAGGATGTTCTACGAGTCTGTGGTGGCCAGTGATATCATGTTTGCTGTTGTGTGCTGGGGCAGCAGGCTGAGGGTAGCAGACACCAACAGAATCAACAAACTTATTCGTAAAGCCAGTGATGTTGTGGGGATGGAACTGGACTCTCTCACGGTTGTGTCTGAAAAGAGGATGCTGTCCAAGTTGCATGCCATCTTGGTCAATGTCTCCCATCCACTACATAATGTACTGGGTGGGCACAGGAGTACATTCAGCCAGAGACTCATTCCACCGAGATGCAACACAGAGCGTCATAGGAAGTCATTCCTGCCTGTGGCCATCAAACTTTACAACTCCTCCCTTGGAGGGACAGACACTCTGAGCCAATAGGCTGGTCCTGGACTTATTTCCTGGCACAATTTACATATTACTAGTTAACTATTTATGGTTTTATTACAATTTATTATTTATGGTGCAACTGCAATGAAAATCAATTTCCCCCGGGATCAATAAAGTATGACTATGACTATGACTATGACTTGAGGTTTGTCTCCTTACAGGCAGTCACAGAACAAAGGAACCCAATAGAGCCCATTAAAACAAAAGACCATCATACTCCCAATGTCTGCATCTGTAGATGGAAACTTCCCACTACTCACAAGATTTACAAAGTCCAAAGTCTGGAGTGTTTTTGCGACATTGAGGAAACGGTTGTTTTCCTGACACTTAAGTAATGTGACTAGATTTTTGCGAAGGAACATCGAGCTGAGACACGTAATCAACCAAGATCAGAATGAATGGAAACAAAAACAGGTTTGAGGTACTGGATGGCTAATCACTCTTACAAATTATTTAAAGGTTCAGCGAAATATGAATGAATTAAATCAGATTCAGGAAAGGCTGTGACTTCAAATTCCACTTATTCCTGTAAAAAAAAACAATTTTGTGATAAAAATACCTAAACTTGTAAATGGCAACTTATTAAGAATTTCTAAACAATGCTCTGCATATGTAGTTAATTTGTGTGGCAACTTAAAGCAGTGTTTGGATTAAATGCAGCACAATGTTTTCTACTGCTCGTAATGAAATAAAGGCTTACAGTGACAGCACATTCCTCTCCAACGTTATATTCCGAATTTTGTATCCCCATCTCAATACCCTTGCAGATCGACATTGGGGGACTAACCTATCACAGAGTCACGGAGTCACATAGTGCAGAAACAGGCCCTTCAGCCCATATATCCATCCTGACCAGGATAGCCATCTGACCGATCTGTCTTTGGACTCTGGGAGGGAAAATGGAGCACCCGGAGGAAACCATCGTACTCACGATAAGGACATACAAACATCTTACAGAGGACGCCGGAATTGAACTCCAAACTCAGATGGCTTGAGCTGTTTCCTCTGGTGTGGGAGCTTAAGATCAGAGGGCACAGCCTCAGAATAGAGGGGTGTCCTTTTAAGAACATAAGAGCTTAAGAAATAGGAGCAGGAGTAGACCATCTGGCCCGTCGAGCCTGCTCTGGCATTCAATAAGACCATGGCTGATCTGGCTATGGACTCATCTCCACCTACCTGCCTTTTCCCCATAACTCTTAATTCCCCTACTATGCAAAAATCTATCCAAACTTGTCTTAAATATACTTACTGAGGTAGCCTCCACTGCTTCATTGGACAGAGAATTCCATAGGTTCACCACTCTCTGAGAAAAGCAGTTCCTCCTCATAACCGTCCTAAATCTACTCCCCCAAATCTTAAGGCTATGTCCCCTAGTTCTAGTCTCACCTACCAGTAGAAGCAACTTTCCTGCCTCTATCTTATCTATCCCTTTCATAATTTTTTGTTTCTGTAAGATCTCTCATTCTTCAGAATTTCAGCTCCTTTAACTTCTTTATCCAGGGAGCGGTGTATCTGTGGAATTCGTTGCCGCAGGTGGCTGTGGAGGCCAAGTCATTGGGTATTTTTAGGACAAAGGTTGATAGATTCTTGAGCAGTTAGGGCATGAAGGGATACAGAGAGAAGGCAGGAGATTGGGGCTGAGAGGAAAAGTAGATCAGCCATGATGAAATGGTGGAGCAGACTCAATGGGCCAAATAGTCAAATTCTGCTCCTATATCTTATGGTCTTATGGTAATAGGGTCACACTAATAGCTACACTACATGACACCCAATGGACCCATCCAGGAGTTTTTTAAGAGACCACAAACAAGAGAAAATCTGCAGATGCTGGAAATCCGTGCAACACGCACAAAATGCTGGAGGAACTCAGCAGGCCAGGCAGCATCTATGGGAAAAAATATAGTCGGCGTTCTGGGCAGAAACCCTTCGGCAGGACAGGAGAAGAAAAGCTGAGGAGTAGGTTTGAAAGGTCGGGGGGAGGGGAGAGAGAAATGCCAGGCGGTTAGTGAAACTTGGAGGGGGATGGATGAAGCAAAGAGCTAGGAAGTTGATTGGTGAAAGAGACAGAAGGCCATGGAAGAAAGAAAAAAGGTGGGGGAGGAGCACCAGAGGGAGGCGATGGCCAGGCAAGGAGATAACATGAGAGAGGGACAAGGGGATGAGAAATGGTGAAGGGGGGCGGGGAGAGGCATTACTGGAAGTTTGAGAAACCGATGTTCATGCCATCAGGTTGGAGGCAACCCAAGTGGAATATAAGGAGTCATTCCTCCAACTTAAGTGTGGCCTTATCCCGACAGTGGAGGAGGCCATGGATGGACCTACTGGAATGGGAAAGGGAAGTGGAATTAAAATGGGTGGCCACTGGGAGATCCTGCTTGTTCTGGCGGACGGAGTGTAGATGCCCGGTGAAGTGGTCTCCCAATCTACGTCGGGGTCTCACCGACATACAAGAGGCCACACCAGGAGCACCGAACACAGGATATGACCCCCACCTGGAAAGACTGTTTGGGGCCCTGAATGGTGGTGAGGGAGGAGGTGTAGAGGCCGCTGTGGCACTTGTTGCGCTTTTAAGTCTTTTAAGAGAGGTTGGCTTTATTTGTCAGGTGAGGTTGAAACCTACAGCGTAACGCGTCTGTTGTATTGTCAGTCAAGGCAGTCTATGTGGCCTTTACTAAATGAGCTGTGATAACTCCTGACAGTCTGAGGATGTGCTGGGGGCAGCTTGCAAGCATTGTCAGGCTTTTAGCGCCAACATAGCATGCCCACAACTTACTAATCCTAACCTTTGGAATATGATCTGGATGATAATGTGGTAAATTGGATCAGCAAGTTTGCTGATGATACAAAGATTGGAGGTGTAGTAGACAGTGAGGAAGGTTTTCAGAGCCTGCAGAGAGACTTGGACCAGCTGGAAAAATGGGCTGAAAAATGGCAGATGGAGTTTAATACTGACAAGTGTGAGGTATTGCATGTTGGAAGGACAAACCAACGTAGAACATACAGGGTTAATGGTAAGGCACTGAGGAGTGCAGTGGAACAGAGGGATCTGGGAATACAGATACAAAATTCCCTAAAAGTGTCGTCACAGGTAGATAGGGTCGTAAAGAAAGCTTTTGGTACATTGGCCTTTATTAATCGAAGTATTGAGTATAAGAGCTGGAATGTTATGATGAGGTTGTATGAGGCATTGGTGAGGCCGAATCTGGAGTATTGTGTTCAGTTTTGGTCACCAAATTACAGGAAGGATATAAATAAGGTTGAAAGAGTGCAGAGAAGGTTTACAAGGATGTTGCCGGGACTTGAGAAACTCAGTTACAGAGAAAGGTTGAATAGGTTAGGACTTTATTCCCTGGAGCGTAGAAGAATGAGGGGAGATTTGATAGAGGTATATAAAATTATGATGGGTATAGATAGAGTGAATGCAGGCAGGCTTTTTCCGCTGAGGCAAGGGGAGAAAAAAACCAGAGGACATGGGTTAAGGGTGAGGGGGGAAAAGTTTAAAGGGAACATTGGGGGGGGGGGCTTTTCTTCACACAGAGAGTGGTGGGAGTATGGAATGAACTGCCAGACGAGGTGGTAAATGTGGGTTCTTTTTTAACATTTAAGAATAAATTGGATGGGAGGTGTATGGAGGGATATGGTCTGTGTGCAGGTCAGTGGGACTAGACAGAAAATGGTTCGGCACAGCCAAGAAGGGCCAAAGGGCCTGTTTCTGTGCTGTAGTTTCTATGGTTCTATGGTTTCTATGTGAGGAAATGGGAGCACCCTGAGGAAACCCAGAGGCAATGAAAAGTAAGTGCTGCTAATCTACATGCCTCAACCACTTACTCGTTCCATATGCTGACCATGAAAGGTTTTCCCTTAAGTTTGTCACCCATCTCACCTGAAATCTTTTCCCTCTATATCTTGATTCTCCAACCACAGTGAAAACAAATGCCATGATCTGAAAATTAATCTTCAGGGATGTTACACCATTATGGTTTTCTAGACTCCTGTTGAGCTTCTGTTTGTTGACCTGGAGATGAACAAACTTTCAAGTGATTACCAGTAGACAGGCAGATCATGCAAACGTTGGGACGCGATTTGAGAAGGCAAAACTCTAGTAACAGGACAAAAGGCTTGGTCTTCTTATCTAAGTTGGATAAAATTGATTGAAGATTTAGAATTCTTCTGGATAGCTGAATTGGAGAAGTCCAGGCTGTGGTGACATGAGGTCAGACCTAAGGCACAGTGGGAGGAATTAGAAATTTAGAAAGTTTTTGACAAGAACAGGCTATTCGCCCAAACAAAGCTTGCCAAATTCTCATAGTGTGTTGCGCTGATTATCGAGTTTAGATTTGGAAGTCTCTAAGGCACTGCTTTCAACTACACAACTAGGTAGTCTGCTCCATGTGTCCACAACTTGCTGGGTAAAGAAATGCTTACTGATGTTAGTCTGATGCTTCCAGAATGACCTACCCCTGCACTGTACATCCTTACCCGAGGCTCAGCCAGGTCCAGGAGGAGGTGGGTGCTCTTTATCACAGCCTGGTTGGTAAAGGCCACACACTGAATCCTGGAAGTAGCAGTTGCCATGGAAACCAGGCCTGAGGCACTGGGTCCCACTTCCCGTGCGTGTATATTTTTGAACCCATGCAATGTTTTGATACATTTTTGAGGACAGCTGCAAGCTTCTTTTTATAAAATTTAATCCTGAATTCATCAATTAAACATGAAATTCCAATTGTTTCCCTGTTTTTTCTTAAACTTTGTTTTAATCCATTAAGCCACGCTTAACTCTTTCTTGGATTGACCTCCTAATTTCAGTGTTGAAATGATCTGCAGATACTATTTTTTCCCCAGTCCATTAGTTTATTCTTCAAATACACAGTGCCACTGTTGGAAAAGCTGTTGCCTCAGAGCCCCAGTGATCCCCGGTTCGATCCTGGTCTCGGGTACTATCTGTGTGGAGTTTGCATGGTCTCCCCAGGTGCTCGGGTTTCCTCCTACGTCACAAATGTGTGCAGGTTGTTAGATTAATTGACCGGTGTAAACCTAACTTGTGTGTCGTGAGGGGAAGAATCCAGCAGAGGTGATGGGAATGCTGGGAGAATAAATTGGGATGAGCGTAAAGAGTCAGTTCCTCCTTGATGGGCTGAAGGTCCTGTTTCTGCGCTGTATTACTCTATTGAAGTAGGGATGATTAGGTCAAGGTCCAATGGTCTTGCATAAGAAAGGTAAATGATAAAGTTCCTTCCCACACAATGTTTGGCACATCAGGCAGAAACCTTGCCATTTTTTTAGCATCTGTGTGTTTTACAAGGCTGAGTTGCTAGCTCGACCAAAGTTATCCCCTTTGGTTCAAGAGCCTGATGGCTGAGGGGTAGTAACTGTTCCTGAACCTGGCAGTGTGAGTCCTGAGGCTCCTGTACCTCCTTCCTGATGGCAGCAGTGAGAAGAGAGCATGTCCTGGGTGGTGGGGGTCCCTGATGCTGGATGCTGCTTTCCTGTGACAGTGCTCTGTCTAGATGTGCTCAATGGTGGGGAGGGCTTTACCCTTGATGGACTGAACCATATCCACTACTTTTTGTAAGATTTTTCATTCAAGGGATTGGTGTTTCCATACCAGACTGCGATACAGCCAGTCAATATACTCTCCACCACACATCTCTAGAAGTTTGCCAACATTTTAAATACCAGGCCAAATCTCCACAAACGCTATAAACTCGGTTCTTCTGAAGGTATAGTCAGAATGGATGATCGTCCTCAAGCAAGCTCAGGAGGGCTGTGATGAGACAGAATGCAGAACCAGAGCTTAGTAACCTCTGTAGACCACTGTCAGCTACTGAGATGAGGATGTTTCAACTCAATCGCTTATGCCCAATGTCTCCATTTTCCTGTGATTAGTTGAATTGGAAGGAAATTAAAGAGGCATTGGATTCCAAGTGGAGAAAAATCCTGACTCTTGTCTACTGTCCTTGAAGAGATATGGAGTGTTAGCCTGGGCTGTAAATCCAACCAATTCAGAATAAATCTCTTTTACTAGTGATGTAGGGGCATGCAGGGTGTCCAGGGAGGGGTAATACCTTGTTGTGCCCATTCTGGGGCAGCTCACTCACCTTTAGTACCCACCAGACACTCAGCTCTCACCTGCGGCTCCAAGAAGCGGTTTGCACACAACCAGCAGCTTCGACAGGCGGGCTAGACCAGGTGCAGGTAACGCGCAGTCTCATGCCGTGTGAGATAGGGCCATGCCTGTCCCAGCGTGCAAAGTCAGCTCCAGCGGTCTTTGTGTATCAGGGAATCCAATGGTCAGGAAATTCGGTACGGCAACGTTCCGCAGTCTGAGCGAAGGCAAGAGAAGGTATAGAAGATGTCATGGTCATCCACTGTAACCAAGGAAGAGCTCAGTTTGTGACTCTTGTTCATACCACTGGACCTGGACTTCTGAGGTCAACAGCGCACGACGGTCTTTCCACTTTTGAAAACCCTCTCATGCAGGTTTCAGTTCATGGTCGGACAGGACAGACAACCACCGCGTTAATGATGTAACTTTTTTTTTGTTGCTGGATGTGGGGGGGGTGGTGGAAGGAGGATTTGATGTTTGATGTTTTTCTTTGGGTTGGTTCCATGGTTCTTTGTTTTGCGACTGCCTGTGAAGAAAACGAATTTCAGGGTTGTATACTGCGTACATACTTTGATAATAAAAGTCTAAAGATCTGTGAATCTTTGGATTATTTTATTATTAGTATTTCTTTTTTTTTCTTTTGTATTTGTGCAGTTTGTTGTCTTTTGCACATTGGTTGCTTGTCCATCCTGTTGGCTGCAGTCTTTCGTTGATTCTATTGTGGTTCTTGGATTTACTGAGTATGCCTGCAAGAAAATGAATCTCAGCGTTGCTTATGGCGACATATGTGTACTTTGATAATATGTTTGCTTTTTAATTTGTACTTTGGACAATAAACGCCCAGGATATCGATGCCCTCGTTCTATTGAATCAATAAAACACAACCTTTGAGGATTTTAATTTCGGCATGTTTTCAGACGGGAAGGCAGAAAAAAATACCTAAAATAACAAAATGGTACATAAGACTACAGGTAAACAACAATGCACAAATGAAAAGTAATAAATATATTTTACAAAAGGAACATGTTCCAGGATGCTTACTGAGGATAGGGGAAATGGGAGCTCAGCTGTTTGCTGACGGGGCAAGTAATCTGGAGAATCGGACAAATAACTTGGAGACTGGAGTTTGAATCACACCGAGACTCAATGTAGTTTGAACTTTGAACTTTAAACCTGTGGAATTCAGACTGGGTTAACTGTAATTCAGAATGAACACCCTCTACCAGTAACACACACAAAACTCTGGAGGAGGCCAGGCAGCACCTACGGAAAAGGGTAAACAGTTGACGTTTTGGGCCCAGATCCTTCATCAGGACTGGAAATAAAGTTGAGAAGGTGGGGGGAGGGGAGGAAGAATGACAAGGTGATAGGTGAAAACAGGAAGGGGGGGAGGGGTGAAGTAAAGAGCCAGGAAGTTGACACAGGTCTGGCGAAGGGGAGGGGGGATCTGATAGGAGAGGACAGAAGGCCATGGAAGAAAGAAAATGGCAGAGGAGCACTTGAGGGAGGTAATAGGCAGGAATCAGTTATCGTGATCATGAGATTCACAGATTGTCGCAAGATCTGATCTGGTTCACTAATGTTTGTTCAAAAGAGGGAAATCTGCCATCTTAAAAATGTTCAAAGTTAATTCATCATCAATATACATATATGTCACCATGAGATACCACAATAAATTCAAAGAAACACAATGGAATTAATGAGAAACTGCACACAGAGATGGAGAAGTAGCCAATTGGAATCAGAATCAGGTTTATTTTCACCGGCATGTGTCGTGAAATGTGTTAACTTAGCAGCAGCAGTTCAATGCAATGCGTAATATAGAAGAAGAAAAAGAAAAATGAAAGAATAATAATTGTACAAATATAAAAAGAAAAAAATCAAAAAATAACAATAAATAAATACTGTAAGTAATAAATATTGAGAACATGCATTGTACAGTTCTTGAAAGTGAGTCCATAGGTTGTGGAATCAGTTCAGTGTTGGGCGAGTGAAGTTATCCCCTCCAGTTCAGGAGCCTGTTGGCTGAGTAGTGAAAACTCTTCCTGTGCCCGGTGACGTGAGTCCTGAGGCTGGAGTCTGGCAGCAGTGAGATGAGAGAAAGGCCTTGATGCTGGGGATCCTTGACAATGGATGCTGCTTTCCTGCGACAGCGCTCTTTGTCGATGTGCTCAGTGGAGGGGAGGTCTTTACCCTTCATAGACTGGGCTGCATCCATTACTTTTTGGAGGCTTTTCCCTTCAAGGGCACTGGTGCTTCCATACCAGGCTGTGATACTCTCCACTGCGCGTCTACAGAAGTTTGTCAAAGTTTTAGATGGTGTGCCAAATCTTTGCAATCTTCCAAGTAGAGGAACAGTACCTCATACTTCCTGTTAGTAGTCCACACTACAATGTTGATTCCCTCCAACTTCCCCTCTGTCCCTTTCCTCTCTTCCCCTGAGCTATCTAGTTCCCCTTGCACCCGCCCACACCCCCATCACTCTGCTTCTTCCCCCACCCTCCACCATCTCCACATCACCCACACACTCAAACTGGGTCTCAGGCTCATGTGATGCAGCCAGTGATAAAACCATTAATAATGCTTGGCCCATTGGTGACTCCAGACCCATTGTCATGCGATTTCCACTTTCCTGGCCCCGGAAATGCTCCAGCAAGCTTCTCAGTTGTAATTTAGTGTTACATACCTCAAGGAGACCTGTGATTTTTTTTTTTGTGAGAATGATGTAATGGTATTTTGGAGGTCACCTGATGTAATTTTCCCGCCAATGTGAAGCCACGTGATGACATGTGCACCACGGGTGTATAAGGGAAGACCTCAGATGACGCAGTTGGTTTTTAGTTTTTAGTTTTCCAGCTAGAACGTGCGGCTGTGTCTCCGTTTCTGTTGCGTATTTGTTTTTATGACGCAGTTTCATTTTTAAAACGGAGTGTTACGTTCTGTTGCAAGGTACAATAGTGCTGGACTGGCAATTTTTGCTAGATGTGTTGATGTACCTTTTTCCAGCAGTAGTACAGGAGAGTGAAGACTTCATCAAAGTACAGGATATGAAGGATTAAAATAAGTTGGGAATGTTCGGCAGTTTAATAAAGGATCAGCCTTATTGAGTCTTCGTTGAAGGAGTAGCAACCTGCATCAAAGATAACTCTTGCCAAAAGAGACAAAGTAGTTCATGCAAGGTGCTCTCCAGAATTTAAGGTCAGTTGTTTTAAACTGTTTATTTCCTGCATTGTGAATCCTTTGGACAGAACCAACAGGAAAGTCGCTTCTATGCCCTTCTCCAGAAAAGTCTCTCCCAATTGAACGTATAAATCTGTTGGACTTTCAAATTTACCATTTTAAGAACTATATCTGACTTTACCGCTTTAAGAACTGTTTTTCGCATTTAACACTTTAAGAACCAGTGCCGAGTGACGATTTGTTGGACGGCTGCATAGCGGTTAACTTCTGGTTAAGGTTTTGTTTTTTTTTATTGTTTCTCCATGTTTAATAAATGTTTGGTTGTTCTTATATAACCTGTCTGGATTGATATTCATTGTTGCCAGTTACGTAACACAAGCTATTAAACGCAAGCACAATAGATGCTGAATTGGCTGGACGCACACTACAGTGGAATAAAACAACAGCTCACTGTGATTCTCTCGAAGGTGACTAGAAAAGGGCAAAAAGAAATGTCCGGCTTTATCTGTGACACCCACGACACAGAGATATACATTTTTATACTTTATACTTTATTGTCACCAAACAATTGATAATAGAACGTACAATCATCACAGCGATATTTGATTCTGTGCTTCGTGCTCCCTGGACTACAAATCAATAGTAAATATTAAACATTTAAATTATAAATCATAAATAGAAAATAGAAAAGGGAAAGTAAGGTAGTGCAAAAAAACTGAAACGCAGGTCCGGATATTTGGAGGGTACGGCCCAGATCCGGGTCAGGATCCGTTCAGCAGTCTTATCACAGTTGGAAAGAAGCTGTTCCCAAATCTGACCGTACGAGTCTTCAAGCTCCTGAGCCTTCTCCCGGAGGGAAGAGGGACGGAAAGTCTGTTGGCTGGGTGGGTCGTGTCCTTGATTATCCTGGCAGCACTGCTCCGACAGCGTGCGGTGTAAAGTGAGTCCACGGACAGAAGATTGGTTTGTGTGATGTGCTGGGCTGTGTTCACGATCTTCTGCAGCTTCTTCCGGTCTTGGACAGGACAACTTCCATACCAGGTTGTGATGCACCCTAGAAGAATGCTTTCTACAGTGCATCTATAAAAATTAGTGAGGGTTTTAGGGGACAGGCCAAATTCCTTTAGCTTCCTCAGGAAGTAAAGGCGCTGGTGGGCCTTCTTGGCAGTGGACTCTGCTTGGTTGGACCAAGTCAGGTCATTTGTGATATTGAGCCCGAGGAACTTAAAACTTTTGACCTGTTCCACTGCGCACCACCGATGTAAATGAGGTCGTGCGGATCGCTACTCCTTCTGGAGTCAACAACCAATTCCTTCGTCTTGCTGACATTGAGGGATAGATTATTGTCTTTGCACCATGCCTCCAGGTTCTTAATTTCCTCTCTGTACTCAAACTCATCATTACCTGAGATACGGCCTACAATTGTGGTGTCATCAGCAAACTTATATATTGAGTTCGATGGAAACTTGGCTACACAATCATGAGTGTACAGTGAGTACAGCAGGGGTTACATGAGGTGGAAACTAAATAAAATTGGTGTTACATGGTGTAAGCTAATTTAACAATGTGGCTATCTAAGGAAAGAAGTTAATTATAGAAATCAAACAAACTATAGATGCGGGAAGTCTGCGAAAGAAATGAAGGTGCTGGGCACTCTCAGGGGCTAGGTTGTACAGGTGGAGAAGGAGGCAGGCTGATCCAGGCCAATAGTCAGTTTTCAACTTCAGAACGAGATAGGAGAAAGGAGACGTCTCTGACAGAATGTATCTCGCCCAATTTGCTCACAGATTCACTCAGCTGATTTTATTTATTTATTTTACTTTAGTTATTTAGAGATATAGTTCAGTGTGGAATAGGCCTTTCTAGGCCTTAGAGCCACGCCGCCTAGCAACCCCCCCCCACCTCCCGACGACCCTGATTTAATCCTTGCCTAATCACAGGACAATCCACAATGACCAACTAACCTATCAACCGGTACGTCTTTGGACTGTGGGAGGAAACCGGAACACCCGGAGGAAACCCATGCAGTCACGCTGAGGATGTACAAACTCCTTACTGATGGCAGCGGAATTGAACTCTGAACTCCGACGCCCCCCTGCGAGATGTAATAGCGTTGCGCTAACCACTGCTCTACCCGCCTCATAATATATTATCAGGGATCTTACCAGTCCAACTGTTTCCATTGTTACTTTCAGCCAGTTGTGGACTTGCACCCCAAGTGTCTCCGTACATTAATGCTGTTGAGGATCCTGCCGGTAACTGTGTATTGTCCCTCCCACATTGGACCTTTCCAAGTACAACGCCTCACACTTTCCCAGCCTAGACTCCATCTGCCAGCTCCCCATTCATAACTAACTGGTCTGTATCCTGCCAGATCCTTTGACAATCTTCTTCACGGTGCACAGCTCCGTGTCTTGTAACATGTCCACTCACATACATTTTCATCCGGGACATTGACCTCCCCTCGGTGGCCATTTTATTAGGTACACCTGTACACCTGCTCGATAATGCAGATATCTCCTCAGCCAATCATGTGGCGGCAAGTCTATGACTAAAGAAGCACCACTGGGAGCGTCCCGACAAGTTGCATCTCCGTCTGGTACGGGAGCAGCCGAGCATCGGACCGGAAGTCCCTACAAAGGCCTGTGAGGGCTGAGGGGATCACAGAGGTCTCCCTACCGTCCACCGGGGACATTTATCAGGAGTGTTGTGTACACAGGGTCCTTAGTATTATCAAGGATCCCACCCATCCATCCAGCATCCTCTTTGACTTTCTCCCATCAGGCAGGAGACTCCGATGCATAAAGACAAGAACGGTCAGGGTGGGAAACAGTTTCTTCCTCAGGCCATTCGGCTTCTGAACTCCCAGCCTCATCGCATTCAAAGTGTCACTGGTTAATCTGTTCTGTACCTCACAATATCTAATTTATGTACTTTAGTTTGCTATTTATGCATGATTCATCTGTAGATTTTATCCTTACTTTTATAAGTTATTGTGTGTTATGGGTGTTATGTGTACTATTGTGCTTTACACCCTGGTTCAGAGAAACGTTGTCTCACTTCTATATACTATATGGTTACTTATATATGCATATAGTTAAATTACAATAAACTTGGCTTAACTTGACTTAATTCTTACTTTCCTAAGTTATTGTGTGTTATGTTTGTGCTATAAACCCCAATCTGGAGAAACGTTGTCTCCTTTGGCGGTATACATATATATAATTAAATGACAATAAACCTGACGACTTGGTGAAATATAAAGTTAGCAGCCCACCCTTCCCTTGGAGTTAAAATGGTTTCTGGTCGCATGCAATGTTTATCCGAACTCAGTGTGCTCTGTACTTTTTCCCCCATTGGCAGATTCACAAGAGAGTGGAATCTGCTGATAGCCATTTAACACACATTTTACGCACGAGCAGTCCGTGGCCATGGGGCTCGCTCGGAGACTCATAGCCACTCCAGCTTCGAAGTGGTATGGGATTCCGCTGAAATCCACGCATTAGTTTCTTTCCCAGACCATACTACGTCAAGATTTTCAAGTAAAATTACCTTCAAATGGAGGAGAAAGTCTGCCTTTCCCAAAACAAGCAATAATTAATAAATCTGTGCGTTAAAATTAGTTTCAATCAGAATGCACAGATTACGTGGCTGTGGTTTTGACAAACCACATGATTAGAGCTATCATATCGATGGAAAGATCCTTTTTTATTTACCATTGTCCCCAGAAGCACCAAGGTCTAAAGCTCTTTAAAGCCAATGGAATGATTCTGAAGCATGGTCTCTGTCACGGCCTAAGAACAAAGACAAGCAAACAATACACGCTAGCTCCCACAAGACAGTAATTTGTTAATGACTCGATACTCTGTTACATACTGTGAATGCTGGGGTGAGAAGCACTGGCCAGGTCACAGAATCAGAATCAGGTTTAATGTCACCGGCATATGACGTGAAATTTGTTGTCTTTGTCGAAGCAGTACAATGCAATACATAATAGAAACATAGAAAACAGGTGCAGGAGTAGGCTTTTCGGCCCTTCAAGACTGCACCGCCATTCATTACGATCATGGCTGATCATCCAACTCAGAACCCTGTACCTGCCTTCTCTCCATACCCCCTGATCCCTTTAGCCACAAGGGCCATATCTAACTCCCTCTTAAATATAGCCAATGAACTGGCCTCAACTGTTTCCTGTGGCAGAGAATTCCACAGTTTCACCACTCTCTGTGTGAAGAAGTTTTTCCTAATCTCGGTCCTAAAAGGCTTCCCTTTTATCCTCAAACTGTGAGCCCTCGTTCTGGACTTCCCCAACATCGGGAACAATCTTCCTGCATCTAGCCTGTCCAATCTCTTTAGAATTTTATACGTTTCAATCAGATCCCCCCTCAATCTTCTAAATTACAACGAGTATAAGCCTAGTCGATGAAGTCGTTCATCATATGAAAGTCCTGCCATCCCAGGAATCAATCTGGTGAACCATCTTTGTACTCCCTCTATGGCAAGAATGTCTTTCCTCAGATTAAAGGACCAAAACTGCACACAATACTCCAGGTGCGGTCTCACCAAGGCCTTGTACAACTGCAGTAGTACCTCCCTGCTCCTGTACTCGAATCTTCATGCTATAAATGCCAGCGTACCATTCGCCTTTTTCACCGCCTGCTGTACCTGCATGCCCACTTTCAATGACTGGTGTACAATGACAATAATATTAGAAAAAAACAGTGAATTATAGTCAGAATATATATATAATCATTAAATTCAAATTGTGCAAAAATAGAAATTAAAAAGTAGTGAGGTAGAGTTCATAGGTTCAATATCTATTCAGAAATCTGATGGCAGAGGGGAAGATGCTGTTCCTGAATCGCTGAGTGTGTGCATTCAGGCTCCTGTACCTCCTTCCTGATGGTAGCAATGAAAACAAAGCATGTCCTGAGTGGTGGGGGGTCCTTAATGATGGATGCCACCTTTTTGAGGCATCACTCCTTGAAGATGTCCTGGATACTACAGTGGCTAGTAGCCATGATGGAGCTGACTAAGTTTACTACTCTCAGCAGCTTGGTTAACTGAGGAGGATTCACTTGTTCCTTTTCCAAGTAGTGTCAGAGGATTATTTCCAGCTACAGGGGAGAGCAGCCAGACTTTCAGATTAATTTCCCACCTGAACGTTAGGGTGTCCGACAGCAAAACATTCCCTCATCATTGCACTGGAGTCACTGCGCATTTTGTGCTGAAGTTTCTTGATATCTAGAATGCAAAGTTCTGGAGACGTTTAATTGGAACCCTATTTCTGTCATCCAAGGCAGTACATAAATGTATATCCTTTGATATAAAAGCATTTGTTTTGAAATCACATTGAACTTTCTTCACGAAAAGTGAGCAGATGTTATCATTGACAGGATCTAATATCCAAGTAGAACGTTGGAAATTTATTGGCAGGACTTGCACTTATCAAGGAGCTGAAGTTATTAGTTTTATTGTTGGAAAATCAGTTTTCTTTCCAACAATAAAGCTTACAGAATTCATCTTTTACCATTTTCCAAATGCTCAGCTTGGCTCTGGAACAATCCTGACTATATGTGAGATACACTTGGAGATGTGAGGGTAGGGGAAGGGACAAAACATGAGGCAAAAGACAAAAGGTGGTCATAACCTTTCACAAAAGGATATTCGGATTTTGGAAATGAAATTAGAGCGGTGTGGTAGTGTAGTTGTTAGCACAACGTTTCAGAGTACAGAGGACCTGGGTTCAATTCCCGCACCTGTCTGTAAGGAGTTTGTACATTCTCCTCATGACCATGTGGGTTTCCTCCGGGTGCTCTGGTTTCCTCCCACAATCGAAAGATGAACCAGTGGGTAGGTTAATTGGTCACTGTAAACTGTAAAGTAAATTGAGGGAAATTGTTGGGCAGTGTGGCTTGAATGGCTGGAAGGGTTTCAATAAAAATCATTTAAAAATTATGTTATAATTTAAACTTGTCCATACTAGCTAGCATCACTGCTGCAAAGACCCAACATAAGTGCATCTCTTTACTTGAATAACCAAACCAACTCAATTCAAAGGTTCAAAGGTTAAATTTTTTTATCAACATATGTACTCAGAATACAACTCTGATATTTGTCTTCTCCAGATAGCCACGAAATACAGAAAAACCATGGGAGTTGAAAGGAAAATGGGAGTTGTTGAAAGGAAAGAGATCAACCCCCCCAAACGAAATAGAAAAAGAAACAAAACTCATAAACCCCTAATCCACAAGAACCTTCCACGCAAAAAAAACCTTCCCCTCACTCACACACAAAAATCTAACCAACAAGAACATCAGACCCCAAAATCAACCAACAACTCCCGCATCCAAAAAAAGTAACTTGTTGCCCAACTGCCAGTCGGCAACAAGAGAGAAAACGCAGACAAACTGAAGGAGACCGATATAAACTACAGTCCACACCAATAATTACATCTTGGAATTTCAAAAACATCCTCCGTCAGCATCGGGGAGAGTGACAGCTTGAAATCAGTCCTTCCGTGGGGCCTTCATCCGCTGATATGCGGCCTCCCGACCGCTGCCAAATACTAATTAAAACCGAGAAAGCACTTTGAACTAAACTAAAAATAAAAACTAAACAACTCAAGTCTTCCGTAACCAAAAAGGGCAGGAACATACGACTGTCTGGAACTCCCTCAACCATCAGGGTCTTGAATAAAAGGGGATAACTACACTCCCCCACCCCATCATTGAAGTGTTTCTACAACCAATGATCTCACTTCAAGCACTCTTCATCTCATTATCTCATGTTCTCATTATTTACTGTTATTTATTTATATTTGCATTTGAACAGAATGTTGCCTTCTGCACTCTGGTTGATCTGTCAATGGTCCTGTTATAGTTACTGCTCTAGATTTGCTGAGTATAATCACAAGAAAATTAATCTCATATGACATATTAGATTATTAGATTAGATTATGAGGACACGCAGTCCTCTTTTATTTTCATTTAGTAACGCATGCATTAAGAAATGATACAATATTCCTCCGGTGTGATATCACAAAACACAGGACAGATCAAGACTGAAAAACTAACAAAAACCACATAATTATAACATATAGTTACGACAGTGCAACAATACCATAACTTGATGAAGAACAGGCCGTGGGCACAGTAAAAAAGTTCAAAGTCTCTCGAAAGTCCCACATCTCATGCAGACGGGAGAAGGAAGAAAATTCTCCCTGCCATGCCCGACCACAGTCTGACTCTGAGTCGTCCGAAAACTTCGAGCTCTGATCAGCCCTCTGACACCGAGTACCGAGCACCATCTCTGCCGAACGCTTCGCCCCAGCCTTGGACACCAGCAGCAGGCAAAGCCAGGGATTTTGGGGCCTTCCCTCCGGAGATTCTCAATCGCACAGTAACAACGGCAGCGAAACCAGGCATTTCAGAAATTATAAATGAAATATACATGCTCTGATAATAAAATTTTGCTTTGAACTTGAATGAGTGAGGTTCCATGGAAGTAAAGTCCTGGCCTGAGTAACCTCTCCTTATAAAACATAGAAACATAGAAAACCTACAGCACAATACAGGCCCTTCGGCCCACAAAGCTGTGCTGAACTTGTCCTTACCCTAGAACTACCTAGACTCACCCATAGCCCTCTATTTTTCTAAACCATGTATCCATTCAGGTGTCTCTTAAAAGACCCTATCGTTTCCACCTCCACCACCTCCGCTGGCAGCCCATTCCATGCATTCACCACTCTCTGCATCAAAAATGTGCCCCTGACATCTCCTCTGTACCTATTTCCAAGCACCTTAAAAATATGCCCTCTCGTGCTAGCCATTTCAGCCCTGGGAAAAAAGCCTCTGACTATCCACATGATCAATGCCTCTCATTATCTTGTATACCTCTATCACCTCTCATCCTCAGTCGCTCCAAGGAGAAAAGGCCGAGTTCACTCAAGCTATTCTCATAAGGCATGCTCCCCAATCCAGTATAACTCAGGCCTCCTGGTAAATCTTTTCCACACTCTTTCCTGTAACGGTGTGACCAAATCTGTGCACAGTACTCCGAGTGAGGCTGCGCCAATGTCTTGTACAACTGCAGATTAACCTCCCAACTCCTGTACTCAGTGCCCTGGCTGATGAGAGCTAGGGTGCCAAACGCCTTCTGCATCACCCTGTTTATGATGCCACTTTCAGTGAACTATGAACTCACCTCACCAGGCTCAAGAACAGTTACTACCCCTCGGCCATCAGGCACTTGAATGAAAGGGTATAACTACACTCACTTGCCCTATCATTGAAATGCTCCCACAACAAATGATCTCATCTTAAGGACTTTTTACCTCGTTTTTTTATTGCCACTTATTTATATTTGCATTTGCAGAGTTTGTTGCCTTCTGCACTCTGGTTGATCTTTCATTGATCCTGTTATAGTTACTATTCTATAGATTTGTTGAGTATGCCCGCAGGAAAATGAATCTCAGGGTTGTATATGGTGACATGTATGTGCCCTCTTAATAACATTTTGCTTTGAACTTTGAATGAGGTCAGGAAAATTCTCCAGAAATAGCAAAATTATTTTATTTTAATTCAATACTAGGATCTGGGCATCACTGGTAAATTCAGCACTTATTGATCATCCCTAGTTCCCTTTGAGGAAGTGGTGGTGAGCTGACCTGATCATGAAGGGTCAGTGATATATAGATTAGATTAGATTATGAGGACACGCAGTCCTCTTTTATTGTCACTTAGTAATGCATGCATTAAGAAATGATACAATTTGTTCCTCCAGAATGATATCACAGAAACACAAGACAAACCAAAACTAAAAAAAAACTGACAGAAACCACATAATTATAACATATAGTTGCAACAGTGCGAAGCAATACCGTAATTTGATAGAGAACAGGCCATGGGCACGGTAAAGAAAGTCTCAAAGTCTCTTGAAAGTCCCATCATCTCACACAGACGGTAGAAGGGAGAAACTCTCCCTGCCATGAGCTTCCAGCGCCGCAAACTTGCCGATGCAGCATCCTGGAAGCACCCGACCACAGTCCGACTCTGAGTCCGTCCGAAAACTTCGAGCCTCCGACCAGCTCTCCGACACCGAGCACCAAGCACCATCTCTGCCGAGTGCTTCGACCCCAGCCCCGGCAACAGGCAATAGGCAAAGCCGAGGATTTGGGTCCTTCCCCTCCGGAGATCCTCGATCGCACAGTAGCAGCGGCAGCGAAGTGGGCATTTCAGAAGTTTCTACAGATGTTCCTCTATGCTTCTCACGGCTGTCTCCATCAAATCAGGATTGTGCACAGCTTCCTACTTCACAAATATGATATCAATTCGGAGCGGCTGCGCAGGCTGCGTCGCGCCGCCATCTTCTCCTCCCCCAATTAGTACTTCCAATTAAGATAGTGCAGAGCTTCAGACATATAACACAGAATTTAGAACAGTACAGCACGGAAGAGACCTTTTGGCCTACAAGGCTGTGTAAAAGTAATTAAGCTAATGGAACCTAATGAAACCAATCCCTTCCGCCTGCATACAGTTCATATCCCACCATTCTCCACATATTCATGTGCTAAGGAAAATGCAATGCTAGCATTCATTTCAAGAGGTCTTAAATACAAGAGCAGGAATACAAGATGCTGAGGCTTTATAAGGCACTGGCGAGGCCTCACCTTGAGTATTTTGAACAGTTCTGGGCTCCTCATCTAGGAAAAGATGTGCTGGCATTGGAGAGGGTTCAGAGGAGATCCACAAGGATGATTCTGGGAATAAAAGGCTTATCATATGAGGAATATTTGACAGCTCTGGATCTGTACTTGCTGGAATTTAGAGAGATGAGGGGGGATCTCATTGAAATCTTTCCAATGTTGAAAGGTCTGGACAGAGTAGATGTGGAAAGGATGTTTCTAGGACAAGAGAGCGTAGCCTCAGGATAGAGGGGCGTCCATTTAAAGCAGAGATGCAGAGAAACTTCTTCAGACAGAGGATGGCGAATCTGTGGAATTTATTACCACAGGCAGTTGAGGAGGCTAGGTAGTTGGGTGTATTTAAGGCAGAGCTTGATAGGTTCTTGATTGGACATGGTATCAAAGGCTGCGGGGAGAAGGCCAGGAATGGAGCTGAGGAGGGAAACCAAAAGGGTCAGACTTAATGCGCCAAATGACCTCATTATACTCCTATGTCTGATGGTCTCATCTAAGAGCCATCTAAGCACCTTTATCATATCAGCCTCCTTGACAGCACATTTCTGGTACCTACCATTCCCTTTGTAAAAATCTTGGTCCGCATATCTCCTTTTCTCACCCTAAGTGCAGGCCTGATATTATTAGACAATCCACCCTTGGGAAAAAGAAAGCATACAAGCTGTCTATTCCATCTGTCCCATTCATAACTTTATAAACTTCTATCAGCCTCCATCTCTCCAGAGGTACAAGCCCAAGATTGTCTAACGTCTCCTTGTAGAACATAGAAATCTACAGCACATTACAGGCCCTTGGGCCCACGACGTTGTGCTGACCATGTAACCTACTCTAGAAACTGCCTAGAATTTCCACATAGACCTCTATTTTTCTAAGTTCCAGGTACCTACCTACGAGTCTCTTAAAAGACCCTATTGTATCTGCCTCTAGTCTAAAAACAGAAGTTACACATTCTAACTATTCATTAAAATCCATAATTCCATTGGACTTTTGTATTTTACTCACTAGTTTCTTATACTGTTGGAAAAAAAATGAAGGATTTCCTTCCTTCTTGCACCTGTTCTTCATTTCCACCACCGTCGTCGGCAGTGCATTCCACACACCCACCACTCTGTTAAGAATTTTCCCTGACATCCTTTCTGTACCTGCTTCCAAGCACCTTAAAACTATGCACTCGTGTTAGCCATTTCAGCCCTGGGAAAAAGCCTCTGGCTATCCACACGATCAATGCCTCTCATTATCTTGTACACCTCAATCAGGTCACCTCTCATCCTCCGTCACTCCAAGGAGAAAAGGTCAAGTTCACTCAACCTATTCTCATAAGGCATGCTCCCCAATCCACGCAACATCCTTGTAAGTCTCCTCCGCACTCTTTCCATGGTATCCACATCCTTTCTGAATATAATACTCCAAGTCGAGTCTGACTAAGGTCTCATATAGCTGTAACAATACCTCACGGCTCTTGAACCCAATCCCACAGTTGATGAAGACCAACACACCAAACATCTTAACACTGTCAACCCCCGTAGCAGCTTTGAGTGTCCTATGGACATGGACCCTAAGATCTCTCTGATCTTCCACACAAGTCCACACACACACACACAAATATACACCGACATTTACACACATATTTGCACATGCATACATATATGCACTCATTTATACATATATACATGCGTATAAATACACATAAACAGATACACATATATGCACATATACATATTTACGCATAAGCACTTATGCATGCACATGCACTCATATATGCATGTAAACACATATTTACACACAGATATATACATATCTACATACACATATAATCACACATACATACTCATTTATAGCTCATGCCCTCTAATCCAGGCAGAATCTGGTAAATCTCTTCTGCACCCTCTCTTCGCCTTCTCATCCTTTCCTACAATGGGGGTGTAATACCCTGGTTCACAAGATTCATATTTTTTTCTCTTTTGTGCTTTTCTGTTCTCTGTGTAATCTGCTTGTCTGGGTTACTGTGGAAGATAAGAGAGAGGAGAAATGTGTGCCATCCGACGGGGTTGGCACGAAATGCTGGAGGAACTCAGCAGGCCAGGCAGCATCTATGGTAAAAGAGGAAACAGTCGACATTTCGGGCCCACTGTATCATTTGGCATTCTTCTGCACAATCCACACCACCACCACTCTTTGTATCATCTGCAACAGCAGAGGTACCAGTGTGGATCCCTGCAGACCTCCAGCCAGAATAAGTCCCATCAGCCACTGTTGTGTTTAGCATTGAGGGGGATGGTGCAGAGCATACCAAGGTGGCAGCATGCAGGAAATCCCACTGAACTTCATCGATAACCCTGCTTGTACAGTATGTGAACTCCTCCCTTGTGGGAGTGGTATAGGAATAACACTATTAATAACCACTGCATCTCCCCTTCTTGAGAAAAAAGAAAAACAAGTTATGTACCTCTTGTCTGTAGAACTGCATTAAAATTATAGTCATTAAAATTGAGCAAATCAGCTCACTTTACCCATAGCACGTAACTTATGCTCCTAACATAAACATAAGAAAATTGCCAACATTATAAGTGTCTTTCTCTTTTCTTTCAATGGTCTCTGGATACTTTCCATAAATATATGTAAACAACAGTCTTACTGTAAATTCTTGCTTATTGGGGACCCCACTGTGGCACCATCTTATCGAAGATCAACCACTTTGGACCACACATTGTGTTTGGTATTGAGGGATGGTGCAGAGGACACCATGACACCAGCACGCAGGATATTCAAACTGAACTTTATTGACAATGCCGGTTGTACAATATGTGAGCCCCTCTCATGTGGGAGTGACTAACCCAGTAGCATAGTAACTACCACAGCAGCCACTACCCTCTGCTTTCTACAGGGAGGTAATTCTGAATCCAAATGGCCAATTCACATGAAATTCATGCATCTTGATCTTCTGGATGAAAAATACCATGAGGGACCTTGTCAAATGTCTTACTAAACTCATGTGGACAACATCCACCACTCCACTGTCTTTATCAAAAACCTTTATCACCTCCTTGAAAATCTCGGCAAAAACAAAGCTATGGTTACTGACCCTAATTAAGGCAACATCCTTGTAAATCTTCTCTGCAACATCCTTGTCAATCTCCTCTGCACCCTTTCTATAGTTTCCACATCCTCCCTGTAGTGAGGTGACCAGAACTGAGCACAGTTCTCCAAGTGGGGTCTGCCCAGGGTCAGACTTTATACTTTATTGTTGCCAAACAATTGATACTAGAACGTACAATCATCACAGCGATATTTGATTCTGCGCTTCCCACTCCCTGGATTACAAATATTAAATATTAAAAATAGTAAAAATTAGTGAATATTAAAAACTTAAATTATAAATCATAAATAGAAAATAGAAAAATGGAAAGTAAGGTAGTGCAAAAAAACCGAGAGGCAGGTCCGGGTATTTGGAGGCTACGGCCCAGATCCAGGTCAAGATCCGTTCAGCAGTCTTATCACAGTTGGAAAGAAGCTGTTCCCAAATCTGGCCATATGAGTCTTCAAGCTCCTGAGCCTTCTCCCGGAGGGAAGAGGGATGAAAAGTGTGTTGGCTGGGTGGGTCGTGTCCTTGATTGTCCTGTCAGCACTGCTCCGACAGCGTGCGGTGTAAAGTGAGTTCAAGGATGGAAGCTTGGTTTGTGTGATGTGCTGCGCCGTGTTCACGATCTTCTGCAGCTTCTTTTGGTCTTGGACAGGACAACTTCCATACCAGGTTGTGATGCACCCTAGAAGAATGCTTTCTACGGTGCATCTATAAAAATTAGTGAGGGTTTTAGGCGACAGACCAAATTTCTTTAGTTTTCTCAGGAAGTATAGGCTCTGGTGGGCCTTCTTGGCAGTGAACTCTGCTTGGTTGGACCAAGTCAGGTCATTTGTGATATTGACCCCGAGGACCTTAAAGCTTTTGACCTGTTCCACTGCGCATCACCGATATAAATTGGGTCGTGCGGTCCGCTACTCCTTCTGAAGTCAACAACCAATTCCTTTGTCTTGCTGACATTGAGGGATAGGTTATTGTCTTCGCACCATGCCACCAGGTTCTTAATTTCCTCTCCGTACTCAAACTCATCATTACCCAAGATACAGCCTACAATTGTTGTGTCAGTATTTTTCCAATTACTTTTCTTCAACCAAGGATCAATGTCAGCTATTCTCCAGTCCTCTGGGACCTTGCCTGTGGCTAGACACATAAACTGGTAATTGACTATGACTAAATAGTAGATTTCATGTTCCCTTTTGGAAAATTCATAAAATAGTAGCAGTCCTGTCAACGAATCAAGGGTCTGAACAACAACTGAGCCTCTTGACCATGTCTGCATGCTTTTATGCATTGAGTTGCTGCCACATGATTGGCTGATTAGATATTTGCCATCCCTCCGATTTCTGCTTTCCGCAGGGATCACTCCCTGTGTGACTCTCTTGTCCATTCGTCCCTCCCCACTGATCTCCCTCTTGGCACTTATCCTTGCAAGCGGAACGAGTGCTACATCTGCCCCTACACCTCCCCCCTCACAGCCATTCAAGGCCCCAAACAATCCTTCTAGGTGAGGGGACACTTCATCTGTGAGTCTGTTGGGGTCATCTATTGCATCCAATGCTCCTGGTGTAGCCTCCTGTATATCGGTGAGACCCAATGTAGATTGGGAGACCGCTTCGCCGAGCACCTATACTCCATCTGCCAAGAAATGCAGGATCTCCCGGTAGCCGGCCCATTTTAATTCCACTTCCCAATCCCATTCCGACATGGCTTACTCAAATGTTGTAATGAAGCCACACTCAAGTTGGAGGAGCAACAGCTTATATTCCATCTGGGTAGCCTCCAAACTGATGGCATGAACATTGGTTTCTCAAACTCCCGGTACTGTCCCTCGCCATTAATCATTCCCCATCCTCCTCTCCCACCCTATCTCCCTACCTGCCCATCACCTCCTTCTGGTGCTCTTCCCCCTTCCCCTTCTTCCATGGTCTTCCGTCCTCTCCTGTCAGTTTCCCCCTTCTCCAGCCCTGTATCTCTTCTCAGACTTTCCAGCTCTTTACTTCACCCCTCCCCCTCTCTCCGTTTCACCTTTCACCTCCTACCTTGTACTTCTTCCTCCCCTCCCCCCACCTTCTTAACCTGACGTCTCAACTTTTTTCTCCAGTCCTGATGAAGTGTCTTGGCCCGAAATGTTGACAGCTTAGTCTTTTCCATAGATGCTGGCTGACCTGCTGAGTTCCCCCAGTATTCTGTATCTGCTCACTTTCGGAAGCCTGGATGACAGAGTTTCAGAAGTGGGGTAGAACACGCAGCTGCTACTGTACGAGTTGTTTACTGTTGCTGGCTGGGGAATGAAAACAGCAAGTGACGATACTTCTGGGAGTGTGCTGCCTTGTTGACCCGATGCAGATCTGACCCGACCTGAGAGATCACACTACTGCAGCAGAGCAGCAGCAAGGAAACACAAAGCACTTCCCTCTCTTCAAAAAGAGACCAGCATGGACACCGATTAAACCAGAAATTTGGATCAAGCACGATTGTTTTACAAATTCCTCCGACAGGACCACAACCTTAAGGTAGGGCTTGGAGGCTTGCCTGCCTCAATGACCCGGAGAGAGCTATGATGGCTGGAGTCAGGACTGTATGTAATGAACCAAAGCCCTGTGCTTTGGCTCTTGGTGGGGTCACCCATGCCGAACAGGTCAGAGGGTAGAGGCCAGACTAAGAGTGGTCCACCAGTCCTCCAGCTTCAGGGGTTCAGCTCAGAGCCAACAACCCCGACTGGTACAACAAAACATTTATGGGAACAGCAATGAAGAATCCTTCTCCATCTGAGTGTGACGGTATTCCTGAGTCTCCACCCGGGACCTGTATGACTGACAGTCGTGAAAACCGAGAGGAAGCTATTGACATGATGAAAGGAGCCCTGAACACCACCAGAGATGGAGGACCTTCATTGCCAATGGTATAACAAGCCTTAAGTAATTTTAAAAAGCTATCTCTTCATTCCTTTCAGCCCATATTTATTATTGTTTCTAGGACAAAAATCAGAGAATGATGAATAATCAACGCAATTACATTTGGTACAAGATAAAAGTGGGAATGCTTTGTTTATGGAGATTGTGGTTGGACTAATTTCTATGTAAATTTGCCAAGACTAAACTAACATTTAACATTACTGTGTTTATGCCCTCTCTGACCTAGGGATTAGTTGCAGGGCAAGCCAATGATTGCTTATTATCCTCTTGAATCACAGGCTTTTATGTGGCACTAATACAATTTTATTTCTGTACGTCCAGGATGCATTTAGTGATAATCCTTTTAAAAGGAACAAGAAGATTTTTTTTTTCAACTGCATGCATCTCCACATGTTTCTAATTCAAAGTAACTGTTGTGTGCTTCTGCCAGTTAATATTATCACGAAAGTTAAAGAAACAATCAAACCGAAAGGCATTTGAGGTTTGAGAATGGCTTAAGGAGAAAGAAAGTATAAATCTTGTGATTTCAATCTGTAGTTCTGTAATTTGCCGGATTGTGTTTTGTCAAGAAATATGACACCATGAGGGTAACAGATACTCAGCAATATTCTTAAGTGTTCAATTAGCACTGCTCAGTGATCGCTCGGCCAGCTAAAAATGATGGAAATCATGGTTGATTAAAGGTAGAGGTTAGTAGTTGATCTTGATATTTATTGCTTAATTAAGTTATCATTATTATTATTATTATTTGCCAGCCGGTGTTGTTATGGCGTCAGCACCAGACTCCGAGGCAAACAGTCCCAAATTCGACTCCAGCCAGCTCCTTGCACGCTGTCCACCCGTGTCGAACTAGCAAATCGGCCTCGTAAAAAAAATCAGTCAATTGCTATGGGAACGTCAAAAATGCTGCCCGATGCACCACAAGGCACGAGAAGGAAAAGGAATTATTTCTTTTTGTATTTGCAGTTTCTTGTCCTTTGTACATTGGTTGTTTTCCTGTCCCGTTGGGCGTAGTCTGTCATTGATTCTATTGTGTTTCTTGTATTTACTGTGAATGCCCGCAAGAAAATGAATCTCATGTGTACTTTGATAATAAATTTACTTTGAGCTTTGCAAATGTTTTTATTTCAATTCTTCACGTCCTGCGCTTGGTTCTGTGACGCAATATGTATTCCTGGCCTTGAACATGATGCCCCCATGAGTGATGCAAGTTCTTACTTATGACCAATGTACATCCTTCCTCAATCACACTGAAGAATGATTCTTCTTTCTTTAAAGAAAAAGTATTTTATATCTGTCATCCACATTCATCATAATCATCATCATGTGCCATGACATAATGGCTGACGAAGGGTACAGGACGCGTATGAGCAGCAATGCAAATAGGCAATAGTCAATACCATTCATTCATAATGTGCCATCTCGTATGACATCATCATTATGTGCTGTGTCATATGACATTAACATTATGTGCTGTGTCATATGACATCATCACTATGTGCTGTGTCAGATGATGTGGGCGATCATGGTCTTTCCACGACCATGATTATCCTTGGCAAATTTTTCTGCAGAACTGGTTTGCCATTGCCTTCTTCTAGGCAGTGTTTTTACAAGACGGGGTGACTCCAGCCATTATCGATACTCTTCAGAGATTGTCTGCCTGGTATCAGTGGTCGCATCACCAGGACTTGTGATATACACCGGCTGTTCATATGACCATCTGCCACCTGCTCCCATGGCTTCACGTAACCCTGATCGGGGCGGGGGGGGGGTTGGAGAGGGGGGTGCTACACCTTGTCCGAGGATGACACTTCCTTTAGTAAAGACGTATCCCCAACCCGCCACCCAAATAATCAATACCACATGACTCAAAAACCCAACAGGATCACTTTGTTGAGTACAATAAAAAGAAAAATCGGCTAATATTTATAAATGCTTACAATTCCATATTCCCAATATAGATGCTGCCTGGCCTGCTGAGTTTGTGTGCGTTGTGCATGTTCCCAATATCGATCTATTTTTCAGTATCACAATGGCATGCAAGGCACTCCTGCTATCATCTGCCAGACATGCATCACCAGCCAAGTTCATGCTGAGGCCCTGACCAAAACAGGTAGCATGCACTTTGCAACACACGCAAAATGCTGGAGGATCTCAGCAGGCCAGGCAGCCATCTATGCAATAGAGTAAACAGTCGACATTTTGGGCCGAGCCCCTTCATCCCGGGTAGAAAAGAGAGATGAGAAGTCCGAGTAAGAAGGTGGGGGGAGGAGAGGAAGAAGTACAAGGTGGTAGATGATAGGTGAAACCGGGGGGGGTGGCGGTGGGGGTTGAAGTAAAGAGCTGGGAAGTCGATTGGTGAAAGAGATAAAGGGCTGGAGGATGGTTGAATCTGATAGGAGAGGTCAGACGCCATGAAGGAAAGGGAAGCGAGAAGTGATGGACAGGTAAGGAGATAAGGTGACAGAGGGAAGGGGAATGGGGAATGATGAAGGGGAGGGGGGGTGGAATTTATTAGAAGTTTGAGAAACCGAGGTACTTCCTGTTACATATTGTATAGAGCAAGAAAGACGACAGAGCAGCATGATTAAATGTTTTTACTAAGTCATGTTAATAATGGTACACACTGGGCAACTTACAGAGCGGGAGCGACAAACTGGGATAAAAACATGCACAATCAAAAACCCATGCCTAAACGCCTCCCTTATGTAGGAAATCCGATCAATTCTCCACACATTCAAGCAGATGCATGTGCGCTTGCCAATTCTCACAGTCGATCAGATATTGATCTACTACATCATAAACACCCAGCATGTTGAGCCCAACGGAAAGAAAAACTGGATAATATTTATAAATGATTACAATTCAATATCCCTGTTATATATTGGACACAATAGGGTCTCTCAAGAGCCTCTTAGATAGGTATATGGAGCTTAGAAAAATAGAGGCCTATGCACTAGGGAAATTCTAGGCAGTCTCTAGAGTACGTTTCATGGTCAGCACAACATTGTGGGCCGAAGGGCCTGTAATATGCTAGAAATTTCTATGTTCTATATTCTAGATCCATTTTTCTGTATGTAATGATTTTATAGGGTGCTGTAAGGTGCTCCTTCCCTCTGCTGGCCTACAGGTCACTCTTGGGCAAGGTGTAACACCTGTTTAGCCTCCCCCGCCCCTCAATCAGGGTCATGTGAAGCCACGGGAGCAGGTGGTGGATGGTCGTACGAGCAGCCGGTGCAGATCACAAGTCCTGGTTATGCGACCACTGACGCCAGGCAGACAATCTCTGAAGAGCGCTCATAATGGCTGGGGTCACCCGTCTTGTAAAGACATTGCCCAGAAGAAGGCAATGGCAAATCACCCCTATGGTATTTGCCTCTTCTACCAACCCACCGCTACCCTGCAGGTTACCCTTGGGCAAGATGTGACACCTGTTTAACACCCCCCACCCCCCCCCCACCCGATTTGGGTCACATGAAGCCATGGGAGCAGCTGTTGATGCCATGACTTGTCTATATCACAAGTCCTGGTTAAGCGACTACTGACACCAGGCAGACAATCTCTGAAGAGCATTGATAATGGCTGGGGTCACCCGTCTCGTGAAGACACTGCCCAGAAGAAGGCAATGGCAAACCACTTCTATAGAAGAATTTGCCAAGAGCAATCATGGTGTTGGAAAGACCATGATCGCCCACGTCATGTGACACGACACATAATGATGATGTCATATGACACAACACATAATGATGATGTCATATGATACGGCTCATAATGACAATGATGAATGATTGCATACAAAGTATCCATGTTACCTTCTGCCAGACATGCATCATTTGCCAATTTAAAGCTGAGGCCCCGACCAAAACAGGCAGAATGTACTTTGCATATTCAGCTGGGGTCCAAACATCTGCTCAAGGCAAAGTGTGTAAAACTGGAGCTCTCTCTATTGAACTGACACAGGGTTAGGTGTTCTCAGGAGGATATAGAATGCCAGTTTAAAAAAAAATCTTTGCAGTCTACCGAACAGAAAACATTTAAAGAACAGCTCTATATATTGGCTCAGGGAGCACTTTATTAGTTTTAAGATAGTGATGGAAAGGTTAGGACGTATCCACAGGGTCTATCAGAAGCCTGTTTGAAAGGAAAGGAATGAATGGCCAGCAGGAGGCTTTTAACAGTACTTTATCAGGTGTCGGGGAGCAGCGTATTCCTCTTAACAACGAAGAGTAAATCTGACAAGTTTAGGGAGCCTTGGCTGAGGAGAGGTATTGAGGGTCTGATCGAGAAAAATAAGGAAGCATATGTTGGGCCTAGTAGGTCAGGATCGAGAGAACTATTCAATAATTATCATAAGATTAAGAATGCTCTTAATAGGGAAGTAAGGAGAGCAAAGCAAAGGACAGAGAAGGAGAATCCCAAGATTTTCTGTAGGTATATTAAGAGTAAAAACAATGGCAAGTAGAGAGTAGGTCCCTTCAGAGGTCGATAAGGACCACCTATGACCTGAGCTGCAGGAGTTGGGTGGGATTTTTAATAAATATCTCTCCTTGGTGTTTACACAGACCGAGGTTGTGGGCCTGCAGCCTCCGGGTCTACGGACTCAATTTGGTTCGGAATGCTGCTGCTTGCGTTTACTGTTTGTATGATTAGTGTTTTTCTTTCTTTCTTTCTCTGTGTGTTGGGCGTTGGTCTTTTTTTAAAATTGGGTTCTTTCGGGTTTCCTGTTTCACGGCTGCCTGTAAGCAGAGGAATCTCAAGGTTGTATAATTTATATGCACTTTGATAATAAATGTACTTTGAATCTTTGAATCAAGATGGAACGGTTGTTCGACTTAAATTTCATCTGCCGCTTCTTGGCCCAGTTGTGCCAAATCCTGTTGTAATCAGCCTGACCTCAGTTAAGCATCCCACTCCAATGAATAACGTCTAAAGGAGACATTCTGTGACCACAGGCTGCAGGGTTTGCCAACATGTGGGTTTTGGATGAGGACTGGCAAATTTCCAGCAGCCCACTCAGATTCCTGGAGGTGACCAGTTGCAACATGCATAGGTCATTCATTTCCCAGTCGTTGGTATTCCTGGGGACCATCATAATGCCAGAACTAATCAGGCACACAATTATCGTGGCTGCGCGAAAAAGCTGAAAGCTCCCTCCTCCACCAAATACGTTTCATGAATTTTGAAAGTATTTTCATCCTTTGGCGTGGAGCTAAAAATGGCACCAGAGGGTGAATTCTCCCAGGTCATCAGTGGAACAGTAAAATTCTTCTTCTTCTAATGCCTCTTTACCCCTTTCAAGGTGGCTGGAGTCCTGTCAGAGTCTGTGATCTGCAAATGCACTCAGCCTGCGGATCTTCACAGCGGCGCACTCTTGTTCTTGGAGCTCGCCGATCGGCCACTTTTCCGATATCTCCAGGAGTGGCCGGAAAGACGGCACTTTCGGGGCGCGGCCTAATGCGGCCCTGTGGACCCAGTTTTTCTGCCTACTTCGTGAACTAAAGTGTCGAGGGGAGCGAGAAGATCAAGACAGAGTTGGAGGTCTCTTGCAGTTGGCTGATCGTTCTCTCTCTCTCTCCCAATGCTGAGTGAGAGTTTGCAACTGATCTTTGAGTTGGGGGAAACTCGGAATAAAAGTGGTGCTGCAGACTGCGACATCGAAACCGTGACTGTTTGTGTCCCTTCTCGCTGTGGAAGGAGTGATATCTGTCTCTTCCTTGTTAGTGAGAGAGAGAGAGAGAGAGAGAGAGAGAGAGAGAGCCTGACAGATGTTGAACTGTTAGGATGAGCAGTTAGTTTTTGATGGACTGTAGACCACGGTCTCTATTTGGGGGCTTTGCTGTTGCTGGCATGGGGGGGTTTGGTGGGAAAGTTGATGCTATCCGCTAGAATATGTTGGGGGAGGGTTGATTCTGCTTGTGGCTGCTTGTTTGTGGGAGGGGGATAGGGGGCTTTGGGGTTCTTTCAGTCATTCTAGGGGTTTTTTCCTTCTCTTTCAAGGACGTCTGCGGAGAGTAGGGATTTCAGGCTGTCACTCCTGGCATTTGTGCGCCAGCGTCCCCCGGAAGTGAGGAGAAAGAGCGTTAGCGAGAGTCTCGCAATGTTTCTCGGCGACGTACCCTTCACGGTTGGAGGTGTGAGCGTTGGAAAAGTAGAGTGAGAGGCCGATTCGGAACACAAGTTGGGAGACTGATAGGGGTTTGGTGGTTCACGTTGTGTGTGGAGGCATGCACTGGCTGATGGAGGAGTCTGCTAGCTCCAGCTACATGGCAGAGGTCATTAGATTTCTGAAACCAGATTCATCGAACGTTACCTCCGTCCCAGCTTTCCCTTTGCAATTTGCCCTTCAATCCAATTTATTCTCTGGCAAGTTTCCACAGATGTTTGGCTGGGAGCATTCTAACTGGTTACATCACCACCTGGGTGAGGAGGGTCCAAT
The DNA here is from genome assembly GCF_030028105.1 of Mobula birostris. Classification (NCBI taxonomy): domain Eukaryota; kingdom Metazoa; phylum Chordata; class Chondrichthyes; order Myliobatiformes; family Myliobatidae; genus Mobula; species Mobula birostris. The sequence goes on from NC_092379.1 coordinate 15,495,623, forward strand.
GCACAGAGGATTGTAGCCTTAACCTCCTCACTACCCAAAGGTGGAGCCCCAAGCGGGCAATATCCATCATTAAGGACACCCCGCCCCCCCCCCCACCTAGGATGTGCCCTTTTCTCATCACTACCATCGGGGAGGAGGTACAGGAGTCTGAAGACCCACACTCAGTGTTTTGGGAACAGCTTCTTCCCCTCTGCCGTCAGATTCCTGAACGGTCCATGAACCCACAAACACTACCTCACAATTCCTCTTTTTCACTATTTATTTCCACGTTCTTATTGTAACTTACAGCAACATCTTATGTCTTGCACTGTGTCGCCGCCGCAAAGCAGCAAATTTTCATGAATGACACACGCCAGGGTCCATAAACCTGGTGCAGATATCAGGGGCTTGCTGAGTCCCCAGGCATTTGGATCTTGTCGACCGAACTCCTGAGCCTTCCACTTAGATTCCCAGTTCAATGCTGAATGCACCTTGGACCCTGCAAGAGCTTTCTGTAGTGGTCAGTTTATAGTTCATCTTTCAGGCATGAGCCAAAGTCCTGCAACTGGTTATCGTATTGAAGACAACAGCACCAACAGCAAAGCTTAAACGATGCAATTACTGCATGGGGTGTGTGCGTGTGGCCCTGGGACAAATGAGCAAGTGCCTCTCTTGCACGGCTACCCTAGCACCCAAATTTGTAGACGTTGCTTCCAAAGTCATTGCACCCCTATAAGATTAATATCATTCTTATATAACCTTATGAGGTGGGTTAGATAGCCGGCATCTTTTTCCCGACTGTAGATTTCAGCAGAGGGAAACCAGAAGTCCAGGAGCCAGTCCTCGTTGGAGGATCAGAGGTGGCGAGGGTCAGCGACTTTCAGCGGACCTGTCCTGGACCCAGCACACGGGCGCAATTACGAGGAAAGCACGGCAGTGCTTCTACTTCCTTTGGAGTCCGCGGAGATTTGTCGTGACACTTAAAGCCTTGACAAACTTCTATAGACGTGCAGTGGGCAGTGTATCGACTGGCCGCAGCACGGCCTGGTATGGGTGCGACGATGTCTTCCAACGGAGTGGACTCAGCCCGGTATATGATGGGCAAGGTCCTCCCAAGCATTGAGCACGCCTACATGATATGCTGTCATAGGAAAGCAGCATCAATCATCAGTGACCCCCAACCCAGTACACAGGTCATGCTGTCTTCTCACTGTACCAAGAAGGTACAGGAGCCTCAGGACTCACACCACCAAGTCCAAGAACAGTTACTACCTCTCAACCATCAGGCTCTTGAACAAAGCTTAGATTCAAAGCTCAGATGGAGCTTAGTAAAATAGAGGGCTATAGGTAAGCCTAGTAACTTCTAAGGTAGGGACATGTTCAGCACAACTTTGTAGGCCGAGGGGCCTGTATTGTGCTGTAGGTTTTCTATGTTTCTATGTTTCTATAAAGGGATAACTACATTCACTTGCCCATCCATTGAGATGTTCCCACAACCAATGCTCTCACTTTAAGGACACTTTATCTCAATTTCTTGTTATTTCTTGCTATTTATTTATATTTGCATTTGCACAGTTTGATGTCTTCTGCACTCTGGCTGATCTTTCATTGATCCTGTTATAGTTACTATTCTATAGATTTTCTGAGTATGCCCAAATGAATCTCAGAGTAGTATATGGTGACGTGTATGTACTCTGATAATAAAATTTACTTTGAACTTTGAAATGTCTAATACTACAACTCTGAACTAATACTCTAAATTTTTAACGTAATTAAGGTGAGAGGGGCTAAGTTTAAAGGCAAGTGTGAGGCAAGTGTTTTTACACAGAGAGTGGTGGTTACCTGCAATCCTCTGGCAGGGGTGGTTCATCCGTTCATATATGGCGTAGGCGATCATGGTCTTTCCGTGACCATGATTGTTCTGGGCAAATTTTTCTACAGAAATGGTTTGCCATTGCCTTCTTCTGGGAGGTGTCTTTACAAGACAGTGACCCCCGGCCGTTATCAATACTCTTCAGAGATTGTCTGCCTGGCGTCAATGGTTGCATAACCAGGATTTGTGATTTGCGCCAGCTGCCCATACGACCATCCACCACCTGCTCCCATGGCTTCACATGACCCTGATCGAGGGGCTAAGCAGATGTTACACCTTGCCCAAGGGTGATCTGCAGGCTTGCGGAGGGTTGATAGTAGAGGCAAATACTGTAGAGGTGCTTAAATGGGTCTTAGCTAGGTATACATGCATGCAGGGAATCAAAGGATGGAGACATTATCTAGGAAGCAGGCATTTAATTAGAAGCTTAAACACAAGAAATTCTGCAGATGCTGGAAACCGAGAGCAACACACACAAAATGCTGGAGGAACTCAGCAGGCCAAGCAGCATCTCTGGAGGGGAATGAGCTCTCTAACAGCACTGTGGGTGTACCTACACCTCAGGGACTGCAGTGGTTCAAGAAGGCAGCTCATCACCACCTTCTCAAGGGCAACTATGGGTGGGGAGTAAATACTGGCTCAGCTGGCGACACCCACATCCTGTGAATGAATTTTAAATCTTTTTTAAATAAACAGTAAAAAATTAAAAAATAAATAGTAATTAGTAGTTTAATTAGTTTGACACAACATTGTGGAGTTCCTGCACCAGGGTGGAATTTGCTCTTTAGCTTCTGAAGAGGATCTGGGAGCCACATTCTTCAGAATTAGAGAGCAGAGCTCAACAAAGTCATGTCTGATATTTCTTTCTTTCGATCTGAACGATAATTCTTCAATCAATAACCTCTTGTTATCGTAATGAAGAAACAGTAGGTTTTTGGTTAGTCAAGGCGTCAAAGTTTATTGGGGGGAAGGCAGGAGAATAGGGTTGGGAGGGGTAATAAAGTTTATGGGGGAAGGCAGGAGAATAGGGTTGGGAGGGGTAATAAAGTTTATGGGGGGAAGGCAGGAAGGGTAATAAATCAGCCACGAAGGAATGGTGGGGCTGACTTGATGTGCTGAATGGCCTAATTCTGCTCCTCTGTCTTATGGTCTTCTCATCTTCTCATTGAGTGCTGTACTTAGGGTGCCACAGTAGCAGTTAGCGCAACTCCATTAGAGTATGCCGTGATCTGGATTTCAGAGTTCAATTCCGGTGCTGTCCGTAAGGAGTTTGAACGTTCTCCCCATGACTGCGTGGGTTTCCTGCAGGTGCTCCGGTTTCCTCCCACAGTCTAAAGACATAGCGGTTAGTAGGTTATTTGTTCATTGTAAAATGTCCTGCGATTAGGCTAGTGTTAAATAGGTAAAACTGTAAAACTGAACATTCCTACATGCAGAATTCAATGTTTTCTTCTGTGAGCGGGAGAGTACTGTAATTGTGCAATAATCATATCCCTGACATGTTCTTGTTCTAAGAGAGGAACCTTCAAAGAGAAACATGCGTGACTGGCGCGGTTTCAGAGACGTCTGCTGCAGACGGCTGTCCAAGAAGGCTGAGTTCACGTACCCACAGGACGAACAAACATTCAGCAGTCAATCAGGAAGAAGGGGACGGCAGGAAGTGCAATCAGTGAGTTCAAACATTTAGCCTCGCGCTGAAGCTGACCATAGCACAGCAAAGGCCATCAACACAGAAAGATGAGAACAAGCAAGGAAGATCTTGGAACAAGCAGACAAAAAGGAGGGCTTCATCCAACACCATTCCGACGCTCTGCTTTCTGGAACCAATGATTTCTCTCTTTAATCTGACGATTCATTCAGGTCTTCTGTAAAACTGATATTGAGAGCAGAAGATGCTGAGCCACCCTCATCTGGTCTCTATTTGTTTATTGAGATACAGCACGGAATAGCCTTCGAGCCGCGCAACCCAACAATCCCCTGATTTAACCCGAGCCTAATCAAGGGACAACTTACAATGACCAATTAACCTACCAACCGGTAGATCTTCGGCCGGTGGGAGGAAACTGGAGCAAACCCATGCGGTCACGGGGAGAACATACAAACCCCTTACAGGCAGAGGCAGGAATTGAACCCCGGTCATCTGTACTGCAAAGCGTTGTGCTAACCACTACGCTACCATGCCGCCCTAATGTTAAGACGTAATACCAGATTTTTATCTGGTTCTTTCCGGTGAAACAGAAATAACTACAACATACTGAGCAGCAGCAGCTATGGAGGGGGATCAACGGCTGACATTTCAGGCCTAGCTCCTGCATCAGGACTGGAAAGGGAGGGAGAAGAAGCCAGAATAAGAAGTTGGGGGGGATGTGGGAGGAGTGGAAGTTGGCAGGTGATTAGTGAGACCAGGTGAGGGGGGAAGGTGGATGGTTGGAGGGAGGGGGAGGGGTGTAGTAAGAAGCTGTGAGGTGATAGGTGGAAGAGCTGAAGGCCTGAAGAAGAAGGAATCTGATAGGAGAGGAGATGGGAGAAAGTGCACCAGAGGGAGTTGATGGGCAGGCGAGGAGAAGAGAAGGAGTGAGAGGGAAACCAGAATGGAGAATGGGAAAAAAGAGGAGGAGAGAGTGAGTGGGGTAGAAATGACCAGAAATGAAAAAAAAATAGATGTTCATGCCATCAGGTTGGAGGCTTACCAGATAGAATGTGAAGTGTTGCTCCTCTAACCTGAGTGAGGCCTCATCGTGGCAGTGGAGGAGGCCATGGACAGACATGTCAGAATGGGAATGGGCACTGAGCAATGCAAAGCCTTTTCCAGTCAACAAGGTGCTTCTGGGATGGAGGACCTTAGTCACAAGAATAGGCTGGGATTGTTCTCACTGGAGTGCGGGGGCCTGAGGGGGTGACCTGATAGAGCAGTGGTTTCCTCTTTTTTTAACCACGGACCCAGTCTGGGAACCCCTGTTAACTCATGAGGACATAGATAAGGTGAATGGTGACAGCCTTTTCTTCCCAGAGTTGGGATGTCTAAACTGAGAGGGCATGGATTTAAGGTGAGAGGGGATAGATTTACAGGGGAAAGTTTTCCACAAGGTGGCTGGCGGGTATGTGGAACGAGCTGCCTAAGGAAGTGGCAGAGGGAGGGATAAGTACAACACTTAAAAGCAATAGGAAAATAACCAAAGGGCCAATCCAGCTTCTATCGCATATTTCCAAGAGTTAGAATTTTACTTTTAATTCTTTTGATCATCTTAGACCATCTCCTGGATCAGCTTCTGTGTTCGGTGACCCGGGTTCACTTCCACCGTTGTCTGCGAGGCGTCTGTACGCTCTTCCCGAGACCGCACGGGTTTCCTGCGGATGTTCCGGCTTTCTCTCCCGTTCCAAAGACTAAGCAGGTTAACTGGCCACGTGGGTGAAATTAGGCAGCACGGGCTCGTTCGGCCGGAAGGGCCTGTCAACTGTGTCGTATCTCTAAAGATGAAACAACAAATAATATCTCTCTGATCGATAGCAGTGGTTGTAACTCTGCATATCGCAATTGTACAGTTCAAAACTTCACCTGCTTGGCTCTGCATTAACTGTAAGCTTTACGTGGCTTACCTGTATATTAGATCTGTGAGGCTCTGTAGACTGCCCTGTAACCAGGTGGTTTTCACCCGGGCAGAAGTTTCTCTCCACACCCCAAAGACATGCAGGTTGCGAGGTTAAGTGGTCGCAGGAGGCTAACCCTGGCGTGGGGGGGCAGCAGGATGATTGTGGGAGATGATAGGATGATGACAGAACAGGTTACAAGATCTAAGGGGTGAATTTGAGTGGCGAGGTGGAGATACGTCTCTATCAAAGGAGGTGTAGGATGCTCCTTCCCTCCCCAGAGGCTGCAGGTCACCCTTGGACAAGGTGTAACACCCGCTTAGCTCCTCGATTGGGGTCACGTGAAGCCATGGGAGCAGGTGGTGGTTGGTCGTACGAGCAGCCAGTGCAGATCACAAGTCCTGGTTATGGGACCACTGACGCCAGGTAGACAATCTCCGAAGACTATTGACAATCGCTGGGGTCACCCGTCTTGTAAAGATACCTCCCCAGAGGAAGGCAATGCCAAACCACTTCTGGAGAAAAATCTGCCAAAAACAATCATGGTCATGAGACCGCGGTCATAGATTGCGTGAACTTGGCCTTTTCTCCCTGCAGCGACAGAAGATGAGAGGTGACCCGACAGAGGTGTATATGATGAGAGGCATTGATCGTGTGGATAGCCAGAGGCTTTTTCTCAGGGCTGAAATGGCTAGCATGAGGGGGCATAGTTTTAAGGTGCTTGGAAGTATGTACAGAGGGGATGTCAGGGGTAAGTTTTTCACACAGAGAGTGGTGGGTGTGTGGAATGCACTGCTGGCAACAGTGGTAGAGGCAATACTACAGAGTCTTTTAAGAGACTCTTAGATAGGTACATGGAGCTTAGAAAAATAGAGGGTGGTAGGGAAATTCTAGGCAGTTTCTAAAGTAGGTTGTTACGTGGTCAGCACAACATTGTGGGCCGAAGGGCCTGTGATGTGCTGTAGATTTCCATGTTCTATGTTCTATGATCGCCTCCGTCATACAACACGGCATCTAATGATGATGACAGAGGTAGACTGTAGCAAGCCTTCCCCCTTATCAGTGCTGAACAAAACTAGAGGTCATAGATTAAGAGTAAGGGGGAAGAGATGAAAATGTTTAAGAGGCATTTAGACCAAAACACCCACAGGCAGGGGGATGGAGGGATAGTGATCATGTGCAGTCAGATGGGTTTGGTTTAACCATATAACCATATAACAATTACAGCATGGAAACAGCCGATCTTTGCCGCTCTAGTCCATGCCGAGTGCTTACTCTCACCTAGTCCCACCGACCTGCACTCAGCCCATAACCCTCCATTCCTTTCCTGTCCATATACCTATCTAATTTTTCTTTAAACGACAACATCCAACCTGCCTCAACCACTCCCGCTGGAAGCTCGTTCCACACAGCCACCACTCTCTGAGTAAAGAAGTTCCCCCTCGTGTTACCCCTAAACTTTTGCTCTAACTCTCAACTCATGTCCTCTTGTTTGAATCTCCCCCACTCTCAATGGAAAAAGCCTATCCATGTCAACTCTATCTATGCCCCTCATAATTTTAAATACCTCTATCAAGTCCCCCCTCAACCTTCTATGCGCCAAAGAATAAAGACGTAACTTGTTCAACCTTTCTCTGTAACTCAGGTGCTGAAACCCAGGAAACATTCTTGTAAATCTTTTCTGTACTCTCTCTATATTGTTGACATCTTTCCTATAATTCGGTGACCAGAACTGTACACAATACTCCAAATTTGGCCTTACCAATGCCTTGTACAATTTTAACATTACATCCCAACTCCTATACTCAATGCTCTGATTTATAAAGGCCAGCATACCAAAAGCTTTCTACACCACCCTATCCACATGAGATTCCACCTTCAGGGAACTATGCACCATTATTCCTAGATCCCTCTGTTCTGCTGCATTCTTCAATGCCCTACCATTTATCACGTATGCCCTATTTTGATTAGTCCTACCAAAGTGTAGCACGTCACACTTATCAGCATTAAACTCCTTCTGCCATCTTTCAGCCCACTCTTCTAACTGGCCTAAATCTCTCTGCAAGCTTTGAAAACCTACTTCATTATCCACAACGCCACCTATCTTAGTATCATCTGCATACTTACTAATCCAATTTACCATCCCATCATCCAGATCATTAATGTATATGACAAACAACATTGGACCCAGTACAGATCCCTAAGGCACACTACTAGTCACCGGCCTCCAACCTGACAAACAGTTATCCACCACTACTCTCTGGCATCTCCCATCCAGCCACTGTTGAATCCATTTTACTACTTCAATATTAATACCTAACAATTGAACCTTCTTAACTAATCTTCCATGTGGAACCTTGTCAAAGGCCGTACTGAAGTCCATATAGACAACATCCACTGCTTTACCCTTGTCAACTTTCCTAGTAATCTCTTCAAAAAATTCAATAAAATTTGTCAAAGATGACCTTCCACGCACAAATCCATGTTGACTGTTCCTAATCAGACCCTGTCTATCCAGATAATTATACATACCATCTCTAAGAATACTTTCCATTAATTTACCCACCACAGGCCGATAATTACTAGGTTTACTCTTAGAACCCTTTTAAAACAATGGAGCAACATGAGGAATACGCCAATCCTCCAGCACCATCCCCGTTTTGAATGACATTTAAAATATTTCTGTCAGAGCCCCTGCTATTTCTACATTAACTTCCCTCAATGTCCTAGGGAATATTCTGTCAGGACCCGGAGACTTATCCACTTCTATATTCCTTAAAAGCGCCAGTACTTCCTCTTCTTTAATCATCATAGTTTCCATAACTTCCCTTCTTGTTTCCCTTACCTTACACAACCCAATATCCTCCTCCTTAGTGAATACCAAAGAAAGGAAATTGTTCAGAATCTCCCTCATCTCTTTTGGTTCCACACATAGCTGTCCACTCTGATTCTCTAAGGGACCAATTTTATCCCTCACTATCCTTTTCATATTAATATAACTGTAAAACCCTTAGGATTTATTTTCACCTTACTTGCCAAAGCAACCTCGTATCTTCCTTTAGCTTTTCTAATTTCTTTCTTAAGATTCTTTTTACATTCTTTATATTCCTCGAGCACCTCATTTACTCCATGCTGCCTATATTTATTGTAGATAGCTCTCTTTTTCCAAACCAAGTTTCCAATATCCCTTGAAAACCATGGCTGTCTCAAACTTTTAACCTTTCCTTTCAACCTAACAGGAACATAAAGATTCTGTACCCTCAAAATTTCACCTTTAAATGACCTCCATTTCTCTATTACATCCTCCCCATAAAACAAATTGTCCCAATCTACTCCTTCTAAATCCTTTCGCATCTCCTCAAAGTAAGCCTTTCTCCAGTCAAAAATCTCAACCCTGGGTCCAGACCTATCCTTCTCCATAATTATATTAGTTTCAATATAATTAAATTGTTATCCTGGTTGGCATAGACACTGTGGGCTGAAAGGCCTGTTCCTGTTCTAGACTGAGAGAAGTCTGAGCTGCACTTTCTTCACCCAGAGAGTGGCAAGAACTTGCCCTGTAGCGCAGGCCCATTGGTCCTTGCTGCGTGAGTTTAGTTTGTGTGTTGATGCAGTCCAGCTGCCACAGGGCGTGTGCCTTTTGACGTCCTGCTGGGCTGGCACTGCGGTAAGTTGGTTCGGGTTTCTCGGGAAGTGCTCAGGCCCCATTTTCAACAATGACCCCCGCGCGTGATCTGCCATGTCCTTTCTAACAGACCTTTGGCCAACCTCACGTTTTGCCAAGGAACTGAATGGCACCAGGTGCTTTACACAGAACCACTTTGGAACACCAGCAAAGGGGGAGATCCAAGCGCTAGACGGGGCACGGTGGGATGGCGGAGCCGATTCGATGGGCCGAATGGTCCGATTCTGTCTTAGAGTCTTATAGTATCACAGCTGCAAATGCTGAAAAAGCTCAGCAGGCCATGCAGCATCTGTGGAAAGAGAAACTGTTAACGTCTCAGGTCAAAGTTAATGCTTCTCTTGCCATTGATGCTGCCTGACCTGCTGAGTTTCTCCAGCATTTTATGCTGTTGTTTCAGATTTCCAGAAACTGTAGCTTACTTTTTGATGTTCTCGACCAGGGGCTCCCAACGTTTTTTATGTCCTGGACCCCTACCGTTAACTGAGGAGTCCGCGGATTCCAGGTTGTTTACTTAAGGCAGGGTTGGATAGATTTTTGCGTAGTAGGGGAATTAAGGGTCATGGGGAAAAGGCAGGTAGGTGGAGATGAGTCCATGGTCTGATCAGCCATGATCTTATTGAATGGCAGAGCAGGCTTGATGGACCAGATGGCTGACTCCTGCCCCTATTTCTTGTGTTCTCATTCTGGACAATGTTGTTACCTGCGTTGCTGAGCGACAATTTTGCAATGTGGGCATGCAATCCTTCATCATTGTGCTGCAGGCTGTATGTGTCACACGCTGATTCTGCAACTCCGTTGTTGTGCCAGTGAAACAAGAACTCAGCCGCTGCATGGTGGACCACGTATATATGGGCCCCCTATCTTAGAAAGGATGTACTGATGTTGGAGAGAGTTCAGAGAAGATTTACGAGGATGATTCCTGGAATGCAGGGGCTAACATATGAGGAGCGTTTGTCGGCTCTTGGATTGTATTCATTAGAGTATAGAAGAATGAGAGGGGATCTCATAGAAACGTTTCGAATGTTGAAAGGGTTGGACAGAGTAGATGTGGAAAGGTTGTTTCCCTTGGTGGGTGAGTCCAGGACAAGAGGCCGTAGTCCTAGAATTAGAGGATACCCAGTTAAAACGGAGATGAGGAGAAATTTTTTTAGCCAGAGGGTCGTGGATTTGTGGAATTGGTTGCCACATACAGCTGTGGAGGCCCGATCATTGAGGGTATTTAAGGAGGAGATTGACAGGTATCTAATTAGTCAGGGTATCAAGGGATATGGGGAAAAAGTCAGAAATTGGAACTAGATGGATGAATAGTTTAGCTCATGGAGGAGCTGTGGAGCAGACTCGATGGGCCGAATGGCCTACTTCTGCTCCTTTGTCTTGTGATCTTGTGATATTCTACTCTGGATCAGTCCAAAACTGGACACACATCTGCGCCCAAACTGGAAACTCCAGTACAGTACCAAGGAAGTACAGCTGTGTCTTTGAGATGAGATGCGAAGTCAAGACTGTATCAGCTTTCTTACCTGCTGCCTGTTACACCGCTGGCGTTTCGGGCAGCAATGAAGATCCTCCATCTCGGGCGGTGTTCAGGGCTTCCTTCATCATGTCAGTAGCTTCCTCTTGATTATGATTACGATGATGATTATGAGGACATGCAGTCCCCTTTTATTGTCATTTAGTAATGCATGCATTAAGGAACGATAAAAATGTTTTTCCAGAATTGATATCACGAAAACACATGACAAACTGACTTAAAAATGAACAAAAACCACATAATTATAACATATAGTTACAACAGTGCAAAGCAATACCGCAATTTGATAAGAACAGACCATGGCCACGGTAAAAGTCTCAGAGTCTCTCAAAAGTCCCATCATCTCACGCAGATGGTGAACCTCCAGCGCCGCAAACTTGCCGATGCAGCATCCCAGAAGCATCCGACCACAGTCTGACTCCGAGTCTGTCCGAAAACTCCGAGCCTCCAATCACCTCTCCGACACTGAGCACCGAGCACCATCTCTGCCGAGCGCTTCGACCCCGGCCCCAGCAACAGGCAATAGGCAAAGCTGAGGATTTGGGGCCATCCCCTCTGGAGATTCTCGATCGCGCAGTAGCAGCGGCAGCAAAGCAGGCATTTCAGAAGTTTCTCCAGCTGTTCCTCTGCACTGTCTCATGGCTGTCCCCATCAAATCCGGATTGTGCACAGCACCCCTAGTTACACATATCGATATTCATTCGCAACGGCCGCGCACGCTGCGTCGCGCCGCCATCTTCTCCTCCCTCCATTTACCAACGCTAACTGAACATCTTTGGACTGTGGGAGAAAACTGGAGCACCTGGAGGAAACCCATGCAGTCACGGAGAGAACGTACAAACTCCTTACAAGAAGTGGCAGGATTACTACCAGGCCCAACATATCGATGCCCCTACAAAGAAGGCATGGCAGCGGCTACATTTCATTAGGTTTGAGCAAATTTGCTATGTCACCTAAAACACTCGCAAATTTCTACAGATCTGGAGAGCATTCTGACTGGCTGTATCACCGTCTGGAATTGGGGGTGGTGGGACAGGGGTCTGCTGCACAGGATTGAAGTAAGCTGCAGAGAGTTGTAAAAACAATCAGCGCTATTACGGGCACTGGCCTCCATTGTATCCAGGACATCTTCAAGGAGCGATGCCTCGAAAAGGCGGCGTCCATCATTAAGGACCCCCACCACCCAGGACATGCCCTCTTCTCATTGCTACCATCAGGGAGGAGGTACAGGAGCCTGAAGGCACACACTCAAAGATTCAGGAACAGCTTCTTCCCTCTGCCATCCGATTCCTAAATGGACATTGAGCACATGAACACTAACTCACTTTTTAAGCAATTCCTATTTTTGTACTGCTTTATACTTTATACTTTATTGTCGCCAGACAATTGATACTAGAACGTACAATCATCACAGCGATATTTGATTCTGCGCTTCCCGCTCCCTGGAGTACAGATCGATAGTAAATATTAAAAATTTAAATTATAAATCATGAATAGAAAATAGAAAAGGGAAACTAAGGGAGTGCAAAAAAACCGAGAGGCAGGTCCGGATATTTGGAGGGTACGGCCCAGATCCGGGTCAGGATCCGTTCAGCAGTCTTATCACAGTTGGAAAGAAGCCGTTCCCAAATCTGGCCGTACGAGTTTTCAAGCTCCTGAGCCTTCTCCCGGAGGGAAGAGGGACGAAAAGTGTGTTGGCTGGGTGGTTCGTGTCCTTGATTATCCTGGCAGCACTGCTCTGACAGCGTGTGGTGTAAAGTGTGTCCACGGACGGAAGATTGGTTTCTGTGATGTGCTGCGCCGTGTTCACGATCTTCTGCAGCTTCTTCCGGTCTTGGACGGGACAACTTCCATACCAGGTTGTGATGCACCCTAGAAGAATGCTTTCTACCGTGCTTGTATAAAAATTAATGAGTAAATTACTTACTTAGTTTAACTATTTAATATATATACTTACCATAATTCACAGTTTATTGTTCTGTTATCATGTATTTCATGGTACTGTTGTTGCAAAGTTTACAAATTTCACAACATATGCTGGTGATATTAAACCTGATTCTGCGCTTTCTGATTCTGGCGCTGGACAAGCTATGGGACCATTTTAAGTCATCTGCCTTGTTGTCTCCATTACACGTTACACTTCAGAGACTAGGAAGCACTTCGGGAGATCACCGCTTAATATCCCATTCACAGTGTCAGGGTATTACTGGCTAGAATATGCATGACCCATCCCCAACTGTCCCTGGGGACTAAGTATTTCAGAATCCATCTCCTTGTTGTCTATCTGAAGTCATAAATGGATCAAAGTGGGTAAGAGTTTCCTTCTCTCATTATTCATGTAACTAAAAGCAACCCAGTGCCTTGTCCAATGTTTCCTCTGAGGTGTGCACACACTGCTTTTGCCAAGCCTGCACTGCTCTGTTATTATTGATGTCGTGAGGACCGACAAGTACCTGGATGACAGACTTGAGAGCACCACCAACACAGAGGCTGTGTACAAGAAGGGCCAGAGTCGCCTCTACTTCCTGAGGAGACTGGGGTCCTTTGGAGTATGCAGGCCTCTCCTTCACATGTTCTACCCGTCTGTTGGTTGCCAGTACAACCTTCTATGCAGTGGTGTGCGAGGGCAATGGCATCGGCATTGGTGATACCAACAGGCTCAATGAACTGACTAGAAAGGCTGGTGGTCACACCGGAGGCTGAGGTAGAACAAAGGACCCTACGGAAAATCCTGGCAATTCTGGACAATGTTTCTCACCCTCCGCAAGCCACCTTGGCTGAACAGAGGAGCACTTTTAGTAATAGACTAAGACAACTGCGCTGCTCCAAAGAGCGCTACATGAGGTCATTCTTACCCTCGGACATTAGGCTCTAGAATGAGTCAACCTATAGCTGGGGAAGTGATGACCCCCTCCCGTTAGACTGTTTGAGGTAACTTATTTTTTATTCTTTCTACTTCTCTTCTAATATTTATATCTGTGCACTTTTAATTCTACCGTGACACGGTAATTTCCATTGGGATCAATAAAGTATCTATCTAATCTTATCTAGTGGCGCACAAAGGAATTTAAACTGCACGCAAAAAGGTTGTCGCCCTCTACCTCATTGGCATGTTAAGTATGTTTCATCATCATACACAATCACATCTCCTTTTCCGGTTTCTGATGCGGACGTGTTGACAATGTGGCGTTTGCGATGATTTGTCTGCAGATTTTAGAACTGGCTTATTTATACTGTTTTTATTGAGGAAGTTATTCAGTCTGCACATGTTGCTGTCATTGGGCAAAAAAAAATTGCGCAGCACAAGATTTTTGGGCACACTGGTCATTACAAATTAGAGGGAACAATTGGCCTGGTTATCATTATTTCTTCAATTCCAGATTTATTTAACAAAGTTTTAAGACTCAAGCCATGCAGCTGGCTTAATCTTCAGGTCCACTTTACCCAGGGAAGTATGAAATGTGCCAAACACAAGTATAAAGGCCGATTTATACTTCTGCGTCAAATCGAAGCCGTAGGTATGGCGTCGCCGCGAACCCTACACAGAGCCTACGCGGATCCCTACGTCGTAGCCTGACGCGCACCTCCCCCAAAATGTAACTACGCGTTGCGGCAACGCAGACCGCAACATAAAGCTTTACAGACCTCCGAAGTTATGGAGGACACATTTCGCCTTAACGAAAAAAGATGCTCGCTTTAAACTTGTTTACCCCGAGAAAGACTACCATGACCATGAAGCCTTGCACGGGCAGGTGTGTGCGTATGTGTGGCGTGCCTGAATTGCAGAGCGACGCAGACACACCGACGCACAAGTATAAATACTCACAACGCACGTAGCCCCATTGCGTAGGTTACGGCGTCCATTTGACGCAGAAGTATAAATCAGCCTTTAATTCGACTGGCACAACAGAGGGAAATGAGACTGCATCACTTCCTCAATGGTTCCCCGCTGTGATGTTACACTTAGAAGTCATGGAATACTGCAGCTAGCCTATCGGCCCATCTAGCCTAATCCCACCAACCTGCACCCAGACCCTAGCCCTCCAAATCCTTCTTATCCATAGTTGACCCCTGTGGGAGTGGATCTAATTTCAGAATGGCCAGGAAACATTTCCCAGCAGCACTGCACTCTGGCCCCAAGGTCACTCAGATGTCAGTCTGGCACCTTGGTTCTCAATGTGTGACCGCTCTGTAGACTTAAATTGGAGGTTGATAGGTTCTTGATTAATCAAAGGTCACAGGGAGAAGGTAGGAGGACGGGGTGGAGAGGGATCATAAATCAGCCATGATTGGATGATAGAGAAGTCTCAATGGGCCAAATGGTCTAAATCTGTTCCTCTGTGTTATGACCCTTTAGCGTGCAGGTGATGCCTGTGTTTGCACACACTGATCTCCGATGACGTTGACTCATTCTGTGAGTTATATAAAAGAATGGGTCTGGCAGCTCTCTTAGACACCACTGGACCAAGAACCTACTAATAATCATCACAGGCCTCATCACTTCTGGAGATCTCCCCTCCAACCTGGTTGTTTGCAAACCCCATTTCTACTTCCACTCAAGATTCACAAACTAAAACTCCCCTGGTCGGCCTATGGTTTCAAAGTTTCGAAGTCCATTTATTACCTAAGTATGTATGCGATATACAACCCTGACATTCATCTTTCCCACAGACAGCCATGGAACAAAGTAAACCATGGAACCCTTTAAACTAAAACATCAAACAAACCCCCACACACAGAGCAGAACAATCTGTGCAAATGACAACAAAAAAAAGCGAAAAACACTGAATATAAAACATGAGATCAAAAGAGCCCAGGCATGTTCAGTTCAGCTCAGTTTTCATTATCTGTGGGCTTCCATGATTCAAAATCGCCCAAAATAGCAACTGAAGAAAGAGTGTCCAGAAACCAGAATCACATCATAGCAGAACCCAATCAGCAAATCTCATCGATTAAACCTTGCTCAAGACCCAGGATTGTCTGTTCCTGCCCCTACTGAACTCTCCTCCTCATAGCTGAATGCCTCCTCGCTAAACCCAGGTCCAGTTCCTTCCCACCTACACCCGTGACACCTCACGTGTTCTCCACCACTTCAACAGCTTTCAGTTCCTTGGCCCCAGCTGTCTCACCTTCATCATCAGTCCCTCTGCATTTCGGTCCCCCAATTAGGATGCCTCGGGGCTCTCTGCTTCTTCCTGGACAGTAGACCCAACCAGTTCCCTTCCACCACCACTCGCCTCTGCCTCGCGGAACTGGTTCTCACCCTCAACGCCTCCTCCCACTTCTCTAAACCACTCACATAGACCCGGTTATGTCTTCCTATTCATTGGCTACGCTGAAGACCCCGTGTTCCAAACCTTCACAGCAACTCTCCCACAACGTTCTCCACTACACTGACAACTGCATTGGTGCTGCCTCCTGCACCCATGCACAGTTCGTCTGCCTCCGACTTCCATCTTGCCCTCTTCTTCAATTGGTCCATCTCTGGCACCTCCCTCCGCTTTCTTGATCCCTCCGTGTGCATTTCAGGAGACAGGTGATCCAACAACATTTACAGCAATGAAACTGACTCTCACAGCTACCTCGACTGCACCTCCCACACTAATAACACCACTTCTTTTTCTCAGTCCCTCCGTTATCGAGGTGAGGCCTTCCACTCCAGGATACGATTTGAAGAATGGGGCTTCCTCCCACAGCCATCCATGGAGATATTTCCTGCACTTCCACCCTCACCCCCTCCTCTCACCTCTACAGAGAATACAGGGATACAGCTCCCCCAGCCCTCAGCTCCCACCCCACGAGCCTACACATCCAATATATCATACTCCACAGCTCCTGACATCCTCAACTCGATTCCATCACCCTCTCCTCCCCATCTTCCCCTCGACTTCCATCTCTACTTCCTGCAGGGATCTCTCTCTTTCTCTCACTCTCACTCTCTCACACCCTCTGACACTCTCACTCTCTCTCTGACACTCTCACTCTCTCACACTCTCATTCTCACTCTCTCTCTCTCACTCTCTCACTTTCTCACTCTCTTACTCTCTCTCTGACACTTTCACTCTCTCACACTCTCACTCTCCCTCTCTCACTTTCTCACTCTCTCACTCACATTCTCATTCTCGCTCACTCTCTTACTCTCTCCCTCACTCTCTCTGTCTCTCACTCTCTCGCTCTCCCTCTCACACTCATTCACACTCCCACCCTCACTTTCATTCTCACTCTCTTTCTCTCAATCCCTCAATCCCTCACTCTCTCACACTCTCTTTCACTCTCACACTCACTCATTCTCTCACTCACTCACTGTCACTTTCACTCTCAGTCACTCTCTCTCTCATTCATTTTCCCTCTCACTCTCTCTCCCACTCTCATACTCAGTCACTCACTCTAACTCTCTCTCTCTCTCTCTCTCTCTCTCTCTCTCTCGCTCTCTCTCTCTCTCTCTCTCTCTCTCCCTCACGCACTCCCTCACGCACTCCCTGGTCCGCTCATCTATCCCTCTCAGGCACCCTTCTCATAACTGAATACTGAATACCTGTCCCTACATCTCTTCCCTCACCACCATCCAGGGCCCTCGTGGGTGAGGCAATGTTTCAAACGCAAATGCCCAGCATTATCTGTTGCTGTTGCATCCGGTGCTCTTGTTGTGACCTCCTTGCTGTCGGTGAGACCAGACACAAAATGGATGACCGCTGGAAGTTCTGATGAAGGGTCTCGACCTGAAGCGTAGACTGTTTACTCTTTTCCATAGATGCTGATTCCTCCAGCATTTTGTGTGTGTTGCTTTGGGTGACCGCTTCGTTGAGCACCCACACTCTGCCCACCATGACCTTCTGGAGCTCCCAGTTGTCAGCCATTTTGATTCCCCTCCCATTCCCACCCAGACCTGTCTGTCCTTGGCCTCCTCCACTGCCAGGCCGAGGCTACACACAAACTAGAGGAAGAGCAACTGATATTCATCCTGGGTAGTCTACAACCTGGTGACGTGATCATTGGATTCTCCAGCCTTTGGTATCTGCTCCCCATCTGACCCTATACTCCCTCCTCCTTATCCACTTGCCCACCATCACCATATCTCTCCCTTCTCTCCCGTTTTCTCCATCTGCCCATCACTCATCACTCCTCACTGATTCCCCTCCCTCCCTCCATCTTCTTCAGGCATCATCTTCATAAACTGACACCATTCCCATTCTCCCCTTCTCCATCTGCCTATCATCCCCCTCCACCCAAATCCACCCATCACCAGCCAGCCCAGCGGTCACTCCACTCCATCCATCTCTTTACAACAATTATCTCCCATCTATCTTTCCATCCCAGATAAAGGGTCTCAACTCAAAACATCGACTGCTTATTTCCCTCCCACGGAAGCTGCCTGACCCACTGAATTCTCCCAGTATTTCATATATTGCTGCTTATTTCAGCAGTCTTATGTGTTCCTTAGCAACCACCGCCACCCCCACACCATAGCAACACACTGCTTTACAATAATAAAGGCTCCTGGCAAGATGTTTGTCACTACATTCAGATATGTGGCCCTACTGTGGAGCGAGAGACATTGAAGTGGGTCGATAGTTCACGGACTTTAATGCGGACAGAGTTAGAGGGAAAAGAAAACAATAAATGCTAGGCCAAACAGGGCCGTTAACCAAAACTCCCTTTAGAAACATGAAGCCAACACTGCAGATCAATGGAATAATTAAATATAAAGCGAATACCGCTAGCCTTCAGAGTCAGTTGACTGGACAGTCCAATTTCTTAGGCAAGGCTGAATGCAAGCAAACAGCGAAACGTTGCTGTGCAAACATGAGGAAATTTGCAGATGCTGGAATCCCAAGAAACACACATAAAAGTTGCTGGTGAACACAGCAGGCCAGGCAGCATCTATAGGAAGAGGTACAGTTGACGTTCCGGGCCGAGACCCTTTGTCAGGACGAGTCGAAGGGTCTCGGCCCGAAACGTCAACTGTACCTCTTCCTATAAATGCTGCCTGGCCTGCTGCGTTCACCAGCAACTTTTAAGTGTTGATGTGGTTTGCTCAAGTCTCGGCAAGCGCTACGACGAAAAGAATGGAGTTAAATACTGTCACCATGAAATAATAATTGGCTGACATGTGCATATTCACGAGCGCGATTGCCGAATCCATGGTTGTGACAACGTTATGTTTTGTAACTCCAGGAAATAATCGAAAGAAAAACCCGGGAGTCAGGAAAGTGTTGATCTCACTCATACTTCGCTGAGACATTCTACGGTCTGTAAGGAGTTTGTACTTTCTCCCCAGGACCACATAGGTTTCCTCCGGGTGCTCCGGTTTCCTCTCACAGTCCAACGCGGTACCGGTTGGCAGGTTAATTGATCGTTGTCAATTGTCCTGGGTTAAATCAGGGGATTGCTGGGTGGTGCATCTCTAAGTGCTGGAAGGGTCTGTTCCAATCTGCGTGTCAATAAATAAATACCACATGGTGGTGTAACAATGTATGCCATTCACCCACAATGAATTATGTAAAAAAATACAAAGATGCTTAATCAAACAATATATTCACGAGACTCTGGAAAATGTGGATTACTTCCCATGTGTTGGGAATCTCCTCTTGGTGAGGGCAGACATCCATGAGGAGCACTGAATGTATCACGTTAATCGAAGCAGAATTAAAGTGGACACTCTCTTACTTACTTGCCAACTGCCTGTTATGGCACTGGTGTTTCGGGCAGCGGAGAAGGTCCTCCATCTCCGTCGATCCTTGGCCATCTTCTCTAGTGTGCCCCGGGTGTGGTTCAGGGTCCTCAGTTCTGTCTCTGCAGTACAGCACCAAGTTGCCTGTGGTCTCCCGCGTTTCCCTTGCCCTTCAGGGGTCCAACGAAATGCTGTCTTGATGATGGAGTGAGCCTCTCCTCTCATCTCGTCCCCAATCCAAATCCAGCAGGCACTCTCTTGATCCTGCCTTATAATTCAACAGGATTATGGCTGCCCCCTGTACCTCGTCCATCATTGGCCATTGCTGTCTGCTTGGTAATGCATCCTCTCATAATGTACAAAAACTACGACAGGCTGTCAGGTCAGCTGGAAAGGTCACCGGCTGCAATGCCTTGCCTGTGTCCAGGGCAAGCAAGCGTACGGGGAGAATCATTGCGGACACTACCCACTCGGGAACCAGCCTTTTCCAAAAGCTATGCTCGTAAGTCATGGTAGCGTAGTGGCTAGCACAACGCTTTACAGTAGCGACAACCCAGGTTCAATTCCCGCCGCTGCTTGTAAGGAGTTTGTACGTTTTCCCCGTGAGCGTGTGGGTTTCCTCTGGGTGCTCTGGTTTCCTCCCACAGTCCAAAGGCGTACCGGTTGGAAGGTTCATCGGTCATTGTAAATTGTCCCATGATTAGGCTAGCATTAAATTGGAGGGGGGCTTGGTGGCGCAGCTCGAAGTGCGGGAAGAACCTATTCCATGCTGTAGGTTGATAAAACATTTTTTAAAAATTTTAAATTCTGGAGGAACACAGCAGGCCAGGCAGTCCTGATGCAGGGTCTCGGCCCGAAATATTGGCTGTTTCTTCTTTTCCATAGATGCTGCCTGGCCTGCTGAATCCCTCCAGCATTTTGCGGGTGCATGTCCTTTTGCATTTCCAGCATCTGCAGATTTTCTCTTTTTATTTCCAAAGGCTCCCCTTTGGAGAACTTCACACCATCTTAAAAGTTTCTCCCTCTGGGCAGTTAATCTGATCTAGTTAGCCTCCCCCACCCCCTCTATCTATTTGTCATAGTCATAGTCATACTTTATTAATCCTGGGGGAAATTGGTTTTCGTTACTTACCCCTGACATCCCCTTGGTACCTATTTCCAAGCACCTTAAAACTATGACCCCTCGTGTTAGCCATTTCAGCCCCGGGAAAAAGCCTCTGGCTATCCACACAATCATAGTCATAGTCATACTTTATTGATCCCGGGGGAAATTGGTTTTTGTTACAGTTGCACCATAAATAATAAATAGTAATAAAACCATAAATAGTTAAATAGTAATATGTAAATTATGCCAGGAAATAAGTCCAGGACCAGCCTATTGGCTCAGGGTGTCTGACCCTCCAAGGGAGGAGTTGTAAAGTTTGATGGCCACAGGCAGGAATGACTTCCTATGACGCCCTGTGTTGCATCTCGGTGGAATGAGTCTCTGGCTGAATGTACTCCTGTGCCCACCCAGTCCATTATGTAGTGGATGGGAGGCATTGTCCAAGATGGCATGCAACTTGGACAGCATCCTCTTTTCAGACACCACCGTGAGAGGGTCCAGTTCCATCCCCACAACATCACTGGCCTTACGAATGAGTTTGTTGATTCTGTTGGTGTCTGCTACCCTCAGCCTGCTGCCCCAGCACACAACAGCAAACATGATAGCACTGGCCACCACAGACTCGTAGAACATCCTCAGCATCGTCCGGCAGATGTTAAAGGACCTCAGTCTCCTCAGGAAATAGAGACGGCTCTGACCCTTCTTGTAGACAGCCTCAGTGTTTTTTGACCAGTCCAGTTTATTGTCAATTCGTATCCCCAGGTATTTGTAATCCTCCACCTCCATTAAACCCCATCACTGCATTGCGCTGTAGAAACTTTAAACTACATGTTATAATGCTACTTACGTTGTAAGTAAATGCTGGTATTTATGTGCTCATGCACATTTTATTCCATATCGGCACTTTAAGCTCCAGCTTTACTTTCTACATAATTATTTATTCTTTACAATTGCTGAAGGTTGTTTACTTTCTTGGTGCATGCCACGCCCTAACACACCACAGCAAGTTCAAGGATCAAGTTCACCTTTATCCGGCATATACATTTACCTGTATTGGGAAATTGCTGGGGTTCGTTGGCGCTGGATGTTGCAAAAACCTCCAGCATTTGACAACTATATATTTTTATTTACTTATTGAGATATAGCGCAGAACAGGTCCTTCCTGCCCTTCGAGCTGCACTGTCCAGTAATCTCCCTGATTTAATGCTAGCCTACTCACGGGACAATTTACAATGACCAATTAACTGACCAACGGGTTTGTTTTTGGACATTACTGATCCACTTCTTGAGCCACTACAGTTTGTACCCAGAGGAAACCCATGCGGTCACGGGGAGAATGTACAAACTCCTTACAGCAGTGGTCCCCAACCTCCGGGCCGCGAAGAATGCAGGGGTGCAGCGGTAGCCGGAGCGCGCCCAGCACATCTTTAAGAAAAAAGCCAAAATAAACAAGCTAATTAATTAGGTGCCGCCCAGAAGCCAGTCTTCATTAGAGGAACTGAGGTGGAGAGGGTCAATAACTTTAAATTCTTCGGCATTAAGGATCGACGTTTGTCTCTCTGAAAAGCGTCAGAGTATCTGTCCTGGGACCAGCACGTAACTGTCATTACAAAGAAAGCGTGGCAGTGCCTATACTTTATTAGAAGTTTGTGTAGATTCAACATGTCACCTCGATCCTGACAGCCCTGTCTTTTCAGCCTGTCTGGGCTGGCGTTTAAATTGACCAAACAATGGAACAGCTAAAGGCTCCAGCACCCAGGAAAGAGGAGTGAATATCGCGTAGAGCAAGTGAAATTGGCAATCGCCTCTGATCTGAGCCCACATTTACGTGCTGGGCAGCACCTAATTAATTAGCTTGTTTATTTCGGCTTTTTTCTTAAAGATGTGCTGGGTGCCTCCCGGCTACCGCTGCACTCCTGCATGCTTCACGGCCCGGAGGTTGGGGACCACTGTCTTACAGGCAGTGCCGGGAATTGAACCCAGATCTCCTGTACTGCAAAGCGTTGTGCTAACCACTACGCTACCGTACCGCCCATGGCTACATTCTTTATGCAAAATGAAGCATTACGTAAAAATAATGTTAGAAGTCCAGATCTTGAACAAAATGTGCATAAATACTAGCATGTACTTACAACATAAATAGCGCTATAAAAAGCTGTTGAAGTGTTTACAGTGCAGTGACAGAGTTGAGGGGGTTGGGGGGGTGCTAATTAGAAAGGTTGATCAGATCAGAATCAGAATCACTTTAATTTCCAGTACGTGAAACCTAGCGGAATTGATTATGATTTGGCGCACAATCTGACTTTAATGATTATAGGCCAGCCACTCTGACTTTAGTAGCTCTGAAAACGTCTGAACATCTGACGTTGGCCTATTTAAGTCCATTACTGATCCATTTCTTGACCCGCTACAGTTCGCTTATGGAACAAATCATTTTGTTGAGGATACACTTAACTTGTGCCCTCATTACGGCATTTAACATTTGGACTCCCCCAGCACCGATGGTTCAAAGGTACATTTAATGTCTGAGAAATGTATACAATATACATCCTGCGAGGATCTTGTTTATGGATTTTAGATTCACCTTCAACACTACTGTTCTGAAGTTGCTCTGCAGCAAGCTACCCCTGTTTGCTGTAGCCTACAGTATCTGTCAGTGGATTATGAACTTCCTGACAGGAAGGAAGCAGTTTGTAAGGTTGGGCTCCTACTTGTCTGATCCAATGTCTACAAGCACATGCTGTGTGCTCTTTCACCCCTCCTGTTCTCACTTTATACAAATGACCGTACCTTAGATTAACAGCACCCGGTGAAGAAACTTCTAAGATTAGGAACTTTTCATTTCTAATACATGGTGAATAAATTTGATTCTTGATTTGCAGTCCTTGATTTTACTGCCTGGTGCCTATTTTTCTTGATTCCCTCAGTCTCCAAGTTTCATTGGCCCGAGTCTGGAATGCATTGAGATCAAAATTCAAAATACCTATAATCTTCTGAGCAAAGATATTTCTTATTCCAGCTCAGGAGGGTCAGAGTTCAGAGTTCAATTCTGCAACCACCTGTGAGGAGCTTATAGCTTCTCTCCGTGGACCACGTGCGGGTTTCGTCCGGGTGCTCCGGTTTCCTCAACCCAAAGACGTACTGGTTAGTAGGTTAATTTGGTCATTATACATTGACCTGTGATTAGGCTCGGGTTAAATTGGGGATTGTTGGGCGGCGAGAATCATTGGGCCAGAAAGGCCTGTTCCTCACTCTGTCTCTAAACCCGGGGCTCCCAACTTATGCCATGGACCAATATTGGTAAGCAAGTGGCCTGTGGATCCCAGGTTGGGGACTTCTGCTCTAAATAAACACAGTAATGTGCAAAAACCACACCGTCCAGTAATCCCCCTGATTTAATACTAGCCTACTCACGGGACAATTTACAACGACCAATTATCTTACCAACCGGCTTGCTTTTGGACATAACTGATTCACTTCTTGACCCACTACAGTTTGTACCCGGAGGAAACCCAGCAGTCATGGAGAGAATGTACAAACTCTTTATGGGCAGTGTTGGGAATTTAAAGTGGACATATGTAGAGGATGCCTAGGAATTTTGCACTGTCCTGTATTTGTCTACATGGAGCGGAGAGCGAGTCTGTAAATCTGACAGGAGCAAAGGACATTGGGAATGGTGAGGGTAGTGTACCGTGGTAGGGGAGTGGGGCAGGTGGCAGAGAAGGAATGCCAGGGGGTTGGGGGTGACATGGGTGCAGACACACCCAGCCCTGAGATCCCAGGCAAGGTCATTTGATTCCAAACAATCGTTTTATTGATCTTTACAGAATGTCTCTCTGGTGCTTCCTGCTCCTTCCCCCTTTCCCCAGCCATGATTCCCCTCTCCCTGCTCCCTTCCCACTCTCAGTCCACAATAGAGACCCAGATCAGAATCAGGTTTATCATCACTCACAAGTCAAGTTTACCGCCATTTAACTATATACATGTATACCGTCAAATGAGACAACATTTCTCTGGACCAGTTTTTTGGTTTTTCTTTTGCAGTACTTTATACTTTATACTTTATTGTCACCAAACAATTGATACTGGAACGTACAATCATCACAGCGATATTTGATTCTGCGCTTCCCGCTCCCTGGAGTACAAATTGATAGTAAATATTAAAAATTTAAATTATAAATCATAAATAGAAAATAGAAAAGGGAAAGTAAGGTAGTGCAAAAAAACCGAGAGGCAGGTCTGGATATTTGGAGAGTACGGCCCAGATCCGGGTCAGGATCCGTTCAGCAGTCTTATCACAGTTGGAAGGAAGCTGCTCCCAAATCTGGCCGTACGAGTCTTCAAGCTCCTGAGCCTTCTCCCAGAGGGAAGAGTGACGAAAAGTATGTTGGCTGGGTGGGTGGTGTCCTTCATTATCCTGGCAGTACTTATGTATTACAGTGTATTACATAAAATTCCACAGTATTGTGCAAAAGTCTTAGGCACCCTATCTATCTACCTATCTTTCTTTCTATATATATACTGTAAGTAAGTGTTTCAGCTGTACTGATGGACTCTTTGTCTCGTTTCTATGGATCCTGCTGAGCTTGAGTGACTGTCGGTCTCAGTCTATGATTTTGTTTAAACTTAATATGAACATAAAATAAATTCTCTTCTCTTGAAAGGAAGCAGTACTTGCAGGAGACTTGGATTCAGACTGATATTTCAACTAGTCACCGACACATACCACCTTTAAGTGTGACTTCCCTGCTGGGAGCATGGGATTGTGGAATGTACTTTTGTACTATAGTTCGGCATCATTCCCTGGAATGGGGGGAATATCAGGCAATATTTATAATTTTCTTTCATGTGTGGGGTCAAGAAGAAGGTTTAGTGAAACAGATTTTTCCTTTTAAGCATATCCAATACTTCACAAAATTGCATCCAACTTATATCCAACAACTCGAATCATCGCACTGATATCATACACATGTCATTAATAAAAAAAAAAGGTTGCAAACACAATATGAATTCTTTGTTTGAAACTTGCTGGTGCTCCTCAGAAATGCTGGTTCACTCCAGACACAGCTGCAGTTTGATAAAAATCAATTAACGAATAAAGGCTTTGGCCGGTGCTTCGAAGCGAACGCTCTTCAGAGCTCCTGACAGCTGCTGTGCTAATTATCCTGAGAGCTGAGAATTTGCCAATATCAAAGGAATTGATGCATATCTTTTCTCTTAAATTTCCTCCTTTACGAGGTGGGTATGCCGCTGGCGGCGCTGGAGGTCATTGTCCATTCTGATTGGTTGCATCACGGCCTGGTAAGGAGGTGGCGATTATTGTCCATAATGATGTATCGTGGAGAACATTCTGATTGGTTCTATCACGGCCTGGTAGGGAGGTGGCGATTATTGTCCATAATGATGTATCGTGGAGAACATTCTGATTGGTTCTATCACGGCCTGGTAGGGAGGTGGCGATTATTGTCCATAATGATGTATCGTGGAGAACATTCTGATTGGTTCTATCACGGCCTGGTAGGGAGGCTCCAAGATGAAGGACCAAAAGAGGCTGAAAAGGTTTGTAGACCCCACCAGCTCCATCATGGGTGCAACCCTCCCCAGCTTTGAGGACATCTTCAAGAAGGTGGCATCCATCATTGAAAGCAATAAGGACATGCCCTCTTCTCATCAAAGAGGAGGTAAAGGAGTCTGGAGACCCACAGGCAATGTTTTAGGTACACCTTCTTCCTCAGTGACATCAGATTTTGACCTTGTCAAGATGCAAAACAACAGCGATTGACCCATGAACACGGCCTCATTTTTCTTTCTCTTTTGCTTTATATATTTATTTTATTTTTAAATTTTAACTTATAGTTACTTTTTTTCAGACAGTCCACTGCATGTTCTGGCCAAGAAAGATCTCCAACCTCACCCTACTCCTTCAGTGTCCTCATGAGGAAACACTGGGGATGGACTGGGCATGTGGGAGGCCAACTCCATTACCAAGACAGCATTTCATTGGACCCCTGAAGGACGGAGGAAATGGGGGAGACCAAAGGCAACTGTAGAGGCCAAAATGAAGACCTTGAACCACACCTGGGGCACAATAGAGAAGATGGCCAAGGACCAACAGAGATGGAGGACCTTCATTGGTGTTCCAAATGCCAGTAGTGTTATGGGCATAAGTAAGTATCATTATCTTTTTTTATCTCTTGCACTGTACTGCCGCCACAAAGACAACAAATTTCACAACATATGTCAGTGATAACCTGATTTGGAATTTGATTCCACAATCGCCCGGAAGAAAGAGGTAGTTCAGAGACAGACGCATTGTTGAGTCTGGAGTTACACAGTGTGGGTGAGGATGACAGATTTCCGGCTCCGAAGAAGATTTGTAAAACTAAGATGTAGAATTTCAGTCGACGTTTCAGGCCGAGACCCTTCGTCAGGACTAACTGAAGGAAGAGTGAGTAAGGGATTTGAAAGTTGGAGGGGGAGGGAGAGGGATGGAGCCAAGAGCTGGACAGGTGAATGGCAAAAGGGATACGAGAGGATCATGGGACAGGAGGTCCGGGAAGAAAGACGGGGGGGGGCCCCAGAGGATGGGCAAGAGGTATATTCAGAGGGACAGAGGGAGAAAAAGGAGAGTGAGAGAAAGAATGTGTGCATAAAAATAAGTAACAGATGGGGTACGAGGGGGAGGTGGGGCCTTAGCGGAAGTTAGAGAAGTCGATGTTCATGCCATCAGGTTGGAGGCTACCCAGAGGGAATATAAGGTGTTGTTCCTCCAACCTGATTGTGGCTTCATCTTTACAGTAGAGGAGGCCGTGGATAGACATGTCAGAGATGCTGCCTGGCCTGCTGCGTTCACCAGCAACTTTGAAGTGTGTTGCTTGAATTTCCAGCATCTGCAGAATTCCTGTTGTTTGTGTAGAATTTCAGTAATTTGAAAGCAAAATCCCACAGATGCTGGGAGCTTGAAAGAAAACACTAACCTCTGGAAGTAATCAGCAGGTCGGGCAGCATCTGAGATGATTGAAAAGCAGAGTTACTATTTCTTGACGTGAAACGACCTTGCTCTCAAATGAGGTGTGACCTGAAGAATGCCAACACTTAATTTTATTTCATTAAATGATAAGAGTAATGACGTTAGTCTGGAAGTGGTTTGCCTCTCAAAACATTGCAAAATCTAGGATTAAACGTGATAAAAGGAAATTATTTCCATTTCCAAATGCCTTTCAGGACGTCACAAAACAAGTTATTTTTGTAACGTGTTTCACTGTAAGAGTTAGAGAGCAGTCAAGTTCTTTCCACTCTGGACTTCTCTACACCTGGTTTTGCTCAATGTTCAGAGTAAATTTATTATCAAAGTACATATTTGTCACCATATACAACCCCAAAATTCTTTTTCTCGCGGGCATACTCAATAAATCCATGATAGATTCAACAGAAGCCCACACCAACTTGGGTGTTCACCTGGTGTGCAAAAGACACAAACTGTGCATGTACAAGAATAAATAATAATAATAAATAAATAAGCGACAAATATCGAGACCATGAGAAGAAGAGATCTTGAAAGTGAGTCTAGGGGTTGTGGGAACATTTCAACGATGGAGCAAGTGAGGTTGAGCGAAGTAGTCCCCTTTGCTTCAAGAGCCTGAAGGCTGAGGGGGTAATAACTGTTCCTGAATCTGGTGGTGCGAGTCCTGAGGCTCTTATACCTTCTTCCTGATGGCAGCAGCGAGAAGAGACCATGACCTGGGTGGAGGGTGTCCCTGACGATGGATGTTGCTTTCCTGCGATGATATTTTGTGTAGATGCACTCAAATGCACTTCTGAGATGCACTTCTCCTCAGAGAAGTTGCAGCCATATCAAGTCCTTCCATCACACTTCCATACTCATAAGACGATAAGACCATAAGACATGCATAGGAGCAGAATTAGGCTTTTATTATGATTATGAGGATACATAGTCCTCTTTTATTGTCACTTAGTAATGCATGCATTAAAAAATGTTTTTCCAGAATGATATCACGAAAACACATGACAAACCAACTTAAAAACTAACAAAAACCACATAATTATAACATATAGTTACAACAATACCGTAATTTGATAAGAACAGACCATGGCACGGTAAAAAGTCTCAAAGTCTCTCGAAAGTCCCATCATCTCACGCAGACGGTGAACCCCCAGCGCCGCCAACTTGCCGATGCAGCATCCCAGAAGCATCCGACCACAGTCTGACCCAAGTCCGTTCGAAAAACTCCGAGCCTCCGACCACCTCCCGACATCGAGCACCGAGCGTCATCTCTGCTGAGCGTTTCAACCCCGGCCCCAGCAACAGACAATAGGCAAAGCCAAGGATTTAGGGCCTACATCCCCAGAGATTCTCAATCGCACAGTAGCAGCGGCAGCGAAGAAGGCATTTCAGAAGTTTCTCCAGATCTTCCTCTGCACTTTCATGGCTGTCCCCATCAAATCCCGATCGATGCACGGCCCCTAGTTACACATATGATATTCATTCAGAACGGCCGCGCGCGCTGCATCGCGCCATCATCTTCTTAGGCTCATAGAGTCTGCTCCAGCATTCAATCATGGCTGATTTATTATCCCTTTCAACCCCATTCTCCTACCTTCTCCTCGTAACCTTCGACTCCCTGACTTATCAAGAACCTGTTTTAAAAAGGCGTATGGTGTGTTGGCATTCATCAACCATGGGATTGAGTTCAAGAGCCGGGAGGTAATGCTACAGCTATATAAGACCTCAGTTAGACCCCACTTGGAGTACTGTGTTCATTTCTGGTCACCTCAGTATTGGAAGGATGTAGATGCTATAGAGAGAGTGCAGAGGAGATTTACAAGGATGTTGCCTGGAATGGAGGACGTACCTTATGAGAATAGGTTGAGTGAACTTGGCCTTTTCTCCTTGGAGCGACGGAGGATGAGAGGTGACCTGATAGGGGTGTATAAGATGATGAGGAGCATGGACTCTCTGACGGTGGTGTCTGAAAAGAGGATGCTGTCCAAGTTGCATGCCATCTTGGACAATGTCTCCCATCCACTACATAATGGACTGGGTGGGCACAGGAGCACATTCAGCCAGAGACTCATTCCACCGAGATGCAACACAGAGCGTCATAGGAAGTCATTCCTGCCTGTGGCCATCAAACTTTACGACTCCTCCCTTGGAGGGTCAGACACCCTGAGACAATAGGCTGGTCCTGGACTCACTTCATAATTTACTGGCATAATTTACATATTACTATTTAACTATTTATGGTTTTATGACTATTTATTATTTATGGCGCAACTGTAACGAAAACCAATTTCCCCCGGGATCAATAAAGTATGACTATGACTATGACTCCGATTGTGTGGATAGCCAGAGGCTTTTTCCCAGGGCTGAAATGGCTAGCATGAGGGGGCATACTTTTAAGGTGCTTGGAAATAGGTACCGAGGGGATGTCAGGGGTAAGTTTTTCACACAGAGAGTGGTGGGTGTGTGGAATGCGCTGCCAGCGGCAGTGGTGGAAGTGGATACAATAGGGTTTTTTAAGAGCCTCTTAGATAGGTATATGGAGCTTGGAACCATACAGGGCTATGCAGTAGTGAAATTCTAGGCAGTTTCTAGAGTAGGTTACATGGTCGGCACAATACTGTGGGCCGAAGGGCCTGTAATGTGCTGTAGATTTCTATGTTCTGTCAACTTCTGCTTTAAATATACCAGTGATGGCCTCCAGAGCCATCTGTGGCAATGAGTTCCACAGTTTCACCACTTTCCATCTAAATAAATTCCACTACTTTTCTGATTTGTTCTGTTCTGGGGTTTTGCTCTCTGGTCCTAGAATCCCCAAATATTGGAATCCCTACCCCCAGTTATTGGACCCTCTCTCTCCCCCGATGTAAATCCCCTCAATGAGATTATTCCCAATATAAGCTCATAGTTCTTATTCTCTGATTCTAAATCTCCCATTCTGGTTCAGAAATCTTTCTTTTGTTTTTACCCTCCAAGCTATATGACTTTTATTATATCCTATTTCAGGATATGCAATCTCTTCCAGTCCTAATCTCTTCAATATTCAACTAAGACAATTCTGCTGCTTCAAAGAGAGTTATAAGAGGTCATTCTTACCCTCGGCCATTAGGCTTTATAATGAGTCAAACTGCAGTCAGGGAGGTGATGACACCCTCCGGTAAGACTGTTAAAGGTAACTTATTTTCCATTCTTTCTTACTTGTCTTCTAATATTTGTACATCTGTGCACTTGGTAATGCTGCTGTGATACTGTAACTTCCTTTGGGATTGATAAAGTTTCTATTAATCTATTGATCTATTCCTTAGTTCTTTATGTTACTACTCTGTTTTCCTTCTTTAAGGGAATCCTTGAGACCCATGTTTTTGGACAAGCTCTTGTCCAGCTCAGAGTTTTGCAAACGTCTACAGATGTGCCCTGGAGAACATTCTGACTGGCTGCGTCACTGTCTGGTATGGGGGTGGAGGAGGGTCTACTGCACTGGATTAAAATAAGCTTAGTCAGCTCCATCATGGGCACTGGCCTCTGTAGTGTCCAGGACATCTTCAAGGAGCAATGCCTCAAAAAGGCAACGTCCATCATTAAGGGCCCTGATCATCCAGGACATGCCCTCTTCTCATTGCTACCATCAGAAAGGAGGTACAGGAGCCTGAAGGCACACACTCAATGACTCAGGAACAGCTTCTTCCCCTCTGCCATCAGATTTCTGAATGGGCAATGAACCCATGAACACCACCTCATGACTTTTTTTCTCTTTTTTGCACTGCTTATTTAACTTAATTTTTAAAATACATATAATTCTTACCATAGTTCACAGTTTTTATTAGATTTAGATCATGAGGACACTCAGTCCTCGTTTATTGTCATTCAGAAATGCATGCATTAAGAAATGATACAATGTTCCTCCAGTATGATATCACAGAAACACAGGACAGACCAAAACTAAAACTGACAAAAAACATATAATTATAACATATAGTTACAACAGTGCAAAGCAATACCGTAATTTGATAAAGAGCAGACCATGGGCATGGTTAAAAAAAAGTCTCAAAGTCCCAATAGACCCATCATCTCACGCAGACGGTAGAAGGGAGAAACTCTCCCTGCTATGAACCTCCAGCACCGCAAACTTGCCGATGCAGCATCCTGGAAGCACCCGGCCACAGCCGACTCTGAGTCCATCCGAAAACTTCGAGCCTCCGACCAGCCCTTCGACACCGAGCACCGAGCACCATCTCTGCCGAGTGCTTCAACCCTGCCCCGGCCACCGAGCAACAGGTAAAGCCGAGGACTCGGGGCCTTCCCCTCCCTAGATTCAGGATCACACAGTAGCAGCAGCAGCGTTACAGACATTTCAGAAGTTTCACCAGATGTCCCTCCGTGCTCTCATGTCTATCTCCATCAAATCAGGATTGTGCACGGCACCCTACTTGACAGGTAACAGATATTCATCACCGCAGTGGCCGCTGTGCGCTGCATTGCGCCACCATCGTCTCCTCCTCCAATATTGTATATTGCAACGTCCTGCTGCTGCGTAACGACAAATTTCATGGTGATTTGAAACTTGATTCTGAATCTGAGAGTTAAATTTTGTTGCCAATACCCACTTCTTGAGGCATTTATGCTACATCATAGGAGCTACAATGGAGCTTATTGGCAATATTGACAATGATGTCTTTACAGATTAATACTCATGTTGGTGTTGGGTTCACTCCAACTTCTGATCTGTATTAAAGCACCTGATTGCACGGATAGCTAGCCGATGGGTCTGCTCCTACTGCTGAGCCCGAAGATATTCTGTAATACATGGACGTTACGAACCAGATACACTTTACATCTGGCCCCTCAACTTTACTTTAGACCTGGTTCATGCACAATCCCAGCCACATGAACAAGGTTCCCAACGTTCTCTGAAACATTAACTGAGTGGTTTTATTTCCTTCAGACAAATTAATGTTAATGTTTTAGTTATTTTCCATAAATTTAATGCATTTTAAATAAATGCATTATTTTCTATATATTTTTTAACGTTGAAAACATTTGTCTCCTGTCATTACAAGCTTACAAAAGCAATGAAGGTGAGTACAGGCCATCAGAAGACATTGGAAACTGTAAGGCCTTAAACATTTCTCTTACTCATCATCTGTCAGATCATTCATAACTGCACGTACACCATAACACAATGCACAATGTGGCAACTTCAGTTTCTGAGTGGTATCTCATAAGAACAAAGAAAGCCCCCATTTGTAAAGGAAGCTTTGCATCCCTCTGGCTGAGTGGTGCCAATACGACAACCAGCAAGACCAAAGAGCTGGTCATTGCCTTCAGGAGGAGGAAACCAGAGGACCACGAGCCAGTCCTTCTCGGAGGATCAGAGGTGGAGAGCGTCAGCAACTTTCAATTCCTCAGTGTTATCATTTCAGGGAACCTGTCCTGGGCCCGGCATGCAAGTGCAATTACGACGAAAGCACAGTGCCAGTCAGTTCTCTCCCCACCACACATCTATAGAAGTTTGTCGAAGTTCTAGATGTCTTCTCGAATCTTCGAAAACTCCTCGGGAAGCAGGGGCACTGCTGCGCATGCTGTTGAGGAGCTTGTATTGTGACCTGTTTTGGTAGCATAACGAGATCACATCCAAGGTCTTGCGTTCAGCGCCACATCTGACAAAGGCAGGCACCCTGTGTACAGTATTCACCATCCTATCTATCTGTGCCGACTCTTTCAGAGAACTTGGATGCAAAGTCCCTCAGATTCTCAATATTCCCCATTAGACTGCCCAAAATCCATCACCTCATTCTGATCAGGATTAAGGTCCATCTGCCCATTCTGCTGGTTGATCAGTAACTTCCTTCTCAACAACACCACGCACAAATATACAAAATGTACAATGCCTGTAACATTTACAGTCTATTGTATAAGAGGGAGGTCCCAGATAACTGCCTCCCACCACCCTTGCCCTCCGACTCATTGTTTATGACAAAGGGAGTCAGTTAAGATCCTGATCTGCATCTAGCCTAAATACAGTAAAGGTGACAGGTGGAGATACGTCTCTACCAAAGGAGGTGTAAGACGCTCCTTCCCTCCGCTAGCCTGCAGGTCACCCTTGACCTCAGCACAATCCTCGCTGATTTGATTTGATGCAAATGACACATTTCACAGTACGTTTCGGTGTTTTGATGCAGATGTGAAAAGTGAAACTAATCTATATCTTCTGACTACAGAAAATGTGCTTTGGTGTTATTCAGAAGCTGTTAATTGATTTTACATTAGGCTGTCTCATTGGTAATCTAATTAGTAATGATCATTTGGGTGACGGGATGGAGATACGTCTCTTACCAAAGGAGGTGTGAGGTTCTCCTTCCTCCGCTAGCCTGCAGGTCACCCTTGGGCAAGGTGTAGCACCTGCTTTTTCCCCGATCAGGGTCACGTGAAGCCATGGGAGCAGGTAGTGGATGGTCGTACGAGCAGCCGGTACAGATCACAAGTCCTGGTTATGTGACCACTGACGCCAGGCAGACAATCCCTGAAGAGTGTTGATAATGGCTGGGGTCACCTGTCTTGTAAAGACACCTCCCAGAAGGCAATGGTAAGCCACATCTTTAGCGAAAGACCACGATTGCCCATGTCATACGACATAATGAACAGATCATGTAATATTATTGTAATATGTAGGTGTCATTTTTCAAACTAAAACTTTGCAAGGAGAGTTATCAAACAAAAAGTAACCGAGAGCCAAAAAAAAATTATTATTTTTCAATGTTACGAACTAATTGATTTGTACGAATATAGGGTAAGGAGTCTTGATATGCGATTTAGTTTAATGTATTGACATATATTTTTTCCTGTATATATTCTTATATATAAATTAATAAAAATATTGGAAAAGGATTCATGAAGAAGCAGCACACACAAGATGCTGGAGGAACTCAGCAGGTCAGGCAGCATCTATGGAAAAGAGTAAACAGTCGATGTGTCAGGGTGAGACTCTTCATCAGGACTCTGATGCATGTAGAGGTGCTTAAGGAAGACCTGAAGGAATTCCTCTGTGGTAACAAAGGACTAACGCAGGGTCTCAGCCCAAAGCATCACCCATCCCTCTGGTCCATTCAGTTCCCACACTGGTTTCAGCATCTTCAGACTCCTGTGCCTTCACGAGCCAGAGATTTATCAAAGAGGCAGCATTTAAGAGTGTCCTGAACTGGGAGTAGGAGGAAAGGGATAGAGTTTAGGGAATAAATTTCCAACCATAGGGACTAAGCAACTGATTGGCAGCCATACCAGGGGTGGGGTCAGGGAACTTGGGGACGGGCAAGAGGCCAGAATCAGGCTTATTATCACTGACATGTGCCATGAAATGTTTTATTTTGTGGCAGCAGTACAGTCCAAGACAGAAACATGACTCAAAGTTCCAGAAATAGTGCAGAAGAGAAATAGTAAGGCAATTTTCATGGGTTCATGGACCATTCAGAAATCTGATGGCAGAGTGGAAGAAGCTGCTGCTAAATTGTTAAGTATGGATCTTCAGACTCCTGTACCTCCTCCCTGATAATAAGAAGATGGCATGTCCCAGATGGTGAGGGTCCTTAATGATAGATGCCACCTTTTTGAGGTGTCACCTCTTAAAGTTCTCCTCAATGGTAGGGAAGTGCTTTTTTTAGATTAGATTAGATTATGAGGACACACAGTCCTCGTTTATTGTCATTTAGAAATGCATGCATTAAAAAATGATACAATGTTCCTCCAGAATGATATCACAAAAAAAACACAGGACAAACCAAAACTAAAACTGACAAAAACCACATAATTATAACATATAGTTACAACAGTGCAAAACAATACCGTAATTTGATAAAGAGCAGACCATGGGCACGGTAAAAAAAAAAGTCTCAAAGTCCCGATCGACTCATCATCTCACGCAGGCAGCAGAAGGGAGGAACTCTCCCTGCCATAAACCTCCAAGCGCCGACAACTTGCCGATGCATCGGAAGCACCCGACTGCAGCCGACTCTGAGTCCGTCCAAAAACTTTGAGCCTCCGACCAGCCCCTCCGATACAGCCTCTCCGAGCGCCATCCTCTGCCGAGCGCTTCGACCCCACCCCGGCCACCGAGCAACAAGCAAGTCCGAGGACTCGGGGCCTTCTCCTCCGGAGATTCCGGATCACGCAGCAGCAGCGGCAGCGAAGCAGGCATTTCAGAAGTTTTGTTCAGAAGAATGTATTGTTTCCACAATGGAGTTGGCTAAGTTACAGCCCTCTGCAACGTCTTTCAGTCGTGTGCATTGGACCCTCCCTATCAGTCAGAATGCTGTCCACAGTACATCTGTAGAAGTTTGTTGGACTCTTTGGTGACATCTCAGATCTCCTCAGACTCCTAATGAAGTAGAGCTGCTGGTGTGTCTTCTTCAACGTGGTGGGCCCAGGATAGAGAGGTGGAGGAATCAACAGAGGACTGCAGTGGAAGACCTAACAAGGATGGGAATATACAAGGGCATAGGGAAAGTTAAAAAGTAAGGATGAAAATGTCAGAATCTGGTCAGGAGCCAATGTAGCAGAGAGACTGAAGTGTGAGTTTATATACGAGCACCACAATTTTGTTTTCCTGTTCTGGGAGGAACTCATACTAAAACCAAGGAGGCAAGTGGAACCACTGTGCTTCTTCTCTTTAAGCCTATCACTTCTTCTGAGATATAGGCCAGGGACGGAAGCTCACTAGAGTCTCTGTCGTGGGCCAATCTTTCAAGCTGTGTCCCCTGGTGTGGCCTATCTTCAAAGATCCTTCCTCTCCTAGGGATGGGGTCTCCGGTGCTTCTGTTGGCATTTCCATAGCACTGGACTTTTATGGGACGGGATTGCTAGCCCCGTGACCAAGCCATTTCGCAGCCGGTCTTGTGACTGCCGTGGTGGAATTGGAACTAACCCTAGTCTGTAGGTTTTGAGTTCCTGTTTCTTGACAACATTGTACGGATCTGTAACCAAATTCAGACCCTGAAAATCTGTCAGTACCAAACAGACCGTTTTCCAGGGTTTTTGTGCATTAGTTAGAAGATATTCTTCATAAATACAAGAGTCTCTTCTGGAAAGAAAGGGAGAAGACATTGTTCTGGCTTCTTCCCTCTTCCTTTCAAAGTTCAAAGTAAATTCATTATCAAAGTATATATACTGTACGCACCATATACAACCCTGAGTTTCATTTTCTTGTGGGCGTGCTCAATAAATCTATAGAGTAAGAACCATAACAGAATCAATGAAAGATCGCCCAACCTGGATGTTCAAACAGAGTGCAGAAGATAAAAAATTGTGCAAATACTAGAAGAAAAAATAATGATAACAAATAAATAAGCAATAAATATCGAGAACATGAGATGAAGAGTCCTTGAAAGTGAATCTGTTGGTTGTGGGAACATTTCCATGATGGGGCAAGTGAAGTTGAGTTAAGTTTTCCCCTTTGGTTTAAGTGTCCGTTGGTTGAGGGGTAATAACTGTTCCTGAACCTGGTGCTGTAAGTCCTGGGGCTCCTGTATCTGATGAAAATTTCCAGCCTGAAACATCAGCTCTTTATTCCTTTCCATAGATGCTGCCTGACTTGCTGGGTTCCACCAGAATATTGTGTATGTTACTCTAAAATATTCTTCGTGCTGGATTCAGCCACACATGAATTGGGCACTAAGTGTTAAGGGGCACCTTTATTGGGATTTCAGGTGGACAATTGAAAAACCAGCCCATTCCCAAAATATGGAAGTAATTTGTCTAAAAGATGAGGGAAATTATTTGTGTTTAAAGCTACTAAATTGCCACAATTTGAATCTTTGTTCATCAGATCATAATTTATTTACATTACAGAACTTCTTAAGCCCAAGACTTTGAAGGATGTTTATTTTTTAAGGAAAGAATGTAAATTCCTGGCATTAGCACTACCAGATGTCTGTGTTTGGAACTTAGTGTGAACATTTCAAAATGTCGAACTTTAAAATAAAGCCACATCCGGTATGAGACATCTCGATCCTGTTGAGACTCTGTACGGTCCAAGTTGCTCCCCTTTCTTCCCTGGTATTTCCTTGCCAACTTCAGATCAGGTTCACATTATCTTCCAAGGCTGAGGACAAAACCACTTCATGTGGGCTCCAGTGACGAGCTTCAGCATTGTACTTTGGGTGAGTAGTTCAAGAGTGATGTATTCTGAGGTTAAAAGCACTTAAGTGGGAGTGTGACTTTGTAGGTCATTTTGGTTGGATGAATGTGTTTCTCAACACCGACCCTCAATCACTCGAGTTGGCGCAGATCAGAGTTTCGTAATTATAAAAACAATTGTAGTTACTTCAATCTTTAGGTCTACTTCATCTCTTCAATGTTTCTGGTCGTCAGACACATTTATAAAGTTGAGGACCCCATTGATAAAAGCTGTCATAATAATCATAGGACCATGAGATATACGAGCAGAATTTCATTATGGCTGATCCAATTCCCTCTTAGCCCCAATCTCCCGCCTTCTGTCCCTGAGCAATCAACAACCTGTCAACCTCTGCCTTAAATACACCTAATGACTTGGCCTCCACAGCCACATATGGCAACAAATTCCACAGATTCACCATCCTCTTGCTAAAGAAATTCCTCCTCGTCCCTGTCCTAAATAGACTGAGGCTGTGTCCTCTGGTCTTAGACTCTCCCACCATAGGAAACATTGTCTCCACACCCACTCTCTCGTGGTCTTTCAACATTCAATAGGTTTCAATGAGATGCCCCCCTCCCCAATGAAAAAATACAGCATGAAAACAGGCCATTCAGCCCAATCTGTCCATGCTGACCCATGGGAACCCTTGTGGATTAACCCTATTAACAACACTGATCCATACACTCACCCCACCCCCCATCTGCCTGAGTAATTCGTGTCCATCTAGGTACAAGTGCTATCGATGGTGGCCAACTGCAGTCAGTGCTCCCGCTGTGGCTTCATCTGTGTTGATGACACCAAGCACAGACTGGGAGACCGTTTCACAGAATACCTACAGTCTGTCTACAATGGACACCCCGAACTCCCAGCTGCTGATTGATTCCCCTATCACCGTTTGGTTTCCCGCCGCCTCCTCCCTTTTCAAGTCCAGGTTGCAGCAAATGGTCCACTCAACAGAGACAATCACTGGCTGTCAGCTACCAACATTAAAAGACCTGTTCATCACGAGAACAAAGAAAAGAGTGGGAAAAAAATTACTGCTGATTCTACCCGCCTATTCACCAAATTGCCACCAGGGAGATGCGACAAGACCATCACCACCAGGACTACACGTCATCTCCGAAGCTTCGTTTCTGTAGCTATCCAGCTTCTCAACAAAACTCACTCAGGTGTAATGCCTTAAATATCCCTTCACAACCTCTGTTCAATGGTCTCGCCTGCTCTCCTTGTTCTGTTGATGATTATTGAGTCTGTTCAGATGTTCACATTTATTTAAGTTTGGGTATTGACATGGGTGTGTGTGAGCGTTCTGCTAATTATTGATTACTTATGGCTGTTTGCACTACTGTCTTGTAAATTGTTCGAATTTAATTGTCATTCAATAATACATGAATACCCATGTATACAGCCAAATGCAACAGCATTCCTCTGGGGCCAAGATACAAAACATAATACCAACAGTCATACACAGCACAAGGCACATATAGCATAAATAAGATAACAAGCATGTGTAAGATATCAGTAAAATACAGCCATGTAAAGAAAAATATAATCCAAGACCCTGAGTCCATGAATGAATGAATGATTGACCCAGCAGAAGCTCCTGTGCTGTGCGCTGCCATCTTACCAGAGGTTGTTGGTTGCTATGGTATTTTCTGTTATGGTATTGTCCTGTGTTTTAAGCTTGGCACTGAACCACAATCAATTCTGATTGTGATTTCAACTACCCATCGCCACACTGACCTGATGATTCCTTGTCCTTCCCTACTTCCAGGGTGAAGCCCAATGCAAACGGGAGGAGTAACACATCAAGTTTCCCTCTAGGTGGTCTACAACCCAATGGCATGAATATTGAGTTTTCCAGTTTCAGGTAAGTCTCCCGTTTTTATTTCTTCCCTCCCCCTTCTCCTTCTGGCTCTCCCATTTGTGTCCCCCTTCACCCACCTTTATACCTTTCCCCTTCCTCCATTCATCCACCACACACAGATCCCCCTCCACCCTACAACCACCGTCTAGCTAGCTCCAACTGTTGTTCACCTCTCCTTTATCCATTAATGGTTCCCATTCTCATCTCCTAGATTTGTCCGAATCCAACGACTTTGGCTCTGTTTATCTCCCTCCAGCTGTTGTTTCTAACCTTCACTCTCCCGCCTCCTACCTCCTACCTCTGCCCTTCTGCCTCTGTCACAGTCTCCGAGCTCTATCTCCACTCACCCTCCCCCCGCCCACCCACCGGCACTTAACACCCATCTCAGTCCACCCATCACCTTTCCTTGCAAACCTCCCCCATTCCTCTGCATCTGCCAGCCACCTCGTCCCTCCACCCTCAGTACTGATGTGGGGTCCATCAGCCCAAAACATTGACATTTCTTTCCTCTCGCTGACCTGCTGAGTCCTTCCGGCAGATAGTGGGCCGCTTTAGATTCCAGCATCTGTAGTCTTGTGTCTCTAGGTTCACCAGGATGATGCCTGGATTAGAAAGTAAAAACTATAGAAAGACAATGGACAGACTTGGGTTGTTTTCTGTGGACAGAGTTTGTGGGGAGAGTTGGGGATGGAGGGGTATAAAACTTTGAGGGCGTAGGCAAGGTAGATAGAGCCTTTTTTGCTCTTGGATAGAAATGTCAAATACTAGAGGGCATAGCTTTAGCATGAAAGGGGAAGATTTTAAGATAGATTTTTATGGAAAGTTCTTTTATATAAAGAGTTGTAGTCCGCATGTGAACTGGCTACGATTGAACCCAAGTGTGGAGGAATGGCAGGCTCCATCTAGAGCCGGAAACAGAATTTATCCACTGGAATTCCAACAGAACATCAGTGGATCGACCGAGCAACACCGCGAGAGAAATCATACTCAGAACAACGTACCCGCGATAAGCGCTAATCAGGACTCCACTCTAAGTAGTTATAGTACGCAGAATTCGGATGGCGGAGCAAAGTTTAGATGGCGCTAAACGGTGGCTCCTCTGCTTGCATCTTCGGAAACAGCTCTATTTCTATCTTCGATATCTCATTTTTTCCTTTTCAAGGTTCTTTTGAAGACCCTGACCTGGAGTTACACGTTGACTTCAGTTCTTTGCGGAAATGGGACCCGCTCTCAGGGCCTGACGACCGGCTGCTTTTCGACAAGGCCTGGAAGACTAGCGTGCCTTCAGGATGCCAGATTTTCATAGTTCTGAAGGCGGGCTGATTCAAGGCCGGTGCCCCTGACTGAGGCGTCGCAGGAGAACACAGAACATTGGGGGTAGTGGGTTAGCTGCCGTGCGTTGTATGCCCAGAGAGCTGAGCCTTTCCTGAACCAACTCTCTGAGCACAGAGCTTGGAAAAAGCGACACAACAGACTTTTAGCATCGTAAATCGGTGAGTTGTTTATTATGTCTCCTCTCTCGCTGTGAAACGGGGACACCCCTTTTTTCCTTATTAGGGAGAGAGAGAGCCTGTGGTATGTCGAATTACCAGATGAACGAGTAGAATTTTTGGGTACTGCAAGTCAGTGCCTTTATTGATGCTTGCTGCACGCTTGAATGCTTGGTGGAGGGCGTCAGTGCTCTTTTTGTTGGTGGAGAGGAGGTTCGTTGCCTTGCTGCTGCTTGTGCATGGGAGGGGGGAGCTGGCGGGGCTTTGGGGTTCTATCGTTTTAATTGTCATTCATTCACTGAGCACTCCTCTGTTTCCGTGGATGTTTGCGAAGAAAAAGGATTTCAGGTTGTATACATTTCTCTGACATTAAATGAACCTTTTGAACCTGTTGAAACCCCATGCCAGTTGAAACAAATCTGATGAGATTAAACAGATAGCACAAGGGCTTAATCACTCTCATTAAGACAACAATTAACTATTACAGGTGCTCCAGAAACCTTGGAGCCCAATGCTCTACAGCTCTCCACACAGGCCCATAAGGCTCATGACAATACCTTCCTCTCTGAGGCCAACACCTGATGGCCCAAGGAGCCCTGAGGTACTTGAGACAGGGCTGGTAAACTCGAGACAGACCTGATGCTCTCAAGACAGGGCTGATAAACTCGAGACAAACCTGATGCTCTCAAGACAGGGCTGGTAAACTCGAGACAGAGCTGATGCCGTACGTCTTGTCACACAGCCTGCAGGGCTCAAGGCAATGGTAGATATTTGTAACATGCAGCCATGAGCAGAGGTAGAAGGACATATTTTATATTAAGATACAACATCAAAATCGGCCCTTCTGGCCAGTGTTACCCCATTAGATCCATGAGATCTTCTAACCTGTACATCTTTGAAGCACCCGGAGGAAACTCACGCGGTCATGGGGAGAACGTACAAACTCCTTACAGACAGCGGCGGGAACTGAACCTGGGTCGCTGGCACTGTAACTGATTTATGTTGATAACCACATTACCATCCCACTCCAATATGACAGCAACATTTCAGAAACGTTTACCACCTGAACACGTAGGGATAGGGATCATGTGTAGGGAGAAAAGTTTGGTACAACTGGTCAGCATAGATTTTGTGGGCTGAGGGCATGTTCTTGTGCTGTACGGGTCTGTGTTCGAAGTTTTATGTTACAATTGATATTCTCTCCATTCCTGCTCTTCAGAGATATTGCAAAGCCACGTCCACAGACATCTCGGGGAATATTTTCTGGCACACGATTTTTTTATGCTTTTGGAAAGCCATGCTGGAATTTCTGAAATGTTAATCCCTGCTGGGATGCGCCGCTGGAACACTGTAACCAGCCTCGACAGAATATCTCGGATTCCTGAACCCGAACGGAAAGGCTTGCTGAAAGATGAAGCTGGCAATCCAGATCTGTTTGCACCATCCGAATAGTGGGATAAAATTCTGCTTCTTATCTATTCCTTTTGATTGTGCTGGGAACACGTTTGGCCAAGATGATTCGTACTACCATACCTCTCTTACAGACATGGAATCCACTATCTTCTCCAGTAGGAATACACACATACCATTTTCATAATGTCTGTTTTTGAATTCAGCGACATACACCACAGATAAAGCCCTCCAACCTTTGAGCACATCTACTTCGCAGAAAAGCAGCGTCCGTCATCAAAGAACCTCACCACCCAGGCCATGCTCTTTCTCACTGCTGCCATCAGTTAGAAGGTACAAGAGCCTCAGGACTCGCACCACCAGGTTCAAGAACAGCCTCAACAATCAGGTTCTTGAACGAAAGGGGATAACTACACTCATTCCGTGAGATGTCCCCACAACCAATGATCTCACTTTAAGGACACTTTATCTCATGTTCTCGTTATTTATTACCATTTATTTATTTGCAATTTGTTGTCTTCTGCACTCCGGTTGATCTCTGAATCAGAATCAGAATCGGGTTTATTATCACCGGCATGTGTGTGAAATTTGTTAACTTAGCAGCAGCAATTCAATGCAATACATAATAAAGAAGAAGAAAAAATAATGATAA
Source organism: Mobula birostris (assembly GCF_030028105.1). Taxonomy (NCBI): domain Eukaryota; kingdom Metazoa; phylum Chordata; class Chondrichthyes; order Myliobatiformes; family Myliobatidae; genus Mobula; species Mobula birostris. Next base: position 15,538,660 of record NC_092379.1, read on the forward strand.
TTCATAAATCAATCAATCAGTTACGGTATACCTATATTGAATCGATTAAAAATTGTGCAAAAGGCAGAAAGGAGGAGGAGAAGATGGCAGCGTGACACAGCTTGCGTGGCCTCTCCGGTGAATGATATCTGTTATCTGTCAAGTAGGGTGCCGTGCACAATCCTGATTTGATGGAGACAGACGTGAGAGAACGAAGGAACACCTGGAGAAACTTCTGAAATGCCTTTTTCGCTGCCGCTGTTACTGTGTGATCCGGAATCTCCGGAGGCCAAGGCCCTGAGTCCTCGGCTTTGCTTGTTGCTCGGCGGCCAGGACGGGGTCGAAGCGCTCAGCAGAGATGGTGCTCGGTGCTCAGCGTCGAAGGGCTGGTCGGAGGCTCAAAGTTTTCGGACGGACTCAGAGTTGGCTGTGGTCGGGTGCCTCCAATGCATTGACAGTTGTCAGTGCCTGGAAGTTTATGGCAGGGAGAGTTTCTCCTTTCTGCCGCCTGCTATCGGGACTAGCGGGAGTCGATCGGAACTTTGAGACTTTTTTTTACCGTGCCCATGGTCTGCTCTTTATCAAATTATGGTATTGTTTTGCACTGCTGTAACTATATGTTATAATTATGTGGTCTTGTCAGTGTTAGTCTTTGGTTTGTCCTGTTTTTTTTGTTATATCACTCTGGTGGAACATTGTATCATTTCTTAATGCATGCATTTCTAAATGACAATAAATGAGGACGGTGTGTCCTCATAATCTAATCTAAATAATATATATTAAAAAAGTGAGGTAGTGTTCATGGGTTCAATGTCCATTTAGGAATCGCACGGCAGAGGGGAAGAAGCTGTTCCTGAATCGCTGAGTGTGTGCCTTCAGGCTTCCGTATCTCCTACTTGATGGTAACAGTGAGAAAAGGGCATGCCCTGGGTGCTGGAGGTCCTTAATAATGTACGCTGCCTTTCTGAGACACCGCTCCTTGAAGATGTCCTGGGTACTTTGTAAGCTAGAACCCAAGATGGAACCGACTAAATTTACAACCTTCTGCAGCTTCTTTCGATCCTGTGCAGTAGCATCTCCATACCAGACAGTGATGCAGCCTGTCAGAATGCTCTCCACGGTACATCTATAAAAATTTTTGAGTGTCCTTGTTGTCACACCAAATCTCTTCAAACTCCTAATGATCCTGTTCTTTCATTGATCCTGTTATAGTTAGTATTCTATAGATTGGCTGAGTATGCGGAAAAATGCATCTCCGGGTTGTGTATGGTAACATATATGTACTTTGATAATAAAATTTGCTTACTTTGAACTTCGAACACACTGCCACAATATCTACAGTTGGCCTTCCCACTTGGTATATCAGTTCTTGTTTAATTTGGTTCCAAAGTGAACGTTTTGTTTAATGTAAATGGTTTTATTACAGGTAAGATATGGGGTGGAAGTGGATATTGAACATAGAACATCGAACAGTACAGTATAGCACAGGCCCTTTGGCCCACAATGTTGTACATAATATTTTTTCAAGATGGCATTGGCGATATACTTTGATTTTTTTGTGTGTATCTCACTAAACTACTAAATATTAGATATACTTCAGAACTGCGATCACTGCAATCCTTTTAGGAAACATACTTTTGAACTGTCTGAATGAACTAGCTACTTTGTGATCTCCTGAAGGACTGGCGTGCAGTAATGCGGGTAGGGCACCTTGAGTAGATGGGGTTCGGCCTGAAGAGAGAGCGCCAGGTCAGACTTCAAGCCGGATTAAAGTGCCGAGGCTCGAGAGCAGAAAATGCACTGGTGTTCAGCCCCCTCTGCCAAGATTCCTCATCTGAGCCCGTCCCGCCTGACCTGTCTCCTTCTCTTCTCGCTACTACCATCAGGAGTGAGGTGCAGGAGTCTTGGGCCAAACACCACCACGTTCAGGAGCAGTTGTTGCCTAGCAACCATCGGGCCTCTGTCCCAGCTTCACTGGACTCAGCACCGAACTGACTCCACGGCCTGTGCTCACGTTCCTGGTACTATTTGTTTATTTTTTTAAAAATTGGCACAACTTGACCTCTTTTGCACATTGGATATTTGTCAGTATTTAATTTTTCATGGCTTCTACTGTATCTTTTCATTTACCTGTGGGTGAATGCAAGGAGATGAATCTCAAGATTGTATATAATGTACATACTTCGATAATATATTTACTTTAAACTTTGACCTCTGACATTTTTAACCTACTCCAACGTCAATCTAACCCTTCCCTCCTACTCAGCCCTCCATTTTTCTTTCACCCACGTGCCTCTGTACGAGTCCCTCAAATGTCCCTGATGTATCTGCCTCTGTCACCACTCCCAGAAGTGCGTTCCTTGCAACTATTAATCCGAGTAAAAAAAAAACGACTTTTCTGACATCTCGCCTAAACATTCCTCCATCATCATTGTCAGGTGCCATGCCCAGTTTGAGCTTTGACTGTCGTGGCCCACACACTCCTGTTTCGGGTCAAGTGGATCAATTCATTGGTATTCATTTCCAGTTCTCTGGCTGCTGTCTCCATCATCATTTGTCTTTGTCTTCCTCTTGCAGCAGATGTTGTATATTTGGCTTTTCAGAAGGCCTTTGACAAGATGCCACACATGAGGCTACTTAACAAGATAAGAGCCCATGAAATTACGGGAAAGTTACATACGTGGATAGAGTGTTGGCAGATTGGCAGAAAACAGAGAGTGGGAATAAAAGGATCCTGTTCTGGTTGGCTGCCGGTTACCAGTGGTGTTCCACAGGGGTCCGTGTTGGGGCTGCTTCTTTTTACATCGTACATCAACGATTTGGATTATGGAATAGATGGCTTTGTGGCTAAGTTTGCTGATGATACGAAGATAGCTGGAGGGGTCGGAAATGCTGAGGAAACGGAGAGTCTGCCAAGAGACTTGGATAGATTGGAGGAATGGGTAAAGAAGTGACAAATGAAATACAATGTTGGAAAGTGTATGGTTATGCACTTTGGCAGAAGAAATAAACGGGCAGACTATTATTTAAATGGGGAAAGAATTCAAAGTTCTGAGATGCAACGGGACTTGGGAGTCCTCGTACAGGATACCCTTAAGGTTAACCTCCAGGTTGAGTCAGTAGTGAAGAAGACAAATGCAATATTGGCATTCATTTCTAGAGGAATAGAGTATAGGAGCAGGGATGTGATGTTGAGGCTCTATCAGGCACTGGTGAGACCTCACTTGGAGTACTGTGGGCAGTTTTGGTCTCCTTATTTAAGAAAGGATGTGCTGACGTTGGAGAGAGTACAGAGAAGATTCACTAGAACGATTCCGGGAATGAGAGGGTTAATATATGAGGAACGTTTGTCCGCTCTTGGACTGTATTCCTTGGAGTTTAGAAGAATGAGGGGAGACCTCATAGAAACATTTCGAATGTTGAAAGGCATGGACAGAGTGGATGTGGCAAAGTTATTTCCCGTGATGGGGGAGTCTGGTACGAGAGGGCATGACTTAAGGATTGAAGGGCGCCCATTCAGAACAGAAATGCGAAGAAATTTTTTTAGTCAGAGGGTGGTGAATCTGTGGAATTTGTTGCCACGGGCAGCAGTGGAGGCCAAGTCATTGGATGTATTTAAGGCAGCGATTGATAGGTATCTGAGTAGCCAGGGCATCAAAGGTTATGGTGAGAAGGCGGGGGAGTGGGACTAAATGGGAGAATGGATCAGCTCATGATAAAATGGTGGAGCAGACTCAATGGGCTGAATGGTCGACTTCTGCTCCCTTGTCTTATGGTCTATGGTCTTTCTTTCCTTCAATCTTTCCCATAATTACCGTGCATGCTAACCCTCTTTCCTAATCACATGTCCAATGACATTACGTTGCATTTTCATGATCTCATACATTATTTCTCTTTTTGTGTTTGCTCTGTTCATGACATCCTTGTTAGATATTCGTTTCGTTCATGATATTCTTTGCATCCTCCTCAAAAACCACATCTCTGCTGCTACGATTCGTTTCCTTATGTTACTAGATATTGTCCAATATTCTGAGCCACATAACACGACTGGATAAACGTAACATTTCAGTACTCTGAGGCAGGTTGTCATGCCTAGTTTAGTATTAGTCAGTATACTTCTCATTCTCGTAAAGGTGTCTTTTACCAGCCCTATTCTTCTTTTGATGTCATGCCATCTGATGTCACCCAGCTTCCTAAGTAGCAAAAGTTCTGTACTTGTTTTATGTCTTCCCCGTTTATTCTCAGCCTGCAGATAGGATTCTCCTTCTTTTTGGATACAGGTTTCCCCCGCCGTCCAAAGGTAGAGCGTTCCTATGAAACGGTTCGTAAGCGGGAATGTCACAAAGTGAAGAAGCAATTACCATTTATTTATATGGAAAAAATTTGTGAGCGTTCGCAGACCCATAAATAACCTACCAAATCATGCCAAATAACACATAAAACCTAAAATAACAGTAACATGTAGTAAAAGCAGGAATGATATGATAACTACACAGCCTATATAAAGTAGAAATACTTCTCTACAACGATTGTCTGCACAGATCTCCGTAGCGAAAATCTCACACAAGCGCTCTCGGCAAAAACACTCTCCAGTAACCTTTAAGCTATGAAGATGCCAAATCATACCAAATAACGCATTGAAATACACAGCCTATATAAAGTAGAAATGATGTATGTACAGTGTAGTATCACTTGCCGGAATTGGGACAGCGCCGAGCACACTGATGATGGTGTGTTAGGCTGAGTTGGCGGAGGTTGGGGTGGTGCAGTGGCCCCCACCCTCCCAGCAGCGAACAGATACTGATCTGCGAAGCGTGCAGGGGTACAACGGCGGCAGGGACGCACCCAGCACATCTTTAAGAAAAAAGCCGAAATAAACAAGCTAATTAATTAGATGCCACCTGGCACGTAAATGTCGGCCCAGATCAGAGGCGAAGCAATCGGTAATTAATTAGCATCTAATTATTTAGCTTGTTTATTTTGGCTTTTTCCTTAAAGATGTGCTGGGTGCATCCTGGCTACCACTGCATTCTCCGCGGCAATGTATCAGTCCGCGGCCCGGGGTTGGGGTGGTGGGACACTGCGGTGTCATCTCATCGTCGTCTGTTTCCATCAGGGAGGCAGCTCATCTTCTTCTATGTCTGCCTGCTTCGATGTCGAAGGTCGAGGTTCGTCGTCTGCTGTGGCTGATGTGGAAGGCTTGCTTGACTGCTTAGCCTCGCGCATTTTTCTATCATACAGTTCTTTGTAAGCATTCAAGCTATCTTGCAAATACTGTATGCCCTAAAGCTACGTACCCTTTCAAAATTAAAGTTGTACTTTTCTGCAATCATTGAAGTGAAAATCTCACGCAGTTGCTTCACGTTCAGTTCCTGGACTACTTCACTTTCGGTCCGTTCACTAGGGCATTCAGTTTCAATTGTTCTCCTTTCCTCTTACTATTGCATCAGTTCTTCATCTATCAGTTCTTGGTCATGGGATGCCAAAACCTCTTCAACATCATCTTCGTCAACTTCCACAAGCCAAACTCACTTTGTTCACCACAATCGAAACGCTTAATTATGTCTAGTTTTACGCTAAGTGTAACACACTTACGGGCTTTTTCAGGCTTTTCCAATACCTTAGAACTCATCTTGCTAACGGCTGCTCACAGGCACGTGTTCAAGCAATGGCGGCTAGAATGCAGTTCTGAATCCGGGGGAGGAGCGGCTGCTCGGGGCGCGCTGCCTTTTTTCATAACAGTGAAAACACCTTCTGTTAGCGAAAACAGGTAACTAATGTAGGTCTTTTGTAACAGCAAGGTTTCGTAAAGGAAACGTTCGAAAAGTGGGGGACACCTGTATCACCATACATTCTGTCTTTTTGCAATTGATAGACCCATTTTTGCACTTTCTTCAACAATTATATCAATTAAGTTTTGTAGTTCTTCCTCCGTACTTGCAATTAACACAGTGTCATCTGCACATCTGAAATTATTGATGTTTTCACTGCCAACTTTGATTCCCAAGATGTCTCTTATTTTTTCTAATATTGTTTCACTGTACACATTAAATAAATCAGGAGAGAAAACACACCCTTGTCTAACGCGTCACTTGATTTTTGTAAACTGACTCACTTCTCCATCTATTCTTACAGCGGCAGTTTGTTCCCAGTACAGATTTCTGATTAGGCGGATGTCTTTCGAATCTAGATCTAGAGTTTTCTGTAATATTTCAAATAACTTATTGTGCTTCACTTTATCAAATGCTTTTGTGTAGTGGATAAAACAAACAAACCTTTTTGCACTTGAATAGCTCGTTTGAAAGTATCCTTAACATCAATATTGCATTTCTTGTACCTTTGTCTTTCACAAAACCACATTGTTCTTTACCTATTTCAGCTTGTATCTTACTTTTAGCTCTTGTCATCAAAATTCTCAAAAGTATCTTGGTGATATGACTCGTTAAACTTATGGTCCTATGTAACTCACATTCTATTGCTCCAGGTTTCTTAGGAAGAGTGATAAATACTGATTTTTTCATCTCTTCTGGTATTATTCCAGCCTCACAAATGTCATTGATTAAATCAGTAAGTTTTTAAATTCCATAATCTTCATGGGTGATAATTTGTTCTATTACTAATTCATCAGGACCTGCTGCCTTTCCTTTCTTCATCTTATTTATTGCATTATGAACTTCAGATTTTAAAATACTTTGACCTTCAATGTTTTTCTTAATTTCTGGTTTTTCGCCTCGATTGTCTTCAAACAATTCCTGAATATATTCAAACCATCTGTTCATAATCTCATCTTTTTCCATGATAATGGTACCGTCCTTTGTTTTCAAACATCCACCTGAAGAACAGAGGAGCTTTTTACCAGTGATATTCTTGATTTGTTGATGTAACCTTTTTGGATCAGTAATAGGGATCCTTTCTGTTTGCTCACATTCCTGGTTTAACCATTCTTCTTTGGCTTTTTGACATAAGCTTTTAACTTTTTTATCTAAGGACTTATATTCTATAGGATTTGCTTTCTTCTGTCTCCTTTCTTCCATTAGATTTTTGATTTCATCTGTCATCCATTTATTCTTTGTGCTTTTTACTTGTTTAGGAATCACTGACTTTGCTGATTCTACCAAGGCATCCTTTAGAGAGTTAAATTTCATTTCTACATGATTGCTATCATCTTCAACAGATTCTATTTCTAGACTTTGAAATCTGTTCCTTACTTCAATTGTAAACTTTTGTCTTAAGTTTTCTTCTTTAATTAATTGCAAGTAGTCAAGGGATTGTTCAGGTTTTTGCTTCTTTAGTTTTTTAAGTTTTACTTTTACATGACATACTACTGGCTTATGGTCACTATTACAGTCTGCACCTGGATATGTTTTGCATTATTCCTCCACTCATTTAAAAAATCTGCATTCTAGCATTAGCGATTGTCATCCCTGGGTGAATTACCTCAGTTTTCCAGACTATGGATGTAGAAAATGGCAGATGGAGCTTAAATCATAAACATGAGAAAGTCTGCGGACGCTGGAAATCCAAATCAAGACACACACAAAATGCTGGAGGAGCTCAGCAGGTCGGGAGCATCAATGGAAATGAATAACTAGTCGATGTTTCGGGCTGAGACCCTTCTCCAGGACTGAGAAAGAAGGGGGGAGACGCCAGAATAAAAAGGTGGGGGGAGGCGAAGGAGGCAGGCTGAAGGGTGGTAGGTGAAATCAGGTGGGTGGGAAAGGTCAAGGACTGGAGAAGAAGGATTCTGATAAGAGAGGAGAGTGGACGATAGGAGAAAGAGAAGGAGGAGGGGACCCAAGGGGAAATAATAGACAGGTGAGAAGAGGTAAATAAGTCAGAGCGGGGAATAGAGGGGGGGGCAAGGAATTTATTTAGAGGAAGGAGAAATCAATATTCGTGCCATCAGGTTGGAGGCGACCCAGCTGGAATATGAGGTGTTGCTCCTCCACACTGGGATGGTGCTTAATCCAGGCAAATGTGAGGTGTCGAATTTTGAGGGATCAAATATAAAGAGTCACTCTTGAGGAAGTGTCCTCAACAGTGTTGGTGGACAAAGGACCTTGAGGTCCAAGTCCATTGCTCCCTGAGAAGAGCCACACAAGTCAATAGGGTGGCGAGGAAGGCTTCTGACATGCTTGCTTTTATTAGTCAAGACACAGTGTTCAAGGGTCTGGAACTCGTGTGACAACTTTATAAGACTCTGTTTAGGCCACATCTAGAGTATTTCATTCTATTCTGGGCCACTCCATTATAGGAAGCATGTGGAAGCTTCGGAGAGGATGCAGAGAAGTTTAACAGGATCCTATCTGGATTAAGGGATCTGTTTTCTTTGGAGCAGCGGAGGCTGAGGAGAGACCTGATAGTGGAGGCATAGAGTCATAGAAAAATATAACACAGAAACAGGCCCTTTGGCCCATCTAGTCTGTGCCCAACCACTTAAACTGTCTACTCCCATCAACCTGCACCCAGACCATTGACCTCGATATTCATACCAATCATGCACCTGTCCAGACTTTTCTTAGGTGCTGAAATCGAGCGTGCATGCATCACTTGCACCGGCAGCTTTTTCTACACTCTCACGACCCTCTGAGTGAAGACGTTTCCCCTCATGTCCCCTTTAAACTTCTCTCCTTTCACCTTTAACCCATGACCTCTGGTTGTAGTTCCATCAAACCTTAGTAGAAAAAGCCTGTCTCTAGCCCTTATAATTTTGTACACTTCTATCAAATCTCCTCTCAATCTTCTACATTCCAAGGAAAAAAGACTTGACCTATTCAATCTTTCCTTCTAACTCACAATGGCCCCCAGTCCCAACAGCAGTTTATAAAATTATAAGGGGCATAGATAGGTAGGCCTCTCCTACTCACCCATAAGTCTTTGGGATGTGGAAGGAATACAAAAGACCCAGAAACAAGCCATGTGGTCACGGGGAAAGTATTCCAACTTCATACAGGCAGCAGCTGAGATCAGAATTGAACCAAGGTCATTAAAGCTGTACAGCATCAGTTTTACCAAACGGATTTCAATCTGCAGCAAGAGCTAGTAAAAAGGGGACCAACATATTGATGCAGCTATAAAGAAGGCAAGACAGCAGCTATATTGCATCAGGAGTCTGAGGAGATCTGGTCTGTCAGCTAAAACATTCACAAGTACTACAGATGCACTGTGGAGAATATTCTGACTGACTGCGTCACCATCTGCTGTGGGGCAGCAGGGGTGGGGGGACTACTGCACAGGATCGGAGTAAGCTGCAGAGAGTTGTAAACTCAGTCAGCTCCATCATGGGCACTAGCCTCCGTGGTACCCAGGATGTCTTCAAGGAGCGATGCCTCAGAAAGGCGGCATCCATCAATAACGACCCAGGTCATACCTGGTTCTCATTGCTATGAGCGGGAAGGAGGTACAGAAGCCTGAAGGCACACACTCAACGACTCAGGAACAGTTTCTTCCCCTCTGATCGTCCATCCGATTTCTGAACGGACGTTGAACCCATGAAAACAAACTCACTTTTTTTTTGTTTGATTTCTTTTTCTTGCACTACTATTTAATTTATTTAATATGTAGTTACTGTAATTATACAGCTTTCTTTTTCTCTCTGTTATCATGTATTACATTGTGCTGCTGCCACAAAGTTAACAAAGTTATGCTGGTGATACTAAACCTGATTCTGAAATGATTTGCTTTACTGAATATAATATTTCTTGTAACTTGTCTGGTCCTACCTTTATAGTGACATACACAATAAAATGAAGTTGCGTTTGATCAGAAATTTTGTTCAAATTTGATCTCCCATGTTCCCCTGAAAACATCACCACAAGATGGACTAACTATTTAAGTGAGTATCCCATAAAAAAGAAACATCAGTTTCTACTAGTTTAGGAATGCGTTCCGTCATAACCACACTTGTAATCGATTGCAGAGCTGGAATTTATCCAAACTGCACTAAAAATAACCTTTTGGAGATTATTTACAATGCAATAGTTCAAACCTGACCTTGGAATATGTGGAGGAACGTCCAAAACCCAGTTTGCCTTGCAGGTTTTTGCAAATAAAACGATGCGTGCCATTTTATGTTGAAGAAAAAAGCGTAACAAGCCCTTTATTGAACTCCAAAGACACTGAACACAAAGCATTGTAAAAGTCCTTTATGTAATTACGTCATCGGCTTCTTAGATCACCCACTCAACTCAGTGTCGGTGGGTGTGAATTATAGTCATAGTCATAGTCATACTTTATTGATCCCGGGGGAAATTGGTTTTCATTACAGTTGCACCATAAATAATTAAATAGTAATAAAACCATAAAAAATTAAATAGTAATATGTAAATTATGCCAGGAAATAAGTCCAGGACCAGCCTATTGTCTCAGGGTGTCTGACCCTCCAAGGAAGGAGTTGTAAAGTTTGATGGCCACAGGCAGGAACGACTTCCTATGACGCTCAGTGTTGCATCTCGGTGGAATGAGTCTCTGGCTGAATGTACTCCCGTGCCCACCCAGTACATTATGTAGTGGATGGGAGACATTGTCCAACATGGCATGCAACTTAGACAGCATCCTATTTTCAGACACCACCGTGAGAGAGTCCAGTTCCATCCCCACAACATCACTGGCCTTACGAATGAGTTTGTTGATTCTGTTGGTGTCTGCTACCCTCAGCCTGCTGCCCCAGCACACAACAGCAAACATGATCGCACTGGCCACCACAGACTCGTAGAACATCCTCAGCATCGTCCGGCAGATGTTAAAGGACCTCAATCTCTACGTACGTTTCCAGCAATTATGCTACCCTGGACAGAACCCCCCCCCCCCACCCCTCCAGTATTCACTAAAACTGGCATTGTGAGTCTGTCCGGAGCTCGGATGTGCCGTCCGGCTTGGGTCCCATGTAGTCAGGTAGTGTTCATGGGTTCAATGTCCACTCTGGAATCACAGGACAGAGGGGAAGAAGCAGCTCCTTTTGAGTTGGGGTTCACTTTAAGAGGCTGGCCTTACATGATGATGTAATTCCGTAAAGGACTTTTGCCGCACTTTGAGTTCAGGTTTTTTTGGAGTTTAATAAAGTTACGGTTTTTCTTAAACACAAAACACCTCGTGCCGTTTTATTTGCGAAAACCTACATCGGTGACCCCAATGTGATGTCGGTGGTTGTCAATTACGTACGTCTCCGCCAATACCCTACAGTCTCAACCGGGGTGTAACCCGGAAGCAGGCTCACGGTTTGGTGAGAGAGAGAGAGAGAGAGACAGAAAACACTGACTACGAATAAATATGTTGATCATTCATTTAACTAAACATCTAAATTACACAAACTACAAAAGTAAATACTCAGCAAGCAGACACTTAGCAAAAAGTGCGCACCGAGCAGACCTTCCCGACGGTGCTGTGAGGTGTGCACTGGGATCAAAAGGAGGGAGAAAACCCTTTATACCTGGGACGTCTAAAACCAGACACCAGGTGCCGTGGCGCTCAAGCTGACCAATGGGAAGTGCGGCTGCAGTTTTTAAACTGACCAATCAGCGATCGACACAGCGGAAGCGGTGTTTGACTGGCAAGTAAGCCGCTCCCCCACACTGCACATGGCCCTAACGGTGGTGCTCACTCCTCTCAGTTGGAATAGCCATGGTTTTTAGGCCTTCTCCAGACTGACACTGAAGAACTGCTCTATTGTTTGAGGTAACTTTTTCCCAAAGTGTCAGTACCTCCAGCTGAACTCTGTGTCTTTGTGTGTTTCCCCCTAGCTGTCATTCTGTGTTTTTTGTATTGCCATGTGCCCTTGTTTGTTTTCATGCCCCATGTGCTCCTGTCCCTGCCCCTGCTCCACTCTGGCTCCTGTATCACGGATTACTCCACCCTCACCTGTTTCCCATTATTACCTGTGTTGCTGCCATTCTGTCTCATGGTGCTCCACCTATCATCTGCCGCTCTGTTTATTGCTCAGTGTATTTCAGTCCTGTGTTTTCACCTGTTTGTTGCCAGATTGTGCCAGTGAGTTTTCCTGTTCCTGATTTTTGGATTTCTCCGGATGTTTTGACATCTGCATGAACCTTAACGCCGACTTTATTTGTACCTCGGGATTTGTTACTCAACAGATATCACAGTGTGCGCAGTACCTGGTCTGCGATTGGGTCCCTGCTCCACTGTCTGACAGTACAATCTGGCCAGAATGGATCTAGCAGACCCTGGTTGTCTGAGAGCTGTCCTGGAACAATGGGGTGTGATGCTGGGGAGACTCCAGAACCAGCTGGAGTCTGTGTTCAGGGCAGCCGAGTCGCTTTCTGCCATTGTAGCCGATCTCAGGGCCCAGACTCAGTCACTCCAGCTGTCCCAGAGTGCCCATCGACATTCTGCGACTGCATCTGCCGCCCCGCGCTCCGTGTCCCCGCACGCTCTTCCCGTCCAAGACCCCTGTCTGTCTCCTCCAGTAAAGTACTCAGGTGAGTCCCAGTACCTGCCACTCTTTTCCTTCCTAGTGCACCCTCATTTTTGAATTGCAACAAACAATATTTCTGACTAATCGAGCCAAGGTGGCCTACGTCATCAACCAACTGTCCGTTCGGGCGAGAGAACGGGGAACAGCTGTCTGGGAGGCAGGCTCTGCTTTCTGCAGTAGTTTTCAGTTACTTTCTGAGGAGATGAGAAAAATGTTTGATTGCTCCAAACATGGGAGAGAAGCTGCCCGTGAAATACTGCACATGCACCAGGGGCGCAGATCTGTGTCAGATTATGCCATAGAGTTCCGGACCCTAGCCACCTCCAGCGGCCGGAACCTGGAGACACAGTATGACATCTTCCCGAACAACCTCTCTGAAGGCATCAAAGAGGAGCTGGTCATTGAGGACCTTCCTGTCACCTTTGAAACCCTGGCGGATTTGGCCATCCGTATTGATATTCGCCTTCAGCAGCACCGCAGAGGGAGGGGTTCCAGAGGGTCCCTGGGGGGCACTGGGTGAGTTCCAAGCTCCTCGTTAGTCTGTATTTCCCTGCTGTCTGCCCCCATCTACAACTCTGTTCCAGAGCCCAAAGCTATGAAGGTTGACTGTACCCGCCTGATGCCAACTGAAAGAAAAGGAGGAATCAGCACCCGCTCCTGTCTGTACTGTAGCCAACCAGGCCACTTCATCTCCACCTGCCCAGTAAGAGCCAAGCTCTCACCAGTAGGATGAGGAGTACTGGTGAGCGTGACCCCTGTCTTGCCCTCGACACCACTCACTCTCATACCTGCTTCTCTGGAGTGGGGCGTCCAATGGCGAGCTGTCTCCATCTTGGTCGATTCTGGTGCGGAGGGGAGTTTTATTGATTCCGGCTTGGCTGCCCAGTGGGGGGTTACCCACGTAGGCTCTCCAGTCACCATTAATGGCCAATGCCTTGAACGGTCAGAGACTGGCTAACATCACCCATGCACAGCCCCGGTGAGCTTCAGTTTATCCGGCAACCATCATGAACAGTTAACCCTTTATGTTATTGACTCTCCTCAAGCTCCCATTGTCCCGGGCCATCCCTTGTTGGTTAAACACAACCCCCACGTTGACTCAGTCGCAAGATTGTAGGCTGGAGCCCATTCTGTCACTCCCACTGCCTCTGCCATACTCAGATCCCCTTGACTCCAAGCCCAGAGCCCCCTGAGGAATTTCTGGACCTTAGTACCATCCCTCATGAATATATGGACCTCAAAGCTGTGTTCAGCAAGTCCCGGGCCACTTCTCTGCCACCTCATCGTACATATGACTGTGCCATTGACCTCTTGCCCGGCACATCTCCCCAAGGGGCCACCTGTACTCCCTGTCCGTACCTGAAACAGAAGCCATGAGTAAGTACATTCAACAGTCTCTGGCTGCAGGTATCATCCGGCCGTCTTCCTCCCCTGCTGATGCCGTTTATTGTTTTTTTTGTTGGAAAGAAGGATGGCTCCTTGAGTCCATGCATTGATTACCGGGGACTGAATGAAGTCACTGTCGAGAGCCGTTACCCTCTTCCGCTCATGACCTCAGCATTTGAACTACTGCAAGGAGCCCCAGTTTTCACCAGGCTTGATCTCTGTAACGCCTACCATCTTGTCCGCATCCTTGAGGGGGACGAGTGGAAGACAGCCTTCAACACCACCTCAGGCCATTACAAGTATCTGGTCATGCCTTTCGGTCTCACCAATGCCCCCGTCACCTCCCAAGCCTTGGTAAATGACGTTCTCAGGGATATGCTGAACCAACTTGTTTTCATGTACCTCGACGACATTTTGATTTTTTTCTAAGTTCCTTGCTGAACACACAGGTCACATCCGCAGATTTCTCCAGCACCTTCTGGAGAACCAGCTCTTTGTGAAGCTGAGAAATGTGAGTTTCATCGCAATACAGTCTCCTTCCTGGGGTGTGTAATTTCAGGCAGTTCCATTTAGATGGACCAACAGTAGGTCAAGGCAGTGGTTGAACAGCCCCAACCTTTGACCCGTCGGGAATTGTAACGCTTCTTGGGCTTTGCTAACTTCTATCGCCGCTTCATCAGAAATTACAGTACACTGGCTGTACCCCTCACTGCTCTTAGCTCATCGGCTGTCAGATACTCCTGGTCCCCTGCTGCTGAAAAAACATTCTCTGACCTGAAAGGAACGTTTCACCTCTGCCCCCATCCTGATTCAACCCGACACCGACTGGCAATTCATTGTGGAGGGTGGATGCATCTGACAATGGCGTAGGAGCTGTTCTCTCTCAGTGCTAGCTCCAGGATGAGAAGGTACACCCCTACGCCGCCGCCTCTCACCGCCTCACTCCCATGGAACGGAATTATGATATTGGAAACTGGGAGTTGCTGGCTGTGAAGTTAGCTCTGAGGGAGTGGAGGCATTGGCTAGAGGGAGCCAAGGTCTGGACTAATCACAAGAATCTGAAATGTATCCGTACTGCCGTACTAGCAAACATCTCAACTCCTGTCAAGCTGGTTGGTCCCTGTTTTTCTCAAGGTTCAATTTTTCTCTGTCCTTCCACTCCAGTTCCAGGAATGGGAAACCCGATGCCTTCTCCCAAAGATTTCCCTCCTCTGAGACCCCTGAGGTCCCCAAACTCATCCTCACTGTCTCGTGGGTGCAGCGCAATGGGACATTGAATCCATTATGCATACTGCTCAACGGAGTGAGGCAGCCCCTCGTCAATGCCCCACTAACCGTGTTTACGTTCCCAGCTCTGTCCGCTCACAGGTATTGCAGTGGGGTCATTCTTCCCGGTTATCCTGTCACCCTGGAACCAAGCGTACTCAGGCCTTTGTCAGTCAACGGTTCTGGTGGCCCTCCATGGGAGATGACATCCGCAACTTCGTCTCAGCCTGCTCGGTCTACGCTCAAGGCAAGAATTCTAACCGGTCACCCACTGGTCTGTTACAACCCCTGTCTATCCCCAAGAGACCCTGGTCCCACATTGCCCTGGACTTTGTCACTGGTCTTCCCCATCAGATGGTAACATCACCATTCTCACAGTAGCTGATTGTTTCTCCAAGTCTGTACTCTTCATTCCCTTTACCTAAACTCCCCTCTGCCAAAGAAACAGCCAAATTACTAATACTGCATGTTTTCAAATTGCATGGTTTACCAGCAGATGGGTCAGACAGGGGCCCTCAATTCGCATCCAACTTCTGGAGGGCATTCTGTAATCTTCTGGGTGCCTCTGTGAGTCTGTCTTCAGGACTCCACTCACAGACCAATGGCCAGACTGAGCGGGCCAACCAACAGCTAGAGGCTGTATTGCAGTGTCTGGTCTCCCAGAACCCCTCCTCGTGGAGTCAGCAGCTACCCTGGGCCTGAATACGCCAAAAACTCTCATCCACCCCTAACCACCGATCTGTCCCCCTTTCACTGCTGCCTTGGCTGCCAACCTCCACTATTTCCTGCCTAGGACGAGGAGGCTGGCGTTCTATCTGTCAAGGCATTCGTCCGCCGTTGTCAACGGACGTGGGGGCGCACTTGCTCTGCCCTTCTCCGTGCCTCAGGCGTCCCATTGCTGCTGTCCGTCTCAAGCTCCCTTCCGCTCTCTGCCACATTCACCCCACCTTCCATGTGCCCTGCATCAAGGCTTTCATGAGCCCCCCCCTGTGTCCTGTCCCCAAACCCCCCTCCACTCCCCTCCACGGCTCACCGATGGGTCAGAGGCCTTCATGGTGCATTGACTGCTAGATGTTCATCGCCGGGGCCGCGGCCTCCAGTACCTTGTGGACTGGGAGGGCTATGGTCCTGAGGAGAGGCGCTGGGTCCCCGTCCGTAGATGGCGGGGGTGGGTGGGGAGATACTGTCAGTACCTCCAGCTGAACTCTGTCTCTTTGTGTGTTTATCCCTAGTCGTCATTCTGTGTTGTTTTTTGTATTGCCATGTTCCCTTGTTTGTTTCATGCCCCATGTGCTCCTGTCCCCATTCCTGGTCTACTCCGGCCCCTGTATTACTGAGTACTCTGCCTCTCACCTGTTTCTCATTATTACCTGTTTTGCTGCCACTTCTGTCTCATTGTGCTCCACCTATCATCTGCCTCTCTGGTTGTTGCTCAGTGTATTTCAGTCCTGTGTTTTCACCTGTTTGCTGCCAGATTGTGCTAGTGAGTTTTCCTGATTCTGGTTTTTTGGATTTCTCTGGATGTTTTGATCTCTGCCTGAACTTTGATACCGACTTTATTTGCCCCTCTGGATCTGTTACTCAATAAATATCACAGTGTGCACAGTACTTGGTCTCTGCTCCAGCGCCTGACACGAGGTTGAGTGATGTTAAAGATCTCATGATTTTTTTTTAATTTTAGAAGCACAGTAACTGGACTCTCTGGCCTAACTAGGCTGAACTGCCCAATTACACCCAAGTGACCAATTAACCTGCTAACCGGTATGTCTTTGGAATGTGGGAGGGAACTGGAGCAGCTGCAGGAAACTTATGTGGTCATGGGGAGAACATGCAAACTCCTTACAGACAGAGGGGGAATTGAACCAGGGCGCTAGTGCTGTAATAGTGATACACTAAACTCTACACTATTATTTTGCTTATTTTGGGGGAAAAAAGTAAAGTTCTTCCCTTCGTAGATATTAGTCCTCCTCCCCCCACCCCCAAGCAACATCATTTGAAAAAACATAGGTGATGTAATCACGATCTCCTTGTTTAGGGTCGCATTGTGCAAAAGCAAGCATAAGACCATAAGACATAGGAGCAAAATTAGGCCATTCAGCCCATCGAGTCTGCTCTGCCATACCATCATGGCTGATCCGGGATCCCACTCTACCCCATACACCTGTCTTCTCGTCATATCCTTTGATGCTCTAACCAATCAGGAAATGATCAACCTCTGCCTTAAATATACATGTGGACTTGGCCCCCACCGCAGTCTGTGGCAGAGCATTCCACAGATTTACTACTCTCTGGCTTTTTAAAAAATAAATAAATAAGTTCCTCCTCACCTCTTTTCTAAAGGGGCTCACCCCTCAATTTTGTGGCTCTGCCTTCTTGTTCTGGATACCCCGCCGTAGGAAGCATCCTCTCCACATCCACCTTACCTAGTCCTTTCAACATTTGGTAGCTGTCAATGAAATCCCCACACATTCTTCTAAGTTCCAGTAAGTACAGACCCAAAGCTGCCAAACGCTTCTCATGTGTTAACCCCTTTATTCCCAGAATCATCCTTGTGAACCTGCTCTGGACTCTCTCCAATGACAACACACCAAATTGTTGACAATACTTCAAGTGTGGCCCTGACATATGGGGAGGTTTTCAGGTTGATCAAAGAATGTGTAGATTCTCGGCTTTTAAACTCCTCAGTTGCTGAAGCTGTGCAAAAGCAGCCATGTTGGGAGGTTTCCCTGTTGTTCAAACAGTTCATAGATTCTCAATTTTAAAGCTCCTCATTTTCTATACACACACAATAACATCACACAGAGCCTCCAGTATCTTTTACACAGGAAACGTTGGAAGCTTTCAGAATCAGAATCAGCTTTACTATCAATGACATGTCATGAACTTTGTTGTCTTGTGAAAACACTCCAGTGCAGGATTTAAAGAGAGCTAGGTTATAATAAAAATTAAAACAAATAAACTGTGCAAAATCAGAATAGTGAGATCATGTTTTGCATTTGTTACTTTGATTTCCAGCCTGCAGATTTTCTCTTGTTAGTGTTCATGAAATGTGTTGGTGGAGGGGGTGAAGCTGTTCCTAAAACGTGGAGTGTGTGTCCTCAGACTCCTGTACCTCCTCCTCGATGGTAGCAACGAGAAGAGGGTGTGTCGCGAATGGTGAGGATCGTTAACGATGGATACCACCTTCTTGAGGTGCTTTTGAGCTGGAAACAGACGTTCAAAGGCAGTGGAGGTGTTGCGGAGGGTACAGACAACATTGCTGTGAAGGTCTGAGGAGGGTTCTCAGAGACAACAAAATGATCTTCAACGACAGATCTCCACTGTGCAAGAGAAAATTGATGAATGGCTCCAGAGAGCGGGCAAGAAATTGGTGGTGCTGTTGTGGTGAGGAGGTTAATTGAGATTAAAGTTGTGGGATCTACTGAGACTGACCCATACTCAGTGCCCGCTTTATCAGGTACACCAGATAGTTAATCAGCCAATCATGTGGCAGCAACTCAATGTATAAAAGCATGCAGGCGTGGTCAAGAGGTTCAGTTGTTGTGCAGTGAAACATCAGAATAAGGAAGAAATGTGACCACAGTGACCATGGAATAATTGTTGGTGCCAGATGGGGTGGTTTGAGTATCTCAGAAACTGCTGATCTCCTGAGATTCTCATGTACAACAGTTTCTAGAGTTTATAGAGAATGGTGTGAAAAACAAAAAAAAAAACATCCAGTGAGTGGCAGGTCTGTAGGCAAAAATGTTTTGATAATGAGAAAGGTCAGAGAAGAATGGCCAGGGTGGTTCAAACTGACAGGAAAATGACAGTAACTCAAATACCGCTTGTTATAACAGTGGTGTGCAGAAGAGCTTCTCTGAGCACGTAACATGTTGAACCTTGATGTGGATGGGCTACAGCAGCAGACCATGAGCATGGTCACATTTTTAGTTACAGGTGGCACCGAATAAAATGGCCAATGGGTGCACAGCTTACATCAACGTGGCACTTGCATCCATAACGATGAAGTGTTTTGAGAGGTTGGTGATGAAACCTATCAACTCCTGCCTGAGAAGTGACGTGGATTCACTCCAATTTGCCCATCAGAGCAACAGGACCACAGCTGGCTCTTCACTCAACCCTGGAACATCTGGACAGCAAAGATGCATACTTCAGGATGATCTTTATCGAGTACAGCTCAGCATACAATATCATTGTCCCCTCAAAACTAATCAATACTCTTCAAGGCCTCAATACCTCCACCTGCAATTGGATCCTGGATTTCCTCACTTACAGACCCCAGTCAGATCAGATTGGCAGCAACATCTCCTCACCAATCTCCATCAGTACAGGTGCACCACAGGGCAGTGTGCTTAGTTCCCTGCTCAACTCGCTGTACACTTATGACTGTGTGGCTAAGCACAGCTCCAATGCCACGTTCAAGTTTGGTGAGGACACCACTGTTGTGGGCCAAATCAAAGGTGGTGATGAATCAGCATATTAGATTATGAAGACACGCAGTCCTCTTTTATTGTCATTTAGTAATGCATGCATTAAGAAATGATACAATATTTCCTCTGGTGTGATATCACAAATCACAGGACAGACCAAGACTGAAAAAACCTAACAAAACCACATAATTATAACATATAGTTACAACAGAGCAACAATACCATAACTTGATGAAGAAGTCCATGAGCACAGTAAAAGTTCAAAGCTTCTCAAATGCCCCACATCTCACGCAGACGGGAGAAGGAAGAAAAACTCTCCCTGCCATACCTGACCACGGTCCGACTCTGAGTCATCCGAAAATTTCGAGCTCTGATCAGCTCTCCAACACCGAGTACTGAGCGCCATCTCTATCTGAACGATTCGACCTCAACCTCGGTCGCCAACAGCAGGCAAAGTTGGGGATTTTGAGGCCTTCCCTCCGAAAGATTCCCGACCGCGCAGTAACAACAGCAGCGAACAAGCGTTTCAGAAATTTCTCCAGATGTTCCTTTGTGCTTTCACGTCCATCTCCATCAAATCAGAATTGTTCACGGCCCCTATTTAACGGATACAATATCATTTTTCACCGGATGGCTGCGCACGTGCAGCGCGCTGCTCTCTCTCTCTCCTTCCTATCAGATCTCCATATAGGGGAGAGACTGAAAATCTGGCTGAGTGGCGCCATAACAACAGCCTCTTACTCAACGTCAGCAAGACCAAGGAGCTGATTATTGAGATGAGAAAATCTGCAGAGGCTGGAAATCCAAGCAACTTCAAGAGGTGGAAACTAGAGGCCCATGAGCCAGACCTATTGGAGGATCAGAGGCGGAAAAGATCAGCAACTTTACATTCCCCAGTGTTGTCATTTTGGAGGACCTGTCCTGGCCCCAGCGTGTAAGTGCAGTTACTAAGAAAGCACAACAGCATCCCTATTTTTTGAGGAGTTTGCGAAGATTCGGAATGACATCTAAAACTTTGACAAACTTCTATAGATGTGTGGTGGAGGGTATACTGACTGGCTGCATCACGGACTGGTATGGAAACACCACTGCCCTTGAATGGAAAACCCTACCAAAAAAAATAGTTGATACAGCCCAGTCCATCACAGGTAAAGCCCTCCCCACCATTGAGCACATCTACACTACACGTTGTTGCAGGAAAGCAGCATCCATCATCAGGAGCAAAGAGGTCCTTCTGCAGCTGTACAGGGCCCTGGTGAGACCACACTTGGAGTATTGTGTGCAGTTTTGGTCTCCAAATTTGAGGAAGGACATTCTTGCTATCGAGGGAGTGCAGCGTAGGTTCACGAGGTTAATTCCCGGGATGGTGGGACTGTCACATGTTGAACGATTGGAGAGAC
Organism: Mobula birostris; assembly: GCF_030028105.1. Lineage (NCBI taxonomy): Eukaryota > Metazoa > Chordata > Chondrichthyes > Myliobatiformes > Myliobatidae > Mobula > Mobula birostris. The sequence goes on from NC_092379.1 coordinate 15,559,554, forward strand.
TGGGCTTGTATACACTGGAATTTAGAAGGCTGAGAGGGGATCTTATTGAAACATATAAGATTATTAAGGGATTGGACACGCTGGAGGCAGGAAGCATGTTCTCGCTGATGGGTGAGTCCAGAACCAGAGGCCACAGTTTAAGAATAAGGGGTAGGCCATTTAGAACAGAGTTGAGGAAAAACTTTTTCACCCAGAGGGTGGTGGATATATGGAATGCTCTACCCCAGAAGGCTGTGGAGGCCAAGTCTCAAGAAAGAGACGGATAGAGCTCTTAAAGATAGCGGAATCAGAGGTTATGGGGATAAGGCAGGAACTGGATACTGATTGTGGATGATCAGCCATGATCACAGTGAATGGTGGTGCTGGCTCGAAGGGCCGAATGGCCTACTCCTGCACCTATTGTCTATTGTCTATCAGGGACCCCCACCACCCAGGTCATGCTCTCTTCTCGCAGTTGCATTCAGGAAGAAGGTACAGGAGCCTCAGGACTCACGCCACCCAGGTTCAGGAATAGCTACCACCCCTCAACCATCAGGCTCTTGAACCAAACGGGACAATTTCACTCAACTTCGTTTGTCCTGTCATTGAAACGTTCCCACAACCAATGGACTCACTTTCAAGAACTCTTCATCTCACATTCTTGATATTTATTGTTTATTTATTTATTATTATTGTTTCTTTCTCTTTGTATTTGCATAATTTGTTGTCTTTTGCACAGTTGTTGAATAGCCAACAACTGTGCGGCCTTTCATTGATTCTATTATGATTATAATTCTATTATGAATTTATTAAGTATGTCCACAAGAAAATGAATCTCAGGGTTGTATATGGAGATAATAATAAATTAATTTTGAACATTTGCTTGCCATCATTACCTTGTAAACCACGCAATTGTATCAAACCATGAGGGATGGGAAATTAATACCGACTTTATCAAAGACAGCACACTTGAAGAAATAATAATGATGGAATTAGTGCTGGAACAAGTGCAAGGAATGCCACTGGGAAAGTTGGAGGCTGCAACCAAGTCAAACTTTGCGAGCTGACTCCCTTTCCCAGCCCATTTAAGAAATGAATCCAAAACCACACCTCGGTTCAGCTCTGCTTGAGTTGGAGAGGTTCCAAGCGCACGTCAACTTCTGCCGGGGCAGCGAGAGGGAAAGTGGCCACACAGCATTTCCAAAAATAACAGCTGCATTTGTTTCACATCCCACCAGTGTGAGGTTTCGCTTCAAAGACAGGAGGAGGTTCCAAACCACATCAAAAATTCTGCAGAGTGTTTTGCTAGGTTTATCTCCAAAAGTGGCTGCTGGTTATTCCAGTCAGGGAAGTTGTGCAAACTGTTAATGTGATAATCTGAGGCCTGTCCAGTCAGAAGTGACTTTTGGAGTAAGTTATTACGTTTCTGACTCCTCCAGCCAAGAGAGAATCAAAATGCAGCAGCATAATAGAAAACAGTCTTCTCGGGTGCATCACAACCTGGTATGGAAGTTGTCCTGTCCAAGACCGAAAGAAGCTGCAGAAGATCGTGAACACGGCGCAGCACATCACACAAACCAATCTTCCATCCGTGGACTCACTTTACACCACACGCTGTCGGAGAAGTGCTGCCAGGATAATCAAGGATACAACCCACCCAGCCAACACATTTTTTGTCCCTCTTCCCTCCAGGAGAAGGCTCAGGAGCTTGAAGACTCGTACGGCCAGATTTGGGAACAGCTTCTTTCCAACTGTGATAAGACTGCTGAACGGATCCTGATCCAGATCTGGGCCAAACTCTCCAAATATCCGGACCTGCCTCTCGGTTTTTTTGCACTACCTTACTTCCCATTTTTCTATTTTCTATTCATTATTTATAATTTAAATTTTTAATATTTACTAATTTTAACTATTTTTAATATTTAATATTTATAATCCAGGGAGTGTGAAGCGCAGATTCAAATATCATTGTAATGATTTCACATTCTAGTACTAATTATTTGGCGACAATAAAGTATAAAGTATAATTGAAAATTAACAGCATGTTTGTAGTTCAGCACAGAGACCTTGCAGAATATGATCCTATACTTTGGTAGCAGAAATAAATGTGCGGACCATTTTGTAAACAGGGAGGAAAACCAGGAATCTGATATGCAGAGGGACCTGGGAGTCCTTGTGCAGAACACCCTGAAGGTTAACTTGCAGGTTGAGTCAGTGGTGAGGAAGGCAAATGCAATGTTAGCATTCATTTCAAGAGGTCTAGAATACAAGAGCAAGGATGTGATGCTGAGGCTTTATAAGGCACTGGTGAGGCCCCACCTTGAGTATTGCAAACAGTTTTGGGCCACTTGCCTTGGAAAAGATGTGCTGGCATAGGAGAGGGTCCAGAGGAGGTTCACAAGGACGATTCCAGGAATGAAAGGATTATCATATGAGGAATGTTTGATGGCTCTGGGTCTGTACTTGCTGGAATTCAGAAGGATGAGGAGGAATCTTATTGAAAGTTGTTGAATGTTGAAAGGCCTAGACAGAGTAGATATGAAAAGGTTGTTTCCCATGTTGGGGGAGTCTAGGACAAGAGGGCACAGCCTCAGGATAGAGAGGCACCCTTTCAAAACAGAGATGCGGAGAAACTTATTTAGCCAAAGGGTGGTGAATTTGTGGAATTTGTTGCCACAGGCAGCTGTGGAGGCCAGGTCATTGGGTGTATTTAAGGCAGCAATTGATAGGTTCTTGATTGGACATGGCATCAAAGGTTAAGGTTACGGGGAGAAGGCCGGGAACTGGGGTTGAGGAGGAGATTGAAAAAAAAGGATCAGCCATGATTGAATGGTGGAGCAGACTCGATGGGCCAGATGGCCTAATTCTTCTCCTATGTCTTATGGTCTTATGGTCTTCATTGCTGGAACTCCAAAGCAACACGCTGGAGGAACTCGGCAGGTCAGGCAGCATCTATGGCAATGAATAAACAGTCGATGTTTTGGGCCAAGATTCTTCTTCAAGATTTATGAACCTTATTAGCTCAAGTACAGTTTGTATACAGAGTATTACAGTTATATATTCACTCAGTGGCCACTTTATATGGTGTTACCTCATATTAGGTATCTCCTATACTTAATAAAGTAACCACTGAGAGTACGTTTGTGGTCTTCTGCTGCTGTAGTCAGTCCACTTTAAAGTTCGACATGTTGTGCATTCAGAGATGCTCTCCTGCAAACCACTGTTGTAACACGTGGTTATTTGAGTTACTATCGCCTTCCTGTCAGCATGAACCAGTCTGGCCATCCTCCTCCGACCTCTCTCAATAACAAGGCATTTTCTCCTGCTGAACTGCTGCTCACTGGAAGTTTCGTTTTATTAATTTTCACACCGTTCTCTGTAAGCTCTAGAGACTGTTGTGCATGAAAAACCCAGGAGATCAGTGTTGTGTAGTTTGAACCAGTCCGGCCATTCTCTTCTGATCTCTCTCATTAACTAGTCACTTTCTCCCACAGAACTGCCACTCACTGGATTTTTTTTTGGTTTTCCACACCATTCTCTGTAAACTCTAGAGACTGTTGTGTGTGAAAATCCCAGGAGATCAACAATTTCTGAGATACTCAAACAACCCCGTCTGGCACCAACAAAGTCAAAATCATAATCAAAGTCACTTAGATCCCATTTTTTCCCCATTCTGATGTTCAGTCTGAACAACAACTGAACCTCATGACCATGACTAAATGCTTTGATGCATTGAATTGCTGCCACATGATTGGCTGATTAGATATTTGCATTAACGAGCAGGTGTACAGGGGTATCTAATAAAGTGGTCACTGAGTGTAGTTGGTTCATTTTAGATTAGACTAGATTATGAGAACACTCAGTCCTCTTTTATTGTCATTTAGAAATGCATACATGCATTAAGAAATGATACAATGTTTCTCCGGAGTGATATCACAGAAAACAGGACAGACCAAAGACTAACAGTGACAGAACCACATAATTATACCATATAGTTACAGCAGTGCAAAGCAATACCATAATTTGATGAAGAACAGACCATAGGCATGGTAAAAAAAAAAGTCTCAAAGTCCCCGAGTCGATCGACTCCCGAGTCCCTGATAGCGGCGGCAAAAGGGAGAAACTCCCTGCCGTAAACCTCCAGGCACCGTCAACTTGCCGATACCTTGGAAGCAGCCGACCACAGCCAACACTGAATCCGTCTGTCCGAAAACTTCGAGCCTCCGACCAGCCTCCCGAGCACCATCCTCTGCCGAGTGCCTTCGACCTCGCCCCGGCCACTGAAACAAGCAAAGCCGAGGATTTCGGGGCCTTCAGCTCCGGAGATTCCGGTTACCACACAGTAGCAGCGGCAGCGAAGCGGGCATTTCAGAAGTTTTCCAGACGTTCCTCTGTACTCTCACGTCTGTCCTCATCAAATCAGGATTGTGCATGGTCCCCTACTTGACAGATTACAGATATCATTCACCGGAGAGGCCACGCGCGCTGCCCTCGTGCCGCCATCTTCTCCTCCTCCCTTATTCTCTTTGTAGAGAGTATAAAGAGCAACACACAGAAAATACTGCAGGAACTCAGCAGGTCAGGTAGCATCTACAGAAAGAAATAAATGGTCGACGTTTTGGGCTGAGACCCTTCACCAAGCCTGTTCTGCTGTGACCCATGAGGACCCTGGCAAACTCTCACTCATCCCCACGATGATCAAAGGTTGATTTACCTCTGCCTTTTATAGCAGTTGCAAACTCATTTTCGCTGCATTGGTGCATGACAAATTGTGCTGTGCATTGACAATAAAGATATTTCATTTCTTAAACACTCTGCTTCCACTTGTCCTTTAAGGATGAGTGTTCTAAGATCTCATGATTGACTGAGAGAAATAAGAGAGGCTTGCTATTTGGAAATAGAGGCATCCAACACCAGAGCCTGCCACAGCAGGGAGCATCCTCTCCACACTCCATGTCGAGACCCCACAGGATGTTTCTGTCTTGTTGCCTCTCTCTCCCCAACTGCTTTTCCTTTCCAGAATTATCGCCTCAGTTTGACACGTTGCAAAAGAGTTCACAGCTTTGGCAAGCATCTCACTCAGCAAGCAGCAAGAGAGATTCCTGATTCACAGCAAAAAGCTGATGACTGTATTCAACATTTCCTTTTCTCCTCTATACGCATTAACCAGTTTCTTCGAAGTACATTCATAATCAAAGTATATCTCACCATATACTACCCTGGGATTCATTTTCTTGTGGGCTTTTACAGTAGAACAAAGAAATACAATAGAATCAGTAAAAACTACACACAAACAAAGACTGACAAACAACCAATGTGCAAAAGAAGACAAACTCTGCAAATATAAAATTAGCTATTATCACTGGACAACAATTTTTTTTCAGAAGTGTTGGTTCCTCAGAATTTTTTTTTTAATAGACTGCTTGACGCTGAACACAAATATCATTTCAGGCTACCTGTATTATGCAGGAATTTAGAGAAGCAAGAATTTAACTTTTATTCAATATAATGTGTTTAATTGTATAATGGTGTTGACACTTTGCAATAGTTCAGCTAAGCTAAAAATGCTTTGTTGGTGATTTTCGTTTGTACTCAGTGTCTGAGGCTTCTCGCTTAAGTGTCCAACAATAATCAGCCAGCATTGATGGATTCCAGTTGCCCTGATACCGTTTCTCCATGACTGCAATGTCCTGGTGAAACCTTTCACCTTATCACCGACAGTGCCAGGATTTGCAGGGAAGAAGTCTAAATGGAATGCAGAAAATGAATCTTTAGTATCATGTTGCACTTCATGGTTTTGTGTGCCTGAAGCACATTGTCAACCGAGCTGCGCATAGTTTGGTGCTCTGTTGTTGCCAAGAAAATTTTCAACAACATCCTTGAATGCCTTCCATGCGATTTTCTCCAGTCCCATTAGAGGTTCTTCAAATTGCTTGATATTGATGACCTGCTTGATTTGTGGACTAACAAAAATGCCTTCCTTAATCTTGGCATCAGTCACTCTGACATGACTTGTGAATTGAAATAGCAAATATAGGTGATTTTTAAAAAATGGTGCGTGATAGGGAAATTTCATGATTTTCAGGATCAGCAGCTCAAAGTTCATCAGATGCACCCAGAAGTATTCAGGAAGCAAAATCTTTTTTGTCCAGAGTAATAAATAAATATCAGCGGGAGGAGAGAGAGCAGCGCACCGTACGTGCGCAGCGCTCCGGTGAAAAATGATATTGTCTCCATTAAATAGGGGCTGTGGACAATTCTGAATTGATGGAGAGGGTCATGAAAGCACAGAGGAACATCTGGAGAAATTTCTGAAACGCTCGTTCGCTGCTGTCATTACTGCGTGGTCGGGAATCTTTCGGAGGGTAGGCCTCAAAATCCCCGGCTTTGCCTGCTGTTGGCGACCGAGATTGAGGTCAAATCGTTCGGACAGAGATGGCGCTCAGTACTCGATGTCGGAGAGCTGATCAGAGCTCGAAGTTTTCAGATGACTCAGAGTCGGACTGTGGTCAGCATGGCAGGGAGAGTTTTTCTTCCATCTCCCGTCTGCGTGAGATGTGGGACATTTGAGAGACTTTGGACTTTTACTGTGCTCATGGACTTCTTCATCAAGTTATGGTATTGTTGCACTGTTGTAACAATATGTTATAATTATGTGGTTTTGTCAGTTTTTTTAGTCTTGGTCTGTCCTGTGTTTTGTGATATCACACCGGAGGAAATATTGTATCATTTCTTAATGCATGCATTACTAAATGACAATAAAAGAGGACTGCGTGTCTTCATAATCTAAATAAATAGATAGATAGATAATACTGAGAACATGTGATGTAGCGTTCTTGAAAGTGAGTCCATAGGTTGTGCAATCAGTTCAGTGTTGAGGTGAACGAAGTTATCCACATTGGTTCAGGAGCCTGATGGTTGAAGGGTAATAACTGCTCCTGATCCTGGTGGTGAGGCACCAAAGCTCTTGTACCTCCTTCCCAATGGCAGCAGCGACTTAAGAGCATGGCCTGGATGGTAGGGGTTTCTGATGATGGATGCTGCTTTCTTGTGGCAGCACTCCTGGTAGATGTGACCAATGTAGGACGGGCTCTTCCTGTGATGACTGGGATGTATCTTCAAGAAGGGAGAGAAGCAGAAGAAAGGAAACTATAGGCTAGTTATTCTGACCTCAGTGGTGGGAAAATGTTGGAGTCAGTTATTAAAGATGAGATCCCAAGGTACTTGGAGGCACATGATAAAATAGGCCTAGTCAACATGGTTTTCTCAAGGGAAAATCTTGTCTGACAAATCCATACTTTATACTTCATTGTCACCAAACAATTGATACTAGAACGTACAATCATCACAGTGATATTTGATTCTGCGCTTCCCGCTCCCTGGATTACAAATCGATAATAAATATTAAAAATTTAAATTATAAACCATAAATAGAAAATAGAAAGATGGAAAGTAAGGTTGTGCAAAACAACTGAGAGGCAGGTCCAAATATTTGGAGGGTACGGCCTAGATCCGGGTCAGGATCCATTCAGCAGTCTTATCACAGTGGGAAAGAAGCTGTTCCCAAATCTGACCGTATGAGTCTTCATGCTCCTGAGCCTTCTCCCGGAGGGAAGAGGGACAAAAAGTGTGTTGGCTGGGTGGGTCGTGTTCTTGATTATCCTGGCAGCACTGCTCCGACAGCGTGTGGTGTAAAGTGAGTCCAAGGACAGAAGATTGGTTTGTGTGATGTGCTGCGCTGTGTTCACGATCTTCTGCAGCTTCTTCCGGTCTTGGACAGGACAACTTCCATACCAGGTTGTGATGCACCCTAGAAGAATGCTTTCTACGGTGCATCTATAAAAATTAGTGACAGTTTTAGGGGACAGGCCAAATTTCTTTAGTTTTCTCAGGAAGTAATGGCACTGGTGGGCCTTCTTGGCAGTGAACTCTGCTTGGTTGGACCAAGTCAGGTCATTTGTGATATTGACCCCCGGGAACTTAAAGCTTTTGACCTGTTCCACTTGCGCACCACCAATGTAAATTGAGTAGTGCAGTCCGCTACTCCTTCTGAAGTCAACAACCTATTCCTGTTGGAATTCTTTGAAGAAATAACAAGCAGGATAGACAAAAGAGAATCTGTTGATGTTGTTTACTGGGATTTTCAGAAGGCCTTGACATGAGGCTGCTTAACAAGCTACAAGCCCAGGGTATTACAGGAAAGATACTAGCATGAATAAAGCCGTGGTGGATTGGCAGGAGTCAAAGAGTGGGAATAAAAGGAGCCTTTTCTGGTTGGCTGCCGGTGACTAGTGGTGTTCCTCAGGGGTCTGTGTTGGGACCGATTCTATTTATGTTATATGTCAATGATTTAGATGGTGGAACCGATGACTTTGTTGCAAAGTTTGCAGATGATATGAAGACAGGTGGAGGGGCAGGTAGTTTTGAGAAAATAGGGAGGCTACAGAAGGACTTGGACAGATTGGGAGAATGGGCAAGGAAATGGCAGATGGAATACAGTGACCAGTGGTGTTCCACAGGGATCAGCTCTGGGACCCCTCCTCTTTGTGATTTTTATAAATGACCTGGATGAAGATGTAAAAGGGTGGGTTAGTAAGTTTGCTGGTGGCACAAAGGTTGGGGGTGCTGTGGATAGTCTGGAGGGCTGTCAGAGGTTACAACGGGACATCGATGGGATGCAGAACTGGGCTGAGAACTGGCAGGTGGACTTCAACCCAGATAAGTGTGAAGTGGTTCATTTTGATAGGTCCAATTTGAAGACAGAATATAATATAAATGTTAAGACTCTCGGCAGTGTAGAGGATCTGAGAGATTTTGGGATCCGTGTCGATAGGACACTCAAAGCTGCTGCACAGATTGACAGTGTTGTTAAGAAGGTGTATGGTGTGTTGGCATTCATCAACCATGGGATTAAGTTCAAGAACCATGAAGTATTGTTACAGTTATATATGTCCTTGGTCAGACCCCACTTGGAGTACTGTGTTCAGTTCTGGTCACCTCACTACAGGAAGGATAGAGAGAGTGCAGACGAGATTTACAAGGATGTTGCCTGGATTGGAGGGAGTACCTTATGAGAATAGGTTGAGTGTGCTTGGTCTCTTCTCCTTGGAGTGACGGAGGATGAGAGGTGACCTGATATAGGTGTATAAGATAATGAAGGGCATTGAGGCTGTTTCCCAGGGCTGAAATGGCTAACACGAAGGGGCAGAGTTTTAAGGTGCTTGGAAATAGGTACTGAGGGGATGTCAGGGGTAAGTTTTTCACACAGAGGGTGGTGGGTGCGTGGAATGCACTGCCGGTGGTGATGGTGGAAGTGGATACAATAGGGTCTTTTAAGAGCCTCTTAGATAGGTACATGGAGCTTAGAAAAATAGAAGGCTATGCGGTAGGGAAATTCTAGGCAGTCTCTGGAGTAGGTTACATGGTCGGCACAGCATTGTGGGCAGAAGGGCCTGTAATGTGCCATAAATTGCTATGTTCTAAGTTCTACAAATACAGTGTTGGAAAGTGTATAGTCAGGAACTTTGTTAGAAGAAAATAAAGGTTTGAAGATTTGCTAAATGAAGAGAAACTACAAAAAACTGAGATGCAAAGGGACTTGGGAGTCTTTGTGCAGGATTCCTTAAACGTTAATTTGCAGGTTGAGTCTGTGGTGAGGAAGGCAAATGCAATGTTAGCATTCATTTCAAGAGGACTAGAATATAAAAAGCAATGATGTAATATTGAAACTATATAAAGCATTGGTGAGGCCTTGCTTGGAGTATCGTGAGCAGATTTGAGTCCCTTATCTTAGAAAGGATGTGCTGAAACTGGAAAGAGTTCAAAAGAGGTTCACGAAAATGATTCCAGGATTGAATGGCTTGTCATATGAAGAGTGTTTGATGGCTCTGGACCTGTATTCACTCGAATTCAGAAGAATGAAGGGTGACCTCGTTGAAGCCTATTGACTGCTGAAAGGCCCAGTGGATGTGGAAATGATGTTTCCTATGGTGGTCACAGCCTCAGAAGAGGGGGGGAGGGTCCTTTTAGAACAGAGATGAGGAGGAATTTATTTAGCCAGAGATTGGTGAATCTGTGGAATTCTTTGCCACAGGCAGCTGTGGAGGCCAAGCTTTGACGTATATTTAAGGCAGAGGTTGATAGATTGTGTCTGGTGCTCCCGATGTGGTCTCCTGCGTGTCGGTGAAATCGGGCGTAGATTGGGGGACTGCTTCACCAAGCACCAGGAGTTCTCACTTTTTCGACAGAAAAAGCGAGATCTCCCGGTGGTCACCAATTTTGTTTCCCCTTTGCACTCCCATTCTAATACGTCTTTCCATGGCCTCCTCCACTGTCGTGATGAGGCCACACTCAGGTTGGAGGATTAACACCTTATATTCTGTCTGGGTAGCTTCCAGCCTGATGGCGTGAGCATCGACTTCTCAAACTCCAGTGATCCCCTGCCCCCATTTCACCGTTCCGCATCCCCCTTTCCCTCTCTCACCTTATCTCCTTGCCTGCCCATCACTGCCCTTTTCTTTCTTCCATGGCCTTCTGTCCTCTTCTATCAGACTCCCCCTTCTCCAGCCCCATATCTCTCTCACCAATCAGCTTCCCAGCTCTTTATTTCATCCCTCCCTCCCTCCCCCTCCCGGTTTCACCTATCACCTTGTGTTTCTCCCTCCTCTCCCTCCACCTTTTAAATGTGCTCCTCAGTTTTTGTTCTTCAGTCCTGCCAAAGGGTTTTAGCCCGAAACGTTGACTGCACTCTTTTCCATAGATGCTGCCTGTCCTACTGAGCTCCTCCAGCCTTTTGTGTGCATTGCCTGGATTTCCAGCACCTGCAGATGTCCTCTTGTTTGTTGGTAGATTCTTGATTGGTTACAGCATGAAAGGATACAGGGAGCAGGCAGGAGACTGGTGCTGGGAGGGAAATTGGATCAGCCATGGTGAAATGGCGGAACAGACTTGACGGGCCAATTGGCCTAATTATGTTCCTATGTCTTATGGTATCACAGACCAGAAAAGAGCACTCTCAATTAACAAAGCTTCACTATTACTCCTTAAACAGAACTGCCACCATTTGGATCACTCAGCATCTCACAGTTGCCACAGAAACTCCTTCCATTCTCCCCGCCTCTCTCACTTCTCTGTGACTTGAAATTGGGCCATTTAATAAGTCTTTTTTTTTGTTGCAATGGAAGACTACAGGCCTCACCCACTGCATTTCAGATTCTGATTGATTTATCAGATATACGTCGAAACATACATTGACATGCGCCATTTCTGTTAACAACCACCGCACCCAAGGACGTGCTGGGGGCAGCCCTAGGTTTGCCAGCTTTCTCACTCCCAAATAAGGGACAAAAGTAGCAGTCAAATCCTGGGACACTTTACCCCAGGATAGGACTACCATGACCATGAAGCCTTGCGTGGGCACTGTGTGCACATGCGTGACGTGCGCATGCGTGTACGTGCCGATTTTTTTCTACAAATTGTTTTGGCTTAATCTTCCCGATTCTGTCTGAGTGAAACTACACTGTACATACATTATTTCTACTTTATATAGGCTGTGTATTTATCATATCATTCCTGCTTTTACTATATGTTAGTGTTATTTTAGGTTTTATGTGTTATTTGGTATGATTTGGTAGGTTTTTTTTGGGTCTGGGAACACTCAAAAATTTTTCCCATGTAAATTAATGGTAATTGCTTATTCGCTTTACACCATTTCGGCTTACGGACGGTTTCATAGGAACTCTCTACCTAGCGGGGGAAATACGGGACAAGGGCGGTCCCGCATGGAACAGATCAATTTAGCCCAATATACGGGATGTCCCGGGGGCTAATACGGGACAGTTGGCAACTCTAGGCAGCCACGCCTTCCAGCACCAACATTGCATGCCTTCGATATTTCACAAAACAACACAAACATCATCAACAACAATAAAACAAGCCCTTTTCCAACACATCACACACCTGGACAGGCCTCCAACTCCAGGACAGGTTGCCTCCGGGCCTTCAGGCCTTGTCCCAGGATTCTCAGCTTCTAGCGTTTTCTAACATTTTCTCTTTTTCTTTCAGATACTCTGTACTTTGAGTTTTAAGTTTTTTCTTTCATTAAATGTAACTTTGGGAAATCAAATATAATTTTTTGTTTATAAAAGCAGTTTGATTCCAAAAAGGGCTGAAAATCTATCAGCTAGTGACAATAATACCATTTTAACTGTTGTTTATAAGTTCGTCCCACTCCAGAGATTAAGGTGTAAGATCTTTCCTGACACATTCCTGAACTCAGGGAGTCAAAGAATAATAGAAAAGTACTGCACAGAAGCGGTATCTAGTCTGTGCTAAACCATATACACTTCCATCAACCTTCACTGGGACCATAGCCCTCCATATCCGTACCATCCATGTACCTATCCAAATTTCATTTAAACATTGAAATCGAGCTTGCCACTTGCCCTGGTAGCTCGTTCCACAGTCTCATGACTCTCTGAGTGAGGAAGTTTCTCCTCATGTTACCCTTAACCCTTTCACCTTTCACCCTTAACCCATGACCTCTGGTTGTAGTCCCACCCAACCCCTGTGGAAAAATCCTACTTACATTTACCCTATCTATACCCCTTATAATTTTGTATACCTCTATCAAATCTCCAGTGCCAGGATATCCCCATCAGATGGGAAAAAGACAATTAATTCTGTGCCTGCCCTTCCCATTTACATAATGTGACTCTATTCACAGAAGAACCTGGAAATTCTTCCGACATTAACCAAAGTCACTGAATAGTCCTTGTCTCAGTGCTCTTTATGTGTGCATGCTGTGTGACCAATGCCAAATTCCCTAAAATACAACGTTCTTATGGCTGGAGATATGTGGAATGTCCCATGGATGCAGAATGGATGATATAAATGAGAAGCATTTTCATTATTTTTCATTCTTCCAAAATATATATTTTTTTTCTATCAGCTTGTTTCCTTCTTCTCAACGAGAGAAAGTTTCTAATTTTTCTGAGTAAGGGTTGTTTCAAAAAAAGAAGCACAAAGCATAGAAATCTACAGCACATTACAGGCCCTTTGGCCCACAATGTTGTACTGGCCATGTAACCCATTCTAGAAACTGCCTAGAATTTCCCTACCGCATCGCCCTCTTTTTCTAAGCTCCAAGTACCTAAGAGTCTCTTAAAAGACCCTATTGTATCCGCCTCTACCACTTTTGCAGGCAGTGCATTCCACGCACCCACCTCTCTCTGTGTGAAAAACTTAACTCTGACATCCCCTCTGTACCTACTTCCAACACCTTAAAACTATGTCCCCTCGTGTTAGCCATTTCAGCCCTGGGAAAAAGCCTCTGACTATCCACGTGATCGATGCCTCTCATCATCTTATACACGTCTATCAGGTCACCTCTCATCAATCTGGTTTTGAAGCCACATTACAAAATAAGTAAGACTCGGCCCGAAACGTCAGCTCTTTCCTCCTTTCCATGAATGCTGCCTGGCCTGCTGAGTTCCTCCAGCATTTTGTGTGTGTGTGTGTGCGTGTGTGTGTGTGTGTGTGTGTGTGTGTGTGTGTGTGTGTGTGTGTGCGCGCGCGTGTGTGTTGCTTAAGACAATATTTACTTCCCTGAATTCCCTCTTGAAATTTCTAGCTGTCTTTACGTCTTGCCGAAAATAAGATCAGTCACTGAAAGGGGGCCTGGACTTGTTACACATCGCTGCCAGTTTGGAGAGTCTGCACAAGCTGATGGACTGTCTTAATGAAAGTGACAGGAGCCTAAAACTAGTTCGCACCTCAGCAAGGATTCCAAATTCAATACTGAAAGCAAATCAGCACATTCAGTGTTTAGTGAGATTTGTAACTTAAACTGCGCTTATGCCAAACATGCCTTCGTCCTTTGTGAGAGGATTTAACACAGAGGGTCCCAAGCTTTTTTAGGCCATGGACCCCTACCATTAACTGAGGGGACCATGGACCCCAGGTTGGGAACCCCTGAGTTAAAGAGAGGGGTTTAAAGGTGATAGGGATGGGGTTGTGGTGACGGTTACCGGGCATTTTGGCCTCTCAGCAAGCTTAGGCCTCTCATATTTTTAAAACAACCTAGAGCTGAGAGAAATGCAGAAATCGTTTTCTACAGGAAGAAGGGCCTTTCCCGCGACATTATTGGGAGCTGCAGTTTCTTGGGAAGCAATTGAAAGGCCTCAATAGTATGGATAAGGGAAGGATATTTCCTGTGGTTGGAGAGTCTAGGACCAGAGGACACAGCCTCAGAATAGAGGAGCATCCTTTTAGTACGGAGATGAGGAGGAATTTCTTTAGCTTGAGAGCGGTGAATCTGTGGAATTCTTTACCGCAGGTGGCTATGGAAGCCAAGTCTTTAGGTGTACTTAAGGCAGAGGCTGATAGATTCTTGATTGGTCAGGGCATGAAGGGATACAGGAAGAAGGCAGGAGATTGGGGCTGAGAGGGAAAATGGATCAGACATGATGAAATTGTGCAGCAAACTTGAAGGGACAAATGGCCTAATTCTGCTCCTGTATCTGATAGTCTTATGGTCAGAGTATTTTTAATTAAATCATTTTCACAGCCATGAAGCATAATATCACAGATATACGGAGGAATTTAAGGTGGGGGCTTATATGGGAGGCAAGGCTTGAGGGTCAGCACAACATTGTGGGCCGAAGGGCCTGTACAGTGCTGTATGTTCTATGTATCACGGAGGCAGAAAACCACACAGGGAAGAAGTTCATTCCCAGCTACAAGTGAAAGAATGTGTGAAGATAAAGGTGCTGCTCCAACTCTCCTCCACACACTTAATAGTGAGCCAACTGGTGCCTAACATTCTTACATGTGTTTCAAGCCAAGACCATTAAAGACTCTCCAACCACCACCACATATCCTACAATGTTCTAATGATCAAACATTGATTCCTGAGGCTCACTGTTGTCAGGGCAGGAAGTATGAATTTTGCAAGGGTTTCGGCCTCCCAACATACTGCAGATTCTTGGTAGAGTTCCAAGGCTTCCAATGAAATGGCCGCGAGAAATTACAGAATACTTGCATTAAAAATGATGGCCTCTGGGTTCTCTTTTGCTGTATTTCTGTGTAAGATCTCAGAAATAGTGGTACTGGGGAATCGTCTGTTCTAATCACTTTACACTCAATCACATAATTCCTAAATCAGAACATCAGAGAAGCCGGATCTCGGAGAAATAGAATCTCAGATAAATAAAATCTCAGGGAAATAAAATCTGAGAGAAGCAGAATTCCAGATAAATAAAATCTCAGAGAAATAGAATCTCAGAGAAACAGAATCTCAGAGAAGTGCAATCTCATAGAAAGGGAATCTCACAGAAATAGAATTTCAGAGAAATAGAATCAGAGAATAAAATCTCAGAGAAATAGAAACTCTGAGAAATAGAACGATGGAGAAATGGAATCTCATAGAAACAGAATATCACAGAAATAGAATCTCAGGGAAATACAACTTCAGAGAAGGAAAATCTCAGAGAAATAAAATCTCATGGAAATAGAATCTCAGAAAAATAGTATTTCAGAGACACAGAATCTAAGCGAATTAGAATCTCAGAAAAATACATCATCGGGAAGGTGAATTACAGAGAAATAAAACTTCAGAGAAAGCATCTCAGAAAAGGAGAATCTCAGAGGTAGAGAATCTCAGAAAAATAGAATCAGAGAAATAGAATCTCTGAAAAATAAACTCTTGGAGAAATAGAATTTCAAACATATTAAATCTCGGAGAAATAGAATCTCACAGAAATAGGATTTCTGAGAAATAGAATCTCAGAGTACTAGAATTCAGAAAAATAGAATCTCAAAGCAATATAATCTCACAGAAATAGAATCTTGGAGAATAAAACCTCAGAGAAAAGGAATCTCTCAGAAGTAGAATATCAGAGAAAGAGAAACTCAGAGAATAGTATTACTGGAAAGCAGAACCTGAGAGAAATACAATCTCAGAGAAGTAGGATGACGGAGAAAAAGAAATAGGATCTCACAGCAATAGAATCTCATGTAATAGAATCTCAGAGAAACGGAATCTCAGAGAAACAAAATATCAGTGAAAGAGTATCTCAGGGAAGGGGAATCTCAGAGAAATAGAACCTCAGAGAAATGGAAACACAGAAAATAGAATCTCACAGAAATAGAATTTCAGAGAGGGAGAATATCAGAGAAACAGAATCTCACAGAAGGAGAATATCAGAGAAACAGAATCTCTGAAAATTAGAGTCTCAGAGAAATAGAATTTCAGAGAAATAGAACCTCACAAAAATAGAATGTCAGAATAGCATAATCTCAGAGAAATACAATGTCAGAGAGGGAGAATCTCAAAAAAATGAATCTCAGAGAAACAGAATTTCCGAGAAAGAGCATCTCAGAGTAATCAAATCGCAGAGAAATAGAATCTCTTCAAAATAGTATCTTATATAAGTAAAAACTCAGAGAAATATAATTTCAGAGAAATAGTCTCAGACAAATGGAATAGAACAATAGAATCTCACAGAAATAGAATATCAGAGAAACAGAATCTCAAATAGCATAATCTAGAGAAATACAATGTCAGAGAGGGAGAATCTCAAAGAAACGAATCTCAGAGAAACAAAATCTGAGAGCAAGAGCATCTCAGAGAAAAAGAATCCCACAGAAACAGAATCTCTGAGAAATGGAATCTCATAGAAATAGAATAAAGGAGAAATAGAATGTCAGAAATAGAAGCTCAGAGAAATGAAATCTCGGAAAAATAGAATCTCAGAGAAATAGAATTCAGAGATAAAGAATCTCGGAGAAATTGAATCTCAGAGAAATAGAATCTCAGATAAATAGAATTTCAGAGAAATAGAATCTCAGAGAATTAGAATCTCTTCGAAATAGTATCTTATAGAAATAAAAACTCAGAGAAATATCATCTCAGAGAAGTGCAATTTCAGAGAAATAGAATTTCAGTGAAATAGAATTTCACAGGAATAGAATACGAGAGAAATATAATCTCAGAGAACCAGAATCTCAGAGAAATAAAATCTTAGAGAAATAGAATCTCAGAGAAACAGAATCTCAGATACATCAAATATCAGCGAAGGAGAATCTCAGAGAAATATAATCTTGGAGAAAAAGAATCTCGGAGAAATAGAAACCCAGAGAAATGAAATCTCAGACAAATAGAATTTCAGGGAAATAAATTTAAAGAGAAATAGAATCTCAGAGGAATATAATCCTACAGAAAAAGAAACTCACAGAAACAGACTCTCAGAGAAATAGAATCCCACAGAAATATAACCTCCTTTTCCTCCAGGTAAATCATGTCTTCTGTGATTGTCAAGCCTGCCAGAAAGGGTATCTCAGAGAAATACAATTTCAGGGAGGGTAAATCTCAGAAAAAGAGAATATCAGTGTAATAGAATCCCAGAGAAATAGAATTTCGGACAAATAGGATCTCGTAGAAATTGAGACTTAGAGAAATAGAATCTCAGAGAGTTAGGATCTCTGAGAAATAGAATCTCAGGAAACAGAATTTCAGAGAAATGGAACCTTAGGGAAATAGAATCTCAGAGAATATGAATCTCAGAGAAATAGAATCACCGAAAAAAAAGTATCCGAGAGGAATAGAATCTGTCACAACCACGGATTCGGCAGCGCAGCAGATATAGCGATTGCACTCGTGAATATGCATGTGTCAGCTAATTATTATTTCATTGTGATCATATTTCACTCCATTCATTCCATTGTAGTTTTTGTCGAAACTTGGAGCAGCAACACCTCGCTTCCTGCATTCCGCCTTGCCTGAGAAATTGGACTGTTGAATCAACTGAATCTGAAGACGACCAGTATTCGTTTAATTCTTAACTGTTCTTTTCAGCTACCGTGTAGGTTTCGTTTTCCATTTGAGAGTTTTAATTAACAGCCCTATTTGGCCTAGCGTTTATTGTTTTCTTTCCTCTTTAACACTGTTCCTATTAAAGTCTGTGAAATTCGAACCACTTTGGTATCTCTCACTCTGCACTTGGGGCCGTGTCCAAACCCGGTGACAGCAAGTCTCGACCACGCAAAGGTGGACCCAGCGGAGAGAGATCAGCTGACCTTGGCCGTGAGATTCATTGGTCAGCGTGATTTGTCGAGGCAACAATGCTCCGTTGGAATTCCTATGTATGAACTCTTGTTTTTGTCTCCAGTGTGACAGAAGGATCTTGCCAAGTAATGGACCCAGCAAAGTTTGAACAGTGACGTTTTGACATTGGAGGCTTGAGGAGACAGTGCCTTTATTCTGAGTGCACGTCTTGACTCTACATTCCGAGAGTCCCACGTCAACATTCTGAGCTTCTCTAGTCTACATTGAGATTCCCCGGTATCTATTCCAAGCTTTTCAAGTCTAAAGTACTCAGGTCCCCAGCTTTGGGGTCCCGTGACTCAGATCTGCCTGATAAATGAGTGCTTCAAGCAAGCCTATCAATTGATTCAACAAATCATTATTCGAGTCAGTAGTGTAAATTCTGGAAGAGAGCTACTCCAAAAGCTGATCCCTGGCTAGTGAGCAAATACACAAGTAAAGTAACCCTATCAAGAGTAGTTTTAACCCCTTGATAAACGTCATGATGCAGACTGGGAAAATTGAACTTTCATGTAGCAAGTTAAAACAGATCTATAGAGAACCAGCCAGCTTAACGATGAAAGAAACCTATCTATGCTGTCTTGATCTGTAAAATTGAGAGTATATCCTAATCGTCTCTGGAAAAATTGTGAAAGATAAAACACTGTAAACAAGACTTGAAAAGATTCCTTCTTTAGGTTTCAAGTTTCATGGTTTCAAGGTTTCCCAAGTACTTTTCTCTATGTCTCCAGGGTTTTCTTTTTCCAATTGTTTCCAAGGCTTATTCAATGTGTTTAGGGTTTTTCAGAGTCATCCCCATCTCAAGGACTCCCAAGCCTCCCTCTTGGTCCTGCCCAGGGTTTCTTGATCTCAGTCTGTTCCCAGGTCTCTCAAGTTCCCAGGACTCTCAGTCTGTTGGGGTTCCCATGCCCCTCTCTCAAGTTCCCCAGGCCTCTCTAGTTTTCAGATCTTCCTGGGCCATCAGGTGCCAGCTATAGGGAGGGGGGTCCTGTAGTGACTTCAGGCCTGTGCAGGGCATCAGAGAGCTTTTGGGCTCCAAAGTTTTTTTTTACGGCAGCTGAATTTGTTAATTGTTGCTTAACAGTTATTAATGGTTTTAGAGTTTCTTGTGTTTTTCTCGAGCGATGTGGTAATGTGGTTTCCTGGTGCTTCTGTTTAAGTTTGTTAAGTTTATTTTGATAGGCTCAGGGATCCTGTGTTAGATTTATTGTTGAAGCAGATGCCCGATTAGCTCCAATCGGAGGGTTCTCACTTTGAGAATGCTCCATCTCACGGTGTCACTTGGCCGAACTACCTCTGTAAGCGCTCTTGTCTCTGTCTCTACGTGGAAGTCCTTGGCTCTGATATTGGCAATGCACACCATGGCACTTATCTACCAACATCACCAAAGGACATCTTGGACAAGTCCCTCGTTCTGAGGTCTGTGGTGCCTCAGGGGCTGCACCTAGAGAGGGGGGGGCCCTGTCACAACCACGGATTCGGCAGCGCAGCAGATTCGGCGATTGTGCTCATGAATATGCACGTGTCAGCTAATTAATATTTCATTGTGATAGTATTTAATTCCATTCACTCTGTTGTAGTATTTGTCGAAACTTGGACATGGACACAGCAGCACTTCACTACCTGCATTCAGCCTTGCCTGAGAAATCGGACTGTTGAATCAACTGAATCTGAAAGCTACCAGTATTCACTTAATTCTTAGTTGTCCTCTTCAGCCGCAGTGTGGGCTTCATTTTCCATTTGAGAGTTTTAATTAACGGCCCTGTTTGGCCCAGCGTTTATTACTTTCTTTCTTCTTTAACACTCTTCGTATTAAAGTCTGTGAACTATTGAAACACGTCAATATCTCTCTCTCTGCACTTGGGCTATGTCTGAACACAGTAAAAGAATCTCAGGGAAATACAATCTTAGAGAAGGTGAATCTCAGAGAAGTAGAATCTCGGAGAATTAGAGTAACAGATTCTCGGAAAAACAGAGACTCAGACAAACAGGATCTTGGAGAAGCACATTCTCAGAGAAATAAAACCTCGGAGAAATAGAATCTCTGAGAAATAGAATCACAGAGAAAGAAAATCTCAAACAAATAGAATCTCAGAGAAATTCAATCTCAGGGAAATAAAATCACAGCGAAATAGAAACAAAGAATAATAGAATCTCAGAAATGGAGAATCTCAGTGAAATAGAATCTCAGAGAAATAAAATTACAGAGAAATTGAATCTCAGATAAATTGAATCTCAGAGAAATAGTATATCAGAGAAATAGAATCTCAGAGAAGGAGAATGTCAGAGAAATAAAATCAAGCAGAAAAAGATTCTCAGAGAAATAGAACCTCACAGAAATAGAATCTCAGCGAAATAGAACCTCAGATTAACAGAACCTTACAACAATAGAAACTCAGGGAAAAAAAATTTCAGAAACATAGAATCTGAAAGAAACAGCATCTCAGAAAATTAAATCTTGGAGAATAGAATCCCAGAGAACTAAAACATCAGAGAAGTACAATCTAGGAGAAATAGAATCTCAGAGAATTAGAATCTTGGAGAAACAGATTCTCAGGGGGGAAAATCTCAGTGAAATAGAATCTCAGGTTAATAAAACCTTGGAGAAAAAGAATCTCAGAGAAAGAAAATCTCAATAAAATAGAAACTCAGCGGAACAATATCTCAGAGAAGTGAAATCACAGAGAAGTAGAATCTCAGGGAAATAGAATCTCAGAGAAGGAGAACCTCAGAGAAGTAATCTCTCACTCACCTAGAATTCTAAAGAAATAGAATTTTGGTGAAATAGAATCTCAGAGAAATAGAATGGCAGAGGAATAGAATCTCAGAGGAATAGAATCTCAGAGCAATCGAATCTCTAAAAAAAAGAATTTCAAAGAATTTGAATCTCAGAGGAATAGTATTTCAGAAAAACAGAATCTCAAAGAAATAGAATCTCAGATAAATATAATCTCAGAGAAACAGAATTTCAGATAAATACAGTCTCAGGGAAGTAGAATCTTAGAAAAATTTAATCTCAGAGAAAGTCTCGGATAAATGAAATCCCAGAGACAGGGAACCACAGAGAACCAGAATCTCAGAAAAATAGAATCTCCGAGAAATGGAAACTCAGCAAAGTCGAATCTCTGAGAATTAGAATCTCACAGAATCAATTCCACAGAAATAGAATCCAGGAGATATAGAAACTCAGAGAAGTAAAATCTCAGATAAATAGAATGTCAGACAAATAGAATCTCAGAGAAACAGAATCTCAGAGAAATAAAATCTCAGAAAATGAAATCCCAGAAAGACAGAATCGCAGAAAAACAGAATCTCAGAGAAATAGAATCTAACAGAAGGTGAATCACAAAGAGGTAGAATCTTGGAGAAATAGAATCTCGGAGAAATAGAATCTCGGAGAAACAGAAGTTCAGAGAAACGTAATCCCAGAGAAATAGAATTGCGGACAATTAGAATAGCAGACAAATAGAATCTCAATGAAGTAGAATCTCAGAGGAGGAGAACCTCAGAGAAATAAAATCTCAGAGAAGTAGAATTCCAGAGAAATCGAATCACAGCGAAACAGAACCTCAGAGACATAGAAGCTCAGACAAATAGAACATCAAAGAAATAGTATCTCAGACAGGGTGAATCTCAGAGAAACAATCCCAGAGAAATAGAATCTCAGATAAATAGAATCTCAGAATAATGGAATCGAAAAGAACTAACTGCTCAGAGACATAGAATCACAGAGAAATAGAATCTCAGAGAAAGAGAATTGTTGAGAAATAGAATCTCAGAGAAATGGAATCTCAGAAATATACATTCTCAGAGAATTAGAATCTCGGAGAAGGAGAATCTCAGAGAAAGCAAATCTCAGAGAATCAAATCCACAGAAATAGCATACCAGTAAAATACTATCTCACACAAATAGAATCTCAGTGAGGATCTCTTAGGAAGAGAATCTCAGAGAGTTAAAATCTTAGAGAAATAGAATCTAAGAGAAATAGAATCTCAGAAAAATAGAACCTCACATAAATAGAGTCTCAGTGAAATAGCATCTCAGACAAATGAAATCTCAGAGAAATGGAATTTCAGAGAAATGGAATTTCAGAGAAATAGAATCTCAGGGAAAGTGAATCTCAAAGAAATAAAATATTACAGAAATAGAATCTTAGATAAATTTAATCTCAGTGAAATTAAATCTCAGAGAACTAGAATCCCAGAGAAATAGAATCTCAGGGAAATAATATCTCAGATAAATGAAATCTCAGAAAAACAGAATCTCAGAGAAATAGAATTTCAGAAAAATAGAACCTCAAAGAAACTGAATCTCAGAGAAAGAGAATCTCGGAGAAATAGCATCTCAGAGAAATAGAATCCCAGAAAAATTGAAACTCAGAGAAACAGAATCTCAGAGAAGGTCAACCTCAGAGAAACAATCCCAGAGAAGTAGAATCCCAGGCTTTAGACCACCTGGACAACACAAACACCTACGTCAGGATGCTATTCGTAAACTATATCTCAGTATTTAGTACCATTATTCCCACAAACTTGATTGAGAAGTTACAGAACTTGGGTATCTGTACCTCCCTCTGCAATTGGATCCTCGACTTCCTAACCAAAAGAACCCAATCTGTGCGGGTTGGTGATAACATATCCTCCTCGCTGATGATTAACACTGGTGCACCTCAGGGGTGTGTGCTTAGCCCACTGCTCTATTACCTGTAAACACATGACTGTGTGGCTAGGCATAGCTCAAATACCATCTATAAATTTGCTGATGATACAATCATTGTTGGTAGAATCTCAGGTGGTGACGAAAGGGCGTACAGGAGTGAGATATACCGACTAGTGGAATGGTGCCACAGTAACAACCTGGCACTCAACGTCAGTAAGACAAAAGAACTGATTGTGGACTTCAGGAAGGGTAAGACGAAGGAACACATACTAATCCTCATAGAGGGATCAGAAATGGAGGGAGGAATCAGCTTCAAGTTCCTGGGTGTCAAGATCTCTGAGGATCTAACCTGGTCCCAACATATCGATGTAGTTATAAAGAAGGCAAGACAAAGGCTATACTTTTTGGAGTTTGAAGCGATGTGGCATGTCAACAAATACACTCAAAAACTTCTACAGGTTGTATCACTGTCTGGTATGGGGGTGGGGAGGGGCTACTGCACAGGACTGAAAGAAGCTGCAGAAGGTTGTAAATCTAGTCAGCTCCATCTTGGGTACGAGCCTACAAAGTACCCAGGACATCTTCAGGGAGCGGTGTCTCAGAAAGGCAGCATCCATTATTAAGGACCTCCAGCACCCAGGGCATGCCCTTTTCTCACTGTTACCATCAGGTGTGAGGTACAGAAGCCTGAAGGCACACACTCAGCGATTCAGGAACAGCTTCCTGAATGGACATTGAATCTTTGGACACTTTTTTTAATGTACGGTATTTCTGTTTTTGCACATTTAAGAAAAATCTATTCAATATATGTAATTGATTTACTTGTTTATTTATAATGATTCTCATTTTTATTTTATTTATTATTCTTATTATTTTCTCTCTCTGCTAGATTATATATTGCATTGAATTGCTGCTGCTAAGTTAACACATTTCACGTCACATGCCGGTGATAATAAACCTGATTCTGATTCTGATTCTGAAATGCAAGTTCAGAGAAATAGAAACCCAGAGAAATAGAATATCAGAGAAACAGAATATCAGAGAAATTGAATCTCAGAGAAACAATCTTGGAGAAATAGGATCTCAGAGAAATAAAATCTCAGAGAAGCAGGAATTTGTATGTTAAAACTTGCTTCAAAAATAACTTCTGGCAATGAATATCACCTTACAGGATGCAGTGTCATTACAAGATCTACCAAATTGTCTCATCTTGGTGAAGTCAGAGTGAGAGGGGCATCAGAGTTCTAATGGATTGGGATAAGAATATTTTGTCATTTCTATGTTCATAGGGTAAAGGGTTTAAAGACTTAAAGAGAACCTGAGGTGGATCTTTTCACCCTGGTAGTGAGGAGTACCACCACTAGAGGGAAAGAGGTGGAAGCGAAGACACTGACAACATTAAAGAAATCTCTAGACGAGTTTTAAATCCCTTTGGTATAGAGAGGTACAGACCAAGTTTTGGATGTTGCGATTAACAAGGATGCTATGGGTATAGAAAGCTGATTGGCCTTTTCCATACTGTGTGATTTTAGAATGCCATGACACCCTGATTCTATAAATCTCAGGTTCAACAAAGTCTCCTCTACACCCTCCCCAGTGCAGTACTTCACCACCTCCTAAGCAACGTTTATTCCATGATACCTTAGAGGAATCATCAGAGTAAGGAAGTGATCAATTTGGCGTTCTTCAGCGTCTTTGGCCAGACAGTGGAAGGGAGGAATGTGAGAGGTCTACAAGGCAGCATCAATGGCTGGAGGAGAAAGGAGGCGAGCAGATGGGAAAGTGGGGCACCAAGCTTCAGTATCCTGTGTGAGAAGTTGGCCCACCTCCTCTCTCACCCCACCAACCTTCTAAAATGTCACCACCTCCTCTTTTACCCAAACAACATTTTGAAATGTGACCATGACCTCTCTTACCCCATCAACCTGCTGAAATGTGACCATCTCTCGCACCATATCAACCTGCTGAAATGTGACCACCTCATCTCTCGTCCCACCAACCTTCTGAAACGTGACCATCTCCACTCTCACGCCATCAACCTTCTGAAATGTGACTACCTCCTCTCTCACTCTATCAACCTTCGGAAATGTGACTACCTCCTCTCTCATCCCACTAACCTGAAACATACCCAAATCATCTCTCACTCCATCAACCTTCTGAATTTTGACCACCTCTTTTCTCACCCCACCAACTCTGAAATGTGACCATCTTCTTAGTCACTCTATCAACCTTCTGAAGCGTCACCTTCTCCACTCTCACCCCACTAACCTGAAACATGCCCAACTTCGTTCTCACTCCATTGTTCTTCTGAAATAAGACCTTTTCCTTTCTCACTCCATCAGCCTTCTGAATCGTGACCACCCCTCTCTCACCCCATCAACCTCTGATATTTGACCACCTCCTCTCTCAGACCCAACCTTCTGAAACGTGACCACTTCCTCCCTCATCTCATTAAACTTCTGAAACGTGACCAGTGTCCTGTGGTGGCCTAGCGGCATTACACATTAAAGGTGACTTCCAACTGGCAGAGAAGCCACACCTGAAGATCCTGGTGTGAACCAGACAAATTTAAATATATTAAGCAGCAAACAGGAGAGAGTCTGCAGATGCTGGCAGTCCAAATCAACATAAACAAAACACTGGAGAAACTCAGCAGGTCAGGCAGCACCTATGGAAATGAATAAACAGTCAATGTTTCGGCCTGCGCTCCTTCTTCAGGACTGAGAAGGCAGGGGGAAGACACCAGACTAAAAAGGTGAGGAGAGGAGAAACGGACTTGAAGATCACAGAGAGGGAGCAGTGAGATTAGCAGTTAGGAACAAATTATGAATCATATATAATCTTTTAAACAACATTGCTGATGAAGACCATAAGACATAGGAGCAGAATTAGACCATCTGCCCCATCGAGTCTGCTCCGCCATTCAATCATGGCTGATCTTTTCCCTCTCCTCCTCAACCGCAGTTCCCGGCCTTCTTCACGTAACATTTGATGCCTTGTCCAATCAAGAATCTATCAATCTCTGCCTTAAATTTGAGGACATGAGCTAAAGGGCAAAAGTTTAGGAGTAACATGAGGGGGAACTTCTTTACTCAGAGAGTGGTAGCTGTGTGGAACGAGCTTCCAGCAGAAGTGGTTGAGGCAGGTTCGATGTTGTCATTTAAAGTTAAATTGGATACCTATATGGAGAGGAAAGGAATGGAGGGTTATGGGCTGAGTGCAGGTTGGTGGGACTAGGTGAGAGTAAGCGTTCGGCACAGACTAGAAGGGCCGAGATGGCCTGTTTCCGTGCTGTAATTGTTTTATGGTTATATGGTTAAATACACCCAGCGACCTGGCCTCCACAGCTGCCCGTGGCAACAAATTCCACATTCACCACCCTCTGGCTAGAGAAATTTCTACACATCTCTGTTTTGAAAGGGCGCCCCTCTATCCTGAGGCTGTGCCCTCTTGACCTAGACTCTCCCACCATGGGAAACGTCCTTTCCACATCTCCTCTGCCTAGGCCTTTCAAAATTCGAAAGGTTTCAATGAGATTCCCCCTCATCCTTCTGAATTCCAGCAAGTACAGACCCAGAGCCATCAAATGTTCCTCATATGATAACCCTTTCATTCCTGGAATCATCCTTGTGAATCTCCTCTGGACTCTCCAATGCCAGCACATCTTTTCTAAGATGAGGGGCCCGAAATGAGAGGGAGGAGAAGATGGTGGCGCGAAGCAGCACGCACGGCCGCTCCGAACTGATATCATATTTGTTAAATAGGGGCCGTGCACAATCCTGATTTGATGGAGACGGACGTGAGAAGCACAGAGGAACATCTGGAGAAACTTCTGAAATGCCTGCTTCGCTGCCACAGCTACTGTGTGATCAAGAATCTCCAGAGGGGAAGGTCCCAAATCCTCGGCTTTGCCTATTGCCTGTTGCCGGGGCCAGGGTCGAAGCTGCATCGGCAAGTTTGCAGCACTGTGGGGACTTTTGAGAGACTTTGAGACTTTTTTTTTACCGTGCCCATGGTCTGTTCTTCATCAAATTACGGTAATGCTTTGCACTGTTGTAACTATATGTTATAATTATGTGGTTTTTGTCAGTTTTTTTTAGTCTTGGTTTGTCTTGTGTTTCTGTGATATCATTCTGGAGGAACAAATTGTATCATTTCTTAATGCATGCATTACTAAATGACAATAAAAGAGGACTGTGTGTCCTCATAATCTAATCTAATCTAATCATCTAAAACTGTTCACAATACTCAAGGTGAGGCCTCACCAGTGCCTTATAAAGCCTCAGCATCACATCCCTGCTGTTGTATTCTAAACCACTTGAAATGAATGCTAACATGGCATTTGCCTTCCTCACCACCGACTCAAACTGCAAGTTAACCTTTAGGGTGTTCTGCACAAGGACATCCAAATCCCTTTGCGTCTCAGATTATTGGATTTTCTCCCCATTTAGAAAATAGTCCACACATTTATTTCTACTATCAAAGTGCATGACCATGCATTTTCCAACATTGTATTTCACTTGCCACTTCCTTGACCATTCTCCTAATCTATCTAAGACCTTCTTCATCCTACCTATTTCCTCAATATTATCTGCTCCTCCACCAATCTTGCTATCATCTGCAAACTTGTCAAAGAAGCCATCTATTCCATCATCTAGATCATTTATATACAGCATAAAAAGTAGTGGTTCCAGCACCAGCCCCTACGGAACACCACTAGTCACTGGCAGCCAACCAGAAAAGGATCCTTTTATTCCCACTCACTGCCTCCTACCAATCAGCCGATGCTCTAGTCATGTTAGTAACCTTCTTGTAATACCATGGGCTCTTAACATGTGTGGTATTTTGTCAAAGGCCTTCTGAAAGTCCAAATATACAACATCTACTGCATCCCCTTTATCTCTCCTACTTGAAGTCTCCTCAAACAATTCCAACAGGTTCATCCGGCAGGATTTTCCCCAGGGCTCACATGACTGACTGTAGTGAAAACCAAGAGGAAGCAATTGACATGATGAAAGAAGCTCTGAACACCGCCAGAGATGGTGGACCTTCATTGCTGCCCTAAACGCCAACAGTGTAATGGGCAGCAGGTAACCGACCAACAATATAAAACATCTAATTCCATTAATTATTTATTAGCATATCAATCTCACTGAACTGCAATCCATTAGCTCTGAGTGGTTGGAGTGAATAAAGCTCATGAAAGGGAAAATTACAAACGTAGATTAGATTAGATTATGAGGACACGCAGTCCTATTTTGTTGTC
The DNA here is from genome assembly GCF_030028105.1 of Mobula birostris. Classification (NCBI taxonomy): domain Eukaryota; kingdom Metazoa; phylum Chordata; class Chondrichthyes; order Myliobatiformes; family Myliobatidae; genus Mobula; species Mobula birostris. The sequence goes on from NC_092379.1 coordinate 15,587,562, forward strand.
ATTTAGTAATGCATGCATTAAGAAATGATACAATGTTCCTCCAGAATGATATCACAGAAACACATGACAAACTGACTGAAAAACTGACAAAAAACACAGAATTATAACATATAGTTACAACAGTGCAGAGAAATACCGTACTTTGATAAGAACAGACCATGGGCATGGTAAAAAGTCTCAAAGTCTCTCGAAAGTCCCATCATCTCACGCAGACGGTGAACCTCCAGTGCCGCAAACTTGCCGATGCAGCATCCTGGAAGCATCTGACCACAGTCCGACTCTGAGTCGTCCAAAAACTCCAAGCCTTCGACCAGCCCTCCGACATCGAGCACCGAGCACCATCTTTGCCGAGCGCTTCGACCTCGGCCCCGGCAACAGGCAATAGGCAAAGCTGAGGATTTGGGGTCTTCCCCTCTGGAGATTCTCGATCGCACAGTAGCAACAGTAGTCAAGCAGGCATTTCAGAAGTTTCTCCAGGTGTTCCTCCATGCTTCTCATGGCTGTCTCCATCAAATCAGAATTGTGCACGGCCCCCTAGTTAACACATTCGGAACAGCCATGCTACGTCGCGCCGCCATCTTCTCTTCCCGCCTGATATATTCTGACAGGTGTAATGAAGGAGGTGGGTGAAACTTTGTGTGGAGCACCAGGACGACGTAACCAATGGCCCATTTCTGTATGTCTGCACACTCATCATTTTTGGTTAACGATGAAACTTCCAGCTCCTCGATCAATCGTAGAATGAGAGAAATTGTACATAATTATTATAAGTGTTGGAGGAGCCTGCTGGGGTGTGGGAGGACCCATTTTGGGTTTGAAGGATCTGACCTGACTGCGGATTGTGTTGATACCTGCTACTCGAAGGCATCAGAATTGGTGCGCAAAGGCGGCGTGCAGTCAATGTCCCGGATACTTCACTTGCGATCACAGGGCTCTGTTGGGCAGTGATAACGTGAGTTGCCGCAGGCCCATTACCCCTCTCTGGTGGAGCAACAGATGACATGGGAGCTAAGTGGCCTTGGTTGTAGCAGGAAGTAGGTCTCAAGCCGCGGGCTTGCCTACTGCTGCAGACAGGGTGAGGAGACGCCAGAGGCGGCGCAGCATGGCGTCTGCGCTTGGCTGGGGGCTGGCCACTCCCATTGGCACTGCCCTCCAAGTTTCAAGCGGTGAAATGACAGGCTGAATTGCATGCACCTGCACACCGCCAGGAGACTACCATCAATTGCAAGACATGTTGCTGAGGTACTTGGACTACATATATATATATATATATATATGTGTGTGTGTGTGTATATATATATATATATATATATATATATATATATATATATATATGTGTGTGTGTGTGTGTGTGTGTGTGTGTGTATATATATATATATATATATATATATATGATTTTTTTCCAGGTGAATATGTTTCTTTGTTCGTTATTTTGAATGTGCCATTTTGATTTGCAATTTGGCCCCAGAGGAACGGTGTTTCGCTTGCTGTATATAATACGGTTGAATGAAAATTAAACTTTATTTGATTTGATTCGTGATTTGATTATTATAACAATCAGTGCTTTCCTCTCCCCTGGAGCATCTGCTTACCCAGACTTGCCCAGTGAAAAGGTTAAGCTCATTATCTCAAAGTTCAGATTTCAAAGTACATTTATAAACAAAGTATGTATACATTATATAATCTTGAGATTCATCTCCTTTCAGGCAAAGAAACCCCAAAAGAACCCATTTAAGAAAAGCGTCAAACACCCAATGTACAAAGAGACAAAGAAAACGTTTGAACTATAAAACCTAAGCGAATAGCATTCAGAACTGAAGTTTAACGAAAGACGCGAAGCCAGGCATCACTGCGCCTGGAGCAGGTTGCCGTCTCAGTTCAGCGCAGAGCCAAGTGGACGTCACAGGACCACAGACATGAAGCTAGGCATCACTGCATTTGAGGCCACAGTCTCAGGTCAGTGCAGAGCTGCGTAAACGTCACAGAGCAGAGCAGCGAGCCGCACCGGGCAGAATCAGCTATCCCTTGCCTCCAGTCCTGACACCCTGACCTTTTAAGTCTGGCCCAGCACTCAAGTCATCCCAACACCGGGTCGTTCCTCATTCTTGGGCAGCGCTGGGGTCTGGACCCTGCCGCCACAATTTGGCCTGCATCCAGCCTTTTCAATTTCGCCCAGTGTTTAAATTGATCAGATATTGGGACTTGACGCGTGGTCAAGTGGTTAAGGCGTTCGTCTAGTGATCTGAAGGTCGTGAGTTCGAGCCCCAGCCGAAGCAGCGTGTTGTGTCCTTGAGCAAGGCACTTAACCACACAGTGCTCTGCGACGACACCGGTGCCAAGCTGTATTGGTCCTAATGCCCTTCCCTTGGACGACATCGGTGGCGTGGAGAGGGGAGACTTGCAGCATGGGCAACTGCCGGTCTTCCATACAACCTTGCCCAGGCCTGCGCCCTGGAATCCTTCCAAGGTGTAAATCCATGGTCTCACGAGACTAACGGATGCCTATATAAAAAAAAATGGGACTTCCATACTCCCGCCTCTGCTTGCTTCTCCATTATTAGTGGTGATCATCATTGATAAAGTGTTATTTACGAGGTAGGAGGCCGGTGGCATAGTGGCATCGCACTGGGCTTTGAGTTGAGTAGTCCCAGGTTCAGATTCAGCTGGCATCTTGCGCACTTTCCATCCACGTTGGTTTGAACATCAAGGTAGCAACTCGGCCTCGTAAAAAGCAGACAAATGGTAAAGAAACGGCAAGGTTGCAGAGAGGAATAACTACTTACAAGTAGTTTTCTTCGTTTTGTACTTTGCCACCAACATATAGTCGCTGGGCACCACCAGCACCACCGTAAACCGGAAGTCGGCCTGTAAGAATCTATTTTGAACATCGCAACCTCCACCAAATAAAGTTTCATTCTCTAAATGATTTTAAAAAAATCAAATTCACTAAGTACATGAAACAGGGATTGCTTACTTCCAGGTTGGCAATAGAATTAATGAGGGTGAAGCCTCTTTTAAACTATTAGTTCTCCAAAATCAACAATGTTGTAAGGTTATTGAAAAACACAGACAAGAAAGATGACTGAATGCATAAATCACCAATTATCAAAAGGCAACATCAAGTCCACCAACAAAATTGACTTATAAATGAAACTTCGCTTTCAGTTTGATGAGAATAATAAGATGGATTATTTTGTTCCTTGGATGGATTTCAAAGAGGAAGAAATGTCCTTAATGACATCAACCATCTTAGTCATCAATATCAACTGTCCAGGATTGTAGCTTGTACCACGAGGAATCTGTCTTTTTTTGGTAATATAACTCTTAAGTAGATGAGCTTCTGTGAATGTTATTTGTTCATTTCATCAAACTTGCTATTACCCACAAGATTATATTTCATTAGGATTTGAGGAGATTTGGTAGGTCACAAAAAACACAAGTTTCTACAGATGTACTGTGGAGAGTTACTGCACAAGATCATGGTAAGTTGCAGAGTTGTAAAATTAGCCAGCTCCATCATGGGCACTAGCCTCTGTCATACCCAGGTCATCTTCTAGGAGCGGTGTCTCAGAAAGGCGGCATTCATCGTTAAGGACCCCCATCACATCTATTCTGGACCCAACATATTGATACACTTACAAAGAAGGCAAGACAGCGGCTACATTTCATTTGGAGTTCGAGGAGATTTTGGTTTGTCACCAAAGACTCTCGCGTATTTCTGCAGGTGGACTGTGGAGATCATTCACAATGGTTGCATCACCGTTTGGTATGGAGAGGGCATTGCACAGGATTGAAATAAGCTGCAGAAAGTTGTAAACTCACGCAGCTCCATCAAGGGCACCAGCCTCACCAGCACCCAAACATCTTTAAGGAGTGATGCATCCATTATTAAGGACCCCCATCACCCAGGACATGCCCTCTTCCCACTGCCAGCAACAGGGAGGAGGGACAGGAGCCTGAAGGCACACACTCAATGATTTAGGAATAGCTTCCTCCCCTCAGCCTTCAGATTTGTGAATGGACATTGAACCCATGAACACTATCTCATAACTTTTTGCTTCTTTTTGCTTTACTTATTTAATTTAACTTTTAAACTATGTATACCCACTTCTTATTGTAATTTACAGTTATTTTATTATGCATTGCAATATGGTGGATGACATTCGTCTGTCTTGAAGGACAATGGGTGATGAACATCATCACAAGCCTGGGTGGTAGGTATGGAGATCCAAAGATGCCCAGTCATCAAGATCTCCCTCTCAGTCTCACCAGTGTAGTCCAAATGAAAGCTTATGAAGCGATATGTTTAGGACCGGCTTGGCTGCAGAAGCTGCCGGAAGGACGGAAGGATGTTCAATGAGGTCCAGCCACCTTAGGGGCTCCACTCCGAATTTGCTGTCTGGGTTTACTCCCGTAGCCTTCGTCTCTCCCGCGGCTGCCCACAAGGCAGTGAGGCTATTTACCCATCGCTGGGGATCTGGATCACGAGCACCAGGGAGGGTCCACACGCCAGTGGGCCTGAATGCTACATGTGCAGAGGCCTGACTTCCTCCCCATCCTCTGTAGTTCAGCCTGAGTTCGAAAGGAGTTTGATTTCCGTTTGTCTTATGGAATACAGTGCAGGAAAATGTGAAGCATTTTGGTAAGAGGAACAAAAATGTGGACTATTGTCTAAATGGGGAGAAAATTCAAACATTAGAGGTGCAAAGGGACTTGGGAGTCCTCATGCAGGACTCCCAGAAGGTTAATTTACAAGTTGAGTCTGTAGTAAAGAAGGTTCAAAGATTCAAAGGTACAATTTAATGTCAGAGAAATGCAATGTTGTCATTTATTTCAAGGAGAGTAGAATATGAAAGCAAGGAGATAATGCTGAGCTTTTATAAGACACTAGTCAGGCCGCATTTGGAGTATTGTCAACAATTTTAGGCCCCATATCTCAGAAAGGATGTGTTGTCATTGGAGAGAGTCCGGGGAGGTTCACAAGGATGATTCCAGGAATGAAGGGGTTAACATATGAGGAGCATTTGGCCACTTTGGGCCTGTACTCGCTGGAATTTAGAAAAATGCGTGGGGATCTCATTGAAACCTACCAATTGTTAATAGGACTAGATAGTGTAGATGTAGAATGGATGTTTCCTATGGTGGGGGTATCCAGAACTAGAGGGCACAGCCTCAAAGTTGAGAGGTGATCCTTTGGAACAGAAGTAAGGAGGATTTTTTTTAGCCAGAGAGTAGTAAATCTGTGGAATGCTCTGCCACAAACTGTGGTGGAGGCCAAGTCCATGGTATACTTAAAGTGGAAGTTGATCGTTTCCTGATCGGTCAGGGCATCAAAAGATACGGTGAGAAGGCAGGTGTATGGGGTTGAGTGGGATCCGTGATCATCCATGATGGAATGGCAGAGCGGACTCGATGGGCTGAATGGCCTAATTCTGCTCTTGTGTCTTATGGTGTCGCCAGCGAGGACGAGCTGTATGAGGCTTGCTGTTGGAGAGGCTATGTATTGGCAGGGAGAGACTTAAGTGGCGGAAGCTGAAAGTGAGAGCGATAAGCACCACCCATTACAGCACCACACTAGTTGCCTCACAACAACCATAACAACAAATTTCACAACGTAAACCGGTGATATTAAACCTAATTCTGATTCTAAAGTGATAGTATCAGTCTGGTCTGCATCTTCCCTGAACTAAACAACTTAACCAGTGTTGCCTGGTTTGATGCAAGCCAATTAACATAACCCCATTGTCTTATATTGCACATCTTTTGAGCAGCCAGCCTTATGCCTTGGGCCAAACAGCTCTTTAACCCTTGGAAAAGTCAGCTGATGTGTTAGAAAGCCGAGGTTAGCAAAAAGCCCCCAGGCCACCGACATTGAATATCCATCAGGGTAGCTACGTACTCTTGGAGATCGTTATGATATTAACTTGTTCATAGATATTTGGGTTCCATTGAACAATAGTTGGACAAGAAACATTGAGCCTGAAATTAGTTGAAAGTTTGAAAAGGCGCTAGAAGACACCATTACTCACTGACAACAAATGGATAATCCAGTGCTTTGTATTCAAATCTCGCATTTATGAATGCAAATTTAGATAAATAGATTTAGTGGGAAAAGCCAGAAGTAGTTGTAGATGGCTGGCCTCTCTGACTGGTGGTCTATGACTAGTGATGTGCCACAGGGCTCGGTGCTGGGTCCATTGTTGTTTATCAGTGAGATTAATGATTCGGACAATAATGTGGAAAACTGGATCATTGAGTTTGTGGATGACTTCGAGATGGGAGTGCACTGGGCAGTGTGACCTTGACCAGATGGGAAAAATGGGCTGATGGAATGTAATACAAAAAAGTGTGAGGTGTTGCAATTTGGACAGACAAATCGGGGGAAGACTTACATAGTAAATTGAGGGTGTTTAAGGAGGAGATTGACAGGTATCTAATTAGTCAGGGTATCAAGGGATATGGGGAAAAAGCTGGAAATTGGAACTAGATGGGTGAATAGTTTAGCTCATGGTGGAGCTGCGGAGCAAACTCGATGGGCCGAATGGCCTACTTCTGCTCCTTTGTCTTGTGATCTTGTGATCTTGTAAATGCTAGAGCTATGAGTCTATGATAGAACAAAGGACTTGGGAACAGAGATCTAATCACATCAAAGGTAGATAGAGTTTTTAACACATTGACACATTTAGCATCATAAATTAGGGAACTGAGTACTGAAGGGAGAATGTTATGAAATTGTGTAATACAGTTGAAACACTCTGGTTTCCTTGCTGCGTAAGTCTGGGGAAGGCAACCTCCTGCCCCGCTAAATTAGTGAGATTCAGGCCTGCTTGATCCCACCCCAAACCTCATGTATGTGTGGATGCCGTGTAATTCGCTACCCCGTAACAAATTAATGCCACAAGATAACAGACAGTACACTGCATATGATTAAAAGAATTATATTTATGAATCTTAACTAAAGGGTTAGTAAAGAAAAGCAAAAGGAAAACGGCCCATTTTAATTAAACAGTCCAATGTGCCCAAGTTGGAGCTCATCTTGAAATTCTCTGTCACTCGCAAGCTGGGCCCTCGGTCAACGTGAAAGCACACACCACCTTCCGAATGTCGCTCGCAGTCCATCTCGAAGAAACGGGTCTCCCACCGGGCTGTGTGCTACAACCACTTCTCCCCGGGGTCTTCTCTCTTCATCTCCTCTCGAACAATCACCCAAACAAGCATGAAAACAGGACAGACTGCTCTTACAGAGCTGCCAAAAATGAAATACGTACAGCATAACAGTAAAAATATGAACCGGGGCATTACACATTGGTGAGGCCAAATTTGGATAATGTGCATTTCTAGTCACCTACCTACAGGAGCAATCAGAATCGGAATCAGATTTAATGTCAGTGATATATGTTGTGAAATTTGTAATTATGTGGCAGCAGTACATAGCAATACATATTAATAAAAAATGTGAATTTTTAAAAAAACTGTAAGAAATATATACATATTTAAAAAGTTAAATAGATACTGCAAAAGGAGAAAAAAATGTATTGAGGTAGTGTTTATGGGTTCCATGTCCATTTTGGAGAGAGTCCAGTGGAGGTTCACAAGGATGGCTCTGGGAATGAAGGGGTTAGCATATGAGGAGCGTTTGGCAGATCTGGGTCTGTACTCACTGGAATTTAGAAGAATGCAGGGGCATCTCATTGAAGCCCACCGAATGTTGAAAGGACTAGATAGGGTGGATGTGGAGAGGATGTTTCCTGCGGTTGGGGGTGGGGTAGATATCCAGAACTAGAGGGCACAGCCTCAAAATTGAGGGGTGACAATTTAGAACAGAGGTAAGGAGGAATTTTTTTAGCCAGAGAGTAGTGAATCTGTGGAATGTTCTGCCACAGACTGCGGTGCAGGCCAATTCCGTGCGTTTCCTGAAAAGTTGATCGTTTCCTGATCGGTCAAAGTATATGGCGAGAGGGCAGGTGTATGGGGTTGAGTGGGGAGCAGACCCGATGGGCTGAATGGCCTAATTCTGCTCCTATGTCATATGGTCATGTGAATCTGATGGCACAGGGGAAGAAGCTGTTCCTGGATCGTTGAGTGTGTGCCTTCAGGCTCCTGTACCTCTTCCCTGGTGGTAGCAATGAGAAGAGGGCATGTCCTGGGTAATGGGGGTCCTTAAAGATGGATACCGCCTCGTTGAGGCGCCGCTCCTTGAAGGTGTCCTGGATGCTGGGGAGGCTAGTGCCTACAATGGAATGCTGACTGACTTCACAACTTTCTGCAGCCTACTTGGATCCAATGCAGTTCCCCTCCACCCTCCACCGATACCAGTAGTGCAGCCAGTCAGAATGCTCTCCACAATATGCCAGTGAGATTTGCCAGTGCCTTTGGTGACATTCTAAACCTCCTAGGTTATTAATAAGGTTGAAAGATGTTGCCAGAACTTGAGGACCTGAGATATATTCAAAGGTTGAATAGGTTAGGACTTTATTCTATGGAGCACAGGAGAATGAGGGAGATTTTATTGTTGTTGTTCAGTTGAGTCCGACTCTTCGTGACCTCACGGACTATAAGGTTTTCACGGCAAGATACAGAAGTGGATTGCCAGGCCTCTCTTCCGCGCAGATGCTGCTGCTGCCCAGGTTGGGACCCGGCTGGGTTTGAACTCACGACCATCTGCTTTGAAGTCCAGTGCTGATGCCACTGCACCACCAGCCAGCCCGGGAGATTTTATAGGGGCATACAAAATTATGATGGGTGAAGATAGGATGAATTTGTGTGTGGTTTTTGCCCCTCAAGTTGCGTGAGACTAGAACTAGAGGTCGTAGTTTTAGAGTGAAAGGTGAAAGACAGTATTTAAAATGAACCAGAGGAGAAAAGTCTTCACTCAGAGGGAGGTGTGAGTGTGAAAAGATCTGGCCGCGGAAAAAAAAATAGATGCGATTGCAACTGCAACATTTAAGAGAAGTTTGGATAGGTATGGGGATGAGAGAGGAACAGAGGGCCATGGTCCACGTGCAAAAAGAAGGGACTTGGCAGAAAAGCAGACTGGGGACTGAAGGGCCTGTTTCTGTGCTGTAATGCTGTACGACCCTATGGTAGTGAAACTAACCTTCCGAACTAATGGGAACATCTTCAACATACAGTGACTACACCCCCTAAACCAAGGTGACCTGATCTGCATATCTCAGGGACATTAATTCGTTAAGGGAAAAATGATCAAGGGCTCCATTAGTCCTAAGATTGGTGATACTGAACAAATGCCAATGCACAATCCAGCATAAAAAAAATCTCATGGCACCAGCACACTTTGCAATGGTTTGTCTGGCATTAAGTTCCAACGAACTGTCGCACTTTATCACATCTCTGATCACTGCTCCCAGCAACTAGCCAATAAATTACACCATTGCGCTGTGATTGATTGCTACAGGCTTTGCATGGGAGCACCAGAGACAATAAAATTCACCTTATTATCTCCTGATTTCCTATGTTGGATAAACTCTATAGTCTCTTACGTTATATCACATGTAACAAATAATAACTCAAAATCTTTGGTAGTTAATGAGTTTTGTAAAGGTCTGGAATTGTTTCTGGATCCTTCAAGTGTGTGTGTGTGTGTTGCCTTTGGGAGACTTCGGCGTAGAGTCTTTTAGAACAGAAGCCTTCAAAGGTCGCCGTATACCAAGTGGTCTGCGTCACCATCCTCCTTTATAGCTGTGAAGCTTGGGTAACCTACAGCCGTCACATCAAGTCCTTGGAGCACTTCCACATAAGCTGCCTCCAGCGCATCCTGGGAATTACCTGGCGTGAGCGGGTGCCTCACACTGAAATACTTGTAAAGACCAACTGCAGGAGTATTGAGGCCATGGTCACCCAGCGTCAGCTGCAGTGGCTGGGGCACCTGATAAGGATGCCCCCATGACGGCTACCCCGCAGAGTGTTATACGGCCAGCTACATCATGGTCGACGCTCAGCTGGAGGGCCAAAGAAGCGCTATAAGGATCAGATGAAGAATGCTTTAAGGAAGTGCAAGATCAGACCCGAGGACCTGGAGGATGTTGCTGCTGACCGTACCACTTGGCGACAGCTGTGTAGGGACGGGGTTCGTATTCTGGAGATGGAAAGAACAACCAGAAGACAGCAGAAGAGAGCCAGGAGAAATGCAGCTGTGGTTGCCACCACTACCACATATACATGTCCCACCTGCAATAGAGCCTGTGGGTCCAGGATAGGACTGTATAGTCAAAGATCTCACTGTTAAAGGAGTGGACGTTGTCATCAGATTTCGATGGACAACCGAAGAAGAGAAGAGTGTGTGTGTGTGTGTGTGTGTGTGTGTGTGTGTGTGTGTGTGTGTGTGTGGTGTGTGTGTGTGTGTGTGTGTGTGTGTGTGTATGTGTGTGTATGTAGCTGCAGACTTTAAAAACAAATGCAAGGTTAAGTTCAGGGAGACGTATCTATTTCGCGTTGCGTGTTCTATTATGGGTTATGGTAATTTATACCCTGGGTTGGGGCACGGTAGAAGTGGATGAGTTAGGCAAAGCACACAAAACACTGGAGGAACTCACCAGGTCGGGCAGCATCCACGGAAGTGAATAAACAGTCGACTTCCCAGCTCTTTACTTCACCCTCCCTCTCTCCGAGTTTCACCTATCGCCTGCCACCTCCTGCTTCTTCCTCCCCTCCCCCTCCCCACCTTTTTGCTCTGACTTCTCCTCTTTCTTTCCAGTCCCGCTGGGAGAGAGGGAGGGGTGAAATAAAGAGCCGGGAAGCCGACTGGTGACGGAGATAAAGGGCTGGAGGAGGGGGGAGTCTGACAAGGGAGTGTAGAAGATCATGGAAGAAAGAGGAGAGGGAGGAGCACCAGAGGGAGGTGATAGGCAGGTAAGGAGATAGGAGAGTGAGGGAAACAAGAATGGGGATAGTGAAAGGGGGAGGAATTAACAGAAGTTAGAGAAATCGATGTTCATGCCATCTGGTTGGAGGCTGCCCAGAAGGAATATAAGAGGGTTGCTCGTCCAACCAGTAGAAGAGGCCATGTCGGAATGAGAATGGGAAGCGGAATTAAAATGGGTATATAACCGGGAGAGCCTGCTTTTTCTGGAGTATAGTGCTCAGCAAACCTGTTAGCTTACATAGGCAGAGTCTTTGAAGGGACTTGGATATTTTTGTTTACTGCTTATTTTGGGATGGCAGAGAGGAACAGTTTCTTCCCCTCTGTCATCCGATTTCTGAATGGACATTGAACCCATGAACACTACCTTACTGTGTACTTTTAATTTTGATTTTTGCTTTACTTACACATCCTTACTGTAACTTGTTTTTATTAGATAGATAGACAGACATACTTTATTGATCCCGAGGGAAATTGGGTTTCGTTACAGTTGCACCAACCAAGAATAGAGTATTATTATTATGTATTATGTTGTTCAGCTGCCGCAAAGTTAACAGATTTCACAACTTTAGAGAAATATTATTTTTCTGTCTTGTTTATCTTTATTATATTTCTTTGAAAGGCCTGTTTTGCCATATTCTTGCAGGGGTTAAAGTATAAAGAAGGTTATTCCATGAGTTTACGGGATGGGTCTGAGAATGATTTCACCGTGGGAAGAGAATTCCACCATTTTCCTTTTTAAAGTTCATTTCTCAACTGGCTTCTGGGAGCAGGAGATATGAAATAGGAGATCTTTACACACCTGAGAAAGGCTTCACAGCTAATGTAATGGTTTCTCTGTAGCGCAGTGTCTGGGTTATGACTAGAGATAACGGGGGCTTTGGAATGTGCGGTGTCCAATTGGGGGGTGTTTTCCTTCCTTGTGTGCCCGAGAGAAGGTTTAACGGTCTTTTGGTTCGGCGGAAGAATGAGCGAGAAGATGCCAGAACAGGGAAGCCGTAGACTGTAGGATCAAGTGGACTTGGAATGGGGTCGGGAGTCGACAATGCCCGGGGAAAATCGATGGAGAGCGAACAGACGGGAAAACAATCTCCAATGCTGCGCATTAGAGTGTTTCATTAAAATGGGCCCTTTTTATTTTTCTTTACTAACCCTATAGTCAAATTAAGAATCAAAAAGCTCAATCGTTTAATTGCATATTGTGTACTGTTTGTTATTTCGTGGTACTAATTTGTAACGGAGAACACATCCCCCAGTATCCACCCAAACGAGATTTCTCAAGTTTGGTCGGGCTGGGGACTGTCATCATCCCCTAGATTAAGCGACTAACCGAACCTAAGGGTTACAAGTGCTTCCTCAAAAGAAATATATTTTTATATGTGATCTCTAATGACCAGGACTATGTAGGTGCTTTTGGGGCAGGTAATTATTGATGAGTACCATTGGTGCTACAACATCAACAGCTCAGCAGCCAATTTTCTCCGGGTAGGCTCTCACAAACGGTAAAAGGCGGTTCTTAAATTAATAGCGGTGAGGACAATGAGAAGATTGCCGAGTTCTTTTTCGAAGCACTTCTACATTTATCTGAGAGGACAGAATTAGACTGTGTTTAACAATAAAACACTCCTTGTTTAGGCATTAGCTCTCTGCTAAGTTGTAGAGGCCTAGAACCTGGATTGAATCAGACAATTTACACCACGCAATGTGCTAAAGAGCATGGTGGTCATGTGCTCTCCTCTGAAGACTCACCAGTCCTCAGGCAACTACCATACATTTCTGTTTTAAAGATTAAATTAAAAATGAACCTTATTTGTCACACCTAGATCAAACCATGAAGTGAAATGCTTTTTAAAATTTATTTATTGAGATATGGCGTGGAACAGGCCCTCCTGGTCCTTCGAGGCTATGCCGCCCAGCAACCCTCGATTTAACCCTAGTCCAATCATGGGGCAACTTACAATGACCAATTGACCTACCAACCAGTATGTCTTTGGACTGTGGGAGGAAACCCACGCGGTCACAGGGAGAAGGTAAAAACTCATTACAGGCAGCGGCGGGAATTGAACCTGGGTCTCCAGCACTGTAAAGCGTTGTGCTGACCACTACGCTACCGTACTGCTGGAGGCAGCCTGCAAGAGTTTCCATGTTTCACAGAGCTTGCTAACCCTAACTTGAATGTCGTTGGACTGTGGGAGGAAACTGGAGCACCAGGAGGAAACCTACGCAGCCATGGTGAGAACGTACAAACTCCTTACGGACGGGGGCACGAACTGAACCCCGTTCTTACAGTTGCTGCTGTAAAGCGTTAAGCTAACTGCAACGGTACCATGCCCCTCTCTTCTGGTGTGACAAGAAAGGGGTTGAGATTTGGGCCCCAAACATTGGGGATTGAGTAATGGGGGGAATCCGATAAGGTCTAAATAGGTTGCTGGGGACAAGGGAATTCAGATAATTGGGAATCAAAAGACTGTGAATTGGGAAATTATCTGGACAAGATGGTTTGATATTTTTAGGAATCAGGGAATTGATAAATTTATTTATTATTGGCAAATGTACCAAAGTGCAGTGAGAAACTTGTTTTCTATGCCATCCAAATGGAACATTTCATTACAAAGCAACACACACACAATGCTGGAGGAACTCAGCAGGTCAGGCAGCATCTGTGGAAAAGAGTGGACAGTCGACGTTTCGGGCCGAGGCCCTTCTTCAGGACTGAGAGGGGAAGGGGGAAGGCACCTGAATTAAAAGGTGTGGGGAGGGGAAGGAGGCTAGCTGGAGGGTGAGAGGACAAGCCAAGAGGGTGGGAAAGGTCAAGGGCTGGAGAAGAAAGAATCTGATAGGAGGGGAGAGTGGACTATAAGAGAAAGGAAAGGCGGAAGGGACTTAGCGGGGGGGGAGTAATAGGCAGGTGAGAAGAGGTAAAAGTTAGAGTGGGAAATGCAGGGGTGGGGGGTGAAATTAGTTTACGGGACGGAAAAATTGATGCTTAGGCCATCAGGTTGGAGACTACCCAGATGGGATATAAGGTGTTGCTCCTCCCCCTCCCCCCTGAGGGTGGCCTCATCTTGGCTATGGATAGGCAACATTACAGCATTGAGGTAGTACAAGGGAAATCAAAAATAGAACACATAAAGATTCATTATGTTTACAGAGAAAGCGCAGTGCAGCTAGACAATAAGGTGCAAGACTTTCGGTAAAATGGTGGTGCGCACGAATGCGGCGGCCTCTACGGGGCCAACTGCAGGTGCGATTGTCAGATTTAAATGTCTGGTTTTTACAATCGCAAGGCGCTGCTGGACAGTAGGAGCTTTATGTACTGCAGGTCTACTCCATCCGTGAATTACTCAACAGCAGAGGAACCGGAGGAGCTGGATTTGGTGCAGACCATTTTGCTTCCCGCTGTGGAGAGGCATTGGAGTCAGCACGCACGAAGCCAGTGTGCTGACTAACGGCAGGTGCCTGCCTTGGACACCTTGCAATTGTAAGACCCTGTTGGGCACTGGTAACATAGAATACTGCAAGTCCAGTTCACTGGCTTGGTGGTGAGACTGGCGGCGAGGGAGCTGCATTGCCTCAGTTATAATGCCAACTAGGCCTCATGTTCTTGCTGACAATGCCCATGGATTCAGGGACTTGGGCTCTATCTTTACCTCCTCCACCTCCTCTTTTTGCAGGGATTTCTCCCTCTACGGTTCCCTTGTCTATTTGTCCTTCCCCACCAGTCTCCCTGCGGGCACTCATTCCTACAAGTGGCCAAAGTGTTACACCTGTCCATTCACCCCTCCCTCACCTCCATTCAGAGTCCCAGACAGCCCTTCCAGGTGAGACAACGCACCTGCTGGGGTTGCCTATTATGCCCGGTGCTCCCGATGTGGTTTCCCCTGCATTGGTGAGACCCGTCGTAAATTGGATGGGGTGGGAAACCATGTCGTCGAGCATCTCTGCTCTATCCGCCACATGCGGTACTTCCCGGTGGCCAAACATGTCAGTACATGGCCTCATCTTGTGCCAAGATGAAGACACCCTCAAGGTGAAGGAACAACACCTTATATTTCATATGGGTAGCCTCCAAGCTGATGGAATGAACATCAATTTCTCCTTCCAGTAAACTATTTTCACAAACCCCCCACCAATTCCCCACTCTCTTAACTTTTACCTCTTCTCACCTCCCTATTACTTACCCCTGGGTCCCCTCCTCCTTCCCTTCCTCCAATGGTCCACTCTTCTCTCCTATCAGATTTCTTCTTCTCCAGCCCTTGACCTTTCCCACCCACCTGGCTTCACTCATCACCTTCCAGTTAGCCTCCTTCCCCTCACCCCCCCCACCTTTTTGTCCTAACATCTTTCCCCCTCTTTCTCAGTCCTGACGAAGGGTCTCAGCCTGAAACATTGACTCTCTGTTTATTTCCACAGATGCTGCCTGACCTGCTAAGTTCCTCCAGCATTTAGTGTGTGCTGCTTTGGGCTATATTATATTTTGTGTTTGACTATGTTTACTGCTGTCTTCTACGTCCTAAAAGTGCCTTGTGCTGTGTTAGACCTTTGGCACTGTGTTTTGCACCTTGGGCTCAGAGTAACACTGTATCACTTGGCTGCATTCAGGGGTATTCATGAATGGCCAAGTGACAATTAAACTTGAACTTCAACTTGAAGGCCATAACGAGGTAGATTGTGAGTTCAAAAGAATTTAACAAAGGTCACTCGTACTGTAAAGCGCTGTGCTAACCACTACGGTACCTTGCGTGTGTGGATGACAAGAGTCTAGAGAGAAATGGGCCAAGTTCAGACGGGATTTGCTTGAAGATATACCTTGGTCAGCATCGACAAACATGGGCTGAAGGGCTTTTTCTATGACTCTATGACAAGAGCATGGAGAGTATCATTTACTGCGGGGCTCTGAATGGAACTGAATGTGCCACAATCACGTGATGTGAAGATGGGTCTCCACAAGGATGGTGCACTGGTCATTTCTGTCAATACATCATCCATCCTGCCCCGGGCTGACTGGTGAGAACAAGACTCTTTCCTCTTGCTCCTCGTGCACTCCAGACATCTTTGGGCTTTCTTTGATCTCACCTGCCTACATTGTCCTCACATGTTTTACAGGAGCCTCAGGACTCACACCACCGTGTTCAAGAACAGTCACTGCTCCTCAACCATCAGGCTCTTGAACAAAAGGGGATAACTTCACTCAACTTCACTTGCCCCATCATTGAAATGTTCCCTCAACCAACGGACTCACTTTCAAAGACTCTTCATCTCATGTTCTCGATATTTATTGCTTATTTATTATTATTGTTTCCTCATTTTGCATTCGCACCGTTCGTTGTCTTCTGCACTCTGGTTGAACGCCCAAGTTGGACAGTCTTTCATTGATTCTGTTATGGTTATTAGTCTATGGATTTACTGAGTATGCCCACAAGAAAACAAATCTCAGGTTTGTATATGATGACACATATGTACTTTAATAATAAAGTTTACTTTGAAGTTGTTTTTATACTTTCCTTTTTGATTTAAATCTTACACTTCATGGACTCTGCTTTCTGCTTTATTGACCTTAAATTGTCTTCAAAAGAGTTTCCCCTTTTTCTTGTGCTTTACTCTGTATGCGCCTTGTCAGACAAGGAGTGTTCAATTTCACAATCACACCCGCTGTGGGACATAATTTATACAAATGGTTTGAGTCTTCTTCATTATCACAGAATCTAGGTGGCAGGGTGGGGATGTGTCTCCACTAACGGAGGTGTAAGGCACTCCTTCCCTCCGCTAGCCTGCAGGTCACCCTTGGGCAAGGAGTAGCATCTTCTTAGCCCCCCAATCAGGGTCATGTGAAGCCATGGAAGCAGGTAGTGAATAGTCGTGAAAGCAGCCGGTGCAGATCACAAGTCCTGGTTATGCGACCACTGATGCCAGGCAGACAATCTCTGAAGGGTATTGATAATGGCTGGGGTCACCACTGGCCAGAAGAAGGCAATGGCAAACCACTTCTGGAGAAAAATTTGCCAAGAACATCCATGGTCACGAGAGATGAAAGACCATGATTACCACATGGGGTGTGATGAAGAATTCCAGAATCAGCACAGAAACCCCCAACCCCAGATCATGCTCCTTTCTCACTGCTACCATCTGGAAGAAGGTACAAGAGCCTTAGGTCCCATCCCAGCAGTTATTACCTGTCAACCATCAGGCTCTTTGAACCAGGGGGGATAACTTCACTCAACTTCACTTGTCCCATCACTGAACTGTTCTCACAACCTATGGACTCACTTTCAAGGACTCTTCATCTCATGTTCTCGATATTTATTGCTCGTTTATTTATTACGTAACCCTTAGGTTCGGCTAGCACGTGTTTGTCCAGGGGAAGACAGCCTCTGGCCCAGCCAAACTGAGAAATCTCGTTTGTGTGGATGCTGCATGATGTGTTGCCCGGTTACAAATCCGCACCACAAAATATCAGACAGTACACCATATGCAATTAAGCGAGTGAACTTTATAAATCTTAATCTGACTATAGGGTTAGCAAAGAAGATTTTTAAAAAGGGCCCATTTCAATGGAAATGGTCTAATGTGCACGTTGGAGTTCATGATTTCATCTAGTCGCTTCCTATCGACGACCTCCGATCATCGCCAACCTTTGGACCCTCGCACCTGGTCTAATCCATCTGGCGGTCTACCAACTCTCTCCGCTCACATCTTCTCTCCTCATCTCTCGCCAACAAAAGACCACAAAATCCCTGCTCCCAGACCCACAAGAAAGAACAACATGCCTCTCGTTGGCTAACATAGATCCCAAAGACCCTGTTATCTCTAGTCATAACCCAAACACTGCTGCTGCAAAGAAACCATTACCTTAGCAGTGAAACATTTTAGAGAGGCTATTACATTAGCAGTGAAACCTTACAGAGCGTTATAATTGTTATTATTTCCTTTTTTTCCTTTTGTATTTGCATAGTTTGTTTTTTTTTGCACATTGGTCCCGTAGGCTGCAGGACTCCCAACGAAAAGGAAGGTTGGGAGGCCCTGAGCTATGGTGTCAAAGACTTTTGCATGGTGCTGTAACTTCAATGTGTTGCTTGCAATTCACAAATTACATTAAGGTTCTTGTTCTGAATTAATATCTGCTATATTCACATAAGCCTCACAAAGTCCAACCCTGCACCGCTGTCATGAGAGGCGGAAATGGGTATGGCTGGCCAACAGGGCTCTGGTGAAGCTCTATAGGCCAACCCCCTGTACAGTGGATGCAATGGATTGCAGGAGTGTTGATGACCTCCAACCGTAC
The DNA here is from genome assembly GCF_030028105.1 of Mobula birostris. Lineage (NCBI taxonomy): Eukaryota > Metazoa > Chordata > Chondrichthyes > Myliobatiformes > Myliobatidae > Mobula > Mobula birostris. The sequence goes on from NC_092379.1 coordinate 15,605,723, forward strand.
CGTTAACTTCAGAGAATGGAGATGGAAGGTTATCAATGACCTATGCTCCACTGGGAGCTGAGAAAGAAAACAGACATTCACGTAACTCCAGAATACTCCCTCAAAGCAAGCATAAAAGGCCTTGAGCTCATCAGGGAGTGAACTTCATTGGCATAGGGTATCTTGGGCACCCTATCTATATCTATGTGCCTAAGACATTTTGCACAGTCCTGAATAAGGTGCTGTTCCTACAGTTAGTGTACAGCCCTACTCAGGTAGTGGAAGTGGCTGAGGACAGGTAGGTCAGAGTGGGAATAGAGAGAACTAAAATGGCTCCAGACAGCCACAGTGGACAGAACAAAGGTGCTTACTGAGGAATTGTCCTTGGTCGTAGTGATATAGAGAAGGTCATACTGGAAGTCATCACCATCATCGGTATGTACCATGTCATATGACGTAGGCAATCATGGTCTCATGACCACGATTGTTCTTGGCAAATTTTTCTACTGGAGTGATTTGCCATTGCCTTCTTCTGGGCAGCGTCCTTACAAGACGGGTGACCCCCCCCCCACCCCCAGCCATTATCAATAATCATTAGACTGCTCACATTGTAAGCACTAGATGCAATCAACAAGGCTGGATGAGATACATGCGAAAATCTACCTCACCAGGATGGAGATGTGGGAGAAAGTGCAGGGGCAGGTATTTCACCTCCTAGAGTTGCTGAAGGAAGTACCTGGGGAGGGAGGTGGATAGGTGAGGAGGGAAGAGTGGACCAGGGAGTTTTTAAGAAGAGTGTAAGGCAGAAAGTGGGGGTCAGATGTGCTTGTCAGGGTGATCACATCGTAGATGGCGGAAATTGCGAAGAATGCTATGCCTGATGATCTAGGGTGGCAGGTGAGGACCAGGGGAGCTCTTTCCCTATTCTGTCTGTGTGGGGGAATAGGGTGAGGGGAAACAAGTGGGAAATTGAGAAGATGCGGGTGAAGGCCAAGGCTCCACCAATAACAGTGGGAGGGTGCCCCATTTTCAGAAAAAGGAAGTTATCCCGGATGTCCTGGTGTGGAGAACGTCACCATGAGAACAGATGCAGTGGAGATGGAGGAACTGAGAGAAAGTGGCTGAAAGATGGTGAAGGGAATCCCAGAATAAAGAGGTGAGGGCAAGGTATGGAGTAAGAACTAGCAATTTAATCATATATTGAATGGGCTCGTATATGAATGCCCACCCAAACAGATGTTGTGAATGAATCTGAATCCAGTTTAATATCACCAGCACGTGCCGCAAAATTTGTTAACTTTGCGGTAACAGTGCAATGCAATACATTATAATAGAGGCAAGAAAACGTGAATTACAGTAAATATATATATATATAAATATATAAATAGTTAAATTAAATAAGTAAGGCAAAAATAAAAATTTTAAAAAAGTAGTGAAGTTGTGTTCACGGGTTCAAAGTCCATTCAGAAATCGAATGGCAGAGATAAGAAGCCGTTCCTGAATTGCTGAGGCTCCTGTACCTCCTCCATGATGGTAGCAATGAGAACAAGGCATGACCTGGTGATGGGGGTCCTTAGTGATGGATACCACCTTCTGAGGCTCCCCTCCTTGAACAAGTCATACTCAGAGTCATAGTCATAGTCATACTTTATTGATCCCGGGGGAAATTGGTTTTTGTTACAGTTGCACCACAAATAATAAATAGTTAAATAGTAATATGTAAATTACGCCAGTAAATTATGAAGTAAGTCCAGGACCAGCCTATTGGCTCAGGGTGTCTGACCCTCCAAGGGAGGAGTTGTAAAGTTTGATGGCCACAGGCAGGAATGACTTCCTATGACGCTCTGTGTTGCATTTCGGTGGAATGAGTCTCTGGCTGAATGTACTCCTGTGCCCACCCAGTACATTATGTAGTGGATGGGAGACATTGACCAACATGGCATGCAACTTAGACAGCATCCTCTTTTCAGACACCACCGTGAGAGAGTCCAGTTCCATCCCCACAACATCACTGGCCTTACGAATGAGTTTGTTGATTCTGTTGGTGTCTGCTACCCTCAGCCTGCTGCCCCAGCACACAACAGCAAACATGATAACACTGGCCACCACAGACTCGTAGAACATCCTCAGCATCGTCCGGCAGATGTTAAAGGACCTCAGTCTCCTCAGGAAATAGAGACGGCTCTGACCCTTCTTGTAGACAGCCTCAGTGTTCTTTGACCAGTCCAGATTATTGTCAATTCATATCCCCAGGTATTTGTAATCCTCCACCATGTCCACACTGACCCCCTGGATGGAAACAGGGATCACCGGTACCTTAACTCTTCTCAGGTCTACCACCAGCTCCTTAGTCTTTTTCACATTAAGCTGCAGATAATTCTGCTCACACCATGTGACAAAGTTTCCTACAGTAGTCCTGTACTTAGCCTCATCTCCCTTGCTGATGCATCCAACTATGGCAGAGTCATCCAAAAACTTCTGAAGATGACAAGACTCTGTGCAGTAGTTGAAATCTGAGGTGTAAATGGTGAAGAGAAAGGGAGACAAGACAGTCCGCTGTGGAGCCCCAGTGCTGCTGATCACTCTGTCGGACACACAGTGTTGCAAGCACATGTACTGTGGTCTGCCAGTCCTGGATAATACGGAGGCTAAAGACCAAGATGGAGCTGACTAAGTTTACAACTTTCTGCAGCTTACTTCGATCCTGTGCAGAAGCCCCCTTCCCTTCCCTCCCCCCCCCCCCCATACCAGACGGTGATGCAGCCAGTCAGAATGCTGTCCGTGAAGTGGAAATTCGTGAGCGGGAAATTGCAACACCACTTCAATCGCCGAGCAAATGGCCACATGTGACTCACACTATGACTCCTCAACACATTTCCACTGTCTGCAATCAATCGCGAACCTGACTGGTTTATTTGGATGAGCGGAGCACCAGAAACACTCAGCAAATTCACTTCTGTCCAGGACAAAGCACTCTGTTTGATTAAATCTCATTCCCTCCGCCGAAAGCTCGTCGCTGCGGGGCATGGCAGGTGTGAGAAGAGCTGCAGGGTTTCACAAAGACGACCTCAACAACATCTCCCAAAACCAACGATCTCCGCCTCCGGGGCCAAGGTTCATCAGGAGACCAGACCCACCGGCAACACACACCAAGTGCTGGAAGAGCTCAGCGGGCCAGGCAGCGTCTATGGAGAAGAGTACACAGCCGACGTTTCAGGCCGAGACCCTTCATCAGGACTCTTCTCCATAGGTGCCGCTTGGCCTGCTGAGTCCCTCCAGCATTTTGTGCCGTTGCTCTGGACCTCCAGCATCTGCATGATTTTCTCTTGTTTGTGATTCTACCAACAGGATCTACTCCAGGTTGGAAATATATCGCCATTCCTTCGCGGTTGCTGGCTCATATGGCGCTGGAGGAAGTATTTCAACACATTCAAGAATGCTGGAGCAACTCAGCAAGTCAGCCAGCAGCTCTGGAAGGAGTAAGCGGTCAGTGTTTCAGCTGAAACCCTTCAGAAGGACTCTGGAAAGAAAGGGGGAAGACGGCGGGGAAAGGGGGAAGACGGCAGAGAAAGGGGAAGGCGGTGGGGAAAGGGGGAAGGCGGCGGGGAAAGGGGGAAGACGGCGGGGAAAGGGGGAAGACGGCAGAGAAAGGGGGAAGGCGGCGGGGAAAGGGGGAAGGCGGCGGGGAAAGGGGGAAGACGGCGGGGAAAGGGGGAAGACGGCAGAGAAAGGGGGAAGGCGGCGGGGAAAGGGGGAAGACGGCGAGGAAAGGGGGAAGACGGCGGGGAAAGGGGGAAGACGGCGAGGAAAGGGGGAAGGCGGCGAGGAAAGGGGGAAGGCGGTGGGGAAAGGGGGAAGACGGCGGGGAAAGGGGGAAGACGGCGAGGAAAGGGGGAAGACGGTGGAGAAAGGGGGAAGACGGCGGAGAAAGGGGGAAGGCGGTGGGGAAAGGGGAAGACGGCGGGGAAAGGGGGAAGGCGGCGGGGAAAGGGGGAAGGCGGTGCGAAAAGGGGGAAGACGGCGGAGAAAGGGGAAGGCGGCGGGGAAAGGGGGAAGGCGGTGCGGAAAGGGGGAAGGCGGCGGGGAAAGGGGGAAGGCGGCGGGGAAAGGGGAAAGGCGTCGGGGGAGCAGATCTCATGACCTGCTCTTAGAGGACAGGACCCAGGTGCAGAGGAACGGCGGGCTTTCTCTGTCACAGAGGTCGTTGGCACCCATCCAGCCCAAGAGCAGGGGAATGGTAGAATGCCCATGAGGAGACAGAAACGAAAGGTTAGACATAGGAATCCCAACGGAGCAGTTAAGAGACACCGAGAGACAGTTCATTCTCTCCAGCACGAGGACTCCGCCAAGACACTGAATGAGAGTCCGCTTTAAATGATCGTAGACGTGTGCCGGGACAATATGTGCCGATTATCTTGGCTGGATTAAACCGAAAACATAAGGGCTTGATGGCTCTAGTTAAAACAACTATTAGTAACACAGGATGCTCAAAAACCCTGGAAGTTCAATGCTCTAAGGGAAGGCGTCGAGGCCGCGAGGCTCCTGACAGTAGAGGACTGGAGCAGTTTAAATGCCTCAGCATCACTTTCTCAAGGGCAATAAGGGAAGGATATATCAACCTTCGCGGTGACATCTCCATACGATAAATGAATTTAAAAATGAAAGACTGGATTAGATGCTCAGGGCTTCCTGACTCAGCTGTGGGGCAGCTACCTCGTATGCAAAAGTTTTAGACACGCACGTGTAGCTAGGGTGTCTAAGACTTCTGCAGAGTCCTGTAGATGACAATGAGGTTCGCTCCCTGATGGGCCCGATGCCTTTTATGCCCGCTGTTCGGGTGTGTCCTGGAGTTATGTAAATGTAATTCAAACAAGAACCAGTCTCCAGTTCTTTACGTCAAGCAGTTAATTGAAGTTGCTGTACTGTGCAGAAGTTCTTGGGGACCCTAGCAATATAGAACATAGAAATCTACAGCACACTACAGGCCCTTCGGCCCACAATACTGTGCCGACCTACTCTAGAAAGTGCCGAGAATTTCGCGACCGCATAGCCCTCTATTTTTCTAAGCTCCATGTACCATCTAGGAGTCTCTTAAAAGTCCCTACTGCATCTGCCGGCAATGCACTCCACGCACCCTTTCTCGCCTCTAACTCTATTTTAACCTTAAACACAAGAGATTCTGCAGGTGTTGGAAATTCAGGGCAACACACACAAACTGCAGGAGGAACTCAGCAGGTCAGGTATCATCTGAGACCCTTCATCAGGACTCGAAGGAGCATCCCGTCTGCTCTCCCTTTTAACCATCCCGTCTGCTCTCTTCACCCTTCCCTCTTTTCTCTACAAGTTAACCTTTGTTCTTAGTTCTGATCAATTAGCCATTAACCCAAGACACCGATGTTGTTTCTCTCTCCCAAGACACTACCTGAAAGGTGGGGGCTTTCCAGTGCACCTTTTAAAAAATTAAATCTCCAACATTTGTGATAGGGTGGTGGAGTGGAGGTATGTCTCTACCAAAGGAGGTGTGAGGCACTCCTTCCCTCTGCTGGCCTGCAGGTCACCCTTGGGCAAGGTGTAGCACCTGCTTAGCCCCCACCCGATCAGGGTCCTGTGAAGCCATGGAGGCAGGTGGTGGATGGTCATATGAGCAGTTGGTGTGCAGATCACAAGTCCTGGTTATGTGACCTCTGACGCCAGGCAGACAGTCTCTGAAGAGTATTGATAATGGCTGGGGCAGCAATGGCAAACCTCCTCTGTAGAAAACTTTGCCAAGAACAATCATGGTCATGGAAAGACCATGATCGCCCACGTCGTACGACACGGCGCACAATAAACAAACAAACTTCTGTGATAATCTAATGGCGATAACTTGCAAGAATTTACTCAGTAGTTGTGCAAAAGTGAACAAATGTGAACAAATTTGCGGGAGAGATACTGAAGCTAGAGGATATAGAAGTGTTTTATTCAACAAAAATGAGCAGCAAGCATCAAATTGAGACCCTTTCAGAGGAAGAGCCCTGTTCGACACAATATTACATGACATTTTATATGCTAAACTTCAAAGGACAATTCTATAGTTACAATATATATATGGCGCTTCCTTTGAATTACAAATAACTTTCACACCTCCTTCTTTGCACCCACACTCCGGACACCCAAAATGAATGTGCTTCTGCACGGTCTAATGTTCACAGTTCGAGGAAGCTATTGTCCAGAGCTGCATTTTAAATTTAATCTACACTCCACATTCAGGTCTGAGGATTGGTTGCTGGAGTTAACACTTTGCTATGCACCCTGAGCCCAGAATCCGTGTTAACAGTGATGCTGCAGGAAAAAAAGTAGCCTGGAAGCTTAACGCTGGAAAACTTAACTGCAAATGTATGTGACATGTCACAGAGCCAGCGAATTGCAAGCACAATCTCGGTTCCATAATCGACCATGATTGTTACGTATCCGCCTTTGCCATCTAAAACTTTGTTACAACAAAGCTTGTCATTCCCAGCCAGTAACCAGTAACAGATTGCATATTTGTACCCCTTAATCCGCCCTGAAAGAAAAAGGCTTTGTTATTGCTTCGAAATGTGTTTGTACAGAATCTGAAGGGATCAGAGTGATTTCTTAGACATACTAAAATAAGCCCTATTTGTTACTGATGTCCACACACATGATGCAAACGGCACTAACAATGAGTCAGGAAAGCCCCACATATGAAGACAATTATCAAATGCTAACAAGTTCTGATGTGAATATGAAATATGACAGAGTCCCTGATACACCGGTCTTTTAGATTACATTTTCACTAACCGGAGGAATGCAAATACAATCTGTCCACTCCAAACCAGAGGCGCCTTCCTGCTCCCAAAGGTTTTCCAACACCAGGAAAACTGTCATTAATCAAATGCAAGATGAAAGGGAGGGAGTCTCGCTGCGTGCTTGCCTGTTTACTTTCATTAACGTTTTGTTTCGTAGAATTTACCATGTGTTACAGATTTTGCAATGTCAATTGTAACTTGGTCTGAATAATTCACTTTACAGGCCTGTGTGCTCTGCTAGTGTTTAATCTTGTAACAGTGGTGTGAACAGGCTTATTTAAGAGAAACAACACAGGAGATTCAGCAGATTCTGGAAATCAAAGCAACTTGCACAAAATGGTGCTGGAGGAACTCAGCAGGACGGGCGGCGTGAGCAAGCAGTCGGCAGATTGGGCCGTGGTCCTTCTTCAGGGCTGGGGATATTCTTCAGGACTGCCTGTGAATGGAGAATTCTACGAAAGGTAGTGAATTCAGCCCCAGTACAACACGGGCAAAGCCGCCCCAACCATTGAGCACATCCACATGAAACGCCACTGTAGGAAAGCATCATCCATCACCAGGGATCCCCACCACCCAGGTCATGCTCTCTTCTCGCTACTGCCATCAGGTAGAAGGTACAAGAGCCTCTGGACTCGCATCACCAGGTTCATGAACAGTTACTACCCCTCAACCATCAGGATCTTAAACAAAAGGGGATGACTACCCTCACTTGCCCATCCATTGAGATGTTCCCACAACCAATGATCTCACTTTAAGGATTCTTTATCTCATGTTCTCGTTATTTATTGCTATTTATTTCTATTTTCATTTACACAGTTTGTTGTCTTCTGCACTCTGGTTGATCTTTCATTGATCCTGTTATAGTTACTATTCTATAGATTTGCTGAGTATGCCCGCAGGAAAATGAATCTCAGGGTTGTATGTGGTGACATAAATGTACTCTGATAATAAAATTTATTTACTTTGAACTTTGGAAGGGTCTTGGACCCAAAATACGCCTGTTCATTTCTATGGATGCTGCCCGACCTGCTGAGTTCTTTCACCATTTGGTGAGTGTTACTCTTATTTAAGCAAATATAGCATCTCAGTTCTGGAATTTCATCGTTAAGAATGTAAGCATATACACTCTTCACTACCTCAGTTTTATACCCTGTAACTAGGAGATAATATCCACTGTTCTGATAATGTCCTGAAGAAGAGTCTTGGCCCAAAACATCGACCATTAATCTTCTCCCTAGATACTGCCAGACCTGCTGATCTCCCTCCTGGCACTTATCCTTGTAAGCGGAACAAGTGCTACACATGCCCTTACACATCCTCCCTTACCACCAATCAGGGCCCCAGACAGTCCTGCCAGGTGAGGCAACACTTCACCTGTGAGTCGGCTGGGGTGATATACTGCAACCGGTGCTCCCGATGTGGCCTGCTATATATTGGCGAGACCCAACGCAGACTGGGAGATCGTTTTGCTGAACACCTACGCTCTGTCCGCCAGAGAAAGCAGGATCTCCCAGTGGCCACACATTTTAATTCCACGTCCCATTCCCATTCTGATATGTCTATCCACGGCCTCCTCTACTGTAAAGATGAAGCCACACTCAGGTTGGAGGAACAACACCTTATATTCCGTCTGGGTAGCCTCCAACCTGATGGCATGAACATCGACTTCTCTAACTTCTGCTAAGGCCCCACCTACCCCTCGTACTCCATCCGTTATTTATTTATATACACACATTCTTTCTCTCTCTCTCCTTTTTCTCCCTCTGTCCCTCTCACTATACCCCTTGCCCATCCTCTGGGTTTTCTCCCCCCTTCCCCCTTTTCTTTCTCCCTGGGCCTCCTGTCCCATGATCCTCTCATATCCCTTTTGTCAATCACCTGTCCAGCTCTTGGCTCCATCCCTCCCCCTCCTGTCTTCTCCTATCATTTCGGATCTCCCCCTCCCCCTCCCACTTTCAAATCTCTTACTAACTCTTCCTTCAGTTAGTCCTGACAAAGGGTCTCGGCCTGAAACGTCGACTGTACCTCTTCCTAGAGATGCTGCCTGGCCTGCTGCGTTCACCAGCAACTTTGATGTGTGTTGCTTGAGTTCCTCCAGCGTTTGGTGTGTGTTGATCTGGCTCTTCAGTGGCTGCAGAATTTCTCTCATTCGTGATTTGCTGATCCACTGTTATGTTCAGCACACTGACAGCTCAACTGTGAGTACAATTGGAATAAAAGAAATTTAGGAATGTTAAAAAAAAAGGAATGACAACAAAATCACGAGAAATTCTGTGAATGCTGGAAATCCAGAGCAACACATACAGATAATGTATCTCAATAAATAAATAAATAAATTCCTTATTTGGAAAAAAAATCAAAGAGGAATTGATGTGTATATGAGAGCGATGAAGTTTTTGGTTGCACAAAACACTGGTTAGCCCACACCTGGAGTGATATGTACTATTCTGGTCACCATACTACAGAAGGATATGGTACCAATGGAGAGAGTGCAGAAGGTATTCACCAAGATGTTTCCTGTAATGGAAGGTTGTATTATAAGGAGAGACCAGACTGAATGGGATTATTCTCTGTTACAATACACACTCGACCGTGCTAGCCTTCCAAGATTTAGATGCTCCAATACTCCAGAGTATGGATAGCTGGCACAGTCCCTTTAAAGATTCTGGTCTGCGCTGTTAATTGGCGGCCAAGTTTTGGCGCCAAGATTTGGATATTTAAAGAGCACCTGAACTCGGGTTTGGGGCCTAATCATCAGCTCAACTTTGGTTCCATCTGCAATTGCATTTAGGATTTCTATCTTGTCTAGTCTTGTTAGGTTCTCATCTATAAATTTATTGAGTACGTCCAAAAGAAAATGAATCTCAGAGTTGTATATGGTGACATACATGTACTTGAAATTCAAATCAAATCAAATTCAAGTTTAATTATCATTCAACCATACATGAATGCAGCCAAACAAAACAGTGTTCCTCTGGAACCAAAGTGCAAAACATACACAGCACATTCAAAGTAGTGTGCAAAAAAAACATAGTCATGAAGAAAAAATATATATACATACATAGACCAGGTCCCTGAGTGACATGTCCCCCAAATTGATGATACAGTTCTCAGCAGTGCGCAGACACATGCAATCCAGCCTGTCATGCCACTGAGTGAACACTGGAGGGCAGCACCGACAGGAGAGGGCAGACCCCCCCAACCACACACAGACACCACACCATATCCTCGCCTGGACTGCAGCAGCAGGCAAACCCACGGCTTGAGGCCGAGTCCTCACCACAACAGAGTCCACGCAGTCTGTCATGCCACAAACAAAGGGAACAGGCCTACAGTATCTTACATTATCAATGTTCAACAGGGTCTTGTGATCACAAGAGAAATGTTCAGGGCAACTATCACCGGCCACAATGCACGCCACCCTCACTCACTGATCCCCAACACCTCCAATGCCCCCCTGCAGCAGGCAGCAACGTGGGTCTGCACCAAGCCCAGCTCCTCCGATGTCCAGTCCAGCTACTCCGGCCTCAAGCAAGCTCCTCCAACCAAGGTAAGTCCTGCCAACACTCAGTCCTGCTACTCCAACCAATAAGCAACTCACTGACAGAGCAGGCATGCAGCCCCCAAAGCTCTTGGAGCTCCTGATTGGCTGACACCACATTCCTAAGCTGAACAACAAAGCCCTTTATCTCAGCTCAAACCCAAGCAGGCAGAAAGTAGAACAGACTGCTCTTACAAAACTGCTGAAATGAAATATCTACAGCATAGTAGTAAAAATCTTAACCAGGGCATTACATATGTTCTATATTATCTGTTCTAGACCATGGGTTCCCAACCTGGGGTCCACAGACCCATCAGTTAATGGTAGGGTCCATGGCATAAAAAAGGGGGGGTACCCCTGTTCCGGAGGAAGGTGGACCTAATAGTTGGCATGGGCAGCATGCAACAAAGTGGCTCAATTCTATGATTCTGTAAGTACAGAGAAACAAATTTGATAGTAGTGATGGGGAAGAGTATTGAGAGTTGGCAACAAATAGTTCCCTTCTGTGTTGCTGTAAGAAAAACTACCAAATTCAAAGTTCAAAGTAAATTTTATTATCAAAGGACATGTATGTCACCATGTACAACCCTGAGATCAGGCGACGCAGGTTCATTTCCTGCCGCTGGCTGTAAGGAGATTGTACCATGGCCATGCGGGTTTCCTCCGGGCGCTCCAGTTTTCTCCCACAGTCCAAAGACGTACTGGTTGGTAGGTTAATTGCTCATTGTAAATTGTTCCGTGTCTAGGCTAGGATTAAATCAGGAGATTGTTGGGCGTCATGCTTGAAGGACCAGAGGACCCACTGCACGCTGTATCTCAATAAAAAAAATACTCAATAAATCTATGGAATAGGATCAAGGAAAATCAAACAGAGTGCAGAAGAAGACAACAAACTAGGCAAATGAAAATTAAATAAATAGCAATAAATAACAAGAACATGAGATAAAGAGTCCTTAAAGTGAGACAATCGGTTGTGGGAACAGCTCAATGGATGAGTGCAGTTATTCCCTTTTGTTGAAGAGCCTGATGGTTGAGGGGTAGTAGCTGTTCTTGAACCGGGTGGTGTGAGTCCTGAGGCTCTTTTACCTTCTACCTGATGGCAGCAGTGAGGAGAGAGCGTGACCTGGGTGGTGGGGATCTCTGATGATGGACGCTGTTTTCTTACGACAGCGTTCTGTGTGGATGTGCTCAATGGTGGGGAGGGCTTTAACAGTGATGGACTGGGCCGTATCCACTACGTTTTGTTGGATTTTCCATTTAAGGGCATTGCTGTTTCCATACCAAGCTGTGAAGTAGCCAGTCAATATACACTCCACTACTCATCTATAGAAGTTTGTCGAAGCTTTAGGTGTCATGTTGAATCCTCACAAACTCCTAGAGAAGGTGCTGCTATGCTTTATGACCATTCTGATCAAAAATGACCTCAGGATCACCAACTCCGAAGAACTAAATTTATGCTCTCTAGTTATGAACCAGCCTGCCAGAGGAAATGGATTGGTTTGCTCTGCTGCAGATTTCCCTCGTTAGCACTGGGGCATGAGACCAAAGCCTCTCTTATAAATTGAACAAAAACAGTTCCTTGCCTTTTTTTCTCTCATTTAAAAATAAACTAGCATGCATTCAATCGGGATTTTGAAAGTGCTTCAACTTAAATTAAGTGTTCTCGAAAGCATTCACTGTCATAGCAGGCGGAAAGAATGCTGGCTAACTTGTGTTCAGTCACATTCGGAATTCCACAGTGCCGGTGGCGGAGTATGTGAGGTAGATGCTGGGCCAACCATCAAGGAGGAAAGAATGCTGGCCAAATTCTGTTCGGGTACATTCAAGTTCCACAACAGTGGGGGCAGAGTACTGTATGTGACGGCCAGCCATCAAAATAAATAGTTGGAAATATCTGACCCCCCGCCCGTTCCATTTTCAGAAGAAGACAGCGCTAGCAAGCAATGCAACCAAGGGCAACATTTTCCAGATGGTTCACAAAAGGATTTCTCTCACTTCTTTTACTTTCAAATGTGGTTCTGCTACTGTTGGAACATGTGATCTACATTCTGGCTGATTAAGTGACCACGCTTTGCTTTCTCCAAGAGTGTTCCGTGATGTGGGCGATCCTGAAGCCAAGAAGCCTGTACGGGCTGTGAGCCCACGACCAACTCCACTTCTTGCTGAAAGAAGCATCGAGAAAGATTGAAATCATCGAGGCGAGAGCAGAAGGCGAGTAGGTGTTCTGCGTCGTCTACCAGCCTCTCACTCGCTGCCGCCGGAGGGAGGTGTCTGCATGTGCTGATCTCTCTGTCCCTCACTGCTCCCAGAAGAAGATCCTTGCGTTCTAATGGTCTTTCTTTCTCCCTTGATGTTGTCAGAGGGTGGTGCCAGAGTCCTGGGTCCTGGGCAAGGTTTAATCGACACGGTTTGTGGTCTTGACTCTGTCGTTCACATTGTGATGTGTTTCTGGTTTCTGGCCCATCCTTTTTATTGTTGCTATTTTAGGAGATTTTGATTGGGTGACCTACAGATAATAAATGACACAGCATTAGATTGAACTGAACATGATTAGCTTCATTCAATTTTGTGTTTTATATTCTGTGTTTTTTGCTTGTTTTATTGCCATTTACACCATCTTTTTGCATATTGTGGGGGAGGTTAATGTTTACTTTGAACATCTCCCATGGTTTTCTTTGTTTCGTGGCTGTCCGTGTGAAGACGAATCTCAGGGTTGTATACTTTGATCATAAATGTGCTTTGGATCTTTTGTGTTTCACCTTCAGTTAATGCATCCTCCCAGTGCAACAGTGAAACTCTCAATGATAGTTTGAAACATTATTTATGATATTTGTTAGGGTGTTTTTGGTATTAGGGCACATAACAAATTAATTCAGCCACCAACCTTCAGATCTGAATATAGATTGTAGATTAAATTTAAAATGCAGCTCTGAACAATGGGTTCCTAAGAACCACGAACCTCAGTTAATGCTGATTTAAATTTATCTGGGTGTCTTTAGTGTGGATGCGAGGAGGGAGATGTGAAGGTTGTGTGCAGTTCAAAGAAAGCATTATGGACGCATTGTAAATATGGATTGTCCTCTGATCTTAAGCATGTAAAATGCCGTGTAATGTTGGATCAAGCAGCCTTTTTCCTCAAAGAGGGTCTCAATATGATACGTGCTGTGTCTAATTTGGTTGAATAAAGAGACTATTTCATACCTACCAGTACTTCTCTCTCTGGTGCCTTTGTTCATGTGACAACAACATCAAAATCACTTGTTCCAACATGGAAAGATCAAGCATGAGGTGAGGACTCCCTTCAGACTGTGCACAATGACAGCCCACATTCATTCACGATGATTGTTGCGAAAATGCAATTATCCATTGATGAGGGAACTTCTTCCATATTAATGACATCATGCAGGGAGCAAGAAACCAGCATTTCAGCCTCACACGTTCAGCTACTATCAGCAAAGTAAAGAGTTATTACAGGATTAGCTAGCTTTCAGAGACAACACAACCAGAATCAGAATCAGATTTGGAATCAAGTTTAATATCACTGGCATATATGATCAAATTTGTTGTTTCGTGGCAGCGGTACTTTGCAATACATAATAATAAATTAGTGGCTGAGTTATAAAAAAAACTGGGTGTCGGGGTGGAGATACGTCTCTACCAATGGAGGTGTAAGGATCTCCTTCCCTCCTCTAGCCCACAGGTCACTCTTGGGCAAGGTGTAGCACCTGCTTAGCCCACCCCTCTAATCAGGGTCACGTGAGGCCACGGGAGCAAGTGGTGGATGGTCGTATGAGCAGCTGGTACAAATCAGAAGTCCTGGTTCTACAACCACCAACGTCAGGTAGAAAATCTCTGAAGAGTAATGATCATGGCTGGGGGTCACCCGTCTTGTAAAATCACTGCCCAGAAGAATACAATGGCAAACCACTTCTACAGAAAAATTTGCCAAGAACAATAATGGTCAAAGATCATGATCACCCATATCATACAACACGGTACATAATGATGATGATGGTGATTGAATAAAAACTATAAAGTACAGTAAGAAATACAGATTAAAAATAAAAATTATATTCAATAAGTAGTGCTAAAGGAGAGGGAGAAGTACTGAGGTAGTGTTCATGGGTTCATTGTCCATTCAGAAATCTGATGCGAAGGGGAAGAAGCTGTCCCTGAATCACTGAGTGTGCACATTCAGGCTCCTGTACCTCCTTCTTGATGGTAGCAATGAGAAGAGGGCATGTCCTAGGTGATGGGCGTCTTTAATGATGGATGGCACCTTTTTGAGGCATCGCCTTTTGAAGGACGGTGGGGAGGCTAGTGCCCACGATGCAGCTGGCTGAGTTTCCAACTTTCTGAATTTTTTCCAATTCTATTTCAAACCAATTAACCAGGGCATTTGGTTAAGTTCTGAGTTAATCTGTTCAAAGATCAAAGTACATTTATTATCAAAGTATACATGCAGTATACAACCCTGAGATATATCTTCCCACAAGCAGCCACAAAAGAAAGAAACACCGAGGAACCTGTTCAAAGGAAAGTATCAACCTTACACCCCCACAAACACAAAAAAAAAACCAAATCATGCAAACAGCAAAGAAACATGAGTGAGACACACAAAATCGAAAGAGTCCAGGCATATTCAGTTCAGCTCACTTCTAGTTCAATTTAGCGCTGTGTTATTCATTATCAGTGAGGAAAGATGTACAATGGGTGACTTGACTCTTCATGAAAATAAATTAGTTTCACATGATTCAAGCAAGCTCCAAGGGCTTATCTATTTAACTGACCCTAACCTTGGAGATTCCAGACTCTGGTGAACATGAAGCCAAATTCTCCAGCCTGGTATAGAGCAGATTTATCTGTAGATCCACATTGACCTTACAGAGAATCAGAATCAAAATTAGCTTTATCATCACTGATATATAGCATGAAATTTGTTGTTTTGTGATGACAGTATAATGTAAGATGTAAAAACAAATACTATAAGTTACAATAAATAAACAACTAAACAAAATCAAATAAATAAATAGTATAAAAGAGGAATAATGAGGTAGCGTTCAAGGGTCCATGGACCATTCAGGAATTTGCTCACAGAGGGGAAGAAGCTGTGTGTGTCTTCAGACTCCTGTACCTCCTAACCTGTTGGTAGTAACAAGAAGGTGGTGTGTCCTGAATGGTGGGGATCGCTAATGATGGATGTCACCTTCTCGAGGTGTTTTTGAGCTGGAAACAGACGTTCAAAGGCAGTGGAAGAGTTGCGGAGGGTACAGACAACCTTGCTAAAAAGTTCTGAGGAGGGTTCTCAGAGACAACAGAATAACCTTCGAAGAGCGATCTCCACTCTGCAAGAGCAAATTGCTGAATGGCTCCAGAGAGTGGGTGGGAAAATGGCAGTGCTGTTGCGCTGAGGAGGTAAATTGAGATGAAAGTTGCGGAATCAACTGAGACTGACCTATACTCAGTGCCCACTTTATCAGGTACACCTGCCCGTTCATACAAATGTCAAATCAGCCAATCATGTGACAGCAACTTAATGCATAAAAGCACGCAGATATAGTCAAGAGTTTCAGTTGCCATTCAGACCAAACATCAGACTGGGGGGAAAATGTGATCTAACCGACCTTGACTTTGACCACTGGTGCCGGACAGGGTGGTTTGAGTATCTCAGAAAACTGCTGATCTCCTGGTAATTTGATGCACAACGGCCTCTACACTATATCGAGGATGGCATGAAAAACAAAACAAAAAATCATCCAGTGCGCGGCAGTTCTGTGAACAAAATTGCCTCCTTAATGAGAGAGGTCAGAGGAGAATGGCCAAACTGTTTCAAGCTGAAGAGTCTTTCACGATGGACACTGAATTCTTGAGGCACCATCTTTCAAAGGCTTCCTCGATGGTAGGGAGGCTTGGGAAAGTGTTGGAGCTGGCTGTGTCTACAATCTCCTGCACATCATAGTCCCAGAACCAGTCAGTGATGCAACCAGTCAGAATGCTTTCTGTGATAAATCTGTAGAAGTTCACTGAGTCTTTGGTTGCATACCAAATCTCCTCAAACTCCTAATGAAGTATAGCCACACACATGCCTTCTACTGATTGCATCAATATGTCGGCTCAGATAGGTGCTCTGAGGTGTGGATGCCCAGGAACTTGCAGCTGCTCACCTTTTCTATTGCTGGCCCCTCAGTGAGGACTGGTATGTGTTCTCTCAACCTCTCCTTCCAGAAGTCCATGATCATTCCACTGAGTGCAAGTTTGCCGTTCCAACACCACTCAACCAGCCAATCTGCCTCGCTCCTACATGCCTCCTCATCAGAATCTGAGATTCCACCAACAGCAGTGAATTTATAGATGCAGTTTGAACTGTCCCTGGTCACAAAGTCTAGGGGGTAGAGTAGTGGGCTGAGCACACATCCTTGAGGTACAGCCAGTGGCTATACTTCATTAGGAGTTTGTGGAGATTTGGCACGTCAGCAAAGGTTCTAGCAAATTGCTTGTCAGCAAGGAGGGGTGCTATTACACATCTGCGCTGAATGTGGTCTCCCAGTGAGGAAGTCGAGGATCCATTTTTGCAGAGGAAGGTAAAGGCCCAGGTTCTGAAGCTTATTGATTAGGTCGGATAGGATGGCTTTAAGCACGTGCCTGACACACCCAGCCATAACATCTTGCATCTGCTGACAATCAAAATGAGAAGGGTTGTGGGATTTGGAGTCGGTTTGGCAGAGCCACAAATGCAGGACATAGGCTCAAGAGACTGCAGATCAAGGAATCTGATGCAACACAAGGAAGCCCAAAGCAGCAAGAAACCCATCTAAACTAGTCCCATTTTCCTGCATCTGGCCCATATCCCTCTAAACTTTTCTATCTGAATGCCCTTTAAAAAGTTGTTAATATACATGCCTCAACCCCCTCTTTTAGCAGCTCAGTCCATTTACTGACTACCTTTTGTGTAAAAAAAGTTGCCATTCAGGTTCCTATTAAACCTCTCTCCTCTCACCTTAAACCAGCAAGGAGAGCCTAGACGAGGCTGTAAGGACCCAAGTGTTGGAGTACCTGAGACTAGGTTCGAGACACGATTTTGAGACTGAGACGAGAACAGGATTCTTGACTAGATGCTAGACGAGAACCTGACGAGACAAGACGAGAATCCAAAGGAGACAGATATCCTAGACGTAATCGCAGACTGAACCAAAGCTGGGCTGACAATTTAAGCACCAAACTTGAGTTCAGGTGCTCTTCAAATTCAAAACATGGCGGCCAATTAGCAGAGGGGGCCAGAATCTTAAAACCGCCCCACTTATCCATACTCTGGAGAATCAACGCGTCTAAACCCTGGAGGCTGCTGTGGTTGGGTGCATACCGTAACAAAACCCATGCCCTCAAGCTCTTAATTCCCCAAATCTAGGAAAAAGACTTTGGGAATTCACACTATTTATGCTCCTTATAACTTTATATACCTCTATAAGCAGTTCCTAATCTACTTCAGGTCTCGCTGATGTAGAGGAGGCTGTACCAGGAGCACCGGATGCAATAAAGAACCCCAAAAGACTCATAAGTAAAGTGTTGCTCCACTTGGAAGGACGGTTTGTGGCCCTGAATGGAGGTGAGGGAGGAGGAGTAGGCACAGGTGTAGCGCTTGTCACACTTGCCCAGATAAGTGGCGGGAGGGGGAATCGGTGGGAAGAGGCAAACAGGCATGGGAATCACATGGAGGGAAATTCCTATGGGAAGCGGAGAGTGGTGTAAGAGGTGGGAGAACAGAAAGGTGTGCTTCGTGGTAGGATCTCATGATGACAAAGGTTATGGAGATGATGTGCCGCAAAAGGTGGAATTGCCCATGGCCGCCCATTTCAATTCAACTTTCCTTTCCCATTCTGACATGTCTGTCCATGGCGTTCTCCACTGCCATGATGTGACCAAACTCAGGTTGGAGGAGAGACAAATCATAATCCATCTGGGTAGCCCCCAACTATTGATCAATTTCTCTAACTTCCAACAGTTCCTCACCACTCTCTTTCTCCCTTTTCCATTCCCCATTCTGGCAACTCTCTTACCCCTTCTCCTCTCCTCACCTGCCCTTCACCTGCCTCTGGTGCCCCTCCTCTTTCCCTTTATTCCATGGTCCACCCTCCTCTCCTCCTGTCAGATTCCTTCTTCTTCAGCCCTTTACCTTTTCCACCAATAAGCTCCCAGCTTCTTACTTCACTCCCCTCTCCCCCACCCACCCACTTTCCATCTCACCTGCTCGCACCAATCACCTGCCAGCTTGAAGTCCTTCCCCCTTCCCTGCCATCTTCTTATTTTGGCTTCTTCTCCCCCTTCCTTTCCAGTCCTGATGAAGAGCCTCGACCTGAAACATCAACAGTTTATTCCTCTCCACAGATCAGGGGTTCCCAAACTTTTTTAAATATTATGGACCCCTACCATTAACCGAGGTGTCTGTGGTCCTCCAGGTTTGGAAACCCTGCCAGAGATCCTGCCTGATTGGCCGAGTTCCTTTGGCATTTTGTGTGGGTTGCTCAGAATTTCCAGTTTCTCCATAATCTCCTGTGTTCATAATTTTGTGTACTTCTTTGAGATCTCCCCTCATTCTCCCATGCTTGAGGCTACTGCTTGGAAAGCCTAGTGCACCTGCGTGGCAGTGGCTGCTTTAGTTTTTATTTGTGACTGAGGCCTGAACTCTTGCTAACTGAGTCATGCTCATACTCCTGCCGAAGCTAAACTTGGGAGGTCGAGCACAAGAGATCCTGCAGATAATAGAGATCTTACGTAACACACACAAGATGCTGGGGGAACTCGACAAGTCAGGCAGCATCTATGGAAGGGTTTCAAAGTACATTTATTATCAAAGTGTGTATAAATTATACAACCTTGAGATTCATCTGCATACAGGCAGCCACGAAACAAGAAACTGAAAAGAACCTAATTAAAAAAGAGAAAGACCAACCCCAATGCGCAGAAAAAAAGCACAAATCATGCAAACAATAGAAGCAAGCAACAGTATTCTGAACCAAATTGAGTCCGTAGACCCAAATCCCCCGAGCAGCCAGATTAGGTCCAAAGCCTCGGTCTCAGTTCAACGTATAGTGCGGCGAAGCACCACAAACCTCACAGGCACGAAGCGCTTAGCAGCGGGAGCAGTTCACAGCCTCAGCGGCACGGAGAGAGGAGTGAACATCGCGGAGCAAGCAAAATCGGCCCTACCTTCACCTCTGGTCTCGTCTGGGAATTAAGCAGTTGACAAGCTGAGACCCTTAATCATTGAAAGGAAGGGGGAAAGAAGCCGGAATAGGAAGGTGGGGAAAGGGAGGGAATACAGACTGACAGGTGATAGGTGTGAACAGGGGAAGGGGAAGGGAGCGGGATAAAGCTGGGAGCTGATAGGTGAAAGAGGTAACAGGCTGAAGAAGAAGAAATCTGATAGGACAGGACAGTGGACCAGGGAAGGAGGAGGGGCACCAGAGGTGATGGGCAGATTGGGAGAAGGGCGAAAAGGGGATCCAGATTGGAGAATGGTAAAAGAGAGACGGGGGAGTGAGAGAGAAATGACCAGCAGTTAGAGAAATCAAAGTTTAATTCTGTGTGTGTTGCTTTGGGAGGTTGGCCTCTGGTCTGGTTCGCCCTGAGGTTTGGTGAGGCAAGGGGGCACAGGAGGGGTATCAGAGTGCAGCAAGTGGGCTGGATGCTTGGGAAGGGGCTGTCCAGAGACATCAGGGTCAGGGGGAAGATCAGATGCAGGGCAAGGGAGGGCCACCATTCAAGGAGAGGAGTGGATGTTGAATAAAAGAGTTCTAATCAAGTGCCGCGACCCAAAACATCAATTGTCTCTTTCCCTCTGCAGACATTGCAGGACCCGCTAAGTTCCTGTAGCAGGTGATTTGTTACCCCAGATTCCACCATCTGCAGTTTCTTGCGTCTCCGACCTAGATATGGTCCAACAGGTCAAATTGAAAGAAATTACATTTCAGGTCATATGACTCCTGATTCCAGACTTGTCCAGCGCAGGCCAACAATCTCCCAGTCTCTACCCTGTTGTATACATCAGGAGGAAGAAACCGGAGGTCCACGACCCAGTCCTTATCAGAGGATCAAAAGTGGAGAGGGTCAACAAATTTAAATTCCTCGCTGTTATCATTTGAGAGAAACACAGTTGCAATTACGGCTGCGCCTTCTATTTCCTTAGGAGTTTGTGAAGATTCGGTATGACATCTAGAACTTTGACAAATGTCTATAGGTGTGTAGTGGAGAGTATATTGACTGGCTGCATCACAGCCTGGTATGGAAACACCTATTCTCTTCAATACAAAAAAGTAATGGATACAGCCCAGTCCATCACAGGGATCCATGTCCAACCCTCCCCACCATTAAGCACATCTACATGGAATGCTGTTGCAGGAAAGCAGCATCGATCATCAGGGACCCCCACCACCCAGGACATGCTCTCCTCTCACTGCTGCCATCAGGAGGAAGGCACAAGAGCCTCAGGATTCATAGCACTATGTTCAGGGACAGTTATTACCCCTCAACCATCAAGCTCCTGAACCAAAGGGGATGACATCACTCAACTTCACTTGCCCCTCACTGAAATGTTACTATAACCTATGGACCCACTCTGAAGGACTCTTCATCTCATGTTCTTGATATTTATTCCTTATTTATTTATCATTATTATTATTTCTTTCTTTTTGTATTTGCAGTTTGTTGTCTTTTGCACATTGGTTGAACACCCTAGTTGATGCAGTCTTTCAGTGATTCTATTATGGTTATTATTCTATCGAGTATGCCCGCAAGAAAATGAATGTATATAGTGACATATATGTGCTCTGATAATAAACTTACTTTGAACTTTGAACTTTCAATGACAGTACCTCACAATTTCAAGAAGGGGGGGGGCACAGTGACCTAGCGGTTAGCACAACGCTTTACGACGCAGGTGACCCTGGTTCACCGATTAGGGTCACAGGAAGCCATGGGAGCAGGTGGCAGATGGCCGTACGAGCAGCCGGTGTATATCACAAGTCCTGGTTATACGACCACTGACGCCAGGCAGACAATCTCTGAAGAATATCGATAACGGCTGGGGTCACCCGTCTTGTAAAGACACTGCCCAGAAGAAGGCAATGGCAAATCACTTCGGTAGAAACATTTGCCAAGAACAATCACGGTCATGAGAATTCGATCACCCATGTTTTACTTCACGGTACATGATGATGATGTCATACGACATGGCGCATAATGATGATGAGTGTAAATTGGTTCTTGGCAGCCAGCACAGACCTGTTGGGCTGAAGGGCCTGTTTCAGAGCTTTATCTCTCCCTCTGGCTCCACTAAAGAAGGGAAGATGTGAATATATTTCAATGGTTTCAACATGATGAGATGTTTTTAACCAACGTTGAAATCAGAAGATGGAAACACAGCCAATGACCCAATAAACTCAGCATTCCAAGAGGTTAGCTGCTGATGTTTGTGCCCAGCTTTGGAGGAAACTGGGATATGACGTGTGTCCAACTGTCTTTCCACTGGTTCTTTCCAGCCGATTGCACAAAGTCTGGGAATACTCGGAGCAGAGCGACAGGCTGCAAGTGTGCCATAAGGTTTGGGTTACAGCAACAAGGTCACGACATTCCGCCGTGCGTGATCAGCGTGTTTATGCTCACCATCAGGAACCATATCAGTTCTGATTAACCCTTTTATTCTGAATCCCCCTGGCCATTACATGACCTTAAACATTTGTTATATTGTTTTCCGTGGAATGTAACAATACCCACTGAAAATGATGAGATGTAAAGGGAGTGGGAGGAGATAGCATGTAGATTTTATCAAATGATTTTTCTAAAGAGTACAATATTCCCAAGATCGTCTCTGGATTTACTCTGAATTTATTCCCAGTAAAATATTTATTTTCTTTTAGTTAAGATTTTCATTTAACTGCACTTGTATATATGAAATTCTCCAAGAGGATCACAACCTTGTTGTAGGGGTTGAAGGATTGCGTGCCTCAATGATATGGTGAGCTACCTTGGCTCTTGGCAGGGTCACCCATGCCAAACAGGTCAAAGGGTAGAGGTCAGACTAAGAGTGGTCCACCGGTCCTCCAGGTTCGGGAGATCAGCTCAGGGTCAACAACCCTGACTGGTCAAACAAAATTGTGACAGAAGCAGCAATCCTTCTAAATCTGAGTGTGAGGGTATTCCTGAATCTCCATCTGGGACTTGCATGACTGACAGAGGAAGCTACAGACACGATGAAGGAAGCCCTGAACACCACCAGAGATGGACTGTCTCCATTGCCGCCCTAAACGTCAGTGACGTGATGGACAGTAAGAGAGAGAGCACATATGAAGTGCAAACATAGACTCCGAGAGTCATACAATACTGAAGCAGGCCCTTCAGCCCAAAGAATGCATGCTGACCTTTGGGTACCCATTCACACTAACCCAGTTTTAATCTCCCCGCGTTCCCACCAACTCACACAATTTCTGCCCCTCACCCAAGTAGTAGGGGCAACTTATTAACAACGGTAGTGGGAGAGACTGATAGAAAAATATGATCAATATGAAGAAGCATCTGATGTTTTTTTTTAAAAAAAAAAGCACAATTGAAAATGGCCTTTGGACTGCACTGTTGCACGTCCCAGCCAGTGAGGACCTGTCTTCTGCAGTGCAGTTGAGGTCCTCTGCTGGTCGCGTCCCAGCTGTCTTCGTGATATGTAAGCCAGTACGCCAGCCTTGGCAGTACAATATGGAGAGCGAGCTGTTGCCCATGTAGCAAGCTTCCCCTCTCCATGCATCCAATGAACCCAAAGAAACGGGAGAGACCGATACACTTCAGTACGGGCGGCGTCGCAGGAGTTGCCAGTCAGTGTTGGACTCAACGTAGGATTGCCTTAGCGACTCCAGCTCTGGGTTTTTCCTTGGGATTTAGTCCCGAAGCCTCCCCCGTGAGTGAGTATGACTGCAAGGCAGCGGAAGTTTGAGATCAGAGCTTCCCATCTCCTAGACGAGCTGCCAACCACGGCTGACGAGCCCCGTCTGCCCAAAGCGACTGGTTTGTGGCGCCAGTAACCGGGCTTTTCCCCTTCTCCTGTCAGCAGAAATGTTTCTGCCGGGCTTAGTAGCTAAGCCACACGAGAAGGCCAGGAGCTGGACTTGGCTGCCACCCCATGTCACCATCACCACCCCGGCTATAAGAAACTTAAGGCACCTTAGCGCAGTTATTGTTTGTTTGGCTATTTATTTATTGAGCTACAGCGCAGAATAGGCCCTATCGGCCCTTCCTGTGAGCCATGGCACACAGCAAGCCCCTGATTTAATCCTGGCCCCACCACAGGGTAATTTACAATGACCAGTTAACCTACCAACCAGTACGGCTTTGGACTGTGGGAGGAAACCGGAGAACCCGGAGGAAACCCACACGGTCACGGGGGAGAACATACAAACTCCTTACAGGCAGCGGCAGGAATTGAACCCGGGTCGCCTGTACCGTGAAGCATTGTGCTGACCACTACGCTACCATGCCACCCCCGTTTAGAAATGTGATTGATAATCTGTGCAGGGCAGGGACCGACAAACAGCAAAGCATTTGCGGTAAGAACATGAGGTATCGAGTCAGGCCAGGCTATATGCCTCCACTACGTTTGGAAACATCACCATGAGATCTTTTAAATTACTGAGAGAGAAAGGGAGACAGGGAAGCGAAGGTCAACCTCACCGCGGCTGAAAGATTGACCTCCAGGAAGTAAGGGAAGATTGTTCAGATGAAACCGTTTAAGCCACTGAAGTCTGACGGAATGAGAGTGTGGACGGATTTGAAAAGTGACACCGAGACCGGCCAAGATAAAGCCTGTGAAGTCGAGGAGGCACTGAGCTAAAAGTCGTTCAGAGACTTGGAAACATAATCAGGCCAGTCAGTTCTGAAATATGTGCCTCCAAGACAAAAGGCAAGCAGAACACTTCAGATACATTCAACAAAGTTCAGGCACTGAGGTCGGATTGATGGAAGGAGCATTATTTTCTGCACAAGTTCCGAATCAGCAGAATAATTTATTATCCACTGGGATTTTCATATACGTAAGCAACATAGATTTGTTTCAGGAGGAAATGGCATAACCCCACAATAAAAAATTGAGTTTGCAGCCAACATATCAATTTCAAGTTCATTGACAAATCGTCGCATAAGTATTGGGAATTTTGGTTTGGTCGGTCGTAGAATGTTGTAAGGCATGAAAATGTCCGACACAGGCCTCTCATGGTCTGAGTCGACGTTCCCTCCCCTCCCCTCCTTTAATCCTCTCCACAGGGGCTGCCTAACCTGTTGAGTTCCTTCAGAATTCAGTGAGTGCTACTTTAGACGGTCCTTGCCTCCACTCTCCATTTATATTTCAAATTACCCACCATAGTTATTTCACTTGAAATAATCTTCATTCAAAAGGGATTTTAACCTTAGCTTAACTTACCAGATTCCTGTTATAAAAATGATTTAAACAGTGTTCACTTATCACATTCCAGATGTCCTCCTTCCCTTCCCCTCCACCATTTTTTTCTGCTGTCTTCCCCCTTCCTTTCGGGTCTTGCTTCGAAGCGTCGACTGTTCGGCCATTTCCATAGATGCTGCCTGACCTGCTGAGTTCCTTTGTGTATGTGTGTTGCTCTGGACTTCTCCAACTTCTGGTCATTTTCCCCCCTCCCCCTTCGCTTTTTTGCCATCCCCCATTCCTGCTCCCCTCTTACCCCTCCCTTTCCTTCTGCTGCCCCTCCTCCCTCCCTTTCTCCTACAATCCACAGCCCTCTCCTATCAGATTCCTTCTTCTTCAGCCCTTGACCTTTTCCACCCACCTGGCTTCACCTATCACCTTTGAACTATCCTCCCCCCCACCCCCGACATTTTCATCCTGGCGTCTTGCTCCTTCCTTTCCAATCTTGAAGGAGGGGTCTCACCCCGAAACGGCAACCGTTTATTCATTTCCGTCGATGCTGCCTGACCTGCTGAGTTCCTCCAGCATTTTGTGTGTGTGTGTGTGTTGCTCTGGATTTCCAGCAATCTGCAGAATCTCACGTGCTTTAGAGATTGATTGTATCACATGTCAGCGTGGCACTGGCTTGTAAAAGGTTGTAGAATTTTTATGCTCCCAGGCAATTAGCAAAGAAACTAAATTTAAAGTACCCTTTGAAGAATTATTTTTATCAGTTCATGTACAAGGGTGAATGAACATAAACAAAGTTGTGCCATGTTTACTAAATTCAAGTAGGCATAGCAATATACATGTTGTGTTTACATAATTTTACTGTGTTATATAATCCTTGTTTACAATTGTACTTGTTTGCAATCTCCACATATGTAATGCTAATTTGAAGCAAAACTTGAACAGGAATATTTAACACAAAGAGTGTTTGCGCATTCCTCTATTCCACCCATTGGCTCTACAAGAGTTTGACTCACAGCGAAAGTGCTCCAAAGACCAACTCTTTCACCCGTTAAAATACCTTCAACAAAGGATGATGGCCATGGCAAAATAGAATTATACTTTGCAGTCTGAATATCTTAAAAAATATACCATAGTCATCTCATTACCAATATGATTATGATTATGATTATGAGGACACGCAGTCCCCTTTTATTGTCATTTAGTAATGCATGCATTAAGAAATGATAAAAATGTTTTTCCAGAATGATATCACGAAAACACATGACAAACCAACTTAAAAACTAACAAAAACCACATAATTATAACATATAGTTACAACAATACCGTAATTTGATAAGAACAGACCATGGCACAGTAAAATATAGTAAAATAATTTAGATTCCTCTGATAAAGCTCGACAGAGAAGTGGGTGGACAGCAGTCAAATAAGATTTTAAAACTTTAGAAATCTGGAATGTGAATTTTGCAAACTGTTTTCCATAACAGAATCAGAATCAAGTTGAATATCGTTGGTAACACAAACAAAATGCTGGAAGAACCCAATGGGCCAGGCAGTATCTGCAGAAAAGAGCAAACAGTCGATGTTTTGGGCCAGGACAGGAAAGGAAGGGGAGAAGTCAGAGTTAGAGAGTGAGCAGTGGGTAGGAAGAAGTACAAGGGGGCAGGTGATAGGTGAAACCGGGAGAGGGAGTGGGCGTGAAGTAAAGAGACGGGAAGTTGATTGGTTTGTGAAAGTGATAAAGAGCTGGAGAAGGAGGAATCTGATAGGAGAGGACAGAAGACCGTGGAAGAAAGGGAGGAGCAACAGAGGGAGGTGAGAGAGAGAAAGAGGGATGGTGAAAGGGAGAGGGGCAATTACCAGAAGTTTGAGAAATCAACGTTCATGCCATCAGGTTGGAGGTTACCCAGACAGAATATAAGGTGTTGCTTCTCTAACCTGAGTGTGGCCTCATCAAGGAGGCCATAGACTGACATGTTGGAATGGGAATGGGAATGGGAATGGAATTGAAATGGGTGGCTACAGGAGATCCCATTTTTTTCTGGTGGATAGAGAGAAGGTGCTCGGCGAAGCAGTCTCCCAATCTACATTGGGTGTGACCAACATACCGGAGGCCACACGAGGGGCACCGAATGCAGAAGATGACCCCCACAGACTCACAGGTGAAGTGTCGCCTCACCTGAAAGGACTGTTTGAGGTCCTGAATGGCAGTGAGGGAGGAGGTGAAGGGGCTGTTGTGGCACTTGTTCCACTTGCACGGATAAGTACCAGGAGGGAGATCAGTGGAGAGGGATGAATGGACAATGGAGTCACAAAGGGAGCAATTCCTGCAAAAAGCAGGAAGTTGGGGGGGGGAGTTAGGGAAAGATGTGCTTGGTGGTGGATCCCCTTGGAGATGGCAGAGAATTATGTGCTGGATACGAAGGCTACTGGGGTGATAGGTGAGGACAAGAGGAACCGTATCCCTAGTGGGTTGGTGGGAGGATGGGGTGAGAGCAGACGTGCGTGAAATGGAAGAGGTGTGGGTGAGGTCAGCATTGATAGTGTTGGAAGGGAATCCCCTTTCTTTAAAGAAGGAGGACATCTTCTTAGTTCTCGAATGAAAAGCCTCATCCTGAGAGCAGATTTGGCGGAGACGGAGGAACTGAGAAAAGGGGATGGTATGTTTACATTGTTGGGGTGGTAAAATTGCAAATGATACGCTGTTCTTTAAGAAGGGAGAGAGACAGAAGATGTTGTTGACTTGGATTTTCAGCAGGCCTTTGACAAAGTGCAAGACATGAGGCCTCTAAACAAGGTAAGAGACGAAGGTATCACAGGAAAGATACTAGCATGGACAGATGATTGGTTAACTGGTAGGAGGCAAAGTGGGAGTAAAGGGAACATTTTCTGGTTGGCTGCCGGTGACTAGTGGTGTTCCGCAGGGGTCGGTGTTGGGATCACTTCTTTTCATGTTATATGTCAATGATCTAGATGACAGAATTAATGGCTTTATGGCCAGGTTTGCAGATGATAAAAAGAAAAGTGGGCGATTAAGTAGAGTTGAGGAAGCAGGAAGTTTCCAGAAGGGCCTAGGGAGATTAGGAGAATGAACAAAGATGTGGCAGATGGAATGCAATGTAGGGAAATGTATGGCCAGATATTTTGGTAGAAGGAATAAAGGCATAGACTATTTCCTAAATAGGGCAAAAATTTAAAAATCGGAGATGCAAAGGGACTTCGGAGCTGTTGCGCAGGATTCCCTAAAGGTTACCTTGCAGGCTGAGTCAGTGGTAAGGAAAGCAAATGCAACGTTGGCATTCATTTCGGGAGGACCAGAATGCTGAAGCTTTATGAGGCATTGGTCAGTCCGCACTCGGAATACTGTGAGCAGTTTCGGGCCCCCTATCTGAGAACGGATGTGCTGGCGGTGGAGAGAGGAAGCTCACGAGAATGATCCTGGGAACGACAGGGTTAATGCACGAGGAGCCTTTGATGGGTCTGGGTCTGGGTCTGTGCTCGCTGGAGTCTGGAAGAATGAGGGAGAAATCGAATGGTTATTGAAGGGGCTCCCATCCTTTTTTTATGCCATGGACCAATACCATTCAGCAAGAGGTCCATGGACCCTAGGTTGCAATCTCCTGATGGAGAGGATATTTCCAATTGTGCTGGAGTCTAGCACCGGAGGGCACAGCCTCAGGCTACATGGACGTCCCCTCAGAACCAGAGATGAGGAGGAATTTCTTCAGCCAGACGGTGGCGAATCTGCGGAATTCATAGCCACAGACAGCAACGGAGGCCAGCTCATTGGGTATATTTCAAGGGGAGGTTGTTAGGTTCTTGATTAGTCAGGGTGTCAATGATTATGGGGAGGAGGCAGGAGAACAGGGTTGAGTGAGATAACAAATCAGCCATGATGGAATGGCAGAGCAAACTCAATGGGCCAAATGGCCTAATTCCTTTCTTATGCCTTATGGTCCTATGGAGGGAAGGAGTTAAGGACAGTTAAGGACAAGCCCTTTGGTGTATATTAGCTGTAGGGCGGCTTCTTATTCCTATCATGAAGGAGTAATGAATGATCTCTGGCTGGGAGCCATCTTGGCTTCGTTGAGGATTACATTCCTTTTAGAATTAATCAGCCACAATTTCTTCTAGAAGAGTGAGTGTTTGCTTTTTATAAAGACAGAAGGCATGCGACAATGTTTGGCAAAAATTGATAATTATAGCATTAGATCTGGTGGTGATATTTTAGTAAGTAAAGCAACACACACAGAATGCTGGAGATACTCAGCAGGCCAGGCAGCGTTGAGGGAAAAGAGTAAACAGTCGACGTTTTGGGCTGAGATCCTTCGTCAAGTGGAATAAAGTTTGCTTGGGGAGAGGATTCAGGATAGAAATCAAAGCACACAGAAAAGATGTGCTCACTATAACCTAAACCTTTTATCCAAATCAAGTGAGAAGGAAAAAGTATCACAGGTGATACATAGCTGGGAGGCCTTTGAGAAAATAATTGGCAGGATAGATAAAGGAGAGGAAGTAGATGTTGTTTACTTAAATATTCAGAGTGTTTTGACAAGGTGAGATTTGACAGAGGGTTCTAAGATGATGAGAGACATAGAGTAGACAGGGGAAATCCTTTTTTCTCCCCCAAGACTGAAATGTCGAATACCAGAGGGCATGCATTGATGGTGAGAGGGGGTAGGTTCAAGGAGGATGTGAGGGGTAAGTTTTTTACTCAGAGGATGCCTGGAATGCACTGCCTGGTATGGTGGTGGAGGCAAATACATTAGAGGCTTTGAGAAGGCGTTTAGATTGGCACATGATTATGAGGAAGATTGAGGGATATGGACATCGTGTAGGTAGGAGGAATTAGATTTTGGGGTTTTTTGATTTACTTTTTAGCTGGGTCAGCGCAACATTGCGAGCCAAGTAGCCTGTGCTGCACTGTTCTATGTTCTAAGGCGCCGCACATGAGGCTGCTGTGGAGAATAAGAGACTATGGTATTACAGGAAGGCTACTTGCAGGGACAGAAGACTAACTGATGGGCAGGAGGCAAAGGGTGGGAATAAAGGGGGTCTTTTCTGGCTGGCTGCCGGTGGCTAGTGGTGTTCTGCAGGAGTCGGCGTTGGAACCGCTTCTTTTCACATTATATGTCAATGATCTGAATGATGGAATTGATGGCCTTATGGCCAACGTTGCGGATGATACAAATATAGGTGAAGGGGCAGGATAGTGTTGATGAAGCAGAAAGACTCGGGCAGATTAGGAGAATGGGCAAAGAAGAGGCAGAGGGAGTGTAGTGTCGGGAAGAATATGGTCAAGCAAGATGAGTAGTATAGGCTATTTTCCTAAGTGGGAGCAAATTCAGAAATCGGAAGTGCAAAAGGATTTGGCAGTCCTAGTCCAGGACTCCCTAAGCATTAACTTGCAGACTGAGTCAATCGCAAGGAAGGCAAATGCAATGTTAGCATTCCTTTCAAGAGAACTACAATATAAAAAAAACAAGGATGTAATGCTGAGGCTTTTAAAAGCATTTATCAGACCACATTTGGAGTATTGTGAATGTTTTTTGTTTATCCAAGAAACGATGTGCTGGCTTTGAGGAGGCCCAGTTGAGGTTCAGGAGAATGATCCTGGAAATGGAAGGGTTAACGCATGAGGAACAATCGATACTCTGGGTTGTACTCACTGGAGTTTAGAAGAATGAGGAGGATATCATGAAAACCTATTGAATATTGAAAAGGTCTGGACAGAGTGGTCGTGGAGAGGATGTTTCCAATAGTGGGAGAGTCTGGGACCAAAACGTTCACAAGTTCAAAGTCAAATTTATTATCAGAGTACATACATGTCCCCACATACAAACTCTGAGATTCTTTTTCCTGCGGGCATACTCAGCAAATCTACAGGACAGTAACTGTAAACAGGATCAATGAACAACAAATTGTGCAAATGCAAATATAAATAAACAGCAATAAATAACAAGAACATGAAATAACAACGTAAAGAGTCCTCAAAGTGAGACCATTAGTTGTGGGAACATCTCAATAGATGTGTAGTTAGTTCAAGAGCCTGATGGTTGAGGGGCAGTAACTGTTCTTGAACTTGCTGGTGTGAGTTCAGAGGCTCTTGTACCTTCTACCTGATGGCAAAAGTGAGAAAAGATGGCAAAAGCCCGCATGGTGAGGATTTTTGATGATGGAGCCTCAGAATACAAAGAGTTCCCTTTAGAACAGAGATAAGGAGGAATTTCTTTAGACAGAGGGTGATGAATCTGTGGAATTCAATGCCACAGAGAGATGTGTTGACCAGGTCATTGCAGGTTGATGGTTGATGGGTTTATTCAATTAGTTATTTTAATTAATTTATTTGGAGATACGGCACAGATACAGACTACTGAGTGCATTGGTATTCTCCATCTTCCTGTACGCATGCGAGACATGGACCCTCACAGCAGAGCTACAGAGGAAGATAGAGGCATTGGAAATGAAATGCTATCGTAACATCTCGGGCATCTCATACTTGGACCACATCACAAACGAGCAGGTTTGCAACACCATCCAGCACCACATTGGCCCCCATGAAGACCTTCTCACAATGGTGAAGAAAAGAAAGCTGAGACAATACGGCCACATAGCAAGATCCGGTGGCCACGTAACAAGATCCAGTGGCCTTGCAAAGACCATTCTACAAGGAACTGTGGAGGGGAAGAGCAGGAGGTGTAGACAGAGGAAAAGATGGATGGGCAACATTAAAGAACGGACAGGGAAAACATTTGTGGTGACCCAGGCTCTGGCACACAACCGCAACAGATGGAACAGACTGGTGCAAAGCTTGTCATGACAGCACCCCGACGACTCCACCAGGAGTTAAGGGCGCAAGGCAAGGCAAGGCAAGGCAACAGCACAGAAGGGGCCCTTCCAGTCCAACAGCACAGCCAAGCAACCCACCTATTTGACACTAGTCTAATCACAGGACAGTTTACTATAACCTACTAACTAGTATGCCTTTGGACCTGTGGGAGGAACCCCACACGTTCACAGGGAGAATGGACAAACTCCTTGCCTACTGTGCCCAAATTGAACTCCGAACCCAGAAACGCCTCGAGCTGAGGGTTACGCTAACCATTCTTGATTAGTAAGGGCAACAAAGGTTACAGAGATTTGGCAGGAGATTAGATTAGATTAGATTATGAGGACACTCAGTCCTCGTTTATTGTCACTTAGAAATGCACGCATGCATTAAGAAATGATACAATGTTTCTCCAGAGTGATATCACACAAAAACAGGACAAAACAAAGACTAACACTGATAAAACCACATAATTATAACATATAGTTACAGCACTGCAAAACAATACCATAATTTGATAAAGAACAGACCATGGGCACGGTAAAAAAAAGTCTCAAGTCCCGATTGACTCCTATAGTCCCCGATAGCAGGCGGCAAAAAGGGAGAAACTCCCCTGCCATAAACCTCCAGGTACCGACAACTGCCAACTGCCGATGTATTGGAAGCACCCGACCACAACCGACTGAGTCCGTCTGAAAACTTCGAGCCTCCAACCAGCCCCTCCGATACAGCCTCCCGAGCGCCTTCGACCTCGTGCCGGCCGCCGAAACAAGCTAAGCCGAGGACTCAGAGGCCTACTCCTCTGGAGATTCCGGACCACACAGGAGCAGCGGCAGTGAAAAAGGCATTTCAGAAGTTTCTCCAGATATTCCTCCGTTCTCTCATGTCTGTCTCCATCAAATCAGAATCAGGATGGAGAAGGAAAATAAATCAGCTATATGATCGAATGACAGAGCAGACTCGATGGGCTGAATGGTCTAATTGTGCCTCTACGTCTTATGTTCCTGTGGTCTCCTGGAACATTGACACAGCCTCTGATATAGCTTGTAAGCTCGGCCTTATTCAGTAGGTTTAGGTAAATGAGAGGTGACCTCATTCAGGATGACAAAATCAAGGCAAGGTCACCTAGCACCGAAATGAGGAGAAATTAGAAACTGTCTGATATTTGGATCAGGTCTCTTGAAGGGTGTTCCATCCTTAGTCAGAGTTCATTGCAAATCATCCCACAAATGTACTTTTGCATGGAAAATACATCTTCAGGATCATCAAAAAAAACTATATCAACCCAGATTTTGCACTGCAAGCCTTTTCCGTGGAGATTCCTGGATTGGCAGGGTGCCGTGGTAGTTTAGCAGTTAGCATAACGCTCTTACAGCTTGGGTAGTCGCAGAGTTGGGAGTTCAATTCCGGCTACCGTCTGTAAGGAGTTTGTACGTTCTCCCCATGAATCGGGTGGGTTACCTCCAGGTGCTCCGGTTTCCTCCAACAGTCCGAAGACGTACCGCTTGGTAGGTGAATTGGCCAGTGCAAGTTGTCCTGTGATTAGGTCTTTATTCTTTGGAGCGTAGAAGGTTGAGGGGGGACTTGATAGAGGTGTTTAAAATTATGAGGGGGATTGATAGAGTTGACTTGGTTAGACTTTTTCCATTGAGAGCGGGGAAGATTCAAACAAGAGGACATGGGTTGAGAGATAGAGGACACAAGTTTAGGGGTAACATGAGGGGGAACTTCTTTACTCAGAGAATGGTAGCTGTGTGGAATGAGCTTCCAGCAGAAGTGGTTGAGGCAGGTTCTATGTTGTCATTTAAAGTTAAATTGGATAGATATATGGACAGGAAAGGAATGGAGGGTTATGGGCTGAGTGCAGGTCGGTGGGACTAGGATAGGGTAGGAGTTCGGCACAGACTAGGAGGGCCGAGATGGCCTGTTTCTGTGCTGTAATTGTTATATGGTTATATGGTTATATTAGGCTAGGATTAAAGTAGATGAGGTATGTTGGCACGTGGCCAAGTGGTTAAGGCATTTGTCTAGTGA
The DNA here is from genome assembly GCF_030028105.1 of Mobula birostris. Lineage (NCBI taxonomy): Eukaryota > Metazoa > Chordata > Chondrichthyes > Myliobatiformes > Myliobatidae > Mobula > Mobula birostris. The sequence continues at coordinate 15,639,337 of NC_092379.1, forward strand.
TTTGAAGGCTGCTAGTTCGAGCCTTGGCTGAGGCAGCACATGTGTCCTTGAGCAAGGCACTTAACCACACATTGCTCTGCGACGACACTGGTGCCAAGCTGTTTGGGTTCTAATGCCCTTCCCTTGGACAACATCGGTGGTGTGGAGAGAGGAGACTAGCAGCATGGGCAACTGCCGGTCTTCCATACAGCCTTGCCCAGGCCTGCGCCCTGGAAACCTTCCAAGGTGCAAATCCATGGTCTCATGAGACTAACGGATACCTATAAAGTAGATTGGTTGCTGGTACAGTTCATTGGGCTGGAAGGGCCTGTTCTGCTAAACAAAACTTCTAAAAAATATACAACAGGAACGTTTTTGAAGTAGTAACACAGAAAAATTTTCTGCAAATAATACGGTTTTTTTTGTCTTTGTTCTGACGTCTTCCCCCTTCCTTTGCAGTTCTGATGAAGGGTCTTGGCCTGAAACGTCGACTGTTTATTCATTTCCATAGATGCTGCCTGACCTGCTGAGTTCCCCCAGCATCTTGTGTGTGCATTGCTTTGGATTTAAGACGGTAAGACCATTGGAGCAGAATTAGGCCATTTGGCCCATCAAGTCTGCTCTGCCATTTCATCATGACCGATCCACCTTCCCGTCTCAGCCCCAGTCTCCTGCCTTCTCCCCATATCCCTCCATGCCCTGACTAATCAAGAATCTATCAATTTCTGCCTTAAGTGTACGTAAAGATGTGTCCTCCACAGCCGCCTGTGGCAACGAATTCCACAGATCCACCAACTCTCGAGCTAGAGAAATTCCTCCTCATCTCTGTTCTGAAAGGAGGAATTTGTTTAGCCAGAGAGTGGCGAATCTGTGGATCTCCAGCACCTGTGGACTTTCTCATGTTTAAAGTTTTTTGGTTCATGTTTTGTCCTGGTTTGCTTTATTTATGAAAGTCCTCAGGAAAAATCTGCCGGACTTAAAACTAGAAGTAAAAGCTAAAAAGACTATCAGAGCTTCAGAGATACTGATTAAATTCTTGCGGGCTTAAATGTTAGCAGTCAGATTTTGGAACCGAGCATGGTCGACTGCCATGATGTAATCTTTCACAGGCAGCATGATGAATAACCTTTCTTTTTAAAAATCAATAGTTAGTGGTCGCTAATGTAACTTGATGGACATGAAATAAGATAATTGAATCCTTTAAGAATCTTAATCCTCTCTGGCATTTTCTATGTCTCTATCAAACTCAACACAGTGGAAATGAACAGCTGTCAACAGCTGTGACTTCGTGGTTGGGTATGTTCAAAAGATAATTCCACTTATAGAGATAACTAAATCCCAGTCAGTTTGTTCTATGGAGTATAGAAGCAGCCTTTATAAATGTCATGAATACTGCTTTGTGCAATTAAAGAGCACAGGGCACTATAGATTGAACCAGCTTCCACACCATACACTATTTGAAACTGTGCGTTTCCTAATACAAACATTTCTGATTTTGGAACAAGTCAGAGTCAAGTTTATTGTCACTTAACTGTACACATGAAAATAACATACATAACCATATAATGTATATGAAAATGAGACATAACACACCTATCACACAATAGCTTATGAAGGTAAGGATAAAATCTATAGATGAATCATGCATAAATAACAAACTAAAGTGCATAAATTAAATATTGTAAGGCACAGAACAGAACAGTGACACATCGGATACGATACGGCAGGGAGTTCAGAAGCCTAATGGCCTGAGGGAAGAAATTGTTTCACATCCTAACCATTCTTGACTTTATGCATTGGAGTCTCCTGCCTGATGGTAGAAAGTCAAAGAGGATGTTGGATGGATGGGTGGGATCTTTAATAACTTTGTTGAGAATTTACTTTTATCCCTATTTGTCCAAATATTTAGGGTTTTTTTACTCATAAAAATACAGTCACATTGATGATCATTGGTGAACATTGACGAACACTGGTGAACGTTGATGATCATTGATGAACATTGATGATCATTGGTGAACATTGATGAACACTGGTGAACATTGATGAACATTGATGAACATTGAGGATCACTGATGAACATTGATGAACATTGAGGATCATTGATGAACATTGATGAACATTGAGAATCATTGATGAACATTGATGAACCTTCAGGATCATTGATGAACATCGAGGATCATTGATGGACATCGAGGATCATTGAGAATCATTGATGAACATTGATGAACATTTGTGAACACTTGTGAACATTGATGATCGGAAAGCAATTTGTTTTTATGCAGGAGGGGTGATTTTGATGTTTCTCTCTGAACGGTTTTCATGTTCTTTCTTTGTTTCATGGCTATCTGGAGAAGATGAATCTCAGAACTGTATGTGGATACATGCTATGACAATAAATGAACCTTTGATCCTTTTTAGTTTATAGCAGAATATAAAATACTGTGCAAAAGTCTTAGACACATATATATAGCTAGGGTGCCTAAGAGTTTTGCACAGTGCTACAGTAATTTTATATATTGCACTGTACTGCTGTTGCTGCAAAAATTAATTTTATGACATATGTGAGTGATGATAAACCTAATTCTGATGTGGGTTACTGTTGACTGAGAGTGGGAAGGGGGCAGGGAGAGTGAGGTTGGGAAAAGGGGAAGGGAGAGGGGAGGGAGCAGGAAGCACCAGAGAGACATTCTGTACTGATCAATAAGCCAAATTTTAGAATCAAATGATCTTGCCTGGTGTCTCAGGGTTGGGTGTGTCTGCACCCACACCAGCCCCCCCGCCACCCTTCTCTACCACCTGTCCCTCTCTCCTCCCATGGCACTCCACCCTCGCCATTCTCAACAACCTTTGCTCCCACCAGATTTACAAACTCTGTCTCTGCTCCACATTGACAAATACAGTACTGTGCTAAAGTCCTAGGCACCCTCACTGTATATATGTGCCTAAGGCCCCCACACAGTACTGTATCCGACTCTACCATGACCCCCAGCAATACATTCCATGTACTTACCTTTCCCTGCAAACGACTATCTCCGATATTCTCCCGTACTTTCCTCCGATTGCCTTAAAATCATGCCCTCTCATATTAGCCATCGCTGCCGTGGGGAAAATGTGCTGGCTGTTTACTCTATTAGTGCATCTTATCAACTTGTACATCTCTATCAAGTCACCTCTCATCCTCCTTTGCTCCAAAGAGAAAAGCCCTAGCCCGCTCAAACTTCCAGAATGGCTATGAGACAGCCTACAGAGGAGAGGTTGACACCCTGACACAGTGGTGCCAGGGTAACAACCTCTCCCTCAGTGTCCAAAAAACAAAAGAGCTGGTTGTGGATTACAAGAGGAACAGAGACAGGCTCGGCCTGATCAACATCAGTGGGACTGCAGTTGAGAGGGTGAGTAGTTTCAAACTCCTCAGTATACACATCACCGGTGATCTCACCCAAACTGTACACACCGGCTTTGCAGCAACAAAAGCGCAACAATGTCCCTTCCACCTCAGGCAACTGAAGAAGTTCGGCGTGGGTCCCCAAATCCTCAAGACCTTCTACAGGGGCACCATTGAGAGCTGACAGGCTGTATCACCGCCTGGTACGGGAACTGCACCAACCTTGATCGCTGGGCACTGTAGAGAGTGGTACGACAGCCCAGTGCATCAGTGGACGTGAACTTCCCTCCATTGAGGACATTTACAGCAGCAGGTGCGTGAAGAAGGCCTGGAAGATCTTTAGGGACACCAGTCACTCCAACCATAAACTGCTTCAACTGCTTCTGTCTGGCTAAAGTAAGGTAAAGGCATCTGTGTTAGTCCTGCGAGACCATGGATCTGTGCCTGGAAAGTCTTCACTCTCCAGGGCGCAGGCCTGGGCAAGGTTGTATGGAAGACCGGCAGTTGCCCATGCTGCAAGTCTCTCCTCTCCACGACACCGACATTGTCCAAGGGAAGGGCAAAGGCCGATACAGCTTGGCACCGGTGTCGTCGCAGAGCAATGTGTGGTTAAGTGCCTTGCTCAAGGACATGACACGCTGCCTCGGCTGGGGCTCGAACTCACGACTTTCAGATCGCTAGTCGAATGTCTTATCCACTTGGCCACATGCCCACACGTGCAAATGGTACCGCAGCATTAAAGCCAGGACCAACAGGCTATGGGACAGCTTCTTTCTACAAGCCATTAGACTTCTAAATTCAAATGACTATACACTGCGACGGAGTCACAACACAAACATTTTTACTCTCTCACATTGTGGGATGGATGTAAGATTTAAATAAATTCTACATTCTAAATTCTAATATCTCCTCCACAATCACCATCAGCACAGGCCGATCACAAAGCAGTGTGCTTAGTCCCCTGCTCTGTTCACATCATACTTGTGACTGTGAGGCTAAGAACAATTCCAGTGTCCTATTTAAGTTTGCCGATGACACCACTGTCGTTGGCCAAATCAAAGGTGGTGATGAATTAGCAAGTGGGGGGAGATTTTAAATCTGGCTGAATGGTGCCACAACAACAATCTCCATTCAATGTCAGCAAAACCAGAGGTCCATGAGCCAATCCTCATCAGGGAATCAGAGATGGAGAGGGTGAGCCAACTTTAAATTCCTCAGCATTATCATTTCAGAGGATCGGTCTTGGGTCCAACACATAAAAGTGCCATTACAAAGAAGGCACAGGAGTACCTGTACTTTCTTAAAAGTTTGTGAAGATTTGACATGTCACCTAAAACTTTGACAAACTTTTATAGATGCACGGTGGAGAAAATACTGCCCACCTGCATCATGGCCTGGTTTGGAAACACCAACTCCCTTGAATGGAAAAGCCTATAAAAAACAGAGGATATAGCCTAGTCCATCTCGGGTAAAATTCGCTCCCACCATTGAGCACAGCTGTGATGCTGCAGGAAAGCAGCCTACATCATCAAGGACCCTCCACCACCATCCAGCCCACGTTTTCTTCACAGCAAGGAGGTACAGGAGCCTCAGGTCCCACACCGCTAGGTTCAGGAACGGTTATTACCCCTCAGCCATCAGGCTCTTGAACCAGAGGGGATAACTTCACTCACCCCAACAATGATGCAATTGGTTTATTGATCACTACAGAATGTCTCTCTGGTGCTTCCCTCTCCCTACCCCTTTCCCCAACCATGATTCCCCTCTCCCTGCACCCTTCCCACTTTCAGTCCACAATAGAGACCCAGATCAGAATCAGGTTTATCATCACTCACATATGTCATGAAATTTGTTTTTGTTTTGGGGAAGCAGTACAGTGCAATACATAAAATTACTACAGGACTGTGCAAAAGTTTAGGCACCTCTGGTTAAAATTTCTGTTACTGTGAATAGTTAAGTGAGTAGAAGATGAACTGATCTCCAAAAGGCATAAAGTTAAAGATGAAACATTCTTTTCAACATTTTAAGCAAGATTAGTGTATTATTTTTGTTTTGTACAATTTTAGAGCGAAAAAAAAGGAAAGGAGCGCTATGTAAAAGTTTGGGCACCCTAAGAGATTTGAGCTCTCAGATAACTTTTAAGAAGGTCTCAGACCTTAAATAGCTTGTTAGGGCTAGGGCTTGTTCACAATCATCATTAGGAAAGGCCAGGTGATGAAAATTTCAAAGCTTTATAAATACCCTGATTCCTCAAACCTTGTCCCAACAATCAGCAGCCATGGGCTCCTCTAAGCAGCTGCCTAGCACTCTGAAAATTAAAATAAATGATGCCCACAAAGCAGGAGAAGGCTATAAGAAGATAGCAAAGTGTATTCAGGTAGCAGTTTCCTCAGTTTGTAACGTAATTAAGAAATGGCAGTTAACAGGAACGGTGGAGGTCAAGTTGAGGTCTGGAAGACCAAGAAAACTTTCTAAGAGAACTGCTCTTAGGAATACTAAAAAGGCAAATCAAAAACCCTGTTTGACTGCAAAAGACCTTCAGGAAGATTTAGCAGACTCTGGAGTGGTGGTGCACTGTTCTACTGTGCAGCAACACCTGCACAAATATGACCTTCATGGAAGAGTCATCAGAAGAAAACCTTTCCTGCGTCTCGACCACAAAATTCAGCGTCAGAAGTTTGCAAAGGAACATCTAAACAAGCCTGATGCATTTTGGAAACAGGTCCTGTGGACTGATTAAGTTAAAATAGAACTTTTTGGCCACAATGGGAAAAGGTATGTTTGGAGAAAAAAGGGTGCAGAATTTCATGAAAAGAACACCTCTCCAACTGTTAAGCATGGGGGTAGATTGATCATGCTTTGGGCTTGTGTTGTAGTCAGTGGCACGGGGAACATTTCACTGGTAAAGGGAAGAATGAATTCAATTAAATACCAGCAAATTCTGGAAGCAAACGTCACACTGTCTGTAAAAAAACTGAAGATGAAAAGAGAATTGCTTCTATAACAGGCTAATGATCCTAAACACACTTCAAAATCTAGAATGGACTACCTCAAGAGGGACAAGCTGAAGGTTTTGCCATGGCCCTCACAGTCCCCCGACCTAAACCTCATCAAAAATCTGTGGAAAGACCTCAAAAGAGCAGTGCATGTAAGACGGCCCAAGAATCTCACAGAACTAGAAGCCTTTTGTAAGGAAGAATGGGCAAAAATCCCCTAAACAAGAATTGAAAGACTCTTAGCTAGCTACAGAAAGCGCTCACAAGCTGTGATACTTGCCAAAGGGGGTGTTACTAAGTGCTGACCATGCAGGGTGCCCAAACTTTTGCTTTGGGCCCTTTTCCTTTTTTGTTATTTTGAAACTGTAAAAGATGGAAATAAAAAAGTAATCTTGCTTAAAATATTAAAGAAATGTGTCATCTTTAACTTTATGACTTTTTGAAATCAGGTCATCTTTTACTAGCTTAGCTATTCACAGTAACAGAAATTTTGACCAGGGGTGCCCAAACTTTTGCATGCCACTGTATACCTAAGACTTTGACACAATACTGTATGTAATTAAAAATACCAGTCTGTTGTACTGTTTCCTCTTCTTGCGACATATTTTGCTTGAATGTGGAGATCGAGCAGCCACGCCAGTGTCAGAAACAGCCAACAACTAACATGCATTTAGTAGTGTTGGCTCAGTTTCTGAAGAATTGGAATAGCTGGAGAGCAGGAGCCATATCCTTCGTCAGTACAAAGGTCTCTCCATTCCAAGCACATTCGTGAAAAGATGCACTGTCATACAACGACTGCAAAGACACAAGGAAAGGTCATGCATTTTAAATCTGAACCGCTGTTGGTCTTTATTTTCCCCCTTGACAATGCACTGTCACTGACCAGAGGCCACTGCAAAAATCTCAAAGTTTTCACTCACAGTGGTTGGCACAACCTTATTACAGTTCCGGGGTGGCAGAATTCCAAGTTCAATTCCGGCATCTTCTGTAAGGAGCATCTGTACATTGGAATTCCGTGGAATGCCTGGGTTTTCTCCTGGTCCTCCTGTTTCCTAAAGATGTAGCAGGTAGGTTAATTGGTCATTTTGAACTGTCCAGTTAGGTTAGAGTTAATCAGGATTAAGAACATAGGACATAGAACAGTGCAGCACAGGAACAGACCCTTTGGCCCCAATGTTGGGCCAAACCAGCTATAAAGTAAATCAACCCCCCCCCACCAAAATTATTCAATTCCTTTTATCACCTTCCACTTTCCCCACAATCTCATCTCACTTACAAACTGCTGATGATGCTGGACACTTTTGGGTGCATCTTATGGACTTTGGGCTGCTGATCATGAAAATCACCGTGAAATTTCTCCATTGTGCACCAGTTTTTTTTTAAATCACCTGTCATTTTTATTTCAATTCATAATTCAAGTCAGGATAACTGATGCCAAGATTAAGGAAGGCAGTTTTGTTGGTCCACAATTAAACAGGTCATCAACGGCAGGCAATTTGAAGAACTTCTAGTGGGACTGGAGAAAATCACATGGAAGACATTCAAAGTTGTTGTTGAAAATTTTCTTGGCAACTACAGAGCACCAAGTGTGGTGCGTGGCCAAGTGGTTAGGGTGTTGGGCTCACGATCTGAAGGTTGTGCGTTCGAGACTGGGCCAAGGCCGCGTGTTGTGTCTTTGAGCAAGGCACTTAACCACATACTGCTCCAGTCCACCCAGCTGAAAATGGGTACTGCTAAATGCTGGGGGTTAACCTTGCGATAGACTGGTGTCCTATCCGGGGGGGGGGGGGGCAGTCTCGTACTCTCAGTCACTTCACGCCACAGAAACCAGCATAAGCACCAGCCTGATGGGCCACAAAGCTCGGGACAGACTTTAACTTTTTTAACAGAGCAACAAACTACGTGCAGCTGGTTGACAACACACTTCAAGCATACAAAACCATGAAGTGCAACATGTCACTAAAGATTCATTTTCTGCATTCCCAGTTAAACTTCTTCCCTGCAAATCTTGGCACTGTCAGTGACGAGCACAGTGAAAGGTTTCACCAGGACATTGCGGTCATGGAGAAACAGTATCAGAGCAACTGGAATCCATCAATGCTGGTTGATTATTGTTGGACACTTAAGGGAGAAGCCTCAGACACTGAGTACAAATGAAAATCACCAACCAAATATTTTTAACCTTAGTTGAACTATTGCAAAGTGTCAGCACCATTATGCAATTAAACACATTATATTCAATAAAAGCTAATTTTTTGTTTCTGCAAATTCCTATGTGATACAAGTATTTTATTTTTTAACTCAATGTATTGTGTACAAGAGATGGGATGTTATGTTGAAGTTGCATAAGATGTTGGTGAGACCTAATTTGGAGTATTGTGTGCAGTTCTGATCAACTACATACAGAAAAATTTGAAAGAATGCAGAGAAACTTTATGGGGCTGTTGCCGAGACTTGAGGATCCGAGCGTTCAGGAAAGGTTGAACAGGTTAGGACTTATTCCCTGGAGCACAGGAGAATGACGGGAGATCTCATAGCTATACAAAATTATAAGAGGTATAGATAATGTAAATGCAAGAAAGCTTTTTTCCACTGGGGTTTGGTGAGACTAGAACTAGAGGTCATAGTTTAAGGGTGAAAGGTGAAATATTTAACCCTGAGAGTTCACCCAGAGGGTGGTAGGAGCATGAAACGAGCTGCCAGTGAAAATGGCGGATGAGGGTTCAATTCCAACATTTAAGAAAAATTTGGATAAGCACATGGATGGGAGGGTCATGGAGGGCTATGGTCCAGGTGTGGGTAGTCAAAATAACAGTTTGGCATGGGCTGCTTCTGTGCTTTATGACTCTATTACTCTAATCCCAAGCTCCATAAAGTCAAACTCAATTCTCACCTAAAGTGGCCACAAAGTTCCACAGATTCCAAGGCGCTTTTTGAGGAAGAGGAGAACAATCTCCAGTGTCCCCCTCCAATATGAAAACAAGCCATGGGGCAATTATAGCACTGCTTTTGCAGGAGTTTGCAATGAGCCCCACTCTCTGCACTGCAATGACGATCAAGCTTTAGGTTCTTAAGCACCTTGGGCCATCTTCTCTACAAAAGATGTTCTCAGGAATGCAAGTCCTCCCTGGCAGAGGAAAATCTGTGTCAACCAACTGGCATAGATGTTCAAGGACATCTCCAACTTCTGGATGTTCTCACCTGCTTCGAAGGACATCGGTCATAGCAGTGCCCAAGAAGAGCTGGGTGAGCTGCCTCAATGACTATTGCCCTGAAGCACTCACATCTACTGTGATATAGGTCTTTGAAAGGTTGGTCATGACTAGAGTTAACTCCTACCTAAGTGTAAGGGGTTTCTCCTTTTATGTTACTACGAAGGCTAACAAAATGGCTTCTTTGTTATGTTATAATTAAAATGGCTTTTCTGTAATAATAACTGTGACGTAAGGAGTTCTCTCTCTCTCTGCTTGTTTGGGTTATATTATTGATAAGAGAGAGAACGAACCATTTGGGATAGACATATAGACATTATTCTTTCTTGTGTGTCTGTAAGCTATTGTTTCGCAGGGTTTTGTCACAGAAGGTGGATGGGGACAGAGTGAGGAGACTCGATGCTGTAAGCTGGGCGATGGGATGGACCCCGAGCGGGGGCCCGAAGCCCAGGGTCTTCGGCGAGGAGAGGAGACAAAGACAGACTGGTGTGGAGTGTCTGGTCGACCACCGTTGATCCCAGGCGGCGGGTCGAGGGGGTCAGAGGGAATCGAATGGTGGAAAGAAGACTCTGTTAATTGAGCTCCAACTGTTGTGCACGAAATGGTTGAACTTTGATAAGGTTGGCGCCTTTTATTTTCCTTTTATATTTTATCTCTATTAATTACATAGTTCCAGTAATATCTATAAATTGTAATCATTTAATCGTATCTGGTGTACTGTCTGTTATTTGGTGTGGTGGGGTACATCACACAGCATCCGCACAAACTTGATTACCCAGTTTAGCGGGGCCGAAGGCTGCTCCCCCTAGACGAAAGCGGGTTGAGCGAGCCTGAGGCTTACCAGGGGGCTACCTAAGCAACAACCTGGACCTGTTGCAATTTACCTACCGGTACAACAGGTCTACAGTCCTGTAGTCTCACTGCCTCCCCAATCTCTTATGGTGCACCTGGACAAGAGCAAAGCAAATTCCAAACTGACGTTTTTCAATTACAACTCACCGTTAAAAGCCATCTTCTCCTCACTACTAATAAACAAGCTTCCAAACCTTGTACTTGGAACATCTATCAGTCCTCCTCGAGGTGGAAAGGGTTATCAGGTAGCAAAAGTGGTTAGGACAACGCTTCACAGTACAGGCAGCCTCAGTTCAAGTCCCACCACTACCTGTAAGGAGTTTGCACGTTCTCCCTGTGACTGCACAGGTTTCTTCCGGGTGCTCCAGTTTCCTCCCACATTCCAAAGACAACGGAATACAGTAGGTTAATTGGTCATTGTAAATTGTCCCATGATTAAGCTAGGATTAAATCAAAGGATTGCTGGGTGGTGAGGCTTGAATGACTGCAAAGGCCTATTCTGCGCTGTATCTGGATAGATAGATAGATACATAGAGAGATAGATGGATATGTAGAGAGATAGATAGATAGATACATGGAGAGATAGATAGATAAGTAGAGAGATAGATAGATACATAGAGAGATAGATAGATATGTAGAGAGATAGATAGATAGATAGATAGATACATGGAGAGAGAGAGATAGATACATAGAGAGGTAGATAGATAGATAGATACATAGAGAGATAGTTAGGTAGATAGATACATAGAGAGATAGATAGATACATAGAGAGGTAGATAGATAGATAGATAGATACATAGAGAGATAGTTAGGTAGATAGATACATAGAGAGATAGAGAGATAGATAGATAGATACATAGAGAGGTAGATAGTTAGATTGATAGATACATAGAGAGATAGTTAGGTAGATAGATACATAGAGAGATAGATAGATAGATAGATACATGGAGAGATAGATAGATAGATACATAGAGAGGTAGATAGTTAGATAGATAGATAGATAGATAGATAGATAGATAGATAGATAGATAGATAGATAGATAGATTAGATAGATAGATGGATAGATAGATAGATACATAGATAGATAGATAGATACATAGAGAGATAGTTAGGTAGATACATAGAGAGGTAGATAGATACATAGAGAGATAGTTAGGTAGATAGATACATAGAGAGATAGGTAGATAGATAGATAGAGAGGTAGATAGTTAGATCGATAGATTCCTGGCTATCAACATCACAAAGAACACCAGCCACTACACTCCATTGGGAGTCTGAGGCAATTGAGTATTTCACCAAAGACTCTGAAAAATTACTGTGGTGGAGAGCACTCAGAGTGGTTGCCCCACAGATGGGTACAGTGGCTCACCAGAGGCTGCAGAGAGTTGTGGATTCAGCCATTTCTATCATGGGCAAAATCCTCCCACCACTGAAACACATTCAGGAGGTTGTGCCTGAAGAAGGGGGCATCCTTCATTGAAGACCCTCACCATCCAGGATAGCATTGGTCAGGAGGTACAGGAGCATGAAGACCCCTACACTCAATGCTTTAAGAGCAGTTTCTTCTCCCTTTCACCATCAGATTTCTGAATGAACACTCCCTTGTTATTTGTCTTTTGTGCTGTTTATCATTCGTGTGCTTTCTGCCCCTTATGCCACTGGTGTTCAGGATCCTCAGTCACACACCGAATATGGAAGAATTCTTCATTGCTGTTTCCATAGCAATTTTTTTTTGACCAGTCAGGATTGTTAACCCTGAGCTGACCCCCCCCCCCACCAAACCTGGAGGACGTGTGGACCTCTCTTAGTCTGGCCTCTACCCTTTGACCTATTTGGCACTGGTGACCCGGCCAAGAGCCAAAGCATAAAGTCCTGACTCCAGCCAACGTAGCTCACCGGGTCATTGAGGCACGCAAGCCTCCAAACCCTACGATAAGGTTGTGGTCCTCTAGGAGGAGTTATTTGTGCAATTTACAGTAATATTTATGCACCATAATATTGCTGCAAAACAACAAAGTCCATGCATGTCTGTGACAACAGTCCTGTTCCTGATTCTGATTCTCACTATGATGTAATTCCTAAGTTCATATCACAGCAATTTACCCGAGTACGCTCGCTTAATTTCTACAAACGTAGACCGAGGTAGCAGTTGTCCACCATGCCCGAAGACCATGACAGGAGACCTGGGCAGGAGAGTTTTTAAGGTGGAGCAGCCATTGCACTGGGGCATTTCCAGTCTCTCGACCTCGGAAGTCTGGGTCCAGTGGTACGAAGAAACATTACAAACTGGGGTCTTTCCTTCTTTACTGTGGACGACCATAGGCAAACGTAGGCAAACAATATTCATTCTTGCTACCCTTACAGTTCAAAGTTATTTGTGTATATATGTGTAAGATATGAAGAGATATATACTTCACGCATTTATGGTCACAAATATACGGTATGTGTATGTTGAATATGGTTGTTGGGAGGTGTCACAGGGATTTTACATTCCGAGAAAACTGTCCAGGATGGAAAGTCATGTTGTTTGCACGTTCCTTTCAAGAAGCAGGTGGAAAAATGGAGTTGAATTACATACCTTTATCACATAATTTGCACGAATGAGAAAATGGCGCCAGCAGACAACGTGACATCCTTCAGTCGGTTCACAAGACCATTTCTTTTGCTTCCTTTACTTCTTCTTCTTTCAGATATGATTCAGCTGCTTTCGGAGCCAGTGATTTACAGTTTGATGGCGTGTCTTCAGGCCGATTGAGCGATCCGGTGTTTTGCTCTCTCCGAGAGAGTTCTGTCAGGCTTCGAGTGGGGACAAGAGCGGAAGGTGACACTCACAACACGCTGGAGGAACTCAGCAGGTTGGGCAGCATCTGTGGAAAAGATCGGTCGACGTTTCGGGCTGGAACCCTTCGTCAGGACTGAAGAGGGAAGGGGCAGAGGACCTATAAAGAAGGTGGGGGGAGGGTGGGAAGGAGAAGGCTGGTAGGTTCCAGGTGAAAAACCAGTAAGGGGAAAGATAAAGGGGTGGGGGAGGGGAGGCAGGGAGGGGATAGGCAGGAAAGGTGAAGAAGGAATAGGGGAAAGCACAATGGGTAGTAGAAGGAGGTGGAACCATGAGAGAGGTGATAGGCAGCTGTGGGAGGGCGCAGAGTGAAATAGGGATGGGGAAGGGAGGGAGAGGGAATTACTGGAAGTTGGAGAATTCTATATTCATACCAAGGGGCTGGAGACTACTTAGACGGTATATGAGGTGTTGCTCCTCCAACCTGAGTTTAGCCTCATCATGGCAGTAGAGAAGGCCATGTATGGACTTATCCGAATGGGAATGGGAAGCAGAGTTGAAGTGGGTGGCAACCGGGAGATCCTGTCTGTTGTGGCAGATGGAGCGGAGGTGCTCTACGAAGCGGACCCCCAACCTGCGTCGGGTTTCACTGATGTAGAGGAGGCCGCACCGGGAGCACCGGATACAATAGATGACCCCAACAGACTCACAGGTGAAGTGTTGCCTCACCTGGAAGGACTGTTTGGGACCCTGAATGGTGGCAAGAGAGGAGGTGTAGGGACAGGTGTAGCACTTGCGCTCACAGGGATAAGTGCCAGGTGGGAGATTCGTGGGGAGGGACGTGTGGACCAGGGAGTCACGGAGGAAACGATCCCTATGGAAAGTGAAGAGTGGTGGAGAGGGAAAGTTGTGCGTAGTGGTGAGGTCCTGTTGAAAGTGGCGGAAGTTGCAGAGGATAATGTGCTGGATCCGGAGGCTGGTGGGGTGGTAGGTGAAGACAAGGGGAAACAGACCGGAAGGTGAATGGGGTGTTTATCTCTCTCTCTCTCTCTCTCTGTGCCTCATGTTTGTTGCTGACAAAGGATGGTCTTAGGTCTTCGGGAAGTTTTAATTGATGCAGTTTGTGGACTGGACTCTGTAGTTCACGTTATGATGTGTTTCTGGTTGCAGGTTGTTCCTTTTTTTGTTGATACTTTGTGCGATTTTGAGTGAGGCAGACTGGTTCTGCGGCCTACAGTAAATGAACACCACAGTGCTAGATTGAACTGAACTGAGCTGAAACTGAATATTCCGGGACTGTTCCATTGACTTTGTGGTTTGATGCTTTAAATTCCAAGTTTTTCTTGCAATTAGCATGATTAGTTTTTTTTTGACATGTTGGGGGTTTGGTATTTTCTTTGAATTGGTTCTATGGTTTTCTTTGTTTAATGGCTGTCTGTGAGGAAGAGGAATCTCAGGGTTGTATAGTACATATATACTTTGATAATAAAAGTACTTTGAATTCTTAAATCTTTGAATCTCAAGTGAAAGCAAATTTTATCCCACATCTCAGATCTTTGGGTAGTGGTTCGTGAATTCTGTAAGAGTGAATTTTCATTACCCAAACAACCGCAATGCAGTTGTTGCCTGTATAGTTTTCTGAATTATTTTATCTCACAAGAGGATAAAATATGGCTGTTGTATATTTCCACAGATAAAGTTGTTAACCCAGAGTGAGCCTCTTTGTTGAACTGCATAGGAATGGCACATCATGGGTAATTTCAGTCAGAGTAATTTTGCAGTTAGACACCAGTCTAATGGTGAATTGGATAAAAGAGATTTTATCTCACACCTTCAATGAAAGGGATTAAGAACCTGAGGGGTTTGGAAGTTATCAGAGCACCATATTGTATGTAGTGATGAAAGGTTTAATCATTGAGAGAAGACATTTAAAGCACATTCTGCTCATAGGTGCTCTTTGTGAAGCTAACGGCAAAACACATGCACACTCTCACACACACAGATACACACATAGTCATAGTCATACTTTATTGATCCCGGCGGAAATTGGTTTTCATTACAGTTGCACCATAAATAATAAATAGTAATAAAACCATAAATAGTTAACTAGTAATATGTAAATTATGCCAGTAAATTATGAAATAAGTCCAGGACTGGCCTATTGGCTCAGGGTGTCTGACCCTCCAAGGGAGAAGTTGTAAAGTTTGATGGCCACAGGCAGAAATGACTTCCTATGGCGCTCTGTGTTGCATCTCAGTGGGATGAGTCTCTAGCTGAATGTACTCCTGTGCCCAACCAGTACATTATGTAGTGGATGGGAGACATTGTCCAAGATGGCATGCATCCTCTTTTCAGACACCACCGTGAGAGAGTCCAGTTCCATCCCCACAACATCACTGGCCTTACGAATGAGTTTGTTGATTCTGTTGGTGTCTGCTACCCTCAGCCTGCTGCCCCAGCACACAACAGCAAACGTGATCGCACTGGCCACCACAGACTCGTAGAACATCCTCAGCATCGTCCGGCAGATGCTAAAGGACCTCAGTCTCCTCAGGAAATAGAGACAAGCACACTCACACTCTCACCTCTCACACACAGATATGCACACACACGCACACACACATACACACACACACACACACACACACACACACACACACACACACACACACACACACACACCCTCACACTCAGATATATACACACATGATCCCCGAAATGAAAGGGTTAATGTATGAAGAGTGTTTGATGGTTTTGGACCTGTACTCACTGGAGTTTAGATGAATGGCATGGGGGAGGAGGGAGGACCTCATTGAAATCTATCAAATATTGAAAAGCCTGGATAGAGTGGATGTGGAGAGAATGTTTCTTTTGTGGGGGAGTCTAGGACCAGAGGGCTCAGCCTCAGAATAGAGGCATGCCCATTTAGAACTGAAATGAGGAGGAATTTCTTTTGCCAGAGGGTGGTGAATGTGTGAAATTACTTGCCATAGAGGGCTGTGGACGTCAAGTTACTATGTGCAGGTATATTTAAAGCAGAGATTGATCGGTTCTTAATTAGTCAGGGCATGAAAAGTTACAGGGAGAAGACAGGAGAATGGGGTTGAGAGGGATAATAAATCAGCCATGATGGAATGGCGGAGCAGACTCGATGGGCTGAATGGCCTAACTTGCTCCTATGTCTGACGGTCTTGTGGTCTTTTTACGCTTGTCAGTATTATGCTGCCTTGTCCATTGACAGCAAACATAACAGACTGTGCTAATGTCTTACCTAGTCTTAACAGCATCAATCCTCTCTGAGTTTAGAACACCCAACTTATGGACACCAAGTCCATTAAAACAAACGTTTGGTGGACCAGCTGGATGGATAGGGATGGATTTACTGGCAGCTGTGAGGCTACAGGAATCTTCTGTTGGGTGGGAACTGGGCCTCCTTTCTCCTCACAGCCCACCCACCTCCCCACCGAACTGCCATGATCCAGGACTGGGGGAGCCAAGCAGATCTGTGCCTGCCGAGAGGGCTCACTTGTTCTCTCACTGCCAGCAAGGGTGGCTGGGCGCCACTCTGCCCGCGCCTGCTCGGTCTCCCATCACCGCAGTGACCCGCTCCCACTCACCATTGTTCACTTCCAACTTGTGAACAGCGCCTAAGACTTTTGCACAGTACTGTAGCAACTTTATGTATTGCACCGTACCTCTGCCGCAAAAAAAGCAAATTTCATGATAAATGTGAGTGATGATAAACCTGATTCTGATAAGGGTCTCTATTGTGGACTGAGAAGGGGGCAGGGAGAGGGGAATCGTGGTTGGGAGAAGGGGAAGTACCAGGGAGACATTCTGTAATGATCAATAAACTAATTGTTTGGAATCAAGTGACCTTGTCTAGTGTCTCAGGGCTAGGGTGTGTCTGCACCTGTTACCACACCCCACCTCGCCCCTGACACTCCTTCTCTGCCACCTGTCCCACCCCACTTCACCCTCACCATTCCCAACATCCTTTGCTCCCACTGGATTCACAAACTTGCTCCCTGCTCCATGTTGACAAATACAATCCTGTGAAAAAGTCTTAGGTGCCCTAGCTGTACCCTAAGAGATTTTGCACAGTACTATAACTCAAGATAAACAGCCCAGAATCAGGGGTGTCCAATTCCACTTCCTTCCTTGAACTAGCTACCGTACCAGCCACAGGACACAGTAGAGAATCTCACCAAGCAGTAGTTCTTGCAGTCTCAGTGGCCACGTTATTAGGTACCCCCTGTTCCACGTGTCTTCCCCATTCTGATGTTTGGTCTGAACAACAACTGAAGCTCTTGACCATGCCTGCGTGCTTTCACGCGTTGAGTTGCAGCCACACGATTGGCTGATTAGGTAGTTGTATTAACGAGCAGGTGTGCAGGTGTACCTAATAAAGTGGCTGTTGAGTATGTGTATTTTGATATTCTTTGACATCCTACCATCAGGCTGGAGGCTCTGATGCATAAAGACAAGAACGGTCAGGATAGGAAACAGCTGTTTCTTCCCCCAGGCCATTAGGCTTCTGAACTCCCGGCCGCATCGCATTCGAAGTGTCACCAGTTAATCTGTTCTATACCTTATGATATTTAGATTATGAGAACACTCAGTCCTCGTTTATTGTCATTTAGAAATGCATACATGCATTAAGAAATGATACAATGTTCCTCCAGAGTGATATCACAGAAAAACAGGACAAACCAAAGACTAACACTGACGAGACCACATAATTATAATATATAGTTACAGCAGTGCAAAACAATATCGTAATTTGATAAAGAACAGACCATGGGCACGGTAAAAAAAGAGTCTCAAGTCCCGATCAACTCCCGAGTCCCCGATAGCGGCGGCAAAAGGGAGAAACTCCCTGCCATAAACCTCCAGGCACCGTCAACTTGCCGATGCCTTGGAAGCAGCCAACCACAGCCGACACTGAGTCCATCCGTCCGAAAACTTCGAGCCCCCG
The DNA here is from genome assembly GCF_030028105.1 of Mobula birostris. NCBI lineage: Eukaryota > Metazoa > Chordata > Chondrichthyes > Myliobatiformes > Myliobatidae > Mobula > Mobula birostris. The sequence goes on from NC_092379.1 coordinate 15,657,519, forward strand.
ACCAGCCTCTCCGATACAGCCTCCCGAGCGCCTTCGACCGCGTCCCGGCCGCTGAAACACGCAAAGCCGAGGATTTCGGGGCCTTCTGCTCCGGAGATTCCGGTTACCACACGGTAGCAGCGGCAGTGAAGCGAGCATTTCAGAAGTTTCTCCAGATGTTCCTCCATACTCTCACATCTGTCTCCATCAAATCAGGATTGTGCACGGTCCCCTACTTGACAGATTACAGATATCATTCACCGGAGAGGCCGCACGCGCTGCGTCGCGCCGCCATCTTCTCTTTCCTTTTAATTGATGCACTTTACTTTGTTTATCTATATGTAATTAATTTGTAGATTTTATCCTTACTTTCTTAAGTTATTGTGTGTTATCTGTGATTTATGTGTACTATTGTGCTTTACACCCTGGTTCAGAGAAACTTTGTCTCATTACAATATACATTACATGGTGATATACATTATATACATGTACGTAGTTAAATGACAATAAACTTGACTTGACTTGAAATTTACTTCGAGCTTTGAACTAATCAACACTTTCAGCTGAGCCAGTCTTTGACTTCAAAGGTTCCAAAGGTTCAAAGGTTCTAAGGTTCATTTATTATCGAAGTACATATGCAATGCACAACTCTGAGATTCGTCTTTTCCAGATAGCCACGAAACATAGAAAGCCATGGAGTCAGTTCAAAGAGAAACAGCAAGCCCACCCCCACCACACAAAAAATGGGACGGCTATGCAACCCATCAATGCCCCCCACAAAACCCCACTCCCCTGCACAAAAGACAACAGGAACACCGACACCCAATTTCTCCTCCCTTCTCATAAAAAAAACTAACAAAAACGCAACAAGGACATCGACACCCAAACCCTGCCCCCTCCACACAAAAAGAGAACGAGAACGAAAGGAGGGAAAACGCAGGATATAAAAGCCATAAAACTGAAGAAGTCCATAGTTCCTGGTCCAAATCCAGAAATGCAGAACCGCGCTAACATCCCCAGACAGCATCGAAAGAGGGAGATACCATTCGAGCGCAAGAGGCCTACACCCGGGCCACAGCGAGCCACCACACAGCGACAGGCTGCTCACAAGCTCCCTCCTACGGCAGCAGAAGGATCCCAGCAGCGATTGAAAGGCAGATGGGCGGCGTCTAAAATTCTGGTGTTGGTTATGGTATCCAGTGCTCCCAGTGTGGCTCCTGCCACTGGTCGCACCAAGCACAGACGGAGCGATCTCTTTGCCAAGCACCTTCGCCCCTCTACTTGACATCAAGGCAATATTTGAATGTGTGCATGTTATCAATCATACTCTAATGCATGGTTTGCCAAATGTTAATATGAATGTAGTACAATAGAAGTGTGTATTTCATCATTTCCCACTGATCCATATTCCCTCTGCTGAAATGATCGCTCATGCAGAAAACCATCTGTCTTAAGATCTTCCATCATGGTGATAAATGTGCCTTAAACTCGTGCTTCTTGCACATTTTCAGTACTGCACTCAGTTAAGGTACCAAGAATTGTGGCCACTTTATTATTGGCACACCTGCTCGGCAAAGCAAGTATCTAATCAGCCAATCATGAGGCAACTCAATACATAAAAGCATGCAGACATGGTCGAGAGGTTCAGCTGTTGTTCAGGCCAAACATCAGAATGGTGAAGAATTATGATCTAAGTGACCTGGACCATGGAATGATTGTTGGTGCTGGACAGGGTGGTTTGAGTATCTCGAAAACCTGCTGATCTCCTGGGATTTTCATGCACAACAGTCTCTAGATTTCCATACACAAAATGCTGGAGGAACTCAACAAGCTGGACAGCATCTATGGAAAAGAGCAAGCAATCAACATTTCACAACAAGACCCTGAAGACATTAACCCTTTACTCTTTTCCATAGATGCTGCCTGGCTCTCTGAGTTCCCCCAGCATTTTCAAATTTGTGCTATTCAAATTTCCAGCGTCTACAGACTTTCTCATATTTGAGTCTTTAGAGTTTACAGGGAATGGTGCAAGAAACTAAAAAAAAGTCCAGTGAGTAACAGTTCTGTGGGTGAAAATGCTTCGTTAATGAGAGAGGTCAGAGGAGGATGTCAGAGTGGTTCAAGCTGACAGGAAGGCAACAGTAGCCCAAGTAACCATGTGTTACAACAGTGGTGTGCAGAAGAGCATCTCTGAATGCACAACACATCAAACCTTGAAGTGGATGGGCTACTTTAACAGAAGATCATGAACATACATTCAGTGGCCACTTTGTTCGGTGCAGGAAGTTCCTAATAAAGTGGTGACTGAGTATACGCGGACAATTTCTTGCATGTAGTGCAAGTGAGAAATTGCCTTCCTCACTGCTACAGAAGAAAGTGATGCAGGTCTACCATATGGTACAACTTTATTTATTTGTTTGTTTGTTTTCTTTTTTTAACAGCACTTAAAATGCCTCAGAAAAAATTATCTTAAAGATTGAAAAAAAATTTTGTGATAACAAAAGAAAAACCTACTAAGCAGAAAAGTGAGGAAAAAAAGAGAACCCATTAGGTGTACAACCCCGGAGCCATGCGTCATACAAAAAGCTTCTAAAAATAAACATCAAACCGCCAGCAAGAAAAGAAAATATACTAAAAAAAATTTACAATTAGATCGTGGAAAAATTATATCAATTAACTCAAATGATAATAACGAGCAAATGATCCCCACCTTTTCTCAAAATCAAATAAAGGTTCAAAGGTTCGACTTCTAATTTTCTCCAAACTAATGCATAGCTTCACTTGAGAGAACCATTGTGACAAAGTGGGAGCTGATGTATCCTTCCACTTCAACAAAATGGCCCGCCTAGCTATCAATGTAACAAATGCAATAACGTGTTGGTCAGACACAGAAATACCATGAATATTTTGAGGAACTATTCCAAAAAGCACAGTTAATTTATTGGGTTGTAAATTAATTTTAGGTGCTTTAGAAATTGTTGAGAAAACCGGCTTCCAGGGTATAACTTTAGCATACATTACTGCCCACGTTGGAGTTGATAGACCAAGATGACTATCGTGGAAGTAGTTTCAAATACAAGATAATTAAAATTCAAGCAGAGCTTGAAATGCTTAATAAACTTCAGATTTCTGGTTTCTAATGGGAGTTAGTTGGTTCAAGTGCATTATTGAATTGCAGGGGGGGAGGGAAGTTAAGATGGCACCAGAGGGCGACTTCTTTGAGTCCATCTGTGAAACAGCTTGAGTTCCTCTCTTTTTAATATCTCTTCTTTCCTTTTCAGGGTGGCTGGGGTTCTGTCGGAGTCTGTGATCTACAGCTGCACTCAACCTGCGGTTCTTCACAGCAGAGGGTTCACACTCCCAGAGCTCGCCCGCTGGCCGTATCTTCAATACCTCCAGGAGCGGACTAGAAGACGTGAGGACATGTCCCTTCAGGGTGTGGCCTCGCGTGGCCCCGTAGGCAACCGATTTCTCGCCGGTGTCACCAAGTGAAGCGTCACAGGAGATCGCATTATCGAGTCAGCGGCTGCAGCGGTCAGGGGCCTCAGCACTCGAGCGACGTGCTCTCGCTCTCTCTCATTGGAGGGGAGCAGAGTTCAAGAAACTCAAAAATAAAAGCAGCACTGCAGACTGTGACATCGAAACAGCGAACTTTTGATCTCCCCTCTCAATGTGGAAGGGGTGGCACTTCTCTCTCCCTTGTTAGTGAGAGAGAAAGCCTGTGGCATGTCCAAGTGCTGGGTTATGGACTGTAGCTTTTGATGGACCTAGATTCATGGTCTCTTTGGGGACCTTGGTGGGTGGGGTGGAGGGGGTTGCTGATGCTTCCTGCTGAAACAAGTGGGAGGAGGGAGAGGAGGAGGGTTGATGCTCTGCTGCTGCTTGTGTATGGGAGGGGATTCGAGGAAGTTTGGGGTTATAACGTTTCTCCATCATTTATTCTTTGGGGTTTTCTTCTGTTTCATAGCTGTCTGTGAAGAGTATGAATTTCAGGTTGTATACTGTATACATTCTCTAATACAAAATGGAACCACTGAATCATTGTCTGAAACATTCGTGGGTACTGTCACGTTTCCTGAATATGAAAATAATAATGTGAATATTGTCAGGATTGAGTGGAGTGTAGATCCAAACAAACATTTTCTTCAGTGCTGATCTTAAGGTAAATAAAAAGTGTTTCCGACTGTAGGTTGGGGTCTACGTGGACGTTGCGTGCCAGCTGTCGATGTGATACGCAAGCCAGAGCAGTACAAAATGGAGAGAAAGCTACTGGTCTTGCAGCAGGTTCCTCCTCTCCAGGCATCTGATGAACCCAAAGGAACCACAGAGACTGATACAGTTTGGCACCAGCGTCACCTTCGCAGGAGTTGTCAGCCAGACTGCCTTAGGGACTCCATCTCTGGGTTATTTTCCTCGGGGGTTCACTCCCCAAGCCTTCCCCATGAGTGGGTAGAGCTGCAAGGCAGCGGAGGTTGGAGATCAGAGTTTTCCTTCTCCTAGATGAGCTGCCAACCACATCCAACGAAAACAATTAGTTTTAACCCATCTTTGCCCCTTCTCCTGTCTGTAGAAATGGCTCTGCTGAGCTTAATAGCTCGGCTACACATGAAAGCCAGGAGCTGGACTTGCTTGTCAGAGGCTACTTGAGGTGCATGCCATTGGCAGTGTTTAATAGACAGTGGGAGTTCATCCCCACTACCCTCACAGGCTAAGACAACCTTAAGGATCCAGGTTCTAACTAAATGCAAAATAAAAAGTTGGTACCATATGGTTTTGTATTATGTAGAGAGGAAAAAAATCTACATTATTAATGATAAACAGAAGTGATTCTGAAGATGGAGTGCAGTCCTGATGAAAGGTTTCAGCCCAAAACATTGGCTCTTCATTCCTCTCTATAGATGACGACCGACCTGCTGAGAGCACTTTCAAGGATTCTTCATCTCCAGTTCTTGATATTTAATTGCTTTATTATTATTATTATTATTATTCTGTTGTATTTGTACAGTTTGTTGTCTTTTGCATGGTTGTTTGTCCATCCTGTAGGGCGAGATGTTTCATTGATTCGATTATGGTTCTTGGATTTACTGAAAATGAATCTCAGGGTTATTATTAGATTATGAGAACACTCAGTCCTCTTTTTATTGTCATTTAGAAATGCATACATGCATTAAGAAATGATACAATGTTTCTCCGGAGTGATATCACAGAAAACAGGACAAACCAAAGACTAACACTGACAGAACCACATAATTATAACATATAGTTACAGCAGTGCAAAGCAATACCATAATTTGATAAAGAACAGACCATAGGCATGGTAAATAAAATCTCAAAGTCCCGAGTCGATCGACTCCTGAGTCCCTGATAGCAGGCGGCAAAAGGGAGAAACTCCCTGCCATAAACCTCCAGGCACCGTCAATTTGCCAATGCCTTGGAAGCAGCCGACCACAGCCGACACTGAGTCCATCAGTCCGAAAACTTCGAGCCTCTGACCAGCCCCTCCGATACAGCCTCCCGAGCGCCTTCGACCTCGCCCCGGCCACTGAAACACACAAAGACGAGGATTTCGGGGCCTTCAGCTCCCGAGATTCCGGTTACCACACAGTAGCAGCGGCAGCGAAGCGGGCATTTCAGAAGTTTTCCAGATGTTCCGCTGTGCTCTCACATCTGTCTCCATCAAATCAGGATTGTGCACGGTCCCCTACTTGACAAATAACAGATATTCATCACCGAAGTGGCCGCGCGCGCTGTCGGCACGCCGCCATCTTCTCCCCCCTCCCAGGATATGAAGCTACTTCTAGTCACTTCTCCTACTCGAGCTGCAAAGTCCCCTCATTTATCTTCTTTGTTCATTTTAAGTTCAAGTTTAACTGTCATTCAACCATATATTAATACCCTTGAATACAGCCAAATGAAACAGCAAAACTCCAGGGCCAAGGTGCAGAACACAGTGCCAACGGTCACACAGCACAAGGCACAGAGAGCACATATAAGGCAGCGAGCGCATACATCAATAAAACAGTCACACAAAGTACGATGAGTGTTAGATCATATTCTGGACTTAGGGTGTATAGTAAAATATTAACTTCAGCCACCCATTTTCAGATCTGAATATGGACTGTAGATTAAATTTAAAATGCAGCTCTGGATGATGTGGTTTTTTTTCTTTGCTATGAAAACAGGAGTTAATTGAAAAAACAGACATTGTCTGGAGTGTGGGTGTGAAGAAGGAGGTGTGAAATTTATATGTAATTCAAAGGAAGCATTATAGATACATTGTAAATATAGATTTGTCCTTTAATCTTTAGCATATAAAATGTCATGCAGTGTTGGGTCAAGCAGGCCTCTTCCTCTGAAAGGATCTCAATATGATGCCTGCTGTGTCTCCTTTTGTCAAATAAAAGCCTTCTTCATATCTACAAGTACTTCCCTCTGTCAAAAAACAGCAGTGATATATATGTACTTTGATAATAAACTTACTTTGAACTTTGGACTTTGAGTCTTGGGTATCACTAGACATAACGAAATCAATTGTAATGACATCAATTAACCAGTTTCAAGTCCAGTACTATCTAATGTTCCAAAACAAACTATGATTCTCAGGAACACGTTCAAAGCGATGTAAGATCAACCCATCTGCATTCACCAAAAATGGCTAACAAACACAGATTTGACCAACTGTTTTCTATTTCATCAACTCCCAGCTTTTCACTTCATACCCCTCCCCATCCACCTGGCTTCACCTATCACCTTCTAGCTTCCCTTCACCCTGCTTTTTTAATCTGTCTTCTTCTCCCTTCTTTTTCTGTCTTGATGAAGGGTCTTGGCCCGAAATGTTGACAGTTTATTCCTCTCCATAGCCTGATCTGTTGAGTCCCTCCAGCATTTTGTGTACGTACGTTATTAATGATTGACTTGTTGATAATGTTTGTACATCTGCCTGGCTGCGGAAAGGGTTTAAAGCATTTCTCTCTTCCATCATGTTCAGGAGCTTTTTTTTTCCAAGCACTGAGGTCAATTCTTTCGATAGGTAGCTGTGCTGGCTTTGATAGAGAGGTAGTTCTGTAATACCTAGATGATATTCCCATGGGGAATTCCCACAGATCAACTTCAAAATGTATCCCCAGCAAAAATGGAGACCTTTGTTTTGATGAATTGTCCCTTCAAAAGTAGAACTCATCCAGAGCAATAATATATTCCCCTTAACCATTCCTCCAGAGTGAGTACTTCCAGTCACTTCTCCTACTCGAGCTGCAAAGTCCCCTCATTTATCTTCTTTGTTCATTTTAAGTTTAAGTTTAACTGTCATTCAACCATATATTAATACCCTTGAATACAGCCAAATGAAACAGCAAAACTCCAGGGCCAAGGTGCAGAACACAGTGCCAACGGTCACACAGCACAAGGCACAGAGAGCACATATAAGGCAGCAAGCGCATACATCAATAAAACACAGTCACATAAAAAATAATAGTCCAAGACCCTTGGTACATGAACGTTGCGGCAGTCTGCAGTTAAACACAACACAGCTTGTCTTCTGCCGAGCGAACACTAGGGGCAGCATCGACCCCAGCTTGGATGCCATGCCACACTGCCCCCGGTGGAGCACACCGATTCTGGCCCCTCTGTCCTGGGCAGCTGTAGACAGGCGACACCCTGGCTTCAGGCCTAGTCCTCCTTACAACTCCATTTCGAGTTGTGTCATAGGAAGAAATGGTAGCAGGAAAGATTCAAAGATGTGGTCGAGGCATCCTAGGGGGAAAAAAAATTCCCCACTGACCATTTACAGCAACTCAGGCTAGAGAAGGAGCTTTCTAGATGGCACTGAAAAGCTCAAGTTTATGCATTGGGAGCTGACATAAACCCCTGTGTAGATACACCATTTCACATCCATCCTCCCTGCCCGCCCCATCACCTACCTCTTGCCCTATCTGTGGAGGAGTCAACGGCCATCGGGAAGGAGATACAGGAGCTTTTGTTCCTGAACCACTACCAGGTTCAGGAACAGTTAGTCGTAGATGCAAAGGACACATTTTCTTGTATGTTTTGATGTCTCGATAGACGTGTGACAGATAAAGCTAATCTCTTAAACTTTAGGTTTGCAACAGTATGAGAAGATAAAATAAGACCATAAGCTTTTAAGAGCAGAATTAGGTCATTTGGCCTGTCAAGTATGCTCCACCATTTCATCATGGCTGATCTATTTTCCTCTCAGCCTCAATTTCCTCCCCTTCTCCTCCCCGTTTATATCAACCTCTGCCTTAAATATACCAAATGACTTGGCCTCCACAGCCACCTGCGGCAATGAATTCTAGCTAAAGAAATTCCTTCTCATCTCCATTCTAAAAAGACGTTTCTCCATTCTAAGTCTGTGCTCTCTGAGACTTACCCACCAGAGGAAACATCCTCTCCAAACCCACTTTATCAAGGTCTTTCACCATTCCATAGGTTTCAATTAGGTCACCCCTCATTCTTCTGAATTCGAGTGAATACAGGCCCAGAGCCATTAAACGCTCTTCAGATGACAAGCCATTCAATCCTGGAATCACATTTGTGGAACTCTTTTGAACCCTCTCCAGTTTCAGCACATCCTTTCTAAGATAAGGGGCCCAAAACTGCTCACAGTACTCCAAGTGAGGCCTCACCAGTGCCTTAGAAATCCTCAGCATTACATACTTTCTACTATACTCTAGTCCTCTTGCAATGAATGAAAATGAAGAGTTTGTATGTTTGACGTGAATGCAGTAGATCGAGGAGGGTGGAGGATGAGTTGAGGGGGAGTGGTGCTCTACAGTTGAGTTTTATGACGCAGTTGGATCAGGACATCATTTGGAGATGACCTCAAAATGAGGTAATTGAGTGACTCCCCTCACTGTGTCTGAGTCTTTGTATCCTTGACTTGCTTTGCACTTCTGTCTTGCTATAAGACCATAAGACATAAGAGCAGAATTAGGCCATCTGGCCCATCGAGCCTGCTCCATCCACCATGCAATCTTTTATTATCCCTCTCAACTCCGTTCTCCTGCCTTTTCCCCAGGAAGAGGAGAAAATGGCAGCACGACGCAGCGCGTGCGGCCTCTCCGCTGATGAATACCTGTAATCTGTCGAGTAGCGGGCCGTGCACAATTCTGATTTGATGGAGGCAGATGTGAGAGCACGGAGGAACATCCGGTGAAACTTCTGAAATGCCTGTTTCGCTGCCACTACTGTGTGTGATCGGAAATCTCCGGAGGGGAAGGCCCCGAATCTTCGGCTTTGCCTGTTGCTTGGCGGCCGGGGCCGGAGTCGAAGCGCTCGGCAGAGATGGTGCTCGGTGTCGGAGGGCTGGTCGGAGGCTCGAAGTTTTCGGACGGACTCAGAGTCGGACTGCAGTTAGATGCTTCCAGGATGCTGCATCGGCAAGTTTGCGGCGCTGGAAGCTCACGGCAGGAAGAGTTTCTTCCTTCTACCATCTGCGTGAAATGTTGGGGCTATCGGGACTTTGAGACTTTTTTTTACCGTGCCCATGGTCTGCTCTTATCAAATTACAGTATTGCTTTACACTGTTGTAACTATATGTTATAGTTATGTGGTTTTTGTCAGTTTTAGTCTTGGTCTGTCTTGTGTTTCTGTGATATCATACCGGAGGAACATTGTATCATTTTTTAATGCATGCATTTCTAAATGACAATAAACGAGGACTGAGTGTCCTCATAATCTAATCTAATTACTTTGACCCCTGACTAACCGAGAACCGATTAACCTCTGCAACATACACTAGATGCTGGGGGGTTCTCGACAGGTCAGGCAGCATCCATGGAAATGAACCAACAATCAACATTTCAGTCCGAAAGCCTTCTCCAGGACCTCCGCTTTAAATATACCCAACGACTTGGCTTCCACAGCCACCTGCGGCAAAGGATTCTCCAGATTCACCACCTCTGGCTAAAGAAATTCCTCCTCATCTCTGTTCTAAAGGGAAGTGCTTTTAATCTGAGCCTGTGCCTCCCTGTCCTTGACACCTACTTTCCATGTCCACTCTTTCAATGTTCTATAGGTTTCAATGAGATCTCCGCTCATTCTTCCATCCAGATCCATCAAACGCCCGTTCATTCCCATGAACCTTCTCCAGGCCCACTCCAAAGTCAGCACATCGTTTCTCAGGTAAGGAGCTCACAATATTCTGTGAGGTGTGAGGACAAGAGTGCTGGGGACAACCCGGTCTTGTCGGCTTGAGCTGGAAGGGCCCGGCGTTCCCCTGGGCAACTTAGACATGGCCTCCTTTCTACGTCCACCAAGGCGTTCTGTGCAGGACTTCCTTCCACCGTCAGCCAGGCTGGGCTCACTTGTGGAGTATCTCCCAGCACCTGCTCTCGCTGCGACCCGCTTTTCTTTTACGAGGCGCAAGCTGCAGCTTCAAGTTACGCAGGTTTCCAACAGGGCTGGGCCCCCTACTGATTCCTCAGCAGTAAATTACGTGAAGAGGGCTGGTTAGACACCACGAGCAGGGAGCAGGGAGCTGGCAGCATTCCTGCATTCCACACGGCAACACAGATTAATCATGCATGCAGCCTCCGCACATCTTCCAGAGTTTCCTGTGGATTCAACTTAACAGGCAGAATGCCTGCCTTGAGCCAATTTCTCCAGCAAGTAGTCTGCATAGAGAACGAGGAATTGCAAGCGGCTCCTTGTAATTTCCTGCAACTAATTCATTAGATTTCATAGCTGTTTTTAACTTCTGCCCCGTGGCTCCGGGAATTAAGTTTCTTCTCCACATTCAGTTTGCTCTGTGTCTGGAACAGAGCATCTTTGAAGGGCATTCCCCACAGATCTCAGATTTCGGCTGTGTCCTACCTACAGATCTCCTGTGTTAGGAGACGAGTGGATGGTGGTGTCTGAAACAGAAGCAGAAAGGTTGAATGAACTCAACCTGTCGAGCAGCATCCATGGAATGAGAAACCGGTTATCCGCCCTCAGAACTGGGGTAGCATAGCTGGACAGCGGCTCTTCACGTCACCGGAGACCTGGGCTCCATCCTGGTCTCGAGGGTTATCTGTCTAGAGGTTTTGCACTCTCCCCATCACCGCGTGGATTGCTTCTTGTACCTCCGACAACCCAAAGTTACACAGGTTAAATAGTCAATTTTCTTATTAAGAGTGTCAAACGTCCTTGTGTTCTGAGGTTGTGCTTCCTATAGTGGGTGAGTCTAAGACCAGAGGGAACAGCCTCAGAGTACAGGGACATCCCTTTAGAACAGAGCTGAGGAGAAGTTCTTTAGCCAGAGGTGGTGGATCTGTGGAATTCATTGCCACAGATGGCTGTAGAGATCAAGTCATTGGATATATTTATTAGATTAGATTAGATTCAACTTTATTGTCATTGTGCCGAGTACAGATACAAAGCCAATGAAATGCAGTTAGCATCTGACCAGAAATGCAAAGAATAGTGTTATTTACAAAATAACTGTGAATAAAAAAAGTGCTACAGCACACAAATACAAATGTACTGAGACAGTACAATACGGATGCAATACTGCTTAGCGCTGTGATGAGAGGTTCAGTAGGGTCACAGCCTCAGGGAAGAAGCTCTTCCTGTGCCTGCTGGTGCAGGAGCGGAGGCTCCTGTAGCGCCTACCGGATGGGAGGAGAGTAAAAAGTCCATGGTTAGGGTGAGATGCATCCCTGATAATGCTTTTCGCCCTGCCCAGGCAGCGTTTATGGTAGATGTTCTCAATGGTGGGCAATTGGGTGTCGATAATCCACTGGGCAGTTTTCACCACACGCTGGAGTGCTTTGCGGTCCGATACGGGACAATTGCCATACCACACTGAGATGCTGTTGGTGAGTATGGTCTCAATGGTACAGCGGTAAAAGTCTGTCGGTATCCTGGGACAGAAGTGAGCTTTCTTGATGCTCCGCAGGAAATAAAGGCGCTTATAAAGCAGAGATTGATAGGTCCTGGATTAATAAGGGTGTCAAAGGTTACAGGAAAAAGACAGGAGAATGGAGTTGAGAGGGACAGTAAATTAGCCATGATCAAATGGCAGAGTGGGCCAAATAGCTTAACCCTGCCCCTGTGTCTTATGGTCTTAAGGTGAACTGCCCCAAGTGTATAGGCGAGGGTAAGATCTAGGGATAGTTAACAGGACTATTTAAAAAATGCATAAAAGATTCAAGATTCAAGATTCAAAGATTCAAAAGGTTCAAAAAACTGTAGATGTGAGTGCTACTGGACGATAATGGTTAAGGCAGCTCACCCTGCTCTTCTTGGGTTGCTGCCCTTTGGAAGCAAGAGGATTGAGTAATTGAATTTTAGTGGGTCAACGCCATAGGACTCTACAACTCTAGCTCTGGCAGAGTTTGCAGGCCATTACTTCCTACAAAGCGAAAGCTAACATCGTGAACAGCAGTGATGTTTCGCTCCCAGACGAGCTCGACGCCTTCCATGCTCGCTTTGAGAGGGAGAATAAAACTACAGCTATCAGGATCCCTGCAAAATCTGGCGACCCTGTGATCTCTGTCTCGGAGCTGAGATCAGAGTACCTTTCAAGAGGGCGAACCCGTCGAAGGAGATAGGCTCTGATGGTGTGCCAGGTAGGGCTCTGAAAACCTGCGCAAACCAACTGGCGTGTGTGTTCAAAGACATTTTTGATCTCTCAGTGCTACAGTCAGAAGTTCCCTCTTGCTTCCAAAGGGCAGCAACCCAAGAAGAACAGGGTGAGCTGCCTTAACCACTATCGTCCAGTAGCATTCACATCTAAAGGAATGAAATACTTTGAGAGGTTGGTTATAACTCAGCTCCTGCCTCAGCAATTTGCTTAGTGGACCCACTGTAATTGACTTTTGCCACAATAGGTCCACAGTGGTGGCAACCTCATTCAGTCTGGGATCATCTGGAGCAGACTAGTGCTAAGGCCAGGCTGTTGTTTATGGACTGCAGCTCAGCGTTTAACACAATCATACCCTCGGTACTAATCGACAAGCTCCAAACCACGGGCCTTTGTACCTCCCTCTGCAACTAGATCCTTGACTTCCTTACTGGGAGTCCCAGTCCTTATGGATCAGAAACAATATCTCCTTCTTGCTGACAATCAACACTGGCACAATTCTAGGATATACATGCTTTGCCCACTGCTCTACTCTCTCTACACCCATGACTGTGTGGCTAGGCACAGCTCAATTGCCATCCATAAATTTGCTGATGACTCAACTATTGTTGGCAGAATTTCAGAAGGTGATGAGGAGGCAAACAGGAGCAAGGTGGATCAGCTGGTTGAGTGGTGTCGCAATGACATGCTCGAGCATCAGTAAGAGCAGGGAATTGATTGTGGATTTCAAGGAGGGGAAGTCAAGTCCTCATCGAGGGATCAGAAGTGGAAAGAGCAAGCAGTTTCAAGTTCCTGAGTGTCAACGTCTCTGAGGATCTAACCTGGACCCAGTGTATCGATGCAGTTACAAAGAAGGCGCAACAGCGGCTATGTTTCATTAGGAGTTTCAGGAGATTTGGCATGCAACCAAACGCATTCACAAATTTCTACAGATGTACGTGGACATGGAGGGCATTCCAACTGGGTGCATCACCATCTGGTATGGAGGGGGCAGTGGCGCTGCACAGGATCAAAGTAAACTTAGTCATCTCCATCATGGGCACTAGCCTCGCCAGCTTCTTCCCCTCTGCTATTCGATTTCTGAGTGGGCATTGAACCCATGAACTGCCTCACTACTTTTTTTTCTCTCTTTTTGCACTACTTTTTTAACTTTTTAAATATATATATATACGACTGTAAATTACAGTTTTCATTATTATTTATTGCAATGTTCTGCTCTCGCATAACATCAAATTTCATGGCATATGCCAGTGATGTTAAACCTGATTCCAATTCTGTTTAATCAAGAGCACAGAGCAAACGGCTCAAAGATTTTCTTCAACTCCCCTGAAAGAATGTAACATCTTCATTGATTTGTGGGAGTACCCGACCTGTCAGGGTCACTAGCAAACTCAAGCGCAGGAATCCCAGATTCAAACAAAACACGGGATTTATTGCGGAGATTAACCCGCAAAGCTAACAAGAACTCAGGCAAGCTAGACAGAATCTTGAAGAACTGAAGTCGCTCATGAAGATCTTGGTTTGAGTTTCATCAGGCAATGATTCACAACAACCGATCAAAGAGGAGTTGGCATGCATCCCCCCCCCCCACCCTCGAAATCCACCCTGGAGCACATAGGAATTCAAGACCAATCAGACAACATAGGTATCCAGACGAAGCAGTAGCCCCCAAAGACAATAACTACAGTACAAGACATTGAAAACACTGTGCTAATTAAATTACCCCAAATTGAATAAAAGTGATAAATACAAAGAGTTTAACAATCCCCATGATCACAAATGAGACAGCTGCAACACAAAGTGAAAATCCAGAGCTGGTCCAAAGACAAACGATTAGACATAAAAGGTAAACAATCCCAGGAACACTGCAAACCCACAAGGGGATACCAAGAAAGTACAGTCCACACACTAGCAGAACAGGGAGGAACCATCGCACAGCCCCATGTCTCCCGATGACCTTTTGGTCTCGGTATCTGAAGATGACCTGCAGGCTGCCTTCAAGAGAGTGAATCCAAGGAAAGCACCCAGTCCAGATGGAGTACCTGGCCGAGTACAGGAGACCTGTGCTGGCCAACTTAGTGGTGTGTTCACGGATATCTTCAACCTTCTCGCTCCAGCTGTCTGTGGGACCCACCTGCTTCAAGCATGCTTCAATTATACCGGTGCCCAAGAAGAGTGCGGTAACCTGCCTCGATGACTATCGCCCAGTAGCACTCACATCCACAGTGATTACGTGTTGTGAGGGGCTGGTGTTGAAGCGTATCAGCTCCTGTTTGAATGGTGATTTTGATCTGCTCCAATATGCCCTACTGAAGCAACGGGTCCACAGCAGATGCCATCTCATTGGCTCTTCACACAACTCTGGAACATCTGGACAGCAAAGATGCATACATCAGGATGTTCTTTATCAATTACAGTTCAGCATTTAATACCATCATCCCCTCAAAACTAATCAGCAAACTCCAAGACCCGGGCTTCAGTACCTCCTTGTGCAATTGGATCCCGGATTTCCTCACTTGCAGACCCCAGTCAGTTTGGGTTGGCAAAAACATCTCCTCCACGATCTCCATCAGCACAGGAGCACCCCATGGATGTATACTTGGCCCCCTGCTCTACTCGATTTACACCTGTGACCGTGTGGCTAAGTACAGCTCCAACACCATATACAAGTTTGCTGATGACACCACTGTTGTGGGCTGTATCAAAGGTGGTGATGAATCAGCATACAGGAGGGAGATTGAAAATTTGGCTGAGTGGTGTCATAACAACAGTCTCTCCTTCTTTGACCGCAGCATCTGCAGATTATTTTGTGTTTACTTTTCTCCGCACTAATCCCAACCTCACCATCAAACCTGCTGACAAAGGTGGTGCTGTAGTAGTCTGGCGGACGGACCTCTACCTCACTGAGGCCAAGCAGCAGCTCTCCGACACCTCCTCTTACTTACCCCGGAACAGGACCCCACCAAAAAACATCAAACCATTGTCTCCCGTACCATCACCGCCCTTATCAACTCCAGAGACCTTCCATCCTCTGCCACTAAACTCATAATTCCCACACCCCGTACCGCTCGGTTTTACCTCCTCCCCAAGATCCACAAGCCTGACTGTCCCGGTAGACCCATAGTTTCTGCCTGCTCCTGTCCCACCGAACTTGTATCTGCCTACCTGGACTCCATTTTGTCACCCATAGTTCAGTCTCTCCCCACCTACATCCGGGATACATCCCATGCCCTCCACCTCTTCAGTAACTTCCAGTTCCCCGGTCCCAACTGCTTCATTTTCACTATGGATGTCCAATCCTTATACCCCTCCATTCCCCATGAAGAAGGCCCCAAAGCCCTCCGCTACTTTCTAAATAATAGACCTCACCAGTTCCCCACCATCACTACCCTCCTCCGGTTGGCAGAACTGGTTCTCACACTCAATAACTTCTCTTTTGGTTCTTCCCACTTTCTTCAGACCAAGGGTGTAGCTATGGGAACTCACATGGGCCCTAGCTATGCCTGCCTCTTTGTTGGTTATGTGGAACAGTCTGTGCTCCAAACCTATTCTGGTAGTGCTCCCCAATTTCTCCTTCGGTACATTGACGACTACATTGGTGTTGCTTTCTGCACCCATGCTGAGCTGGTCAATTTCATCGACTTTACTTCTAACTTCCACCCAGCCCTCAAATTCACTTGGTCTATCTCGGACACTTCTATCCCCTTTCTCGATCTCTCGATCTCCATCTCTGGAGACAGACTGTCCACTGACATCTTCTACAAGCCCACTGACTCTCATAACTACCTCAACTATACCTCTTCCCACCCCAACACGTGCAAAGATGCCATTCCCTATTCCCAGTTCCTCCATCTCCACCACATCTGCTCCAAGGATGAGGTTTTCCGTTCCAGGACATCTCAAATGTCCTCTTTCTTTAAGGATCGTGGTTTCCCTCCTGCTGTCATCAATGATGCCCTCACCTGCATCTCCTCCATTTCCCGCACTTTGGCTCTCACCCCATCCTCCCGCCACCACAACAGGGACAGAGTTCCCCTTGTCCTCACCTACCACCCCACTAGCCTCCGGATCCAACACATTATCCTCCGCAACTTCCGCCACCTTCAACAGGACCCCACCACTAAGCACATCTTTCCCTCTCCACCCCACTCCGCCTTCCGCAGGGATCGGTCCCTCCGCGACTCCCTGGTCCACATGTCCCTCCCAACGGATCTCCCACCTGGCACTTATCCCTGTAAGTGCAAGTGCTACACCTGTCCCTACACCTCCTCTCTTGCCACCATTCAGGGCTCCAAACAGTACTTCCAAGTGAGGCAAAACTTCACTTGTGAGTCTGTTGGGGTCATCTATTGCATCCAGTGCTCCCGGTGCAGCCTCCTCTACATCGGTGAAACCCGACGCAGACTGGGGGACCGCTTCGTCGAGCACCTCCGCTCCGTCCGCCACAACAGACAGGATCTCCCGGTGGCCGCCCACTTCAACTCTGCTTCCCACTCCCATTCAGATATGTCCATACATGGCCTCCTCTACTGCCATGATGAGGCTAAACTCAGGTTGGAGGAGCAACATCTCATATACCGTCTAGGTAGTCTCCAGCCCCTTGGTATGAACATAGAATTCTCCAACTTCCGGTAATTCCCTTCCCCTCCCTTCCTCTATCCCTATGTCACTCTGCCCCTTCCCCCAGCTGCCTATCACCTCCCTCATGGTTCCGCCTCCTTCTACTACCCATTGTGTTTTCCCCTATTCCTTCTTCACCTTTCCTGCCTATCCCCTCCCTGCCTCCCCTCCCCCACCCCTTTATCTTTCCCCTTACTGGTTTTTCACCTGGAACCTACCAGCCTTCTCCTTCGCACCCTCCCCCCACCTTCTTTATAGGGCCTCTGCCCCTTCCCTCTACAGTCCTGATGAAGGGCTCCAGCCTGAAACGTTGACTGATCGTTTCCACGGATGCTGCCCGACCTGCTGAGTTCCTCCAGCGTGTTGTGAGTGTTGCTTTGACCCCAGCATCTGCAGAGTATTTTGTGTTTACAGTCTCTCCCTCAATGTCAATAAGACCAAGGAACTGATGGCAGGCTGCAGGAGAGGGAAACCAGAGGACCATGAGCCAGTACTCAGAGGATCAGAGGTGGAGAGGGGCAGTAACTTTAAATTCCTGGGTGCCACTGTCTCAGAGGACCTGTCCTGGACCCGTCATATAAATGTAATTACAAAGAAAGCACGACAGCACCTCTACTTCCTCATGAGCCTGCGGAAATTTGGCATGTCATCAGAAACCTTGGCAAACTTCTGTAGATGTGTAGTGGAAAGTGTGCTGACTGGCAACACTATGTCCTGGTACGGGAACACCAGCACCTTTGAGCAGAAAATCCTGCAAAAGGTAGTGGATTCGGCCCAGTACATCACAGGTAAAGCCCTCCCAACCACTGAGCACATCTACATGAAACACTGCCAAGGAAGAGCAGCATCCATCATCAAAGATCTTCACCACTCTGGCCGTGCTCTTCTCTCGCTTCTGCCATCAGGTAGAAGGTACAGATGCCTCAGGACTCGCACCATCAGGTTCAAGAACAGTTACTACCCCTCAACCATCAGGCTCTTGAAATAATGGTGTTAACTACATTCATCTATTGAGATGCTCCCACAAGCAATGATCTCACTTCAAGGACTTTCTTTTGTTATTTCATGTTCTCATTATTCCCCCCACCCCTTCACTATTCCCCATTCCCTTTTCCCTCTCTCACTTTATCTCCTTGCTTGGCCATTGCCTCCCTCTGGTTCTCCTCCCCCCTTTTCTTTCTTCCATCTTCTCCTGTTAGATTCCCCCTTCTCCAGCCTTGTATCCCTTTCACCAATCAATTTCCCAGCTCTTTACTTCATCCCTCCCCCTCCTGGTTTCATCTGTCACTTCTCTCCTCTCCCCCACCTTTTAAATCTACTCTTCATCTTCTTTTCCCGCTGAAGGGTCTCGGCCTAAAACATTGACAGTACTTTTTTCCATAGATACTGCCTGGCCTGCTGAGTTCCTCCAGCATTTTGTGTGTGTTGCTTGGATTTGCAGCATCTGCAGATTTTCCCTTGTTTATTTATTGCTGTTTATCTATATTTGCATTGGCACAGCTTAGACCATAAGACCATAAGACAAAGGAGCAGAAGTCGGCCATTCGGCCCATCGAGTCTGCTCCGCCATTTTATCATGAGTTCATCCATTCTCCCATTTAGTCCCACTCCCCCACCTTCTCACCATAACCTTTGATGCCCTGGCTACTCAGATACCTATCAATCCCTGCCTTAAATACACCCAATGACTTGGCCTTCACTGCTGCCCGTGGTAACAAATTCCATAGATTCACCACCCTCTGACTAAAAAAATTTCTTTGCATTTCTGTTCTGAATGAGCGCCCTTCAATCCTTAAGTCATGCCCTCTCGTACTAGACTCCCCCATCATGGGAAACAACTTTGCCACATCCACTCCGCACATCACTGCAACTTGTTGTTTATTGATCCTGTTTACAGTTACTGTTCTATAGATTTGCTAAGGATGCCCGCAGGAAAAAGAATCTCAGGTTTGTATGTGGTGACGTGTATGTATTCTGATAATAAATTTTACTTTGAACTTTAAGCTGAAAAAAATCTTTTCTTTCTTTTTTTTTTAAAAATGAGCCCTGGTTGTGACTTGACCCATAATTGACCAAGATGAGGAAGGACCATGAGGAAGGTCGCAAAACTCTTCAGTCTCTTCAACGGGAGGGTGAGAAGCCCAGTGAAAATGGCAGATGGAGAGCAAGAACCTCTTATACCTATTGTTTCTACCAAATTGTTCCTTTTGGTTCCAAAAGCAACTGTGAGATGCTGCCATTTGCCCCTGTCATTTGGCTCCAGACAGATATCCTCGACCTAGCCATAGAAACCTTAGAAACCATAGAAAAACTACAGCACAGAAACAGGCCTTTTGGCCCTTCACATTGTGAGCCATCTTTTCAGATTTGGAGGCTGAGTGTATGTGACCTTACCCTCAATTAATCAGCCAGCTGCGTGGGGCTGGGCTGGGTGCTGGATGCTTCATGCAAATCATGTCTACAGATGAATCATTTTGACCCTCAGGACTATGTCTGGTTTGAGGTGCTGAGGAATGTACTCCTCATGCTGCGCTCAACAATAGGGCTTTTGTAACGAACATTACGATAACACTGCTTTGAGTTTAACACGACAAAATATTTTTATTGGAAATGATTCAGAGACATGTTTTGGATTTTGGAGATGAAGTTAATCTATCTCATTATTTATTTTGGGACATCCATGGAAGATTGGCCTTGATTCTGAATTGAATTGAATAGTTTTTTTTTACTTACATCCTTAATATACATGAGGAGTAAACATCTTTGTGTTATGTCTCTGGCTCAATGTGCAATTTATAGTAATTTATAATAAATAGTATGTACAACAGGATAGTCAATAGAACATAGAGATACAGTTGCGTCAGCATGAATTAATCAGTCTGATGGCCTGGTGGAAGAAGCTGTCCCGGAGCCTGTTGGTCCTGGCTTTTATGCTGTGGTACCGTTTCCCGGATGGTAGCAGCTGGAACAGTTTGTGGTTGGGGTGACTCGGGTCCCCAGTGATCCTTCGGGCCCTTTTTACACACCTGTCTCTGTAAATGTCCTGAATCCTGGGAAGTTCACAACTACAGATGGGCTGGGCTGTCCGCACCACTCTCTGCAGAGTCCTGCGATTAAGGGAAGTACAATTCCCATACCAGGCAGTGATGCAGCCAGTCAGGATGCTCTCAATTGGGCCCCTACAGTATAGAAAGTTATTAGGATTTGGGGCCCATACCAAACTTCTTCAACTGTCTGAGGTGAAAGAGGCGCTGTTGTGCCTTTCTCACCACACATTTACACTTACAAGTAACGTTTACTTTCTTTCCAGTGGCAGAAGACAGGGTAATGTTCACAGCTCAAGACAGGAGGGCCATCAGAAGAACAAGCCAGGAAATGAACGATAGGGAGGGTTTGAGAGAAGTAGTGAGCTTAGACACTACAGGTGCTGAGTGCAACACACATCAAAGTTGCTGGTGAACGCAGCAGGCCAGGCAGCATCTCTAGGAAGAGGTGCAGTCGACGTTTCAGGCCGAGACCCTTCGTCAGGACTAACAGGTGCTGAGTGCAATCAGGATTTCAAGGATGAGCTTGGGAAAAGGCGTGTGGTCGGTCGTGAAGACTGGAAGTACTGTGGGGAAAGGGCGAGTGTTCAGGGCAGGACAACACAAACAGGAACACAAGAGCAAGAATGTGTCATCCAGCTGGTCCACTCTGTCACTTGTCAGGATCATGGATGGCTCGCTAACCCAGGCAACCCGTTCATATTCTATATACCTTCACAGTATGGTCCGAGTCAATTTTGTATAAATACTCTATCTGACATTAATAGATGGGTGATTAATCCTTAATTAATGTTTCAGAGTTCTAAAATCCATTTCAATAGATACGGGTCAAATTTGACCCAGAACAGGTTCAATGTACATTAATCCTTAATTAATGTTTCAGAGATCTAAAATCCATTTCAGTAGATACCGGTCAAATTTGACCCGGAACAGCCTCAATGTACAAAAATTTGTTGCACCTCTACAAAAGTATAAAATTTTTAAATATTTTCATTTTAGCTGCTCCACCTGACTCTGCTTTGGACACTTTTAACTTGCACTGGACCCTCATAACTGATTTTAACTGACATGTGGCTGTTGTGTTTTACTATTTATTGTTATGTTTATTATTTAGTGTTGCGTTTGTTATGTTATGATTGCACTGCCCCTGGGAAACGCTGTCTCATTCTGCCCTGCAGAGCTGATGTATGGTTAGAATGACAATAAAGTTTTTTGAATCTTGAATCTTTTGCACAGTTTGGGTCACTTTAGGAAAAGACATCAAATTTCAGCTTTAAAAAATGGCACTTAGGGTGTTTTTACTGCTGTCAAATGTCAAAACAGGTCAAATTTGACCCGAACAGTATGTAAGGGCTAACCCAACGTCGTCTGCCAGCACTGTTCCCATATCTCTCAATGTCCTGCAATCTCTCACCTGGCTTTGAATGACCCCAATGACTGAGTTTATAGGGTTATTCTATTTGGAGTGAACGAAGATAAGATGTGACTTGATTGAGCTGTACAAGATGATAAGAAGCCTCCAAGAGGACCACGACCTTACTGTGGTTTGGAGGCTTGCATGCCTCAATGACCTGAAGAACTGTGCTGGCTGGAGTCAAGACTTTACGCTTTGACTCTTGGTAGGGTCACTCATGCTGAACAAGTCAAAGGGTAGAGGCTAGGCTAAAAGAGGTCCACCAGTCCTCCAGTTTCAGAGGTTAAGATCAGGGCTAACAATGCTGACTGATAAACCCAAAACTCTTACGGAAACAGCAATGGAGAATTTCCTGAGTCTCTCCCGAGACCTGCATGGCTGCCAAGACCAGACAGAGATGGAGGCCTTTATTGCTGCCCTAAAAGCCAGCAGCATAACAGGCAGTAAGTAAGTGAGGAGAAACGTGGATGGGTGGGGAAAGGGGTTGAAGTGAGAAGCTGGAAGGCGATAGGCGGAAGAGGTAAAGGGCTAAGAAGATGGAATCTGATAAGAAGGGAAGTAAACTATGGAAGAAAGGGAAGGAGGAAGGGCATCAGAGGGAGATGAGGAGAAGAGAAGGTGTAAAAGGAGAGCCAAAAGGCAAAACAGAGAACAGGGATAGGACGAATCACTGGAAGTTAGAGAAATTGATGTTCATGTCATCGGGTTGGAGGCTATCCAGCCAGAATTTGAGATGTTGCTCCTCCAACTTGAGAGGGGTTTCATTGCAGCAGTGGAGGAGGGCATGGACAAACATGTTGGAATGGGAATAGGAAGTGGAATTGAAATGAGAGGCCACAGGGAAATCCTGCCTTTTGAAAAGCCTTGAAATAGACGATTGGAAGAACACAATTGAAAAGAACCAATAGCCCACAGCCCCTGAATGAACGTACTTCAGCAATGTGGAGAATACTCTCAGGGTGCAGGACAACACTGAAAAGTTGGTAAAATGGACAGAGAAAAAGCACGTGGAATATAATCCAGGTAAAGGTGAAGTGGTGACCGTAGGAAGAGTCATAAGGATAGGACATATACAATAAATGTTCGGAATCCGGGAATATTGAGGAACATAGGGACTTTCTGTAGAAGTATCCCTGAAGATGGCAACAGAACAAGATAAGGTTGTTAATAAAATTCAAGGCCTACTTTTCTCCATTAGTCCAAGCAATGAATACAACAGAACCAGGTTTAATATCACTAGCATATGTTGTGAAATTATTATTTTGCGGCAGCTGTACAAATAAAAACTATAAATTATAATAAGAAATATATATAAAAGCTAAATTAAGTAAGTAGTGCCAAAAGAGGGGAAAAATTGTGAAATGGAATTCATGGATTCACTGTCCATTCAGAAATCTTGACGGCAGAGGGAAAGAAGCTGTTCCTAAAATGTTGAGTGTGTGTCTTCAAGTTCCTGGCCCTCCTCCTTGATGTTCTGGGTGATGAGGGTCCTTAATGATGGATGCCATCTTTCTGAGGTATCGTCTTTTGAAGGCGTCCTGGGTGCTGGGGAGGCTAGTGCCCATGATGGAGTTGGCTGAGTTTACAACTTTCTGCAGCTCTTTACAACCCCTCCCTCAAACCAGATGGTGATGCAGCCAGTTCGAATGCTCTCTATGGTACCTCTGAAGAAATTAGTGAGTGCCCTTGGTGACACACCAAAACTCATCAAGCTCTTAATGAAATATGGACTGCTGTCATGCCTTCTTTCTAATTGCATCAATATGTGGACCCAGGATAGATCTTCAGAAATTTAGACACCCTGGAACTAGAAACTTCTCACCCTTTCCACTTCTGATCCCTCGATGAGGACTGCTGTTGTTCCCGTGACTTCCCCTTCTTGAAATCCACTATCAATTCTTTGTCTTACTGATGTTCAAGGCTGTTGTTGTGACACCATTCACCCAGGTGATCTATCTCACTTCCTCATCACAATCTGAAATTCTGCCAACAGTAGCTGTGTCGTCAGCAAATTTATAAATGGTTGAGCTGTGCCTAGCCGCACAATCGAGAGTGTAGAGAGAGTAGAGCAGTGGGCTAAGCATGTATTCTTGAATTGTGCCAGTGTTGGTTGTCCGGCAAGGGGGAGATAGTATTTCCGATCCATAAAGACAGTGGTCTCCTAGTGAGGAAGTGTGTTGGCACGTGGCCAAGTGGTTAAGGCGTTCGTCTAGTGATCTGAAGGTCGTGAGTTCAAGCCTCAGCTGAGGCAACGTTTTGTGTCCTTGAGCAAGGCACTTAACCACACATTGCTCCTGCATGTTTATAGCCCAGAGGCAGTGGTTGGTGTTGTATGGACAAGACAAGACAAGGATCCAGTTGCAGAGACCCAGGTTTTGGAGCTTGTTGATTAATACTGAGGGTATGATTGTGTTGAAGGCTGAGCTGTAGTAAATAAACTGCAGCCTGAAATAGGCATTGCGATTATCCAGGTGATCCAAGGCTGAGTGCAGAGCAGTGAGATTGTATCCGCTGGAGAGCTGTCACAGTGATAGGCAAATTGCAACAAGTCCAGGTCCTTGCTTAGGCAGGAGGTGACTTTAGCCATGAACCAACCTCTCAAAGCACTTCATCACAGTTGATGTGAGTGACCCTAAGCGATAGTTCTTTCCCTGCTCTTCACACTGCTTGAATTTTCTCAGCACACTTGTGTAATCCTTGTGCTACAATGGTGTGACCACAGTAAGTGAAGCTTGGTTTGAAGAATTCAAACTTGTTGCATCATGTTCTGAGCCCAAAATCTTCTAATCTTTTTAACACTGTCCTTACCAGTAACAATGATGTCATCCAGGTAACCCCGAGTGCAGCTGGTCTATAGTTCTTTGCCAGAGTACAGGTGCAGATGCTGCTCCAAAAGTAAGCCTATTATAACAATAAAGCCCTTTGTAAGCGCTAATGGTGAGAACAACTTTTGACTCTTCTTCCATTTCTATCAGTAGGTAGGCCTCAGCTAAGTCCACTTTGCTGAAGTATTTCCCTCCAGAGAGTTTTGTAAAGATGTCCTCTATCCTGGGCAGGGGTATTGATCTACTTTCAGTACTGGGTTGATGGTAACCTTAAAAACACCACAGATCCTGACAGACCCATTCTTCTTAGCTACTGGGACCACCGATATTGTCTATGGGCTCCATTGAACCTTGGAAAGATTTCCTTCAGCTTCCATGCGATCTAGCTCACTGGTTACTTTACCACGGATGGTAAAAGGAACCAGACGGGCTTTGTAAAACTTGGGTACGACATTTTCATTTGACACTATTTTATGCTTGATAACGTATGTTTGAGTTTTCCACTCTCATCCTTGAACATTGCCGTGGTAACATCCAGTAACTTTCTTAATTCACATTCGGTTGACTATTGCAGGGGATGTGGCATGGAAATAGCGGATTGATCTTTAATCAGGTTGTAGTTGTCTCAGCCAATCACAACCCCACAATGTTGGTCCTCCTGTTTTTACCACATACAAGCCCAATGTGGCCACAGGAGTTTTTTTTTTCTCCCCTAGTTGGATGTCTGCAGGCTTCAGTTCAGTGTCTTTGAAATGCTGCTCAGACTCATTTCATGGGATGACTGAAACAGATGAGCAAATGTACAATTCCATCTTAATTAATTTGCTACTACCTCCTGGTGTAAGCCATATTGCTTGTGACATGTTAGATTCACATTGTAGATCTCCAGTCCCGTGTCACTCTTATCATGACCAGATTTTTCATCAACGGCATGCAGATTAGTGCACTTTTTGAAACTGCAACTTGACTTTTTAGCTTTTTCCCTTCTCTGTGTAGACCATTTATTTTGGTCCAACTAAAGTGCACTTTGTTACATTTTCTGCAAGCTTTGCCTTTAAATTTGTATTGGTCTGGTGTATGTGAGTTCCCTACCACAACGGTAACACAATTTGTTTGGCCTGGCCAGTTTCTGTTTAAACATTACAATTTTGTTCACATTCACTTTCATTCCTAACTGTAACTCATTTGCATCTCTGTCTGATGTTTCCATTGATACAGCAATTTCAACTGTTCTTTTTAACCTGAGTTGTGCTCAGGCAGGAACTGTTTTTGAATGTTTTCTTGTAAAATTCCACAAACTAACTGATCTCTCAGTGCATTATTAAGCCCATCACTGAACTGACAATTCCTAGACAATCTCTTCAATTTAGCCATGCACGCTGAAATGGACTCCCCTTCCTTTTGATTCTGCTTGTGAAATCTACAGCATTCTGCAATCAACAATGGTTATGGTTCTAAATATTCCTGCATTAGTTTCAGGATATCAACAAAACATATTCCATTTGGTTTGGTTAGAGCAGTCAAACTTCTAAGCAAACTGTATGCTTTTCCATCTATTGCACTCAGCAAAACTTTTAATTGACTATTCCATTTGCTTCAAAATACTGCTCAATTTGTTTGGTATATAATATCCAGTTATCTCTTCTGCAATCGAATGCATCTATCTTTCTGATGTAGCCAGTTATTTCTATTTTTTTAAATTTATGATTATTATCACCCGATACTCACTGTTTATGAACCTGTGTATTTCACCCATTTTCTGACTTTTTTTAACTCAATCATCTCTATCCCTTTGCAAAAAAATGCATGCACTATTTTTTTAACTCGAACATCTCAGGCAGGAGATTGGGGCTGCAAGGAAAATTGGATCAGCCGTAATGAAATAGTGTAACAGACTCGATGAGCCAAATGGCCTAACTTTGCTCCTATATCTTATGGTCTTATGGTCTTTTCTCGCTGCACTTCAACAGGTAGGTAGTGATCTTGGGTTCACTTTAAAACATTTTTGTCACTACTGTTACGTTTTGTAACTCCCAAACATAAAACTAATTGAAAGGAAACCACAGGGCCGAGAATACCACGCGGACTCTAGTTTCATTTTTACTTTAGTGAGGCAAGCTCTTGTGATGTGGTGGCATGATAACATATGCCATTCACATACTTTTACATATAACCTGTAATAAATTAAGTAAACAACAAAGAATGCTTAAGCAAACAATAAATTAACAATTAGTGCAATTCAGACCTAACCAGGTGACCTATCTCGCTCCAGTAAACTGACTCATTGTCACCAGCTAGTCACGGTATAGTGTCATCAGCACGTCACGGTATAGTGTCATCAGCACTGGAGCTGTGCTTAGCCAACAGTTATGTGTGTATACAGAAAAGAGCAGGGGCCTAAGCATGTAGCTTTGAGGTACACCTGTGTTGTTGGTCAGCGAAGAAGAAATGTTGTTACCAATTCTCGTAAAATGCTGGAGGAACTCATCAGGCCTCTGGAAAAGAGTGAACAGTCGACATTTCGGGCCCAGACGCTTCATCATGAGTCCTGAACTGTTGTCTCTTTACTTGCCTCATAAGCTTTCCTTTGGACCACACTGGTGAGGCTGAGAGGTGGATCTTGACGACCGGGCACCTCAGGATCTCCATACCTTCTGCCCAGGCTTGTGATGAAGATGATCTTCACCCATTGTCCTTTGAGAAAGCCAGATGTCAACCAACCAACCAACTTTGATTTCCGGCATCTTCAGATTTGTTACCAATTCTCACTGATTGATGAGAGGATAACGATAAGACCATAAGACATGGGGCCATTTGGCCCATCGAGTCTGATCTGTCATTTCATCCTGGCTGATCCTGTATCCCTTCATGCCCTAACTAATCAAGAATCTATTAACCTCTGCCTTAAATATACCTAATGACTTGGCCTTCACAGCCAACTGTGACAATAAATTCCACAGGTTCACCACTCTTCTGGTTAAAGAAACCTGCAGAACATTTTTGTTCAGAGAGTCAAGGCCAACAAAAGCAGCACAGGGAATGCCATTATCTGGAAATTATCCTCCAAGCCACTCACTATCCTGACTTGGAATTATATCACCGTTCCTTCAGCATCGCTGGGTCAAAGACCTGAAGCTCTCACCCTAGCAGCAACATGGAAAAACCGAGACCTCAAGGCAGGTTCAAGGAGGGAGCTCACCACCAGCTTGGGAGGAGCTGGCCCACCCTGTGAAACCCGCATCCCTTGAACTGATATTGTATCTGTGAAGTAGGAGGCCGTGCACAATCCTGATTTGATGGAGACAGCCGTGAGAAGCACGGAGGAACATCTGGAGTAACCTCTGAAATGCCCGCTTCGCTGCCGCTGCTACTGTGCAATCGAGAATCTCTGGAGGGGAAGGCCCCAAATCCTCGGCTTTGCCTATCGCCTGTTGCCGGGGCCGGGGTCGAAGCGCTCGGCAGAGATGGTGCTCGGTGCTCAGTGTCGGAGAGCTGGTTGGAGGCTCGGAGTTTTCGGACGGACTTGGAGTCAGACTGTGGTCGGATGCTTCCGGGATGCTGCATTGGCAAGTTTGCGGCGCTGGAGGTTCACCGTCTGCGTGAGGTGATGGGACTTTCGAGAGACTTTGAGACTTTTACCGTGCCATGGTCTGCTCTTATCAAATTACAGTATTGCTTTCCACTGTTGTAACTATTTGTTATAATTATGTGGTTTTTGTCAGTTTTTCAGTCTTGGTTTGTCATGTGTTTCTGTGATATCATTCTGGAAAAACATTGTATCATTTCTTAATGCATGCATTACTAAATGACAATAAAAGAGGACTGCGTGTCCTCATAATCTAAAAAAAAACTGTCTGCTTTGCTGCCAGGTAATTGTTGCTTCAGCATCCGTTTAAAAATGCACATTGCCTAAGTGAATTTCTTCAGAAGGGAGCCCTAAAATAAACAGAAGGTCAAAGCAACGTTAGATTCTTGATTGGTCAGGGCATAAAGGGACATGGGGGAAGGCAGGAAATTGGCGCTGAGATGAGAAGACGGAACAGACTGGATGGGCCAAGTGGCCTAATTCTGCTCCTATATCTTACGGTTCTGATGTCAGCATGGACAACATGAGGCAGAGACAATGCAGCAGCAGGCAATCCTTCATACAACATCAAACAGAGGGCGTCAGCCTCACCGTCTGGAGCATGGTGTCATCATTTGCTTTCACATATGGAGGCTTGGACAGGTTCTGCTGCGCTTTGAAGTTCTTTCTTTTTTAATCACTCAGGATCCTGTTCTGGATTCAGACAGATTTATCGCTCCTCTGTGAGGCGAGAATTGATGCTTCCAAACAAAGATCTGGAGAATATCGCTGAGGAAATAAAACTGTCAAAGAAACATCACCAACAAGTTAGGCAGGCCGCAACTTCTTCTTTGTGGTTTGCAAATACATTTTCTGTGCAAAGGTTTGCAACTGAACATCTGTGTGAGGCTACGGTTGATCAGGGTGCTGTGTCCTGGCTGTCTAGATATGCAAACCAGGGCAGTGCAATATGGAGAGCAAGCTGTTGCCCGTGCAGCAAGCTCCCTCTCTCCTCGCATCCGATGAACCCAAAGGAGCGACAGAGGCCGATACGGTTTGGTACCAGCAGCGTTGCAGGAGTTGCCAGTCAGCGTTGAACTTAGCGTAGGACTGCCTTAGGACTCCAGCTACAGATTTCCTCTCAGGGTGTGCTCCCCAAGCCTTCCCCATGAGTGGGTATAGCTGCAAGGCAGCGGAGGTTTGAGATCAGAGTTTTCCTTCTCCTAGATGAGCTGCCAACCACAGCTGACGAGCCCCATCTGCCCGAAGCAGTACAATGAAATGCATGATAAATAAATATAGAGAAAAAATCTGAATTACAGCAAGTATATATATGTCTATTAACTAGGTAAGTTAAAATAACTAGTGAAAAAAAAAACAGAAATAAAGGAGTAGTGAGGTAGTGTTCACGGGTTCAATGTCCATTTAGGAATCAGATGGCAGAGGGGAAGAAGCTGTTCCTGAATCGCTGAGTGTGTGCCTTCAGGCTCCTGTACTTCCTTCCGGTAACAATGAGAAAAGGGCATGCCCTGGGCGGTGGGGGTCCTTAATGATGGACGCCGCCTTCCTAAGGCACTGCTCCTCGAAGACAGAGGCTCATACCGATGATGGAGCTGACAAATTTTGCAGGTTACACACACAAAAAATGCTGGTGAATGCAGCAGGCCAGGCAGCATCTCTAGGAAGAGGTACAGTCGACGTTTCGGGCCGAGACCCTTCGTCAGGACTAACTGAAAGAACAGATAGTAAGAGATTCGAAGGGGGGGGGGTCTGAAATGATAGGAGAAGACAGGAGGGGAAGGGATGGAGCCAAGAGCTGGAAAGTTGATTGGCGAAAGGAATACAAGGCTGGAGAAGGGAGAGGATCATGGGATGGGAGGCCTAGGGAGAAAGAAAGGGGGAGGGGAGCACCAGAGGATGAAGAGCAGGCAAGGAGTTATAGTGAGAGGGACAGAGGGAGAAAAAAGAGAGAGAAAAAAAAAGGAAAAAAATAAAAACTAATAGATAAATAAATAAGGGATGGGGTACGAAGGGGAGGAGGGGCATTAACGAAAGTTAGAGAAGTCAATGTTCATACCATCAGGTTGGAGGCTACCCAGATGGAATATAAGGTGTTGTTCCTCCAACCTGAGTGTGGCTTCATTTTGACAGCAGAGGAGGCCGTGGATAGACATGTCAGAATGGGAATGGGACGTGGAATTAAAATGTGTGCCCACTGGGAGATCCTGTTTTCTCTGGTGGACAGAGCATAGGTGTTCAGCGAAACGGTCTCCCAGCCTTTTTGTGTGTGTTGTTTGAATTTCCAGCATCTGCAGATCTCCTCATGTTTGAAATTTTATGGGTTTCTGTAATTTACTTTGATCTTGTCCCGCAGCACCACAGCCCCCACCCCATACCAGACAGTGTTGCAGCCAGTCAGAATGCTCTCAATGGATACATTTGTAAACGTTTTCAAGTGCTTCAGTTGACAAACCAAATCTTAACAAGTGAGGTAGTGTTCATAGGTTCAATGTCCGTTGAGAAATCGGATGGCAGAGGGGAAGAAGCTGTTCCTGAATCGCTGAGTGTGCATCTTCAGGCTTCTCTGTATACTGGGATTAGTCAGTCGTCCTTGTCCCGTCTGCAGCTGGTCCAGAATGCCGCAGCCAGGCTCCTGACAGCTGCCTGGAAAAGGGACCATATTACTCCTACCCTGGCCTCCCTCCACTGCTGCCAGTATGGTTCAGGATTGATTTTAAGATTCTCCTGTTTGTTTATAAAGCCCTAAATGGGCTGGCCCCCCTTTGTATCACAGACCTTCTCACCCCTTATTCTACTTCCAGGTCCCTCAGGTCGGCTGACTTGGGGCTCCTGGCCGTCCCGCGATCTAAACTTAAGCTTGGGGTGACCGTGCCTTTGCTATTGTAGCCCCTAGACTGTGGGACAGCATTCGCCTCCCTATCAGATCTGCCCCCTCCACTGACTCTTTTAAATCTAGGCTCAAATCTTACTTTTATTCACTAGCGTTTGAATCCTCCTGATGTGGCTGATTTTTGGCTTGTGCCTAGGCCCTTGTGTTGTTTCTTGGATACTACTGAAGCTAGCACCCATGATGGAGCCAACTAATTTTACAACTTTCTGCAGCTTCTTTCAATCTTGTGCAGTAGCCAGTCAGAATGCTCTCCACGGGACATCAAGGTTTTCAAGTGTTTTAGGTGTCAAACCAAATCTCCTCAAACTCCTAATGAAGTATAGCCGCTGTCTTGCCTTCTTTATAGCCGCTTCGATATGTTGTGTCCAGGTTGGGTCCTCAGAGATATTGACACCCAGGAACTTGAAATTGCTCACTGTCTCCACTTCTGATCCCTCTGTGAGGATTGGTCTTTCCTTGACCATGGTTGTTCTTGGCAAATTTTCTACATAAACAGTTTGCCATTGCTTTCTTCTGGGCAAGACGGGTGACTCCAGCCATTATCAATGCTCTTCAGAGATGGTCTGCCTGGGTTTAGTGGTTGCATCACCAGGACTTGTGATCTGAACCGGCTGCTCGTACGACCATCCACCAGTTGCTCCCATGGCTTCACATGACCCTGATCAGGGAGGCTAAGCAGGTGCTAATTCTTGCCCAAGGGTGACCTGCAGGCTTGCGGAGGAAAAGAGCACCATACACCTCCTTTGGTTGAGACATACCTCCACCTGACCACCCAGTAAAAATGGGGAAAAAAAAACCTGGAACCAACAAAGGGTCGATTCATTATAATAATACCCGAAATATTGACACAAATCGCTGGGGGATCTCGGCATTCATGGAGAGGAGATGCGGTGTCCATTATTCCATCATTAAGGACCCCCACCACCCAGGACATGCCCTCTTCTCACTGTTACCATCAGGAAGGAGGTACAGGAGCCTGAAGGCACACACTCAGCGATTCAGGAACAGTTTTTTCCCCTCTGCCATCCGATTTCTGAACGGACTGAACCCATGAACACTACCTCACTACTTCTTTATTTCTGCTTTTACATTCCCTATTTAATTTAACTATTTAATATACACATATAAACTTACTGTAATTTACAGTTTTTAATATAATATATTATTATGTATTGAATTGTTCTGCTGCTACACAACATCAACAAATATCATGATTTAGATTAGATTATGAGGACACGCAGTCGTCTTTTATTGTCATTTAGTAATGCATGCATTAAGAAACGATAAAAATGTTTTTCCAGAATGATATCACAAAAACACATGACAAACCGACTTAAAAACTAACAAAAACCACATAATTATAACATATAGTTACAACAGTGCAAAGCAATACCGTAATTTGATAAGAACATACCATGGCACGGTAAAAGTCTCAAAGTCTCTCGAAAGTCCCATCATCTCACGCAGACGGTGAACCTCCAGCACCGCCAACTTGCTGATGCAGCATCCCGGAAGCTGATCATACTGATCATACTAACCCTGATTCTGATTCTGTGGAAGCCCCATAGATGCTGCCCGACCTGCTGAGTTCCTCCAGCATTTTGTGCATGTTGCTCTGGACCTCCAGCATCTGCAGAACCTCTTGTGTCCAGAAATATTGAGCGATGAACTCAAATATTCTTGAAAATTAGGGAAAAATATCGAGACTATGAGCTAGTGGTTCTATTCATCTTGATAATCGTTCACAGACCGCAATGCATGAAAAGATCACATGAGAATGCTTTTTTTAAAATAAAGAGCTTTGAGATGTGCTGAAAAAAGTCCGTAATTTGAAAAGAAACCCATCAGCCTTTTAAGAAGGAGAATATGAGGAAAATTAAATGAGGCTGTTTATTCTGCGTGATGGTGCGGCGGGTAGTGCTGCTGTCTCGCTGCTCCGGGGAGCCAGGCTTGGTCCTGACTCCAGGCTCTGGCTGTGGGGAGCCAGCGTCCTGTGACCATCTGTGTTTCCCCCTGCTATCTCCAGTTTCCTCCCACGTCCATGGAATGTGCTGGTGGATGAACTGACTGCTGTAAATTATTCATTAATAGAGTCATAGAGTGTTACAGCACAAAACAGAACCATACCTCATACCTTTCAGTCTGATTTGTCCATGCCAGACAGAGTATCTTCCTAAGCTAGATCCGTATATCTTTTCCATTTGTGTACCTGTCCAAATGCATTTTCAATGTTGTAATGTATCTTCAACTACTACATTCTCTGACAGCTTCTCCCATATCCATCACCCAAAGGTTTCCCCTCAGGTCCCCTTTAAGTAGAATCATAGAGCACTACAGAGCAGAAGGAGGCCCTTCAGCCCATCTAGTCCTTGTTCACATCAGTCACTGAAAGTAAGCATGCAGGTACAGCAGGCAGTGAAGAAAGCTAATGGCATGCTGGCCTTCATAACAAGGGGAGTTGAGTATAGGAGCAAAGAGGTCCTTCTGCAGTTGTACAGGGCCCTGGTGCGACCACACCTGGAGTATTGTGTACAGTTTTGGTCTCCAAATTTGAGGAAGGACATTCTAGCTATTGAGGGAGTGCAGCGTAGGTTCACGAGGTTAATTCCCGGGATGGCGGGACTGTCATATGTTGAAAGATTGGAGCGACTGGGGTTGTATACACTGGAATTTAGAAAGATGAGAGGGGAGCTGATTGAAACATATCAGATTATTAAGGGATTGGACACGCTAGAGGCAGGAAACATGTTCCCAATGTTGGGGGAGTCCAGAACCAGAGGCCACAGTTTAACAGTTTAAGAATAAGGGGTAGACAATTTAGAACGGAGTTGAGGAAAAACTTTTTCACACAGAGGGTTGTAGTTCTGTGGAATGCTCTGCCTCAGAAGGCAGTGGAGGCCAATTCTCTGGATTCTTTCAAGAAAGAGTTGGATAGAGTTCTTAAAGATAGCGGAGTCAAGGGATATGGGGAGAAGGCAGGATTGTGGATGATCAGCCATGATCACAGTGAGCGGTGGTGCTGGCTCGAAGGACTGAATGGCCTACTCCTGCACCCTATTGTCTCTTGTCTATTGTCCATGCCAGGCTATTGATCTGCCTAGTCCCACATATCTGCACCCGCACCATAGCTCTGAGTACCCTTCCCATCCGAGTACCTACCCAAAATTCTCTTAAAATGCTGAAAGCGTAGCCGCGTCCACCAGTTCTGCAGGCAGCTCGTTCCACTCTCTCAACCTTCGGGCTCTCGAACCGAAGGGGATAACCTCACTTGCCCTGTCACTGAGAAGTTCCCACAACCTATGGACTCACTTTCAAGACCTCTTCGTCGCACGTTCTTGATATTTATTGCTTATTTGATTATTATTTATTTCCTCTTCCTTTTTGCATTTGCTCAGCTTGTTGCCTTTTGCACACCGGTTGAACGCCTAAGTTTGTGAGGCCTTTCGTTGACTCTATTACGCTTATTATTAATGAGTATGCCTGCAAGGAAATGAATCTCGAGGTTGTATATGGTGGCACATATGCACTTTCATAATAATTTTTACTTTGAACTTTTAACTTTTGAATAAATTGAAAATGTATTGAAGAGGAGGAGGAGGAGGAGAAGATGGCGGCGCGACGCAGCGCGCACGGCCACTTCGGTGGCGATGTCTGTTATTTGTCAAGTAGGGTACCGTGCACAATCCTGATCTGATGGAGACAGACATGAGAGTACGGAGGAACATCTGGAGAAACTTCTGAAATGCCCGCTTCGCTGCCACTGTTACTGTGTGGTCCGGAATCTCCGGAGGAGAAGGCCCCAAATCCTCGGTTTTGCTTGATTTGGTGGCCGGGACGACATCGAAGGCGCTCGGCAGAGGATGGCGCTCGGGAGGCTGTATCGGAGAGGCTGCTCGGAAGCTCGAAGTTTTCAGACGGACGGACTCAGTGTCAGCTGTGGTCGGCTGCTTCCAAGGCATCGGCAAGTTGACGGTGCCTGGAGGTTTATGGCAGGGAGTTTCTCCCTTTTGCCGCCTGCTATCGGGGACTTTTGAGACTTTTTTTTACCGTGCCCATGGTTTGTTCTTCATCAAATTATAGTATTGCTTTGCACTGCTGTAACTATATGTTATAATTATGTGGTTCTGTCAGTGTTAGTCTTTGGTTTGTCCTGTTTTTCCGTGATATCACTCTGGAGGAACATTGTATCATTTCTTAATGCATGCATTTCTAAATGACAATAAACGAGGACTGAGTGTCCTCATAATCTAATCTAATCTAATCTAAAAATAAATCTGAATCAGGAAGTTTCAACAAGCTCTTCGGTATTTTTGACATAGCATGACAATGCAGAAAGCAAAGAGCCTCAACGATTCTGTTCTCAGTGAAGTATCTTCGCCTCCATGCCCAATATGAATTCACACGTTGTTCTTGAAAAAGGTCACTGGGTGTTAAACAGAAACTGCTTGATTTTCTTGATGAGCCGAGACGAGATGAGATAAGATTCGATGTGCTATAGCAGAGTGGTTGCTCATAACAACAACTGCTATCTCAGTCTTCAGCCTGAAGACTTCTGATCTCTGACTCTGTGTTCCAGCAGGCAGTGTCTTCACTCAGTCATCTCTGGGTTAGCACTAAACTCTAAAAGGACGTTGAGCACTTCAGTACAGGAACAGCCCCTTTGGCCCACATGATTGTGCTGAACACCAAGCCAAATTGAACCAAATCTGCTCTGCCTCACCCCTCCCGCGGTGCTCCACTCTCCCCGTACCCAATATCCTTTCCTCCCGCCAGATTTACAAACTAGCTCTCCACTCACATTGACAAATACAGTACTGTGCAAAAGTCTTAGACACTCTAGTTACATACAGTATTTGTGCCTAAGACTTTTGCACAGTGCTATATATTGATCTCAGCCTTGAAAGAAACTCAGTTAAGTGTTCAAAAACTTTCTTTTATAAAGCAAAACTTCCTCTGACTTCTCCATTTGCTGCGGTTCGGGAAGGGTTTTGCCGCTACGCAATTGAGTTCCAGCCATCATATCTAAACCGTAAAATCCTTCAGCAAGTATAATAGATCTTCAAACTTAAAACAGCTCTAGCAGTGGAAAGTAAGTTATGAAAAAAATGGAGTTGAGTCAAGAAGATGTCTTGCTCCATGCCAAATGGAGACCAGTTTCTCCTAGTCGTTGTCCTAAATACCCAACTCCTTATCTTGGTTCCATATTCTTTATTCTAGATTCCCTCAGATCCGGAAAGCCATGTCACAGGTGAAGCGGCAATTCCGGACAAAACTTGAATCAGTGAAGGACGCTCGACAGTTGAGGTAGGGCTTGAATACTATTATCTCTTATAAAGTGAACTCATGTGACATAGGAGAGAGCAGGGCTTTGCTTCCGGATGAGCTCAATGCCTGCTATGCTCGCTTTGACTGTCCAAACATGGAGAACCCATCACGAACTCCCACAGCCCCTGATGACCCTGTGATTCCAGTCTGAAGCCGGTGTGTGAGCAGCCTGCAGGAGGGTGAATCCACAAAAAGCATCCGACCCAGGTGGGATACCTGGCCAAGAACTGAAGCCCTGTGCCAATCAGCTAGCTGAGATCTTTAACCTCTCACTTCAGCAATGCACAATACCAACCTGCTTCAAGCCAGCTTCAATTATACCAGTGCCTAAGAAGAGTGTGGTGACCCTGCAGCACTCACATCCACAGTGATGAAGTGTTTTGAGAGCTTGGTGATGAAATATATCATCTCCTATCTGAGAGGCAACTTGGATCCTCTGCACTTTGCCAACAGGTCCACAGCAGATGATATCTCCTTGTCTCTTTACTCAACCTTGGAACATCTCTACAGCAAAGATGCATGCATCAAGATGCTCTTTAAGGACGACAGCTCAGCATTCAGTACCATCATCCCCTCAAACCTAATCAAAAACTCCAAAACCTCGGCCTCAGTACCTCCTTGTGCAATTGGACACTGGATTTCCTCACCTGCAGACCCCAGTCAGTTCAGATTGGCAACAAACATCTCCTCCCCAATCTCTGTCAGCGCAGGTGTATCACAAGGCTGTGTGCTTAGCCCCCCGCTCTATATTTATAACTGTGTGGCTAACCGCAGCTCCAATGCCGTAATCAGCTTTGCTGACAACACCACTGTTGTAGACCAAATCAAAGGTGGGTGAAGAATCAGCAGATAGGAGGGAGATTGAAACTCTAGTTCAGTAATGTCATAACAACAACCTCTCACACAATGTCGGCAGGAACAAGGGGCTGATTCAGGAGAAGGAAGCCGGAGGTCCATGAGCCAGTCCTCAGTGGAAGATCCGAGGTGGAGAGGGTCAGCAGCTTTAAATTCCTGGGTGTTATTATTTCTGAAGAATTGTCCTCGGCCCAGCACATAAGTGCAATTATGAAGAAAGCACAGCAGCACCTCTACTTCCTTAGGAGTTGTCTGAGGCTTGGCACGACATCTCAAACTTTGACAAGCTTCCACAGGTGTGTGGTGGAGAGAATATTGACTGGCTCATGATGGACTGTCATGGAAACAGCAAAAGCCTTGAACAGAAAATCCTGCAAAATGTAATGGATACGGCCTAGTAAATCACGGGTAAAGCCCTCCCCACCATTGAGCACACCTACACAAAACACTGTCCCAGGAGAATAGCATCCTTCATCAGATAACAACGAGGCAGCCTACAGAGAGGAAGTCATCACCCTGACACGGTGGTGTCAAGAAAACAGCTTCTCCCTCAATGTCGCAAAAACAAAGGAGCTGGTTGTGGACTACAGGAGGGATGGAGACAGGCTAACCCCTATAGGCATCAATAGATCTGGGGTTGAGAGGGTGAACAGTTTCAAGTTCCTCAGCATGCACATCACCAAGGATCTCATGTGGTCTGTACACACCAGCTGTGTGGTGAAAAAAGCACAACAGCACCTATTTCACCTCAGACAGTTGAAAATGTTTGGCATGAGTCCCCAGATCCTAGTATAGGGTGGAGAAGATGGCGGCGTGACAGCAGCGCGCGCGGCCACATCGGTGATGATGTCTGTTATCTGTCAAGTAGGGTACCGTGCACAATCCTGATTTGATGGAGACAGACGTGAGAGCACGGAGGAACATCTGGAAAACTTCTGAAATGCCCGCTTCGCTGCCGCCTGCTACTGTGTGGTAACCGGAATCTCCGGAGCTGAAGGCCCCGAAATCCTCGGCTTTGCTTGTTTCAGCAGCCGGGGAGAGGTCGAAGGTGCTCGGCAAAGGATGGCGCTCGGGAGGCTGTATTGGAGAGGCTGGTCGGAAGCTCGAAGTTTTCGGACGGATGGACTCAGGGTCAACTGTGGTCAGCTGCTTCCAAGGTATCAGCAAGTTGACGGTGCCTGGAGGTTTATGGCAGGGAGTTTCTCCCTTTTGCTGCCTGCTATCAGGGACTCGGGAGTCAATCAACTCGGGACTTTGAGACTTCTTTTTACCGTGCCCATGGTTTGTTCTTCATCAAATTATGGTACTGCTTTGCACTGTTGTAACTATATGTTATAATTATGTGGTTCTGTTAGTGTTAGTCTTTGGTTTGTCCTGTTTTCTGTGATATCACTCCGAAGAAATATTGTATCATTTGTTAATGCATGTATGCATTTCTAAATGACAATAAAAAGAGGACTGAGTGTTCTCATAATCTAACTTTCAACAGGGGCACAATTGAGAGCATCCTGACTGGTTGCATCACTGCCTGGTATGGGAACTGTACTTCCCTTAATCGCAGGACTCTGCAGAGAGTGGTGTGGACAGCCCAGCGCATCTGTAGATGTGAACTTCCCACTATTCAAGACATTTACAAAGACAGGTGTGTAAAAGGGGCCCGGAGGATCATTGGGGACCCGAGTCACCCCAACCACAAACTGTTCCAGCTGCTGCCATTCGGGAAATGATACTGCAGCATAAAAGCCAGGACCAACAGGCTCCGGGACAGCTTCTTCCACCAGGCCATCAGACTGATTAATTCATGCTGATGCAACTGTATTTCTGTTATACTGACCATCCTGTTGTACATAATACTTATTATAAATTACTATAAATTGTACCTTACACATTTAAATGGAGATATAACATTAAAAAAAATTTACTTCTCATATATATGAAATACGTAAGTAATAAAGTCAATCCAATTCAAGTCAAGTCAATCCCCACCACATGCCATCAGGAAGAAGTTCCAAGAGCCTCAGGACTAAAACCACCAGGTTCAGGAACAGTTATTACCCCTCAACCATCAGGCTCTTAAACCAAAGGGGATAACTTCACTCAACTTCAATTGCCCCATCACTGAAATGTTCCCACAACCTGTGGACTCACTTTCAGGACTCTTCATCTCATGTTCTTGATATTTATTGCTTATTTATTGGTATTATTTCTTCTTTTTGTATTTGCACGGTTTGTTGTCTTCTGCACAATGGCTGAACCTAGTTGGTGCGGTCTTCTATTGATTCTGTTATGGTTATTATTCTATAGATTTATTGAGAATGCCCACAAGAAAATGAATTTCAGTGTTCTATATGGTGATATATATATACTTTGACAACAAATTGACTGAAATTCAAACTTCGAATCGTGACTGTCTCACTGGCATCATCTCTCATCTTTCTAGACTCACTCTGTGTAGATGCACTTAATGAAAGTAACAAAAAAAATTAATTGACTGGAAAATATTCAGGACGTTTGAAAGAGGTTCAGGTAAATGTCTATTTCTATTTTCTTTATCATTCTTTTGGCTGAAGAATAATTCAGCACGGACTAGTTTGGCTGAAGGGTCTGTTTCTATACTACAGAGTTCCATAACTCTTGTTATTTTATCATGAGTTATTTTGTTGTGTATTATATTCTCGAAATGGTAAATATTATAACAATTTTGATTCCAATAAATCAATGCACTTTGGCAGTCTTTATGTAATCCTATTAAGTAAGGAAGAAAAGTGCTGTTTTTGATATAATTGTTATGATTCAAACAATATGTTAAACTAGGTTCTGACTTTCTAAAGTTATTTCAGAATAAAAAAAAGGAGGAATCTCCCCCAATTCACAGCAAAGCTAAACTGCTCTGAAAATAACTTGCAAAAATGAGACCAAGATGTTTGGCAAGAGCAAGGCCGAGCTGAACCCTGGAGCTACAGTGAAGATCCGTGAGGAGACGGCACACCAGATGAATAGGCCTCAACCTGTCACAGAGTCCTTGGCCTGAAAATGACTTGCTGTGAACTGAGATGCAGGGCCATTGAGATACTGTCAGAAAGATAGCTTCGGGCAAAGGGATAACTATAACTGCAATGGAAAATCTAATTCACACAATTTTTCCTTTAAGTTCCAGACCACTGCATTCCAGAAACCCCACCCCCCACCCCCTGGAAGACCTACAGCTAGGAACACGCTCTATCACATAGCCTGAAGCATATTATAGCGCATTTTCCACTCGGCAAACAGAAATACATCCAGGTTGAAGATCAATGGTCGGTTCTGCTCTTTGGAGGGAACAATTGTTCATGAACCTTTCATTCAGCTCCATTGATCTGCAAGTGGCACATAAGGATGGCACGGTAGCGTAGAGGTTAGCACAGTTCAATTCCCGCTGGTGCCTGTAAGGAGTCTGTACGTTCTCCCCGTGATCTCTGGGTGCTCTGGTTTTCTCCTACGGCCCAAGGATGTACCGGTTGATAGGTTAATTGGTCACTGTAACTTGTCCTGTGATTAGGCTAGGGTTAAATCAGGGGCTGCTGGCTCGAAGGGCTGGAAGGGCCTATTTCACACTGTATCTGAATCAATCAATCAATAAATGAGTCAGTAAGTAGACAAATAGACATCCGTTAGTCTCATGAGACCATGAATTTGTGCCTTGGAAGGTTTCCAGGGCGCAGGCCTAGGCGAGGCTGTATGGAAGACTGGCAGTGGCCCATGCTGCAAATCTCCCCTCTCCACGCCACCGACGTTGTCTGAGGGAAGGGCACTAGGGCCGATACAGCTTGGCACCGGTGTCGTCGCAGAGCAATGTGTGGTTAAGTGCCTTGCTCAAGGACACAACATGCTGCCTCAGCTGAGGCTCGAGCTAGTGACCTTCAGATCACTGGACCGACACCTTAATCCCTTGGCCAGTAGACAGATTGATAGACATCTAGACAGGCAGACAGATAGACAGAGATTCTGACAGGTAGACAAACAGACAGATCAATAGACTGACAGGTAGATAGATACACGGATAGAGAGATAGATGGACAGAAAGACAGACAAATAGATAGATAAACAGATAGATGGATAGACAGACAAATAGATAGACAGATAAACAGATACATTAATTAATAAATAAATAGATAGACAGATGGATAGACAAATAAATAAAGGGACCTTGGGAGCCCTCAAGTTGTTGGTTGGGACTAAAAGAGACTGAACGAGTCAGCTTAACTGTAACAAGCAGAATTCAGTTTGAGGAAATGGAAGCCAGCCACTGGAGATCAGAAAATACGAGTGTATTTTTAAGGCTGCAGCCAGGATCTGTGTGGGAGCACAGAAATTTGGGAGTCCATATATACATATGCATAGTTGAAGTGATGTGGAGAGGATGTTTCCTATGATAGGGATATCCAGAACTAGGGGGCACAGCCTCAAAACTGAGAGGCAATCCTTCAGAAAAGAGGTAAGAAGGTTTTTTTTTTAGCCAGAGGGTAGTACATCTGTGGAATGCTCTGCCACAGACTGCGGTGGAGGCCAAGTCCGTGGGTATATTTAAGGTGGAAGTTGATGGTTTCCTGATCAGTCAGGGCAAAAAAGGAGATGGCAAGAAGGCAGCTGTATGGGGTTGAGTGGGATCCGGGATCAGCCATGATGAAATGGTGGAGCAGACTCGATGGGCCGAATGGCCTAATTCTGCTCCTCTGTCTTA
The DNA here is from genome assembly GCF_030028105.1 of Mobula birostris. Taxonomy (NCBI): domain Eukaryota; kingdom Metazoa; phylum Chordata; class Chondrichthyes; order Myliobatiformes; family Myliobatidae; genus Mobula; species Mobula birostris. The sequence continues at coordinate 15,699,363 of NC_092379.1, forward strand.
TGGTCTTGTATGTTCATACACTAAGGGGCATGTATGAAAAATCAAACAGGTCATTGGTAATTTGCTTTTAATTCAGATAACTTGTACATTAAGACCATAAGATATAGGAACAGAATTGGGCCATTTGGCCCATCAAGTCTGCTCTGCCATTTCATCATGGCTGATCCATTTCCTGCTCAGCCCCAATCTCCTGCCTTCTCCCAGTATCCCTTCATGCCCTGACCAATCAAGAATCTATTAACTTCTGCCATTTATATACATAAAGACTTGGCCTCCACAGCTGCCTGTGGCAATGAATTCCACAGATTCATCACTCTCTGGCTAAAGAAACTCCTCCTCATCTCTGTTCTAAAGGGACGCCCCTCTATTCTGAGGCTGTGTCCTCAAGTCCTAGACTCCCCTGCTATAGAAAGCATCCTTTTCACATCCACTCTATCAAGGTATTTCACCATACAATAAGTTTCAATGAGATCATCCCTCATTTTTCTAAATTCCAGTGAATACAGGCCCAGAGCCATCAAAAGCTCTTCATATGACAAGCCGTTTAATCCTGAAATCGTTTTTGTGAACTTCCTTTGAACCCTCTCCAGTTCCAGCACATCCTTTCTAAGATAAGGAGCCCAAAACTGCTCACAATACTCCAAGTGAAGCTTCACCAGTGCTTTATAAAGTCTCAACATTATATCCTTGCTTTTATATTCTAGTCCTCTTCAAACGAATGCTAACATTACATGTGCCTTCCTCACTGTAGACTTAACCTGAAAATTAACCTTTAGGGAATCCTGTACAAGGCTCCCAAATCCCTTTGCACCTCAGATTTTTGAATCTTCTCTCCATTTAGAATATTGTCAACCCTTTCATTTCTTCTACCAAAGTGCGTGACCATACTCTTTCTGACACTCTATTCCAACTGCCATTTCTTTTCCCATTCTCCTAATCAGTCTAAGTCCTTCTGTAGCCTCTCTACTTCCTCAAAACTACCTGCCTATCTTCATATGGGCTGCAAACTTTGCAACAAAACCACCAATTCTATCATCCAAATCATTGGCTTATAATTTTAAAAGAATCAGTGCCAACACAGACCCCTGAGGAACACCACTAGTCACTGGCAGCCAAACAGAAAAGGCTCCCTTTATTCCCACTCTTTGCCTCCTGCCAATCAGCCACTGCTTTATCCATGCCAGAATCTGTCCTGTAATACCCCAGGCACATAGCCCTCATGTGTGGCACCTTGTCAAAGACCTTCTGAAAATCCAAGTAAACCACATCAACCAATTTTCCCTTGTCTATCTTGCTTGCTATTTCTTCAAAGAATTTCTTCAAAGATTTGTCAGACAAGATTTTTCCTTGAGGAGACCATGCTGACTGCGGCCTATTTTATCATGTGCTCTAAGTACCCTGAGACCTCATTCTTAATCATTGACTCCAACATCTTCCCAACCTCTGAGGTCAGACTAACTGGCCTATAATTTCCTTTCTTCTGCCTCTCTCCCTTCTTGAGAATGGAGTGGCATTTGCAATTTTTCAATCTTCTGGAACCATTCCAGAATCCAGTGATTCTTGAAAGACCATTACTAATGCCTCCACAATCTCTTCAGCCTCCTCCTTCAGAACATTGGGGTGCAGATCACCTGGTCCGGGTGACTTATCTACCTTCAGACCTTTCAGTTTCTCAAGAATCTTCTCTCTAGAAATGGCAACTTCACACACTTCATGACCCCTGATACCTGGAACTTCCATTATACTGCTAGTATCTTCCACAGTACTTATTCAGTTCATCCACCATTTCACTGTCCCCCATTACTACCTCTCCAGCATCATTTCCAGTGGTCTGATATCCACTCTCACTACTCTTTTACACCTTATGTATCTGAAAAAACTTTTGGTATTCTCTTTAACATTATTGGCTAGCTTACTTTCATATTACATTTTTACCTTCTTAATGACTTCTGTTGGTTTTTGAAAGCTTCCATTCCACTAACTTCCCACTCATTTTTGCTCTATTATGTGCCCTCTCTTTGGCCTTTATGTTCGGTTTGACTTTTCTTGTTAGCAACAGCTGTGCCATCTATTCCTTTAGAATACTTCTTCCTCTTTGTGATGTACATATCCTGTGCCTTCAGAATTGCTTTCAGCTATTGCTCTTCTGCTATCATCCCTGCCAGTGTTCTTTTCCAATCAATTCTGGCCCAATCCTCTCTCATTCCTCTGTAATTCCCTTTACTCCACTGTAACACTGATACATCTGACTTTAGCTTCTCCTTCTCAAATTTCAGGGTGAATTTGATCATATTATGATCACTTTTATCTTAAGGTCTCTAATCAATTCTGTTTCAGTGCACAACATCCAATCCAGAATAACTGATCTTCTAGTGGGCTCAACCACGAGCTGCTCTAAAAAACCATCTCATAGGCGCTCTAGAATGTCCCCCTCCTATAATACAGCACCAACCTGATTTTCACAATCTGCCTGCATATTGAAATCTCCCTTTAGCATGCATTTTCGAAGTCACGTAGCAATCCTTACTACTGCTTTGGGGTCAGTATACAATTCCCATCAGGGTCTTTTTACCATTGCAGTTTCTTAGCTCTATCCACAATGATTCAACACCTTCTGACCCTATGTCACCTCGTTCTGATGATTTGATTTCAGTTTTTACCAACCCCTTTGCCATCCCCTTTGCCTGTCCCTTTGATACAATGTGTATCCTTGGACGTTGAACTCCCAACTATATATTTTTTTCAGCCATTAATCAGTGACGCCTACAACATCATACTTGCCAATCTGCAACTGTGCTGCAAGTTCATCTACCTTATTCCGTATACTGCGTACATTCAGGTACAACACCTTCAGTCCCATATTCACATTTGATTTTGTCCGCCTTTTATGTTGCAACTCATCCTGTTGACTGTAACTTTGCCCTGTCAGCAGCCTCTCCTCACTACACATTGCCTCTGTTTGTAAACCAGCTACCTCATCCTTGGCACTATTATCCGCCTTTCCTGCCACACTTCTTGCACTGAAACATACACAGCTCAGGACACTAGTCGCACCATGCTCAACCTTTTGATTCCTGACTTTGTCTGAGGTCTCACCAAGATCTGCCTCCACAACCATTCCACTAACTGTTCTGGCACTCTGGTTCCCATCCCCTTGCAACTCTAGTTTAAACCCCATCGTGCAGCGTTAACAAACCCTCCAGCTAGGATATTAGTCCCCTTCCAGATCAGACGCAAACCATCCTTTCTGTATAGGTCTCACCTTCCCTGGAAGAGAGGCCAATGATCCAAAAATCTTATGCCCTCCCTCCTACATCAACTCCTTAGTAAACCGTATAATCTTCCTAGTTCTAGCCTCATTAGCATGGGGAGGAGGCGATACTTCATTAATATCAAGTATAGTTCTGGAATTAAAAGATCATTGAGTACTGTACAGGCTGAGCTTTTCAATCATCCACACTACAAACATCCCACCTCTCCCAGAAGTTCCGGGAGTCTCCCGCATATAAATAGTGGCTCCCTGATGCCCAGAAATTATATACAATATCCCGGAAATAGATTTTTTTGAGAGGGAGAGGGAGAGCGAGCATCCTGATTGGTCTCTCTTCGTGCTAAGAATGGCCCCCAACCACAATCGCCTCTGATCTGGGCCAGCATTTATGTGCCGGGTGGCATCTAATCAATTAGCTTGTTTATTTCGGCTTTTTTCTTAAAGATGTGCTGGGTGCGTTCTGGCCACCGCTGTACCTCTGCATTCTTCGCGGCCCGGAGGTTTGGGACCACTTTTATAATTGACTTATCACTACATTCATGCGAGGAAAATATGCGCTGTGTGTTTAATATTAAGTTCATTGGATAAACCCCTTTAGAAACGAAATTGAGTGTATTAGCCACTTACAAGTGACTTATACCTGACTTATCACTTATATTCCTGTAGCGTTTAACACCCACCACCCCCACCTCCGGGTCGGCCAGTCTGCAAGAATATTGCCAATATTAAACCGCTCTGCGGTGCAAAAAAGGTTGGGGACTCCTGATTTAAACTAGCTGGCTGGCTGCCAAGGAGCTACGCTATTGGTGTCCTACGTGATGAAGCCAAGCTCCCTGTAGAATTGCTTAAAGTTGTAATAGAATAAACATGATAATATAATACAAGTACATATTTTAATGTCATATTTGCGCATATACCCAACTTGGTTTACAGATTAGACAGAATCACTACACAAATTATTACATAAACCCTTGGAGGTCGACGGGGGGGGGGGGCAGGGGTGCTACCTCCCTGAAATGAGTTTATGCAGGGTGGGATGTCTGACACTAACCCCATTTGCCCTCATTAGTTCTGCTTCCTCCTTCACCTTGTCTGTTTTAGGCTCTGTATAGATGTGTCCTAAATGTGGTATTTACACCTGGCTCAACCATCTCTTCAGCCTTGGGTTCCAAATATTAGATTAAATTAGATTATGAGGACACGCAGTCCTCTTTTATTGTCATTTAGTAATGCATGCATTAAGAAATGATACAATATTTCCTCCGGTGTGATATCACAGAAACACAGGACAGACCAAGACTGAAAAACTAACAAAACCCACATAATTATAACATATAGTTACAACAGTGCAACAATACCATAACTTGATGAAGAACAGGCCATGGGTACAGTAAAAAGGTTCAAAGTCTCTCGAATGTCCCACATCTCACACAGACGGGGAGAAGGAAGAAAACCCTCCCTGCCATGCCCGACCACAGTCTGACTCTGAGTCGTCCGAAAACTTCGAGCTCTGATCAGCCCTCCGACACCAAGTACCGAGCACCATCTCTGCCAAACGCTTCGACCTCAGCCTCGGTCGCCAGCAGCAGGCAAAGCCAGGGATTTTGGGGCCTTCCCTCCAAAGATTCTCCAGAGATTCTCCATCGCACAGTAGCAGCGGCAGCGAACCGGGCATTTCAGAAATTTCTCCAGATGTTCCTCTGCTTCTCACGTCTGACTCCATCAAATCAGAATTGTGCATGGCATCCTACTTACAAATACGATATCATTTCACTGCAGAGCTGCGCGTGCTGCCTCATGCCGCCATCTTCTCTTCCCACCTTTTAATATAAACCATCTTCTGTGTAAAATAAGCTTTCCCCTCAAATCCCCTTCCTCTAGGTTTAAGTACGCCCTCTTATTTTTGATGCTACTATGTGGGAAGAAAAGTTTTGACTATCTGCTCCAGGGTCCAGGGGTTCCTAACCTTCTTATATCTCCTGGTTTGTTCAGTATGTACCGTGTCATATGATGTTGATAATCATGGTCTGTCCATCACCATGATTGTTCTTGGCAAATGTTTCTACGGAAGAGGTTTGCCTTCACCTTCTTCTGGGCAGTGCCTTTCAAAGATGGGTGCCCCCCCCCCCCCAGCCATTCATTATCAATGTCTGCCTGGCGTCTGTGGTGGCACAACCAACCAGGACTTGTGATCTGCACCAGCTGCTCGTACGACCACCCCTGTTCCCATGGCTTCACCTGACCCTGATCCGGGTGGGGGGGGGAGCGTTAAGCAGGTGCTACACTTTGTCCAGGGGCGATCTGCAGGCTAGCAGAGGGAAGGAGCACCTTACACCTCCTTTGCTCGAGATATATCTCTACCCCAATACCCCAATGCTGTGGACCCCTACCATTGACCCAGGAGTCCGTGGACCCTAGGGGTTGCGAATTCTATCTGCACCTCTTATACTTTTGCTGTTCGTACCTCATCAGGTTGTCCCTCAGCCTCCTCCACTGCGGTGAAAACAAACGCAGCCTATCCAATCCCTCCCCTTAACTAAAGTCCGCCAAGCAGTCAACATCCTGACCAATCTACTCAGTGCTCTCCCCACAACACAACATCCTTGCAACAGAATGGCATGATACCCCAAGTTTGGTCAACCCTGTATTCTGCTAAGCTACAGCACAATCTTCCAACTTTTATATTCTAATGGATATTGAATTACTCGTCAAAATTATTCTGTGTGTTAAGGATGAAATATTGAAAGCAAAGTGCATAAAAATGTTCTTGTAAAGGTGGTTAAAATCAAACTGAATTCAATGGAATAAGCTCTCATCTATTTAGGAAAATCCAGACAAAGGTGTCGAAAGTTGGCATCAGAACTCTGCCAGTTAGGAATAATATGAAGCTTATGATAGTATGGTATGGGCCTCCAGCGATCGGGGTCAACCGTGGATGTTGTGTCCTAGCTGTCTAGATATGCAGGTCTGAGCAGTATGATGTGGAGGCCCATGGAGCAAGCTCCCCCTCTCCACGCATCCGATGAACCCAAAGGAACGGCAGGGACCGATATGGTTTGGCACCAGCAGCGACTCCCGTGAGTGCGTATAGCAGCGAGGCAGCGGAGGCAGACGGGGCTCGTCAGCCATGGTTGGCAGCTCATCTCAGAGAAGGGAAATTCAGATCTCAAACCTCTGCTGCCTTGCAGCTATAGCCATTCATGGGGAAGGCTTAGGGAGTAAACCCCGAGGGGAAAATCTGGCCCTGGAGTCCCTAAGGCAGTCCTACATGGGGTTCAAAGCTGACTGGCAACTCCTGTAACACCTCTGGTACCAAAATGTATCGGTCTCCACCGTTCCTCTGGGTTTATCAGGTGTGCGGAGAAGGGGAGCTTGCTATATGGGCCTCCGCATCGTACTGCCCTGACCTGGATATCTAGACAGCTAGGACACAATATTCATTATCAACTCTGACCAACGGAGGCCCTCACTCACTTCACTCACGATATGCAAAAAATGTGTTGGCACACAGCATGCAGTGCCGCCCCTCAACTCCTTAAACACAACCAATAATAAAAAGATACAGAATGATTAACTTTACTGTCATATTAAACAGAAAATGATTTTTTACAAACTGAGGGAAGTGAGATCTCTTCACAAAAAAAGTTTCATGTTGGTTTAGCACAGCTAGGTCGCTGTGAGATCACATGACGCCAAGTTAACCTTTTAAAAATGGTTTCCGTGACAACTGATGGTACACCAAGCATGATGGGTAAAGAGGCAGGTTTTCTCAATGGGTTTGAAAAACATGCTCAGTGGCCACTTTATTAGGTATGCCTTGTACAACAACTCGCTAAAGCAAATATCTAATCAGCCAATCATGTGGCAGCTGCTCAGTGCATAAAAGTAGGCAGACATGGTCAAGAGGTTCAGTTATTGTTTGGATCAAACATCACAATGGCAAAGAAATTACTCTGACCGTAGATTAATTGTTGGTGCCAGATGGGGTGGTTTGAGTACCTCAGAAAATGTTGATTTGCTGAGATCTTCACACACAAGTGCCTAGTGTTTACAAAGAATGGTGCAAAATGCAAAGGAACATCAATTGAGTGGCAGTTCTGTGGGTGAAAACATCTTGTTAATGAGAGAGGTCAGAGGAGAATGGACAGACCGGTTCAAGCTGACAGAAAGGCGACAGTAACTCTAATAACCATGCGGTACAACAGTGGTGTGCTGAAGAGCATCTCTGAATGCCCAACATGTCGAACCCTGAAGTGGATGGGCTTTAGCAGCAGAAGACCATGAACAAACACTCAGTGGCCTGTTTATTAGGTAGGGGAGGTACCCAATAAAATGGCCACTAAGTGTATGTTGGACATCCAGTTATAGGCTTTTCTCGTCTAGTACATGCAGAGGCTTTGCATGTAAAAGTTAGCCTTGAGGAATTTGAAGAATTGGTGAAAATTATAGCCAAAGTAATTAATTATATTCCTGGGTAAGCATTGAAATAAGGTTAATTTCAGGTCGTGAATTGGATTAGGCATTGTCTTTGAGGTCGTGGATGGTTGCCTCTCTGACTGGAGGCCTAGTGCTGTGCCGCAGGGATCGGTGCCTGGTCCATTGTTGTTTGTCATCTATATCAACGATCTACTTGATAATGTGGTTAGCTGGATCAGCAAATTTGCAGATGACATGAAGATTGGGGGGTGTAGTGGACAGTGAGGAAAGCTATCATGGCTTGTAGAGGGATCTTCATCAGCTGAAAATATGGGCTGAAAAATGGCAGATGGAATTTAATGCAGACAAGTGCATGGTGTTGTACTTTGGTAAGACCAGCTCAGGGTAGGTCTTACACAGTGAAGGGCAGAGCACTGAGGAATGCGGTAGAACAAAGAGATCTGGGAATACAGGTACATAATTCATTGAAAGTGGAGTGACAGGCAGATATGGTTGTAAAGAAAGCTTTTGGCACATTGGCCTTCATAAATCAATGTACTGAGTAGAGGAGACTGGATGTTATGTTGAAGTTGAATGAAGACGTTGGTGAGGCCTAATTTGGAGTACTGTGTGCAGTTCTGGTCACCTACTTACGGAAAGATGTAAATAAGGTTGAAAGAAAATTTACAAGGATGTCGCCGTTTCTGGAGGGACTGAGTTACGAGGAAAGATTGAATAGGTTGGGACTGTACTCTTTAGAACATAGAAGATTGAGTGGAGCTTTGATAGAGATGTACAAAATTGTGAGGGGTGTAGACAGGGTAATTTCAAGCAGGCTTTTTCCACTGAGGTTGGGTGGGACCACAACTAGAGGTCATGGGTTAAGGGTGAAAGGTGAAAAGTTTAAGGGGATCATGAGGGGAAACTTCTTCACTCAGAGGGTGGCGAGAGTGTGGAACGAGCTGCCAGCCCAAGTGGTGCGTGTGAGCTCAATTTCAATGTTTAAGAGAAGCTTGGATAGGTACATAGGTGGTAGGGATATGGTCAAAGTGTAGGACGATGGGAGTAGGCAGTTTAAGTGGTTTCAGCATGGACTAGATGGGCCAAAGGGCCTGTTTCTGTGCTGTACTTCTCTATGACTTTGTGATTCTAATTCACACAGCAAAGTCCACTTATGCTCAAAGTAAATTTGTAATCAAAATACATATATATCACCATATACAACCCAGAGACTCATTTTCCCGCAGGCATTCACAGTAGAAGAAAGAAACGCAATGAAAGACCGCACCCAACAGGATGGGCAAACAACCAGTGTGCAAAAGGCATAATAATAGGCATCCGTTAGTCTCGTGAGACCATGGATTTGCGCCTTGGAAGGTTTCCAGGGCGCAGGCCTGGGCAAGTTTGTATGGAAGACCGGCAGTTGCCCATGCTGCAAGTCTCCCCTCTCCACACCACCGATGTTGTCCAAGGGAAGGGCATTAGGACCCATACAGCTTGGTACCGGTGTCGTCGCAGAGCAATGTGTGGTTAAGTGCCTTGCTCAAGGACACAACACGTCCCCTCGGCTGAGGCTTGAACTAGCAACCTTCAGATCACTAGACCGATGCCTTAACCACTTAGCCACGTGCCAACACTGTGCAGAAGACAACAAACTGTGCAAATACAAAAGGAAAGCAAAAATTATAATAATAACAATCACAAAAATTCCATGAAATTGAAAGACTTTGGAACATGATCAGGGTATACATTGTCCCAATAGTAATATCTACGACTGGTATCATCCTGAAGTCACTACATAATAGCATTAAACAATTAGGCCTACACAGAAATATCTGTGTAAATCTCCAGAAAGCCACAATACTAAACATCACTAGAATAGTCTGGAAGTTACTAGCAAATTGAGAAAAGAGTGGGCTTGGCTATCCTGTACCTCAGGTTTTACCAACTTGACCTGAGAAAAAAATAATAGTAAATAAGCAAGAACTATCGAGGACATGAGATGAAGAGTCCTTGAAAGTGAGTCCATAGGTTGTGGAATCAGTTCAGTGATGGGGTGAGTGAAGGTGAGTGAAGTTATCACTTCTGGTTCAACAGCCTGGTGGTCGAGGGGTAGTAACTGCTCCTGAACCTGGTGGTGCGAGTCCTGAGGCTCCTGTACCTTCTTCCTGATGGCAGCAGCGAGAAGAGATCATGACCTGGGTGGTGGGGGTGGGAGGGGTCCCTGAGGCTGTGACAAAGCTCCGTGCAGATGCGCTGAATGGCGAGGAGGGCTTGCACAGCAAAGGCTCAGTCCTTAAACGATTTGTTGAGTACTTGGATGAAATTCATCTGTTTTTGATGAATTTTCTTGTCAAGACATTGTGTGGATTTATAGATTGAAGTTTTTTTTGCAGATTTCACCTCACATTTAAATTACATGAACACTAAATTACAGGGATCAGGCAAAACACTTGACATTATGTTTGATAATATAAAAGCCTTTGAAATCAAACAGGAAGTATTTAAACATGATGCCAAAAAATAAAACTTATGCATTAATGTGCAAATGTCTTACACTACATATATCTAGGGTGCCTAAGACTTTCGCACAGTACACTAAAAGATTCCCCAAAAAAAGCACATGTTGCTGCTTTTCACACCTTAGGGCAGCATTTTGCCATTTTTTTTGATGAGGCAGAGTTGCTCACTTGAAACTCAACCCACCGATGGAAAAGATGCAAGGAGCCGGCCGGATTCGAACCAGAGACCTTCTGCCTCGTAGTCCAGTGCTGATGCCACTAGGCCACCAACCTGTTATGACAGGTATTGAAAAGACACACATTCAGAGCTTTCCAATGCAATTTATGAGCATTATTGATTCAACTGCTAAACAATTTACTCCACGATTCATTAAGTACAGGTCATTTGAGTAAACAGCAAAATTCATAAAGTGCACAGACGGTGTGACATTAGGTAAACCGAACTTCGAAATGTTATGGTGGATTAATTTGGAATATACAAAGAGCTCAACTTGGAGGCCAAAATTTGACTTAAGAGCTGAATTAGAAAATATTGGAAGATGACATTTCATGACTAGATCATAGCATCAGAACCCTGAAAATGATGTTCTGAAACTCCAGGATTCTATTCATGAAAAATCTTGCCTTGGCAATATTAACTGTAGTTCCATCAATAGATTGTGAATAGGGTGGTGAATCTGAGGAGTTTGTTGCCACAGGCAGCTGTGGACGCCAAGACAGGTTGGTACGTGGGTGTAGGAAAATTGGAAGATTATGGAAGGCGGGTTTAGTTTGATCATGGAGTCAGCACAGCATAGTGGGCCGAAGGGCCTGTACTGTTCTATGTTCTGTCTGTGGAATTCATTGCCACAGACAGCTGTGGAGGCCAAGACTTTGGGTATATTTAAGACAGAGGTTGATAGGTTCTTAATTAGTCAGGTTGTCAAATGTAATGGGGAGAAGGCAGAAGAATGAGCTTGAGAGGGATAGTAAATCATCCATGACAAAATGGTGGAGCAGACATGATGGACTGAATGGCCTAATTCTGCTCCTGTAACTTATGGTCTTATATTCATGTGAGTCATTGTTTTCAAACAAATTTGTTCAGTAAATTTGGTTCAGTCTAATTACACTGGACATTTTTTTTCCCCGAAGTATTGTTCTATGATAGACCACTTGAAGCTGAACACAAATACAAATTCAGACTACTTGTATCATGTAGGAATTTGGAGAAACAAGAAATTAAAGTACTTAATTGTATAACCGTGCTGACACTTTGCAAGAGTTCAACTAAAATGTTTTGTTGATGATATTCATTTGTACTCAGTGTCTGAGGCTTCTCGCTGAAGTCTCTAACAATAATTGGCCAGCATTGATGGATTCCAGTTGCCCTGATAGGGAAATTTCATGGTGATTTTCATGCCCAAAATCCATAAAATACACCCAAAGGTAATCAGGAAACAAAAAATCTTTGTTTTCCAGTGCTACTGATGAGGCTAGTGTTAAGTGTGTAGCTCTCAGACAACCAAATACTAGCCAGATATAAATTATTTGTCGCACTTAGTGCCACAACAAAAGTCTCACTGAGAGTAAAGTGTGTTTACTTTCCTTGATCTTTTCTGAATCCGTTTCAAAGCTTATAATTTCATGTTCATATTCCTTGCATTACATATGAGGTACAATAACAATATAATTTAGAAATTGTAAATATTCAATCGGCTTTTTAAAAGATTAATATTAATTACTTTTGAACAGATTCACTAAAATGCTGCACTTATTTCAGTCTGTGTTAATAGTAGAACAATGAATAGATGTAAATAAGCAACAGGACTCATCCTTTATCCTTAAAGTCTGTAATTATTATTACTAATTCAATAACCAATGTTAATCACTGTTCAATATTTCCATGGCACGTGAGAAAAATTTTTAGAAGATTATCACTGATTTGGGCTGTTGGAAACCAACTTTTTTAAATACTTTATACTTTATTGTCACCAAACAATAATACTTCAACAATATAAATAATACTTCTTATAAGATTCGTACTTTTTAACAAACTCGTGAATTTCACACTCACTGGCAGAAAGCGGTATAGCAGCTAAACTAACGGTTTATCACCTTTCTCATTTTTTATTGGCTAAGTCTTAGCACATTACCCACGGCGTGACGTAATTATTTTAATTATGTAGTCTACTAACTTGTTTAATACCATCTAAGGAATTTCCTTTATCTATAAAAATGATAGATTTTTCAGAAGTGCCATCTTTATTCTTTTGTCTGAGGAATAATTCCCCACTCCCAGAAGAACCCGAAGGATCAGAAAATTAAAAGATCCAACGGGCACGAAAAGGTTCCCCACCCCCCGTCTATCTGAATCTCCTATGTTCCAAGAAATAAAGTCCTAGCCTGCTCAACCTCTCTCTATAACTCAAGTCCGGGCAGTATCCTCATAAATCTTCTCAGTACTCCTGCCGATTTAAGGATGTCTCTGCCATAGCAGGGGGAGCAGAACTGAACACAATACCCCAAGGGCAGCCTCACCATGTTGCACACCTTCAGCAGAATGTCCCAACTCTTGTACTCAGTGCCCTGACTGATTAAGGCCAGAGTGTCAAACACCTTCTTCACCACCCCGCCTACCTGCGATGCCACTTGTAGTGACCACGTAATTGTGCTCGGCAGCACTCTCTCCTCTAAAGCAGACATCGACTCAGGGATCAACCATCACCCGAGTAGTGTACTGGAACCTATGTAACATTAAGGAAAAGAGTCTTTGGAGACCATGACCTACAGGTCCAAACAAAACTTTTGATCTATAGAGTGGTCCTCCTTCCTACATTCCTGTGTGGAGCTGGATTTAGATTATGTAGACACACAGTCCTCTTTTATTGTCATTTAGTAATGCATGCATTAAGAAATGATACAATATTTCCTCCGGTGTGGTATCACAAAACACAGGACGGACCAAGACTGAAAAAAAACTGACAAAACCACATAATTATAACATATAGTTACAACAGTGCAACAATACCATAACTTGATGAAGAAGTCCATGAGCACAGTAAAAGTTCAAAGTCTCTCAAATGTCCCACATCTCACGCAGACGGGATAAGGAAGAACTCTCCCTGCCATACTCGACCACGGTCTGACTCTGAGTCATCCGAAAAATTCAAGCTCTGATCAGCTCTCCGACACTGAGTACTGAGCGCCATCTCTGTCCAAACGATTCGACCTCAACCTCGGTTGCCAACAGCAGGCAAGGCCGGGGATTTTGAGGCCTTCCCTCCGAAAGATTCCCAACCGCGCAGTAACAGCGGCAGCAAACAAGCGTTTCAGAAATTTCTCCAGATGTTCCTCTGTGCTTTCACGTCCATCTCCATCGAATCAGAATTGCCCACGGCACCTATTTAACGGATACGATATCATTTTTCACCGGAGGGCTGCGCACGCGCGGCGCGCTGCTTCTCTCTCCTCCCGCTGCAGGGATCATGGACCTCCTACAGCAGACACCTGAAAACCCAGGAACAATCCCACCAAAGAGCCTTACAAAAGATTTTGAGGATCAGCTGGAAAGACAGACGCAATAGCACCAGCGTAATGGAGGAGGCCAACATGAACAGCACCTCCACCATGATAAAGCAACACCAACTCCGATGGATAGGTCATGTCACCAGGTGCCTAACTCATGTCTCCCCAAACAGATCCTTTTACTCCCAGCTGAAGGAGGGTCAACAAGCCCTTGGCTGGCAACGGAAATGCTTCAAGTTAACATCGAAATCAGCCTGAAGAAATTCAACGCTACATCTAAAACCTGGGCAGACATCACACTCAATAGATACACCTGGAGGAAACCCGTTCCAAAGGAAGCTGTGCTACGTGAGAGCGACCTCCGCTGTGCCACAGGGAACAAGCAACAGCTGCAAAAGGAGCGACAGAACAACCAAAAGACCCAACCGCTAACCACAGCCGCTACTTATTGCACCAGAATACGGGGATCCTGGATCGCCCCCTACGGCCTCTTGATGACACACTAGCAGACAACCCCTCTGGAGAACATCGTACCTCACTCGAGGGATCACACTCTGTTCCTCAGCATTCCAGAGTGCTACCATTCACAGTATAAATCCCGTCCTGGTTTGCCTTGCTAAAATATAAAACTCTGCACTTGTCGAAACTGAAGGCCATTTGCCAAGCCTCACCCACGTAACCAGCTGATCAAGTTCAAAGGTTCACCTTATTGTCAACGTATGCGTGTACAATACAACTCTGATATTTGTCTTCTCCAGATAGCCACGAAATACAGAAAAACCATGGGGGTCGTTGAAAGAAAAGACATTAACTTACCCCCCACCGGAACAGAAAGAAAAAGAAATAAAACTCGCAAATCCCAAAAACCTCCACCCCCTCCCTCGCACAAAAAAAATGAACAGATCACTCACACGGAAAGCTACAGCCAAAACATCAAATCCTCAACCCCCTCCCTCACAAAAACAACAGTGACGATAACATCAAATCCCCAACCCCCTCCATCACAAAAACAACAGTGACGATAACATCAAATCCCCAACCCCCTCCCTCACAAAAACAGTGACAATAATATCAAATTCCCAACCCCCTCCCTCACAAAAACAACAGACAATAACATCAAATCCCCAACCCCCCCTCACAAAAACAATAGACGATAACATCAAATCCCCAACCCCCTCCCTCACAAAAACAACAGACGATAACATCAAATCCCCAACCCCCTCCCTCACAAAAACAACAGTGACAATAACATCAAATTCTCAACCCCCTCCCTCGCAGGAAAGAACAGCGACAATATCATCGAAACACCCGACCCCGTCTCTCAGCAGCGAAGCATCAGGCCCCAAATCCCCAACTGTCCGCTCTCACAAAAGCTAACAGATCACCCACCCACCTGCCAAACGTCCACAAGAACGAAAACACCGAAAACTGAAGGAGACCAATACAAATTACAGTCCAATAATCACATATACCTCAGAATACCGAAAATATCTTCCCGTCGGCATTCGAGGAGAGCGGCCGCACACACTTAGTCCTTCCGTGAGGAGCGACCACCAGGCCGGATCCGAATGCCGCCAACCCGGCTACCGGCAAGTTTCCCCGCAACCTTTATAAACGTATTCAATGTCTACCATACCACCTAGTGTCATCTGCAAACTTACTAACCTTGCCTTGCACATTCACTCCCAAATCACTATCTAAATAACAAATAACAAAGATCGCAGCACTGACCTCCACGGTACACCGTCGTGACAGGCCTCGAGTGTGACAAACAGCCCTCAATTATCACTCTCTGATTCCCAACATCGAAACCATTACAAATCCAGCTAGCTAGCTATTAGCTGTCTATCCGGGGCTAAAAGGGTAAATAAATTGAATGGCAGTCTGACTCGATCTGCTCCTGTGTTTCAACAGGTACATTTAATGTCAGAGAAATGTATAAATATACATCCTGAAATTCTTTTTCTTTACAACCATCCATGAAAACAGAGGAGTGCCCCAAAGAATGAATGACAGTTAAATGTTAGAACCCCAAAGCCCCCCCAGCTCCTCCTCCTACGTACAAGCAGCAGCAAAGCAATGGCCCCCCCATCTCCCACCAACAGAAAAGCATCTGTGCTCTCCACCGAGCACTCAAGCGTGCAGCAAAGCATCAATAACACAGACTTGCAGTACCCCGAAGAGTACTTGTTCACCCGGTATTCGACATACCTCAGGCTCTCTCTCTCTCTCTAATAAGGGAAAAAGAGGTGTCGCCGTTTCACAACAAGACAGGAGACAAAACAAAACAACTCGCTGATTTACAATGTTAAAAGTCTGTTGTGTCGCTTTTTCCGAGCTCTGTGCCCAAAGAACTCAGGTCTCTGGGCACACAGCCAGCAGACAGCTCGCCGCTTTCGATCTTCCATGTACTCCCATGGCACACCAGACAGTGGCACCGACCTTGAGTCAGGCCACGAAAATCCAGCACCCTGAAAGCACACTAGTCTTCCAGGCCACGTCTTTGGCATATCGAAAAGTGGCTGGTCGTGAGACCCTGAGAGCAGGTCCCATTTCTGCAAAGAACAAAGTCAGCATGTAACTCCAGGTCACGGTCTTCAAAAGAACCTTGAAAGGGAAGAAAAGAAGTATCAAGGATAGGAATAGAGCTGTTTCTGAAGATGTAAACAAAGGATCCGCCGTTAGGCACCAGGACATTGTCTCACCCAGGACATTGCTACCACCTTCTCAATGTCCGAAAGGAGGCACAGGAGCCTGAAGGCACCCACTCAATGATTCAGGAATAGCTTCTTCCCTCTGATATCCAATCTCTGAATGGACATCGAACCCGTGAACACTACCTCGCTACTTATTTTTCTCTCTTTATGCACTACTTATTTAATTTAACTTTTTAAAATATACATTCAAAGATTCAAAGTACATTTATCATCAGAGTATGAAGGCAGTATACAACCCTGAGATTCGTCTTCTTCACAGACAGCCACGAAACAAAGAAAAACATCAACAACCTTGCCTACGCAAAAAAAAAAAAACAAATTGTGCAAAAGGCAGCAAAAAAAAAGCGAAAAACACAGAATATAAAACACAAAATTGAAAGAGTCCGGGCATATTAAGATTTAAGATTTATTTTATTTCTTAATTCCACCCCACAACATGAGGGAGTAAAAATCTTTATGTTGCGTCTCCGTCGCAATGTACAAGCAATAATTGCATACGTAATTGTTTTGTCTACAAGTATGTACAGTCAGATCAATGCCTATTGATAAATCTGTTGACCTGGGGAAAGAAGCTGTCCCAGAGCCTATTGGTCCTGGCCTTAAAGCTGTGGTACCGTTTGCCAGCTGGTAGCAGCTGAAACAGTTTGTGGTTGGGGTGACTCGGCTCCCCAATGATCCTTCAGGCCCTTTTTACACACCTATCCTTGTAAATGTCCTGACTCATGGGAAGTTCACATCTACAGGTGCGCTGGGCTGTCCGCACCACTCTCTGCAGAGTCCTGTGATTGAGGGAAGTACGGTTCCCATACCAGCCAGTGACACAGCAAGTAGCAGTCCAGCTCGGTGTTTGTTATCTGCAGGTCGCCCCGATTCAAAGTCGCCCAAAATAGCAACGAGAAAAAGGGAGCGACCAGAAACCAGAAACACATCATAACATGAACTACAGAGTCCAATCCACAAACCACGACAAATAAACCTTATCCAAGACCCAGAACTCCAGTGCCAGCTTACTTCTTACTGTAATTTACAGTTTTTAAAAATTATTATGTATTACGTTGTACTGCTGCGGTAAAGTTACCAAATGCCACGACGTATGCTGGTGATATTAAACCTGATTCTGATTCTCATCATTGTCCTATCTGTCCTGGATGCCACGTGATCTAACCTTCCAGACTGGTCTGGCATATCAGATGGTGGCCAAATAGTGTGCAAAGTTTTGAAAGTAAGGAACTTAAATGGTCAGCCTAGACATGGTTTGCCAAAGGGTCTGTTTCTGAGTTGTCTGTAAACTTCATACTGCAAATAATGCAACAGAAGAGAAACCAGAAGAGGGTGCTAGTGAGCTGGCAAGGTGTACCAGGCAGATCATAAACACAAGAGATTCTGCAGACGCTGGAAATTTAAAGCAACGCACACGAAATGCTGGAGGAACTCAGCAGGTCAGGCCGCGTCCTTGGGAGTGAACAAACAGCCAACGTTCTGGGCCAAGACCTTCCTTCAGGATTTGGACTGATCGGTACCTCCACTTTCCAAACTTGAGGATTTTATAAAGTGAACCTGCAGCAGCAAGGTAATGTTTCAGCTCTGTAAAAACCTTGGTACGACCGTACTTGGAGTATTGTGTTCCATTCTGGCCGCCTCATTACAGGGAGTATGTGCAAGCTTTAGAGAGGGCGCAGAGGAGACTTACCAGGATGCTGCCTGGATTAGAGGGCACGCCTTATGAGGAGAGGTTGAACGAGCTAGAATTTTTCTCTTTGGAGTGAAGGAGGATGAGAGGTGACGTGGTAGAGAGGTACAAAATGATAAGTGGCATAGATTGAGTGGACAGTCAGAGACCTTATCCCAGGGAGGAAATGGCTAATACAAGGGTACCACATTTTAAGGTGATTGGGGGAAGATCAGCAGTAAGCTCTGAACACAGAGTGAGTGTGAGGAACACCCTGCCGGGGTAGTGGTACAGTCAGATACAGTATATTAGGGGCATTTGAGAGACTATTAGAAACACTTAGATGATAGAAAAATGGAGGCCTTTGTAGGAAGGAACAGTTAGAATGATCTTAGAATGGGTTATATGGTCAGCACAACATTGTGGGCCAAAGGGCCTGCACTGTGCTGTAATGTTCTTAAATACTTCTACACTGTCAATTTACTTCTCCACAATTTAGAGCCGGGTTCTCAATGAAATAGTGGAAATTAACTACAGAGAGATGATTTTACATTCCTGGGGAATTTATTCCGTCACAAACAGAATCCAACGGTCTAAAAAACCACTAAGATAACTGGACACAGGAATAGACAATAGGCGCAGGAGTAGGCCACTCAGCCCTTCGAGCCAGCACCGCCATTCACTGTGATCATGGCTGATCATCCACAATCAGTACCCCGTTCCTGCTTTCTCCCTATAGCCCTTCACTCCGCTATCCTTAAGAGCTCTATCTAACTCTTTCTTGAAAGAATCCAGAGAATTGGCCTCCACTGCCCTCTGAGGCAGAGCATTCCACAGAACCACAACCCTCTGTGTGAAAAAGTTTTTCCTCAACTCCGTTCTAAATGGTCTACCCCTTATTCTTAAACTGTGGCCTCTGGTTCTGGACTCCCCAACATCGAGAACATGTTTCCTGCCTCCAGCGTGTCCAATCCCTTAATAATCTTATATGTTTCAATCAGATCCCCTCTCATCCTTCTAAATTCCAGTGTATATAAAGAATGGCATCAAAGACTTGAGAATGAAGTCACAGCAACCGCGGTGCTACTGTGACACAGTTCCCTCCAAAGATTGCTTTATCTGGAGTTGAGTAATGTTGTCCAATGATCCTTCAGGCCCTTTTTACACAGCTGTCTCTATAAATGTCCTGAATAGTGGGAAGTTCACATCTACAGATGGGCTGGGCTGTCCGCACCACTCTCTGCAGAGTCCTGCGATTGAGGGAGGTACAGTTCCCATACCAGGCAATGATGCAGCCAGTCAGGATGCTCTCAGTTGTGCCCCCGTAGAAAGTTCTCAGGACTTGGGGGCCCATATCAAACTTTTTAAATTGTCTGAGGTGAAAGAGACGCTGTTGTGCCTTTTTCAACACACAGCCGGTACATACAGACCACGTGAGGTCCTCGGTGATGTTTATGCCGAGGAACTTAAAGCTGTTCACTCTCTCAACTCCAATTATCTTCCCAAAAAGAGCAACCCAAATCATGACCATACAAAGGCTAACAATTAAAGATTATCTTTCGCTGTCAGATGGACATCGAAACATACAGTGAAATGTGTTTGCTTGGGTCGGGCATGTACCAGGGTAGCCCACAGCTGTCTCCACCCAACATAGCATGCTCCACAACTTACTGATCCTAACTCGTACATCTTTGGAATGTGGGGGAAAACGGGGAAACCGGAGCACCCAAAGGAAACCCATGAGGTCATGGGTAGAATGTGCAAACTCCACATAGACAGCAGTGGGAATTGAACCTTGATCTTACAGCTGGCGCTGTAAAACATGCTAAAAATCACAGAGCATTACTTTAAAGAAGGATACCAGAGTAATTCCCTTGACCAATATTCATCGCTCAGCCGTTATCATCTAACAGAATCTCATTATCATGTGACCATTAGTTGGATCCTGTTGTTCTCAATATGGCTGCCTGGAGATCAGCTTACTTCAAGAAACAATTTATTGACTCTAGAATAACTCAGAATGCTGGAGGAACTCAGCAGCACTATTGGAAATGAATCGATAGTCGATGTTTGGGGCCATGGCCACCTTCAGGACTGAGAAGGAAACGGGAAGATGCCAGAATAAAAAGGTGAGGAGAGGGGAAGCAGGGAGGGAGGATAGCTGGAAGGTGAAGCCAGGTGAGTAGGAACGATAAGGGGCTGGAGAAGAAGGAATCTGGTAGGAGAGGAGAGTGGACCACAGGAGAAAGGGAAGGAGAAGAGAACCCAGGGGGAGACGATAGGCAGGTGAGAAGATGTAAAAGGTCAAGGGGGGGGGGATTTTTTTTAACCAGAAGGAGAAATCAATATTCATGCCAGCCAGATGGAAATAACGGGTTGCTCTTCGACCCTGAGGGCGGCTTCATCTTTGGCACAAAAGAGTCCTTCGAAATGTCTGATTGCTGAAAAATATTTAAATGTTTCCTTCACCATGATTTGAACAGCTTAACAATGAACTGTGGAATACAGGCTGTTTTGGAATTAATTAGATACTGCCTGTTACAATGCAATTTCCAGGGGTTTTATTTATACTGTATATATATGTATGTCTGTATAAAACCAAAGCAATGCTGCTGAACTTACCATCAATTACCACGAGAGGGAGCTCTAAGGTAAGGCAGGATGGCGCATGATGGTAATGGGTCACACCAGAGAACTCTTGGCCTGCTTCTCAACTTGACTCCAGCGGTGTGTGCCATTCGGATCGCTGTAGTATGGGAAGAACGTTGTTAAGCTAAAAAGCGTGCACCGAAGATTCGCCAGGACCTTACTGTTTGGGACCATTTTCCTTGGGGCAAAGGAGGCCGAGGGGTGACCCGATGGAGGTTTACAGGATCAAGACCGGCATAGAGAAGTTGAATGGTGGCAATCCATTTT
This sequence comes from Mobula birostris, assembly GCF_030028105.1. Lineage (NCBI taxonomy): Eukaryota > Metazoa > Chordata > Chondrichthyes > Myliobatiformes > Myliobatidae > Mobula > Mobula birostris. The sequence continues at coordinate 15,720,381 of NC_092379.1, forward strand.
TTCTCTCTCCCTGGGTAAAACTAGGTTTAAGGTGAGAGGGGAATCTGTGACAGGGGACCAGAGGAGGTAAGTAATGCATGAAGACAAGGGGAGGTACAGGCAGTGACCTCTTTATGAGGTAAAGGAGGTACTTGTGGTCTTTTGCTGCTGTAGCCCATCCTATTCGAGGTTCAGAGATGCTCTTCTCCACACCCCTGTTGCAACACTGGTTATTTGAGTTACTGTCGCCTTCCTGTCAGCATGAACCAGTCTGGATAGTCTCCTCTGACCTCACTTATTAACAAAGCGTTTTTGCCTGCAGAACTGCTACTTTTCTGCTTTTTTCTCCCTTGCACCATTCTCTGTAAACTCTAGAAACTAGAGGAGTGGTGCCCAACCATTTTTATCCCAATTCCCCCCCCCCACAAAGTACTCTCACATCTGCCAACACCCTCCTCCCTAAAGCACCTTCACACTTGCCAACGTCCCTCTTCGACACAATATACTTTCTGGTGCCCCCATAGTGTAAGAACACGTCTACCATATGCTAACATGAGAAAAATGATTCTGCTTTAAATTTTTATTTGTCTTTAGACCTAGCTTACACAGTGCCTGTGTGTGTGTGTGTTACACGGGCGTGGCAGTGGACGAACCCAAGTACAGAACACAGCGCGGCGGCAGAGTCAGGAGGCATTATTGCTGTAGCGAGGGTGGAATCGTTTTCCAGGAGAATCTTTACCCGAAGTCTTGGGTTTGGAGAGAATCCAGGAGCGATGCGAGACTTAGAACTGACAGTCCTAAGAACCATGAAACAAGTTTACTCACACCAGAGTCAACCAACAAGCTGGCAGCTCCCCGTTGTGATCACAGGGTCTTTATCCTGCATTTTCTGATGGAAAGTAGGTGTGTGTAGTTAGTGGAACCTGGGAATGATTGGAAATTAAACAAGGGGATTGAGGCCCAATTCCTGAGGTAAATAGCAAGGTGGGGGATTGCCAGAAGGGACTATGACAGTGTGGTACAACAGCTTCGATATCAATGTGATCCTTAAGCTTGAAGGTTTTAACCAGAGTTGAGATATCTGGTTCAAGTTGTGACAGCAAAAGCCTTGAGTCCCCATGCATAACAATGTCCAAGCGGTTTCTCCAAAGACCAGGAAACTTCATAAGACAGTGCAGCCACATACCATAAAAGCCAACATTTTTGAAAAGCATTTTTGCTTCTATATCATTCTGAATTTTGATAATTTCTCTTCCTGTTCTTCCATCTTGCAAAGAAATGGGTTAATTACCCAGTCCAGAACTTCCAGATCGTTCAAATCCTTGAATTGATTCTGAAAATCCTTCTTCAGTGACTGCTGGTGTAAGCAGTACTCTTGCAAATCACCATCTGTGAGAGTGCCATATTTTCCATGCAGGAAAACTGTGAGAACATTTTTCTCCCAATGTTTTGCTTATATATTTCCAATTTTCCAATAAAAGTGGACACTGCACTCTTTGCCTGGATTAAATTGAAATTCTCACCCTGCAGTTTCATATTTAGAATATTCATTTTGTTATACAGATCGGCTAGGTACACCACAACTGCATGTAAATGTGCAATCTTTTTCCCCAAGCTCTTGTTGACTTTGAGCAAAAATTCAACCAGTGTCAAAAAGGTCAAAGAATCATTTTAAACAACAGTGTTTTGACAGCCAATGCACTTCAGTGTGAAGAAGCAAGCTTTCAAACTCTTCATCGTTATCTTGGCATATCTTCTCTCTCCTGTTTAATCCCAGCCTAATCACGAGACATTTTTACAATGACCAATTAGCCTACTAACCAGTACGTCTTTGGACCGTGAGTGCAAACCGGAGCGCCCAGAGGAAATTCACACAGTCATGGGGAGAACTATAAACTCCTTACAGGCAGGGGCGGGAATTGAACCTGGGTCACTAGTACTTTAAAGTGTTGCGTTAACCACTACACCACCCTGCTACCACGTCTGCATGCTTTTCTACACTGAGTTGCTGCGACATGATCGGCTGATTGGGAATTTGCATCAACAAGCAGATGTACAGGAGGTACCCAATGAAGTGGGCACTGGGTGTATCATGGGGCCATGTTTGGAACAGGTAAAATGTCCCCAAGTGGCTTGTTAGGGTAAAACAAAACACGATCGGTATGTTCTTCTAAATCCACGGGAGCAGCTGTAACGTCCTGTGATAAAATCTGATGTTGCTCACTCCATGGGAGTCGCTTACAGCAGCAGGCAGCCTGACAAACGCAGAAGGTCCCTTCCATGTCGATTGGCCGCCAGTAATTCGTTTAATCTTCAACACTATTAAATTGAGCGCTTTCAGGGGAAACCGGGCTACAAGGCACCCTGAACATGAGCCACCTTAAACCTGCCCAGTTTGTGATAACCGGCTGACCATTTCTAATTTTATTTTATTGACTTTGTTTGGAGATACTGTATGACAAAGGGGCCTCCCGGCCCAGCGAGCCTGATTACACCCACGTGACCAGTTAGCCTACTGAACCCCTACATCTTGGAATATGGAGGCAATTGGAGGAACTCCTCCCCCACCACCACCATAGTCGCAGGAAGAATATACAAACTCTTTGCCGGAATTTAACCCAGGTGCTAGCATTGTAATAACTTTAGACTGAAAAATACACTACCAGGATGCCCCTAGTTCCCATGGCAACATACCCACTACATTCCTATGGGGTGGAATTTTAAATTTGTTCCACAGTGACATGGAAGTCAAAAGTACAGCCTTATATCTGTAGAATAATTCTTGGACAGAGATGACTCAAGTGCTTTTAGAACACAGAACATAGCACAGGAGCAGGCCATTCGGCCCACAGTGTTTGTGCTGACCTTGATGCCAAGTGAAATTAATCCATCGAAGATTGCAAGAGTCAGCGTTCAAGAATATTTGTTATCAAGGAATGTATACGCTACACGGCGTTCAGATTCGCTTGCTCACCGGTAGCCACACAGCAAGAATCCCAAAAAAACACAATTAATGAGAAAAGATAGGTAAGTCATCAGGATCTCGTCACAAAAAAGAAACTGTGAGATCAAATACTGAAGACTGCAACCCAGTTTTCCCTATTTAACAACTTGGCTTTACTTGTATCAAAATCCAGCGAGAATTAGATTATGAGAACACTCAGTCCTCTTTTATTGTCATTTAGAAATGCATACATGCATTAAGAAATGATACAATGTTTCTCCAGAGTGATATCACAGAAAACAGGACAGACCAAAGACTAACACTGACAGAACCACGTAATTATAACATATAGTTACAGCAGTGCAAAGCAATGCCATAATTTGATAGAGAACAGACCATAGGCATGGTAAATAAAATCTCAAAGTCCCGAGTCGATCAACTCCCGAGTCCCTGATAGCAGGCGGCAAAAGGGAGAAACTCCCTGCCATAAACCTCCAGGCACCGTCAACTTGCCGATGCCTTGGAAGCAGCCGACCACAGCCGACGCTGAGTCCATCCGTCTGGAAACTCCAAGCTTCCGACCAGCCCTCCAACACCAAGCACCGAGCACCATCTCTGCTGAGCGCTTCGATCCCCGGCCGCTGAAACACGCAAAGCCGAGGATTTCGGGGCTTTCAGCTCCGGAGATTCCGGTTACCACACAGCAGCAGCGGCAGCGAAGCGGTTATTTCAGAAGTTTTCCAGATATTCCACTGTGCTCTCACGTCCGTCTCCATCAAATCAGGATTGTGCACGGTCCCCTACTTGACAAATAACAGATATTCATCACCGAAGTGGCCGCGCGCGCTGTAGTCGCGCCGCCATCTTCTCCCCCCTCCCGGGAGGATTAGTTGGATCGCAATCAACCTGCAAATGATGTATAATCCCTCCATTCCTTTCTGTTGTGTATTTAGTCTCGTAAGTACGTTGTTGATTAAGCATTTTTGTACGTTTCAATAATTCATGACAGACTAAATGTAAAAATGCCTGAATTGCACACGTCAAGACGCCACCGCATTATACGTGCGCACCTCGCCTAAAATGAAGAACAAGCTTAAGACTCGCATCTCTCAGGTCTCTTGTTTTTCCTTTGAGTTAGTGTAATGCTTTGAACTTACAAAATAACGCAAAGTTTTACAGTACCGGAGACCCGGGTTCTATTCCCACCACTGCCTGTAAGGAGTCTGTACGTCCTCCCTGTGATCATGTGGGTTTCCTCCGGGTGCTCTGGTTTCCTCCTACAGTCCAAAGACGTACTGGTTGGTAGGTTAATTGGTCATTCTAAATTGTCCCGTGATTAGGCCAGGGTTAATTTGGGGGTCAACACACATCAAAGTTGCTGGTGAACGCAGCAGGCCAGGCAGCATCTCTAGGAAGAGGTGCAGTCGACATTTCAGGCCGAGACCCTTCGTCAGGACTAACTGAAGGAAGAGTGAGTAAAGGATTTGAAAGTTGGAGGGGGAGGGGGAGATCTGAAATGATAGGAGAAGACAGGAGGGGGAGGGATGGAGCCAAGAGCTGGACAGGTGATAGGCAAAAGGGGATACGACAGGATCATGGGACAGGAGGTCCGGGAAGAAAGACGGCGGGGGGGGGACCCAGAGGATGGGCAAGGGGTATATTCAGAGGGACAGAGGGAGAAAAAGGAGAGTGAGAGAAAGAATGTGTGCATAAAAATAAGTAACAGATGGGGTACGAGGGGGAGGTGGGGCCTAGCGGAAGTTAGAGAAGTCGATGTTCATGCCATCAAGTTGGAGGCTACCCAGACGGAATATAAGGTGTTGTTCCTCCAACCTGAGTGTGGCTTCATCTTTACAGTAGAGGAGGCCGTGGATAGACATGTCAGAATGGAAATGGGATGTGGAATTAAAATGTGTGGCCACTGGGAGATCCTGCTTTCTCTGGCGGACAGAGCGTAGATTTTCAGCAAAGCGGTCTCCCAGTCTGCGTCGGGTCTTGCCAATATATAAAAAGCCACATCGGGAGCACCGGACACAGTATATCACCCCAGCCGACTCACAGGTGAAGTGTTGCCTCACCTGGAAGGACTGTTTGGGGCCCTGAATGGTGGTAAGGGAGGAAGTGTAAGGGCATGTGTAACACTTGTTCCGCTTACATGGATAAGTGCCAGGAGGGAGATCAGTGGGGAGGGATGGGGGGGACGAATGGACAAGGGAGTTGTGTAGGGAGCGATCCCTGTGGAATGCAGAGAGGCAGGGGGAGGGAAAGATGTGCTTAGTGGTGGGATCCCGTTGGAGGTGGCAGAAGTTACGGAGAATAATATGTTGGACCCGGAGGCTGGTGGGGTGGTAGGTGAGGACCAGGGGAACCCTATTCCTAGTGGGGTGGCGGGAGGATGGAGTGAGAGCAGATGTACGTGAAATGGGGGAGATGCGTTTAAGAGCAGAGTTGATAGTGGAGGAAGGGAAGCCCCTTTCTTTAAAAAATGAAGACATCTCCCTCGTCCTAGAATGAAAAGCCTCATCCTGAGAGCAGATGTGGCGGAGACAGAGGAATTGCGAGAAGGGGATGGCGTTTTTGCAAGAGACGGGGTGAGAAGAGGAATAGTCCAGATAGCTGTGAGGCAAGAGACAGGGTGAGAAGAGGAATAGTCCAGATAGCTGTGAGTAAGAGACAGGGTGAGAAGAGGAATAGTCCAGATAGCTGTGAGGAAGAGACAGGGTGAGAAGAGGAATAGTCCAGATAGCTGTGAGCTGTCCAGGTAGCCTCCAACCTGATGGCATGAACATCAACTTCTCTAACTTCCGCTAGGCCCCACCTCCCCCTCGTACCCCATCCGTTACTTATTTTTATGCACACATTCTTTCTCTCACTCTCCTTTTTCTCCCTCTGTCCCTCTGAATATACCTCTTGCCCATCCTCTGGGCCCCCCCCCCCCGTCTTTCTTCCCGGGCCTCCTGTCCCATGATCCTCTCATATCCCCTTTTGCCAATCACCTGTCCAGCTCTTGGCTCCATCCCTCCCCCTCCTGTCTTCTCCTATCATTTTGGATCTCCACCTCCCCCTCCTACTTTCAAATCCCTTACTCACTCTTCCTTCAGTTAGTCCTGACCAAGGGTCTCGGCCTGAAACGTCGACTGCACCTCTTCCTAGAGATGCTGCCTGACCTGCTGCGTTCACCAGCAACTTTGATGTGTGTTGCTTGAATTTCCAGCATCTGCAGAATTCCTGTTGCTTGCGTTTAAATCGGGGGTTGCTGGGTGAGCCAGAAGAGCCTATTCCATGCTGTATCTCAATAAACAAATAATTTAATTAAGTAACTCTTTCATCTTCATGTGTCTAAATGCCTCTTAAATGGCACTATCAGATCTGCCTCCACCACCACCCCTGGCAGTGCATTCCCGGTCCCCATCACTCTCTATGTAAAAATAGTTGCCACGTGCATCTCCCCTAAACATTCCCCCCTCACCTTAAACCTGAACCTTCTGGTATTGGGCATTTCTGCCCTGCAACCTAAGGGCATGTTTCTGGTCTCTTCAGGTTCAAGGAGCCATACAACGTAGAAACAGAGAAATGGTATTGGCCCAATAGAGCGCAAGTTGTCTACCCGAGCTGATCCCACTTCCTGCATTTGGCCCATATCCCTTCAAACTTTTCCTGTCCATGTACATCCCTAAATATCCTTTAAATATTGCTCTTGTACCTGCCTCTACCTTAAAAGGACTACAGCAACAAAGGAACACACTCAAAATGCTGGAGGAGCTCAGCAGGCCAGGCAGCATCTGCGGAAAAAAAGTACAGTCGACTTTTCAGGCCAAGACCCTTCTGCAGGACTCGGCCCGAGACCTCGACTGTTTACTCTTTTCCAGAGATGCTGCCTGGCCTGCTGAGTTCCTCCAGCATTCTGTGTGTGTTGCTCTGGATTTCCAGCATCTGCAGATTTTCTCTTCTTTGTGATCTGACAGCAACATTGGAGGCAGTCCAGAGAAGATATCCAATGCAATGAATATTGAATTTTATCAGCATTCGGTCATTCTCCCATCCCATCCCCTCTCTTTCCGCTTCTCCTATAGTCTTCCCATGGCTGTTCCCTGTCCCATACCCTACTTCAAGCCTCCCAACATCCATTTTCATCCCTTCCACCCCCTGCTCTCCTGCTTCCCTCCATATACTCTGCACATTTCACTCATCTGCTCTGTCCTCCCTCATCTGGGCCAGGCCCCATCCAAACATCACCTCTCCTCTCATAGTTCCCATTCTCATGCATGTATCTAATTGCCCTCTGTCCGTATTGTATGTCGTGTTGTGCATTTATTACAGGTTATGGTAACTCGTCTGGTGGATTGGGGCACCGTAGAAGCAGATGAGTAACCCTCACAAACTAAGCTTTTGAACCATTAGTTTTGAGTCAGAGACTTAGTAGGGGACCTGAAATTTCTTGTTGACCGCTCATTTCGCTGTATCGCTAATTTGGTTACGTTAACTTCACTCTCACTACACTAGTTTTGATAGTTTTTTATAAAATCATTCATCTTTGCTGGTTTCACAAACGAAGGATCAAAGGCACTTTTTAGGACCTCGAACTCAGTTACCCAGAGGCGTGTCGAGTATCTCAGCAGTTTTGGTTTATTTCTCAAGTACCTGCTGCAGTCACCTGTAAGACCTCAGATTCCAGCACTGGTACCATTTGTGTTCCAGCTTCTCATCCCTCAGCCTCTTCACTCTTCCCCCTCCTCAACTGCCTCCTTTTTTTTGCCTATCATCTGCCTGCCACCCGCTCCAGCCCTCCACCTCCCCCATCTGCCATCATCTTTTATTCTCCTCAACCAAGCAGCCATCTCCAGCGCCTCTCCCCACCCTCTGCCCATCACCCCCCCTCCACTTTGGTCCCAATGCAGGGTCTCGGCCCAAAACATTGACAATTCTTTCTGCCCCGTGGAAGCTGCTCGAGCTGCTGTGCTCCTCCAGAAGGCCGTTTGCTGCTTTGTTTGTTGACAGTGTTGTTAAGAAGGCATATGGTGTGCCAGCCTTCATCAATCATGAGATTGAGTTCCAGAGCCATGAGGGAGGGAGGAGAAGATGGCGGCGCGACGCAGCTTGCGGCCCCTCCAGTGGTGATATCTGTCATCTGTCAAGTAGGGTGCCGTGCACAATCCTGATTTGATGGAGACAGACGTGATAAGCACGGAGGAACATCTGGTGAAACTTCTGAAATGCCCGCTTCGCTGCCGCTGCTACAGTGTGATCCGAAATCTCCGGAGGGGAAGGCCCCAAGTCCTCGGCTTTGCTTGTTGCTCGGCGGCCGGGGCGGGGTCGAAGCGCTCGGCAGAGGATGGTGCTCGGTGCTCGGTGTCAGAGGGGCTGGTCGGAGGCTCGAGGTTTTCGGACGGACTCAGAGTCTGCTGCGGTCGGGTGTTCCAATGCATCGGCAAGTTTGCGGCGCTTCTGTCTGCGTGAGATGATGGGACTATCGGGACTTTGAGACTTTTTTTACCGTGCCCATGGTCTGCTCTTTATCAAATTACGGCATTGCTTTGCACTGTTGTAACTATATGGTATAATTATGTCGTTTTGTCAGTTAGTCTTGGTTTGTCCTGTGTTTCTGTGATATCTTTCTGGAGGAACATTGTATCATTTTTTAATGCATGCATTTCTAAATGACAATAAACGAGGACTGAGTGTCCTCATAATCTAATCTTATCTAATGAGGAAATGTTATATAAGACCATAAGCTATGTAAGACCTTAGTTAGACCCCACTTGGAGTATGGTGTTCAGTTCTAGTCACCTCACTACAGGAAGGATGTGGATACCATAGAGAGAGTGCAAAGGATGTTGCCTGGATTGGAGAGCGTACCTTATGAGAGTAGATTGAGTGAACTTGGCCTTTTCTCCTTGGAGCGATGGAGGTTGCGAGGTGACCTGGTTGAGGTGTATAAGATGATGAGGGGCATTGATTGTGAGGATAACCTTTTCCCAGAGGCTTTTTACCCCAGGACTGAAATGGCCAACACAAGAGGGCATACTTTTAAGGTGCTTGGAAGTAGGGACAAGGATGTCAGAGGTAAGTTTTCACACAGAGAGTGGTGGGTGTGTGGAATGCACTGCACTGCCAGTGAAGCTGGTAGAGGCGGATACAATAGGGTCTTTTCAGAGACTCTTAGATAGGTACACGGAGCTTAGAAAAATAGAGGGCTATGCGGTAGGGAAATTCTAGTTAGTTTCTGGAGTAGGTTACATGGTCGACACAACATTGTGGGCCGAAAGGCCTGTAACGTGCTGTAGATTTCTGTGATTCTAATTACTGGGCTGAAAATATTTTCCTCTCAGGGGAGGGTAAGCAAGTTGGGCTTGTATCTTTTGGTGTTGAGAAGAATAATCAGTGATCTTTTCAAAATAGAATGGTGCAGGACTTCAGATGCAGAGTATTGCATGCAGTTCCAGTCACCCACCAACAGGAAAGTTATCAACAAGGTTAAAAGAGTGCAGAGGAAATTTACAAGGATATTTGAGGACATGAGTTATAGGGAAAAGTTAAACAGGTCAGCACTCTATTCCCTAGCGCAGGGATTTCCAATCTTTTTATGCCATGGACCCCTATCATACCCCTGTCCTAGAGCATAGGAGAATGAGGGGAGATTTGATAGAAGCATACAAAATTATGATGGGTATATGCAAGCAGGCTTTTTCCACTGAGGCCGGGTGAGACTAGAACTAGAGGTTAAGGGTGAAGGGTGAAATGTTTAAGGGAAACATGAGGAAGACCTTCTTCACTCAGAGGGAGGTTGGGAGTGGGGTGAGAAGTGGTGGGATCGGGTTTGGTTACAACATTTAAGAGAAGTTTGGACAGGGACCTGGATGGGAGGGGTACGGGGGCGCTATGGTCCAGTTGAAAGTTGAATGGACTAGGCCAAATAATAGTCCAACACAGACTAGATGGGCCAAATGGCCTATTTCTGTGCTGTAGTGCTCTATGACAATAAAGTGTATAAAATAAGAACATAAGAAATAGGAGCAGGAGTCGGCCAGGGCCCGTCGAGCCTGCTCCACCATTCTGGTTGATCTGGCCATGGACTCATCTCCACCTCCTCTCCATAATCATGCAAAAATCTATCCAACCTTGTCTTAAATACATTTACTGAGGTAGCCTCCACTACTTCATTGGGCAGAGAATTCCACAGATTCACCACTCTCTGGGAAAAGCTATTCCTCCTCATCTCCGTCCTAAATTTACTCCCACGAATCTTGAGGTTCGGAGTGGAAGCAACTTTCCTGCCCCTATGTTATCTATCCCTTTCATCATTTTATATGTCTCTATCATAAGTGAGTTTGACAGGGTAGGGGTGCTTTCAGTAGTTGGGGAATTTTGAATGAGGAGGCATAGTTTAAAGGTAAGGGACCAGTTATTTAAAACCAAGGTATGAAGAAAATTCTCCTCACAGATGTATGAAACTCTGGAACTCCCCGGAGACAAACGAAGGCTAGCTCATTAGAAATACTTAAAAGGATGATACATTTTTGAAAGATCACGCAAAGTCAGCATGCATGGTAGAGCTCTTGAACAAAAAGGGGATAACTACACTCACTTGCCCATCCATTGAGATGTTCCCACAACCAATGATCTCACTTTAAGGATTCTTTATCTTCTAATTTCATGTTCTCATTATTTATTGCTATTTATTTATATTTGCATTTGCACAGTTTGTTGTCTTCTGCACTCTGGATGATCTTTCATTGATCCTGTTTACAGTTACTATTCTATAGATTTGCTGAATATGCCCACAGAAAAATGAATCTCAGGGTTGTATATGGTGACACAGATGTACTTTGATAATAAAATTTACTTTGAACTTTGAGTGAGCTACTCCCCCTCCTGCCTCCATAAGGCAATAAGACACAGGAACAGAATTAGGCCACTCAGCCCATCCAGTTTTCTCCGCAATTCCATCGCAGCTGATTTATTTTTCCTCTCACCCCCATTCTCCCGCGTTCTCCCCTTAACCTTTTACTAATCAAGAACCTATCAACCTCCACTTTAGATATACCCAATGTCTTGGCTTCCACAGCCGTCCTTGGCAATGAATTCTGCACATTCTCCACCCCAGGCTGAAGATATTCCTCCTCACTTCTTTTCTAGAAGGGCATCCTTGTTGTTCTCTGACTAGATTTTCTTGATCTCCTCATGGGTCAAAATTGTCAGTAATGTCAAAGGAAACCTTGGACCCTTCCTTGCTCCTAGGTACAGTCGAACGCAGGGACCTTCTGATTCTTATCCCTACTACTTATCTGGGACTTCTCCGTGGATTGTCACCTTGTCGTGGTGGAGAGGCTTGTGTGGTCCGGAGATCCCGAGAGCGATGCCGTCTGGAGCTATGCTCCTGGTAGGGTCACCCATGGCGGTAAGGTCGAGGGTGAGGTCCCTGACAAAGAACAATCTAACCAAGACCTCAACGGTGGAACAGGCGGACAAAGTTACTTCAAACTCAATGGCTGTGAAGGCGGATGAAGGCTGCAACAAATCCATCAGCTCCAATCGCCGTGGTTTCCATGCCACTGGAATCAGTTGGTTGATTTGTGAAGTATCGTGTGCTTCTTGGAGTGCAACGTCAAGTACACCTTAAACAAATACACGCACAGGCGTCTTCGCTCTGTACGGAACGAAGACCATCATTCTTGACCTCGAGGACAGCCACGACGATGACTTATCTGGGAGCTGATGAACACTTTGGTTGGTTCCCTGGACTCCTGCCAATTCTCATCATCATTTCATGTTCTCAATAAGATTTCAGAATCAGGCTTAATATCACCAGCATATGTCGTTAAATTTGTTGATTTTGTGGCAGTGGTACAGTGCAATAGATAATAATAGAGAAATATAAATGTGAATTACAGTAAGAATATATAGATGTATATTAAATATTAAATAAGTAGTGTAAAAATTTTAAAAAGTAGTGAGGTAGTGTTCATGAATTCAATGTCCATTCAGAAATCGGATGGCAGGGCTGTACCTGAATCATTGAGTGTGTGCCTTCAGACTCCTGTACCTCCTGCCTGATGGTAGCAATGAGAAGAGGGCATGTCCTGGGTGATGGGGGCCCTTAATGATGGACGGCACCTTTTTAAGGCCCCGCTCCTTGAAGATGTCCCGAATACTGCGGAGGCTAGTGCCCACAATGGAGCTGACAAAGTTTACAGTTCTCTGCAGCTTATTTCGATCCTGTGCAGTGGTAACCCCCCACCTCCCCATACCAGACAGTGGTGCAGCCAGTTCGACTGCTCTCCATGGGACGTCTGCAGACACTTGCAAGTATCTTTGGTGACATACCAAATCTCCTCAAACTCCTGATGAAATATAGGTACTGTCCTGCCTTCTTTGTAGCTGCGTCGATACGCTGGGTCCAGGACAGACCCTCAGAGATGTTGACACCCAGGAACCTGAAATTGCTCACTTATTCCACTTCTGATCCCTTCATGAGGACTGGTGTGTGAGGAATGAACGTCCTCGTCTTATCCTTTCTGAAGTCCACAATCGGTTCTTTAACCTTACGGACGTTGAGTGCAGGGTTGTTGCTGTGACACCATTCAACCAGCTAATAGCTCTTGTACACCTTTTCCCATCACCACTTGGAGTCCTGCCAATGATAGCTGTGTTGTCAGCAAATGTATAGACGCCACTTGAGCAGTGCCTGGCCACACAGTCATGGGTATCGAGAGAGTAGAGCAGTGGGCTAAGCACACAACCCCTGAGGTGTGCCAGTGTTGATTGTCAGCGAGGAGGAGACGTTCTCACCAATCCGCACAGACTGTGGTTTTCTGGTGAGAAAGTCAAGGATCCAGTTGCAGAAGGAGGTACAGAGGCCCTGGTTTTTGGAGCGGGACTGGCCAAACAAATGAAACCCTTATTATTAAAGGTCCACTTATATCATGTAAAATGAACGTCTATACTAATTTCTATATTAAAGTTGCCATTGTAACAGGTAAGAGCTCTGGCCTTAAATAGCTCTGCTTACTCACCAACTTCATAGCTCATTAGAGCGGGCTATTTTTCATTATAATTATCTGTGGTATGAGTCACAGCGCGAATCTTGTCACTTCTCTCTAGAGGTGCACAATCTCATTTCCCTTGCATCTGTATGTGGAGCAAACCAGCGACTGTGGGCCACAGTCCTTCCTCAATGATATCAGGACAAGAAATTCTTTTACATAGGAAGACGCACGTTGAGGATGAACTTCAGGGAAGCTGATCATTTTAGAAGGGAGGCGGTTATTGCCCTGGAGTGGTGGTAGGTGTAAGGAAAGTGTAAAGTTTTTTCCCTCCTTAGTACGAGATGTTGGTAAGTTGGTAAGGCAAAATAGTGTTAGTCTGGGATGTGGGAATGTTTTAAGAAAGTGCAAGGGAACCAGCCCACAGCAAATGTTTTGAGAACATAGTGTGAGCCTTGAGAGTAGAAGATGGTGAACAATGTGTCTGTCTGGCAAAGTATTAGAGTTAGGCCTGTTGAAGGGTATAAAAAGGAGCAATTTCTTTGTGCAAGTGGGAGCCTTCTCAGGCTGAGTTGCAAATAGCATTAACAGCTGGAGTTAGAGACAAGGACAGAGAGAGGTGGGGAGGGAGAGAGCAGGGGAATAGGGAGAGAGCGAGAGGGGGTGGGGAGGGAGGGAGAGAGAGGGCTGGTGGGAGAGAGAGAGTGTGTGTGAGAGAGGGGGAGAGAGAGAGGGTGTGTGTGTGGGAGAGGGGGAGAGAGAGGGGGCGAGAGAGGGTTGGTGAGAGAGACAGACAGACAAAACAAATTGTCTGACACGTGTGCTTCCCTCCGATAGTGTATTGTGTGGCGTGACTGGTGGCATTGAAACGTATTATTTTGTCTCATTTATAATTTCATTAATATTTTTTCTTTCTGTATTTAGTTTAAAAAGCGGTGTCCATTATTAAGGACCCCCATCACCCAAACCATGCCTTGTTCTCATTGCTACCATCAGGGAGGAGGTACAGGAGCCTGAAGGCTCACACACTCAGCGATTCAGGAACAGCTTCTTCCCCTCTGCCATCCAATTCCTAAATGGACACCGAACCCTTGAATACTAACTCACTACTTTTTTTAATTTCTGTTTTTGCAATACTTATTTAATTTAACTGTTTAATATCTATATGCTCATTGTAATTCATATTTTTCCCTATTATTATGTACTGCATTGTACTGCTGCTGCTAAGACAACAAATTTCATGACATCTGCTGGTGATATTCAACCTGATTCTGATTATTCTTCAATAAAGTAATTTCTTATATCCTTTAACACATGCTGAATCAGTAAAGAACATAAGTTTGAAAATATTTTTGTTACAGAATATAAAGATAATTTAGTGTAGGGGGTAGACCTGTGAAAGTGTTTGGAGGAGTGTTTGAGAGAATGAGTGAGGTTTCAAGGAGGTGAAGGATACAGGGAGATGATATCAGATGATGGGAAAAGGCCATGCCCTCTTCTCACTGTTACCATCAGGGAGGAGGTACAGGAGCCTGAAGGCTCACACTCAGCGATTCAGGAACAGCTTCTTCCCCTCTGCCATCTGATTCCTAAATGGACATTGAACCCGTGAACGTTACCTCACTTTTTACAAGATATTATTTCTGGTTTTTGCACGATTTTTAATCTATTCAATATACATATACTGTAATTGATTTACTTATGTATTATTATTATTTTTTTTATTTATTTCTTCTTCTTCTATATTATGTATTGCATTGAACTGCTGCTACTAAGTTACAAATTTCACGACACATGCCGGTTATAATAAATTCTGATTCTGATTCATTAAGAAAGTCTTTGACTACAAGTACCTCGGATCAAGAATGATGAGTTCGGAGAAGGACATAAAGATACGGAAGGCGCTGGCGTGGAGGGCTATGAACGACATGAAGGAAATCTGGAAGTCGAACCTGACCAGAGGGCTTAAAAAGAGGATTTTCATAGCAGTCATAGAGTCCATCCTCACGTACAGATGCGAGACGTGGACACTCACCAAGACGATGTGAAAGTCTCTAGATGGTTGCTATACACGAATGCTCCGGATGGCTCTTGATGTGAGTTGGCAACAGCACATGACAAACGTCGAGCTCTATGACGACCTACCGATGCTCACCACTAAAATCGAGGCGAGAAGACTGCAGCTTGCGGGGCACTGTCTACGCCACCGCGAGCTACCTGCCAGCCTAGTCATCATATGGGAGCCCAAGCACAGGAGGATGAACCCTGGGCGCCCTCCCAAGACTATGGTCAACACGCTCCTAGAAGACAGCGGCGCGGCTAATGTAGATGAACTGAACACACTGATGAGGGAGAGGGAGGAGAGTCTGTCATCGTGCCCGACGCCGGCCCCCTAGGCCTGAGTCAACGTGGTAGTAGTACTGATTCTGATTCTGATTCTGAAATCCAGTAGAAATTAAAGGAACCATTAGTAAACTTGTCTTTTGCACTATTTTTTTCCATTCTGGTTGTGTTCTTTAATGCAAAATGTGTTTCATTTATGTTTTACTCGTTAACGTTTCCTATATGATATGTTGCTACAGGTGAGATTTTCATAGCAGCTATACTTGTGCATTTGACAATAAACTCAACTTTGACTTTGAGAGCGCGTGGAAAATTGCCAAGGTTGAAGATACTAAAACCATCTCTCTTGAAGGTTAGTGAGGTGGTTTCTAGTACAACAAATGCTTTATAATTTGGTAACAAAAGCTTTACAATCTAATAACAACCAATGCAGACCAAATACGGGGGCAGCCTACAAGTGTCTCCATGCTTACAGTGTCAACGTAGCATGGCCACAGTTTATTACCCTAACCCGTACATGTTTGGAATGTGGGAGGAAACCAGAGCACCCTGAGGAAATCCACACGGTCACAGGGAGAACATACAACCTCCTGACAGACAGCGGCAGGAATTGAACCCTGATGGCTGGTGCGGTAAAGTGTTACACTAACCACGGCACGGACAGTGCATGTGAGTAGTGGGAAGTATTTTGACTGGTTGCTTTACAGCCTAGTACTGGAACACCAATACCTTTGAATGGAAAATCCTACACAAAGTAGTGGACTCAGCCCAGACCATCAAGGGTAAAGCCCTCCCTACCTACCATTGAGCGCATCTACATGAAACACTGTCGTAGGAAAGCAGCATCCATCATCAGGAACCCCCAGCACCCAGGTCATGCCCCCTTCTGGATGCTGCCATCAGGGAGAAAGTACAGGAGTCTCAGGACTCGCACCACCAGGTTCAAGAACAATTCGTATCCCTCAACCGTCAGGCTCTTGAACAAAAGGGGATGATAACTTCACTTGCCCCATCATTGAAATGTTCCCACAACCAATGGACTCACTTTCAAGGACTCTTCATCTCTCATGCTCGATATTTATTGCTCATTTATTTATATTTGCATTTGCACAGTCTTTTTATTTATTTATTGAGATACAGCGCAGAATAAGCCCTTTGATTTAACCCTAGCCTAATGATGGGACAATATACAATGACCAACTATCCAACCGACTGGTACATCTTTGGACTGTGGGAGGAAACCAGAGCACCCGGAGGAAACCCATGTGGACACTGGGGGAACATACAAACTCCTTACAGGCAGCGATGGGTTTTGAACCCGGTACTGTAAAGCGTTGTGCTAACCACTATGCTACTGTGCCACCCATGTGCTTGATAGTGATTACGCAGGGATAATTATTCCACACATTCACCAGAAGGATGAGGGAAACATTAGATGAATGTTAAATCCAAAAATCAGCGTTCTGTATAGTCGTGGAGCAGGGATTCTCAATCTGGGGTCCACAGGCCCCTTGATGAATAGTATTTGTCCACGGCATAAAAAAGGCTGGGAACTCCTGTCTTAGAGCATAGGAACAGGATGTCCAATTCAACCTGTCAGTGCTGATGAAGTCGATTAGCTAAGTTCGAAATATTTGCCTACGTTTGTTCCCTATCTCTCTTACCTACCCATGGACCTGAGCAAATGGATTTTTAATGTGAATGTCCTCACCCCTACCATTTCCTTTGTTATCTAAGATTAACTTGTCACATGAACATCAAATCATGCAGTGAAATGCACCATTTGCATCAAATCAAACCTGTGAAGACGTTGCCTCTCAAGTTCTTTGTTAAATCTTTCTCCTCTCAGTTTAAACCTACATCCTTTAGTTTTAGTGAAAAGGCTATGGACCTTCACCTTATCTATATCCTTCATGCTTTTATCCTCCAAGAAGACCACAATGTTGTCGTGGTTTAGAGGCTTGCGTGCTTCAATGACCTGAAGAGCTATGTCAGCTGGAGTCAGGGCTTTGTACTTTGGCTCTTGGTAGGGTCACCCATGCCAAACAGGTCAAAGGGTAGAGGCCAGACTAGGAGTGGTCTGCCAGTCCTCCAGGTTAAGGGGATTCAGCTCAGAGCTAACAACCCTGACTGGTAAAACAAATTGTTATGGACACAGCAATGAAGAATCTTTCTACATCTGAGTGTGGTGGTATTCCTGAGTCTCCACCTGGGACTTGCATGGCTGAATTTGAAACACACCCAGGGCACAATAGAGAAGACAACCAAGGACAGATCGAAATGGAGACCTCCATTGCTGCCCTAAATGCCAGCAGGTGTAACAGACAGTAAGTAAGTAAATCATGATTTAAATTACCTCCATAGTGTTACGTTTTGTAACTTCAAAACATTAAAAAAAAATTCAAAGAAACTCACGGGAGTCTGAAAATACGGGTGTAGTTCGAGTTTACTTTAAGTGAGGTGCACATGTATCGTGATAGTGTGATGAAATATGTAATTAATGTATTTTTACATCTAACCTATTATTAATTATCTAATTCAACAAGAATGCTTAATCAAACAACATATTTATACAAGAAGTGTAAAAGAGAGACAAGATTGGATATCGGACCACTGGAAAACGATGCTGGAGAGGTAGTAATGGGGGACAAGGAAATGGTGGATGAACTGAATAAGTATTTTGCATCAGTCTTCACTGTGGAAGACACTAGCAGTATAGTGGAAGTTTCGGGTGTCAGGGGACATGAAGTGTGTTAAGTTATCATAACTAGAGAGAAGGTTCTTGGGAAACTGAAAGGTCTAAAGACAGATAAGTCACCCGGACCAGATGGTGTACACCACAGAGTACTGAAAGAGGTGCTTGAAGTGATTGTGGGGGCATTAGTAATGATCTTTCAAAAATCACAAGACTCAGAAAACTAGAAAATTACAAACGTCACTCTACTCTTCAAGAAGAGAGAGAGGCAGAAGAAATAAAACTATAGGCCAGTTAGTCTGACCTCAGTCGTTGGGAAGATTAGGAATCGATCGTTAAGGATGAGGTCTCAGGGTACTTGGAGGCACGTGATAAAATAGGCCGTATTCAGCATGGTTTCCTCAAGAGAAAATCTTGCCTGACAAATTTGTTGGAATTCTTTGAAGAAATAGCAGGCAAGTTAGACAAGGGAATCAGTTGATGTTGTGTACTTGGATTTTCAGAAAGCCTTTGACAAGGTGCCACACATGAGGCTGTTTAACAAGCTACGACCCCATGCTATTACAGGAAAGATTCTAGCATGGATAAAGCAGTGGCTGATTGGCAGGAGGCAAAGAGTGGGAATAAGGGAGCCTTTCCTGATTGGCTGCCGGTGAATAGTGGTGTTCCGCCGGGGTCTGTGTTGGGACCGATCCTTTTTACGTTATATGTCAATGATTTGGATGGTGGAATTGATAGCTTTGTTATAAAGTTTGCAGACAATATGAAGATAGGTGGAGGGGCAGGTAGTTTTGAGGAAGTAGAGAGGCTACAGAAGTACTTAGACAAATTAGGAGAATGAGCAAAGAAATGGCAGGTGGAATACAGTGTTGGGAAGTGTATGGTCATGCACTTTGGCAAAAGAAATGAAAGAGTTGACTATTTTCTAAATGGAGAGAAAATATAAAAAAACTGAGCTACAAAAGGGACTTGGGAGTCCTTGTGCAGGATTCCCTAAGGGTTAATTTGCAGGTTGAGTCTGTGATGAGGAAGGCAAATACAATGTTAGCATTCATTTCAAGAGCTCTAGAATATAAAAGCAAGGATGTAATTTTGAGACTTTAGAAAGCACTGGTGAGCCCTCACTTGGAGTATCGTGAGCAGATTTGAGCCCCTCATCTTAAAAAGGATGTGCTGAAACTGGAAAGAGTTCAAAGGAGGTTCATAAAAATGATTCCAGCCTTAAATGTCTTGTCATATGAAGAGCCTTTGATGGCTCTGGGCCTGTATTCACTAGAATTCAGAAGAATGAGTGGTGACCTCATTGAAACCTATTGAATGGTGAAAGGCCTTGATAGTGTGGATGTGGAGAGAATGTTTCTTATGGTGGGAGAGTGTAAGACCAGAGAACACAGCCTCAGAATAGAAGGGCATCCTTTTAGATCAGAGATGAGGGGGAATTTCTTTAGTCAGAGAGTGGACATCTGTGGAATTCATTGCCACAGGCAGTTATGGAGGCGAAGTCTATGTATATTTAAGGCAGAGATTGATGCGTTCTCGATTGGTCAGGGCATGAAGGGATATGGGGAGAGGGCAGGTGATTGGGGCTGAGAGGAAAATTGGATCAAACTCGATGGCCCAAATGGTCTAATTCTGCTCCTATATCTTATGGTCTCATGGTCCAAGATTGCCCAAATATTATTGAAATATTAAATACACAACACTCAACCTTCTACATCACAGGGAAAATAGCCCTAGCCTATCCAACCTCTCAAGCCCTCCCCATAACATCCTTGTAAACCATTTTGTTGCATCCTTTTCAGTTTACTTCGAACAGAAGAGCACAAGACAGACCCTTTGGACTGTTGCCCGTTCATCAACAGAACAAGGTTAGGAAATTCACTACGCAACTCGTACTTAATCAAAGCTCGCACTTTCTTGTCTCTGTACGAACAAGAATGTAAATATGTTGACCCCGGGCAAATATTAGGACATGAATTCTGCTGTTCCCTCTGTACCAATTCTCACTCAGAGCACTTTTCCAATTTATAACACCAAAACAGGGGACCTCTGTTGGCCAGAAGATCAATCCTTTCTTCGCCCAGACCCTGCTGTGGGGTTCTTCCTTGCGATGATGGGCCTCTTGAGAGAGTTATCGCTGATAACACACTCAAAGTGTCCATTTTTATACTCATTCCATACCAATTCAAATATTGCATTCCAGTGTCATTGGATGTAGGTTATCTGATTGACCTTTAACACCTTTTTATTGGCTCTGATCTAGACCAGCATCCACTTACTGCCTTCTTCCCAGCAAGTGACAGTCGGTAATTTATGGCTCTTTGTTCTCTTCAGTAATCAGCTGGAATCACTCTAGGCAGGCACCAACCCCAACATTCACAAACCTTGCAAATAACATCTCACAAATAACTTCTTATTTGGAAATGATCTCCAGTCAGGCAGATTACCTGAAACATCATGATGTCCACTTTAAAACACAGAGAGCAAAGCAGCTCCATCTCACAAAATGGAGGATGCAAAACACTTCCACAAAAATGGTAGCCTCCATCTCCAAGCACATGGCAGAAACAAAGACAATTGATCTGCCTGCTTCCACTGTCCTTGACCCATTTGAGTTCAATGTTTTGCATCCGCCACGGCCAACAGGACCATGATATTGTCCCGGACTAATTAAACCAATGACTCCTAATTAATCGAATCCCTCTTCCCCGCACATTGACCCTTCTCTGTATATTCATGTCCCTATCTACTAGTCCTTTAAACACTCCTGCGCTATCTGTCTCTATAACAGCCCCTAGTGATGCCCATTCCAGGCACCAACCAACTCCCTGTAAGAAACAAAACCTGGTTTCCAGACATCTCCTTTGTACTTTTCCACTCTCTCGTTATGCACATGCCTGCTAGTACTAGACACTTCAATCCTGGAGGAAAGCTACTGGCTTTCAACTCTTATCTATGCCTCACATAATTTTATAAACTTCTGTCAAATCTCCCCTTAGCCTCTGTCTCTCCAAAGCCTCCATATCCCTCCTATAATGAGGCAAAAAGGAATTAAATGAAATCTCTAACGAAAGTTTATAAAGCTGGAGCATTGTATTTCTTTTCTTTCTTGAGGTAGTACAAGTACTTTGATAATAAATTTATTTTGAACTTTGAAAATAATTTTCTGACTCGTAAACTCAATGCCTCAAGATGGCACTGGTGAATCTCAGCAACTTCCGTCTGGTGGCTAATGAAACACGCAGAGCAAATGAATAGCAACACACATCAAAGTTGCTGGTGAACGCAGCAGGCCAGGCAGCATCTGTAGAAAGAGGTGCAGTCGACGTTTCAGGCCGAGACCCTTCATCAGGACTAACTGAAGGAAGAGTGAGTAAGGGATTTGAAAGTTGGAGGGGGAGGGGGAGATCCAAAATGATAGGAGAAGACAGGAGGGGGAGGGATAGAGCCAAGAGCTGGACAGGTGATAGGCAAAAGGGGATACGAGGGGATCATGGGACAGGAGGTCCGGGAAGAAAGACAAGGTGGGGGGGACCCAGAGGATGGGCAAGGGGTATATTCAGAGGGACAGAGGGAGAAAAAGGAGAGTGAGAGAAAGAATGTGTGCATAAAAATAAGTAACAGATGGGGTACGAGGGGGAGGTGGGGCCTTAGCTGCAGTTAGAGAAGTCGATGTTCATGCCATCAGGTTGGAGGCTACCCAGACGGAATATAAGGTGTTGTTCCTCCAACCTGAGTGTGGCTTCATCTTTACAGTAGAGGAGGCTGTGGATAGACATGTCAGAATAGGAATGGGATGTGGAATTAAAATGTGTGGCCACTGGGAGATCCTGCTTCCTCTGGCGGACAGAGCGTAGATGTTCAGCAAAGCGGTCTCCCAGTCTGCGTCGGGTCTCGCCAATATATAAAAGGCCACATCGGGAGCACCGGACGCAGTATATCACCCCAGTCGACTCACAGGTGAAGTGTTGCCTCACCTGGAAGGACTGTTTGGGGCCCTGAATGGTGGTAAGGGAGGAAGTGTAAGGGCATGTGTAGCACTTGTTCCGCTTACACGGATAAGTGCCAGGAGGGAGATCAGTGGGGAGGGATGGGTGGGACGAATGGACAAGGGGGTTGCGTAGGGAGCGATCCCTGCGGAATGCAGGGGCGGGGGGAGGGAAAGATGTGCTTAGTGGTGGGATCCCGTTAGAGGTGGCGGAAGTTACGGAAATAAAGAGCAAGTGAATACTTTGGTAATCACTCTTTTTCTGGTAAATGATCATTGCAAGCAATAGTCTATAACTTCGAGACAATTTGATGTGGCAGCACAGAGGTGAGGCGAGGCAGCTGGCGCGCCACCGATAGTGAGGAAGGCCTGCTTTCCGATTGATTTAAGCGCCTGGACATATCGGAAAGGTCGAATCAAGGTGGCGGGGTCCAGGCCCCAGAGCATATCAAAGCAACTGAACCCAATGTTTGAATGATGATTTAGGCACTGGACTGGATTGGAAAGGTCATGGTGTCAGGACTGGAGGTGAGGGCCGGGCTGATTCAGCTCGCTGCTCCGCTCTGCACTGAACTAAGGGTTTGTGGATGGATTCTCTGTGAACTTTAGTCCAGGATGCTGTTTGCTTACATGAATTGTTTTTTATCTCTCTGCACATCGGGTGTTTGATGGTTTTCTTTTTTTTAATGGGTTCTTTTGGGGTTTCTTTGTTTCATGGCTGCCTGTGAGGAGGTGAATCTCCAAGGTTTTATAAAGTATACATACTTTGATAACACACTAAATGCACTTTGAACTTTGAACTTCAAATGAAGGTAAGCTAGCTATATTCCTTTTGTACTGCCCTATCAGCCTTTCCAGCTACATATACTGGAACACAAGGCCCCTTTGTTCATCAAAGTTGCAAAGAATCCTGACATTAACCTTGTACTCTCCCATTATGTTGGATACCCCTAAGAATAACACCGCACTCCTGCCCAGATTAAAGTCCATCTGCCACTTCTCTGTCCATATCTGCAACTGGTCCACATCCTGCTGTATCTTTTGGCAACCGACAGCATCACCAATCTTTATGTCATCTGCAAACTCAGAAACTCACTCTGTCACATTTTCACTCAAATCATTGATAAGGTATGACAAATTACAGAAGTCCTAGTATGGTTCCCTGTGGAACACAACTGGTCCCATTGACCACTACCCTCTGGCTTCTATGGGAAGCCAATTTCAGATCCAGTCAGCCAAATCAATTCTAATTTTCTGGATGAGCCCACCATGTCAAATGTCTTACTATAATCAATGTCTCCAACATTCCCAGCTCTACCCCTGTCAATCACCTTCATCACCTCCCACTGAAAAATTCAGATCGATCATTTAGGCGTGACCTGCCCCACACAAAACCATGCTGACTATCCCTAATCAGACCATGCCTCTCCAAATGCTCATAGACCCCAAGCCTAAGAATCCTCTCCATTAGTTTCTCAACCACTGGTGTGAGATTCACCAGCCTTTACTTCCTAGGATTAATGACGTCCTTCCTAACACAGGGAGACCAGCTTTGTAGGCATTTCTCCGGATGTGACCTTACCAACATCTTACACAGCTGTAAGATATCACCCCCAACTCCTGGGCTCAATCTCCTGACTAAGAATGCCTTCTTCACCATGCCACTTTCAAGGAACCAACTACCTGTACCCCTATGTCTCTTTGTTCTACAACACTATCAAGTCTGAAAAAAAACACCCTCTACGTCCCACGCTCTGTCACCTACCATCAAGCCAATTTTATATCCAGTTGGCTAGCATGGCCTGAATCCCATGTTACCTCACCTTCCAAGCTGCACTGCCCTCATCTGAATTCTAAGTCACCTTTTCATAAATCTCGACCTAATTTGTGAGACATGATTTCTCATGCACAAAGCCGTGCTGACTATCTTGAATCAGTCCTTTCTTTTCCAAATGAATGTAAATCCTGTCTGTCGGAATCTCCTCCAAAAATGTATCCAACTCTGATGTTAGGCTCGCTGGTCTGCAATTCCCCAGCTTGTCTTCGGAGCTCTTCTCAAACAAAGGCACATTAACCACCGTCCTGTGGTGATCCGTGTAACAAATATATTTCAATCGTTCAACGGTTCACTTTAATACCGGAGAGTGTATATGGTATACAACCTGAAATTCTTACTCTTCACAGACATCCATGAAACAGAGAAAGAAAAACCCAAAAATAAATGACAGAAAAATGTTCGAACCCCTCCCCCCATGCACAAGCAGAAACAAAAGCATCCACTCTCCCCCCACTTACACCAGTAAAAGCATCAGCCCCCTCCCCCCACCACTCACCATGCAATAGCAACCCCCCCCCCCCCCCCCGGAGACCACGATCTAGAGTTCATCAGAAACTACTGTCCATCCCCACACTTCCACATCGCAGCAGGCTCTTAACGAGGGAGAGAGAGAGAGAGAGAGAGAAAGAGAGAGATCGCTCCCGCCACAGCGAGAGGGCAGGCCAACAACTTGCTGTTTCGACGTTGCAATCTGCAGTGCCGCTTATTCGAGTTCCCCCGATGCAAGAATCATATCATCATTCTCTCTTTCTTTCTCCCTCCCTCCCTTCCCCTCTCCCTCTCTCAGAGAGAAAGAGAGACCTCTGACAGCCTCGCTGTTTTGATCTCCTCATAACGTCATACAGTACAGTACTCTTTGATAGGGGCCCAGGGATTTATCTCTGTTTAAGTGTTTTAAGGCCTCCTGCACCTCCCCTTCTGTACTGTAGATTCTCTTCCAGATCTCACAGTTAATTTCCCCGCGTTACGTCATATCCATATTTTTTCTCCATGGTAAATACAGGCAAGGAAAATTTCTTTAAGACCTCGCCAGTCTCCTGTGGCTGGAGGAACGGGGAGAGACTAAAGGAACAGCGAAGAGAATGGTGTCCACTCATCAGTTACAAGGAAACGAACTTGGACCGCTGGCACTGGAGAACTAGGTGACCATACCCCTCTGTACCCCCACCTCCCCCCAGGAACCGTTACGACAAAGCCCATGCTCTCGAGTACTCAGTGACGTTGGCATAAGCCGGCATCAGAGGCCCCCAACAGTGCTACAGGAGATGGGCCAGCCAGTTCGCTGTATTATGCCCGCACTAGAATTGTGAGACCTACTTCAACCAGGAGCAGGCCGAACTAGATATCACAATTTTGATATGGGTAGTCTCCATACGAGCACTCCCAGGGCAGGACAGAGGTGCAGTCTATGCTTACAGACTAATTCTGTCATGGTCCAGTCTGTGAAGTCCGTATTCCGGTTCACAGACCGCTCCATTGATCCTTATTCCAGGTTTTCTGATTTTCCTTTGTTCTGTTGGGTGCTCTAATTGAGACACATGATTCTCATTTGGGCAGACACATAAATACCTCCGGAGAGCAGGGCTTGGTTGCTGGGTTGTTCCTGCCAAAACCCCTGTCTGAATCTCTTCTTGGCCCCTTCCTCCTGAAGTCTTGCCCTACAACCAGTGTCTGGATCCTTGCCTTGCCTGTAACCCTTTCCTGCACTGCTGTCAAGTTCAACTGCTGGAGCAAGATAAGGAAGTGTCTATTGTTGTTTTGAACTGTCTCTGTCCATGCCTTCACCAGGTAGGTCTGGCTGTTGGTGTCTCAGGGCTGGGTGTGTCTGTACTTGCACCACCCTCCTCCCCTGGTACTCCTTCTCCTGTCCCATACCCCTCCTGTGGTGCTCCACCCTTGCCACTCCCAGCATGCTTTGCTCCTGCCAGATTTATAGATTTGCTCTCTGCTCCACGTTGACAAATACAGTACTGTGCTAAAGTCTTAGGCACCCCAGCTATATCCATGTGCCTAAGACTTTTGCATGGTACTGTAAAACTCTTCACCTGCCAAGTTAACTCACCAACAGAATGCAGTGAAAAACACCAGGATGAGGTACAGTCACCCCTCACTTGCTGTTATGGGGCCTCAGCAGGAGTACTTAACACATATCAAGAAATCAGTGATAGACAGCACCTTGACCCAAGTGTTTCTGAGATGACCTCCTTCTCTATCATTCTCTTGTCTCCAAGTGTTTTCCCATTTACCTGCAGAAGGTGCAGCAACCTCCCTTTTACTACTTCCTATTCCAATATGCAGAGCCCAAAATGCTCCTTCCAGGTGATTCACTTGTACCTCTTATAATTTAGAGTTTTGCACTCAAAGTTCATTATGTGGTTGTCTCTAGATTGGGGAATCTCCTGAAGACCATGCAGCTGCTTTGAAAACACCTCTGCTCAGACTGCAATAGTGACTCTGAGTTTAATTACCCATCCATTCAAAAGAACAGTGTATTACTTGAAGAAAAATTGCAGGAATAAAAACAATCTTCAGCACCGAGATTCTGCTGGTTTACTGTATTATCTCTTATTATTTTGTACACCTCAGCACCCTTGCTCCAGGGAAGAGAATGCAGCCTATTCAAACACTCAGTATAATATGATCTACATCGGCTCCTGCTGAGTCCCCTCCGCACATTTCCCAGAGGAACTTCCCCTTCCTGAAGTCCACAATTAATTCCTTGGTCTTGCTGGCATTGAGTGTGAGGTTATTGCTGTGACATTGCTTGCCCTGTTGATCTATCTTGCTCTTCTATGCCTGTCCATTGGCAACTGAGATCTTACCAATAACTGTGATGACATATCCAAATTTATAAGAGTTTGGGCTGTTCGTAGCCACAGACTAGTCATTTAGAACCTTGCCCACAACCTATGCTTCCAAGTACATTCCTGGGTTGTCCTGCCCACTCCCTAGTTCTCCTCTTCCTCTTGATGTATGAATAGGATACCTTGGGATTCTCTTTAAACTTTCTTGGCTTTCCATGGCTGCCTCCTAATTCCCTTAAATTCTTTTCCGCTATCTTCGTAATCTTCGGGTTCTCTGTTTGATTTTGGCTTCCTAAATATTAGATACACTTCCTTTTGAAAGAAGGTACAGGAGCCTTAGGACTCACATCACTAGGTTCGGGAGCTTGAGGTAAAAGAACCCTTAGGAACCAGTGATTACAATATGATTGAGTTCAACTTAAAATTTGGTAGGGAGAAAGTAAGGTGTGGTGTGGCAGTATTTCAGTGGAATAAGATAAATTACAGTGGTATGAGAGAGGAGTTGGCCAAAGTAAATTGGAAAGAGCTGCTGGCAGGGATGTCAGCAGAGCAGCAATGGTGTGCATTTCTGGGAAAAATGAGGAAGGTGCAGCACAGGTGTATTCCAAAAATGAAGAAATACTCAGATGGTAAAATAGTACAACCGTAGCTGACAAGGAAAGTCAAAGCTACTATAAAAGCAAAAGAAAAGGCATGCAACAAAGAAAAAATTAGTGGGAAGATAGAGGGTTGGGAAGTTTTTAAAAACCTACAGAGAGCAACTAAAAAAAGTATTAGAAGGGAAAAGATGAAATATGAAAGCAAGCTAGCAAATGATATCAAAGTGGATAGTAAAAGTTTTTTCAAGTATGTTAAAAATAAGAGAAATGAGAGTGGATATAGGACCACTAAAAAATGAGGCAGGAGAAATAATAATGGGGACAAGGAGATGGCTGATGAACTAAATGAGTATTTTACATCAGTCTTCACTGTGGAAGACACTAACAGTATGCCTGATGTTGTAGTGTGTGAAGGAGAAGTGTGTACAGTTACTGGTACATGCAGCTTAGAAAAATAGAGGACTATGGATAACCCTAGGTAATTTCTAAAATAAGTATGTGTTCGGCACAGCATTGTGGACTGAAGGGCTTGTATTGTGCTGTAGGTTTTCTATGTTTCTAAGAGAGAAGGTGCTCAAAAAACTGAAAGACCTAAGGGTATATAAGTCACCCAAACCAGAGGAACTGCACCCTAGGGTTCTGAAAGAGGTAGTGTTAGAGATTGTGGTGGCATTAGAAATGATCTTTCAAAAATATTGGACTCTGACATAGTGCCAGAGGATGGGAAAATTGCAAATGTTACTCCATCCTTTAAGAAAGGAGGAAGGCAGCAGAGAGGAAATTATAGACCAGTTAGCCTGACCTCAGTGGTTGGAAAGATTGTTAAGGATTAACAATTAAGAGTCAATTGTTAAGGATGAGGTAATGGAGTAGTTGGTGACACATGACAAAATAGTACAAAGTCAGCATGGTTTCCTTCAGGGAAAATCCTGCCTGTTGAACCTGTTGGAATTCTTTGAGGAAATTACAAGTAGGATAGATAAAGGAGATGCAGTAGGTGTTGTATATTTGGATTTTCAGAAGGCCTTTGACAAGATGCCACACAGGAGTCTGCTTACCAAGTTAAGAGCCCTTGGTGTTACAGGAAAGTTATGAACATGGTTAGAGCATTGGCTGATTGGTAGGAGGCAGCGAGTAAGAATAAAAGGATCATTTTCTGGTTGGTTATCAGTGACTAGTGGTGTTCTGCAAGAGTTGGTGTTGGGACCACTTCTTTTATGCTGTATATAAATGATTTAGATGACTTGGCTTTGTTGCCAAGTTTGCAGATGATAAAAAGA
Source organism: Mobula birostris (assembly GCF_030028105.1). Lineage (NCBI taxonomy): Eukaryota > Metazoa > Chordata > Chondrichthyes > Myliobatiformes > Myliobatidae > Mobula > Mobula birostris. The sequence continues at coordinate 15,748,833 of NC_092379.1, forward strand.
TTGGTGGAGGGGCAGATAGTGTTGAAGAAACAGGTAGACGCAGAAGGACTTGGACAGATTAGGAGAATAGGCAAGTAAGTGGCAAATGAAATACAATGTTGGAAAATGCATGGTCATGCACTTTGGTAGTAGAAATAAATGTATGAGCTATTTTCTAAATGGCAGAAAATCCAGGAACCTGAGATGCAGAGGGACCTGGGAGTCCTCGTGCAGAACACCCTGAAGGTTAACTTGCAGGTTGAGTCAGTTGTGAGGAAGGCAAATGCCACGTTATCATTCATTTCAAGAGGTCTAGAATACAAAAGCAAGGATGTGATGCTGAGGCTTTTAAAGGCACTGGTGAGGCCTCACCTTGAGTATTGTGAACAGTTTTGGGCCCCTCATCGAAGAAAATGTGTTGGCATTGGAGAGGGTCCAGAGGAGGTTCACAAGGATGATTGCAGAAATGAAAGGGTTATCGTATGAGGAATGTTTGATGGCTTGGGATCTCATTGAAACCTTTTGAATGTTGAAAGGCCTAGACAGTGTAGGTGTAGGAAGGATGTTTCCCATGGTGGGAGAGACTAGGACAAGAGGGCACAGCCTCAGGATAGAGGGGCGCCCTTTCAAACCAGATGTGGAGAAATTTCTTTAGCCAAAGGTGGTGAATTTGCGGAATTTGTTGCCACATGCAGCTGTGGAGGCCAGGTCACTGTGTGTATTTAAGGCAGATGTTGATAGGTTCTTGATTGAACATGGCATCAAAGGTTACGGGGAGAAGGCCGGGAACTAGGGTTGAGGAGGAGATGGGGAAAAAAGGATCAGCCATGATAGAATGGCAGAGCAGACTCGATGGGCCAGATGGCCTAATTCTGTTCCTATGTCTTATGGTCTAACAGTTATTAGCCCTCAGCCATCAGGCTTTTGAACCAAAGGGAATAACTTCACACAACTTCACTTGTTAAATCATTGAAATGTTCCCACAATCCATGGAATCACTTTCAAGGACTCTTCATCTCATGTTCTCGATATTTTTTTAATTTATTATTATTTATTTCCTTTTGTATTTACACAGTTAGTTGACTTTTGCCTACTGGTTAAATGCCCAGTTGCGGTGGTCTTTCATTGATTCTGTTATGGTTATTATTCTATTACAGATTTATTGAGTATGCCCACAAGAAAATGATGCTCAGGGTTGTATATGGTGGCATATATGTATTTTGATAACAAACTTACTTTGAGCTTTGACTAAATTTACCACCTCTCTCGACATCCAAGATTCCCTTACCTTGCCGTTGTTGTCCTAGCCTCTCACTGCACCATACCTGTCTTTACTCTGTACAGTTAGTCTCTAAAAACTTTCTCATGTCAGATGTGGACTTGCATTAAAAAAGCTGATCCCAATTAACTCTCCCTAGTTCCTGTCTAATACTCTTCCACTTGCCCTACTTTCCCATTTGCTCCATGCTTATCCTTGTGTATAGCCATCTAAAAACTTTAAGGAGTTATGGTTACTGTTCTATAAGTGTTCTTCCAGGCTCCTGGCCGGGCAGGTCCAATTGGAGCTTTTTGTTTGTCTTTTTTGTTGCTGCTGCCCCCAGAACGTGTGATGACATCTGCGGGTGTGTTGGCTGTTAACGCAAACGATGCATTTCACTGTCTGTTTCTTTTTTAATTTTTATTTGGATAAGTTCATGATACTTATGAATTCCTTTTTTCACATGTATAACCTTTTCCATTTTTTTAATATATGTATAAAACTATAATCATTTATACATTCCTAAGTACACATTAGGATGATACAAGAAAAAATTAGACACTTAAATAGATAATATGTGCAGTTGAAATTCTACTCTATTAGGCTAAGTAATGATATTTGTTGTTAAGAAAAATAGTAATAATAATGGATTAATAATCATTTCCATATATCTCTTCTGGACCAGTCACTGTCTGTTTCAAAGTACATGTGACATGAGTCTGAGTCCAAAATTAGACCTCCTACATTCTGATTTCAGAAACCCTCCTGGATCCACCAAACAAATTCTGCCCCATCTAAACCCCTTGCAGTAAGGAGGTCCCACGTCTATACTGGGGTTGGTGAAGCCACCTGCAACACCCCGTTGATTTTTCATCTTTCCCTAATCTGCCTGCATAACTGTTCCTCAATAACCCGGTGGCTGTTGGGGGTCTAAGGTATAATCCCATCAGAATAGTTGCACCTTTTGTATTTTTGAAATCTAGCCATCTAGACTCAGCAAATGAACCCTCTAGTTTGCCCCCTCAAGTGTAGCTGTGATGTTGACTAATATAGGTTACAAAGAGAGGCCAAATTACTGAACCCTGTGGAGCCACGTTGGTAACAGCCTTCCAATACGAACTACATCTGTCATCTAATATCTTTTGGATCATACCACAGAATCAAACTTGGATCTCAATTACCTCTCTCCTTTGAAGACTAGGGGCTTCATACTTCTGACCAATTTGCCACTTGGAGCCTTGTAGACTACATCAAAATACACGTCCTCATTGACACTCCAATGTTTGTTCCTTAAAACAATTCAGTCAGGCTAATTGGACATAACATTACCTTCAGGCCATTTTGAATTAATCTATGGCTTTATACACAAATCCTTTAAAATAGATTCCAATAACTTTTCCATGACTGAGCTTAAACCAACAGGCCTGCATTTGCTTAGTTTTTCTACTTTATTCCTTTTTAAATACACTCTGGTCACTTTGTGACACCCTCTATACCTAATAAACTGGCCACTGAGTGTATGTTCATGGTCTTTTGCTGCTGTAGTCCATCCACCTCAAGGTTCAGCATGTTGTGTGTTCAAAGATGCTCTTCTGCACACCACTGTTGTGATGCATAGTTATTTGAGTTACTGTTGCCTTCCTGTCAACTTGAGCCAGTCTGGCCATCTTCCTCTGATCTCTCTCATTGACAAGGCATTTTCACACACAGAACTGCCACTCGCTGAATGTCACTTGTTTTTCGCACCATTCTTTGTAAGCTCTGGAGACTGCTGTGTGCAAAAATCCCAGGAGGTCAGCAGTTTCTGAGATACTCAAACCACCCTGTCTGGCACCAACAATTGTTCCATGGTTAAAATCACTTAGCTCACATTTCTTCCTCATTCTGATGTTTGGTCTGAACAACAACAGAACCTCTTGACTATGTCTGCATGCTTTTATGCATTGAGTAGCTGCCACATGACTGGCTGATTAGAATTTTGCATTAGTGAGCAGGTATTGATTAAAGTGGCCACTGAGCATAATTCTTCTGTGTTAGCAGTGCTCCAATCCTCTGTCAGCACTTCTGTAGCTAAGGAGGATTGAAAAATTGTCAGGCCCTCTGAAATGGTCTTTTATCAGCTCGGGATATATTTCGGAAAACACAGAAGACTGGATGTTGGAATCTGGAGCAAAGAAAGAATGTTGGAGGAGCTTGGTGGATCAGGCAGTGACATGACAGTCAACGTTTTGGGTTGGGATCCTCCATCTGGATTGAGGATATTTTTCTTTGGGTCAGATGATTTTACTTCACACTCTGGGATCAGAATCACAATTGTGCTGATGTGGGACGACTGCCAACGGGAGAAGGAGAAAAGGGTCTGCCACACCCTTCTTGTCTGTGTGAAACATCGATCCTGTTGTTTCTGTGAAACTGAATGCCAGCAAAACATAGTATAGTCATACTTTATTGATCCCGAGGGAAATTGGGTTTCGTTACAGTTTCCCTGTATTTCCCTGTCGACTGTACCTCTTCCGAGAGATGCTGCCTGGCCTGCTGCGTTCACCGGCAACTTTGATGTGTGTTGCTTGAATTTCCAGCATCTGCGGAATTCCTCGTGTTTACATGAATTTCAGGGTAGTATAATGGCTCCGTCTGTCTAAGTAGACAATGGATGCGCCCGGTTTTCTGGGGCGCAGACCTGGGTGATGAATATGGAGATCCTGGGCTGCCCAGACATCAAGATTCCCCTCTTGGCCTCGCGAATGTGGTCCAAAGGAATGCGAAGCAGTACATTTGGCATCAGCTCGGCTGCAGGAGCTGCCGGGAGGTGACGTGATACGTCATCCAACCGCTTTAGGGGCTCCACTCCGGATTTGTGTAGGATTAGTCCTTAGCCTTCTCTTCTCCCGAAGACACCCACAAGACAGTGGGATCCGTAACCCTGGATAGGGGCCCATACCGGGTACTGTCAGCCGGAGCCAGCTGAGCCCGGGACTCGTGTAAGGCGGGGTCGTCACGCCCAGTAGTAGTGACATATGGAGCCACTACCCACAGGGTAGTATATTGTGACATATATGTTCAGTAAGACCTTACAAATCACTAACCAGCTTGTGTACATCTGCATCAACATTACAGAAAGCCTCTCAACCATAATTCATTTATTACATTGCCTCCATGCCTGATTCAGCTTCGTGTCAGAATGAAGGTGTATCATTGAGCAGGTCTGTTGCCCCCCCACCACTCCCCAGCACACAGGGCCTCCTTCTGACAAATAGATGCACTTGGTATATCATAGGCACTCTGTGTAATGCATGGGGTCACCTCCCTCCCTCCCTCTGCGCTTCAACCCTCTCCTCCGTGTCGGCCATTACGCATCAGAGCTGTCTTACCGGGATACATCCCAGTCCATCACAGGCAAACCCGTTCCCCACCAATGAGCACATCTACAGTGAGCACTGACACAAGGAAGCAGCCTCCATCATCAAGGACACCCACCAGCCAGCCCGTGCTCTCTTCTCGCTGCTGCCATCCAGGAGGAGGTACAGAGGCCTTTGATCCAACCCCACCAGTTTAGATTATGAAGACACGCAGTCCTCTTTTATTGTCATTTAGTAATGCATGCATTAAGAAATGATACAATATTTCCTCCAGTGTGATATCACAAAACACAGGACAGACCAAGACTGGAAAAAAAAACTAACGAAACCACATAATTATAACATATAGTTACAACAGTGCAACAATACCATAACTTGAGCACAGTAAAGTTCAAAGTTTCTTAAATGTCCCACATCTCACACAGACAGGAGAAGGAAGAAAAACTCTCCCTGCCATGCCCGACCACAGTCCGACTCTGAGTCGTCCGAAAACTTCGAGCCTCCGATCAGCACTCTGACACCGAGTACTGAGCGGCATCTCTATCCGAGCGGTTAGACCTCAATCTGGGTCGCCAACAGCAGGCAAAGCCGGGGATTTTGAGGCCTTCCCTCCGGAAGATTCCCGATCGCGCAGTAACGACAGCAGCGAACGAGCGTTTCAGAAATTTCTCCAGATGTTCCTCTGTGCTTTCACGTCTGTCTCCATCAAATCAGAATTGTCCACGGCCCCTATTTAACGGATACAATATCATTTTTCACCAGAGGGCTGCGCACACGCGGCGCGCTGCTTCTCTCTCCTCCCGTTTCAGGAACGGTTATTACTCTTCAAATATCTGGCTCCTGAACAGTATGGATAACTTCACTCAGCTCAACACTGAACTGATTCCATAACCTACGGACTTTCAAGGACTCTGCAACTCGTGTTCGCAATATTATTTATAATTATAATTTGGGTGGCAGGGAGGTGTAAGGTGCTCCTTCCCTCCACTGGCCTGCAGGTCACCCTTGGGTGAGATGTAGCACCTCTTTAGCTCCCGCAATCGGGATCACGTGAAGCTATGGGAGCAGGTGGTGGATGGTCGAATGAACAGCTGGTGCATATCACAAGTCCTGGTTATGCGACCACTGACGCCAGGCAGACAATCTCTGAAGAGTATTTACTTTAAACTTGGAGCTGAAACCCTTTTGCTGTACAGCAAACCACCAGCAACACTCCCATCGAGACGCAGCGGCAATTTAATGCCCATCCGGGTATTTAAACCACAGTAACGGGCCCTACTGCCCACACTGGAGGGAAACGGTTATAGCACAATCATGTATCGTGATTCACAAGCCCACTTTCAAGCTCTTGGCCTCCATGGAATCAGAATGGTAGAACACAAAAATAAGCCACTTGGGTCACAGTGCCTGTGCTGATTGATTGAAAGAGGTACTCAATTTGTCACTTCCAGGATTTAATTAACTCCTATATGAAAGTTAATATTAAATCTGCTTACACCATCATTTCAGACAGTGGACTCCAAACTGTAAGAAATCAGTTACTCAACACGCATCAGATTCCTAGATGCAATAGTCAAACTAATTCTAAGTGTAATACTAAGGATAATGTATTTGATAGCATAAATCTACACACTTCTGCGCATCACTGTTGTAATATGTGGTTACTGTTGCCTTCCTGACAGCTTGAACCAGTCTGGCCATATTCCTCTGACCTCTCTCATTAACGACGCATTTTTGTCCACAGAACTGCTGCTCACTGGATGTTTTTTCGCACTATTCTCTGTAAACTCTAGACTCTAGGGGTTCCCAGCCTGGGGTTCATGGACCCCTTGCTTAATGGTATTGGTCCATGGCATAAAAAAGGTTGGGAACCCCTGCTCTAGAGACTGTTGTGCGTGAAAATCCCAGGAGATCAGTTTCTGAGATACTCGAACCAGCCTGTCTGATCATTCCATGGTCAAAATCATCTCTTCCCCATTCTGATGTCTGGTCTGAACAACAACTGAACCTCTTGATCATGTCTGCATGCTTTTTTGCATTGAGCTGCTGTCATATGATTGAATGGTTAGATATTTGCATTATCAAGCAGGTGTATACATGTACCTAACATGGTGGCCACTGAGCGTATGAACCCCCCAAGATGACCACGGCCTTGTTGGGTTTGGAGGCTTACGTGCCTTAATGACCTGGAGAGCAATGTTGGCTGGAGTCTGGGCTTTATGCTTTGGTGTTTGGCCAAACAGATCAAAGGGTAGAGGCCAGACTAAGAGTGGTCCACAGGTCCTCCAGGTTTGGGGGGTTCAACTCAAGGCTAACAGCCCTGACTGGTAAAACAAAATTGTTACGGAAACAGCAATGAAGATTCCTTCTACCTCTGAATGTGACGGTATTCCTGAGCCTCCACCCGGGACTTACATGACTGATAGTAAACCAAGAGGAAGCTACTGACATGGTGAAGGAAGCCCTGAACACCATCAGAAATGAAGGATCTTCATTGTTGCCCTAAATGCAACGTAATGGGCATTAGGTCAACAAGAGTGTATGAACACGGGGACCTGGTTAAACAAAAAAGCAAGTTCTAACCAATGATATCACACTGAAAGAATTAACAGCCGGGGATCTTACTGTTTGGATGTTTGGAAATCAGCAATGCCGTTAACAAATTCTGAAGAGAAACACATGCACTGAGGGAGATGCTTGTCAGAATTTGATTTTCTAATTAAATCGCTGAGTCATTAGCACTTGATTTGAAAGTAATTTGTCATTGCACTGTAACAAAGTAAATCTATTTACTATAATAAATCATTGCGGGAATGAGGAAAATTATGTTAATATTTGAAGGGAATTACCTATCTGAGTAATAAATCTCGTTGAGCTACTTTTCAAATATTTGTGATCGGGAGGAAACACAGAAAATAGCCAGCAGGCAGGCAATCCACCATGCAGAGTTTAAACCAAAGTTAAAATTCATTCCACTGCTCAGAAACCAATGTCTGGAGAAATACTAAACAAATCCTCAAAATATATAAAAATGAACAATTAATAATTTAATATTGAAATTAATTCCTGTCAGAGTCATTCACAAAGCACACAGAAATGAAATGTAGGCAGTAAAGATCATGAGAAATAGTTTTGCCTTTGCAGCACACACAAAATGCCGGAGGAACTCAGCAGGCCAGGCAGCGTCTATGGAAAAGAGTAAACAGTCGATGTTTCGGGCCGAGACCCTAATCCGTACTGACCAAGGTGCCTACCTTGTTCCGGTCCTCGTTGACTGCTCCTAGCCCATATCCCCCTCTTTTCTATCCTGTCCAAGTGTAAATGTGAAAGTACCCACTTCAACCAGTCCTTCTGGCAGATGGTTCCACACACAAAATGCTGGAGGAACTCAGCAGACCAGGTAGCATCTATGGAGGAAGGTAATAAGTTGGCGATTTGACCGAGACCTTTCAAGATTGGAAAAGAAGGGGGAAGAAGTCAGAGAAAGAAGGTGGGGGGAGGGGAGGAAGAAGCACAAGGTGGCAGGTGATAGGTGAGACTGGGAGAGGAGGAGCAGGTGAAGTAAAGAGCTGGAAGCGATAAAGGGCTAGAGAAGGGGAAATCTGATAGGAGAGGACAGAAGACCATGGAAGAAATTGAAGAGGGAAGAGCACCAGAGGGAGGTGATGGGTAGGTAAGGAGATAAAGCAAGAGAGGGAAATGGGAATGGTGAAGGGGTGGGGTTTGAAAAACCAATGCTCATGCTATCAGGTTGGAGGCTACCCAGACAGACTGTTTATTCATTTCCATAGATGCAGCCTGGCCTACTGAGTTCCTTGAGCGTTTTGTGTGAAAGTAGGCGTTGCTTTGGATTTTCAGCATCTGCAAACTCCCTTGTGTTTATTTTTGCCTCTATCGCCTGTTCATTAAACATGACTACAGCTCAGAAAAGACAAACTGGCCCGGAGGTTTGAATCCCTTATTAATGCCCACCTGTTTTTTTTCTGCCTTGATTTGAACAGAAGGAAGATGCTGGTGCGTTCTCCCGGCAGCATTCACCCCACCCCCTCCCCCTTGCCAGATCCTCCTTTTGCACCATTGCTCAGGCAGCAAGAATGAAAATCTTTGTGAGGCTTAGGTGACAAACACAACTGAGAACTGAAACAATTTTAGTACATCAGCTATAGAAGTAGAAGCACAAACAAATGATACGGTTATCGAACTAGAGCAAATGAATTCAGAGCATCACGTAACCACTAAATCAGAACCAAATGGAAAATCCAGTGTGGAATAGAAAGCTTCACTCAGCATCAGAAAGGGAAGATAAGCCATGATTTAAAAGCGATTGAGTACTTAGTGGCTACTTTGAGGTACCCCCTATACCTAATGAAGTGTCCACTGAGTGTATGTTTGAGGTCTTCGGCTGCTGTAGCCCATCCACTTTAAAGTTTGATGGGCTGTGCGTTCAGAGATGCTCTTCTGCACACTGCTGCTGTAACATGTGCTTATTTGAATTACTGTCACCTTCCTGTCAGCTTGAACGAGCCTGGCCATTCTCCTCTGACCCCTCTCAGAAACGAACATGAGAAAATCCTGCAGATGCTGGAACTCCGAAGCAGCGCACACAAAATGCCAAGGATCTCAGCAGGCCAGGCAGCACCTATGAAAGGGTGTAAGCAGACATCGTTTCAGGCTGAGACCCTTCGGCAGGGCTCATTAACAAGACATTTTCGCCCGCAGAACTGCCACTCACTGTGTGTTTTTCTTTTGCTTTTTGCACCATTCTCTGTAAACTCTAGAGACTGCTGTGCATGAAAACCCCAGGAGATCAGCAGCTTCTGAGATACTCAAACCACCCCGTCTGGCACCAACAATCATTTCACGGTTAAAGTTACTTCAATTACATTTCTTCCCCATTCTGTTTGGTCTGAACAACAACTGAACCTCTTGACCATGTCTGCATGCTTTCATGCATTGAGTTGCTGCTGCGTGATTGGCTGATTAGATATTTGCATTAGCGGGCAGGTGCACCTAATAAAGTTGCTGTATGTACAGTATATTGGTGATTAAACATAACAGATCTCAGAGCAATCAGGTGAAGGTGGAATAAATACCAAGTATCAGATCTATATGTACTTAGTCCTTGTTGTCTGTTGGATTGCAATGTGCATACTTGGATACTTGGGAGGTTGGCCCTTGGTCCCACAATGAAGTTTTAAAGCAAATATATCTGTATATACTGTACATACACATGGAGGAACTGATGGTTGTCTGTAAGAAGTGATCAGTGCTCTGGATAGCTGTATCAAGCAGCTCCCTGCTGTGCAGCAATAGAGAACTAGTCTTTGTTTATGCAGCTGTACCTTGAGGTTTCAAATCCTGGTCTCTGCTTTGAAGTTTCAATGGAAGAAATGTGTTCCCTAATGTAGTTTGTGTGCTTATTATGATATAGCTTTTAGAACACTACAGCATTTTCAGGTTTATTTAATGTACTGGTTACAGAAGAGAGAGCTTTGTTGGTTTTCCTCATTTTTTTGCAGTCTATGAGAAATCAGTGCCCCCATCTCTCACAGATGACACAGTCTTAGTGTAGTCTTTAGTTATTCTTCCTACCCATGTTCTCAGCTTCCCCCTCACTCTGACATCTTACAGAATATCCAGTCAGCAACAGGATGCAAGGCTGTAGGAAACAAGGAACTAGGCCTAGAGGTGTTTTTAACATACCTGCCTGACAGGTGAACATCCTTTTTTTTGGATGGGAGAGTTGGTCTCTTCTCTGAGGGTGTCAAGGAAGCTTCATCACCATAGCCATGCTGTCTCCTGACATGGCATCATTCTTCAGTCTATCTTGAAGTGTAGGGGAAAGGAGGGACTTTGGGACTGCAATGTTTCTATGGGGTTCTGGTTTTGTGGATGTCTGGGACGAGTATGAATTTCAGGCTGTATACTGTTTACATTCTCTGATATTAACTTATTGAACCTTTTGAGTGTGTGGGTGGTCACTTCCAGAATAATTCTACCAGCCCCTACCACTTTCAATTGTTAGCATCAATGGACACAGATCTGGAACAAGCTCGATCATCTTTGGTGAGGCCTACATTCCAAATGTAGGTTGATTTGGAGATAACGGCGTGAATGCTGTGCAACAGAAATCTGAGTAAAAATGGAAAACAAAAGCAAACTGCAAGTCAACCAAGGCTTTTACTCCCAAAATTTTGTAAGCCAGGTTCAAGATCGAGTCCAAATATGAGGACGAAACCCAAGTCTGTTATATGTGTCGACATAAAGATACAAGAGGACCACCACCTGGTTGTGGTTTGAAGACTTGCATGCCTCAATGACCCGGAGAGCTATGTCGGCTGGAGTCAGGGCTTTATGCTTTGGCTCTTGGTAGGGTCACCCATGCCAAACAGGTCAAAGGGCGGATGCCAGACAAAGTGGTCCACCCGTCCTCTTGGTTCAGGAGTTCAGCTCAGGGCTAACAACCCTGGCTGGTAAAACAAAATTGTTACAGAAAGAGCAATGAAGAATCCTTCTACATCTGAGTGTGACACTGTTCCTGAGTCTCCACCTGGGATTTGCATAGCTGACAGTAGTGAAAACTGAGAGGAAGCTACTGACACGATGAAGGAAGCCCTGAAGACCACCAGAGATGGAGGACCTTCATTACTGCCCTAAATGCCAGCAGCGTAATGGGCAGTAATAAAACTAAACCCAAGTCTGTTAAATGTGTAAATGTAAAGATACAAATACTGGCGCTTACATGTAATTTAAAAAAATCTAATATGCATAGAAAAAATATGCAAAAAGATAAAATATATAAATTACATTGCTGTGAGATTTAAATCTTCACTTGTAGTTACTGCACTGACCCACATTCACTCAAAAGGTTATTTATAGACCTCATGAACAAGTCCATGCAGTCCCGGAACCAGTTGATTGATCTGAAATGGCTCTCTAATTAATTAATTAATAGGCTTGTGGTTTTTTAACCCTAATTGCTTGGAATGCAGATATTAAGAGCATCAGTTTAATGCCACTAGGACAAAATTTGGAAAATTTGCACCTTAAGAACATCTATATAATGCTCGTGCAGTGAATTATATCGGATGACATGGAGTGAGAGCCCAGGCTCATGCGTACGTAACACACAGAGGCAGGAGTAGGCCATCTGAGCCCTCACACCTGCTCTGCTACTCAATATGCTCACGGCTAATCTTTTACCAGCTCACCAGCATTTTCCTGCACTAATGGTCTATTCCTCCATTTCTTTAATAACCAAATAGCTATTGATCTGTCTTCTGTATGTGAGCCTCCTTTGTCGTCTTCAATGTCCACAGTAGAAAATTCCAAATATCTGCCTCCCACTGGGTCATGGTATTTCTTTTCAAGTCTATCCCGAGACAGCTGATGATCTATTTTGAGATCACAAACTTAGTTCTAGCTACCCTAACCAGGGAAACATCATCGCTGATTCTAACTCCCAAGCCCCTGCAGAATTTTGTATATTTCAATGCGATCACCTCACATTCCTCTGCACTCAGGAGATTATAAACCATGTCTGCCTCACACATGCTTAAGCTCCAGCTGCCACTTCTTTGCCCATATCAGTAACTGATCTATATTCTGCTGCATCCTTTGACATTGTCCACAACTCCACCGATCTTGGTGTTATCTACCAACCCACCTATCTACATTTCTATCCAAGTCACTTCGCAAACAACAGAAGCCCCAGTGCCAATCCCGACAGAACATGCTACGCTGCCATGGGGCATCATGGTAGCGTGGCGGTTAACAGAACACTATTACAGCTCAGGGCGTCGGAGTTCAGTTCTATTCTGGTGCTGTCTGTAAAGAGTTTCTACATTCTCCCGGCAACCACATAGATTTCCTCCGTGCATCTGGTTTCCTCTCACAGTCCAATGACGTGCCAGTTAATAGGTCAATGGTCATTGTAAATTGTCCAGTGATTAGGCTAGGGTTGCTGCGTGCTAAGGCTCATTGGGGTGGAAGGGCCTGGCCGTGTTCTATTGCTAAATATGTCAAGGACCTCCAGCCAGATTAACACACTTACACCATTACCACCATCTGTCTTCCAAGAGTACTATTATGGGTTCCCACTTCTTAAAGGGTTTTATTTTATTTAGTAATATAGCATGGAGTAGGCCATTCCAGTCCTTCGAGCCGCTCCATCCCAGCAACCCTCTACAGACCCCCTCACCTAACCATGGGACAAATTACAATGACCAATTAACTTACCTGATACATCTTTGGACTGTGGAAGCAAACTGGAGAAAACCCACCCTTTCCATGAGGAGAACGTACAGAGACTCCTTATGGAACAGCAGCAGGATTGAACTCCCATCTCTGGAACTCTCCAAGCTGATACAGCAGTGTGCTAAGATTTGTCCTGCGAACACAGATTTTTTTAAAAAACATTTAACTTTCTCTGCCATTACTTTATTCCACTGTTATAATTTCACTTGACAGTCTGTAAGGGAGCTAACCTATTCAATCTTACCCGTCTAAAATAGCCCTAAGTAAAGGCATCCATTACTCTTGCGAGACCATGGATCTGTGCCTGGAAAGTCTTCACTCTCCAGGGCGCAGGCCTGGGTAAGGCTGTATGGAAGAACGGCAGTTGCCCATGCTGCAAGTTTCCCCTCTCCACGACACCAATGTTGTCCAAGGGAAGGGCATTGGGACCCATACAGCTTGGCACCAGTGTCGTCGCAGAGCAATGTGTGATTAAGTGCCTTGCTCAAGGACACAACACGTTCCCTCAGCTGGGGCTCGAACTCACGACCTTCAGGTAGCTAGTCCAATGCCTTAACCACTTGGCCACGTGCCCACAAAATAGCCCTACTCTCCGTTTAAAAACGCAAACACGAGGAAATCTGCAGATGCTGGAATTTCAAGCAACGCACATAAAAGTTGCTGGTGAACGCAGCAGGCCAGGCAGCATCTCTAGGAAGGGGTACAGTCGACATTTTGGGCCTGAAACATCGACTGTACCTCTTCCTAGAGATGCTGCCTAGCCTGCTGCGTTCACTAGCAACTTTTATGTGTGTTCCAACTGCCTATTTTATGTTTTTCACTGTCGTCTTTTATTCTAATTTCCCTTTCATTAGCAAGCAACGCCTTGACCCACCTTTGCAAGATATCTGAGATTTTCCCAATCCTCAAGCTAATTAAAGGATTCACCAAACACTGACACGTTATTTCTGACTGCTTTTTCTCCATCTGCTGTTCCAATTTCAGGAGCATTTCAAGCTTTACGTAGTTGGTTCACGTTTGAGCATCCACTGGGGTGATGCGGTGAAAGACAGATTTATTTTTATTGCTTTCAAGACTCCCTGACAGCAATAACTTGAAAGTGAGTCCATATTGTAATAAAAATATGGACATTTTCAAGGACATCATCTCATATACTCAATATTTATTGCTTCTTTGTTTTTTTTTAATTATTACTTTCTTTTTGTATTTGCAGTTTGTCTCTTTTACAAACTGGTTGAATGCCCAAGTTGGTGAGTTTGTTCATTGATTCCATTATGATTATTATTCTATTATGGATTCACTGAGTATGCCTACAGGAAAATGGATCTCAGGGCTGTATATGGTAACATGCATGTGCTTTAATAATAAAATTTACTTTGAACTTTGAACATCTGCATTAAGAGACCACAGATGGACTTTGAGAAAGAACCCAGCAGTTTTGGATATAGTGTGGAATGTTATCTTAGCATAGACGGCACAAAGCGGGCCGGCTGATCGATAGTGGGAAGAGAGGTGGAGTCCGGGTTCTGAATCTGCTTGGGATCGTTAGAACCTTCAGGTCGGCAACAGGATTGTGGTTTGGGTGCCGGCATTGGAGATGGGAGGTTCTGTAGTCTGTAGATGGACGGTTACCCAATCCGTGCTGGATATGAGAAAGAACTGGTGGCGCAATGACATCGGCGCCGGACACTGGAGCGGAGGTTCCCGGGTTCGAAACCAGTCGGGTCCACTCCCGAGTACGCTTTCCATCCGCGCCAGGTTGAGTGTCGAGATCGCAACTCGACCTCGTAAAATAAAGGGAAAAATACTGTGAAAATGTCTGTGTGAGGAATGGTGTGCCACACAGTCTCGCTCTCTCGCCCCACGCCTTGTAAAAGCCATGAAAAAGACATCATCACGGATGAACACACGCATGCACATGCAGATGCACACACACAGACTCGCGCGCACGCAGGCACATGCCAAAAATAAAGAAAAAGAACCAGTGATTGAAAGCGTGGATCCGATGAAGAATAAAGTATCGGACAGGCAGCGGGAGAGAATCCCAGAGTTGTGGAAGCAGCAGGGATAGGGGCACCAGTAACCACCTCATGGCGGAAAGCGGCATGTAGAACACGGTGGGAGAGGCAGTGGAGGAAGCAGTCAATTGAATGTGAGTACCTGGGGTTCTCAAAGGGTCCGAATCGAGAATCAGTCTGAACCGACTGGGAGAGTCATATAGAACAGAAACATGGCTTTTGGCACATACCGACCAAGAAAATCCATCCAAGTTGGTCCCATTTGCCAGTATTTCGCCGATAACCTTTCAAACATTTCCAATCCATGTAGTTGTCCATCCATCTTTTAAAAGGTGCTATTGTATACGTCAGCTTCTGACAGCTGATTCCACACAGATACCATCCATTGTGTAAAAAAAGTAACCCCTCAAATTCCTATTAAATCTTTGCCCTCTCGCGTTAACTCTATGCCTTCTAGTTCTTAGACCATAAGACTATAAGATATAGGACCAGAAATGAGCCATTCGGCCCATTGAGTCTGCTGTGCCATTCAGTCATGGGCTGATCCAATTCTTCCAGTCATCCCCACTCCCCTGCTTTCACCCCATACCTTTTGATGCCCTGGTTAATCAAGAACCTATCTATCTCTGCCTTAAATACACCCAATGACTTGGCCTCCACAGCTGTTCGCGGCAACAAATTCCATAGATTTACCACCCTCTGACTAAAGTAATTTCTCCACACCTCAGTTCTAAAAGGACGTGCTTCAATCCTGAAGACGTGCCCTCTTGTCCTAGAATCCCCTACCGTGGGAAATAACTTTGCCATATCCAATCTGTTCAGGCCTTTTAACATTCTGAATGTTCCTTGATTCCTTATCGCTGGGAAAAAGCCTGACTGCATTCACCATCTTTATGTTCTCATTATTTTGTACAACTTCATAAGATCACCTCTCAGTTTCCTGAATAAAATCCTAACCGTCCAACCTCTCTCGATAACTCAGTCCCTCAAATCCTGGCTACATTCTTGTAAGTCTTTTCAAAGATTCAGAAGATTCTATTTTTTTTGTATCAAAGTATGTATGCAGTATACAACCCTGAGATTTGTCTTCCTACAGACAGCCATGAAACAAAGAAAGCCATGCAACTCATTCAAAGTAAAGCATCAACCCACCACCCCCATGTGCAAAAAAAAAAGTTGTGTAAATGGCAAGAAAGAGTGAAAAACGCAGAATATAAAACACAAAATTGAAAGATTCCAGGCATATTCAGTTCAGTTCAATCTAATGCTGTGTTGTTCATTATCTGCAGGCTGCCCCGATCAAAATCACCCAAAATATCAACGAAAAAAAGGAGTGACCAGAAACTAGAGACACATCATAACATAAATTACAGAGTCCAAACCACAAACCATGTTGATTAAACCTTGCCCAGGACCCAGGGCTCTGGCACCACCCTCTGACAATGTTAAGAGAGGGAGAGAGACCATTTGAACGCAGGGACCTTCCTCCGGGAGCCGCGAGTGAGAGGGAGAGAGTGATTGGCACACGCAGCCACTTTCCTCCTGCTGCAGCTAGTGAGAGGCCGGGAGATGGCACTGAACACCCGCTCATCTTCCACTCTTGGCTCGATGATTTTAATCTTCCTCAGCGCTTTAATCGGCAAGAAATGGGCTGGCGCCCGTTTCGAGGCTTCTTGGTTTCGAGGCCACATGCCTCACCGAACACGCTCAGAGACAGCAACTCTGCACTCTTTCCAGTTTGGTTCCTATAGCAGGGCAACCAAAACTGACACTCCAAGTGTGGCCTCCCAGTGGCCTGACTTATGAAGGCCAATGTGCCAAAAGCATTCTTCACCACCCAGTCTACCTGTGATTCCATTTTCAGCAAACTATGCATGATCCTCCCAAGAACTCACTGTTCTATAATACTCCCCTGTTAGCTGCGAAAATCCCACCTGGATTTAACTTTCCCAGTTTCAACACCTCACTCTTATCCAAATTAAATTCCATTTGCCATTTCTCGGCCCACTTACTCGGATGATTAAGAGTCCCCTGGTCATTTTTGATAACCTCCTTGTCCACTATACCATCCAATTTTAGTGTGATCTGCAAACTTACTAATCATGCCTCATATATTTCCATCCAAGTGGTTGATATAGATGTCAAATAACAATCTGCCCAACACCAACTCCTGAGGCACATCATAGTCACAGACCTCCAGTCTGAGAAGCAACCTCACACATTCATCTTTGTTTGCTACCGTCAAGCCAAAGGAGTATCCAAGTAGTCAGCTTTCCCTGGATTTCAGAGCAGCCTACCATATGGAAGTCTATTAAAAAGTTTACCAAAGTTCATCTAAACCATATCTATCACCTTGGCCTCATCTACTTTCTTAGTCACATTGTCAAAAGTCTCACAAAGCCATGCTGACTACCCCTAATTCTTGAGCAACACACACAAAATGCTGGAGGAACTCAGAAGGTCAGGCAACATCAAAGGAGAGAAAAAATAGTCAACATTTTGGGCTGAGACTGGAAAGGAAGGGGACAGAAGCCAGACAAAGAAGGTGGGGGATGGGGTAGGAGTACGAATTGGCAGGTGGTAGGTGAGGCGAGGTGAGAGGGGAGGTGGGTGGATGAGGAGGGGAAGATGACGTGAGAAGCGGTGAGGTGGTAGCTGGACAAGGAAGAGAGTTAAAGAAGAAAAAATCTAACAGCAGACAACAGTAGACCTTGGATAAAGGGAAGGAGAGGGAACCAGAGGGAGGTGATTGGCAGATCATGAGGGCGGGGGGGAGAAGAGAAGGGGAGAAACGGTGAGAGGGTAACTAGAATAATAAATGGAAAATGATAGAAGGGTGGAGCAGAAACAAAGGGGAGAGATCACTAGAAGTTAGAGGAATCATGCTATCAGTTTGAAGGTTACCCAGACCGAATATGTCACTCCACTCATCTCTTTCCTTCCCCTCCACACTCTCATGACAAAATTCACCTTGCCTTAATTCAGAACATGAGCTACTGAACCATTTCCATACCATGCCCCTTACCATAATTGATTTAAAACTAATAACCCTGCCTTGTGCAACTGGATCCTGGACTTCCTGTCAGATCGCCAGCAGGTAGTATGAGTAGGCTCCCTCACCTCCACCCCTCTGACTCTCAATACAAGAGCCCCTCAGGGCTGTATACTAAATCCCCTCCGTTACTCCCGGTATACCCATCACTGTGGCGCCAGCCATAGCTTTAATCTGCTAATTAAATTTGCTGATTGATTGGCCTAATCTCAAACAATAACAAGGTGGCCTACAGGGAAGAAGTCATCTTTCTGACACAGTGGTGTCAAGAAAACAACCTCTCCCTCAATGTTGCAAAAACAAAGGAGCTGGTTGTGGATTACAGGAGGAATGGAGATGGGCTAACCCCTATTGACATCAATGGATCTGGGGTTGGCAGGGCAGACAGCTTTAAGTTCCTCGGCATAAACATCACCGAGAACCTCACGTGGTCTGCACACACCGGCTGTGTGGTGAAAAAGGCACAACAGCGCTTCTTTCACCCCACAGTTGAGGAAGTTTGGTATGGGCCCCCCAAATCCTAAGAACTTTCTCCAGGGCACAATTGAGAGCATCCTGACTGGCTGCATCACTGCCTGGTATGGGAACTGTACTTCCCTCGATCACAGGACTCTGCAGAGAGTGGTGTGGACAGCCCAGCGCATCTGTAGATGTGAACTTCCCACGATTCAGGACATTTACAAAGACAAGTGTGAGAAAAGGGCCCGAAGGATCATTGGGGACCCAAGTTACCTCAACCACAATCTATTCCAGCTACTGCCATCTGGGAAAAGGTACCTCAGCATAAGCGCCAGGACCAACAGGCTCCGGGACGGCTTCTTCCACCAGGCCATCAGACTGATTAACTCACTTGTATTTCTATGTTACGTTGACTGTTCTATTTATTATAAATTATTATAAATTACTGTGATTGCACATTGCACATTTAGACGGAGACATAACATAAAGATTTTTACTCCTCATGTATGTGAAGGGTGTAAGAAATAAAGTCAATTCAATTCAATATAACTACGCTCCCCCCCACTGTCAACTCAGTCACCTGCCCTACCCTATTACTTAAGGATAGACTGAGACTTGCCCTCTCCCTAGTAGCATCCTGTATATTTGCTAAGTTCATTCAGGAAACTTACAGGACAGGGAGACCTGGATTCAATTCTCACAGCTGCCTGTGGAGAGTTTGTACATTCTCCCCGTGACCGCATGGGTTTCCTCCCACAGTCCAAAGATGTAGCAGTTGGTAGGTTAATTGGACATTGTAAGATGTCCCGTGATTAGGCCAGGGTTAGGTCGGGGGTTGCCGGACTCCACGCCTCAAGGGACAGAAGGGCCTATTCCATGCCGTATCTCAATAAAGTGAAATAAATAAATACCAGAATTGATTGTGGTTCAGTGCCAAAGGTGAAAAACAGGACAATACCATTACAGACAACACAATAGCAACCAAAATTGACAAGGCAATAGTGCAAACAGTCATGAGCAATCAACAATTAGCAGAACAATCACATGCGCAAACGTCAATAATCAAACTTAAGTAAATGTGAACATATGAACAGGCTCAATAATTATCAACAGAACACGGAGACCATTTAACAGGAGTTGCACTGGGACAGTTACGGCATTACACCTGAAGAAGTTTTGTTGAGAAGCTGGAAAGCTACTGGAAAGGTAAGATCCTCTAATATGACAAGCCTATTATCCTTACAACAGTCCACAATCTCCCTGCATTGTGGAGATTTGCATTGCCTATTTGGGGAGCACAGAACAAACCCAACAATGGGGTCTTATTTCTCAGCTCCACCCATGAAGCCTCACTGAACCCTCAGTAATGTAATCTCTGACTCTATGATCATAAAATGCAGCTCCCCTCCTCTTTTTCCTCCACATCTGTCCTGCCTAAAGGTATCTCGGAACTTTGAGTTGGTAGTCCTGTCCCTCCCTTAGCTGTGTCTCTATAAGGTTAGAATATCCCAGATAGATATTCGTGATAATCAATAGCAAGGAATGCTATCTTCTTGTAAATGTTTCTTCACAAAACTTGCTGCCTTATTGGAGTATTTTCATCCAACTAACACATTGGGAAACCGGGAACTCTATCCTCAAATGTTAATTTTCTGCATCACCATGGCTGCAGTGTACTTTACTTGCAGAAGATGTTGCTGTTACCTGTCTAGGTGGTTATGAAGACTACCACCAGTAGCTGGCCCGTGAGAACACTGGTTTCTCTCTGTATCACAGACCATTCTGACTGAAAATTATCATAGCTTCCTACTCAACAGTATTACGGAATATGTCCACCAGAAGGATTGCAAAATTTCAAGACTCATCAGCGCTTCCTCAGGGGCAGTAAATGGTGGTCTTTCCAACAAGGTTCTCATACTGAAAAATGAATCAATTAGATTAGATTATGAGGACACTCTGTCCTTGTTTATTGTCACTTAGAAATACATGCATTAAAAAATGATATAACATTCCTCCAGAATGATATCACAAGAAAACACAGGACAAACCAAGACTAAAACTGACAAAACCACATAATTATAACATATAGTTACAACAGTGCAAAGCAATACCATAATTTGATAAAGAGCAGACCATGGGCATGGTTAAAAAAAAGTCTCAAAGTCCCGATAGACTCATCATCTCACACAGGCGGCAGAAGGGAGGAACTCTCCCCACCATGAACCTCCAAGCGCCGCCAACTTGCCGATGCAGCACCATTAGAAGCACCCGACCACAGCTGACTCTGAGTCTGTCCGAAAACTTCAAGCCTCTGACCAGCCCCTCTGACACAGCCTCTCTGAGCATCATCCTCTGCCGAGCGCTTCGACCCCACCCCAGCCACCGAGCAACAAGCAAAGCCGAGGACTCGGGGCCTTCTGCTCCGGAGATTCTGGACCACACAGTAAGCAGCGGCAGCGAAGCAGGCATTTCAGAAGTTTCTCCAGATGTTCCTCCGTGCTCTCACGCCTGTCTCCATCAAATCAGGATTGTGCACGGCACCCTACTTGACAAATAACAGACATCACCTCCGGAGTGGCCGCTGCGAGCTGCATCGCGCCGCCATCTTCCCTTCACTGGTAATTTCTGAATGAGGATCTAACATACATAGTATATTATGGATAATACTTTGCCGAAAGGGTCTTGGCACGAAACGTGGACTGTACCCTTTTCCTTAGATGCTGCCTGGCCTACTGAGTTCCTCCAGCATTTTTCGTGTGTTGTTCGGATTTCCAGTGTCTGCAGAAAAACTTTTATTGAGAAGCTGAATAGCTTCTTCTTTGTGATTGAACATTTAGAGTTAACTGCATGAGATGTCCAGGACGTTCTGTTCTGTCTGTTATGGCCAGGAGATCATGCTGTAGGAGGAAGAAGCTATTAAAAGGATATTTTCAGGAGAATACAATTCACATAGGATTGGGTGTTTGCTGTTTGGTAAGAACTTTTTGGGCTGAAGTGCCTGTTTTCATGCTGTACCTCTCTATGTCTCAGATGAGAGCCTCAATCTCTACAAGTGGATGGTGACACCAGCGAGCAATGTTACCAAAGGCGACGTTCTCAAGACAGTTCACGAAGCATTCCTTTCACTTATTTTATGTCTTCCTTTTATCTCCCATGTGGTTCTGCTATTGTTGGAGCTTGTTATCTGCAATCGGGTGGCGTGTTTTCGGACCAATTGGGCAACCTGGCACTTTGGTGTCTCTGAGAGTGTTCGACAAGGCTGCGAGCCAAGTTTGCGGCATGGAGACTAGGAAGCCAGGAGACGGGGTGCGTCCATGATTGACTCCCTCTCTCACTGATTAAAGTGCTGTGGAAGATTGAAATGATCGAAGCCGGTGCAGAGGGCGATCAAGTCTTCGGTGACTTCTACCGGTCTTTCACTCGCTGCTGCCCAAGGAGGGTGTCTTTGTGTGGCAGTCTCTCTCCCCCTCTCAAGGGAAGGTCCTTGCATTCAAATGATCTCTCTCTCTCCCTCAATGCTGTTGGAGGGCGGTGCCAGAGCAAGGTGTAATCCCTGCCATTTGTAGATTTGGACTCTAATTCAGGTTTATAATATGTTCTAGTTCTGGGCACTCATTTCTTTCATTACTACTTTTGGGTGACTTTTGAATCAGGCCGTCTGCAGATAAAGAACAGTGAGCTAAACTGAAATATGCCTCTTGATTTTGTGTTTTATATTTTGTCTTCATTTGTTTTTTTTGTTGAGGTTTGCGCAGAGGGGTCTGATATTTTTCTTTGAGCGGTTGGTTCCATGGTTCTTTGTGTTGTGGCTGTCTGTGGAGAAGATGAATTTCAGGATTTATGCTGCATACATACTTTGAATATTTGAATCTTGAATATATAATATGATATTATTGGTTAGGTACTGGCTTTCATGAACAGTTTTACCAGAAGGTGTATTATTGAGGCTATCACCACTTGTAACACAATATACTGTAGTTGAATTCAAGGAACCTAATACATGTTATCCCTGCTTCTGATTCCACATATTGTGCAGGCAATATGCTATTGCCTTTCAGCTTAGATCGTGTCCTTTCGTGATGTTCGTGCCATGTTTAGATCTTTCATCTGTGATCATGTGGATTTCCCCCTGGGGCTCTGATTTCCTCTCAATTTTCAAAGTTGGTACTGTTTTTATTTGGCCACTAAATATTGTCCCTTGTGATGAGTCCTGCAGCCAATAGAACATTAGGCTTCTAGGTCTCTCAAGGACCTGTATTTACTAATTGTTGTCTTAACTATAGACATTAAGCCCCTGTGCTTTCTGATACATTTTGTCAATCTAATCATGACTGGTATGGGTTTTCTGCTTCTATGATCATTTAATGTGGACTCCCGTTTAGCGCACATTGTGGGGTTGGGAATGATCTGTCCCGCGATGTTGCTCGGTGGTGTCACCAGTGTTCTGCTTGAGTTCCCTGTTTCCGTCTCGACGTGGGAGTCTGTCGTTCCTCCGTACCTGGGTCCAATCATGGTCAGCGCTCACCCTGGCAGTCCCTAATGGGTAGGAGGATGGTAGAATCGAGAGGAATTGATGGGAATGTGGGAAGAATTTTTAAGATGGGATCTGCGTAAACTGGTGCTTGATAATCAGTGTGGTTTCATGGGCCAAAGGATCTGTTGATGTATTGTATTACTCTCGTAAAAACTATGAAGAAATGGTGGGAGTTTTCAGAAATAAAATAGGATTAAGGTAAAAGCTTGCTTGTTCGTCGGTGAAAGCTCTTTGAGCTCAAGGGAAAGATTCATGCTTATGCCTCTGTGACAATCTATATTTGGTTTAACTTGGACTATAAGGGGTAATGTAATCAATATTAATCCATTTCCCAATTTACACCTGCTTAAAGTAGTGGTCATGAGCTTGTCAAAGTAAACTATAAGAGTGATAAAGCAATAAAACTGTGTTTCGAGCTTTGTTGGGGAGGGGTGGTGCAGCCATCCTCCAGAGTAGTTGATTGCACCTTCAACCCTTCCACTCTCTCTGTTACTCATACAATTTCTTTTGCGCTGGATTGAAACATCCATCCCTGCCCACCAGCTGTCAGACACTGGAGCAGGGATCCAATCGCAGACCCAGTACTGTGCACACAGTGATATTAATTGAGTAACAAATCCCGAGGTGCGAACAAAGTCGGCGTCAAAGTTCAGGCAGAGAGCAAAACATCCAGAGAAGTCCAAAAACCAGAATCGGGAAACAGGCAGAATCAATATTCAGATGGACAGAGTACAGATACAAATGCTGGAGGGGCTCAGGAAAATTCACTGGCACAATCTGGCAACAAACAGGTGAAAACACAGGACTGAAATACTCTGAACAATGAACAGAGAGGCAGATAAAAGGTGGAGCACAATGAGACAGAAGTGGCACCAGAACAGGTAATAATGAGAAGCAGGTGAGGGTGGAGTACTCAGTAATACAGGGGCCAGAGTAGAGCAGGGGCGGAGACAGGAGCACATGGGGCATGAAAACAAACAAGAGCACATGGCAATACAAACCACAGACTGATGGCTAGGGGGAAAACACACAAAAAGACAAAGTTCAGCTGGACACCAGCTTAACATTGAGAAGGACAAAGCCACCTTCTTCAACTTCAAATCGTACTGCATCTCTCCAGTACGGCTCTTAAGCCTCCCTTGGCCCGTCTACTGTTATTCCAACGCACTCCCAGTCTGCTTCCCGCTTTCCAATTTTGTGACCATCCAAATTTCTGCCCTCAGTGTCCCACCTCACATCAGTCCTGTCCACCATCTCCTCTGTGCCTGCTCACCTTCTCAAACTCAGAATCACATTATCATTGGTATATAATGTGAAACGTGTTCACTGCAGCAAAAACGCAAAAACATAAATATATAAATTACCAAAATAAATGAAGAATGCAAACGAAAGGCATAACAAAGCCGTGTTCATGGACTGTTCAGACCTTCTTGAAATTCACAGTTTCCTGATAGCATTGAGATCGTTGTTGTTGCATCACTCAACCATCTGATCTATCTTACTCCTGTAAGCCTCCTTGTCGGTTCTGCCAACAATTGCGGTGTCATCTGTAAAACAACAGATAGCATTTGGGCTGTGTCTGTCCACACAGCCATTATTGTGGAGGGCTAAGCATGCATCCTAAAGGTGTGTCTGTGTTGAAAGTCAGGGGGGAGATGCTATCACCAATCTGCATTAACTTGGATCTCCCGATGAGGAAGTCAAGGATACAGGTGCAGAGGTACAGAGGCCTGGGTTTCGAAGCTTCCTATTAAGCACAGTTAAAACTCTCATCCTTGCCCCAAATCCACCCGTAATGTTATTCCATCCTAACCCGTGGACCCTTGCACAGCAATTCTGAGGTGACAGCCATCGCCCTTTTATTTTGGCTTCTCCTTCAACCCTTTTTAATCGCTCCATTGTTTCACAAGGGACAATTTCCTAAATTTCTTCAGCAAACCTCACCTTAAAGCTAACCTATTTATTGTTTGTTTATTTATTTATTGAGATACAGCACGGAATAGACACTTGGAGCCGTGCCACGCAGGAATCCCACAGTTTAATCCAAGCCTAATTACAGGACAATTTACAATAACCAAATAAGGGAGTGAGGAGAAGATGGTGGTGTGAAGCAGCGCATGCAGCCTCTCCGGTGAAATGATATCGTATTTATTAAATAGGGGCCATGCACAATCCTGATTTGATGGAGATGGACGTGAAAAGCACGGAGGAAGAACTGGAATGCCCGGTTCGCTGCCGCTGCTACTGTGCGATCAAGAATCTCTGGAGGGGAAGGCCCCAAATCCTTGGCTTTGCCTGTTGCTGGTGGCCGGGGCTGGGGTCGAAGCGCTTGGCAGAGACTGTGCTCGGTGCTGGGTGTCGGAGGGATGGTCGGAGGCTCGAAGTTTTCGGACAGACTCAGAGTCGGACTGTGGTCGGGTGCTTCCAGGATGCTGCATCGGCAAGTTTGCAGCGCTGGAAGCTCATGACAGGGAGAGTTTCTCCCTTCTACTGTCTGTGTGAGATGATGGGACTTTCGAGAGACTTTTTTTTTACCATGCCCATGGTCTGTTCTTCTATCAAATTACGGTATTGCTTGCACTGTTGTAACTATATGTTATGATTATGTGGTTTTTGTCAGTTTTTCAGTCTTGGTCTGTCTTGTGTTTCTGTGATATCACACTGGAGGAACATTGTATCATTCCTTAATGCATGCATTACTAAATGACAATAAAAGAGGACTGCGTGTCCTCATAATCTAATCTATTAGCTGGTACATCTTTGGACTGTGGGAGGAAACCTAAGCACCCAGAGGCAACCCACGCAGTCACGGGGAGAACAAATCCCGTGCACGCAGCGGCGGGCATTCAATTCTAAGTCCTAATGCTGTTAAAGGTTTTGATTGTTCTTTATTCTACATTAAAGGCACAAGGTGTTGTCAATGACGGACACACACACACAAGTTCGGCACCCACAAACAGTTCGTCGTTGCAGCCCTAGCGCGTACAAACCCAACCTCAACACACGTGGCCTTCAGTGATGCCCCGCCCTCTCCCTTCCTCCACCAATCCCCTGCCGCTATTTTCCGCCCGGCCCCGACATTTGGTCCAATTGGCCGCGGGTGGGCGGGGCGCGCTGGGGAGACTGACAGGCGCGGATGCTGCGAGCGTTTAGTCCGGCCGGGAGATCGCGGAGTCACCATGGCTGAGGGGGGCGAAGGCGAAGAGGAGATTCTTTTCCTCAGAACAGTAAGTGCCTGCTAACATCACCGAATAATTTAATGCCGCATCGTCCGACGTGTTATCACTGGTAGAGAGAGCAGGTGATACGCGTACATAACATTGTAGGGGTGGGGGGAGAAAAATAGGATGGTTGTCGCTGGCAATGCGTTTATTCATAATAAAATAGGAATGTTTGATTGGGATAAAAATAGTATAATGTTTGAATAACCTACTTAAAACTGCATCTTATTCTGTGAGTGTTTTTTTTGGACTTTATAATGACAAGAATTTACAGGAGCGAAATGCTGCAAGATGCTAGCCCTCTTTAAAAAAAACTGACTCATCCCTCGCTATATATAATTGGACTTGGAATGTATGCTGTAAAAGCTTGAATGACAACCAAGAATCAGTCCCTCAAGATTTAAAAAGGGAAAGTCGAAACAGTACTTGGGTGCAATCAATATTTTGGGAATGTTAATGTTGGCTTAATTCCAGCAATTATTCTTTCCCCGTATACAGTATTTGTTCTAACAGGTGTAGTTTCAGGGTCAGACTGAATTTTGACTTTTGGTTTAGCACAGATGAAAATTTCCACCAAATATTAGACAACAGTGTCTCTTCAAGACTAATTCAATTGAAAATATAAAGTATATGCTCAAAGGCTCACAAAATATAAATTTTCACTGTACTGTGAGTTGTTATCTGGAATTTGTGTGGTAGCCAGACTGCGTGTAAGATGTAGCAGTGGGATGTGTTTATTCTTTGTAACTGTGCACAATTACACATAATATCATCTAGTTGTTTTTTTTATTTTGGGGACTCCAGAATTCAGAGGGTTTTTTTCCGAGTGTTCAATTATATCTAGAAAACTTTTAATATGTCTATCTAATGTACTGCAAATGCACACTTTTATATTCACTGTTTCAAGTTGTAATGGTGCCTGTGCTGAGAATGCACATTCTGTGATATATATAGTTGGTGTAATAAATCTGCCCAGGGAGATTTTGTTGCTTGCGTTCTCTGCTCCCCTGTCAGCTAGAAACAGCCTGTTGCTGCTGCCCTCATTCTGATATCATTTTTATTCCATGATTTATGCCTTGCATACTAAATTCTCATATGGCTAAAATTGAAAATTAGATCCGAGACCTTTGGAGGACTTCTCTCATTAGGGATGTTAATGATAACCCCTTTTTTTTTTAAGAAAAAGGAAAAATATTCACTTTATCTTTTCTCATTTCCTGAAGTCATTCACTCCCTGTGGACTGCACTTCCAGCTAGCCACTCTCTCATAATTGTGTGAATGTTGACAGGTTATCAAACAGCAAGGAAGAAGTGGCAATCAAATTGCCTGGATCCTGTCCCCGCCTGACGTCCATGTAGATGCAATTCAAACAGAGGTTGTTGAACTTTGATAGACACAGGAATTCAACCTCTTGTCGTGAAGGTATCAACATCAATTGTAGTATTGTATCACTATCGTTGCTTCCACTAACTCAGCACAAGTCAGTTGTTCAGCAAGAGTCTTCCCTGGAGAGATCAATTATTGCATGGACCATGAATTATAATTTGTCCAAATGTCAAAACTGTGTTACATTTTCTGGAGTCATTTATAAAACATGTGATAGCGAAGCATTTTGAGAAGAGTGAAAAGGGCTGCACAAAATTATTTAGATCTAGGATAGGAATGCCTTGCTGGACAAATCTGCTAGAAGTTTTTGAGGATGAAGCTGATTGAATAGATGAAGGAGAAACTGTAGATATGTGTATTTGGTCTTTTAGAAATCTTTCATTCCAGTTCCCACATTATAATTGATGTCTAAAGGAGAGCACTTACCATTGGGGGTAAGATACTGACGTGACTGAGAACTGGAGCAACAAACAATCTTCTAGAGGAAATCAGTGTGCTAAGCAGCATCAGGAGGGGATGAGGGAGGGGGAATTGTTGCCCAGGATTTCGAGCTAAAATGTCAACAATTCCTTCCACCACCAACTCCCCCCACAGCCACCACATAAATACTGCTTAATCCTCCGATTTCCTGCAGCAGATTGTACGTGCACTGCTCCAAATTCCAGCATCTGCAGTCTCTTGTCTCTAAACAGAAAACTAATTGGCAGACAGGATACCGAAGGGAGGAATAAATTGGTAAGTTTTAGAGAGTGGCAGGCAGTGACTATTGGGGTTGCCACAGTGGAAAGTGCTAGATCCCCAGTTATTCATAATATAGATGTATAGTATATAAATGATTTTAGATGAAGGAAATCAATGTAATATTCTCATACTTATGTTTGTAGATGATATAAAGCTGGGTTAGAGAACTATGAGAAGGATGCAGGGCAGTTATAGAGTCAAGGAGTAACACAATAAAGAAATAGACCCTTCAATCCAACTACCTTTATACTCATGTTAACTACTTCCTCTGGCAGTTACTCATTACCCTCTGTAAAAAAGTTAGCTCTCAGATCTCCTAAATTGCTCCCCTCTCATCTGTGCCCTTAGTTTTGGATTCCCCAATCCTGGGAAAAAGACTGACTATCCACCTTTCCCATACCCCTCATGATTTCATAACTTTTCCAGCGTGGTCAACCTGTCCCTATAACTCAGGCCCTCTAGCCCAGAGAGCATCCCCACATCTCTTCTGCACCTTCTCCAGCTTGACAGTGTCTTTCCTATAATAGGCCGTACACAATACACCAAGTGAGGTCTCACCAATGACTTGTACAGCTACAACAAAATGACCCTACTCCTGAACTCAGTGTCCTGTCTAATTGAAGGCCAGCGTGCTAAACACTTTCTACACCACCTTGTCTGCTTGTGTGGCTCCTTTCAGCAAACTGTGCACTTGCCCTCCCAGGCCCCTCTGTTCCACAACACTTGTCAGTGCCTTGCCATTCACCCTATAGATCCTACCCTGATTTGAGTGTCCAAAGTGCATCACCTCACAATGTACCTAAGGTTGAAATCTATTTGCCATTCCTCAAGCCATTCCCCTAACTGATCAAGATCTCTTTGCAATTCACTGCAATCTTCTCCACCATCAATAAAACCCCCTATTTTAGCATTACCAGCAACTTGTTAACCGTACGTTCACATAAATAATGTTTAACTGATGTCCTAACACTGACTTCTGAGCACTGCAGTAGTCATGGGCCTTCAGTTCTAGTGTGATTTGGACAGGTCGTGGGACAGTGCAAATACTTAGTAGATAAACTGTAAATAAATTTGAGATTATTTGTTTTGGTAGATATGACAGAAAAAGGGGGGTTATTATCTCAACAGAGATAGATTTAGAAAGGTACATTAAGACGCAGGTATCCTTGGGCACTAATCCATGAAAATAAGATGAGTACAACAGTTGTAAATGGTACAGTGATCTTCATAGCAAGAAAGTTGAAGTATGGGACCTGGAATATCTTGCCATCACTCAGAGCTTTAGTGAGGCCATATCGTGAGTGTTGTGTAATGTTTTAGTCTCCTTGCTATGGAGATTGGTGCAGCACATGTTCACTGGACCCCTTCCTCAACAGGAAGATTAACATATAGAGAGAGTGGATCGATTGCCTTCCTCAGATCTTTTACAGATTCAAAGTTCAAAGTAAATTTATTATCAAAGTACTTATGTCATCATATACAACCCCGAAATTCATTCTTGTGGCATTCACTGTAGGTGCAAAGAAACACAACAGAGTCACTGAAAAAACACATAGCCATTGTGCAAACTGTGCAAATACAAAAAGAAAAGGAAAACAAACAAAATAGTAATAATTAAATAAGCAATAAATATCGAAGACATGACATGGAGAGTCCTTGAAAGTGAGTCATAGGTAGTGGGAACTGTTCCTGAACATGGTGGTGAGGGTCCTGTACCCCTTTGCTGATGGCAACAGTGAGAAGAAAGCATGGCTTGGATGGTGGGGGTTCTTGATGATGGATACTGGTTTCCTGCGACAGCACCCCTTTCCACTCGTGTACTGTAAATGACATCAAACCACCTTGAATCTTGAGTTACGCTTGTAATCACTAGTGTGGAAGAATGTGAGGGGACTTAACAAATCCTAATAAGACTGGGAAAGAATTGATATAGGAAGGATATTCCCAGTGGTGGGGGAGTCCAGAACCAGTGGCTATACCTAATCGCTAAGAATGATGTGAGGAAAAATTTTTCCCAGAGAGCAATAAACCTCTGAAACTTTCTGCCAAAGAAAACATTCAAAGAATTAGATATTATTAACCAAAATACCTTATTTACTGTTTACCACCATGGTCATCCCAGTTTTACCCTATTGCAAACATTCCCTGAAAGCACGTACCATCAGGCTTGAAGACAGTTTCTATCCCATCATTAAGCCTATTGAACAGTTCCCTAGTACAAAATAATGAACTTTTCAACTTTGCAGTCTATCTTGTTATGACCTAGCACCTTTGAAATTACCTGCTCTACACTTCCTCTGTAATGGTAACGCATTATACGTATTTTTACCACTCCTTCCCACCCACTTTCCTCAGGGATCACTCCCTCCGCAATTCCCTTTTCTATTCATCCCTCCCCGCTCATCTCCCTCTCGGCACTTATCCACATAGGCAGCCTAAGTGCTACATCTGCCCATACATCTCCTCCCTCACCTCCATTCAGGAAACCAAACAGTCCTTCCTGGTGAGGCAACACTTCACCTGCCAATCTGCTGGGGTCATCTGTTGTGTCTGGTGCTTCCGATGCAGCCTCCCCTACTTGGATGAGACCCATCGTAAATTGGGTGACCAGTTCGTCAACACCTCTGCCACAAATGGGACTTCCTGGTGGCCAAACATTTCAATTACGATTCTCATTCCAGCATGTTGGTCCATGGGCTCCTCTTGTGTCAAGACGAGGCCAACCTCAAGGTGGAAGAGCACACCTTACATTCCGCCTGGGAACCCTCCACACTGATGGCATGAATATTGATTTCTCCTTTTGACAATTCCCCCCCCCACTTCTCCTAATTCTCCACTCTTCTCACCTGCCTATTACTCCCTGTGGGTTCCCTCCTCATTCCTTACTCCTGTAGTCCACTCTCCTCTCCTATCAGTTTCTTTCTTCTCCAGCCCTGGACCTCTCCCACTCACCTGGCTTCACCTATAACCTTCCACCTAGCCTCTTTCCGCTCCCCCAAACTTTTTATCCTGGCACTTCCCCTCTTCCTTCTCAGTCTTGATGAAGGGTCTCAGCCCGACTTTTTACTCATTTCCATAGATGCTGCCTGACCTCCCGAGTTCCTCCAGCATTTTGCGTGTGTTACTTTGTACTGCATTCAGTTATTGTTTTACCCTGTACTACCGAATTGACGCGTAAGAGTGGATTGCAAGACAAGTTTTTCACGTACATTAGTACACGTAATAATAAACCAATTTACCCTTTCCTCCCCCATTCTCCCTTAAGCTGATTTGCCTCCTTCCCAGTTCTGATCAAAGGGTGTTTTTCTTCCTACAGACATGGTCTTACCTGCTGAGTGTTTCCAGTTTTATTTTATTTAGATATACAACGCGGAATAGGCCCTTCTGGCCCTTCAAGCTACGCCACCAGCAACCTACCAACTTAACCCTAGCCTAATCAATTAACCTATTAACCGGTGCATCTTTGGACTGTGTAAGGAAACCGGAGTACCTGGAGAAAACCCATGAATTCCGTGGGGAGGTAACTGCAAACTAGGATTGAGCTCCGGATTCCAGTGCCCAAGCTGTAATAACATCGTGCTAACCGCTACACAGCTGCAATATTATGTTCAATACTTTGTTTAGGGCAGAGGAATCATGGGATGTGGTGAGATAGCAGGAGCAGGGTACTGAATTTGCATAATTAGTCATGTTCGTGACGAGTTGTGGTGCAGGTTTGGAGCCTGAACAGCTTTGTCCTGTTGCTATTTACTGTGTCTTACAACATAGGTGTTCTTTATTCTTCAAGTAGGGTCAACTTGTGGCTAATAGTTTGTGTGTTGAATTGAAGATTTGTTGCTGCAGAACAGCAGGCTTTAAACTGAACATAGATGTTTTTGGTTTTTGTCAGTTTATCGACTAAATAGAAGAAAACCTGATACACTTGAACCAAAAAGTCCTGTTTATAAAGCATTGATGCCCATTTCTTTGAAGACTTACTGCAAAGTAATAAATAATGACAAAGTCCACCAGCACTCCATTGTAATGCTATTTAGTCCGAGAAATAACATCGTGTTCATAAATAGTGTCAGCTTAGTTTGGTCTCAGATGATTCCAAACTAAGCTGACATGGAGGAACCATCACGAACTCCCACAGCCCCCGATAATCCTGTGATTTCAGTCTCTTAAGGACAATGTGCAAGCATCCTTCAGGAGGATGAACCCACAAAAATCATCCGGCCCAGATGGGCTGCTTGGCCAAATACTAAAGTCCTGTGCTGATCAACTGGCTGGAGCGTTCACTGAGATCTTTAACCTCCTTGTTTCGGCAGTCTGAGGTACCCATCTGCTTCAGGCAGGCTTCAATTATACTGGTGCCTAAAAAGAATGTGGTAACCTACTTCAGTGACTACCATCCAATAGCACTTGCATTCATAGTGATGAAATATTTTGAAAGGTTGGTGATAGAACATACCCAATCCGGCCTGAGAATCAACTTGGATCTGCTCCACAACAGATGCCATCTCATCGGCTCTTCACTCAACCCTGAAACATCTGTACAGCAAAGATGATTAGGATGCTCTTTATCAACCTCTGCTTGACATTCAGTGCTAACATCCCTTCAAAATTAATTAATAATCTTCAAGACCTTGGGCTCAACGTCCCCTTGTGCATTTGGATCATCAGTTTCCTCACTTGCAGACTCCAGTCAGTTTGGATTGGTAACAGCATTTCCTCCATAATCTTCATCAGCAAAGGTGCACCACAAGGCTGTGTGCTTAGCCCCCTGCTGACTGTGTGGCTAAGCTCAGCTTCAACTTCATTTTCAAGTTTGCTGATGACAGCACTCTCATAGGCTGAATCAAAGGTAGTGATGAATCAACATTTAAGAAGGAGATTGAAAATTTGGCTGAGCAGTGCCACAACAACGAACACTTACTCGACGTCAGCAAGACCAAGGAGCTGATTATTGACTTTAGGAGGAGGAAACCAGAGGTCTATGAGTTCGACCTCCTTGGAGGATCAGCGGCGAAGAGGGTCAGCAACTTCCCTGTCCTGTGCCCAGCAATTATGAGAAAAGCACAGCAGCACCTTTACTTCCTTACAAGTTTGCGAAGATTCAGCATGAAATCTAAAACTTCCACAAACTTCTGTAGAAGTGTGGTGGAGAGTATATTGACAGGTTGCTTCACAGCCTGGTATGGAAACACCAATGCCCATGAATGAAAAATTCTACAAATGGTAGTGGATATGGCCCAGTCCATCACAGGTAAAAGCCTCCTCATCTTTGAGCATATCTACATGGAGCATTGTTGCAGGAAAGCAGCATCCATCTTCAAGGACCCCCACCACGTAGGACATGCTCCCTTCTTGCTGCTGCCTCAGGACTCGCACCACCAGGTTCATGAACAGTTACTACCCCTCAACCATCAGGATTTTGAACCAAAGCAGATAACTTCACTCAACCTCACTTGCCCCATCATTGAAATGTTCCTACAACAAATGTTCTTTACATTTATTGTTTATTTTTTATTTATTATTATTTCTTTCTTTTTGTATTTGCACAGTTTGTTATCTTTTGCACATTGGTTGGACTCCCAAGTTGGTGAGGTCTTTCATTGATTCTGTTATGGTTATTATTCTATAGATTTATTGAGTATGCCTGCAAGAAAACATTGTATATGATGTACATGTACTTTGATAATAAATTTACTTTGAATGTTGATGTTTTACGCTGTCACACCGTGCTATCAGGTGCGGGTAAGCGTGCCCGACGAGGGACACCAGTTTAAAAAAAAGCAGATGGTAAGCTGCGACAGCACATTAGTGCAAGGGGTTTTATTTACAGCCAGGTGGAAAAAGTGCAAAAGCTGCCCAAAAGTTGCAAAGGAAAAAAAGCATGTTTGTACAAAAATTTACAAATGTGCAAAGGCTTTCTCCATGACCCACTTTGTCGTAACTTTTCAATCTAAGTCAACCACTATTCATCAACCATCAACTCCCACCCACCGCATCTTTCTAGCAAAGCCAGACTGAGCATTTAAATCTGCCTCCACCTGGCCTAGAAGGACTAGGAAATTCTGCTGTTGGTGGGGGTGGGGGTTGGTGGTTATAATGATGTGACCAGGCCATAATAATTATTTCAGGTGCAGAATTAGGACATTTAAACAGGGATTCTAACAAGCTACAGGTTTATTCCACAACAAATACCTTAGTTAAACCCATAGATCAGTGTCCAAATGCTCAGATGAATATAAAAGAGTAATGCCTCCCCACCAGTGGTGTTGCCTGTGTAAGGTGTAGTGCACCTGCTTCCACTAACCCAGGCATTATTTTAGGATGCCCCGAACTGCCGCTCAGGTCTTTTGGGGCCGTTCTGCTGCCTACAAGCCGATGTAATGGTGTGAGTGAAAATAAATGACATTGTTTGAAATCCCTGTGACTAGAATCCTTATTTTTATGAATTATAAACCAATAGAGCATGTTAACTGAAGCGATTGTACCAAGCTAGTGATTGTGTTACTATTGGGGTGTATAAATGGTGAACTCCAAGGATTGCAGAACAGGAGGGCGAAGTGTGTGAACTACTGGGGAAACTAGACCAGGTCAGGACAAGGAAGAGTGACTAACTGGGCAAAGGGGCAAAGTTAGCAGGAGAATTAGCATTGCCAACCTGTTCTGTCACATACACCAAAGCAGTCATATTATGACTAGTCCGAAATGCAGTACAGAAGGAATTCTGTGTTGTTGGAAATCCCACATTACAAATAAAATATTAAACCATCCGGTCATTTCAGATTTATTATAAAATGCCCTTTCCTCTGTATTTTAGACTTTTTAAGAACCCCTGACTCTTTTGGTATTGAAGAACAATAATGGATTTGAAATATTGAATCTCTTTCCACAGGTGCTTCCTTATCCAAGACTATCTGTTTTTGTTTCATATCACTTAAAATTATCAATTTCCTTTGAAAAACACTGTTTTTCAAAAAATCCTTGTCTTTACTTCTCTCTGACATCATGCAAATTGATGAGCTGGATTTTTGGGGCTTCTGCTGTTTGGAAGAATAATATTGAGTGGACTACCTGGCATTGACCAGATTTGGAGAGGATAATGTTTCTGCAAGGCCCGTCAACTGTGCTACTGGGAACTAGGGATGGAGTTGAGAGAGCCATTTCCCAGACAGTTGAGTAACAACCTCATGTGACTGAATCATAGTCTGTACACTGGATGGGATCTGATTGTATGCCTCAGTTATAATTTGGGTATTGCTTTCATGAAGGTTTTGGACTTGGGCACACCACACTAGCTTGTCTTGGAGCAATACCCAGCTCAGGATGATTTTCAGTATTAGTATCATATGAATAGCATGTTTAAGATTGTAATATTTAGTGTGAAGGTCAGGTGTGGTTGGTTCTGGTCATATCTTTAAGGCCGAGTGGACCTTCACAGGATCACGCCTTTCAACCCAAGTTGCTGTTTTAAACTCCTGGACACATTCTCTCCTATTGATAGGTTTCATGGCATCAACTGATAAATCATGCCCTGTGAACTTAACGAGGGTCAACATGCTTTCTGAGTGGGATCAAGCATAGCTTGGTAGAACTACTGCTTTCTCAGACTTGAAGAACATATTTTCACATTAAATGATGACATTAAAGGAAGCCCTTTAGCTTATCAAGTCTGCTGACGTCCAAATCAATGCCGGTCCCATTTCCCCCACTTGTTTTCTTTGTAGCCTTAGCTTATTAACATGCTAACCCTCCCACCTACACACCCTCCCATCCAATTCTCCTGCACCAGGGACAACCTATGTTAGCAAATATAGCCTACCAGCAAAGTTGTAGAATGAGAGAGGAACCTGTAACACCCAGAAGAAACCTGTGCAGACACAGGGAGAAGAAGCAAACTCCACACAGATGACATCAGAATGAGGAGTAGGGTGGAGGTCAGGATTGAAGCCAGGTCACTGGAGGTGCGAGACTGCGATAGTAACTGCGGTTCCATCATGCTACCGATGCTTTTGCCTGTGTCAATATTGATAGGGGTAACAGTCCTTATACAGACAAATTCCCATTTTCACATTGAGGACAGTGAAGTGTGGCATGACTACATGGCTGAGTTTCAGATAGGTTCGTAACTAGTTTGGAAGTGTACATTGTGCATTTGTGGAGTTCTTTGAGCAACAACAGAACCATAATTCGCCACAATTGCTCACTATAGTAAAGTTATCAAAGGGCTCAAATGAGAACAGTGAAAAGGCATAATGAGAGGAGCATATAGTGTATTTAAAACATTGAATATAGAAGACTATAGCGCGGGTACAAGCTCTTCAGCATACAAACTAATCCCTTCTACCAGTATAAGGTCCATGTCCCTCCATTCTCTGTATATTCATGTGCCCATTGAAAAATCTCTTAAACACCTCCATCTTATCTGACTCCATCACCACCCTTGACAGCACATTGCAGATATCCACCATTCTCTGTTTCTGTGTGTCGGTCAAGCATTTGCAAAATCTCGTTGTGTTTGTGTGTGTGATTGTAGGTCCCATGCATCCGAATCTTCTAGATGAGCATACTATGAGGGAGCTTGTTGAATCCTATAATTCACGTAGCCAACATCCACAAGTCTACTCTTTCATCAATCACCGAAAAAAATCAAGTTAGTGAAATGTGACCTGGCCTGCAGAGAGTCATGCACACTGTCCCTAATTAGGCAATGCTCACAATTTATTAGACTAACAAACCTCATTAGTTTTCCCAAATGTTCATAAATCCTATCCCTAAGAATTCTCTCAAAAAAATACAGTGCCAGACTATGTGCAGGTCAGACAGCAACAGACTGCTGAACAATTGCACAATCAACTGCTTCAAATCTTGCCCATCCAGTTGTAAATGGGGGTGAATAATCAAACAGCTAACTGGGGGAGGGGAGAGAGGAGAGAAACATGTCAATGTTGACAAGGCAAAGCTCCATATGCAGAACTGAAGCAATTGCAGCCATCACCGACCAGATATGCTGAACAAAACTTTGTTTCTTTCAGAAGAGACCACCAATGTGATTCACCCCTCATGAAATCAAGAGATGTCTGACAGCATTGGATAGATCAAAGGTTATAGGACCAGACAACTATTTCTTTTCACTGTACTGTTAAAGCCTATTGAACTAGACCCAGAGTTATCTCATCATGTGGAAAATTGCCCCAATATGTCTTACTCACAAAAAGCAGAGCAAATTGTATGTATTTACTCACATTCAATTTAGCCAGTCTTATCTCAGTCATCAGAAATATGTAAATTGTGACTCGTTGGAATGTATGGAATCCATAATCATAGGCCTTTTTCACTGTATTTTTGACCAGGGATGTCAATACTAAATGCTGTTTCAGTCCCTCCCTCAAAACGTGATGCTCCCTTTCTGTCTCACACACTGCTATTTACAATTCCTCCTGCTCTGTCTGGCAACAGCACGTGGAATCCACAGGGAAGAATTGGCATGTGCAGATCTGGGTCATCAGTGACTGTCACTGGGAATAGTGGTAAGGGTGGTTAACTGCCATCAGATGTTTCAGGGAGTCAGCCTGCCTTGCCTCCAAGGGCCAGTTGCCAAGCTCCTGAGATCTGTTTCTAGGGCTGGGTGAAGTGGAGAGTTGGAAGTAGTGTAGCCTATCACTCCTGACCATCAGTGCCATTTCCTTTCTAAAGAGTAATGAGCCATGGAGGGACAGCATCTGATTCTCAAGAGGAACCATAAGACAATATCTGTCATTATTAGGTACCATCTGTTTTGTTTCAGACACAAAAATTGTGTATGTACCTTGAGCATCCATGCTCCTTTTCCCCCTAAGTGAATATATTTACTAGTTTTTTGTAAATTATGGCTATAAATAATGGTCAATATCCCTTTTTGGCTTTTTTTGTCTGTGTTGAAACTCTAATTCTGTTACAATTTTAAAAAAAGTTTACCCAGCAATATAGATGGGTCCTTAATCAACAGAGAAATGTTGGCAACATATTAATAGCCCTTAGTTAATCTGCTCACAGATAGCTGGTTTAGAATTCACCAGGAGAATTTGGCTTCAGATCTTATAGTTCTGGTCCAAACATGGATAGAAGGGTTGAAAACCAGAGGTGATGTGAGAGTGGTTGCCTTTGATGTTAAGGTATTCACTGAGTATAGCAACAAATACCATTGTCAGATTCGCAGACGACACGACAGTGATCAGGTTGATCTCCAACAGAGACGAATCAGCGTACAGAGCGGAGGTACAGAACTTAGTGAGCTGGTGCTCAGAAAACAACCTGTCTCTTAATACAGCAAAGACTAAGGAGCTAATTATCAATTTTGGAAAGTCACGGGATGATGAGTACGCTCCAGTCTACATTAACAGAGACATAGTGGAGAGAGTGTCCAGTTTCAGGTTTCTGGGAATACATATCTCAGAAGAACTTACATGGTCCACTAACACCACTACGATAGTTAAGAAAGCACAGCAACACTTGTTCTTCCTCAAGACACTGAAGAAAGCTGGTCTACCTGAACAGATGCTGGTGACCTTTTCTCGCTGCACCACAGAGAGCATCTTAACATACTGCATCTCTGTGTGGTATCTCAGTTGTACAGCAGCTGATAGGAAAGCACTTCAGTGGGTTGTCTCTAGTGCACAGAAGATCATCGGGACACAGCTCCCAGCCCTGGAGGATACCTACAGCTCTCGCTGCCTAAGGAAAGCTACAAGCATCTGTAAGGACAATACACACCCATGCAATCATCTGTTTGAACTTCTTCCATCTGGCAAACGTTATAAGATTTTCTATGCCCGCACTTCCAGACTGAAAAATAGCTTTTTCCCCTGAGCTATAATTGCTCTGAACTGATCGATCAAGTATCATCCATAAATTTGTTATATTGCTACTTTAATACTGGTTTTATGGCTGTCATGCATCTGAGTTGTGCTTTTGTACTGCTGGACATTGGTTGTACTGGCTGGTTACTGGATTTTATTCATTATTTATTTTATTTGTTGTTTTATAGCATTGAGTATGAGAATTACAAACTCATTTTCGCGGTATTGGTGCATAACAGATTGTACCATGCTATGACAATAAAGATTTTTAAAATTTCAAATTCAAATAAGTGTGGTAAAACCGATATAAATGGGAACCAGGGAGAGGAATACTCCATTTTGGAGTCACAGCTTACATGTTGAAAGATAGTTTTAATTGTTGAAGTACAATGATCTAAGCCACAGCACGTTGTTGAACAATGTTTTCCAATCAAACCATCATCACTATGTATGAAAACAGGCCCTTCAGCCTAAATCATCCATGTAGACAAAGTAGTTTGCTTTATTGGCACCCTAATCACCATTCTTTCATTCTCACTACTGTACTGGGGTGAACATCAGCTGCAAAATGCCCTGCAGTTACTTGGCAAAATTGCTCCACATGAGCCTCCCCAACTCATGAGCACAGATATATAAGATTAGCCATGTGTTTATGCTTCATGTAAAAGTTAAGTGCAGTTAACTTAACTGCAAGTTAAGTTAAGTGATACAGTATTGGAAGTTTGAATTTGATGAAAGGAACTTGCAGTGAAAAATTGTTCTTGTTTTACAGTTTTTCTTTGGTCATGATGAATATTTTGTATTAACAATGTTGAACTTGTGTTGTTTGAATGAAGCAAACATGTTTATCTTTTCATGAGAAAGCTGACCATGTAATATTTGTTTTCAGCAGGCCATTTGATGGGAAATTAAAGATTTAATAATTGATACTTAATCATTGAAGTTGAGACTCAGGTCTTCAAGATAATTTACAAAAAGATGCCTTAAGTTACTTATCCTGTTATGAGGAACCAATAATTCCATTACTAGCATTAAAATGTGTCAGATGATGTTTTTTAACTGAAATTTTAGTCAATTGCTCAAAAGGATGTGGAGAGGGGGTGGTGCTATGGATGGGGATGAGGGAAAATATTGTGAATAGATTATACCAATTTCACCAAGTTCAGAATAATGAAATACATGAACTTCTGAAAGGACATTGCATGTTTTTTATAAGCACAGCTCGGTATACATGGTTTATTCAATTTTGCCTGTATTTAAGTTGTTTAAATAAAGAAAAAAAAGAAAAAGCCAAAAAGTGAATGTCTTTAAAAACAATAAACCTACTCATAGTTATGAAGCTGAGTCTACATTTCCAATGTGAATGCACAGAGGTCACCAGAGACTGGAATGAACTGGTGCCCCTTTGCAATATGAATGAATGAAAACACAACTGTTATGAAATTTACTAGAACTATCACAGATACATATCAGTGAGATTTGGAAGTGAAAGAAGAGGATTAGTTTCACTATCTAGTAGTCACAAATTCAATACCAATTATTCAGGTACTTAGAAATTGGCTTACGTCATATTAGTGGCACAATGTTATTGTGGCTTATCTTAATGTAGTTTGTGATTCATGAAGATTTTCACAGAACAGATTTTTTTTTGCTGTGTCACTTTCAGTTTTATATACTGGGTTGATCTGTTTTCTCTGCTACAAGTGATTAGCCTGCTGTTGTTATTTTTGCAGCAAATGTTCAAAATTGTAGATACTGGCAATCTGGAAATGCGATTCACCAGATTGTGCCCTGGATAGAACATTTCAGTTGTTCATTTAGTAGGCCCCACTCATTTCCTGTCCACCAGTTTGCTCTTAATATGTGGAGAAGATAGATAGATATACCTTAT
The DNA here is from genome assembly GCF_030028105.1 of Mobula birostris. Lineage (NCBI taxonomy): Eukaryota > Metazoa > Chordata > Chondrichthyes > Myliobatiformes > Myliobatidae > Mobula > Mobula birostris. The sequence continues at coordinate 15,789,817 of NC_092379.1, forward strand.
TGATCCCGAGGGAAATTGGGTTTCGTTACAGCCGCACCAACCAAGAATAGAGCATAAATATAACAATACAAAAGCCACAAACAATCAAACAAGAATATGCGAACTATGCCTATTGTTGTTTGATTGTCGTTTTTGTATGCCGTAGGATTTTCCTTAATTTTATCTCATTAAACATCTTGCTATCCTGATATCTTGCTAGGCACTATACTCTTTAAATGCCTCTTCTGCTTGAGCACTCTGTACCTCCTATATGTTTCCCTTCTGTTTTCGGAGCAAGAAGGCTGCAGGTGAACGGCTAAGGATTTCCGGAGCGAAGGCAGTTTTACTACTTGGGGTAAAAGGCAAGACTGCGCAGGTGCGTCAGCCGGTAGAGCGGGAAACATTTAAAAAGACCGCCATATCCGGCAGGTAGTGAAGTAAGAGGTGAAAGAGTGATAGGGCTTTGGCTCAACGGGCTTAGGCAGTAACGAGGTGAGGTAGGTTTACCTGTGTTAATTGCGTAAAGGAAGTAGTATGTCTTTGAGGGCGGTTTTCTGTGCTCGGTGACAGATGTGGGAGGCCCTGGAGTCTCCCAGCCTCCCGGACGTCTATATCTGCACCCGGTGTGTCGAGCTGCAGCTCCTAAGGGACCGCATTAGGGAACTGGAGATGCAGCTCGATGACTTTCGTCTGGTCAGGGAGAGTGAGAAGGTGATAGAAAGGAGTTATAGGCAGGTGGTCACACCGGGGCCATGGGAGACAGTCAAGTAGGTCACAGTCAGGAGAGGGGGAAGGGGAAGAGTCAGGTACTACAGAGTACCCCTTGACAATAAGTACTCCTGTTTGAGTACTGTTGTGGGAGGGGATCAGCCTATCTGAAGGAAGCAACAGTGGCCGTGCTTCTGGCACAGAGTCTTGCCCTGTGGCTAGGGAAAGGAAGAGGAAGGCAGTAGTAATAGGGGTCACTATAGTTAGGGGGTCAGACACGCGATACTGTGGACGCAGGAAAGAAACTCAGATGGTAGTTTGCCTCCCAGGTGCCAGGGCCCGGGATGTTCAGATCGCGTCCAAGATATCCTGCAGTGGGAGGGAGAACAGCCGGAGGTCGTGGTACATATTGGTACCAATGACATAGGTAGGAAAAGGGAAGAGGTCCTAAAAAAAGACTACAGGGAGTTAGGAAGGAAGTTGAGAAGCAGGACTGCAAAGGTAGTAATCTTGGGATTACTGCCTTTGCCACGCGACAGTGAGAATAGGAATAGAATGAAGTGGAGGATAAATGCATGGCTGAGGGATTGAAGCTGGGGGCAGAGATTCAGATTTCTGGATCATTGAGACCTCTTTTGGGGCAGTTGTGACCTGTATAAAGAAGGACTGGTTGCACTTGAATCTCAGGGGGGGCAATATCCTGGGGGGGAGGTTTGCTAAGGCTACTGGGGAGAATTTAAACTAGAATTGTTGGGAGGTGGGAACGGAACTGAAGAGACTGGGGAAGAGGCAGTTGGCTCACAGATAGAGAAAGCTTGGAGATGTGTGTGAGGGAGAATAGGCAAGTGATGGAGAAGGGACGAGCTCAGACCAACAGTTTGAGATGTGTCTATTTTAGTGCAAGGAGTATTGTGAACAAAGCGGATGAGCTTAGAGTGTGGATCAGTACTTGGAGCTATGTTGTGATGGCCATTACAGAGACTTGGATGGCTCAGGGACAGGAATAGTTACTTCAAGTGCCAGGTTTTAGATGTTTCAGAAAGGACAGACAGGGATGCAAAAGAGGTGGGGGCGTGGTACTGTTGATCAGAGATAGTGTCACGGCTGCAGAAAAGGTGGACACCATGGAGGGATTGTCTATGGAGTCTCTGTGGGTGGAGGTTAGGAACAGGAAGGGGGTCAATAACTTTACTGGGTGTTTTTTATAGGCCGCCCAATAGTAACAGGGATTGCGAGGTGCAGATAGGAAAACTGATCCTGGAAAGGTGTAATAATAACTGAGTTGTCGTGATGGGAGATTTTAATTTCCCAAATATTGATTAGCATCTCCCTAGAGCAAGGGGTTTAGATGAGGTGGGGTTTGTTAGGTGTGTTCAGGAAGGTTTCTTGACACAATATGTAGATAAGCCTACAAGAGGTGAGGCTGTACTTGTTTTGGTATTGGAAAATGAACCTGGTCAGGTGTCAAATCTCTTAGTGGGAGAGCATTTTGGAGATAGTGATCATAATTCTATCTCCTTTACAATAGCATTGGAGAGAGATAGGAACAGACAAGTTAGAAAAGTGTTTAATTGGAGTAAGGGGAATTATGAGGCTATCAGGCAGGAAATTGGAAGCTTAAATTGGGAACAGATGTTCTCAGAGAAAGGTATGGAAGAAATGTGGCAAATGTTCAGGGGATATTTGTGTGGAGTTCTGCATAGGTACGTTCCAATGAGACAGGGAAGTTATGGTAGGGTACAGGAACCGTGGTGTACAAAGTCTGTAATAATTCTAGTCAAGAAGAAAAGAAAAGCTTACAAAAGGTTCAAAGAGCTAGGTAATGTTAGAGATCTAGAAGATTATAAGGCTAACAGGAAGGAGCTAAAGAAGGAAATTAGGAGAGCCAGAAAGGGCCATGAGAAGGCCTTGGCGGGCAGGATTAAAGAAAACCCCAAGGCATTCTACAAGTATGTGAAGAGCAAGAGGATAAGGCGTGAAAGAATAGGACCTATCAAGTATGACAGTGGGAAAGTGTATATGGAACCGGAGGAAATAGCAGAGGTACTTAATGAATACTGTACTTTACTTCAGTATTCACTATGGAAAAGGATCTTGGTGATTGTATTGATGACTTGTAGCAGACTGAAAAGCTTGAGCATGTAGATATTAAGAAAGAGGATGTGCTAGAGCTTTTGGAAAGCATCAAGTTGGATAAGTCGCCGGGACCGGATGAGATGTATCCAGGCTACTGTGGGAGGCAAGGGAGGAGATTGCTGAGCCTCTGGCAATGATCTTTGCGTCATCAACGGGGATGGGAGAGGTTCCGAAGGATTGGAGGGTTGCGGATGTTGTTCCTTTATTCAAGAAAGGGAGTAGAGATAGCCCAGGAAATTATAGACCAGTGAGTCTTAGTTCAGTGGTTGGTAAGTTGATGGAGAAGATCCTGAGAGGTAGGATTTATGAACATTTGGAGAGATATAATATGATTAGGAATAGTCAGCATGGCTTTGTCAAGGATAGGTCATGCCTTACGAGCCTGATTGAATTTTTTGAGGATGTGTCTAAGCACATTGATGAAGAAAGAGCAGTAGATGTAGTGTAATGGATTTCAGCAAGGCATTTGATAAGGTACCCCATTCACGTCTTATTGAGAAAGTAAAGAAGCATGGGATCCAAGGGGACATTGATTGCTTTGTGGATCTAGGACTGGCTTGCTCGCAGAAGGCAAAGTGTGGTTGTAGACAGGTCATTTTTTGCACTGAGGTTGGTGACCAGTGATGTGCCTCAGGGATCTGTTCTGGGACTCTTACTCTTCGTGATTTTTATAAATGATCTGGATGAGGAAGTGGAGGAATAGGTTAGTAAGTTTGCTGATGAGACAAAAGTTGGAGGTGTTGTGGATAGTGTGGAGGGCTGTTAGAGGTTACAGCGGGACACTGATAGGATGCAAAACTGGGCTGAGAAGTGGCAGATGGAGTTCAACCCAGATAAGTGTGAAGTGGTTCATTTTGGTAGGTCAAATACGATGGCAGAATATAGTATTAATGGTAAGGCTCTTGGCAGTGTGGAGGATCAGAGGGATCTTGGGGTCTGAGTCCATAGGATGCTCAAAGCAGCTGCGCAGGTCTGTGGTTAAGAAGGCATACGGTGTATTGGCCTTCATCAATTGTGGAATTGAATTTAGGAGCTAAGAGGTAATGTTGCAGCTATGTAGGACCCTGGTCAGACCCCACTTGGAGTAATGTGCTCAGTTCTGGTTGCCTCACTACAGGAAGGACGTGGAAACCATAGAAAGGGTGCAGAAGAGATTTATAAGGATGTTGCCTGGATCGGGGAGCATGCCTTATGAAAACAGGTTGAGTGAACTCGGGCTCTTCTACTTGGAGCGACGGAGGATGAGAGGTGACCTGATAGAGGTGTATAAGTTGATGAGAGGCATTGATCATGTGGATAGTCAGAGGCTTTTTCCCAGGGCTGAAATGGTTGCCACAAGAGGACACAGGATTAAGGTGCTTCTCCTCATCTGCTCCTTTCTCTTCCCACCCCCACAAACCTTATTCTGGCTTCTTCCCCCTTGAAGAGTTTCAGCCGGAAACATTGAATCTTCATTCCTCTCTAATAGATGCAGCCTGACCTGCTGAGTTCCTCCAGCATTTTGTGTGTGTTACCTTTAAAAAAAAAAGAGAATGGTGTTTGTCATGTTTTGTAACTCTGTGAAACATTAAACTAATTGAAAGGAAAATAAAGGAGCTAGGAGATAACTGGTGTATGTTTTAATTTAAGCGAGGCGCTAATGTATTATGTGATGGCATCATAATGTTTGCAACTCATGTATTTTTACATATAACACACAATGAATTATTTAAACAAACAAGGATGCTTAATCAAAGATTATATTTACAATATTTTATAGGCATCCGTTAGTCTCGTGAGACCATAGATTTGCGCCTTGGAAGGTGTCCAGGGCGCAGGCTTGGACAAGGTTGTATGGAAGACCGGCAGTTGCCCATGCTGCAAGTCTCCCCTCTCCACACCACCGATGTTGTCCAAGAGAAGGGCACTAGGACCCATACAGCTTGGCACCGGTGTCGTCGCAGAGCAATGTGTGGTTAAGTGCCTTGCTCAAGGACACAACACACTGCCTCAGCCAAGGCTCAAACTAGCTACCTTCAGATCACTAGACGAACGCCTTAACCACTTAGCCACGCGCCAGTATTACTGACATATTAAATACACAACATTCCTCCCTGCTAAGGCTATAAATTCTACTTCAATATAGAATGCATCTCAACTTATGCACATAGTGTACTAAATATTATAACTAACATACAGACATACACAGCATAGTAAAATTTAAATTGGCCCATTCAGGCCTGAAGATTTAATTCCTGTGGAAGCTTTCTTACTCTTGTAGTATAACGACTTTCCTGACAAGTGGGATCTTTCTGCTAGGCAGGTGTATCTTGGGCTGTGAAACAATCTCAGGTTCAGGGGCCTCCTCTGTGGTGGTTGTAGGACTTGACTCTTGTAGGAGTGGTTCTGACAGCTCTGGACATCTTTCTTCTGGATGTGTTGGCAAGCTTCACTGGACAATGTGGATCAGAACATCTGAGTACAGTGTCTGACAGCATCATTTCCTTTACCTTTTGGAAAGCCACCTCACACTGCTTTGTCCATTGCCATTTCTTCCCAGTCTGTAGTAATGAATTCAAGGGGTGGAGCACAGTAGTTAGGTCTGGCAGGAACCTGTTATCGTAATTTACAAATCCTAACTAATAATCGTGACTATGACATGCCCTTGGGGTATCCACCACTGTTTTAATTTTCCTAGCACCCTTGTGTAACCCTTGTGCATCGATGGTGTGATCACAAGAAGTGATGCTTGGTTTAAAGAACTCACACTTGTCATGTCTGCTCTAAGTCCATAATTTTTTAATCTTTTAACACTATCTTGAGATTTTGGAGATGTTCCTTGTCATCCTTACCAGTAACAATAATATCATCCTGGTAACACTGAATGCCCAGACAACCTTACAGCACCTGATCCATAGCTTTCATTGTGCAGGTGCAGATGCCACTCCAAAAATAAGCCTATTATTGTAAGTGTTAATGGTGAGGAATACTCATCTTCCATCTCCATCTGTTGGTAGATAGATCTCGGCTAACTCAAGTTTGCTGAAGTGTTGCCTCCAGAAAGGTTTGCAAAGATATCCTTTACCCTGGGAAGAGAGCAATGATTTGTTATAGTACTGGGTTGATGGTGACCTTAAAATCATCACAGATCCTGATAGACCCATTCTTCTTTGCTACTGGGACCATTGACATTGCCCATGGGCACCACTCAACCTTGGAAAGAATTCCTTCAGCTTCCATGTGATCTAGCTCAATGGCAACTTTATCAAGGATGGTATAAGGAATTGGACAGGCTTTGTAAAACTTGGGTGTGGCATTTTCATTTAACACTAACTTACCTTTGATATGTTTGAGTTTTGCAATGCCATTCCTAAACACTGTTGTGGCATCATCCAGTAACTTTCTTAATTCGCTTTCAGTTGACGCTATTACAGGGGATGTGGCATGCATGTGGATGGATCTCTAATCAATTTGTAGTTGTCTCAGCCAATCATGCCTCCACAATGCTGGCCCTCCTGTTTTTAACCACATACAAGCCCAATTTGGCTTGTTGGTTGTTGCATTTCACTGTTGCAAAAGTCATTCCCACAGGAGTTATCTTTTTTCCAGTTTAAGTTCTTAGTTGGATATCTGCAGGCTTCAGTTCAGTATCTTTGAAATGCTGTTCAAACTCATTTTGTGGGATGACTGAAACAGCCGAGCCAGTGTCCAATCCCATTTTAATTAATTCACCATTTACTTTTGGTGTCAGCCTTATTGCTTGTCTATTGTTAGCTTTCATATTGTAAATCTCAAGGTACCCAATCCTGTGTCACTTACATCATTATCAGATTTTTCATCAACAGCATGCAGATTAGTGCTGTTTTTCAAACTGCAACTTGATCTTTATCTCTTCCCTGTCCATTTATTTATGTCTGCCTGACATGCTCTTTGTATGTGTCCTACTTTGTTGGTAACACAATTTGTTCAGCCAGGCTGGTTTCTGTTCAGACTTTGCAATTTTGTTCACGTTCACTTTCATTCCAGACTGCAACTCAATTGCATCTCTGTCTGATGTTTCCATTGATACAGCAATTTCAACTGCTCTTTAAAATGTAAGTTTTACTTCAGTAAGGAGCCATTTTTGAATGCTTTCTTGTAAAATTCCACAAACTAAACAATCTCAGTGCATCACTAAGCCCATCATTGAAAAGGCAATGCTCAGACAATCTCTTTAATTCAACCACTTCTGCTGAAATGGACTCCCCTTCCTTTTGATTCTGCTTATGAAACCTAAAGTGTTCTGCAGTCAACAATGGTTTTGGTTCTAAATGTTCTTGCATTACTTTCACTATATCAGCAAAGCTCAATTCAGCTGGTTTGGTTGGAGCAGTTAAATTTCTAAGCAAATTATATGCCTTTAAACCCAATGCACACATCAAAACTGACACTCACTTCTCATTAGTTATTTCATTTGCTTTAAAATACAGCTGAGTTAGCTCAGCATACATCAGCCCATTATCCATTGATCAATCGAACATGTCAATCTTTCTGATGCAGCCAGCCATTTCTGCTTTTGTTTTTAATGATTTTTATCACCCAGTACTCACTGTTTATGAATGTGTGAATTCTTCCTTTTTTTACCTTTTTTTAAACTCGATTGTCTTTCCTTTTCAAAAGTCCAAAGGTTCATTTTATTATCAAACTATGTATATAGAATACAACTCTGAAATTTGTCCTTTTGCGAAGAAAATGTGCTGCTCTGAAGAAGGAAAAAAAGCATGCTACACTTTTTTAAAACTTAACCATTTCTCACTGCACATTTTTCACACTTGAACATCTCACTGCACTTCAACAGGCTGGTATAGTAGTTGTCTTGGGATCATTTAAAAGATAGCTCACTTACGTTAAGTTTTACTTTAAGCAAGGCATGTACTTACCAAGTGATGGTGTCATGATGTGTAATTCATGTATTTTTACATATAACCCATAATGAATTATTTTAACAAACAGTGCTTAATCAAATGACGTATTTACAATCTTAATCAAATATTACTGACATATTAAATGAGCAACATTGGTGATGAATGAGTACAATTGGAAGTCACGAAGTCTACAGTCTCGTCAAAATGCTTTTAAACTTTTAAAGTGATTCTGAATGACTCTTCCAGCTGCATGGAATTGTTTTGACTTAACAAATGCATGTAATGGTTGTGGGTTGGGGGATGTTTGAAAATTTTCTCATAGTCAGGAGAACCTGAACAGGCTGCTAAAGAATATTGTCCACAGAGGAGACATATTCTTTGCTCAAGGGAGTCACAGGAATCCTTCAAGGCGTACGCCAGATGATATTGGCAGGATATTTCCAAGGAGGTTATCTATAAAAGGTAATACTACATGAACCCTGTTTCAGAATGCCCATGATTTGGGAAGCCTATAATGCAAGAGTTTTCAGTGTCTGTTTTGACTGCTGTTGTGTCTAGACTCAGTCTTCTCTCATTAGGCTTGGTATACTTGTGACCACTGTTATGCAACAGTGAGCAAAAAAACCCTGAACTGTCGCAGGGATCAGTGGGAGCAGCATGAGATATTTTTGAAGCTCAGAAACTGACAGTGATCTCCATGGAAAAACAGTCAAAGGATTTCATTTATAGCTCTGTATGTGGTTGCAGGAACTTGTAGATCTAATTGAGGACAGAAAGTGGCCCTTTAGAGGCTCAGTAAAACTTGATTTTAGAGTAAATAATAAAATCGTTCCTTTTCAAAGTAACAGGAATAGAATGTTGGAGGCAAATTTTACACACTGCATTGTTGCTAATGCTGTTCTCTTAAGCTTAAAATTAGAATGATGTTATGACAAAAACAAAATTCCTGCCAAAAATCTGGAAACCAGTTTCCTGGTTATGCCAATGTGAATGCAATGCAATTTTGCTATATTGTAGTTTGAAGTGATTTGCCATGTTGACTCGAGTCACCTTCACATCAAATTCAGTGTCTTTTTGCTTCAGTAAACGCACCAAATGGCATAGAAAAAAGTCTTCATTTCAATAAAATTCAAAGATTCAAGATTCAAAGTACTTTTATTATCAAAGTATGTATGCTGCATACAATCCTGAAATTTGTCTTCCCTATAGCCAACCACAAAACAAAGAGCTATGGAAGCAACCTGTTCAAAGAAAAACATCAAAGCCACCCCTCCCCCCGTGCAAAAAAATCACGCAAATGGCAACAAAAAATAGGCAAAAAATAACAGACTATAAAGCTTAAAATCAAAAGGAATATTTCAATTCTGCTCAGTACTCAATATCTGCAGGCCACCCCGATTCAAAAATCAGCTAAAGTAGCAAGAAAAAAGGTGTGACCAGAACTAGAACATATCGTAAACCAGAATTAGAATCAAAACCTACAAACGGCAGTGATTAAACCTTGCTTTGGCACCATCCTCTGACAGCATCGAGGGAGAGAGAGATTACTCCAACGCAAGGACCTTCCCTCGAGAGCAGCGAGCGAGAGGCTGGTAGACGGCACTGAACACTCACTTGCCCTCTGCCCACTTCGATGATTTCAATCTTCCTCAGCACTTTAATCAGCGAGAGATGGAGTTGATCGTGGGCCTCTGGCTTCCTGGCATCCATGCTGCACACTTTGCTCGCAGCCTCATGGAAACCTCTCAGAGACAGCAAAGTGCCAGACCACCCGATTGGCCCAAAAGCACACCACCAGACTGTCGCTAACCAACTCTAGCGATAGCAGAACCTCATTGGAAATAAAAAGAAGCCGTAAAAGAAATGAAAAGAGTTGCTTCATGACCCGTCCTGAGGATGTTGCCTTTGGTAGCGTTGTTCACTGGCTCCATCTTCTTCCGCATAAATCCTTACGTGTAACAAATACATCTGGATGCTTTTAGTTATTTCATTTCACAGCAACTGAATGTTCCAATCTTTGCATGTAATTGTAGAATTCTCTTAATTCTGAACTACAAAGGGAACGCAATAGGCGGAATCCTCCCCCTCCCCCCCACCCCCCGAACTGAACCTTGGTTAATTTGGTAATTAATGTTGTGATGCTTAAGTGTCATTTTAAAATAGATAAATAAACCACTTGAGATTTTAAGAATAGAGATAAAACAGTTGAATTATGTAATACAGCTTCATTGCCAATGTTGGAAACAAATAAATCCAGTGGCTTGGAATATTTCTTTACTGTAGTTTTAGTGCTAATGTGTAAGTGTACAAATTTGATCAATAAATTAAAAATGAGAAAATGCTAGCATCACGCAGATGTCAGATATCTGTGAGGATACTGCAACTTTATAAACTATTTTGCATTGTTGAATAAACATGACTGAAAGCAATTGTTGAAACTTTGAGGTACAGAATTGTAGCTCTTTTTGTTTACCATAATTAGAACATAGAACTTGAAGGTTTTATGCTCTGATAATTTTTTTTCGCAATTAATATAACTTACTTCATGCTACATAAATTTGAATTGCTTATTAAGGTTAACAGTAGCACCTAGTTTCATTCATTTTTCATGGAACTAGTAACTTTGGTAATTGACATTGTTGGGATTACAGATACAGTACTGTTTGCTGACCAAGAGAAGTCAATTCCTGAATTTAGGAGTGAATTAATCCATGACTGGTGGTTTAGAGCTTTATTTCACATGTTTAAAGATAGGTTAAATATCAGCCAGAAAGTTTGTTTAAATTTATGAATTGAAATAAATTTATTTTCTTCCAACTTTGAAACAGCACTGGTTTCTTGGAAGTTTGTTTCAGCTCTCCTGAATAGTTGGTGCCGAAAGGTACAGTTGAAATTGGTGCTGATAATCTGAGCCCATCTACGTGGGATGAAAAAAGCAGCAGCTGTTCAGTGATTCCTGTACGAATCAGCAATTGCTGGCCTTAAAGTATTTCAGGGATGTGATACTTGATCAGCAAGTTGGCCACTGCTATTTGTAACACTTTCAGTTGCCAAATCAGTGTAGTTCAGTATGCAAAGAAGCTGCTTCTCTATGTACTATTTTTCAGTCACCCGTCATCTCTTAAAAAAATTCCCACTCTTTTATGTGTTTGAAAATTAATGAAATCTGCATCTATTTACAAAAAGAATCAAACGTTCTCTTCATGAGCTCTTTAACACCATATATTCTTTAAAAAGTGTTAATTTTTTTCCTCTGAATTTTTGATTTAAGTATTTCCATCATTTGTAAATTTCAGTTTGGATTTTATGGGTTAGGTTATATTTTATTGTTTTGATTTGGCAGAAAGCTTGTGGTTCATATGAGCATTAGAGTTTAATTCAAGTGGGCAGCTTATTTATTTGTATGGTACAGCCTGGTAGCAAATGTAAATAGTTCTTCTGGTTGTTTTTAATTGATTAGTAGACTTAGCAAAACTCACTAGACTGATTGACTTTAGTAGAGTTGTGTTCCAGGCATGGAAGAAATTGTTACAAACCCAAGAAAATCTGCAGATGCTGGAAATCCAAAGCAACCCGCACAAAATTCCGGAGGAACTCAGCTCTCAGCTGGCCAAGCAGCATCTATGGAAAAGAGTACAGTCGATGTTTTGGACTGAGACACTTCATGAGGACTGGAAGGAAAGATGAGAAGTCAGAGTAAGAAGGGGGAGGAAGAAGTACATGGGGGTAGGTGGAGGGACAACACCTTATATTCCATCTGGGTAGGCTCCAAGCTGATAGCATGAATATCAATTCCTCAAACTTCTGGTAATTGCTCCCCTCCCTTCACCAATCCCATTTTGTTTCCCTCTCTCCTTACCTGCCTTTCCCCTCCCCCTGGTGCTCCTCCTCCTTTCCATTCTTCCATGGTCTTCTACTCTCTCCTATCAGATTCTCCCTTCTCCAGCCCTTTATCTCTTTCACCAATCAACTTCCTAGCTCTTTACTTCGTTCCCTCCCTCTCCGAGTTTCACCTACCATCTACCACCTTGTACTTCTTCCTCCCCTCCCCCCACCTTCTTACTCTGACTTTTCATCTTTCTTTTCAATCCTGAAGAAAGGTCTAGGCCCGAAACGTCAGCTGTTTACTCTGTTCCATAGATGCTGCCTGGCCTACTGAGTTCCTTCAGCATGTTGTGTGCATTACTATGGATGAAATGTGGTTGAGGAGTTGTCATTATTTTCATAAACTTGCACATTTGATGGACAAAATATTTGGGAGCATAATTTAAGAAAGGCAATTAAGATATTGTTGAAAAGTTTGCCTAAAAATGATCAAATCATTGTGCCTGGTAAAATAACTTTTTTGATGCATAGTCATGAAAAATCCAAGCATAAATTTTCATTAATATTCATTATACAATGTGATGTTAGCATTTCCATGGCTAGAATATTGTGGCTGTGAAATGTAGCTTTATTGAGCTGCTTGCTAAAATGCCTTGGATTCTGATTTGTTTTGGTTTCCATGAGAAGGGGATCGTCTGACAAAAAAAAAATAAAATCTCTCCTAACTTCTGAGCTTAAAGCAAACCTTGTTGCTCTCAGATGCAAGAGGCATGCTATTTACTCCCATGGTGGTGCATCATGACTGGATAAATGAGGAAAACTCATGTAAAAGCAAAACACTCCAGAAGATGGAGGAGGAAATGGCAAAGTTCCTAATCATGGGAAGATTGGAGGACCTTGAATGACAAAAGATTGATCATTCATTATGTGCCGTGTCATTGCTGCCTTCTGTCTTTACAAAACAGGTGTCCCCCAGCCGTTATCAATACTCTTCAGAGATTGCCTGGCATCAATGTTTGCATAACCAGGACTTGTGAAATGCACCGGCTACTCATACGACCACCTACCCCTGCTCCAGTGGCTTCACGTGACCCTGATCAAGGGGTCTAAGCAGGTGCTGCACCTTGCCCAAGGGTTACCTGCAGGCTAGTGGAGGGAAGGAGCACCTTACACCTCCTTTGGTGGGGACAGCCTGCCACCCACATATTGAAATGCAATGAGGCACAAACTGCTGGAGGAACTTAGTGGGTCAGGCAACATCTGTGGAGGTAAAGTGGTGGTTAAGAAAGACCTGTACCAGGACTGAATATAGAGAGAAGATGATCAGCATAAAGAACTAAGAGGGAGGTCTAAGGCAGGGTAGGTAACAGGTGGAACCACATGAAGAGTTGAATGATGTCTAGATAGAGTCAGGTGGGAGATGGGGAAGAGCAACACTCACAACACGCTGGAGGAACTCAGCAGGTCGGGCAGCATCCGTGGAAACGATCAGTCCAAAGGGTGGATCTGGGAGACAACATCTGGTAAGTGATGAGAAGAGCCAGATAAGGAAAAGAGGAAGTAAATGAGGTAGATAGATCAAAATTGCCGGAGAGGTGGGTGGAGGTAGAGGCTGGAAGGCACTAGGTTACAGATGCTGGAGCCATTTAAGAGAGAGGAGGTGAGCAGCTGGATCCAGTTAGGAGTCGAGATAAAGACCCAGCAGGTATTATGTGTGGTGATAGGCAGATGAAACGAGTTGGGGGAAGAGAGAACCTGGATGGATCAGAAAGGGATAGGAAGGATCGTGGGGAGTGTAGGTTACAGGAAATTGAAAAATTCAGTGGTATCTGTTTGGGGAAAGGGAAAGGAGACTCGACTGGTGTGGTGTAGGTCAATGTTTCCCAAACTTTTTTTAACCCACTGCCCCCTCTAAAGCACTTTCAATCTTGCCAATACCCCTCTTAGACACAATATATTTCCTGGTGCCCTCATAGTGTAAGAACATGTCTACCATATGCTAACATGAGAAAAGTGATTCTGCTTTAAATTTTTATTTGTCTTTAAACCTAGCTTACACAGTACAAGTACAACAGCTTCAATATCAATGTGATCCTTGAGCTTGAAGGTTTTTAACAAGAGTTGAAATATCTGGTTCAAGTTGTGACAGCAAAAGCCTTAAGTCCCCATGCGTAACAATGTTTTTTGTGAGTATGTGGTTCACTGCACTGAAGCTTCTTTCAACAAAGTAGGAGGATGGAAACGCAATGAAGAGCAGTTTGGCTCTTCTCCAAAGACCAGGAAGCTTCATATGACAGTCTAGCCACACACCACAAAACACAACATTTTAATAGCATTTTTGCTTCATCATTTTGAATTTCGATAATTTCTTCTTGCAAGCTCTCTTCCTGTTCTTCCACCTTGCAAGGAAATGGGTTAATTACCCAGTCCAGAATTTCCAGATAGTTCAAATCATTGAATCAATTCTGAAAATGTTTCTTCAGTGACTGCAGGTGTAAGCAGTATTCTTGCAAATCACCATCTGTGAAAGAGAGTGCCATACTTTCCATGCAGGGAAACTGTGAGGACATTCTTCTCCCAATGTTTTGCTTATATATTTCCAATTTTCCTATAAAAGTGGACACTGTACATTTTGCCTGGATTAAATTGAAATTGCAGTTTCAGATTTAGTGTTCCATTTTGTTGTACAGATTGGCTAGGTATGCCACATCTCCATGTAGAAGTACTTGTTTCCCAATCTCTTTGACGTTGAGCAAAAATTCAATCACAGTGTCAGAAAGATCAAAGAAACATTTTAAGCAGCAGCCTTTTGACAGCCAGTGCACTTAGTATGAAGAAGCAAGCGTTCAAACTCTTCATCTTTATCTTGGCATAACTGCTGAAATATTCTGCTATTTAATGGACGAGCTTTAATTTTGTTGATAGCAAATATACATTTTGAGCTCATTGTAGATTGATTCTCCATTAATGTTCTAATTTTAACCTTTTACAAAAGAAAATCTCTTCATAAACTTTTCTATTTCTGATTAGCCGTACATATGCCATTAGCAATGCCTTGTTGTCTCGCGGTTGACTCATTAAGATAATCCCAAATTCTGTTTTTTGTAGCTCTGTGCGTAGTTGATATACAGTGTTTTCACTCGTTTTGTTAATACAATGAGCTACAGAGTTATTACTCAGCAGAATTGATTTTAAAATACTGGTATCCATTTTGTGAACGGTGGTGAGTACTTCTGATAGAGCAGGCATTAATCTTTCACTGATTGTATGAGATTTTCCACACTTTTCTATCATTTTGGAACTGTTATACGAAGCAATGAGACCCCTCTCAAGATCACTTTTGGCCTTCTTGGCAAATTACTCAGCTAAATTAAAATAAGAAATTGAACTGGGAATGCCTGTTGGATGTTGACAATGACAGCAAGTTGACACGGTCGGTCGGGTCTCGTGCCTCAAGTTAGGGTGCTGCTTATTGTCCCCAGCAACTTCTATTTCCCTTAACACCCACTCAGGGCATGTAACCGCACCCCCCCCCGCCCCACTGTTGGGAGACACTGGTGTAGGTGATAGGCAGATAGAATCTGGTTGGGGAGGGGAGATTAGAAGGGCATCACAGTGACCTTCCAGGGTTTATATCAAGTGTTATTGGCAAGTTGATTCCAATGAGTTATCTATAAGAAGTGATACTACAGTATACAAGTTCATTTTCTGAATAACTGCAGTTTTAGGTAGCCTGTAATGCTGGAGTATTTCATTCTTGTTCTGTCCGCTCCAGGTACCTAGTTAACTCTTTTCTCATGAGATTTGCTATATTGGTGAGGTGATCTCCTTAATTCAACAGTGAGAAAAAAATTTGGAATATGCCGGGGAAGCATGGAAAAATTATAGCTATCTTACCTATCTACCCCTCTCATAATTTTGTATTCTTCCACCAGTCACCTTTCGCTTTCTCTGTTCCAGAAAAAAAACTCAACGCATTCAGTCTTGTAACATTCTTGCAATGATATGCTGCGTCCTGAAATGTACTGTTCAGGGCGAGAAGTTTCTGCTATCTGGACAGGTCAGTGCTCAGGAGGCTAAAGAACAAGAAGGGTTAATAATGGGCATCCTTAATGCATGTCAGTATGTAGGATAAAGACACTGCAGTTTCCATCACTTATCTTCACATTTGCCCTTTCTTGCTGACCAGAACAATGTCTGTTAGGCACAATGACAACAAAAAGCAACAAGAAATAAATGCTCTATATAATTTATACGTACAACTGTAACTAAAACCATACAGATAATTTGATAGTATATTTGCTCATTCACTCTCTATATCATGTCTTTATGTATTTTTGTGTACCTAATTAGGGTCCTGTAAATGGCTGCATTATATATTCCTCCAACTTGGAGGATTATTTTGAGGAAAGCTAATGTTCAAAGGTTTACTTCAGGCTATGCTTTTCTCTGTGCTTGTTGCCTAGCATGAGTGGGTACGATTTCTGTCATCTGTAAGGAAGATGGCAGATTTGTACTTTGAATAAGCACTATTTCTCTGGAATAGTGCCTCAACAGTTTCTCCATTTGCTGATTGAAAGATTGTAGGAATGTTATCCAGTCTACCTGAGAATCTTCTCATCCATCTCCCACTCAACCAACAAATATACTTGTATTCAGTGCCATGTTGAGATTGAGTAATTGCATAAAAGAGGGGACGTGGGCAGTTGGATCCAGTTAGGGGTGGAAAAAGGAGACCCAGAAGGTATTGAGTATTGCAAGCTAAGCTTCCATGAGAGTGCTCTGAACTTGGAGGTCAGACATTTAGTACAAGCATCTAAGGACAAATTCCCATCCTATTTTCTGGTTGATCAATGCTTGTTGGACTCTGAGCAGTCAACGAAAACAGAATATTGGAAGTAGCCAGCAATAGTGGGGAGCAGTGCAGACTCTTACAGCCCAAAGTATGGTGTACTAGTGAGGAGAATTGAAATGGCTAGAGCTCTGTGCTGTGTAAAATTGGGATGACTGAGCATCAGAAAGAATTGTGCTGAAGAACACTTTTTTTTTCTTCTGCAGCAATGGATTGTTTAGTGAAAGCAATTCAGGATAAATAAAAGGGTTAATTGGTAAGCAAAAGAGTTGCATCCGAAGAGACTAGATAGAGAGGTTAACAAGGGTTGGGCCATGGGTTGGAAGGAAGTTAGAGATTATCAAGTGGGTTGACTATTAGAGTCAAATACACAAGGATCAAGGTTATGGTTGTGGATGGGAACAAGAGAAGTTGGAATGGAAGGAAAAATGGTTTTCGATTGTCTATCATTTGATCAACAACCAACAATCCACTTCTCCCTACTCAGCCCCCCCTCACCCCACTTTCTCTTGATCCTATCCACAACTATAGTGAGCAAATTGACAGTTTCAAAACTGGATGAGTGGAAGATGTGGTAGAAGATGTGATCCATGAACCTAGTCAGGTGGCAGATCTCATGGTGAGTGAGCAATTCAGAGACAGTGACCTCAATTCCCTGACCTTTAGCATAGCCATGGACTGGAAAAGGAGCAGACGATGTGGAAAGTATTTAATTGGGCAGTTGAACTATGAAGCATTTGGCAGGAACTTGAGAAATGTACAATGGATAAGTGGAGATTGCTTAGGGAACCCTTGCATGGGGTTCTGGATAGGTTTGTCCATTGAGGCTGGGAAAAGATAGTAAGTATAATTGTGAAGAAAGCACGGCAGCACCCGTACTTCCTTAGAAGTTTGCAAAGATTCAGCATGACATCTAAAACTTTGGAAAAATTTCTACAGATGTGTAGTGGAGAGTATATTGACTGGCTGCATCACAACCTGGTGTGGAAACACCAATGCCCTTGAATGGAAAATCCTACAAAAAGTATTGGATATGGCCCAGTCCATCTTGGGTAAAGCCTTCCTCACCACTGGGTACATCTACATGGAGAATTGTCGCAGGAAAGCAGCATCCATTATCAGGGACCCCCTACCACCCAAGACACTCTCTCCTCTCTGCTATCATCAAGAATCTGGTGCAGAAGCATCAGGACTCACACCACAAGGTTCAGGAACAGTTATTACCCCTCAACTATCAGGTTGTTGAACTAGAGAGGATAGCTTCATTCAATTCTGAGTTGGACAATCCACACCAGGGGTGTGTGAAAAGAGCTATTTTTTAATTAGGGTGGCATTAGAGGTTTCAAAAGTGGAATTTCGTGGCAGTTTTGCTGATGTGAGGAGCAACCAGTCAGCAAGAGGAATTCATTAGAAAGGGCCAATAATAGTAATTCAAGTTCAAGAGGAGCGGCCATTCATTTGGAGTGTACGAGTCTTTAGAGTGACTTTATCTCATCATGCTTGGGCAAGATCAGGCTTGTGTAAGGTAGATTATCTTGTAAGTTACTCTCTCTGTGTTCTTATTTGTTCAGTCCTCATCTATTAGTGCATGGTATAGTGAGAATGGCTCCAGAGTGGTATATTGCACTGCATGTGGGATGTGGGAAGTCTGGGAGACTCCAGTTTCCCATATAAACACATTTGTACCAGGTGTACCAAGCTACAAGTCCTAAGAGAATGTATTAAGGAACTGGAGCTGCAGCTTGATGACCTTCGACTCCTACTGGAGAAAGAGGAGGTGATAGACAGGAGCTACAGGGCGGTAGTCACTACGAGCTTGTAGGAGATATGCACTGTAACTAGGTGACTGTCAGGAAAAGGAGGGGAAATGCACAGCCAGTGCAGAGTACACCTGTGACCATTCCTTTCAGTAATAAGTATGTAACTTTAGATACTATTGAGGGGGACAACCTACTGGGGGTGGGGGGAGGTGAGCCACAGTGACCAGGTCTCTGGCACTGAGTCTGGTGATGTGGCTCAGAAGAGCAGAGAGGTGAAGAGGACTGCTGTGTTGATAGGAGATTCTCTAGTTAGAGGAACAGAGATGAGGTTCTGTGGGCGCAATAGAGACACCCAGATGTAATGTTTCCTCCCTGATACCATGATCAGGATGTCGCAGATCATGTCCATGGCATTCTCAAGGTTGAGAGTGAGCAGCCAGAAGTCTTAGTATATATTGGCACCAATGACATAGGTAGACAAGGTGAGGAGGTCCTGAAGATAGATTTTAGGGAGCTAGGTAGAAAGCTGAGAAGCAGGACCTCCCAGGGTAGTAACCTCTGGTTTGCTGCCTGTGCCACGTGTCAGTGAGGGTCAGAACAGTATGATTTTGCAAGTGAATGCATGGCTGAGGAATTGGTACATGGGGCAAGGGTTCAGATTTATGGATCATTAAGATCTCTTCTGGGGAAGTTATGAACTATACAAAAGGGATAGGTTACACCTGAATCTGAGGGGGTCCAATATCCTTGTGGGCAGGTTGGCTAGAGCTGTTCTGGTGTCAGGGGTCATGAAGTGTGTGTAGTGTGTACCATTACTAGGGAGAAGGTTCTTGGGAAACTGAAAATCTGAAGGTAGATAAGTCACTTGGACCAGATGGTGTACACGTCAGGGTTCTGAAAGAGGTGGTTAAAGAGATTGTGATGATCTTTCAAGAATCACTAGATTCTGGCATGGTTCCAGAAGACTGGAAAATTGTAAATGTCACTGAACTCTTCAATAAGGGAGAGGGGCAGAAGAAAGAAAATTATAAACCAGTTAGTCTGACCTCAGTGGTTGGGAAGATGTTGGAGTCAATTGTTAAGGATGTGCGTTCAGGGTACTTGAAGTTACATGGTAAAATAAGTCGTAGTCAGCATGGTTTCCTCAAGGGAAAATATTGCCTGACAAATCTGTCGGAATTCTTTGAAGAAGTAACAAGCAGGATAGAGAAAAGAGATTTGATTGAAGTTGTGTACTTGGATTTTCAGAAGGCCTTTGACAGGGTGCCACATATGAGGCTGCTTAACAAGCTACAAGCTATTGGCATTAAAGGAAAGATTTTAGCTTGGATAAAATGGATAAAGCACTGGCTGATTGGCAAGAGGCAAAGAGTGGGAATAAAGGGAGTCTTTTCTGGTTGGCTGCCGGTGACTAGTGGTGTTCCACAAGGGTCTGCGTAGGGACCAATTCTTTTTATGTTATATGTAAATTATTTGGATGATGGAATTGATGGCTTTGTTGCAAAGTTTTTTGATGATACAAAGATAGGTGAAGGGGCAGGTAGTTGTGAGGAAGTAGAGAGGCTACAGAAGGACTTAGACAGATCAGTAGAATGGGCAAAGAAGTGGCAGATGGAATACAGTGTTAGGAAGTGTATGGTCATGCACTTTGGTAGAGGAAATGAAAGGGTTGACTATTTTCTAAATGGAGAGAAAATATAAAAACCTGAGGCACAAAGCAATTTGGGAGTCCTTGTGCAGGATTCTCTAAGGGTTAATTTGAAGGTTGAGTCTGTGGTGTGGAAGGCAAATGAATGATAACATTTCAAGAGGACTAGAATATAAAAACAAGGATGTAATATTGAGACTTTGTAAAGCACTAGTAAGGCCTCACTTGGAGTATTGTGAGCAGTTTTGGACCCCTTAGACACTGGGGAAGGGTTCAAAGGTGGTTCACAAAAATGATTCCAGGATTAAACGGCTTGTCATATGAAGACCATTTGATAGTTCTGGGCCTGTATTCACTGGAATTCAGAAGAATGAGGGGTGACCAAAATGAAACCTATCAAATAGTGAGAGGCCTTGATAGAGTGGATGTGGAGAGGATGTTTCCTATGGTGGGAGAGTCTAAGATCAGAGGACACAGCCTCAGAATCAAGGGGTGTCCTTTGAGAATGAAGATGAGGAGGAAGTTTTCAGCCAGAAAGCAGTGAACCTAGGCAGCTGTGGAGGCCAAGTCTTTATGTATATTTAGGGCAGTGGTTGATAGATTCTTGATTAGTTAGGGCATGAAGGGATACGGGGAGAAGGCAGGAGATTGGGGCTAAGAGGATGAAATGATGGAGCAGACTCAATGGGCCAAATGGCCTAATTCTTCTCCTGTGTCTTATGGTCTAGCTTCACTTGACCCGTCACTCAACTGCTCCCATTATGTATGGACTCACTCTCGAGAAATCCTCATGTCATGTTGTCAATATTTATTGCTTATTTATTTATTATTATTGTTGTTGTTATTTCTTTTTTTCCCTTTTGTATTTGCACAGTTTGTCGTCTCTTGCACATTGGCTGTCCTCCCCGTTGGTGTGGGTTTTCATTGACTCTGTTATGGTTGTTGGATTTATTGAGTATGCCCACTAGAAAATGAATCTTCTTTGATAATAAAATTACTTTGAACTTCTGGGGTGTATTAACTATGAGAAGTGGAACATCTATTCAAGAAGAAATAAGCATACTTGAAGTGTAGGAAGCAAGAATCAAACAGGACTCTTCAGAGTTATAAGGTAGCCAGGAATGACCTTAAGAAGGGTCTTAGGAGAACTAGAAGGGAATATGAGAAGGTCTTGGTCAGTAAGATTAAGAAAAACCCTAAGGTGTTTTAGACATGTGAAAATCAGAAGGATGACTTGGGTGAGGGTAGGACTAGGGGTAGGGATAAGAGAGGAAATGTGCCTGGAGTCCAAGATGGTAAGGGATGCCCTTAATGAATATTTTTCTTCAGTATTCACCGGTGAAAGGGACCTTAAGAATTAGGCTAATATGTTGGGACAAGTTACTGTTAAGAAAGAGGATGTGCTGGAACATTTGAAAAGCATTAGGATCTGGGACTGGATGAGATCCACCCCAGATTACTATGGGAAATGAGAGAAGGGTTTGCTGCTCCTTTGTCAATGATCTTTGTGTCTTCACAGGCCAGAGGAGGGGTACCAGAAGATAGGAGATGGCACATGTTATCCCTTTGGCTGTATGGATTCAGAATTTGCTTGCACATAGAAGGCAGAGGGTGGTTGTAGATGGAGTGTATTCTGCTTGGAGGTCTGTGACTGGTGATGTTCCTCAGGGATCTGTTTTATGAACATTCCCCTTTGTGTTTTGTATAATTACTTCCGGTTTGGTCGCCGGCCGCTCGACCATGGTTTTTCGGTCGGGCGCCGGGTGCTCAGAGAGATTTGGCGGGGGGTGGGCGCCCGGTGCTCGGCTGGGGGCCATGGTCGAGTGGTCAGCAGCTTGGGCCGGCTCCCCCACCGGACTTAGTCTAGTGAGGAGGGTGTGAGGACACCCAGCAGGACTGAAAAAAACAAGACCTGACAAAGGACGGATGAGCTCCTTGTGAGCCAACGGCCATCTTCCGTGGAAGAGATTAAAGCCTCACCATGTATCTATGAATCGTATGCTATGCACCTAGTTAGAAGAGACATGATGAACTTGGGCGCTGCACCGTGTGCCTGGACCTGCCCAGGGCCTCCGCCTAAGGAAGGGCCGAGCTCGAAGAAGCGGCCGCGGCTGGAGGCCGATATGGCCTCGGGCTCAAGTTCGGTGGGGGCGGTGGCAGGCGGTGCCAAGGCGGCCAGCGAGAACAAACTGGAGGAGAGGCTGTACTCGGTGCTGTCGCAAGATCGAAGAAGGTGGAGGTGCATAGCCACCAACTCCGGATTCAGGATGGTACCCACTGACTGACTGACTGACTGACTGACTGATTTAAGGAAGTTTGCAGATGGTGTTGTAGATAGTGTAAAAGGCTGTCATAGGCTACAACAGGACATTGATAGGATGCGGAGCTGGACTGAGAAGTAGCAAATGGATTTCAAACCGGAAAAGTGTGAAGAGATTCACTTTGGAAGGTCAAACTTGCACAGTACAAGGTTGACGGCTGGACTTTTAGCAGTGTTAAGCAATAGAGGGATGTTGGGGTCCTCATCCCTGGGTCCCTCAAAGATAATAGGGTGGTTAAGAAGGTTGTGGTGCTTTGGTCATCATAAGTTGTGAGGTAATGTTGGAGCTTTTTAAAACTCATAATACCACACTTGGTGTATAGTGTTCAGTTCTAGTCACCTTGTTATAGGAAGGATGTGGAAACTTTAGAGAGGGTGCGGACGAGATTTACCAAGATGCTGTCTGGATTAGAGAGCATGTCTTATGAGGAAAGGTAGACCAGGCTAGGGATTTTCTTTTTGAAATGAAGGAGGATGAGATGTGACTTGATAGAGATATATAAGATGATAAAAAGCATAGATAGAGTGAACAACCAATGCCCTTTTCCCAGAGCAGCAGTGGCTAATACGAGAGGACATAATTTTAAGATGATGGGAGGAAATTATGGAGTGGAAGTCAGAGGTTTTATTTTTACACAGATACTGACAAGTGCACGAAATGCACTGCCAGGGGTGGTAGAACAGACAGAAGTATTAGGATCATTTAAAAGACTAATTGGTACATGAATAAAATGTAATTGTAAGGCTATATGGGAGGGAAAGGTTAAATTGATCTCGGATTAGGTTAAAAAGTTGTCACAACATCGTGGGCGGAAGGGCCTGTACTGTCTGTGTTCTAGAAGGAAAACATTGGGTTGGCAAATTGATGAGTGTGCAAAAGCTACAAGTTAGTGGGTGTGGGTTGTTACCATGTGGCGGGAAGCCAATGGAGAACAGTGAAAATAGGTAACTTAAAAGAAGCTTAACGGAGATGATTTCCACTTGCTGACGTGTGAACTGCTCAGCAGCTTGCCTTTAAACAGTGCAGGCCTCACAAGCATTGTCCAGTTGGAATTGAATCATGCCAAAACACATTGCATCATACAATATGGAATTTGGCCCTTCTACCCACTGGGTTTCCAATGTCCATTAAGTTCCTCTCTACACTAATCCCATTCCTAACATTGAGTTCTGAGCCTTTGATGCCATGGTGTTTTCAAATACTCATCTATATACTTACATTATTGAATTGAATTGACTTTATTTCTTACTTCCTTCACATACATGAGGAGTAAAAATCTTGACGTTACATCTCCGTCTAAATGTGCAATGTGTACTCACAGTAATTTATAATAATAAATAGAACAGTGAGTATAACATAGAAATACACTCAAATCAGCGTGAGTTAATCAGTTTGATGGCCTGGTGGAAGAAGCTGTCCTGGAGCCTGTTGGTCCTGCCTTTTATGCTGCTGTACCGTTTCCCGGATGGCAGCAGATGGAATAGATTGTGGTTGGGGTGACTCGGATACTCAATGATCCTTCGGGTCCTTTGTTCTCACCTGTCTTTGCAAATGTCCTGAATCATGGGAAGTTCACAACTACAGATGTGCTGGGCTTTCCGCACCACCCTTCAGAGCCCTGCGATTAAAGGAAGTACAGTTCCCATACCGGGCAGTGATGCAGCCAGTCAAGATGCTCTGAATTGTGCCCCTGTGGAAAGTTCTTGTGATTTGGGGGCCCAAACCAAACTTCCTCAACCACCTGAGGTTAAAGAGGCGCTGTTGTGCCTTTATCACCACACAGCTGGTATATACAGACCACGTGAGTTCCTCGGTGAAGTGGATGCCGAGGAACTTAAAGCTGTTTACCCTCTCAACCCCAGATCCATTGATGTCAATAGGGGTTAGCCTATCTCCATTCCTCCTGTAATCCACAACCAGCTTCTTTGTTTTTGCGACATTGAGGGAGAGGGTGTTTTCTTGACACCACTGTGTCAGAGAGATGATTTCTTCCCTGTAGGCAACCTCGGTATTGTTTGAGATTAGGCCAATCAATGTAGTGCCATTAGCAAATTTGGTTAGCATTATGTGAGTGTATCTCCCCCCACTACCCTTTCTGATAATTCATTCCAGATTTTGAGCACCTGGGTGAAAAAAAAAATCTTCAGAACCCCTTTAAACTTCCCTCCCCTTACCTTAAACCTATTCCCTTTGGTTCTGGAGAAAAGCAATGTCCATCGTATTTTGTATAATTCAGTGTGGTCCTTCTCAACTTTCTCTATTCCTCTCTGCCATCTGACTAGTAAATGGACTTTGAACCCATGAACACTACCTCACTTCTTTAATATTATTTCTGTTTTTGTACAATCTTAAATTTAATTATTTAATGTACATATATATGCTTATTGTAATTTATTTACTTTTTTTTCTATATAACCATGCATTGTACGGCTGCCACTAAGTTAACAAATCCCACAGCATATGTCGGTGATATTAAACCTGATTCTGGTGACTTTGTATTACCCAAATTTCCAAATTTTTTGTTGATCTGTGAGGATCACACGAAGATGCATGGATGTAAGGCTGAGGAATTAAAATCTCTTTCTGCCAGGACACGCTTGCTCTGAGATACAATTATGTTTCTTCAAAAAAATTAATAATTTGGAAAACAATTTTATATTATGAAGACACGCAGTTCTCTTTTATTGCCATTTAGTAATACATGCATTAAGAAATGATACAATATTTCCTCCGGTGTGATATCACAAAACACAAGACAGACCAAGACTAAAAAAAAACTAACAAAACCACATAATTATAACATATAGTTACAACAGTGCAACAATACCATAACTTGATGAAGAAGTCCATGAGCACAGTAAAAAGTTCGAAGTCTCTCAAATGTCCCACATCTCATGCAGACGGGAGAAGGAAGAAAAACTCTCCCTGCCATGCCCCGACCACAGACCGACTCTGAGTCATCCGAAAACTTCGAGCCTCCGATCAGCTCTCCGACACCGAGTACCGAGCACCATCTCTATCCGAACGATTCGACCTCAATCTCGGTCGCCAACAGCAGGCAAAGCCGGGGATTTTGAGGCCTCCCCTCCGGAAGTTTCCCGACCGCGCAGTAACAACAGCAGCGAACTGGCATTTCAGAAATTTCTCCAGATGTTGCTCTGTGCTTTCACGGCTGTCTCATTCAAATCAGAATTGTCCACGGCCCCTATTTAACGGATACAATATCATTTTTTCACCAGAGGGCTGCGCACGCGCGGCGCGCTGCTGTCTCTCCTCCCGCCGTTGAAGATTCACAGGTAGATAATTAATGGTATAAATATAAAGTTAACAATGGGTCTTGGTATCAACATTGTTCCCTCAGCGAAATGGGGTGTGCAATAAGTGCTGGTCAGGTATATTAGCCTTCAGCAGAGATTAAAAAAACATATTTTTGGATGAATGTGATACAGGATGGGCGAATTTATCACTAACTATTAACAGTACTTTCTGTTATTGATCAACTTCTTAAGAATGGACTTCTAGTTATTTTAAAACCTGGGTGTTGCTAGCAAAGCCAAGGTTTATTAATATCCACAATTGCCCTCAAGGTGCCTTCTTGAACCACGACAGTCGTTCTGATGAAGTGTAAGGGAAACCATAATCATGGAAGATTTACACTCTTTCTTGTTCATAATGAATATCTGGGCAAATATAATTAACAAAACAACAATCCCAGTTTGAATTCCCAGCGTTAGCATGCAAGTTTGGTTGGATTATGCTTGATAATCAGTTACCAGTGGTAGGGTGGGGACAAAGGAGTAACCAGTTTAGTAGCAATGACCTCAGTAGCTATGACCTTTTGCAAATGCAGGAACAGTTGAGGCGCTTGTAGCTCATGCACTGTACATTTGTAGGAAAGCGAGGCAAAAGTCAGCATGGATTTGTGAAAAGAAAATCATGTCTGACGAATCTCATAGAATTTTTTGAGGATGTAACTAGTAGAGTGGATAGGGGAAAACCAGTGGATGTGGTATATTTGGATTTTCAAAAGGCTTTTGACAAGGTCCCACACAGGAAATTAGTCTGCAAACTTAAAGCACACGGTATTGGGGGTAAGGTATTGATGTGGATAGAGAATTGGTTAGCAGACAGGAAGTAAAGAGTGGGAATAAACGGGATCTTTTCAGAATGGCAGGCAGTGACTAGTGGGGTACCGCAAGGCTCAGTGCTGGGACCCCAGTTGTTTACAATATATATTAATGACTTAGATGAGGGAATTAAATGCAGCATCTCCAAGTTTGCGGATGACACGAAGCTGGGCGGCAGTGTTAGCTGTGAGGAGGATGCTAAGAGGATGCAGTGTGACTTGGATAGGTTGGGTGAGTGGGCAATTTCATGGCAGATGCAATTTAATGTGGATAAATGTGAGGTTATCCACTTTGGTGTCCAAAACAGGAAAACAGATTATTATGTGAATGGTGGCTGTTTAGGAAAAGGGGAGGTGCAACGAGACCTGGGTGTCATTATACACCAGTCATTGAAAGTGGACATGCAGGTACAGCAGGCAGTGAAAAAGGCGAATGGTATGCTGGCATTTATAGCAAGAGGATTCGAGTACAGGAGCAGGGAGGTACTACTGCAGTTGTACAAGGCCTTGGTGTGACCACACCTAGAGTATTGTGTGCAGTTTTGGTCCCCTAATCTGAGGAAAGACATCCTTGCCATAGAGGGAGTACAAAGAAGGTTCACCAGATTGATTCCTGGGATGGCATGTCTTTCATATGAAGAAAGACTGGATCGACTAGGTTTATACTCGTTGGAAATTAGAAGATTGAGGGGGGATCTTATTGAAACGTATAAAATCCTAAAGGGATTGGACAGGCTAGATGCAGGAAGATCGTTCCCGATGTTGGGGAAGTCCAGAACGAGGGGTCACAGTTTGAGGATAAAGGGGAAGCCTTTTAGGACCGAGATGAGGAAAAACTTCTTCACACAGAGAGTGGTGAATCTGTGGAATTCTCTGCCACAGGAAATAGTTGAGGCCAGTTCGATGGCTGTATTTAAGAGGGAGTTAGATATGGCCCTTGTGGCTGGGGGATCAGAGGGTATGGAGGGAGGGCTTGCTACAGGGTTCTGAGTTGGGTGATCAGCCATGATCATACTGAATGACGATGCAGGCTCAAAGGGCCGAATGGCCTACTCCTGCACCTATTTTCTATGTTCCTATGTTTCAAATACTACCCTGAGATTCATTTTCTTGCAGGCATTCACAGTAGAACAATGAAAAGCTACACACAAAGACTGACAAATGGTGCAAATACAAAAAGAAACAGTAATAAAAAATAAGTAAATAAATAAAATTGAGAACGTGAGTTGTAGAGCCCTTAAAAGTGATTCCAAAGTTGTGTTCAATAATCAGTTCAGTGTTGAGATAAGTGAAGATATCCATGCTGGTTCAGGGGCTAATAAATTTCATGACATATCCGGTGATATTAATTCTGATTCTGAGCCTGATGGTTGAAGGGTATTAACTACCCCAGAACCTGGTGGTATTGGACCTAAGGTTCCTTTGTCTTTTTCTGATAGCAGTGAGGAGAGAGTATGGCTTGGATGGTGGGGGTCCATAATGATGCTTTCTTCTGGCAGCACTTTTTGTAGATATGTTCAGAAGTGGGGAGGCATTTTCCTGTGATGAATTGGGCTGTATTCACCCCTTTTGCAGGTTTTTCCTTCTAGAGCATGTTTGATGACTTAACTAGCTTTCAATAGGTACATTTAATGTCAGAGAAATGTATACAATATACATCCTGAAATTATTTTTCTTCGCAAACATCCACAAAAACAGAGGAGTGCCCCAAAGAATGAATGACAGTTAAATGTTAGAACTCCAAACCCCCCACCAGCTCCCCACTTCCATGCGTAAGCAGCAGCAAAGCAACAACCCCCTCCCCACCGCCACCAGTAGAAAAGCATCAGTGTCCCCCACCGAGCACTCAAGTGTGCAACAAGGCATCAATAAAGACACAGGCTTGCAGTACCCCAAAGACTACTCATTCTCCTGGTAATTTGACATACCACAGGCTCTCTCTTTCCCTAATAAGGGAAAAAGAGGTGTCCCCGTTTCACAGTGAGAGGGGAGACATAACAAAACAATTCACTGATTTATGGTGTTAAAAGTCTGTTGCGTCGCTTTTTCCGAGCTCTGTGCCCAAAGAACTCGGGTCTCTGGGTATACAGCCAGCAGCCGGGTCGCTGCTTTTGATCTTCTATCTCCCACGATGCACCAGGCGGCGGCACCGACCTTGAGTCTGCGCGGCCTCCAGAGCCACAAAAATCCGGTACCCTGAAGTCATGCCAGTCTTCTAGGCTGTGTCCTTGGCATATCGAAAAGTGGCCAGTTGCGGGTGCCATTTCCGCAAAGTACCAAAGTCAGTGTGTAACTCCAGGTCTTCAAAAGAACCCTGAAAAGAAAAATTACAGATATTAAAGATAGAAATAGAGCTGTTTCCGAAGATGCAAGTGAAGGAGTTGCTGTTAGGTGCCATCACCCTCTTAAACTTTGTTACAAATATTGCTGATTTGCTATGACAGTATGACAAATTGCTTATAAAGTACCTATGCTATAGATTTTTTTAATACAGCATTCTCTTTTCTCTTTGATAGGATGATGAGGTAGTTCTTCAATGTACCACAAGCATTGTCAAATCACAAATTAAGCTCTGCCTTGCTGCTGAAGGATTTGGAAATCGACTCTGTTTCCTTGAACCAACCTCAAATGCAAAGGTATTTTACTTTACATAATAATTAACCTGAAATTTTATCCAGTATTGAGCAGAGTAGTTAATGTGTGTTTTGAGGAGATTTTTATTTTACAGCTACTTTATCCTGGGATTATGCCTTTGCATTAATGAATTTATCAAATCATACTATTCTGAGTTCTGGAGTCATAGTATCATGAAAAAGTACAGCACAGAAATGGGCCTTTTGGCACATCTAGTATGTGCTGAACCACTTAAACTGCGTATTCCAATTGAACTGTACTTGGACCATAACCCTCCATACCCCTCTCATCTATGTACCGATCCAAACTTCTGTTTAACATTGAAATCGAGTTCACATTCACCACTTGTCGCTGGCAGCTCACTCTCACGACCCTCTGAGTGAAGATGTTTTCCCTCATTTTGCACTTAAACATTTCACCTTTCACCCTTAACCCATAACCTCTAGTTGTAGTCTCACCCAACCTTAGTGGAAAAAGCCTGCTTACATCTACCCTATCTATATCCCTCATAATTTTATATACATCTGTCAAATCTCCACTCAGTCTAAAAATGTTTCAAGGAATGAAGTCCTAATCTGTTCAATTGTACTCAATACTTTGATTTATGAAGGCCAATGTGTCAAAAGCTTTCTTTATGACCCTGTCTACCTGTGCTGCCACTTTCAATGAATTATTGACCTGGATTCCCATAACATTTTGTTCTACTGCACTCCTCCCTGTCCTACCATTCATTATGTAAGGCCTCCCCCGATTGGTCCTTCCAAAGTGTAACACTTCATACTGCATTAAATTCCATCTGCTATTTTCAGCCCATTTTCCAGCCATCTTTGTATCATTCACAAGCTTGGCCACAAAACCATCAATCCCTTCATCGAAATCATTGACATATAATGTGAAAAGAAGCAGTCCCAATATCAACCCCTGCAGAACACCATTAGTCACCGGTAGCCAACCAGAAAAGACCCCCTTTATTCCTATTCTTTTCCACATGCCAGTCAGCCAATCTTGTACTAAGTTATTATCTTTCTTGTAATACCATAGGCTGTTATTTTGTTTAGCAGCCACATGTCTTTGACTTACTTTTTCAAGCGCCTCCAAGTACCCTGAAACTTTATCTTCAATATGGGCTCCAACATCTTCCCAACCACTGAAGTCAGGCTAACTGGCTCCAAATTTCCTTTCTTTTGCCTCCCTCACTTCTTAAAGAGTGGAGTGATATTTGAAATTTCCCACTAATTTTTACTATATTTGCTCTTTTGCTTTTATTCTGACTTTGACTTCCCTTGTCAGCTGTGGTTGCCTCATCCTTCCATTAGAATACTACTTCTTCTTTGGGAAGTATCTATCCTGCACCTTCCAGATTGCTCCTAGAAACTCCAGCCATTGCTGTCCTGCCATCATCACTGCTACTGTCCCCTTCCAATCAACTTTGGCCAGTTCCACTCTCATGCCTTTGTAATTTCCTTATTATATGCCTTTTCTATTTCCAATTGTAATTTGTACCACACATCCTGACTGCTGTTCAGAGGCCTGTATTTAACCCCCAGAAGGGTTCTTTTACTCTACCAACAAGGTTTCTTAACTCTACCAACAAGGGTTCTACATCTTCTGATCCTACAGTATGTCACCTCTTTCTAAGGATTTGATATCACTTTTTACTAGCAGAGACTCCCCACCCCCTTTGCCTACGTGTATCTGTTCGAAACAATACCTATCCTTAAATGTCAAGCTCCCAACTATGATTTTCTTTCAGTAGTGAAGCCCACAATGTTATTCCTGCCAATCTCTAACTGCACTACAAGATAGTCTTCCTTATTCCATATACTGTATACATTCAAATATAACACCATCTTTCATATATTCAATACCTTTTTCAATTTTGCCCCCATGTTACACTTCAACTCATCCCACTCACTGCAATATTGCCTTACCATCTGCCTGTTCTTCGCAGGCTCGCTACCAACTGCCCCATCCTCAGCCTTATCCTCAGTCCTGACTAAGGGTCTCGGTCCAAAACGTTGACTGTACCTCTTCCTAGAGATGCTGCCTGGCCTGCTGTGTTCAACAGCAACTTTTATGTGTGTTGCTCAGCCTTATTACTCCAGTTCCCTTGTAGGTCATTCCACCATCCCCCCACCCCACCAACAGTATCCAAAGTGGTATACATATTATTGAGGGAATGGCCATAGGGCTACCTGCCTCCTATAACTTTGGGGTGATACCTTCCTGTATCGCCCATCTATCACCTCGTCATTCTCCCACATGAGCTGATGGTCACTGAGCCACAACTCCAGTTCCTGAGCATAGTCTCTAAGGAGCAGCAGCATGATGGACTTCAAGCAGGTGTAGTTATCAGAGAGACCGGAGGTCTCCCAGAGTTCACAGTTCTCACACGAAGAACATACCACTAACTCTGCACCCATTCTCACCACACTAGCTATGTACTAACAGACAAAGAAAGATAAAAGCTTACCAGAAACTTACCTTGGCTTTCGCCCTTTATTGCCAAAGCCTGACCACTCTAGCACTATCTGCTTCAACAATGGCTGCTCTAATCACATCTTGCTTCTTCTTATTGGCCTTTGCCAAGTGCCTAATAGATATTTATGATTGAAGTCTACTACAAAGTTCTGAAAGGCTCTGAGCTCTTTTTAAACCTCTTGCCACCTCAGCCAAACAAATGAGTGCTCGCGATGCTTGAAGCCCACTTGTTGCATCAGTGGTGGAGGAAATGAGTATTTTTTTGTCCTAGATGGTGTTGAGCTTCCTAGGACCATAAAACATGATTGAGAATGAGTGTTGTGGGAGACTTGTTGCTGTTACAGAGTTCAGAGTAATACAGTACAGAAACAGGCTCTTTGGCTCAACTTATCCATGCTGACCAACATGTTCACTTAAGCCAGTCCCATCTGTTTATGTTTGACTGCATGTTTCTAAACCTTTCCTATCCATATGCCTGTTTAAAGGCATCTGTTAGTCCTGCGAGACCATGGATCTGCGCCTGGAAAGTCTTCACTCTCCAGGGTGCAAACCTGGGCAAGGTTGTATGGAAGACTGGCAGTTGCCCATGCTGCAAGTCTCCCCTCTCCATGACACCGATGTTGCCAAGGGAAGGGCATTAGGACCCATACAGCTTGGCACCAGTGTCATCACAGAGCACTGTGTGGTTAAGTGCCTTGCTCAAGGACACAACACGCTGCCTCGGCTGGGGCTCGAACTCACGACCTTCAGGTCGCTAGTCGAATGCCTTAACCACTTGGCCACCTGCCCACACCATATGCCTGTTATTGTACCTGTATCAACTGCTTTCTCTCCAACTCATTCCATATATGCACTAGGTTCTGTATAAAGAAGTTGCCCCATGATTCTTTTTCAAATCTTTTTTCTCTCACCTTAAGACCTATGCTTTCTAGTTTTGGTTCTTTTTATTCCAAAGTCATATGGTTAGTAAGGGTAAGTAAGTTATGTGCATGCTATGTTGGCACAAAAACATGGCACACTTGTGGGCTGCTCCCAGCACATCCTCAAAGCATTTCACTGTATATTTTGATACATGTGGCAAGCTAATCTTTATCTTTATTGTATGCTCCAAGGAATAAAGTCATAGCCTGCCCAACTGGCGCTGTCTCAGGCCCTCAGGTCTTGATAATATTCTTGTAAATCTTCTTTGAACTCATTCTTGCTTAATGATATCCCTCCTAAAACTATATAATAATCTAAGTGTGGCCTCACCAACATCTTGTACAACAAGAACTAGCATCCTAACTCTTGTACTTGGTGCCCTGACTTCACCACACTATTTAACTGTGACACCATTTTTAGTGAACAAGGTCCACAACACTCTTGTGGCATGACCATTAACTGCATATAGCCTACTCTGGTTTGAATTCCCAGAATGAAACACCTTGCATATGTCTGAATTGAACACCATTTGCCATTCCTCAGCCCATTTACTTATCTGATCAAGATTTTCTTGTTACTTTTGATAACTTTCTTCAGTATCTGTATTTCTACCTACTTTATTATTATCTGAAAACTTACTAACCATGCCTTGTACATTCTCAACCAGGCACTTATATAAATAATGAACAACAAAGGTCCAAGCACAGATCCCTGTGGCATATTGCAGGATATATTGCAGTCTGAGAAACAACCTTCCACCATCACTGTCAGCTTCCTAACATAAAGCCAATTATGAATCCACATTGGTAATTCCCGCTGAATCCCTTATCTAACCTCCCTGACCCTCCTTCATGCAAGACTTTGTTGAAAGCCTTGCTGAAGTCCACATAGACTCTGTCCATTGTTCCGTGCATGCATGCACGCACGCACACGCACACACCTATGCCAAGTATTTCTAATGAGAGTTTGTCTATCAACAGGTTGGTAGATCCTGTCCCTCAGCATCCCCTCAAGTAATTTATCCATCACTGGATGTCAAACTCACTAAACTATAGTTCCCTGGCTTGTCTTTGTTGCCCTTTTTTTTTAGATTACAAGGACACTCAGTCCTCGTTTATTGTCATTTAGAAATGCATGCATTAAAAAATGATACAACGTTCCTCCAGAATGATATCACAAGAAAACACAAGACACAAGACAACCCAAGACTAAAACTGACAAAGCCACATAATTATAACATATAGTTACAACAGGTGCAAAGCAATACCATGATTTGATAAAGAGCAGACCATGGGCACGGTAAAAAAAGTCTCAAAGTCCCGATAGACTCATCGTCTCTCGCAGGCAGCAGAAGGGAGGAACTCTCCCTGCTGTGAACCTCCAAGCGCCGCCAACTTGCTGATGCAGCACCACTGAAAGCACCCGACCGCAGCGGACTCTGAGTCCATCCAAAAACTTCAAGCCTCCGACCAGCCTCTCCGAGCACCATCTTCTGCCGAGTGCTTTGACCCCACCCCGGCCACTGAGCAACAAGCAAAGCTGAGGACTTGGGACCTTCTCCTCTGGAGATTCTGGACCACACAGTAGCAGCAGCAGCGAAGCAGGCATTTCAGAAGTTTCACCAGATATTCTTCTGTGCTCTCATGTCTGTCTCCATCAAATCAGGATTGTGCATGGCACCCTACCTGACAAATAACAGACATCACCACCGGAGAGGCCGCTGCGAGCTGCATTGTGCCGCCATCTTCTCCCACTGCTGGATTTGATTTAAATAATGGTACAAGATTGGCCACCCTCTGGAGCTTCACCTGGATCTACTGATGAAGCAATTATCTCTGCAAGGACCTCCACAATTACTTCTCTAGCTTCCCAAAAGGTCCAAGGATGCACTTGGTCAAGTCCTGGGGATATGTTCAACTTAATAAATTTTAAGGGCACGAATAGTTTGTACATGGTCCACGACATCAGAACTCACTTCCCTCAATTCCTTAACATCCATGATATTCTTCAGAGTTAAAACTGATGAGAAGTACTTAAAGATTCTCATCCTATTCTTGTGGTTCAACATTTAGACGACTATGCTGATTTTCAAGGGAACCTATTCTCTCCCTAGCTATCACTTTACTCTCAATATGCCGGTAAAATCTCTTGAGATTTGCCTTAAACTTGCCTATCAGACCCGTCTCATGCCCTCTTTTTGTTTCTTGGTTTCCCTTTTGAGAATAGTCGTACACCTAATTTATGCCTTGTTTTTCCTGACCAAAGCCTCAATACTTCTTGACAGCAAGGTTTCACTTAACATAACAGATATGCTTCACCCTAACAGGAACATGCTATCCGTAGACTGTAGTACTGCACTTTTAAAACTCTTCCACTCACCAGTTTTGCTCTACCTGCAAACAGACTCATCCATTTGACCTATGCAAGATCCTCTCTGTCCTTCCAAAAGTGGCTGTGCCCCGGTTTAGGTCCTTGCCCTACAAAGCAAAAATTGCAGAGGATCCTGTAGGCAGTTACAGAGCATTATCACATCTTTGACTTACAAGGTGGTGAAAACAATTTGAAGTATCAGGAGGTAGATTATACACCACAAGGTATTCAGCTTTTCTCCTGTCTTTCTGATCATAATAATTTATACAGCTGCTCCAATTGAGATATTGGTCAATGGTGAACTCCCAGAGTGCTGAGAAGGGTCACCATTGATCAAAATCTCAATTGGAGCAGCTGCATAAATTGGTTTAGACAATAATAGACAATAGAGAATGTGCAGGAGTAGGCCATTCGGCCCTTCGAGCCAGCACTGCCATTCACTGTGATCATGGCTGATCATCCACAATCAGTACCCTTTTCCTGCCTTCTCCCCACATCCCTTGACTCCGCTATCTTTAAGAGCTCTATCTAACTCTTTCTTGAAAGCATCCAGAGAATTGGCCTCCACTGCCTTCTGAGGCAGAGCATTCCACAGAACCACAACCCTCTGTGTGAAAAAGTTTTTCCTCAACTCTGTCCTAAATGGTCTACCCCTTATTCTTAAACTGTGGCCTCTGGTTCTGGACTCTCCAACATCGAGAACATGTTTCCTGCCTCTGGCGTGTCCAATCACTTAATAATGTTATATGTTTCAATCAGATCCCCTCTCATCCTTCTAAATTCCAGTGTATACAAGCCCAGTCGCTCCAATCTTTCAACATATGACATTGCCGCCATCCCGGGAATTAACCTCGTGAACCTACGTTGCACTCCCTCCATATCAAGAATGTCCTTCCTCAAATTTGGAGAAAAATTTTATAGTAGTTTTATAATTATATAATTATAAAATGAATATAATATTTTATAATGTAATTCTTTTGGTGTGATATCACAATTGTATGTTAGTGGTGGGTGGTTAGACTTGATGGAGATGGTCACTTCCTGGAACTTAGAGTTGTACGGCATGGAAATAGGCCCTTCAATCCAACTGGTCCAAGCCACACTTTTGTACCATGAATTCTGCATGCCGCTAAATGCTGGTGAGGTCTTGCTGCATGCAGTTGTGAACTTCTTCATTTGCTGAGGAGTTGCAAGTGGAAGTGAGTATTGTGCAATCATCATCCCTCACCCCCCCCCCCGCCACCACAACTACAACATGTACGTCAGCTGGTGTTACTTTATGTATGCATTATCAGTCTCAGTATATAACAGATGCTTGTACATTGTGTTTTACATGGTTGCTTTTATATTTATATTCATTGTATTTTCTTTCGTTTTTTATTGTGTTCTTTATGCTTATTGTGCTTTTTTATGCTGTATTGGATCCGGAGTAACAACCATTTTGTTCCCCTTTACACTTGTGTTCTGAAGAATGACAATCAATAATTTTGAAACTTGAATTTTGAAAAGATCCCCATTTCTGATCTTGGGATACATCGAAGTCGATTGTTGAAGCAGCTGTAAGTGGTTGGGTCTGGGAAAGTGCCATGAGGAATTTCTGCAGAGACGTCCTAAGGCAGGTTGATTGACTTCAAACAGCTACAGGCATATTTTGTTGTTTGAAGTATGACTTCCATAAGACCATAAGACAAAGGAGCAGAAGTAGGCCATTCGGCCCATCGAGTCTGCTCCTCCATTTTATCATGAGCTGATCCATTTTCTCCTATTTAGTCCCACTCTTCTGCCTTCTCACCATAACCTTTGATGCCCTGGCTACTCAGATACCTATCAATCTCTGCCTTAAATACACCCAATGACTTGGCCTCCACTGCTGCCCGTGGCAACAAGTTCCATAGATTCACCACCCTCTGACTAAAAAAATTTCTTCGCATTTCTGTTCTGAAAGGGTGCCCTTCAATCCTTAAATCATGCCCTCTCGTACTAGACTCCCCCATCATGGGAAACAACTTTGCCACATCCACTCTGTCCATGCCTTTTAACATTCAAAATGTTTCTATGAGGTCTCCCCTCCTTCTTCTAAACTCCAAGGAATACAGTCCAAGAGCGGACAAACGTTCCTCATATGTTAACCCTCTCATTCCCGGAATCATTCTAGTGAATCTTCTCTGTACCCTCTCCAACGTCAGCACATCCTTTCTTAAATAAGGAGACCAAAACTGCCCACAGTACTCCAAGTGAGGTCTCACCAGCGCCTTATAGAGCCTCAACATCACATCCCTGCTCCTATACTCTATTCCTCTAGAAATGAATGCCAACATTGCATTCGCCTTCTTCTCTACTGACTCAACCTGGAGGTTAACTTTAAGGGTATCCTGTACGAGGACTCCCAAGTCCAGTTACATCTCAGAACTTTGAATTCTTTCCCCATTTAAATAATAGTCTTCCCGTTTATTTTTTCTGCCAAAGTGCATAACCATACACTTTCCAACATTGTACTTCATTTGCCACTTCACTGCCCATTCTTCCAATCTATCCAAGTCTCTCTGCAGACTCTCCGTTTCCTCAGCACTACCGGCCCCTCCACCTATCTTCGTATCGTCAGCAAACTTAGCCACAAAGCCATCTATTCCATAATCTAAATCGTTGATGTTCAATATAAAAAGAAGCGGCCCCAACACTGATCCCTGTGGAATACCACTGGTAACCGGCAGCCAACCAGAATAGGATCCCTTTATTCCCACTCTCTGTTTCCTGCCAATCAGCCAACGCTCTATCCACGTATGTAACTTTCCTGTAATTCCATGGGCTCTTATCTTGTTAAGTAGCCTCATGTGTGGCACCTTGTCAAAGGCCTTCTGAAAATCCAGAGTGGTTTGCCAAAGGAGGTGGTTGAATCAAATACAGTCACTATGTTTAAGAGACAGCTGAACAGGTGTTTGAATAGGCAAGGCACAGAAAAATATGTCCTGTACAAGCACTACAGAAGATGCTGGTCAACACCATTGAAGAGGACAAATGAGATTAACACAGATGGACAAGATGGATATGTTGATCTAAAGGACCCATTTCTGAGTTGAAGTCTATGACTGCATGTCCACTTGATTGTATTGTCGATGGCATTTTCCATTAGTCTGATCATTGAGAGTGGAATAATTGAATAGCTATTACCTTTATTGAATTTATTTTTCTCTCTGTAAGTATGTAGGCAATCTTCCAAAAAATCAGTAATTGTATGGATTGTAGTAATTGTATTAGATGCTGCCTGGCCTGCTGCGTTCCACCAGCATTTTGTGTGCGTTGCTTGAATTTCCAGCATCTGCAGATTTCCTCATGTTTGAGTAATTGTACAATAACACCTTGGCTCTATGCACAGGTAATTCTGGAGAGCTGGTCTTTAGCTGTCTAATAATGTTTGCAGTACTGTTGGGAATCACAATGGGAAGCTACAATGATGTAATATATTTTTATCATGCTATAATATCTCATTAAATACCTGTAATTGCACTGATTATGAAATACAAAAAATCTGCTCAGTCAAAATTATTATAGTGAAGAATTCATATTGTACACTTAATTTTGATTGAAGTGTCACATTCCAATTATAGCAGTAGAGTGAAATATGGATATGTTCGCTTATTGGCTGAGAAGTTACAGTATATTGCTGTCATATACATGCAAACATGATATGCCATTAAAATTAGCTTTTTGCAGCAGCTGCACGGTAACTGTTGACTTTTTGGAAGATTGCCCAACAAAAATCAGGTCAAATCCAATAATGGTAACAAAAATAGGATGACCAGAGCAACACA
Organism: Mobula birostris; assembly: GCF_030028105.1. NCBI lineage: Eukaryota > Metazoa > Chordata > Chondrichthyes > Myliobatiformes > Myliobatidae > Mobula > Mobula birostris. The sequence goes on from NC_092379.1 coordinate 15,828,270, forward strand.
CACAAAATGCTGGAGGAACTCAGCAAATCAGGCAGCATCTATGGAAATGAGTAAACAGCTGACATGATTGTTTTCTCCAAGAAATAGTGTGGAACTGGGGGAATAGGATTTTTATGAGAAGATTCATTGAAATTCTCTACCACAACAGTTATGAATGCTTAACCATTATGTATGCTCAATGCTGAGAATGGTAGATTACTATTATGAGGGCTGTAGATCGGGTTGAATGAAGCAGACTTTTTCCACTGAGGTTGGAGGAGACTAGAACTAGAGGTCATAGGTTAAGGGTTAAAAGTGAAATGTATAAAGGGAACGTGAGGGGGAATTTCGTCACTCAGGATGCTGAGAGTGGAACAAGCTGCTAGCAGAAGTGGCAGATGCGGGTTCTCTCAACACTTGAGAGAAATTTGGATGGGTATTATGGATGGGAGGGGTATGGAGGGCTATGGTGTGGGTGCAGATCAATGGAAATAGGCAGATTAATACAAACAGTTCGGCATGGGCTAGATGGGCCAAAGGGCCTGTTTCTGTGCTGTAATGTTCTTCAGCTCTATGTCTCTGCTACAGGGATTCGTGGTTTAAGTGATTGAATAGAAAAGTGGTTCAATCATAGGATGAAATAGCAGAATTGGCTCAAAGGGCTGAATTCTATTTCGTAAAGTTTCTGCTCATTTTTAATTTTTCATTGGTTAATTGAATAAATAATATGACCAATGTAAAAATTTATTTCAAATTAATTTATATGAAGAACAGCATTGATTTTGCCTCCCTTCTGTACTTACAGAATGTTCCTCCAGACCTTGCAATCTGCAGCTTTGTCCTGGAGCAGTCACTCTCTGTACGAGCTCTGCAGGAAATGCTGGCCAACACCGTTGAAAAGGGCAATGAGGTAGGTTGCGAAATTGGATGAGATAGTGTAATTACAAGTTCACTCTTTTTAATTCTGTTATCTTAATACAGGGGAAATGTCCTGCACTGAATGAACCCCAATTTGGTTTTTAAAAGTTTTTATTATATTGATTGTGGAAAGTTATAGTGGAATGAAAATATTCACAAGGTATTGAAACAATTGACAAAGAGTCTGTGACATTTAGTTTAAAGTTACAACATTAATTGTATGTTGTATAAGCAATTGAAATATGCATTCTATCATAGACGAATGGTAGCTCTCTATATAATTTATTTGACTTGTTAAATATTTCAGTTTTATTTCATCTGTGATTGAAGTATCACAATAGTATGTGCACTGAAAATTGTGAGGCCCTCTTTTGGTCGGGTTCAACCATGGATATTATGTTCTAGCTGTCTACATGATAATTCAAGCCAGGGCAGTACAATATGGAGAGCATCTGATACCCATGCAGCAGGTTTCCCCTCTCCATGCAGCTGAGGAATCCAAAGGAATGACAGAGACTGATACAATTTGGCACCTGTGGTGTCACAGGAATTGCCAGTCTGTATCGAACTCAACACAGAACTGCCTTAGGGAGTCCAGCTCTGGAATTTTCATTGGGGTTTACTTCCGAGACCTTCCCCATGAATAGGTATAGCCACAAAGCAGCAGAGGTTTGAGATTAAAGTTTTCCTTCTAGGTAAGCTCCTAACCATGGCTGACCAACCTGATCTAACAGAAACAACTGGTTTTAAAAAAAGTGCCAGTAACCCAACTTTGCTTAGAAATGGATTTGCTAGGCTTGGTAGCTAAGCCACACATGAAGGCCAGGAGCTGAACTTTGTTGTCAGAGGCTAGTTAGGACGCAAGCCATAGGGAGCATTTAATAGGTAGTGGGAGCTTATTCCCACTACCTCACCCGGCTATGACAACCTGTTATCATAGAATTACAAAACTGAGAATTACAAAATGAAGAATTTGTGGAGAGGTTTGTTGATTGGGAATAGCAGAGAACAATTGTTGATGCCCAAATTGTTGAAGTTAACTCATTTAATTCTGAAAGATATCACCATGCATTCTGAATTAAAAGAAAAATACTCCGACTTCAAAATAAAATTCTTTTAGCTTTGTATTTTGATATTAACAATATATAAATGAAAAGGATAGCCTGTTGTAATTAGAAGAGCTGGATTATTATCAATGTTATGAATCTGTGACAACTATCACATTGGATCATTAGGTACATAGCAAAGGGCACTGAATTTGAACTATGTTCAGGATAGTGTATGTAACTTTAAAGCGTTTTGCTTTATAGTCATTGATACAGCATGGAAATGGGACTATTGACCCTCTGAGCAGCATTGACTATTATCTACCTATTGACACAAATCTGATATGAATCTATTTTACATTTTTGTCACATTCTTACCAACTCCCACCATATTCTATCACTTACTAGGGGCGATGTATAATGACTAGTAATCTACCACACTGCCTGTCTCCCTGTGACTGTCTCTCTATGAATTTAAATGTTTAGTACAGCTATAATTTATTTATTAATCCAGCATTTGTTAATCTAATAGTTTCATTGGCTGGTACTCAAACGTAGGAAGAAGCCTTGAGCAAAATAAAAGTTTACAAATTGTATGGGTTGAGTTGTAACTTTGATGTCTAACGAATGTATATTAAAATCATGGTGTATGTAGACTGTCATCTTTCATTTTCAGCATGATTGAACGGCAGAGCAGACTCGATGGGCTGGATGGCCTAATTCTGCTCCTACATCTTATGGTCATTATCAACGTAGAGCATAACCAAAATATACATGGAAAACAGACATAAATGGGACAGTGAATGGGAAATAATAAGAGATAACTTTGTTAAACTGCCTGTGGGGTACTTAACTGCAATTGATCTTTCATGCATTTAACAGATATTCACATGTTTAATAAATAACATCATTCAGGATGTTAAGGATACTGTCAGTATAGAGTATTACCAGTATGCTCAGTGATTCAAAATACAGAACAAACACTCCACGTGTTGTCTGTATATGGAGATTCCATGTTCTCCCTGTGCTGTGTGGGATTTCCTCAGATTTCAGTTTCCTTCCACATCTCAAAGGTTGGTCTAATGGCCAATCTAAATCATCCATGATATAGGTGGGTGATAAGGGAAATGGAGAGGTGCTTATGACCAAATGAGAGATAAGTTTACAGGAAAGTAAGTGGGAGAATGGGATCCTTTTGAGAGCAGGCACAGACTTGTTAAGCTGAATGGTCACCTATCATGTTGGGAAAGCATGAGGATATCTGTTGTAATAGAAACATAGAAATCTACAGCACCCCTCCCCCCGCTTTTCCTTCTCCCTGGGCCTCCTGTCCTGTGATCCTCTCATATCCCGTTTGCCTATCGCCTCTCCAGCTCTTGGCTCCATCCCTCCCCCTCCTGTCTTCTCCTATCATTTTGGATCTCCCCCTCCCCCCTCCCACTTTCAAATCTCTTACTCACTCTTCCTTCAGTTAGTCCTGACGAAGGGTCTCGGCCTGAAACGTCGGCTGTACCTCTTCCTAGAGATGCTGCGTTCACCAGCAACTTTGATGTGTGTTGCTTGAATTTCCAGCATCTGCAGAATTCCTGTTGTTAGCACAATATAGGCTTTTTGACCCACAATGTTGTGCCAAACATATACTTACTTTAGAAATTACCTCTGGTTACCCATACCCTCTATTTTTCTCTATTGTTTGAGGAATTGGTGAGGTGAACCATGGCTTCTCAATACAGATCATATGCAAAGGTCAAATGTTTCTATTTCTTTTAATTTTCTCAGAATTCCAGTTATTTTTCTGCTGGCTTAAAGGGTTAAATTAAAAATAACTACCCTTTAATGATCTATTTAGCATTATAAACTTGATGGAAGAATTATAGAGAAACTTTTAAAGGTATAAAATCATTCCAAAAACACACACAAAAAAAACGGTATTATGTTATTGTTGATGGGATGAGAATATCAGATGGCAATTTTTGATTCCCCAGATGACTTTGACTAGATCTTCCATTCTGGACACCAACAGATTTTTTTTGAAAGCTAAAGATTCTGTGTTTCTTGTATTGGTTTTGTAACTATTAGAGACTAGTGCACGTAAGAAGTGTTGCAGAAAGACATAGCAGCAGAGCACCACTAACCATTTTGGTTGTCGATTTCCTCCAATGCAAGCTTAAGCCACGTGCCCATCTGGTTGTATCCTGTCGCTGTGTTTAGGGGGGCAGGAGTGACTTGCCTGCTTGGCACACTCATAATTTGATGTGAAGTGGCCTTGTAAAATGAATTATCAATGTGGCTTTGAGCTGCAGTGATTTCATCTGTTGATGAAATTTCTAGTTCCTAGTAGCAAGTGAACCCTCAAATTCTTACATTCCAGGGAATAAAGTCCTAGTCTATGCAACCCCTTCTTGTAACTCAGGCCCCCAAGTCCAGGCAACATCTTTTCCGCCTCTTTTTAGTTTAATAAACATGAGGACCAGAACTCCGAAGTGCTATCTCACCAATCACTGCATCGTAACTTTACAACTTCTGTACTCAGTGACCTGACTGAAGGTCAGTGTGCCAAAGGTCGTCTTCACCACGCTGTCTACCCGTTACACTGGTTTCAGCCCAGACTTGTACTCCTGGGTCCCTCTAGTCCATAACACCCCCCCCCGCAAGGTGCTAACATTCACCTATAAGCCCCACTGTGGTTTGATCTCCCAGGATGTAATGCCTCACATTTAGCTAGATTGAAAACCATTTGGCAAAACTTCAGCTGATCATGGGGCCTACAAGCCTTTGAAGGGGGTGGTGAGCTGCTTTTCGAACCTTGAGGTGTAGGCATACCCACATAGATATTAGGAATAGAATTCTTGGATCTTGACCTAGTGACTTACATTTCCAAATAAGGACTTACTTGTGATTTGGAGGGCAGGTTCCAGGTGGTGGTGTCTCCTTGTCCTTCTAGCTGGTAGATGTTATGGATTTGAAAGGTGACTTGGTAAGTTGTGCAGTGTAGCTGGTATAAACTGCTGTGACTGCTTAGGTGATGGAGTTAGTGATAGTAGTGGATGAGTCCCTATCATTTGGCTGCTATATCTTGGGTGGTGTTAAGTATTTGAATCTGCATTCACAATGCAAGTGAAGAGTATTTCATCATATTACTGATTTGAAGGCTGACCTTATGATTGAAGGAATATCATTGATGAAAGCTGAGGAGAGCTGGGTCAAGCTGGGAAAAACCCCTGCAGGGATGTCTTGAGGTGGTGATGAATAACCTCCAGCCATCTCAACCTTCATCCTTTGTGTGAAGTATAATTCCAACCAGCCAAGGGTTTTCACCTGATTTCCATATACTCCAATTAGCCAGAACTCCTCGATATCAAGGGCAGTTACTCTCACTTCACCTTTGGAATCCATAATTCTATCAATTGTTTTCTTCTTTAACAAGACAGTCTCTAAACTTCATCCAAGGAACCATTCTTGTAGTAAATTTTTACTACTCCTTATCTAAAACTTTCTATTCTTTCTATAATAAATACTGTAGTTGATCCCGAGCCAATGCTTTATAATGGTCAGGATAATTTCCTTGCTTTTACACTCTATTATTTAATTGATAAAAGGTAAATGTGATTGAGTGCTCAGACTTTTATCCTGAGTCTTTATTGGTGTGATACCCCTATGCATAAAAAACACTGCAGCAATTATTCTCAGTGTCATTCACCTAAATTTATTTTGGGCTCATAAAATCAGCACTGGCATTATGTTTACATAGCGAAGAAAATATTTGCTGCAGAAAAAAAGCCCAATTAGGTTAAAAAGGTACAGTTAAAACATTTAAAAGATAGCTGAGCAGCTACTAATTTGACTTCCCATTCCCATTTTGATATGTATGTGCGTGTCCTCCTCTACTGCCATGACCAGGCCAAACTCATGCTGAAAGAGTAACACTTCATTCCTACTGGGTAGCCCCCAACCTCATAGCATGAACATCAAATACTAATACTTATGGTAATTTCTCCCCTTCCTCCCTTCTCTCTTTTCCTATTCCCCATTCTGGTTACTCTCTCACCCCTTCTTACCTGCTCATCACCTCCCATTGGTGCTCCCATCCTTCCCTTTCTTCCACTGTCCACTGTCCTCTACTGTTAGATTCCTTATTCTTCAGCACTTTTCCTCTTCCACCTATCCCCACTCACCTTCTTATTTCAACCCCCCCCCTTCCCACCAACCACTCTTTCTCCCTCACTTAGTCTCACCTCCAACTGCCTTTGCCTACCTTCTTATTCTAGCTTCTCACCCCTTCTATGCTAGGCCTGATGAAGGGTCTAAGCCTGAAATGTTGACTGCTTATTTTCCTCTGTAGATGCTGCCTGACTTGCTGAACTCCTCCAGCAATGTATATGTGTTGCTCGTAAGTTTCCCATTATCTTGTTACAGGCTCAAAAAGCATAATTTCCCATTCAGAAATCTGGGTGGTCTCCGCAATTGTTTCCCAATTGCCATGTTACCACTTCTTTGACCTTAAATTCCAGTCTTTTTTATGTTAGTGATGTAAAGCTATTGTAGTCTGTAGTTCCCTTTTTGTGTCTTCGTACTTCCTTTCTTTTCAAATCTTTTTATTGTATATATAGGAAACATAACATGAGTACATCGAAGTAACAACAATTACAATGCCTCAGAAAAAAAACCCATCATCTTAAAGATTGAAAACAAAATTTTGTGATAACAAAAAAAAAACCTACTGAGCAGAAAAGTGAGAAAAAAAAAAGAGAAACCCATTAGGTGTACAACCCCGGAGCCATGCGTCATACAAAAAGCTTCTAAAAATAAACATCAAAGTGCCAGCAAGGAAAGAAAATATACTAAAAAAAATTTACAATTAGATCGTGGAAAAATTATATCAATTAACTCAAATGATAATAACGAGCAAATGAGCCCCACCTTTTCTCAAAATCAAATAAAGGTTCAAAGGTTCGACTTCTAATTTTCTCCAAACTAAGACATAGCATCACTTGAGAGAACCATTGTGACAAAGTGGGAGCTGATGTATCCTTCCACTTCAACAAAATGGCCCTCCTAGCTATCAATGTAACAAATGCAATAACGTGTTGGTCAGACACAGAAATACCATGAATATTTTGAGGAACTATTTCAAAAAGCACAGTTAATTTATTAGGTTTTAAATTAATTTTAAGTGCTTTAGAAATTGTTGAGAAAACTGACTTCCAGAACTGTTCCAATATAGAACAAGACCAAAACATAAGTGTTACTGTAGCTATCTCAGTTTTACATCTATCACAATGACCATCTTTACTTTCTTAAAGATTAGGGTTCCCTCTGATCTGTGGAAACTGTTCTTGCACCTATGGAATCCTGGAAGATAACAACCTGTGCGCCCAAAACCCCCACAGAAGTCATTAGGTTCTGTTGATTTTATTGGCTTTCATTGTCATTATTTAAAAATACGAATATGGAACAAATGCGAAGGGCGATTGCAGATAGGAGGACGAATAAAAGGGTTGTTGACTGTTATCATCCCTTTTAACTGGGACTGCCGTAATGCTTAGGGATTAGATAAGGCAGAACTTGTTAAATGCTATCTGCAATCTCCCTTTATATTTACTCCATATTTGTACTTCTCTAAATTTTAAAATTAAAACATTTTCTAAAGCAAATTGTGGATGTTTCTTTGGGAAATGAGACTAGACAAGTGGCTGAAGTATCTTTAGGAATAGCGATCATAGTTCTATCAGTTTTAAAATAGATATGGCTAAAGATAGGGTGGTCCATGTGCCCTAAATTTGGACAAGGCATTTGATGGCATTTTACAGTAACTTGCAAAGGTTGAATGTGAGAAGCTGTTAGTAGGTAATGGGACATTTGGCAAGTGGGAGACTTTTAAATGTTAAATAGGGAGCTTTCAGGGCCAGCATGTTCCTGTTAAATGGCAAGGCTGGTAAGATTAAGCAACCCTGGCTGACAAGGGATATTGGGGTCCTGGTCAGGAAAAGAAGTGATATGCCAGGTATTGGCAGCTGGAATCAAGTGAATCCCTTGAGGAGCATAGAGGCTGTAAGAATACACTTAGGAAGAAAATCAAGAGGGCAAAAAAGGCTCGTGATATCCTTGCAGGTAGATGAACAAGACCCATAAAATATTCCCCAAGTAAATTTCAAGCAAAAGAGAGAATAGGTCACCTTAAGGATCAGTGTGGTCTTCTGTTGGTGGAGTCACAGAAGATGGATGAGGTCACCCATATAAATTTACTGTGGAAGAGTTTATGGGAGTCTGGAAGTTCAGTGAACAGTGATGTCCTGAAACATTTCAATATTATGGAAAGGGAGGTGTTGGTGGTCTTGCCATGCATAAAGGTGGATAAATCCCGAGAGCCTGACCACAGGTATTGTTGGATTCTGTGCGAAATGGAAGAAATTCCTCAAATTCTGGAAGATTTTTTTTATCTTTCTTAGCTACGGGTGGCTAAAGTTGTGCTTTAATTTAAGGAGGACTGCAAAGACAATTGCAGATCTGTGAGCCATGCCTCAGTGATGGTTAAGTTACTGGGATTCTGAGAGATAGCATCTCCCTACATTTGGTAAGGCATGGACTGAAACAAGATAGTCAGCATGGGAAATCATGTCTCACAAATTAAGGTTTTTAAAGATGTGATTGAAGGGATTGATGTGGGCAGGACCTGAGGGGCAGGTCTGATGTGTATGCGGAACGAGATACCCCATTCTCCTGCCTTCTCCCCATAATCTTTCATGGCCTGACTTATCAAGAATCTAACAAACTCTGTCTTAAATATACTCTATTGAGGCCTTTCAACATTCAATAGGTTTTAATGAGATCCCTCTCTGAATTTCAGTGAGTACAGGCTCAGAGTCATCAAATTCTCCTCGTATGATAAACCTTTCAATCCTGGAATCATTTTCATCAACTTGAACCCCCTCCAATATCGGCACAGCCTTTCTTAAATAAAGTGTCAAGAACCTTTCACCAGTGAGGCCTCACCAGTGTGTTATAAAGCCTCAGCATTACATCTTTACTTTTATATTCCAATCCTCTTGAGATGAATGATAACACTGTGTTTGCCTTCCTCACCACCGACTCAACCTGCATGTTAACCTTTAAGGACTCCCAAGTTCCTCTGCAGCTTGGATCGTTGAATTTTCTGCCCGTTGAGAAAACAGTCTTCACTTTTATTCCTTCTACCAAAGTGCATCATCTGACACTGATTTCCATGTGCCACTTTTTTGCTTCGTTCTTCTAATCTGTGTAAGTCTTTCTACAGCTTCCCTGCTTCCTCAACACAACCTGCACCTCCACCTATCTTTGTATTGTCGGCAAACTTGGCCACAAAGCCATCATTTTGTCATTCAAATCATTGTCATACAAAGTAAAAATAAGTGGTTCCAATACAGACTCCTGTAGAACACCACTAGGCACAGGCAGCCAATCAGAAAAAGCTCCTTTTATTCCCACTCTTTGCCTCTTGCCAATCAGCTGTTGCTCTATCCATGCTAGAATCTTCCCTGTAATACCATGGGCTCTTACCTTGCACCTTGTCAAAGGCCTTCTGAAAATCCAAGTGCACATCATCCACCAATTCTCCTTTATCTATCTTGCTTGTTATTTCTTCAAAGAATTCCAATAGATTTGTCAGGACAAGATTTTACCCTTGAGGAAACCATACTGACTTTGGCTTATGTTATCATGTGACTCCAACATCTTCCCAACTACTGAGGTCGGACTCACTGGCCTATAATTTCCTTTCTTCTGCTCCCTCCCTTCTTGAAGAGTGGAGTAACATTTTCAATTTTCCAGTTCTCTGAAACTATGCCAGAATCTATTGATTCTTGAAAGATCATTACTAATGCCTGCATAATCTCTTCGGCTACCTCTTTCAGAATCCTCGGGTGTAGTCTATTTGGTCCAGGTGACTTGCCCACCTTCAAACCTTTCAAATTTCTGAGCACCACCTACTAATAGCAACTACACTCACTTCTGCTGCCTGACACTCTTGAACATCAGGCACACTGCTTGTATCTTCTGTAGTGAATACTGATGCAAAATACTTATTTAGCTTGTGCGCCATTTCTTTGTCCCCCAATACTACCTCTCCAGCGTTATTTTTCTGCGATCCAGTATCTACTCTTGCCTCTCTTTTACTTTTTATATAGCTGAAAAAACTTTTGGTATCGTCTGTGACATTATTGGCTAGCTTACCTTCGCATTTCACCTCTTCTGTCCTTATGGCTTTTTTTATTTGCCGCCTTCTGGTTTTTAAAAGCTTCTCAATCCTCTAACTTTCCACTAATTTTTGCTCTATGCTCCAGAATACCTGCTCTAAAAAGCTATCTTGTAGGCATTCTACAAATTCTGTCCCTTGAGATCCAAAAATCAGCACAAACCTGATTTTTCCCAATCTACCTGCGTATTGAAATTGCCCATGACTATCGTAATATTGCCCTTTTGCCGTGCATTTTAATCTCCCATGGAAATTTGTAGCCCACATTGGAGGTACGTTTATCACTCCCATCATGATCTTTTTACTCTTGAAGTTCTTTAACTCTGCCCAAAACAATTCTACATCTTCCAATCCTATGTCACCTCTTTCAAAGGATTTGATTTCATTTTTTATCAACAGAGCCACCCTACCCCCTCTGCCTACCTGCCTGTGTGCTTTTGATACTACGTGTATCTTTCAATATTAAGCTCCCAACTATAGATGCTGCCTGACCTGCTGAGTCCCTCCAGCATTTTGTGTGTGGTGCTCTTTACACACATGCTGTCTGACCTGCTGAGTATTTGCACCATTTTCTGTTTGAGTACTTTTCTCTTTGCTTTGTTGTGATAATTTTGATACTCTGATTGTTGTTTCTAGATTGCTAATTATCATGTTTGTTGATCTTATGTCATGCACGGTAGCATAGTAGTTAGCACAATGCTAACCTGCCTGTAACAATTTGTACATTCTCTCCCTGGCTGTATGGGTTTCCTCCAGGTGCTCCAGTTTCCTCCCAGAGTCCGAAGGCATACGGTTAGTAGGTTAATTGGTCATTGCACATTGTCCTATGATTAGACTAATGTTAAATAGGTGGTTTGCTGGTGGTGTGGCTCCTAGGGCCTTTTCTGTGCTGTATCTCTAAATAAATAAAGATTAGCAGCATTTATTTTCTATATGTAGACAAATCTTTGCAGTCAAATTATATCCACTTTTTAAATGACATTCACCCTATACAGGTACGTATATCTTCTTCAGAGACAGTGTGGGTCTATGATCAAGTTGTGTGGCCTAAGATCAAAATGTACTTGTGCATTCCTTTAGTCATCGATCGATATCTGACTTGACAAAAGATACTCAGCAGATTAAATATAACACATTCCTTGCTCCTATGAAAACCCAGAAAACAATATGAATAGATTTTATAGTTCTTTGTTTAGCATATGCTATGGACAGAACACCGAATGGACAAAACATTTTTTAAAGGTGATTGGCTGGTATTTTCAACTGATTTTTGAAATATCAAATATGTTATAAATATTAGAAAAATATACAGAAGTATATGTTTAAGTCACATATTGTGTATACTTGTTATTTGTATGTTTTACTGACTTTCACTGATGTACTTTTGGTTTCTGTGAGTAACTGAGTGTTTTATCAGCAGAGAGATGTTGTAACTGAATTTAAATTAGTTATTTTTTAACCTGAAATGTCTGTCATTCTATAGTTTTTCTTAGAGAAGTCATAACTACAAACATGTATTGGTAACTTAAGTACATGTATGCTTTATGCATCACCAGCTAAATTGTACAAAGTACTTATGAAGAGAGTTAGAAGTTAAAATACGTTGAGTCGACATTATCACATACATGCACAGCAGTTATCAGGAAGCAAATCATTCTAATTTCCAGTGATTGACTGATAGTCTGAAATATTCTCTCGTGCCATTTACTGGATTTGTATTAATTAACTTTGAAACAGGTGTTTTATCCCCTAATGTCATCAAAGTTGCTGTTGGCCATTGGATTAGTTTCTGTGTGTGTGTGTGTGTGAGAGAGAGAGAGAGAGCTGTTGTGGGGCGGTTACCCATCATGTAGGCGGAAAAGTCCAGAAAGAAGTGCAAATTGAAAATAATATATTTTTTTTTTCTGCTTTTCATTTTATCCACAATGCAAGCCTCTTGATCTGGACAAATGGGTATGTTTGTGTGTCTGTACTACTCTGGCTTTGTTGCTGTGCCCCTAATTTAAACTATTTTAAATCCCTTCTACAGGTGATTAGTCATCACTGCATGAGGTCTAACATCTTTCACTTCCTCATAAAGGCCCTGTTCATACCTTGCATTCATTTTACTATAACTTGTTATTTTCTTTTAAATTACTGTTTTCTCAGAATCAGCTGAGAACACTTTACATTGTCATTCTTTATACCTTTGCTTTTATTGAAGAAAACAATATCTTAGAATTAATAATCTACAAAGAACAGTTTCGGAATCAGAGCCTCACACTAATCTCCACATTATCTATTTTTTGTTCAGATTTACTTATTTGCTCTTTTCTTAAACACTCGTTTCATTTTTCTTTATTTTTCATGACTTCTTCCTCCTTCCAGGCAAAAGGTGCTTTACTGAAATTATAGAGAGCATGGGTCTACCTGGTAATGTACCATACCTGGTTAGAAGCATGTTTTCTTATAGGGATTCATTGTTTATTTTTTCCTCAAAATTTCCCCTTCAATGGTAAGTCACTCGGTGGGGAAAGTCATTCGACATACAGTAATTCTCAGAGAAAGGAAGCTATTTTGCTTCATCTTTTCTCTGGAGGAAGTACTCGTGTTGGAAAATTTAGTGTTGTCTCAGGTCTATCTAGAAATATTTAATAGATTTTAATTTGTGTGCCTGTAGCTCAACATTCTGGATATTTAAATTCGCATCTCAGTCTGACTCTTGGATGCTCATGTGTTACAGGTTTAAATTTGACTGGCAAGCTGTCCAGCTGGTAAAATGTCACATTTGAATAGGTACATTCTGTTTTTAGATTTCAGATTATTTTTTAATTTCAAAAATTATCTTTAGGATAAAATGCTTTCATTTTCCTCTTCAACTTATTCTGTCTCTCCTTTCCAAAACATTGGCTATTTAGTGCCAAAACTGAATTTTGCCTCCATGTCACAAATCAGTGATTCCGTTTTGATTCTTTTTGCATTTTTAGTTCTGGAGAATCAGGGGCCTTCTGATAAAACAAAACATTTTTTAATACACAGAATGACTAGTTGACCAGCAATGTGCAATATCATGAAGCAGAATCAGGAAGAATTTACCACATGGAAGGGGACTTTGGGCCTATTGCATCCATGCTGATCTAAAAGAGCGCCCAGACTTTTCATTTGTTATTTGGAAGAATAAGATTGAGCTAAATAATTATGCTTGGAGATACAGGTTTTCTGTGTGAGTTGCTGAAGTCGGGATAATGACGACACGAGAGCCCTTCACTGTTCAGTAAGATCACAGGTGGTCTTCACTTTCCTTTCCTTTCCTATCCCTATTTCTGTTGATTCTCCTTTGGTCCAAAAATGTATTGATCGTGTAATCAGTGACAGAATTCCTGATGATGTCTAACATTTGCTCTTCTGAACTTTAAAGAGTAAAGATCCGTTCATCATGAAGTCTCCTTATCCAGGAATTCAAAGAAGTTAAAGTAAATTAAGTTGATATTTTATTTGTTGCTAGTATCCACTTCAATGTAGTTTCTCTCTTCATATCATTTATTTGGTCACAGGGAAGGTAGATAGAACATTGGCCCTTATTTGCAAAGGAAAAGAATACATTTCTCTGTCATTAAATGTACCAGTTGGAACCTTTTCCAATGGGGTTGGAGTATGTAAGAAGGAAAGTCCTGCAAATTCACAAAGCACTTGGTGAGGTCATATCTAGAATACTAAAAACAGTTTGGGTCCCCAAAATGTTTGATTTCATTTGAGGCTATTCTGGGGAGGTTCATTTGTAGATATTGTATAGAGAGAGATCATAGACCAGTACTGTACAGGATCAGACCTTCAACCCACGTCTGTGCTCCAGTCACGAAGTCAATCTAAATTGACATCTGCCTGCACAAGGTCCAACCCCCTCTGTTCCTTCCCTGCCTTTAAATGCCTCTTAACTGTTGTTATCAATCTGCTTGATATTATAACAACATTTAAGATATTCTCCAGTTTTCTGAGACTTCATCTGTGGCTAAAGAGGACACTACTCCCTGGCAAATCCCCAGTAATCTCTTGCCTTGCACCTCTGTGTGCCATCTATCAGGGCCTATCATCCTGGTTCTTCAAGTGATCAAATATCTCTTATTGATAGCAACATATCCTAGACTATCAACATATCCCTCCCTTAATATTATACAAGGTCCTTCTCTTTGATGAATATCAACGTGCATTTCTCATTTAGTACCTCACTTACTTCCTATAGTAGAACAATATCGCATAGGAACAAGCCCTTAGACCTAAGATGTTGTGCAGAATGAATTAGTGATTAAAAGTCTAACTTAACTAGAACTTCTGTCAACACAAATCCACATCCCTCTATTCTCTGCATATTAAGCTCATTTTAAATGCCTCTATCATATTTGCCTCCCTTGGTACCCACCACTTTGTATAAAGCAAAAATTATAGCCCATATATCTCCTTTGAACATTAAATGTATACCTTCTGATATTAGACATTTTGACTCTACAGGAGGAAAATGTGCCAGCTCCCTAATCTATCTATGCTTCATATAATCTTATAAACCCATATCAGCTCTCCTCTCAGCCTCCACCACTCCAAAGAAAATAACTGAAGTTTGGCAATCTCCCTTCATAGCACATCCCCTAATCCAGCCAGCATCCTGGTAAATCTGTCCTGCATCCTGTCCAAAATCTCCACATTCTTCATTAAATGGAACTACCTTTCCATATCCCCAAGAGGTTCTACCCTTTTCATAGTTAATTTATGTTTTAAAAAAGCATACAGTACTGTGCAAAAGTCTCAGGCACATATTGATAGCTGGGGTGCCTAATACTTTTGCACTGTACTGTGTTTGTCAACACGGAGTGGAGAGCTAGTTCGTAAATCTGGCTGGAGCAAAGAATGTTGGAAAAGGCAAGGGTGGAATGCCGTGGGAGGGGAGAGGGTCAGGTGGCAAAGAAGGAGTGCCAAGGGCAGGAGGTGGCCCAGATGCAGACACACCCAGCCCTGAGACACCAGGAAAAGTCATTTGTTTCCAAACAATTTGTTTATTGATCATTACAGAATGTCTTTCTGATGCTTCCCACTCCATCCCTTCTCCCTTCCCCTTTTCCCAAACATGATTCCCCTCTCCCTGCCCCCTTCCCACTCTCAGACCACAATAGAGACCCATATCAGAATCAGATTTATCATCACTCACACGTCATGAAATTTGTTTTCTTTTGTGGCAGCAGTACAGTGCCATACATAAAATGACTACAGTACTGTGCAAAAGTCTGACTCACCGTAGGTATATATACGTGCCTCAGACTTTCACACCGTACTGTATGTATAAACTGCCTGGGATTTTCCTTAATCCGACCTGCCAGGGACGTATCACGGCCTCTTGTCGACCTACTTGTTCCTTTAATTTATTTTCTGCTTCATTTATATTCTACAAAGGCTCTGCACAATTTCAACTTCCTAAACCTTACTTGTGCTTCCCTTTACTTTTTGGCTAAATTTGCACCATTTCTTGTTATTCAGATTTCCAAAACTTTGCCATCCTCATCTTTCATCTTCACAGAAATACTCAGACCATGAACTTTAACCAGTCAGTCTTTAAACTCTCCCTATAAGGAAAGGTTAATCAGGTTATGGTTAGGAATTTAGAATATTCAGTAGCAATCGTATTGAAACCCTGGTTTTAAAAAAAATCCCTCCCGTTCCCCTCTTTCTTTATTCCCCACTCTGGCATTTAACCTCTTTTCACCTTCCAGTCACCTCGCCCTGGTTCCCCTCCTCCTTCTCGTTCTCCAGTGGTCTACTCTCCTCTCTTATCAGCTTCCTTCTTCTCTAGCCCTTGACCTCTCCCACCCACCTCACTTCACCTATCACCTTCCAGCTTGTCCTCCTTCCCCTCCCCCTCCCCCACCTTTTTATTTTGGCAAACTCCCCCCATCCAGTCCTGAAGAAGGGTCTCGGCCTGAAACATCAACTGTTTATTTATTTGCATTGATGCTACCTGACCTGCTGAGTTCCACTTTGTGTGCATTGTTATTGAAACACAGATTGTTAGAGAGTTAGACTGAGAGGAATTTTTCCTTATGGGAGAATTCAGGTCCAAAAGGTGTCATCTGAGGATTATGGGATGATAGGAAGAATTTCTCCTCTGAAAGTTGAAATTTTGTGCTGCAGAGCAAGGAGTGGGCTGAGCCCCTGTCTATTTTTAAAGTTGCAGTTGACAGATTTCTATTCATTCATTAAGTCAAGAGTCACGAAGAAAGAGCAGGTTTGTTGAACTGGGAAATGTCAGATCAGCCATGATCATTGAAAAGCAGGACAGATTTGAGGTGGTGGATGAGGTATTTGGTCTTTCCAGAAATGTTTTTCCCAATGTTGCTGGAAGATAGGGGAAGAAGTCACAAGTTTGATGATGAAAACAGTGGGAATCATTTATCATGAATTATTTTATACTGTATCTACATCACGACAGACTCAAAATTAGCCAGATGGAATAGTATACTTGACAAGTAACTTCATTAAGTATCTTTGCCGTGAAGTAGTAGATAGTCAGCTCTTAATTTTGCTGCCTTTTGGCCAGTTTCAGTATTCCATTATGAGTGGAATACTCAAGCAGCCAGCGCTCTGCTGCCTTTAGTGGAAGTGGCCAAGCACAGATTTCTAGCCCCACATCTTGCTGATGAAGCAAGAACATTATATTCATTATCAGAAGCTTGGATTCACTAAATTTTGTCAGGAACTGAAATAAAATTTCATAAAATAAATTTCTTTGCTTAAGTAGTTCTGGTAATTTAATGAAATTACTAAACAACAAAATACCATTCAAAAATTTTAGAAGACAAAAAGCACGTTCACACCATATTGTTTTCTTTTACTAAGCTCACATTTTTACAAACTCAGATCTCTTTTATTTTCTGTATCAATTCTGCACCATTTTGCCTCCAACAGTCAAATATAAAATGATAAATTGCCACAATTTAGACATTGTATTTGGCTGAACAGGGCCACTTTTTCCTCCCAGTGTTTTAACCTTTGAGTAAGTCGTTGTATGCACCATGTAAAAGCAGATGCTGGTGTAAGCACATTCGAGTGCATTGTATGTTATATCACTGCACTTCTCAAGCACACACCAAATTGAGTAAGATGCATAATACGTGTGACCTGACAGAAGTGACAGCATCCAGATCTGTGTTTACTGCACAGAAGAGGATATGGATACAATCTGAACTTTACCTGGTGTGTACTTTATATCTTCCCTGAATTTTTTGCCTTGTTGTGACTTCATAACATTTTACCTGGTACCTTAAGGGTTACTTAGCTAATACAATTACTAAAGTTAAAATAACATTAACTTAAGTGTGAAATAGTTGTTATTATCTTCAGATAACAACAACTAAAAATTGAGGTAAGTAGAGTATTATTTCTAATCACTGTTCAATATTTGAAATCAATATTGCAAACTATATTGTTGATTTTTTAAGCTGTTTTGTTATTCTTTATTGATACTTTGCAGTATGTTATTGCCTTGATTTGATTTGACGTTTGGAGGCAATAGTAATAGTGGTCACAATGTCATAGAATGACTTCTCACCACAATTCTTCTCTGTAAAGTAAAGTTATGACCTATTGTGTTAAACTTTAACAGAGACTATATTATTGATGCATCTATATCTCCAACTTGCAGCCAGTTGATTTAATCTGTTTTTCACTATTTTAAAATTGACTTTCACTCACTAAGTATATGTCAGCATAGAACTTTATTGAAGCTGAGTCAAATTATTTACACAAAATTATCAACCTAATATAATTGTAAAGTGGAAAGAAAAAGGATTGGTAAGTAATCCCTACTGGCTTAGAGAGTGGAAATCATAAAGGCACAATGACTTAGAAATTGTAGGGTGCATAGGTGTGTTAAACTGTATTGCGTAGAGTGCCAAACAATACGGCACAGCAGTCATAAACAAAATATGCCAAGCCGCAACAAAATTCTCAAGTGTTTTAGGCCCAAAATGTTCTCTGTCGCAAATCTTTCTTTGACATCTGCTGCCTTTAGGTGAAGGAAAATGAATGAGTCACAGGTCTGGTCATGGAGATGTGTGATTGGGATGACAGGACCATGGATGATTGGGAATGGGTAGGAAAGTGTGTTAGCCATGAATGATTTGGAGGGAGGAGATTGTGATTGACTTATTGGAAGTGTTGAAATGATAGTTGGTAGGGTGATCAAACTGCAGATTGTTCTGGTGATTGTTAGGTTATATTGAAAGTTTCCTTTGAGAAAGGGAAATGCATCTAGGGAAAGAAATGGAGGCTGAGCTGGAAATTGGAAGGGGACCGAGGTTAATCTGTAGATCATTGGAGTGGTAGGGGCTAATCCTGCCATGACCATTAAGAATTACTTAAGAATGACTTACATAAGGCACGTTTTTAGTGAAGGCTCTGCAGGTTTTGGTCTTTACATGCAGACCAGATTGAAGTAATGAAAAACAAACAACGAACAACAGGAATTCTGCAGATGCTGGAAATTCAAGCAACACACATAAAAGTTGCTGGTGAACGCAGCAGGCCAGGCAGCATCTCTAGGAAGAGGTGCAGTCGACGTTTCAGGCCGAGACCCGTTAGTCCTGACGAAGGGTCTCGGCCTGAAACGTCGACTGCACCTCTTCCTAGAGATGCTGCCTGGCCTGCTGCGTTCACCAGCAACTTTGATGAAGTAATGAAAAGCTGGTTTCTGAGTGAGTGGCCCACACCAAGGTCCAGGCATGCTCTAGACGCCACTGTATTCAGCATACTTGCATTATTGGCTCATCAGACGTATGGAGGACTAGAAAGCAAGTTGTGGTCTTCATGCAAATTGCATCAAGTCCACAATTTTGTTCTGTGGTTGTTTTTAAGAACCGCATAACACAATAGGTACATTGTGTGATCCAGTTTCTGAGGATGTTCTTCCTATGTGGACATTATTTCAAAGAGCAGCCTGATGAATGGATGTTACGGTGAGTCTGGGCACTGTCCTCTCTGGTTGTAAAATATAGATTTACTGCTGACACTGATGGAAAGCAATTCTCCCTCTTTCCCCAACTCCGTGTATAGGTCTGACAAGTTAAAATTCTTTTCATCAATCAGGATCTGCTAACATATTGGTCTTCATCTTTTTTCATGTTAAATTGATGCTGTTCTGTGTTTAGTTTATCAGAGATTCAGAAAATTTGTATGTTTTCTTTTGATCAAGTCTTTTTATGGGCTTCTAAGAGTTGCTTTTGGGTTACGATTTTAATATCATAATATAATAATAGGGATTTCTACCGGTTGTTACAAATGAACCACAGTGAGCTGCTGCTTTGTTCAAATTACATCTTATAACTTGGTATTATATATCACAAGACCTATTTTAGGAAGCATATTTTAGGAGAGATTATGCACATTGCAAATTACAAGAATGCTGTCTATGAAAATTCTGTTTGTATTTGCTTGAATTTATACAAAAATTTAATCTAGTTGCTGGAAATCCATAGGAAAATAAAAAGCTCAAAGTGTTAGATTATGATGTTCACAATGTTGTCTTCTGCACATTGGAGAAACCATATGCTGATTGCAGGGTGACCTTTGGCTTCCAGTCACCTTTCACCTTTCACGTCTTTGTCCCACTTCTACTTTGATTTACCTGTCTTTGGCCTCCTACGTTATTCCAACGTCAGCTCAAGCAACAGCAACACATCGTTCACCTAGACATTTTACAGATCTCTGGACTTAATGCTGAATTTAAACATTTCAGGTAGCCATTCTTTTTCTCTCCCTGAATCCATTTGTATATTTCAGGTAACCATTTCTTTCCTCTTCCATCCTGCAACAGTGGGATTTAATATAACTTCTTGACAAATTTGGTCCTTACCTCATCATTACCTGTGTTCTGACCAGCTCTCTAGCTCCTTGCAACTTATACATTCATTTGTGTGTTCACTTTAACATTTCTGATGAAGTTTCCTTCACTTCAAGAATTGACCCTGTTCTTCCATGGATGTTGAGTGTTTCTGAGTGTTTCCTTCTGGTTGCAGTTTGAAGAGCAATAAACAAAGTCCTTGTGCATGAAATGTAAAACTAATGTTATAGAACCCAAATTCAAATTTCGCAGCATTTATGATTTGAAATACAATAACAAATACATTTTAATTTTAGAGATTTCTCAATGTATAATCTAAATATATACCATCTTGTACCAGGACTACTTGCAATCTTGTTTTGTGGTTTTGTTGCTTGTTGTGATCTGTGTTGCTTTGCTGAGCATTGTGGGGATGTTAGGTTAGCGCTCGAATACGTGGCGCCCTAGCTCACCCTTGAGTGTGTTAGTTGTTAACCCAAAGAACACAATTCACTGTATATTGCAATGTTACGTGATAAATAAACTTGAATCTTGAATCCCAGTATGCTTCCTGTATGATCAATTCCATGTGCGTTATTATTGGCATGCTTTAACCGTGTCACAATCATCGATAAATCCATTTCATTGTGCCATTATGTTACTTTTGCTTTGTTATCCCATGCAAAAAAAACGGAATATGATTAGGAGCATAAAAGCCAAAATTTATGATAGTTTGGCAAAACCCAAAGCACTTTGTTTTTAAATGATATTGTTAATGATGAAGAATTGGAAGAGCTGTTAGGGAACAAATGACCCGAACTCCTTAAGATAGCGACATTGAAGGTTGTGCATGGCCTTGCAGAAGAGGATTAAATTGGTGTGAAACCAATTAGGGGGGAAACTGTAGAGTATTTCTCTAGGGAGAATTGGGAACAGATATTTTTAGGCAACATACTCGAAGTGCTGGAGGAACCCAGCAGGTCAGGCAGTATTCATGGAACAAACAGTCGATGCTTCAGGCAAACTTTGAGTATAAAGTCCATTGTGAAGATGTTAATATGCCAGGGCATTTTTATGGTAAAGAAGAGTAAGTGTTGGGTCTCTCAAAGAACATTAATATGTATAATTCCTCGGGGCCTGATGAAGAAACACCAAGCAAGGTCCCAAAGGAGTGGCAAGCAATTATTGTTGTTTCATTATTCAAGAAGGGAAATAGAAATGATCTTGGAAACTCTAGGCCAGTAAGTCTCACATCAGTGTTAGAGAAGCTATTGGAGAGGATTTTTATAGATAGCATTTAATAGCATTTGGAAAACCTTAGCCTAATTAGGGATGGTCCTGATGAAGGGTTTTGATCTCAAACATCGACTATTTATTCCTTTCCTTGTGAGTTCCTCCAACATTTTGTGTGTGTTACCAGGGATGAATAGTATGCCTTTGTGCAGGGCAAGTTGTGTCTTAATAACTTGATTGAGTTTTTCAAGGATGTGCTTAAAGTGACTGATGACGGTAGAGCTGGGGATGTTATTTACATGGACTTTGGTGAGGTATTCGGCAAGATCCCTCATGGGAGGCTATTCCAGAAGATTAAAATTAATAGGATCCATGGTGACTTGGGCATTTGGATTCATAATTGTCTTGCCCTTAAAAGGCAAAGGGTAGTAGTTGATAGGACTTATTCTAGCTGAAAGTTCATGGTTAATGGTGCTCTGCAAACATCCGGTGTGAAGCCTGTGAAGTTTGTGATTATATAATGACGGATGAAAATATAGACAGATGGGCTAGTAGGTTCACAGATAATACAAAGATGGTTGGCATTGGATAGTGGTGGTGTATAATGTAGAAGATTGCCGAAGGATACAGTGGGATTTAGACTAGTAGCAGATACTGGCGGAAAAATAGATAATGGAGTTTGATCTAGCCAAATGTGAGGTGTTACACTTCAGATCAAATGTCAAGAGACAGTACATTATTAATGGCAAGATCCATAACATCGTTGATATACAGGTGATGTCTCTGAAAGCTCCCTGAAAATTACTGTACAGTTTGATTGAGTTGTAAAGAAAGTGTATGGCATGATTGCCTTGACTAGTTGAGGTACTGAGTTCAAGAGTCAGGAAGTTGCATTTCCTGTCTATAAAAACTAGATAGTCCATACCTGGAGTATTGTGTTCAGTTCTGGTCACCCCATTATAGAAAAGATGCAGAGGCTTTGAAGAGGGTGCAAAACTTGTTTACCAGGATGCCGCCTGGATTAGAAGACGTACCATAAGGAAAGGCTAGACAAACTTGAGTTGTTTTCTCTGGAATGTTGCAGGCTGAGAAGAGACCTGATAGAAATTTATGGGATAATGCGAGGAATGAGATAGACAGCTGGTATCTTTTTCCAGGGGCTGATAGAAGAAGGCATGCATTTAAGATGAAATAGCTTAAGTTTACAGGGCATGTGCAGGGCAAGCTTTGTACATGGACAGTAGTAGGTACCTGGAATTTTCTGGCAGAGTGGTGGAGGCATTTAAAAGGCACAGAAATGTACAGACTATGCAGGGGTATGGACATTGTGTAGGCAGAAGGAATTAGTTTAGTTAGGAGATTAATTAGTTCAGCACAACATTGTGGGCTATAGAGCCTCTTCCTATGTTGTGCTATGTTATGCCCTATGAATTTTAAATGAAAATATGTTGAACATATTTAACACCTTACCAATGCAGTGTCTGTTTGTAAATGTCTCTTCTGCTTCAATACAATGATATTGGCATTTCTCCTGTTCATCTTCAACACAGTAGAATATTAATCTCTTTCCACTAAAATGAGTACGTGTCCAAATAATTTGGCTTGGTAGATATTGGGCTTTGAGTCTAAATTGAAGATTGAGGAAAACATTTTAAAAAAATCCATGATTTCTCAGCCCAAATTAATCCTTTTTTAATAAAATGCTTTCATGAAAATCTACTGTTTGAGACGAAGATGCTTTTGCCAGATGTGACACATTTATATTGATGAATATCAGCAGGAGATCTCTGCAGTGTATCTTTCTGCATGGCGCTGTGACTTTTCCTGATGACAGCTTGTGTTTTATGATGTTAATATACAACGAAAAGTTGTATTTTAGAAATGGATGTGGGTGAGTTATTTCTGTGACAGAATTGGCCTTGATCGTGCTGCATCACAACCATAGAATCACTCTTTGAAGTAAATTTGCAGAATGATTGATTCCAAGGGTACAGGTTGAACCATTAATTGAACTAAACTCTCACATATAAAAACAAATCCAATTCTGTGCCAGTCCCTGATTATCTGTATCAACAAGTGTGGTGATTTTGTTGCTTTATTTAATTTGATATAAATCTAATACACTTAAAATTATTTGGATTTAATTTCCTTCTGTTTTTTAAATTTTACACTAATGTTTGAAAACTAAGGTTTGTAAATTGGTTAGGATAATCAGAGGTAACTTTCATTCTGTTATTTTAACCTTTGAATTAACAGACGAAGTGTCCATGTAGTAAGAATATGAAGCAAATGTATTTTTATTCAGTGCATTTTGACAATCTATCTTCTCCATCCATGGTTAAGTTCAATGTTGCATGTTACAAGTCAGATGTTCTCCAAAAAGGACTTTTGCTCCAATTTCCTCAGGCCAAACTTAGAAAGCTCTCCAGTTCACGCCCCACATCCTTATCATCTAGTCTTCTCCTCCCTCCCCTAGTGACTTCTGTAAACTTAGCCTGTCTAAGGAAATAACTCCCATGCTGAAATTCGTATCAACTAAACCTGTTAATGATCCAATCAGTTAAAAATTTTCTCCCATTATCCCTTTGAAAAACAGATCAAGCCTTGCATCCTAGTGAACTTAAATGATTTAAAAATGCAATGTAGTTTTACACATGTATACAGCTTTAGCTACAGCTACTACATCTCTCATGGCTTCTCCACCACCAATGTATTATGACCTGATTCTCTCTTTGTCTTTCCTCATCTACTGTTGAAACATATGTTCTCTCTTAAGCTGACTATTCCAATGCACCTGGTCACCCTCCTATCCTTTGAAAACTTGAGGCCACCCAATACTCAGTTGCAATAGACAATAGACAATAGGTGCAGGAGTAGGCCATTTGGCCCTTCAAGCCAGCACCACCATTCACTGTGATCATGGCTGATCATCCACAATCAGTATCCAGTTCCTGCCGTATCCCCATAACCTTTGATTTCGCTATCTTTGAGAGCTCTATCCATCTCTTTCTTGAAAACATCCAGAGACTTGGCCTCCACTGCCTTCTGGGGCAGAGCATTCCACATATCCACCACTCTCTGGGTGAAAAAGTTTTTCCTCAACTCCGTTCTAAATGGCCTACCCCTTATTCTTAAACTGTGGCCTCTGGTTCTGGACTCCCCCAACATCGGGAACATGTTTCCTGCCTCTAGCGTGTCCAATCCCTTAATAATCTTATATGTTTCAATAAGATCCCCTCTCATCCTTCTAAATTCCAGTGTATACAAGCCCAGTCGCTCCAATCTTTCAACATTGCCCTTGTCAAATCTTACTTCCTTTTGTAACTGTGCTTTGATTTTATAATTTCTATCTTTTTCAAATCCTTTATGTTCATTTTCACCCTCTAAGTTATCTGAGTTCTTCCAATTCTGCACATCTGTTCACCCCTAAATATCATTGCACTCCCAACGGTAATCGTGTTTTCTGCTGCCAAATTAGTGAATTATAGGATTCCCTCCCAAAATCTCTCTGCCTTGTTCCTTCTCTTGCATCTTTATTTGTTAGTAACTTTAACACTTTCTTAAGTCTTGATAACAAACTATCAAGTAAAACTAAAGTTCTACAAATTTCTAAGTTTTTCATTGACCATCGAGCCATGGAGTTGGTAGAGAATAGAAACAGGCCCTTCAGACCACTGCATCTCCTCTGACCATCATGCTAATTCCACTATGCAGAATTTCATCTTCCTCCATGCCCTGTTTATTCAAGTACCTATCCAGATAATTCATAAATATTGTTACCATTTCTGTCGCCACACCCTCCTCTGCATCTTGCCTTTAAACCTCTGTCACCTTAAATCTATGTCCTCTATAACCATATAACCATATAACAATTAGAGCACGGAAACAGGCCATCTTGGCCCTTCTAGTCCTTGCCGAACTCTTACTCTCACCTAATCCCACCGACCTGCACTCAGCCCATAACCCTCCATTCCTTTCCTGTCCATATATCTATCCAATTTAACTTTAAATGACAACATCGAACCTGCTTCAACCACTTCTGCTGGAAGCTCGTTCCACACAGCTACCACTCTCTGAGTAAAGAAGTTCCCCCTCATGTTACCCCTAAACTTTTGTCCTTTCACTCTCAACTCATGTCCTCGTGTTTGAATCTCCCCCACTCTCAATGGAAAAAGCCTATCCACGTCAAATCTATCAATCCCCCTCATAATTTTAAATACCTCTATCAAGACCCCCCTCAACCTTATATGCTCCAAAGAATAAAGAACTAACTTGTTCGACCTTTCTCTGTAACTTAGGAGATAAAACCCAGGCAACATTTTAGTAAATCTGTCTCAATTTTATTGACATCTTTCCTATAATTTGGTGACCAGAACTGTACACAATACTCCAAATTTGGCCTCACCAATGCCTTATGCAATTTCAACATTACATCCCAACTCCTATACTCAATGCTCTGATTTATAAAGGCCAGCATACCAAAAGCTTTCTTCACCACCCTATCCTCATGAGATTCCACCTTCTGGGAACTATGCGCCATTATTCCTAGATCCCTCTGTTCTAATGACATTTGAAATATTTCTGTCAGAGCCCCTGCTATTTTCCACACTAACTTCCCTCAAGGTCCTAGGGAATATCTTGTCTGGACCCAGAGACTTATCTACTTTTATATTCCTTAGAAGCTCCAGAACTTCCTCTTCTTTAATCGTCATACTTTCCATAACTACCCTTCCTGTTTGCTTTACCTTACACAATTCAATATCTTTCTCCTTAGTGAATACCGAAGAAAAGAAATTGTTCAAAATCTCCCCCATCTCTTTTGGCTCAGCACATAGCTGTCCACTCTGATTCTCTAAGGGACCAATTTTATCCCTCACTATTCTTTTGTTATTAATATAACTGTAGAAACCCTTTGGATTTATTTTCACCTTACTTGCCAAAGCAGCCTCGTATTTCCTTTTAGCTTTTCTAATTTCTTTCTTAAGATTCTTTTTACATTCTTTATATTCCTTGAGCACCTCATTAACTCCAAGCTGCCTATATTTATTGTAGATCCCTCTCTTTTTCTGAACCAAGTTTCCAATATCCCTTGAAAACCATGGCTCTCACAACTTTTAACCTCTAGTTTTAAACATGCCTACCAAGAGCACCAGACACTGTCCACCTACCTTATCTACACCTGTCACCTTATCTACACCTGTCATAATTTTACAGATCTCAATCATGTTACCACTCAGCTTGCTTTGCTCCAGGGAAAACTGACCCAGCCTGTCCAATCTCCTAAAAGTCAAGTTCTCAGTCTAGGAAACATCCTGAAAACTGCACTTTGAGTTGCTTCTTCTGCTTAAGATGTATTGAAATTTTAAATGAAAGTTAAATGTCAGAAATACAGAGCAGGTCAGGTAGCATTTAGGAGGGCGAAGCTGTTAACCTAGATTGATGATCTTTCATACAGGGAAAATGTTGTAAATTGCAGAAGAAAAAGGGAAGAATATAATGAAGAAAGGGATAGAGGGTGTTTCATGTTTGGAGGATAGAAAAACTGAGACTGGGAAACTAAAATGAAAATGCACAATGCTGCAAAACGCAGGTCAGGGAGAAATTATGGGAAGAGAAATAGTTAAAGGTTCATCTCCGGGACTCTTCTTTAAATATCAGAAGGAAAGAAAGTTTGAGTAGCAGAGAAAGTGGTAAAGGAATACAGTGAACAGAAAGAATATCTCTGATAAGATGGTACCAAATGGGTGACTGTGCCAATTAATTAGCAGTTAGCATCAGATTATTCTAATTTGAATGCAATGCATTGCTAATAGTAAGGCTGTGATCTTGCTTGGCAGGCCAGTCTACACAAATAGGAAAATAAAATATAAACCATAATGATGACAGAAAGATATGGACAATTTTGATACAGACAGAAAGATAAAGGTGAATTATATAAAAAGATAACTCATAAAATCATTTATCTAAAAGGATAAAGGGGCACCACAATGAAGTTGTAGTTAGCGTGATGCTATTACAGCTCGGGGCATTGGAGTTCAGAGTTCAATCCTGGCATCCTCTGTTTGGAGTTTGTACTTGTTCCCCGTGGAATACGTGGGTTTCCTCTGTGTTCTCCAGTTTACTCCCATAGTCCAAGGACATACTGGTTAGAATATTAATTAGCCATTGTAAATTGTCCCATACTTAGGCTAGTGTTAAGTAGGTGGGCTGCTGATGGCGCGGCTCAAAGTGCTGGAAGGGCCTATTCCACACTGGATCTCTGGAGCAAAGAATAGGTAAATAAAATTAGAGAACTCAATATTGAATTCTGAAAGCTGCAACGTGCCCTGACGGAAGATGAAATGTTCTTTTCAGGCTTGCTTTAGGCCTCATTGTAACAGTGCAGGAGGCCAGAAGGGGTTGTAGCCAGCAGGGCAGGGTGGACTTGGAGCGGGGCCGGGAGTGGGACATTCAATTAATGTGGCAAATGTCTGGAAGCTCGGGGAATTCCTGTGGACTGAAAGCTGATACTCTGCAAAGTGATTACCCAATCTGTGTGTAGCCGTCAGATTCGGACAGCGGCGTTAGTCTAGGGAAGGCACTCTCTGGCACCGCCAAGCGTGTAGAATCTGAGGTGCAAAACCTCTTGTTTATGTGGATGCTGTGTGATTGGTTCCCCCATTACAAATCAGTACCACAAAATAACAGACCGCACACCATATGCAATTAAACGATTTAGCTTTATAATTCTTAACTTGACTAAAGGGTTAGTAAAGAAAACAAAACTAAAAGGGCCCATTTTAATGAAACAGTCTAATATGCACATGTTGGAGCTCATGGTTTCCCTTTCTCCGATTCTCCATCGATTTCCCCGGGCTTCATCGAATCCTGGCCCCACTCCAAGTCCACTCCATCCTGTTGGCTATGACTTCTCCTTTCTGGCGTCTTCTCTCTTCATCTCTCGCCGAACAAAAGACTCAGGTCACTCGTTCTCAGGCACACAACAAGAAAAGAACACTCCCTTCACTGGGCAACGCATATGCCAAAGCCCCTGTTATCTCTAGCCATAACCCAAATGCTGCTGCTACAGAAAAACCAATACATTAGCAGTGAAGCCTTTCCCAGGGTGTTACATGTGTTTGATTTCTCCAGCGTAGAAGAGACCACAGTATGGGCACTTAATGTAGTGCACCAAATAGGAAGAAGTCTAGGTGAATTACTGCTTTGCCTGGAAAGATCGTGCCCCTACATCATGGGAGAGTAGAAGTGAAAGGACAAGGATTGCCTCAGAAAGTACCATTTGACAGAGAGTAGTGGGTGGTGAAAGAAGAGCAGACCAGGAGTCAGGGAGGAGAGAGCCCTTTAGTATATCAGGTGGCGGAGTCTAGGTGGAGCTGGCAGAAATTGTGAAGGTGACGGAGTAGAAGGTAAGAACCAGGGAAACTCTGCATTTGATTTACCCAAGAGATGAGATCAGAGGTGTGGGAAATGGATGAAATGTGATCAAGAACTCTACACAATGGCAGAGTAGAAATTATGCTTCAGGAACAAGGCATCTGTGAGGAATGTCTCATTGTCAGAGCAATACAACAGCTGGCAGGACTAAGAGGATAGAGTGGAGCCCTTACAGGAGGCAAGGCAAGAGAAAGTGGAGTGGGTGAGAGATTTGAAATGGGTCATACTAAAAAAAATCCTGTTATATTTTAAGAACAGGAATGAAAGGTTGGAAGTGTGAGATGCAAAATTAGATTAGCTTATTATCAGAAATTGTCGAACTTGAAGTGAAATACTAAAGCCTGTAGTATGCCAAGCCAGGAAATAGGCTTATGTTGAGTTTCATTAAAACTACAGAGGTCAGTGGGAGTGAGAAAGAACTGAAAGCTGCCAATCTGAATAAAACTTATCTACAGGGCAGTCACTCTGACTGTTTGATTTCCTTTAATAGAAGGAATGCAACATAATAATTGAACAAAATGCAGAGGAATTAGGTGAGTAGATACAAGAAAGGAAGAGGGAGGATGGCAGTATGGCTGTTGCATGTTCTGCAATTCCTTGGAATGGTGCAGTATGTATGGGAATGGGTGTGGGTGGAGATGTATGAATGGACCAGTACATTCGTGGATGAAGCATCATAATCAGAATCTTTTAAAGGGAAGGGAGAAGAGCATTCATTCATAGTATCAACATACTTTTATATATTTTAAGATGACAAGCCAACCTAATTAATTTATGTAATTTTATGGTCAATTACTACTTACTGACAACAGCATTGAATTAATTATTTTTGATGCCCCTTTACCCCCACCCAAGCCCTATCCAACCCCTTTCAGTATGGATCAAGTGGGCCTAAACCTCTTGAATTCAAGCTTAGGCTTTAACTATTAGAAAGCACATTTTTAAATAACATGATAGACAAAGACCCATTCCAGGCCATGATAGGCTTGTAGGCTCTGGTCTTGGACACAACTTGTGATTGGAATAGTCTTAATGCCTTACAGTAACTTCCATTCTCCAGGTCAGGAGTTCTCAACCTGGGATCTATGGATCCCCTGCTTAGTGGTATTGGTCCATGGCATTAAAAAGGTTAGGAACCCCTGCTCTAGATCCTTTCGAGATCATGATGATCTGGTCTTTAAATTTCCACAATATTTATCTAAAAACAATCAGCAATTCAAAACCTCTTTTTATTGAAGAGTATAGGCTGTCTTAATTTTGGTGTGCTAAGTGATGATTTGTGAAACTGATCATGTTTACCCTTTTTACACGCAGTCTTCTCAGGGAGGAGGGCATAGAACCCTTTTGTACGGTCATGCTATTCTTCTCCGACATTCTCATAGTGGCATGGTAAGTAAACAGAACAAACAACTATATATTCATTACTTTTGTAATCATCCTTTTAACGGATTTGCCTTCCTCTAAATCGGGTTCCATGGACCCCAGGTAGGGAACCTCTGCTCTGAATGATCTGCTGTAAACAACTTTCTATGAAGTGTTTGGATGCCAGTTAGTGAAAGAGAAACGCCTGCATCATTTCTCAGTCAACTCAACTATTTCTCTTTTCAAAGTCTACCGTGGAGCAATTGTTACCTGTTTCCTAAGGTGTGCTATTGGATCTCTGTCAAATACAGTAATCTGTTAATGCCCGACCTGAGGAAGTCGAAATACATTAAAATCTGATCTTTTCTACTGTGGGTGATATTTCATCTGTAGTTCTACTTATATTTGAATTAATGCATTTCAGTCAATAAATCATGACAAAATTGTAATAAAATTTAAGAAAACGTTGGGAAAAAAGTGTTATTGAGGCAGATTTGAAAGAAATACTCGTGCCAGCAGCAGGAGAATGTCTCTGCTTTGCTGTTCAATATGATCAGAACTGATCTGATTGTAATCTCAACACCACATTCCTGTCTACTTCTGGTAACTTTACCCTTTGCACATCAATAGTTTGTCTACCTAAGTCTTGAAAATGTTCAATCATTCGGCTTTAATCAAAGTTTCCGACTCAGAACCTTCTGAGAAATGGGATTTCCCCTCCTCTCTGTCTTGAATGGGTGACTTCTTTTTGGACTGTGATGCTAGTTCTCGGTTCTTCCAGAAGGAACTTCTAAGAACCTAATCTGAACCTTAAGTTTGCTAATTTGCTATACACGAGAAAAAGATAGTTTTGTCCACTCTTGTAGGGAACTGTCATGCTGAAATACTCTTCGGAGAGTCCTGGTAATGTTAAACCTGAGTTTTGCTGCTATGTTAGTACTTTAGGCAAACTACTACTATTTTTCAAATTTTATATAATATGTTACTGTTATTAAATGAAAGACATAATAGTTTAATGCAAAATAAAAGCTGAATTTTGTTTGATCTTGTTCCCTTGAATCTTTTCCTCAAACCTTCCTTACCTTGAAGCTGTCGTTTACATTTGGATGTCTCCATATGATTGTGGTGTCAAGGTTACAATCAGATCAGTTGTGATCATATTGAAGAGCAAAGCAGGGACATGCTCCTGCTTCTGACACAAGTTATTTCTTCAAATCCATTTCAGTAAAATGTATTTTAATATAATATCCCAATATATGTAAAATCCACATTTTCCATGGATCTTATATTGTTTATTTGTGACTTTAGTTCTGTTTATGAAGTTTTATTTTGGTAATACTTAAAAAGTAAATATTGAGTGGGAATGTTATTTATAAGATTGATTTTTTGACATTTCAATAATAGCAATTATAACTCTTGTCCTCCTTTGTTTACAGTATTTATGTTGTTTGACAACTTCGAGGTCTTTAACTGATAAATTATCCTTTGACGTTGGACTGCAAGAAGATGCGTCAGGTAATTTTTCAAAGATAAATAATATTTTAATTGATTGGCAATTCCTATTTTGAATGCTCAGGGAAAAATTTCTGTGGTTCCCTTACTTTGCACTTTAACTAAAATTTCATGGATTCAAAGGAGAAATGGAATGAACAGCAACTGTATTCTGTCCCAGAGCCCTTGTAGCCTCTTGTTAAAGTACATAGGAGTTTAACAGAAGCCTAGTGAAAGTAAACAGCTGAGATAGTTTTTGTGAAAGAAGGAAAAATGGAAATTATGATTCAGATAATGTTTTCTTGTCAGAAAATATATTGGTGATTACCCATTTCCTGAATAGAATACAGTAAAACACTTGAGAAAGATGATTTATGGGATATAGCCTAAAGTTTTGTAACTTTAAAAAAATTGACCAACTCTTAATTTGCATTTTCTCATCTACATTGTACATGTGTGCTTATTTTTAACACAATATTAATTGGGAGATTAACTACCATAATTTAATGTCATAAATAACAGAGTCGTGTCAGAATTTCTGTCACACGATGGAGAGTGTGTGCCTTCAGGCTTCTGTATCTCCTCTCTGATAGTAACAATGAGAAGAGGTGGATTGAGTTGATTGGTATATTTTTTCAGACCTTTTATTATGTGATAAAATACTAGAAAATTCATACCATGAGACTCACCAATGTGATATGCACAGGGGAAGCATGCTGGTGGACCATTCACCCAGCCTCCAAACAGAGGTCCGAAGGTGAAAAAGTACGTGTGGGTGATGACCTCATCCTTGTTAGTGTTTCCTCTGAGAGGTATCTGGTGAGTATATTTTTTAAATGTACTGGCATTAATGGCAAATAACCTTCAGGGCAACAATAGTAAAGTCTTATTGTTCTGAGTATAAATTAGAAATAACTAATTTGCTGTTGCAAATTTGAATTTTGTGGATATTTTTGTAAGAAACATTTTGAGGGAATAAACAGAAATGTGCTCAAATTTGTAGTGTTCATGGGTTCAATTCTCCATTCAGAAATTGGATGGCAGAGGGTAAGAAGCTGTTCCTGAATTATTGAGTGTGTGCCTTCAAGCTCCTGTACCTCTTTCCTGGTGGTAGCAATGAGAAGAGGGCATATCTTGGGTGATGGGGGTCCTTAATGATGGTTGCTGCCTCTTTGAGGCATCACTCCTTCAAAATGTTCTTAATACTACGGAGGCTAGTGCCCATGAAGGAGCTGATTAAGTTTACATCTGTCTGCAGCTTAGTTCAATCCTGAGCAGCAGCCATGTGCCCCCACCAACCCACCCCCACCCCCCCGCCACCCTTCCATACCAGACGCAGCCAGTTTGAATGCCCTCCAGGGTACATGTGTAGAAACTTGTGAGTTTGTTTGGTGACTTATGAAATAACCTCAAGTTCCTAATGAAATATAGCCGCTGACTTACCTTCTTTATAGTTGCATCGACACTTGACACTTGGCAAATGACACTTAAAGGATTGACGGTGGATATGCAATGGCAAGCATTTAAGGATTGCAACAATTGTTCATCCCAGTTTGAAAGTGGGCATGCAGGTACAGCAGGCGGTGAAAAAGGCGGATGGTATGCTGGCATTTATAGCGAGAGGATTCGAGTACAGGAGCAGAGAGGTACTACTGCAGTTGTACAAGGCCTTGGTGAGACCACACCTGGAGTATTGTGTGCAGTTTTGGTCCCCTAATCTGAGGAAAGACATCCTTGCCATAGAGGGAGTACAAAGAAAGTTCACCAGATTGATTCCTGGGATGGCAGGACTTTCATATGAAGAAAGACTGGATGAACTGGGCTTGTACTCGTTGGAATTTAGAAGATTGAGGGGGGATCTGATTGAAACGTATAAAATCCTAAAGGGATTGGACAGGCTAGATGCAGGAAGATTGTTCCCGATGTTGGGGAAGTCCAGAACGAGGGGTCACAGTTTGGGGATAAAGGGGAAGCCTTTTAGGACCGAGATTAGGAAACACTTCTTCACACAGGGAGTGGTGAATCTGTGGAATTCTCTGCCACAGGAAACAGTTGAGGCCAGTTCATTGGCTATATTTAAGAGGGAGTTAGATATGGCCCTTGTGGCTATGGGGATCAGGGGGTATGGAGGGAAGGCTGGTGCAGGGTTCTGAGTTGGATGATCAGCCATGATCATAATAAATGGCGGTGCAGGCTCGAAGGGCTGAATGGCCTACTCCTGCACCTATTTTCTATGTTTCTATGTTTCTATCGATATGTTGGCTCCAGGTTAGGACCTCAGAAGTATTGACACCAGGAACTTGAAATTGCTCGCTCCATTTCTGATCCTTCTATGATCCCCCACTTCTTACCCTTTCTGAAATCCACAATCAGTTCTTTGGTCTTACTAATGTTGAGTGCAAGTTTGTTACTGCGGCACCACTCAACAAGCTGGTATATCTCGCTCCTGTTCACCCTCTTGTCATTGTCTGAGATTCAGCTAACAATGGTTGTTTCGTCAGCAAAAAAAAGTGACAGCAGGATCTCAAAGTAACGGGGATACTAGTAAAGCATTAAGTGTAACACAGATTTTCCATCAGTTGCCCCATAAATAGGCAAGTAAGTAATGTTTTTGGAGGATATGTAGCAGAGTGCATTGCTAGCTAGTTTCAAGGTAAGGAAGTGGAGTAAAATGATTTTCATAAAAGAAAGTGGATGGGGATATACCAGAAGGATCAGTGCTCGGACCACTTCAGTTCACAATATAGTTTGATTTAGACTTTGTAATCAAAAACAGTTACCAAATTATGGTAAAACCAAACAATTGCAGATGCTGATAATGCTGGAAGTAATCACAGTTAGGCTGCATCTGTGGGAGGAGGAACTACTTTAGTGTTTCGTGTCAAATTCTCTTCATTAGAATTTTGTTCTTATCGGGGTTTGACAAAGGATGTTCATTGTGAATCGTTAATCCTATGTTCCTTCCCACAGATGCAGCCTGACCTTCTAAATATTTCCAGCATTTTCTGTTTCTTGTACTAAAATGGTGCTGGTCATCACTGAGGAAGATGTTAAAACCTGCTTAATGACAAATAACTAGCAAATAAAGTTCAATGTCATTAAGAGTGGGGAGGTGCATCTTGGTAGGAAGAATAGGGATGTTACATTACTTGGAAAACTTGAGTCTAGGTGGGGTGGAAGAGCAATCCAATCTCAAGGTACAAATGCACCAATCACTAAAAATTGATCCACAGGTTTATTTTAAAAAGGACAGAATTAAAAATAAAGATAAAGCCAGTAATGCTAAAATGAGGAATTCTGCAGATGCCGGAAATTCAAGCAACATACATCAAAGTTGCTGGTGAACGCAGCAGGCCAGGCAGCATCCCTAGGAAGAGATCCACGGCCTCCTCTACTGTAAAGATGTATCCACAGCCTCCTCGACTGTAAAGATGAAGCCACACTCAGGTTGGAGGAACAACACCTTATATTCTGTCTGGGTAGCCTCCAACCTGATGGCATGAACATTGACTTCTCAAACTTCTGCTAATGCCCCACCTCCCCCTCGTACCCCATCTGTTATTTATTTATATACACAGATTCTTTTTCTCTCTCTCCTTTTTCTCCCTCTGTCCCTCTCACTATACCCCTTACCCATCCTCTGGGTTTTCCCCCATCCCCCTTTTCTTTCTCCTGGGCCTCCTGTCCCATAATCCTCTCATATCCCTTTTGCCAATCACCTGTCCAGCTCTTGGCTCCATCCCTCCCACTCCTGTCTTCTCCTATCATTTCGGATCTCCCCCTCCCCCTCCCACTTTCAAATCTCTTACTAGCTCTTCCTTCAGTTAGTCCTGACGAAGGGTCTCGGCCCGAAACGTCAACTGTACCTCTTCCTAGAGATGCTGCCTGGCCTGCTGCGTTCACCAGCAACTTTGAAGTAATGCTAAACTTGGATTAGACGCACTTTGAAGTACTGAGATAGCTCTT
Source organism: Mobula birostris (assembly GCF_030028105.1). Classification (NCBI taxonomy): domain Eukaryota; kingdom Metazoa; phylum Chordata; class Chondrichthyes; order Myliobatiformes; family Myliobatidae; genus Mobula; species Mobula birostris. The sequence goes on from NC_092379.1 coordinate 15,863,767, forward strand.
GCCATATTATAAAGGGAGTACATAGAGCTATAGAGCTGTAGAGGATGTTTACAACACCAGAAATGCAAGGATGTCAGAATCAGATTTATTATCACTGACTTATTTGTTGTTTTTCAGCAGCAGTACAGTGTAATGACATTAAAATTACTATAGATTACAAAAATAGTGCAAAAGAAGGAATAATGAGCAGGTATTGGTGGGTTCATGGACAGTTCAGAAATCTGAAGGCAGAGGGGAAGAAGCTGTTTGTGAGCTGTTGAGTGTGGGTTTTCAGACTCCTCTAACTTTTCCCTGACGGTAGTAGAGAAGCAGCCATGCCCGGGATGGTGAGGATCTTTAGTGCCAGATGATGTTGTTAGTGGTGGGGAGGGTTGTGCTGATGGTGGAGCCGGCGGAGTCTACAACCCTGCGCAGCCTCTTGCAGTCCCGTGCATCAGAGACTGCATACCACGCAGTGACGCAGTCAGTCAGAACGCTCTCCACTGCACACTTACAAAAATGTATATGAATTTTTGGACAATATTCCAAATCTCCTCAGAGTCCTAATGAAGTAGTGCACCTGATTTGCTTTCTTCATAATGTTTTGGGTCCAGGATAGATGCTCTGAGACGTTGATGCTCGGAAACCGGAATGAGAGCTGGTGTGTGTTCTCCCTACTTCCCCTTCCTGAAGTCCACAACCAGTTCCTTGGTCATGCAACACTTAGAAGTGTTATTTAGCAAGATATACCTATTAAGAAAGGATAAATATATCGAGTGTTATTCTCATAAAGGATGGTTTAATAGTGGTCTTGAAAAATGATAAGGATTTTTATTAGAGTGGATGCAATGGGATATTTCCAAAGGGTGAAGAAAATTGCTAAAGGCAACAATATTGGATGGTCAGCAATACGCTAAGTTCAGTTTGAACTTGCTACTGAAGAGAGCAGTTGATACATTTCAATAGCATTTGGATATATGTGAAGGGAAAAGCAATTGGTTGTGTTGATAGCTTTAGGTGGGGTAATGCAAGAGAAAGTACTGATACTGGATAAATGTTGACATGATGTCTGGGCTGAATAAGGTTTTTCTGTTTCTGATTAATTGTATGGAATGTTGGAAGAATCGATTAGCATCTTTCAAAATATTGCTAATGTAAGTATCCAAATGCTAAATACATCAAAACGATTATTTTGTAATCAGGGTGATTAGTTTTGCATAGCAGCAAGCAAAAAAAACTTCCTTGTTTTGAGGTTCATGCATATCTAAGTCAGCTGTCTATTGGACATAATAAAATTATACATGAATAACATTGGTATAGTTAGGTCTGATGAGCTTCCATTATTAGTTACTTATGGTATATTGTAACTCTTAATGTGATATGTTGTCCCAAGCTTCTTCACAGGAGCATTATTACACAGAAATTATACTGTGTCACATAAAAAGACATCAGAGTTGTACAGCATAGAAACAGGCTTTTAGCTCACCACCACCATCTCTGCCAAACATCATGCCTATTGTTACCAATTACACTTGCCTGCATTAACTATGCTCCCCAACTACCCTCTGCCTCCTACCAAGACAATTGTGTATCCAGTGTGCAAAGTCACCTTAAATCTCATCTTCTGGAAAAGTCTATCTTGTCAGAAGTCTTGCTAAAGTCCACGTAGAGAATATCTACTGTCCTGCCTCCGTTAATCCTCCTGATCATCACTTCACCTCATTAATACAAATGCTTGATCATATAAGTAGATTTAAAGAAAAAAACATTGCTAAGAAAGAAAAAGAAATGCAGAAAATTAGACAAGGAATTACAGACTGCAGGCCCAATGCAACTGAAGGAGCTGTTTCCCAGTAAATATTTCAACAGTGAGAGGGATCTTGATATTTGTGAGGGCAGCGTATAACAAACTGATATACTAAATGCTAGGACAAGTTAACATTAAGAAAGAGGATGTGCTGGAACTTGTGAAAAACATTAGGATAGATGAGACCTCGGGACCACGTGAAGTACACCCCGTTTGATTTCTGATTGCTGCACCTTTGGCGATAATCTTTGCGTCCTCACTGACCACAGGAGCAGCACCAGATGATTGGAGGGTAGCAAATGTTATTTGTTTGGTCAAGAAAGGGAGTAAGGATAACCCTGGGAATTATAGACCAGGGAGTCTTATTTCAGTGGTGGGAAAATTATTGGAGAAGATTCTTAGAGACAGGATATACATGCATTTGGAGAAACATAGTCTGATTAAGGATAGTCAGTATGGCTGTGTGAGGACACATCATTCCTCATGGGCCTGACTGACTCCTTTGAGATTGTGACAAAGCAGGTTGATGAAGATAGTGCCGTGGACGTGGTGCATATGGATTTTCATAAGGCATTTGATAAGATTCCCCATGGTAAGCTCATTCAGAAAGTTGACAGGTTTAAATTCCAGGGAAATTTGGCTGTGTGAATACAGAATTGACTTACCAATAGAATAGTATTTCCTAACCTGGGGTCCACAGAATCCTTGCTTACTGATATTGGTCCATGGCATAAAAAGGGTGGGAACCCCTGTAAGAGGATGGTTGTAAATGGAGCATATTCTGTCAGGAGTTTGGTGACCAGTGGTGTCTCACAGGAATCCTACCATTTGTGATTTTTATAACTAACTTGGATGAGGAAATGGAAGAGTGGGTTAGTAGGTTTAACGATCACATGGTTGGTAAAGTTGTGGATAGTGTGGTGGGTTGTTGTAGGTTCCAACAAGGCACTGATAGGATGCAGAGCTGGGCTGGAAAGTGGCAAATGGAGTTTAACCCAGAAAAGTGTAAAGTAATTCATATTGAAAGGTTGAATTTGAAGGGTTAGTGACAGGATTCTTAGCAGAGTCAAGGAACAAAGAAATTTTGGGGTCCGTGTTCACAGACCCCTCAAAATTGCCACACAGTTGATAAGGTTGTTAAGGTATATGGTATGTTGGCCTTCATTAATCTAGGTATTGTGTTCAAGAACTGCAAGGTAATGTTGCAACTCTATAAAACCATGATTAGACCACACTTGGAATTTGTGTTCATTTCTGGTTGCTGCACTATAGGAAGGATGTGGAAGCTTTAAAGAGCATGGAGAGCAGACTTACCACGATGCTGCATGGACTAGAGTGCATGACTTATGAGAATAGGTTGAGTGAGCTAGGGCTTTTCTCTTTGGAGCAAAGGAGGATGTGAGGTGACTTGATAGAGGTGTACAAGATGATAAAAGGCATAGATAGAGTGGATAGCCAAGACTTTTCCCAGGGTGGAAATGGCTAATACAAGGGGCAGAATTTTAAGGTGATTGGAGGAAAGTATAGGGAGGATGTCAGAGGGAAGTTTTTTATACAGAGACTGGTGGGTACTTTGAAACCCTGGCACAAGTGGTGGTAGAGGCAGATAAAATAGAGAGATTGGTTTTAAAGTAGATTAAAAAATTATCACAATATGGTGGGCTGAAGGGCCTGTACTCTGCTGTAATATTCTATGTTCTAAATAAGGCTTGTGCAGGGTGTTCAAGATATTGGCAATATTTAGTTATTCCGTAATTATGTCAGTCATCATCACTTGAAGTGCATTCTCATGACTGAGGATGCTAAATCCAGAATTACATCCCAATTCCTTTGGTCGAGCAGTTCAGTTCGGGCATAATTCAAGGGGAAGTAACTTACCTCATGGGTATCCTAGATGGCTAAGAATATGCAAGCGATAACAAAGAAGAGGGGCGGGATATAAGTTTCAGAGGATTGAAAGTATATTTATTATAAAATAATTTATAAATTATACAACTGAGATTCGCCTCTTTAAGGCAGCCACAAAGCAAGACACCCATAGGAGCCCAAGTAAAAAAAGACCAACACCCAATGCGAAGAGAAAGGGAAGAAAAGCACAAATCCTGCAAACAATAAAAGCAAGCAACAGCTTGCATGAAGATGAGGATTTTAACACCAGAGTGTTGCTTAACTTGGTGTGAATATGTTAGGACTGAGAGTGAATTGGTCTTGCTTTAAGTTAGATATAGTAATAGAATGTGGAAGGATCTTATATTTATAAGCCCAGGCAAACAGACTCAAAGAACAGCTTCTTTCTCACTGCTATTAGACTTCTGAACCAATCTCCCCTTTCACACTCCTTTCCTGGTGGTACTACACTGTTCTCGTGCCTGTTCTTTTATCTCTCTCAGTTATTTTGTTGTTGTTGCTTTATTCTTATTGGACTATGGTCTTTGCATCATTCTGTTGTTTTGTGTTTGATGTTGTGACTATTTATGATTATCACGTATAGTTACAGTTTACTCTGTGAGCTTCGTGCTAACAAAGAATTTCATTGCGCCTTGGTGTATTAAGACAAACTCATCTAAATCTAATCTAAAATAAAATGGAGATCATGATTATGTTGCAATAAAATCATTAACGAACATTTCAGCGACAGACTGGTTGAGGTAGGTCAGGGTCAAGTAATGCGGAGTGGTCGTCGTGATAATGCAGATATCTAGTCTGAGATTCATCTCTAAGCTAAAGATAATAAGGTGGGGAATGGTCTGGTCCAGTCTCAGATAAATATTTGGGAGAGGAATGGAGGTGGCTGTCATTTAAAAAAAAATGAATAATTATTCTTGCAGTTTGCCATAGTTGTTGTTCCTTTCCGCCTTGTGGTGCATCGGGCATCAACCTTGTTATTTCTTTTAGCATTTGTTTTTTAAGAAGATGGAGTTGCCAGCTCAACGCTCAACCCAGCACAGATGGAAGGCGTGCAAGGAGCTGGCCAGATTTGAACCTGGGACCACTCACCTCGAGGTCCGGTGTGGATGCCACAGCACCACTGGCCGGCTTTAGTTTGCAATTAATTGTGTGGGATGATTTTTTTTCAGTAAGACGATATAGGCAACGCTGAGAGTAATTTGTCAAGTCATGAAGCGTGAAGATAATTGATCATTGTAAAGATTACTCACTGTGGAAAAATAATTTCTCTCTCAAATGAAGTACCTTGTGTGTAGACCATAGAAAATATAATACTGACATTTTTTTCTCTGCGTATCTTCCTTCCTCCATAGCATTTATCTTATGCCAGTGGAGACTTACAAGTGGATGCATCTTTCATGCAGACTCTCTGGAATATGAACCCTATCTGTTCAGGCTGTGAACTTGCTGAAGGTTAGTTATGAAATGTAACATGTTGTCATTTAATGAACTAAATTATCTTAAGACAGAAAGAAAGCTTATTTTTATGTAACATATTGGTCTAATACATAGCAGAATATCGAAAACATTTAGATGGACAACATAACTAAAGAGGCTGTGCAAAATTTCATATTGTTTAGACAAAATGTTCTTATGATTTTCCTCAAATGCAAGCTAAAGTTTCAAATAACATTTATTTGTTTCAAAACAAAATTGAAACATCCAAATTATGTAATGCTTTGGAAGATATCTCAATATGCTGTGGTACTTAATATACTGTTTGGGTTGGAGATAGGGATGCCTTTATCCTGTGGGTATTGTAACTGCCAGAACATGAAAGCAGATATTTATCAAACACCATTGCTTTGGAGCAGTGCAGCTGTTGAGCTGACATTATATAGTTTAAATCCACCAGTGTTGAGTATATACTGGGAATAATGGTAGTGTATTAAGGATCATTACAGTTCACATACTGAAGTTTTGTTTAATGGTACCTTGAAACACTTCTTCACATTATATTCATAAAAGGGACATGCCGATGTTATTTGACCATGCACCAGCTATATGCATGAAATTCATTTTCAAAAGATTTCATCAATTAATTAATTTCACTTCTGATAAGTATATTAACATAAGTTAAGTTTAAGAATTACTTATCTATAGGGCTAACCCCTATAGACTTCAATGGATCTGGAGTTGAGAGGTATAGACATCACTGAGGATCTCACGTGGTCTGTACACACCAGCTGTGTGGTGAAAAAGGCACAACAGCACCTCTTTCACCTCAGATGGTTGAAGAAGTTTGATATGGGCCCCCCTGAATTCTAAGTACTTTCTACAGGGGCACAATTGAGAGCATCTTGACTGGCTGCATCACTGCCTGGTATGGGAACTGTACTTCCCTCAATCGCAGGACTCTGCAGAGAGTGGTGCGGACAGCCCAGTGCATCTGTAGACGTGAACTTCTCACTATTCAGGACATTTACAAAGACCGGTGTGTAAAAAGGGCCCGAAAGACCATTGGAGACCCGAGTCACCCCAGTCACAAACTGTTCCAGCTGCTACTATCCGGGAAATGGTACCACAGCATAAAACCCAGGACCAATAGACTTCTTCCACTGGGTTCAGACTGCTTAGTTCATGCTGATGCAACTGTATTTCTATGTTATATTGATATCCTGTTGTACATAATATTTATTATAAATTACGATAATTGCACATTGCACATTTGAACGGAGACGTAATGCAAAGATTTTTACTCCTCATTTATATGAAGGATGTAAGTAATAAAGTCAATTCGGTACAATATTGTAAAGGGATACCTGTAGAACGATGAAAATGTATTTGTACTTTTTACTTGAAGTTCCATAATCTATCTCAGTGAAGTATCCTAGGATTCCATCTGGTGAAAAGTTTGCCATATGAGGAGAAGTTGAGCAGATCAGAACTCTTAGAAAAGTGAGGGGTGATCTCTGAGGGATATAAAGTTCTTTCAGGGTTTGACAGGAGTTATTGCTTGCACTGACTGTGTTGTCTAATAGCAGAGGCTATGATATCAATATAAAGGCCTGTTTCTGTACTGTAGTGGTCTTTGACTCTTAAGGGGCCAGTCTTTAAGTGCTGAGGTGGGAAAATATTCTTCATTTACGGCAGTAAATGTTTTGAATTTATATCTTCAGAAGGCTGCAAAGATACCTTCACAAGATAAAGATTGATTAAAGATTAAGAGCATCCGTTAGTCTTGCGAGACCATGGATCTGCACCTGGAAAGTCTTCACTCTCCAGGGCGCAGGCCTGGGCAAGGTTGTATGGAAGACCAGCAGTTGCCCATGCTGCAAGTCTCCCCTCTCCATGACACCAATGTTGTCCAAGGGAAGGACACTAGGACCCATATAGCTTGGCACTGGTGTTGTCGCAAGGCAATATGTGATTAAGTGCCTTGCTCAAGGACACAACACGTTCCCTTGGCTGGGGCTCGAACTCACGACCTCCAGGTTGCTAGCCCAATGCCTTAACCACTTGGCCACATGCCCACAAAAGATTGATAGATTCTTAAATATTAAGGGAATCAAGAGAACTGAGGTTAGTGCAAAAAGTAGCGCCAAAACAGATCCCCTCTGATCTTATGGAATGGTAGAGCAAGGACTAGGGGTTTTGAGGAAAAGGTGGAAATTGACCAGATTGGATCTATAAACTATGAAGAGTGTGTCACAGTATGGAAATTACTGTGCACCCGGGTAAGTAGTCACCACACAGATCCTGGTGTATTTGACTGTTTGCCAATTTATTTTGCAGTTGATGAGATCCAAATAAATATTATTTAGGAATGACTTTGCTGTTTGATAGATATACAGCTTCAGTTAGTTTGATTAGATAGTTACATTTTAATTGACAGGGATCTTGTCATTACTGTAATTGCTAAAAATGCGTTTGTTCACATATTGGGCTGATAGTACTTAAAAAGTGGAGATCGGGTCAAGTTGGGATTGTGGGATGGAGGCTTGGGATGTGTAAAGAGTTATGTGAAGCTTGAGGGTCAGTTGGACGGGGATGAGGGTAACGGACAGGTTGGTGGTAGTTGAGGTTGGATGGATTTGAGGGATCGGACTGGCACTTTGCAAAGCAAATGTTAGAGACCAGAATGGTAAGTGAAATGAGGGTGGGATCAGGATTTTGTGTGGAGAACTGAGGACTACCATGTTGCCTATTGGGCCATGGTATCAGAGGTTTTGGTGATGGAGATTGCAGAGTTGGGGGAAGGTTGGTGAGGGTTGGTTGGATGTGATCCAAAGATGATGCTTAGTAGTCTAGTTACCTGGTGGGCATTATAGTTTGGCACTCTGTTATTAAAACCTAATTATCTCCTGAGTGTCCAATGATGGTTGTCCATGGCACGATATGCTCAGTGTGCTTTGTACAGGAATGATGTTATCTCATGCACCTAATTTGGAAGTGGCATCAGTGGTGCAGAGGCTAATGACAGGAAATGCTCAGTTGACTCTTACTTACTGCCCGTCACACCGCTGGCATTTAGGGCAGCAATGAAGGTCCCCCGTCTCTGGCTAAGTCCAGGGCTTCCTTCATCATGTCGGCAGCTGCCTCTTGGTTTTCACTACTGTCAGTCATGCAAGTCCCGGGTGGAGGCTCAGGAATACCATCACACTCAGATGTAGAAGGATTCTTCATTGCTGTTTCCAGTCTGGGTTGTTAGCCCTGAGCTGAATCCCTAAACCTGAAGGACCGACGAACCATTCCAAGTCTGGCCTCTACCTTTTGACCTGTTTGGCATGGATGATTCTACCAAGAACCAAAGCATAAAGCCCTGGCACCAGCCATTGTAGCTCTCCAGGTCATTGAGGTATACAAGCCTCCACACCGTGATAAGGTTATGGTCCTTTTGGAGATTCACAGAGTAACATGATCTCAAAATGATTGTTACTTTACAAGAATGAAAAATAAATCAATGTACAGTTACATGTATTGAGAAACAAATCTACGGAACTCATTAATTTAAGGCATACATTTTATTTGTGATTTCATAGGTATTACTTATGGCAGCTGTAACATCTGGTTTGAGTAATTTTGATGAAATGTATAGTGATTGCAATTAAATATTGCTTTAATGAAGTTGGTCCTCTGATGCAATGGAAACCAGTGTTCTGAAATACTTCTACTCAGAACTGTCTTATTTATGGATATTGAGTCAACAAAGCATTACAGCTCAAGTTGAGTCAAAGGTATGAAATATGGTCAGCATATCGTCGTCGTCGTTAGGTTGCATCTGGAATTTCCAGTTGGTGGACGATTTCCCTCCGTGCCGCTCTGTCCCAGCACTTGCCCACAACATCCCTAGTCTTGTCCAACTTGGTCCAATCCTTGATGTTATCCAGCCACGTTGTTCTTTACCTTCCTCTTCCTTTCTTTCCCTCCACCTTTCCAAATAGCAAGTCCGACAAGATGTTATCTCTCCGCGTAATGTGTCCACAATAAGCAACTTTTAACTTCATAGTCTTCTCCAGCAATATCCGTGGTCTATCAACTTCGGATAAAACCCTCTCATTTGAAATTTTCTCTACCCAGCTGATCTTCAAGATTCGTCGATAACACCACATTTCAAAAACATTAATTCGTTTCATGTCATCCTTCTTCAGGCTCCATGTTTCTGATCCCTACCTCAGTACTGACCATGCATAACACTCGAAGCGGATCCTACTTTGGATGTCTACCTTCCGATTGCATAGTAGATCTTTTAGCTTCATGAACTGGGTCTTAGACGTACCTATTCTCCTTCTGATCTCAACTTCACATCTCCCGTCACCTGTCAGACAACTGCCAAGATATTCAAACTTCCGCCCCTGTTCAATGTCTTGTCCATTCACTTGTAATGATACCATCATGAACGAGTGTTTAGTGTTTGTTTTGCTTATCACCATCGATTTTGATTTCTTAGGGTTGATTTTAAGTCCGTAGTCAAGGCTTTTGTCATTCACTTTATTCAGCATAATTTGCAGTTCTCATTCGCTGTCAGCTAACAACGTGGTGTCGTCCGCATACCTGATGTTATCCACCTTACGTCCTCCGATTGGAATACCTGTCTCCTGATGGTCGCATTCCTGAAAAATCCATTCTCCATAGAGGTTGAACAAATCCGGCAAGCCAGCACAGCCTTGTCTTACGCCTGGTTTAATACATGCCCATGGTGATAGCTCATTTTCTACCCTGACCGCCACTTTCTGTTTCCAATACAAGTTCCTTATTATTTGCACATTCTCCCATCCCAGATCATACTTGTTCAGCACCTCTATTACTTTCTCATGTCTTACTTTATCAAAAGCCTTTTCATAGTCAATAAAGCATAAGTAGATGGTCTTTTGTGCCTCAGTGCATCTCTCCATGATGTTTCTCATTGCTGATTTAACTTTCATTCTGCTGAACACTATTTCCAACAGTAGCTTGACACAGTGAGACATTATGCTTATCGTCCTGTGTTCGTTACATTTTAATCGTCCTTGGCTTTTTTGGTAAGGCAATAAATACCGATTTGAGAAAATCCTCCAGTAGATTTCCTGTCATATAACTGTTGTTTAGTATCGCTAGAAGGTTCATTTTTCCCTTCGGACCAAGTGATTTCAGAATTTCAGTGGGAATCTTATCTTCACCAGCTGCCTTTCTGACTTTTAGACTCCAAATCATATTTTCTATCTCTGACATCAATATTTTAAGTTGATTAGTCATTTGGTCAGTATATGTAGTCATAGTCATACTTTATTGATCCCAGGGGAAATTGGTTTTCGTTATAGTTGCACCATAAATAATAAATAGCAATAGAACCATAAATAGTTAAATAGTAATATGTAAGTTATGCCAGTAAATTATGAAATAAGTCCAGGACCAGCCTATTGGCTCAGGGTGTCTGACCCTCCAAGGGAAGAGTTGTAAAGTTTGATGGCCACAGGCAGGAATGACTTCCTATGACGCTCTGTGCTGCATCTTGGTGGAATAAGTCTCTGGCTGAATGTACTCCTGTGCCCACCCAGTACATTATGTAGTGGATGGGAGACATTGTCCAAGACGGCATGCAACTTAGACAGCGTCCTCTTTTCAGACACCACCGTGAGAGAGTCCAGTTCCATCCCCACAACATCACTGGCTTTACAGATGAGTTTGTTGATTCCGTTGGTGTCCGCTACCCTCAGCCTGCTTCCCCAGCACACAACAGCAAACATGATAGCACCGGCCACCACAGACTCGTAGAACATCCTCAGCATCGTCCAGCAGATGTTAAAGGACCTCAGTCTCCTCAGGAAATAGAGACGGCTCTGACCCTTCTTGTAGACAGCCTCAGTGTTCTTTGACCAGTCCAGTTTATTGTCCATTCATATCCCCAGGTATTTGTAATCCTCCACCATGTCCACACTGACCCCCTGGATGGAAACAGGGATCACCAGTACCTTAGCTCTCCTCAGGTCTACCACCAGCTCCTTAGTCTTTTTCACATTAAGCTGCAGATAATTCTGCTGACACCATGTGACAAAGTTTCCTACCGTAGCCCTGTACTCAGCCTCATCTCCCTTGCTGATGCATCCAACTATAGCAGAGTCATCCGAAAACTTCTGAAGATGACAAGACTCTGTGCAGTAGTGGAAGTCCGAGGTGTAAATGGTGAAGAGAAAGGAAGACAAGCCCCAGTGCTGCTGATCACTCTGTCAGACACACAGTGTTGCAAGCACACGTACTGTGGTCTGCCAGTCAGGTAATCAAGAATCCATGACACCAGGGAAGCATCCACCTGCATCGCTGTCAGCTTCTCCCCCAGCAGAGCAGGGCGGATGGTGTTGAACGCACTGGAGAAGTCAAAAAACATGACCCTCACAGTGCCCGTTGGCTTGTCCAGGTGGGCGTAGACACGGTTCAGCAGGTATGTAGAAATATGATGTAGAAATAGACTGACATATGAGCTTTAAAGGTTGAAGTGCATCAAAACAGTTCCGTTTACTCAGAGCAAACAGTTGAAAACTTTGAAAAGTGCTATGTTGAACTATTAGAGAGAAATTTACTCAGGTTCCTTTATGCTCTGTTTTTAATGTATACAGGATTCTTAACTGGAGGGCATGTTCTTCGCCTATTCCATGGCCATATGGATGAATGTCTTACTGTAGCATCATTTGATCAGGGTGAAGATCAATGCAGGTCGGTTTATAATTTTGTTTTTTAAAATATTTTAAAATATTCTGTTTTCAGCTGTGAAGTTTGTTTCTTAAGAGTAATAAAAGTCTCTTTCAAAAGACTGTAATACTTAGCGGTGACAAGCCACTTGCGGTGACACTAGACTGCATGATTAATAACACTACAGTTCAATCACTACTCTCTGTGCTGCTGGGATAGTTGAGCAATGACTAGTCCTTCTATGACGTGGAGGGGAAATTTCGGGGCCAACTTCGGTACATCCTTGTATCCAGTGATCCATTGAAACATTTGTGTGACGGCATTAAAGACATTGTTCGCCATTCTCTTAGTGATAGAGGTCCTTCTTGTGTGCCCTCTCTTACCTTAAATCATTGGTTCCCAACCTGGGGTTCATGGACCTCTGGCTTAATGGTATTGGTCCATGGCATAAAAATGGTTTGGAAACCCTGCCCTAAATCTATGTCCTCTAGCTTTATTCACCTTTGATAATAAGTGTTTTTTGCAGTTCACCTGACTGTACCTTTCATAATTTTATATACTTCAATAGTGTACCCTCTTAACCTCTCTCGCTCTGAGAAATCAGGCCCAGCTCCTTCAGTCTCTCCTCATAACCGAAGCACTCCAACCCAGACAGCATCCTTCTTGCCCTTTCCTGTGCTGTCACATCAATCTCATAGTGCAGTGACCAGAACTACGTGTGGTAACAAGACAGGGTCTGACCAAGGTTTTGTTAAGATGGAGCATAACCTCCCTGCTTCGGTGTTTCCTAACTAAAGAAAGCCAGGATTCCATGTTTACTACCTGTACTTCTATCTGCAAGGATCTTTGGTGTCATACACCAAGGTTCCTCTGTTCCTCAATACTCCTCAGGACCTTGCCATTTATGGTGAATCTCCTAACACCATTGGTGCTCCCAAAATGCATTAGGGTTATGTTGCCTCTAATACATTTTATCCCATTTCACCAACAAGTTTTTATCAATCTATACTATCCTCCACACTGTCAACAACTCCAGCAGTCTTTGTGTCATCTGTGAACTTACTGATCATTCTTTCAACATCTACATCCAAATCATTCTTGTATGTAACAAACAACTAGGGTCCCAGTACCAAATGTTATGGAACACCAATAAACAGATGCATACAATTACAAAAACACTATTTTACCATTTTATCTCTTAATCCCTTACTAATTTTGGATCCATATTTGCCCTTTATCCTATGAGCCTTAACCATGTGGTCCAGTCTCCATTGTGGGACCATGTTGAAGAGCTTGATGATCTGCACTATCCTCATCAATACACTTTGTTACAGCCTGACAAATTCAGTCAGGTTGGTCAGACAAATTTACCCGTGGCAAAGCCACGATGGCTTTCTCTGGTCAGTTCCCACCTTTGAGTGATCCTTAATATTATCCTTCATAATTTCTTTTTCTAATAACATCCCTGCGAATGATGTTGGGCTCACAGGTCTGCAAAGGCCAGACTGTTTTCTGTTGCCCTTTTTGAAAAGTTTGAGCATATTTGTCATCCTCCAGTCATCTAGTATCTCACTTGTGCCTGGAGAAGATTTAAGAACCTCAGCCAGAGCCACATACTAGAGGATGTTAGGATGGAATTTCATTTGCCATAGCCTTTTTTTTTCTCTATCTATAGACATTTCTGTAACTTATGTTTTGTTGTACTCTTGTCTTTTCTGATTATAACTGCCACTTTATAATAATCGTCATCTTGCAACATCACAGATTTTTCCTCTTCTACATTGGAGAAACAAAACAGGTGGCACTGTGAGCTAAGAATGTAATACTGTGAATTCAGCAAAGTGGGCAGCTATTCTTAATTTCAGAATCCGAATCAGGTTTAATATCACTGGCATATGTTGTGAAATTTGTTAACTTTTCAGCAGCAGTACAAAACAATATATAATAACATCGGAAAAAACTGAATTACAGTAAATGTGTGTATGTTACATATGTATATATGATGTGTTTCAGATATTTCTATTTAGTAGTGCAAAAACAGAAATAAAAAATGTAGTGAGGTAGTGTTCATAGTTCTGATAGCCATTCAGAAATCAGATGGCAGAGGGGAAGAAGCTGTTCCCAAATCACTGAGTATGTGCCTTCAGGCTTCTGTACCTCCTTCATGATGGTAACAATGAGAAGAGGGCATACCCTGAGTGGTGGGGGTCCTTAGTGATGGGCTCCACTTTTTTGAGGCATCGCTCCTTTAAGATGTTTTGGATACTGTGGAGGCCAGTGCCCAAGATGGAGCTGACTAATTCAGAATAGGGTTGATGGGCAGAAGTCTGTCACCGTGTAAGGCTTTGGTACAATACTGTAGCATGGCTTTCTCATTAACATAACTTGCTGTTTTAAAGAGTTATTTCAAAAAGCTAATACATCATGTGGAGCTGGAGGATTTTTTAAATTACTACCCCTGTCGCAGATTTTATAGATAAAATGGATGGTGCAAATTACAGTGGTTATTGAAGGTGGACAAGGATCATTCATCTTAAGGAGCGGGAAGTGTTTGACCTCTAAGAGGAAATACTTTTTAGAAGAAAAAGCTTGTATTTTGAAAATGATATGGTGCTTACCTCTGAATGTAGCAGCACAAACGAGAGATAGGAAGAGCTCCATGTGCCAGATGGAACAAAGAGCAAGGTCATAAGGACAAGCCAGAGGACTACAGGCCAGTGAGCTGTGCATCAGCGGTTAGAAAGTTAATGGAAGGGATTCTGAGGGACAGGATATATTTGCATTTGGAAGGACAAGGACTGATCAAGGAGATACTATCTTTAATTGAGCTTTTTGAGGAGATGACCAAGAGCACTTATGAGGGCAGTGGTGATTGTATATTTAAATTCCTTGGCATTATCATAGAGGATCTGTCATAGGACCATAATGTAAGTATCATCACAAAGAAGGCACCACAGCACCTCTACTTTCTTCGAAGTTTGTGCAGGTTCAGCATGTCATCTAAAACTTTTAACAACTTCTATAGATGCACAACATAGAGTATTCTGATTGGTTGCATCATGGCCTGGTATGGAAAGCCAGTGCCCAAGAATGGAAAAGTGGTGAATGCAGCCCAGTCTATCACAGGCAAAGCCCTCCCCACCATTGAGCACATCAAGGAGCACTGTCAGAAGAAAGCAGCATCCATCATCAAGGACCCCCACCATCCAGGCCATGCTGTCTTTTCACAGCTGCCTTTGTGAAGGAGGTGCCGGAGCCTTAGGTCCATACCTGAGGTAGTATATGATGACATATACGTACTTTGAACTTTGAACTTTAGCATGGCCCCTAACATTGGTTCAGAAGATTGCACCATGTGAAGCCCAAGATGAGCTAGCCATTTGGATACAAAATTGGTAGGAAGTAAAATGTAATGGAGCATTGCTTTTCAGATTACAAACCTGTAATAGAGTGATTGGTGCTGGGTCCTTCATTGATCATCATGTGACTCGAGAGGATATAGGCAACATGATTATTAAATTTGCAGATTATTGAACAGCGAGGCCTGAGGTACAAGTACATAGTTCTCAGAAAGAGACAATGTAGGTAGACAGAGCAGTGAAGGTGTATGATGCGTTTACCTTCGTTGCCCCAGACATTGGATAGAGGAGCTGGGATGTCATGTTACAATTGTAAACATCATTATTTAGACAACTCTTAGAGTACTGTGTGCACTTTTTGCTCGCCACATAATAGGAAGGATGTGATTAAGCTAGAGAGGATGCAGACTCTGCTCCATCTAGCGGAATTAGTCCTTACTCTTACTAATTTCTCCTTTGGCTCCTCCCACTTCCTCCAAACTAAAGGTGTAGCTATGGGCACCCGTATGGGTCCTAGCTATGCCTGCCTTTTTGTTGGCTTTGTGGAACAATCTATGTTCCGTGCCTATTCTGATATCTGTCCCCCACTTTTCCTTCGCTACATCGATGACTGCATTGGCGCTGCTTCCTGCACGCATGCAGAGCTCGTTGACTTTACTAACTTTGCCTCCAACTTTCACCCTGCCCTCAAGTTTACCTGGTCCATTTCCGACACCTCCCTCCCCTTTCTAGATCTCTCTGTCTCTGTCTCTGGAGACAGCTTATCCACTGATGTCTACTATAAGCCTACTGACTCTCACAGCTATCTGGACTACTCCTCTTCTCACCCTGTCTCTTGCAAAAACGCCATCCCCTTCTCGCAATTCCTCCGTCTCCGCCGCATCTGCGCTCAGGATGAGACTTTTCATTCTAGGACGAGGGAGATGTCCTCCTTTTTTAAAGAACGGGGCTTCCCTTCCTCCGCTATCAACTCTGCTCTTAAACACATCTCCCCCATTTCATGTACATCTGCTCTCACTCCATCCTCCCGCCACCCCACTAGGAATAGGGTTCCCCTGGTCCTCACCTACCACCCCACCAGCCTCCGGGTTCAACATATTATTCTCCGTAACTTCCGCCACCTCCAACGGGATCCCACCACTAAGCACATCTTTCCCTCCCCCTGCCTCTCTGCTTTCCGCAGGGATCGCTCCCTACGCGACTCCCTTGTCCATTCGTCCCCCCCCCCATCCCTCCCCACTGATCTCCCTCCTGGTACTTATCCTTGTAAGCGGAACAAGTGCCACACATGCCCTTACACTTCCTCCTTTACCACCATTCAGGGCCCCAAACAGTCCTTCCAGGTGAGGTGACACTTCACCTGTGAGTCGGCTGGGGTGATATACTGCGTCCGGTGCTCCCGATGTGGCCTTTTATATATTGGCGAGACCCGACGCAGACTGGGAGACCGCTTTGCTGAACACCTACGCTCTGTCCGCCAGAGAAAACAGGATCTCCCAGTGGCCACACATTTTAATTCCACATCCCATTTCCATTCTGACATGTCTATCCACGGCCTCCTGTACTGTAAAGATGAAGCCACACTCAGGTTGGAGGAACAACACCTTATATTCCGTCTGGGTAGCCTCCAACCTGATGGCATGAACATCGACTTCTCTAACTTCCGCTAATGCCCCACCTCCCCCTCGTACCCCATCTGTTATTTATTTTTATACACACATTCTTTCTCTCACTCTCCTTTTTCTCCCTCTGTCCCTCTGAATATACCCCTTGCCCATCCTTTAGGTTCCCCCCGCCCTTGTCTTTCTTCCCGGACCTCCTGTCCCATGATCCTCTCGTATCCCTTTTGCCAAACACCTGTCCAGCTCTTGGCTCCATCCCTCCCCCTCCTGTCATCTCCTATCTTTTTGGATCTCCCCCTCCCCCTCCAACTTTCAAATCCCTTACTCACTCTTCCTTCAGTTAGTCCTGACGAAGGGTCTCGGCCTGAAACGTCGACTGCACCTCTTCCTAGAGATGCTGCCTGGCCTGCTGCGTTCACCAGCAACTTTGATGTGTGTCACAGGAATATTACTTGGACTGGAGAGCTTGAGTTATAAAGAAAGACTGGATAGGCTGGGACTGTTTTACCTTTAGCAAAGGAGGATGAAGAGTAACCTTTTGGATGTTTGTTTATAAACTAATGAGGGGCATCAGTAGGGTGGAAAGTCGCAGTCTTTTTTCCAAGGTAGGTGAGTCTAAAGCTAGAGTGCATACTCTAGATTTGATGTGAAAGGTGTAAAATGTAAAGGGAATACAAGGGGCAGGTTTTACCAACAGAGGCTAGAGTGAGTATATGGGACAAGATAGAAGAGCTGGGTACTTCATGCAAGTTGGATTTTAATGTGTATTTAAGTGAAGACAGCACAGCTTGAATTTCTTTAAGGAAAAAATGTCCTATCTTTGTTGTGTTTTGTGATGCATGAGTTGGTGTTTGGACAAGGCACAGTTAGTACACTAGGAATGGGTGAAATCAACTTACTCAGCAAAGTTCTCTAAAGAAACTGAGCTAGCTCTCTATTTATGGCTCTGTGTGTTGTTTAAGCTACACATGAGTCCAACTCCAGAATATAATTTAATGCAAAGCAATCATTGAGACACTTACCTTTCACTGCAGTCTAGTGCAGCAGTCAGCACAATGCTTTACAGCACTGGCTATAAGATCGGGGTTCAATTCCTGCTGCTGTCTGTAAAGCATTTGTACATTCTTTATGTTTATGTGACTGTGTGGTGCTCTGGTTTCCTCTCACATTTCAAAGATGAGCTGGTTGCCCACTACGATAGTAAGCTGTGGGCATACTATGTTGACACTGGAAGCATGGCAACACGTGTGGGCTGCCTCAAAATCCCCGACACAAGGAAACGCATTTCAATGTATGTTTTGATGTACATGTGACAAATGTAATACTTAATGCTTTAATCTTTGACAGGTGCCATGTGCTAAAGCTGCTCTTCAAAGCTAACTTTTCTAATTCAAGGATAGAATGCCATCTATTTGATCTATGAATGGAAATCAGCATCCTATACTGGAAATATATTTTCCCTTTCATGTTATGTTTAACCACTCTGTTCGAAGTGGGTTCATAAGAGTAATGAGTAACACACACAAAATGCTGGAGGAACTTTCAGCCTAAAACAACATGGATACTGCCTGACTTGCTGAGTTCCTCCAGCACTTTGTTTTTCCATAACAGTAATGTTAGAACTACTTATTCACATGTCTAGGATGTAGCTCCCTATAATTTTCAGTGGTAATTAGGGGTGAGCTATGAATGTTAACCTGCAGCCAAAAGCTACTGTCTGTGAGCGAAAACACATTGAGTTAAATTTGATTCCACTTACTGAAATGGTTCTAGTTTCCATGCTTCTACTACTGGTTATCCCATTTTCTTTATGCGTTGTGAAAGCTTAAGACAAGAAACAGAACATATATTTTTCTGCATATAATCAAGACTTAACCATGCAGTCATTGTCTTATTTCTTTGTGCATCCTTAAGCATCTGTCTTTCAAAGGTCTTTTCCTGCCATTCTAGTGACATGCTGTGCTCCCCTAATTGTTGCTTGCAGAATGATCGTATCAGAATAGATTGCAGATGGCTGTGAAGAGCAGCTATGTACAGCTCTGAGCCTTAATGCTTCAGCTTCAGAATGTCAATCTCACCAGGAGCAGCAGCATTCAGGATCATCTGGCTGACAGACACCAATGGGGAATCTATCAGAATGATGATGATGGAACCTTGCATGCTGTCCTTCAGAGAGGATGGCATTGTTCTCCGAAACCACTGATAGTCCCCTAGAGTAGTGGAGGAGGGTATTAGCTGCCTTCTGAAGTTTTTGAAACAATAAATTGTTGGTTTGCAGTCATCCTCACATTCCTTTATCCTCGCTATCTTCCTCCAAGGTCAGACACTAGCACCCAAACTCATACTGCCACCTTCTTGAGCTTGCATGATCATAATCATTCCTGTTACTTTAGGTGGCATTTTCCTATGGGGGGGATTATAATAAAGACCTGTAATAGGAGTGTCGGTGCAAAGCCATGTTTCTGTAGACCTCCATTCCCTGTCTGCGCACTCATAGAATCATGGAGACACCCAGAACAGGAACAAGCTCTTTGAGCCACCTTGCTCATGCTGACCATTAAGTTCTTACCTGTGCTAACTTCATTTATCAGCACTTTTCTGTAGCCTTCTCTTCCTTGGTAATAAATGTTCAAAGACTACCTGCCTCACCACCTGCTCAGATAATGTGTTCCACATTTCAGCCACCCTCTGAATGAAAAAAATCTTCCTTGACACCCCTCTAAATCTGTTGTTCCTCACTTTAGATGTTTACCATCTGTGTTCAAATGTCTGTGTTAGAGGAAGGAATGCTCACTCTCTACCGTATCTATGCCCCCTGTTCTCTTTGACACCTTCATTAAGAGCTTCCTCAAGGGAAGCATACCCAGCCTATCGAGTTTCTCCTTGTAACAGAAAATAGTTGCAATTTTGAAACATCATCAGTAATTATCTGTTACAAGGAGAAACTCGATAGGCTGGATATGCTTCCTTTGGAGCAGAAGAAGCTCTGAATGAAGGTGTCAAAGGTGTCATTGATACAGTAGAGAGTGAACATTCTTTCCTCTAACAGAGACATCTGAACACAGATGGTAAACATCTAAAGTGAGGAACAACAGATTTAGAGGGGTTTCAAGGAAGATTTTTTTCATTCAGAGGGTGGCTGAAGTGTGGAACGCATTATCTGAGCAGGTGGTGAGGCAGGTAGACTTTGAACATACAAGGGGTACCAGGGATTCTCAGACCTGACTTTAAAAAAAAATCCAACTTTATGCAAATTCTTCTGGGCTCTAGTGTAGGGTGTAGTACTTAAATTTCTTCACTAGGAAACAATGCAAAGATCACCCATAGAAAAATCCAGTGCCATCTCCAAACTCTGCTTCGGGTGAGGTCAAATGTTATGAATGCCGAGCCACTTCTTGTTAGTACACATTTTTATTTGTTAAACTGCTAATAGTTTCCTTTTTGATTAGCAGAACACTCTGTCTGGTAAAAACATTTGTCATAGTTTTATTACTGGTGATGACCTCCTGTCACCTATGTTGACCGTTCATAGTCTGCTTTTTACATACCAGTCCCCAAGGGCTATTGAGGCTAACAATTTTAACGTCTCAGCCCAAAATGTCAACCTTTTATTCCTTTCCATAGATGCCGCCTGACCTACTGAGTCCCCTCTGCCATTTTGTGTATGTCACGCTTAATGATAAGGGAAATTCAATTTACAGACAGTTCTTGGTAACAGAACCCTTATCTAACTTGCGGTCCCTGTACAGAGATAGTAGAAAATTTGTACATGAAAAATTCCTTCTGGGTACCCTCCAACCTTATGGCATGAATATTAATTTCTATTTCTGGTGAACAAATTTCCCCCACCCTTCCTCTATTCTCCACTCTGACCTTTCACTTCCTCTCAGCACTTCCCTCTGCCCCTCCACCTTCCCTTTCTCCTACTGTCTGTTCTCCTCTCCTATCAAATTCTTTCTAATCCAGCCCTACACCTTTTCTACCCTCCTGGCTTCACCTATCACCTTCCAGCTAGCCTCTCTCACGTCCCCACACCTTTTTATTCTGGCATCTTCCCTCCTCCTTCTCAATCCTGAAGAAGGGTCTCGATCCGAAATGTTGGCTGTTTACTCTTTTCCGTGGATGCTGCCTGACCTGCTGAGTTCCTCCAGCGTATTGTGTGTCTTGCTTTGGATTTCCGGCATCTGCTAACTTTCTCCCGTTTGTGCTTCAATAACAAACTTTCGGTAATCTGATAATTGTTAAGTGCTAATATACTCAATAATCCTAGGGGAGGGAGGGAGAGAACGTCGACTCAGACCATGAGAGGCCTGTGTCAGGCATTTTCATGCCTTACAAGGCACAGATTGGAAGTCTGTGTGGGGTGTCACTCCTCGCACAGACACTAGAGCAATGTGTAGTTAAGTGCCTTGCTCAGGGACACAAACATGCTGCCACAGCTGAGGCTCGAACTAGCGACCTTGAGGTAACTAGACGAACGCCTTAACCACTTGACCACGTGCCCGACACAATAATCCTAACTTTAAAAAAAAAAGCCCTTTTGAATCTCTTTGGAAAAATTTCAAACTTCCTTTGTCATTTTAGCCATTTTAATTGTGCAAATTTATGAACTGAGTTAGTACTCTCTTTATATCCTACAGGTTTGTTCACTATGAAGGTGGTGCAGTGTGTAGTCACGCCAGGTCTTTATGGCGATTGGAGCCACTACGCATCAGGTAGGGATTGATTCTGGCTTCCAGTAATGATTCAATGTTATTTAGAGGAAATATGTGAATTAGATTAGTTTATTAGATTAACCAGGTAAAATTGGAAGCATAAAACCAGTGATTAATAGTATAGGTGACTCAAACTATACCTTGAATTAACTTTTACCTTAAATATTTCAAATTTAATAAAAAATCATGATGGGAAATATATGAGATAAGTTAATCAAGGAAATGGTTTAAATAAATATCAAATAAATACAAATATTACGTAATTATACACATGTGAAACTGCAGTCTGAGAGCCGGCTGGTGGCGCAATGACATCAGTGCCGGACTCTGGAACGAAGGTTCCTGGGTTCGAATCCAGTTGAGGCCACTCCCGAATATGCTCTCCATCCGTGCCGGGTTGAGTGTCGAGATCGCGACTGGACTTCATAAACTGAAAGGGAAAAATACCGCAAAAAGTCTGTGTGAGGAGTGGCGCGCCACACAGTCTCTCTCTCTCGCTCCGTGCCTTGTAAAAGGCATGAAAAAGACATCGTCCCGCCAACATCGCACGCACACGCACGCGCCGTTTGAATATAGTGTACAGGTCTGCTCTGCCTATCCAATGAAGTATATACTTGTCACAGGTAAGTGCAGTAAAAGATCATCCCGTTGATTTGCAAGATGGCATTGTAGGAACAGATGAATGAGAGGAGATGTCATTTACTAAAGATTTAGATGTCAAGAGTTGATAACTTTATTCATGGAAATGTGAGCTTTCATTCATTTTCTGAATAATCGTTATTGTTCTCAACAGCTGGAGTGGCAGCCACATGAAATGGGGTCAGCCTTTCCGTATTCGTCATGTTACCACAGGCAGATATTTGGGCCTTGATGAGGAGAAAGGGCTTCTGCTCTTTGATCAAGAGAAATCAAACACCAAAATCACTTCATTTTGTTTCCGAATCTCAAAGGTGAGAAAAGATTTGTTTTTCCCTGTATTTATCATGTATTGCATTGTACAGCTGTCACAAAGTTAACAAATTTCATGGCATATGCCAGCGACATTAAACCTGATTCTGATTCTGAAAGTGAAGCAGAAGAGAAATAATTTATTGTACAAAATTATGCCAAGCTTCCCAGACATTTCTGGACGAGGTTATATAATTTATTCCTGGTTATATAATTTATTCCTTAGTTGATTTTAGGAAGACAGCAGTTGTATTGGTATCCCATTAGAATGAGTGTTTTACCCTAGATGCTTCATTTTCACTTTCATGCTTTTGAGGATAAGGGCTTCCCTCTCACAACAATAACAAGCACAAAAGAATGATTCCGGGAATGAGAGGGTTAAGATATGAGGAATGTTTGTCCGCTCTTGGACTGTATTCCTTGGAGTTTAGAAGAATGAGGGGGGACCTCATAGAAACATTTCAAATATTGAAAGGCATGGACAGAGTGGATGTGGCAAAGTTGTTTCCCATGATGGGGGAGTCTAGTACGAGAGGGCAGGACTTAAGGATTGAAGGGTGCCCATTCAGAACAGAGATGCGAAGAAATTTTTTTAGCCAGAGGGTGGGTGAATCTATGGAATTTGTTGCCACGGGCGGCAGTGGAGGCCAAGTCATTGGGTATATTTAAGGCAGAGATTGATAGGTATCTGAGTAGCCAGGGCATCAAAGGTTATGGTGAGAAGGCGGGGGAGTGGGACTAAATAGGAGAATGGATCAGCTCGTGGTAAAATAGCAGACTCAATGGGCCGAAGGGCCGACTTCTGCTCCTTTGTCTTATGGTCTAAAAGGGCTGTCTCCTCCTTGGAGCTCAGAGAGATTGTCATTTCCAAGACTGGGCCGTGCTGCTGCACTTCTTGATTTTGATCAACTAGACCTTGAGTAAGCATGATTAAAACTAAACTGTGATAATCAAGCAGAAGATAGATCTTGCTGGAAGAAACATATCCATACTCTAAATCTAAAATCTACTTGCCCCAGTTCTGACTCATTCCTCTCCAATCTTGAGCATTCTCCCTTATCATAGCTGATTTTGTTTTCTGCCTTTGACAGTGCACATTCTTAAAAGTTCATTTGTCAGGCATTTCCTACTATATTTTTCAATAGATAGGGCAAAATAAATAGCCATTAAATTATCCTGATTCTATCTGTGTGTGAGAATGCTTGCTGATTATTTAAAACATGGTAATCATGCTCACCGTATATGATTCCAATTTTTATTTTGAATTGAATTGACTTTATTTCTACATCCTTCACACACACAAGGAGTAAAAATCTTTGTTATGTCTCGTCTAAATGTGCAATCATACTAATTTATAATAAATAGAACAGTCAATGTAACATACAAATACACTCAAATCAGCGTGAGTTCATCAGTCTGACGGCCTGGTGGAAGAAGCTGTCCCGGAGCCTGTTGGTCCTGGCTTTTATGCTGCGGTACCGTTTCCTGGATGGTAGCAGCTGGAATAGATTGTGGTTGGGGTGACTTGGGTCCCCAATGATCCTTCGGGCCCTTTTTTCACACCTGTCTTTGTAAGGGTCCTGAATCATGGGAAGTTCACAACTACAGACGTGCTGGGCTGTCTGCACCACTCTCTGCAGAGTCCTGCAATCAGTTTGTGAATTCCTGAGCAGCCTAGAATCTATGCTGATTGAAGTTGGATGTTAAAAGATTATATATTTATCAAGGTACAGCATAGAATGGGCTCTTTCATCCCCTTGAGTCGCGCTTTCCAGCAATCTCCGATGTAACCACAGCCTAATCACAGAACAACTTACAATGACCTGTTGACCTACCCAGTATGTCTTTAGACTGTGGGAGGAAACCAGGGCTCCCAGGGAAAACTCACGCATTCCACGGGGAGGATGTACAGAGACTCCTTGCAGATGGCACCATGAGATGTTATAGCTCTGACCGCTACACTATATATGAATAGTATTATTCTTCAGATGTCTGTTGACTACTCCTCCAGGGATTGTTCTCCACAGACTTAATGTGATCCCTCATTCACTCCAGTTTTGCATTCATGTGCGATGCCAGTTCTGACTCATTAGTGCTTCTAAATATTGCTCATTGAAATAGTTAAAATGTTTTGACATTCTGTAAGGAGAAATAAAGTCACAGACATCTTCAATAACATAAATAAAAGAACAACAGCAATCTCTTTCAAGTGAGCAAATGGCCTTTATACAAATCACAGTGAGCTGTGCATTGAAACAGGACTGAACCTAATTTTCTGCTCTCTTAGGATAAAATCGATACTGGTCATAAAAGAGATGTAGAAGGCATGGGAACTCCTGAGATCAAGTATGGTGAGTCGATGTGCTTTGTCCAACATGTGAACAGTGGACTTTGGCTGACCTATGCAGCAGCAGATACCAAGACAGTTCGATTGGGCCCCTTAAAGAGAAAAGTAAGTGCATCTACTTCCCAATTACAAATTAAGGCTTCAACCTTAACATCATAAAATTTGTTATTTACCATTGAAGTTAATAGTTTACTCACTTAATTGTAAATTTCTGTATTGGAAAGTGACCGTGCTGTTTGTTTGTGCTTTAAATATTTTGTGATTATATACTATCTGCCTCCCATCCGACACAAGACCATCAAGATCCCACATGAAGGAATGATCCAAAATAATTCGAGCCTAATAACATTTTTGTGATCAGCGACTTGTGACTAGTGAGACTCCACAGGGTTGTTTGTAATATACATGAATGGTTGAAATTGATGAGCTGGTGTTCAGCGCACTGCTCTGCAAAGTCTACTCAACTCTGCACTGAACTGAAGCTGTGGCCTGCAACTAATGAGCTCCTGAATCGGCTGTGACTGGCTTCGTGGCTGTGGGCTCACTTTCGTGAACTACAGTTCTGAATGTTATTTCTTTCTTTTATTATTTAGGCAACTTATTTTGTTTCCGCACATTGGCTGTTTGACGGAATTTTTTTAATGGGTTCTATTGGGTTTCTCTGTTTTATGGTTGCCTGTAAGGAGACAAATCCCAAGGTTGGAAATAGCATACAATCTTTGAGAATAAATGTACTTTGAACTTTGATTAGGATGGGAATGTAGGAGGCATAAATGGTAAGTTCACAAATGCAATGAAGATTGGTGGAATTGCTGATAGTGTTGAGAGTAGTCTTAGGCTACAAGAAATAACAGAGGGAGTTCAATCCTGAAAATGTGAAGCGACGCATTTTGGGAGTACTAATGTGGGTAGGATATGCACAATAAGTAGTAAAGTCCTAGGGAGGAATGAAGAACAGAGGGACCTTGGTGTGTAAGTTCAAACATCCTTGAAGATGGCAGTGCTGTTGGATAATATGCTTCAGAATCAGAATCAAGTTTATTATCACAGCTTGTGTCATGAAATTTGTTAACTTAGCCGCAGCAGTTCAATGCAATATATAATAGAGAAGAAGAAATAATAATTTTAAGAGTAAATCAATTACAATATACGTGTAGTGAATAGATTAAAAATTGTGCAAAAAGTGGAAATAATATATATTTTAAAAGTGAGGTAGTGTTCACGGGTTCAATGTCCATTTAGGAATCAGATGGCAGAGGGGAAGAAGCTGTTCCTGAATTGCTAGGTGTGTGCCTTCAGGCTTCTGTACCTCCTACCTGATGGTAACAGTGAGAAAAGGACATGTCCTGGGTGCTGGAGGTCCTTAATAATGGATGCTGCCTTTCTGAGACACCACTCCTTGAAGATGTTCTGTGTACTTTGTAAGCTAGTACCCATGATGGTGCCGACTAAATTTACAGGCCCCTTCAGCTTCTTTTGGTCCTGTGCAGTAGCCCCCTCTCTCCATACCTGAGCTTATTGGCGTACTGGCCTTCATTAGTCAGGGCATGAATGCCAGAGCATGAAGCTTATGTTCCAGGTTCACAAATCATTAATTAGACCTTATTTGGAAATCTGCATGCACTTCTGGTTAATGCGCATTAGGAAGGGTGTGATTGTGCTGGACTTGGTACAGAGGAGACTCGCCAGGCTGTTGCCTGGATGGATTAATGTAGTTATGAGGCTGGTTCTGCTTTCCCTGAAGCAGAAGAGGTTAAGAAGGTTCATGATAGAGGTGCAGATCCTCTCAGGGTTATGAAGACCCATCTCATGGACACCCTGTACATATGAGCCAGCTTCCATAAATATGGTTGAATTCAAATGAGAACCAGTCTGGGAAAACAAAATCTGTTTATGTGCAATCTCCATGCAGTAGTCAGACACCATCCCCTCAAACACAAACTGCTAGTTTCACTGTGGGAGGCCGTTTAGGAGAGTTGCTTTGGAAACTGACAAGACTCACTTCTATTAAAACTTGTGCAACATTTCGCTATAAAACAGTGTAACAACCACTGATACTTCAAGCCTATCAAAACCAGCCATCAAACAGGGACATCTTGCCTGCTCCTGTACCATTGTAACTAGGCAAAGGAAGCCAGTAAGTAATCCAACTGTAACCTGGGGATGGCCTGTATATTAAGTTGAGGTATGTAGGTAGAGTAGTCTGTGCTGGCACGTGGCCAAGTGGTTCAGGTGTTCATCTAGTGATCTGAAGGTCGCTAGTTCGAGCCTTGGCTGAGGCAGTGTGTGTGTCCTTGAGCAAGGCACTTAACCACACATTGTTCTGCAACGACACCAGTGTCAAGCTGTATGGGTCCTAGTGCCCTTCCCTTGGACGACATTGGTGGCATGGAGAGGGGAGACTTGCAGCATGGGCAACTGCTGGTCTTCCATACAACCTTGCCCAGGCCTGCACCCTGGAAACTTTCCAAGGCACAAATCCATGGTCTCACGAGACTAACGGATGCCTATATATAGTCTGCAGGAAATTATTCCCCATACCAGAGGTGAACAAATCCAGAGGACACAGTTTTATATTAAGGTCTAAGAGATTTAGATGCAATCCGAGGAAGCCCTTTCTCTGTTAGAGAATGGTGAGTAACTTGAATGCACTGCCAAGAAAGTGTAACTTACAAAATTTTTTATATTTATTGCAATGTACTGCTAAGACAAACAACACATTTCACAACATACAGTATGTTAGTGATAATAATTCTGATGCTGGTGGAAGCAGAACTGCTGACAGCCTATAAGAGGTGTCTAGAGGAACACTTAGGTCAGCTTGGCACAAAAGGCTATGAAATATAGAGTTAATATGGATGGGTGCCACTAGTTATAATGAACATGTTGGGTGGAATAGCCTGCATCCAGGCTGTATGACTGTGACTCTAGGATAATGACTAGTCCTTAATCTCTCAACCCTTGTGTGCTTGAAGCTGCTTTCTCATACCTTAAATTGTTCCCATGCTCCAAATCATAAACACAAGTGATTCTGCAGATGCTGGAAATCCAGAGCAATACATGGAAAATGTTGGAAGAACTCAGCAGGTCAGGCAGCCTCTATATATAAAGGAATAAAGAGTTGAGTCATTTTGGGTTAACACCCTTCATCATGACCCATGCACCAAATAAAACTCCTTCAAAAAGAATGCAAAATTAGGCACGATCAAGAATTACTGTCATTTTCATCCAAAATTTGCTCATGACCTGTGCAGATCCTGATGGGACACTGCCAGCGTAATGCAGCTGCTGATGCTTTATTGGCAAACAACAGGAATTCTGCAGATGCTGGAAATTCAAGCAACACACATCAAAGTTGCTGGTGAACGCAGCAGGCCAGGCAGCATCTGTAGGAAGAGGTGCAGTCGACGTTTCAGGCCGAGACCCTTCGTCAGGACTAACTGAAGGAAGAGTGAGTAAGGGATTTGAAAGTTGGAGGGGGAGGGGGAGATCCAAAATGATAGGAGAAGACAGGAGGGGGAGGGATGGAGCCAAGAGCTGGACAGGTGATTGGCAAAAGTGATATGAGGAGATCATGGGACAGGAGGCCCAGGGAGAAAGACAAGGGGGGGGGGGACCCA
The DNA here is from genome assembly GCF_030028105.1 of Mobula birostris. Taxonomy (NCBI): domain Eukaryota; kingdom Metazoa; phylum Chordata; class Chondrichthyes; order Myliobatiformes; family Myliobatidae; genus Mobula; species Mobula birostris. The sequence goes on from NC_092379.1 coordinate 15,892,217, forward strand.
GAGGATGGGCAAGAGGTATATTCAGAGGGAAAGAGTGAGTAAAAGGAGAGTGAGAGAAAGAATGTGTGCATAAAAATAAGTAACAGATGGGGTACGAGGCCGTTAGGCCCCACCTCCCCCTCGTACCCCATCTGTTACTCATTTTTATGCACACATTCTTTCTCTCACTCTCCTTTTTCTCCCTCTTTCCCTCTGAATATACCCCTTGCCCATCCTCTGGGTTTCCCCCCCCCCATATCCCTTTTGCCAATCACCTGTCCAGCTCTTGGCTCCATCCCTCCCCCTCCTGTCTTCTCCTATCATTTTGGATCTCCCCCTCCCCCTCCAACTTTCAAATCCCTTACTCACTCTTCCTTCAGTTAGTCCTGACGAAGGGTCTCGGCCTGAAACGTCGACTGCACCTCTTCCTAGAGATGCTGTCTGGCCTGCTGTGTTCACCAGCAACTTTGATGTGTGATGCTTTATTGGATTGCAGTCAGAAAAGAGCCTCTGTGCTTAAAGGTACACTTTGCATGGTAGCTGGACAGCAGTGTGAGAGGCCTTCGTAGGTCAGTCAACCATGTATATTGCTTCCTAGCTGTCTAGATACACAAGCCTGGGCAGTACAATATGAGCAATGTTGCTCATGTAGCAAGCGCCCCCTCTCCACACATCTGGTGAACCCGAAGAAACAGCGGAGACTGATAGAGTTTGGCACTGGCAACATCACAGGAGTTGCCAGTCAATGTTGAACTCAATATTAAGACTGCCTTAGGGACTCCAGCTCTGGATTTTTCCCTCTGGGTTTACTCCCAAAGCTTTCCCCATGACTGGGTATAGCGACAAGGCAGCGGAGGTTTGATATCAGGGTTTTCCCTCTCTTAGATAAGCTGCCAACCACGGCTAATGAACTCCATATTCCTGAAGTGAATGGGTTTAAGGCGCCAGTAACTCACCTTGGCCCTTTCTGTCAGTTGAAATGGTTCCGCCATGCTTAGTAGCTAAGCCACGTGTAAAGGCCAGGAGCTGGACTTGGTTGTCAGAGGCTATTTGAGGTGCACACCATTGGGAGAATTCAATAGGTAGTGGGAGCTTGTCCCCATTACCTCCCCTGGCTATAATAACCTAAAGGAACCTAGACAGCAGTAACATGTTATATATGCCATAGAGAAGATAGAGCTGGAGGAGATATGTAAAGAAAAACAGTGTTTTCTGAGTTGGATTCTGATGTTTTTTAATCCAAGACTCTTTATAAAATCAAGAAAGAGGCACAAAACATGTTGCTTCATGATAAACGCAAACAACAGGAATTCTGCAGATACTGGAAATTCAAGCAACACACATCAAAGTTGCTGGTGAACGCAGCAGGCCAGGCAGCATCTCTGACATGTCTATCCACTGCCTCCTCTACTGTAAAGATGAAGCCACACTCAGGTTGGAGGAACAACACCTTATATTCCGTCTGGGTAGCCTCCAACCTGATGGCGTGAACATCGACTTATCTAACTTCCGCTAATGCCCCACCTCCCCCTCATACCCCATCTGTTACTTATTTTTATACACACATTCTTTCTCTCACTCTCCTTTTTCTCCCTCTGTCCCTCTGAATATACCCCTTGCCCATCCTCTGGGTTCCCCCACCCCCCCCCGTCTTTCTTCCCGGACCTTCTGTCCCATGATCCTCTCGTATCCCTTTTGCCTATCACCTGTCCAGCTCTTGGCTCCATCCCTCCCCCTCCTGTCTTCTCCTATCATTTTGGATCTCCCCCTCCGCCTCCCACTTTCAAATCCCTTACTCACTCTTCCTTCAGTTAGTCCTGACGAAGGGTCTCGGCCTGAAACGTCGACTGTACCTCTTCCTAGAGATGCTGCCTGGCCTGCTGCGTTCACCAGCAACTTTGATATGTGTTGCTTGCTTCATGATAATTTTGTTAAGCATTAATAGAACAAAGAAAATTGAAAATTGACAGTAACAGGAGCAGAGGCTAGAAGCAGAAGGGAGAGAAGAAACAAAAAGAAAGTGGCACTTTGTAGTCAGCTCATTTTATATCCCTTAGAAAAGAAACAATCCATTCAAATTCACAGATAAGAGTTAACCAATCAAATAACCCCAATTCAAATAATCCAAGGGAAGTTTCCAGAATCAAACAAATATAACCATTAGGGAGACACACTGGACAACCACATATACATATTATAGCCACTAGGAAGCATACTTAACAGTTACATATATACAAGTGGTTGTAAAAAAATACAGACAGTTATTTGTTAAACTGCAGTGAAAATAAGTCTAATCCAACATCTGCAAAATAAAATAAAAATCTACTGAATAAGATGCAAGCCTTATATGAGCAATACCTCAAAAATATTGTAACATCATAAGTTCTTTGAAGGTGATCTTAAACCACTTTAAAAAATCTTTTGACTGAATCTGAGAGAGGGTGAAATGCATTATTCCAGTTCTCATTCTGAAATGCTACTCTTCCATTCCATGGACATTTTCCCAAGCCCAGCCTCTATCTTTCCTATATAAATGAAGTACAAAGATTATTGGAAAATTTTTGTTTGTTGTACATCATCCATTGAGGCAGAAATGCTAAGAAAAGAAGATAGGAGAGTTCCTGATCTTCACACCATATCAGCTTGCCTCCTCTTCAACATGGGTAGTGAGACCATTCAAGCATCCAATAAATGATTCCTTCAATAGATAGGATCTCCAGAACACTTCTAATCTGAGCACAATCTAAACACTTGGTGAACTATGGCCCTTAATCAAATTGTAGTGTTCATTTTTTAAAATCATCCAACGATAGTTATTTTCTGGATTAGGGTGCTCCAGTTTAAACTGCGGAGGCTTTCTGGATGGTTTGTGTGACAACTGGCAACATTAGATGTGTGTTTGATGAAGTGAAAACATCAGATACAATTTCACAGACCTCAACTAGAATTTCTCTGGCCAGTTTCATGAGCGTTGAAATTTCATTCCAAAATGCCTTTTCATGTGATTTACACAAGGTCATGAGAAGAAGATAGTGGAAATTAGAATAAAGTCAGAAAATAGTGGAGGTACTCAGCAGACTGCCATTATTCACTTGCTTGTTGTGATTTTAAAAAAGTCATTGATTTGAAATTTTTAATTTGTTTCCATTTGCTTGACTAGCTTCATGTGGAATAAAGAACAATACAGGCCCTTCCGCCTACAATGTTGTGCTGGCCTTTTAATCTACTCTAAATTCAATCTAACCTTTTCCTTATACATAGCTTCTATTTTTCTTTCATCCATGTGCCTATCTAACAGCTTCTTAAATGTCCCTAAGGTATTTGCCTCTACTGCCACCTCCAGCAACACGTTCCTTTAATCCACCACTCCGTGTGGAAAAACCCTACCTTAGATATCCCCCTATGCCTCAGATATCCAATCACCTTAAAATTATGTCCCTTCATATTTAGCCATTTCCGCCCCAGAAAAAGACTCTTGCTGTCCATTCTGTCCATGCCTCATCACCTACACCTCTTATCAAGTCATCCCTCATCCTCCTTTACTCCAAGGAGAAAATTCCTAGCTCGCTCAACCTATCCTCGTAAGGCATGACCTCTATTCCAAGCAGCATACTGGTAAATCTCCTCTGCACCCTCTCTAAAGTTTCCATGTTCTTATAATGAAGCAACCATAACTGAACATAGTCCAAGTGTTGTCTAACCAGAGTGTTACAGAGCTGCAACGTTGCCTCGTGGCTCTTGAATTCAATCCCAGTTAAAGCCTACACATCATATGCTTTCTTGTGTGGCAACTTGGGATCTATGAATGTCTAAAATCCCTCCAGGATGTTCTTTTTTTATTCCACAATATGTTGACTTTGAATTACCAGTCATTCCAAACAAAAACAACCCCATGTGAAATAAGTATATTTCTTTTATTGTGCCTGAGAATATATTGACCTTCCATGCATACAGCTACTCTGAACATGCAGGTAGCGGCTTAACTACAGTATACCCACCTGGCAAATGGTCTTAAGTCCTATTAAAAACAATTAAGGAAACGGAAGTCTATTTTTGTAAAGAAGACTTTCAGTGCTGAAATGAATAACCATTTAAAGAAATTCTGTTTTAGGCTATACTACACCAAGAAGGGCACATGGATGATGCACTTTCACTCTCGCGTTCCCAGCAAGAGGAATCACAGGCTTCCCGAATGATTTACAGCACCAATGGCCTCTTCAACCACTTCATTAAGTAGGTGTTTTTCCATTTTTATTTTTCTGCCACACTTTGAACAAACAAATGAATACCTGGAAACATGTTGTAGGTCAGTCCAGATCAGTGGAGAGATTATTTAAATGTTAGCATTAGATTTAAATTGTTCATTTTCTGTGCAAATAATGATTGATATATTGTAAACTTTGAAAATTTTTTGCCATTTCGTAATGATATTTGGAGCACTTTCTTCTGTTGGTCAGTTCTCCTGATTGCACCACAATATAAATGAATGAAGTTCGTCAAAAGAAATATGATCTATTTATTGAGATACAGTCCGAAATAGGCTCTTCCTGTCCTGCAAGCCATGCCACCCAGCAGTTCCCCGATTTAACCCTAGCCTAATCGTGGGACAATTTATAATAATTATTCTACCAACCGGTACGCCTTTGGACTGTGGGAGGAAACTGGAGCACCCGGAGGAAACCCACCCGGTCACAGGGAGAACGTACAAACTCCTTGCAGGCAGCAGCTGGAATTGAACCGGAGACGCCTGTACTGTAAAGTATTGTGCTAACCACTACACTACCGTGCGATACCATATGTACGTGAGTATTTAGTGTAAGTCAGCAGGATAAAACTGAAAGTGATCGTAAGAATGACCATGAATTTTCATTGGTTGGCTACAGGAATATTTAGAATAATAGTTTTCAGAACTGAATTCCTATGTTCACTGGACTCTTTATTGTTCTTTATGAAGAGGTCTAGATATGCTAAGTGGAAAGAATAAATCTTCAGCTCCAGTGTCCTTACCCATCGATACCATCGTGCTGAGCCTTCAAGATCTGATCAGCTATTTCCAACATCCAGATGAGGAGCTTGCTCATGAAGAGAAACAGACCAAATTGCGCTCACTCAAAAACAGACAGAATTTATTCCAAGAAGAGGTAAGCTAACACCTCCTTAAAAAAAAGGAAGAATCTATCAATGGAATTTCTTGATTTCAGAAGTAATGCAAAATAAACAATTGTCAACCTGTCTCACACCCCTCAAGCTAATTTCCACTGGCTTCAAGAAAACTAATTACAACTCCAATTTTACCTGTGAAACCATTGATAATGCACTTGCCTTGTTTAATAGGGCACTCCATCAGTCAATGTTAATGGCCTACTTACATCTGTGGTTAAAACACTATGCTGCTACGTGGAGGACTCTGTTAATGGAGTGGTGTGTGATTAAGGTGTTCAGGGAAATCATTTATTTATTGAGATACAGTGCAGAACAGGCCCTTCCAGCTCTTTGAGCCACGCTGCCCAGCAACCCACTGTTTTAATCCAAGCTTAATCTCTGGAAAATTTACGACGACCAATTCAGCCTACCAACTAGTACGTTTTTGGACTGTGGGAGGAAACTGGATCACTTGGGGTCACGGGGCAAACGTACAAACTCTTTACAGGAGCGGCTGGAATTGAACCCGGGTCACCTGTACTGTAAAGTGTTGTGCTAACCTCTACACTACCGTGTTGCCCCCTATGTTAATATGAATGCAAATTAATATATGATTTTCTGAAGTCTTAGGGCGGTATAGTAGCGTAGTGGTTAACACAATGCTTTATAATACAGAGGACCCGGGTTCAATTTCCTGCTGCTGCCTGTAAGGAGTTTGTACGTTCTCCCCGTGAGCCCGTGAGTTTCCTTCAGGTGCTCTGGTTTCCTCCCACAGTCCAAAGATATACTGGTTGATAGGTTAAATTGGTCATTGTAAATTGTCCTGTGTTCGGCTAGGATTAAATTGTGGCTCAAAGGTGGGGGAAGGGCCTATTCCATGCTGTATCTCAATAAATTTTTAAAAAGCCATTACAATTTGGTGTGATGTACCACCAGCAAAAGGAAGATTGACATTTACATCAGCAGTGCAACTGTATGGGTAAGGAATTTTTATTGAGTGTAGAGGTAAAAAAATATGCTTTCAACCCAATTTTATCCAAGTAATTCAATTCTGATTGTATGATTATCCAGCAGCCTGGCACAGGGAGCAATACAACTGGAGACACGAGACTGCAGATATGGAGGCAGAGGGATGGTTGATGTTTGGACTGAGGTGCTGCATCAGGACGAGAGTGTAGAGGGAAGATGGCCAGTATATGGAAGTGAGAGGGAGGGGTGAGATGGCAGAGGCTGGTAAGTCATACATGGGACCAGATGAGGGAGGGACGATGGGCAGATGGAGCAGGTAAAGGGAGATAGAGCCTTGTCAGAGGTTGGTAGGTGATAAGTGGAAGCGTAATAATATGAAAAAAGGCAGATGGAGACAGATGTTGGAGGGGAAAGGATGGAGCCCAGATAGACTGAAAAGACAGGGTGTTGGGATCTGGGATGAGAGCCGGTTTTGCTTGTTCTCCGCGATGGTCACTCCTCCCGCTCTGTGGCGCTGAGGGTACAAAGACTGCCTCAGCTGCTGTGCTCCATGCCCACTAATACGATGGACTGATAAGTGAGGCTTCGGGCCTAGTCCAGGCTGCTCCAGGGTTTGGATCTGGGGACTCAACTTTTGGTTCGGATTGTTGTTGTTGTTCACTTCAATTGTTTGCATGATTTTTGCTTTTTTTTCCTCATGTATTGGGTGTTGGTCTTTTTTTTTGTTTAATTGGGTTCTTTTGGGTTTCTTGTTTTATGGTCTCTTGTAAGCAAACAAATCTCAAGGTTGTATAATTTATACAATCTTTGATAATAAATGTACTTTGAACTTAGGGATGGACTGAGAGGTGATAATGGATTGGAACTGGGTTGGGGAGGGGACAGGAAAAGTGAACTAAGAGAAAATAAATAAAAATAAATAGGTGTATGAGCAGCAGGGGGAGGGTGATGAGTCAAGATAACAAGCGACGAACAATGGCTTTACAGATAGTTGAATGTTGGGGTTGAAATTAGCCTTCTAGAAACCAATGGAAATAAACTTCAAGGTTGTAAAAACAGGTTGCCAGTTGTATTACTTCTAAAGGGAGAGAGACCCTAGACGAACTGGTGGGTATGGGATAGGAATCAATTGCCTGAAACTGGAAAATGCAGTGTTCATCTAAATATTGCGATGACATTAGATGTGCAGTGAACTCTGGCTCACCACACATACGACTATCAAGAGACACAGCGTGACTGACTTCACATGGAATTGAAATGTAACTGGATAAACTCAATCTGATTGCAATATTCTGTTGAGTACTCAGTGGAAGTTCTTAAATGGCACCAATCCACAACAAAAGCACCAACTTTCAAATGATGTAACTGGTGGTTATAATTGTGTTTCATTTTAGGGCATGATCCAGCTGGTGTTGGATTCCATTGACAGACTGAATGTGTACAACAGCGCTGCTCATTTCTCCGAGTTTGCAGGAGAAGAAGCAGCTGAATCCTGGAAAGAAATTGTTAACCTTCTTTATGAGCTATTAGGTATGGAATTTAAACACAATGCACACTTGGAAAAAGTTGGGACTTTTCAATCTCCTTTTTTCATGGCGACAGTTGGGTGTGGTGGCCTCAAAGTTTAAGTTGTTGAACTAGCTATCAGATCTCTTGGAGACATTTTGAGTTGCACCACAGCAGCAGGGAAAACATTCTCAGCTATTGATATAAATAGCCATTGATAAATCTCATTGATAAACATGAGATTGCTAGGTTGTCATGAACCAATAAACCCTCGAGGGAAGGAAATCTGCCATCCTTAGCTGATCAGGATCATAGGCCTACCAGTGTGTTTGAGTTTTTTTAATTGTCTCAGTTCAGGGATACACCATGACAATAAATCTTGGTTTGCAAACAATACCCGTATCCTGTGAGTAATTTTATTAAAAAGTCTTGCCAGAATATATGTTATGTGGTGTTAATCATTAACATTTGATAGAATTCCCTGATATGGTTGTTCTTCAGCCTGCAGGTATATTCAGTTGGGCAGATTATCTAGTTATGTATCCCTGTGCTGTTTGAGGGGCCATGCTGTACACAAATTATCTGATACATTTTGTAATATTAGATTAGATTATGAAGACACACAGTCCTCTTTTATTGTCATTTAGTAATGCATGCATTAAGAAATGATACAATATTTCCTCCGGTGTGATATCACAAAACACAGGACAGACCACGACTGAAAAAAACTAACAAAACCACATAATTATAACATATAGTTACAACAGTGCAACAATACCATAACTTGATGAAGAAGTCCATGAGCACAGTAAAAGTTTAAAGTCTCTCAAATGTCCCACATCTCCTGCAGGCAGAGAGAAGGAAGAAAAACTCTCCCTGCCATGCCGACCACAGTCCGACTCTGAGTCATCCAAAAACTTGGAGCTCTGATCAGCTCTCCGACACCGAGTACTGAGCGCCACCACCTGATTCAACCTCCTTCTCGGTCGCCAACAGCAGACAAAGCCGGGGATTTTGAGGCCTACCCTCCGAAAGATTCACGACTGCGCAGTAATGACAGCAGCGATCGAGCGTTTCAGAAATTTCTCCAGATATTCCTCTGTGCTTTCACGTCCGCCTCCATCAAATCAGAATTGTCCACGACCCCTATTTAACGGATACGATATCATTTTTCACCGGGGGGCTGCGCATGCGCAGGCGCGCTGCTCTCTCTCCTCCTAATATTATTAGGGTGTACACTTTTTAAGAGCATACCTTGTTGGTTGTGATGCCTTTTATGAAGTTTTGAGATCATGAAAGGTGCTGTATTGGGATGGCACAGTAGTGTAGTGGTTCATACAATGCTTTACAGCGCCAGTGACCCAGGCCTCACCACTGCCTGTAAGGAGTTTGCACGTTCTCCCCATGACCATCTGGGTTTCCTCCTGGTGCTCTGGTTTCTTCCCACAGTCCAAAAATGTACCAGATGGTAGGTTAATTATTTATTGTAAATTGTCCTATGATTTGGCTATGATTAAATCAGGGGATTACCAGGCGGCACAGCTTGTAGGGCCGAAAGGGCTTATACTACACTGTATGTCAGTAAATAAATAAATGCTGCACATACAAAATACTGGAGGAACTCAGCAAGTCAGGCAGCGTCTATGGAGGGGGATAAATAGTGTTTCATCTGGAGTAGAAAGGAAGGGGGCAGAAACAAGAATAAGAAGGTGGGAGGAAAGAGAGAGTACAATCTGGTAGGTGAGCAGTGAGGGGGAGGACGGGTGGGTGGGAGAAGTATTAAGCTGGCAGGTGACAGGTCAAAGAGACAAAAGATTGAAGAAGAGGAATCTAATAGAAGAGAGCAGTGGACCATGAAAGAAAGGGAAGGAGGAGGGAACCAGAGGGAGGTGATGGACAGGTAAGGAGAAGGGATGAGAGAGTAACCAGAATGAGGAATGGAAAAAGAGGAGGAGCGGTGGGGGGAAATTAGAGAAATTGATGTTCATGCCATCAGGTTGGAGGCTACCCAAACAGAATATGCTGCTCCTCCAACCTGAGCTTGGTCTCGTCATGGTAGACATGTCAGAATGGGAATGGAAAGTCAAATTGAAATGGGTAGCCAATGGGAGAGTTTGCCTTTTGTGGTGGACATAGTGAGGGTGCATGAAGAAGTAGTACTCCAATCTCACTGACCTAGAGGAGGCCAAACTGGGAGCATCGGACACAACAGATACGATGGCCTCCTCTACTGCCGCAATGATCCAATTTTTTTATTCATAAATCTTGTATTTTTCCCTTTGTGTACAGCTTCTCTCATCCGTGGAAATCGTAGAAATTGTGCGCTCTTTTCTGATAACCTTGACTGGTTGGTCAGCAAACTGGATCGATTGGAAGCTTCTTCAGGTACCTTAATGTAGTGATTGTTATACTGGATGCTTGCCTTGTCAAATACTTGACAATAAAGAGTGTTTTAGGGTTTGACTACTGTACAATATTTGTCTGTGAGAGATCTAAGCTGCTTCTCTGTTGGCAAACCTTGCCAAAGGTTTTTACATCTGTATCCATGGTGGAGTGAGTACAGCATTAATGACATTCCTCATTTTTCTTTAAGCTTTCAGAATGGATCTAAAATCCTGAACATCTTGGTGTTATCCCCAGCTCTTCATTCTTATGCTGCAGTATTTATGGAAATATTTGTGTAAATCTCTGATTTAAGTTAGTAGATTGTCATCTGAAACAAGTACAAAATTTAAGAAAATGAGAAAAAGAAACTGTTTAAGGTATTGTCAATTTATTATCAAGACTATGAATTGAAATCCATTGACAACATCTGACTTAAATTTGAACATAAAATTAAAGAACAGATGTGGCCAGCCTTCTTTGAATAAATCTCGTTTTGTTGTATTGGAGAGGGTTCAAAGGAGGTTCATGAAAATGATTCTGGAATTGGAAGGCTTATCCTTTGAGGAGTGTTGGATGGTTCTGGTCCTGTACTCACTGGAATTCAGAAGAATGAAGGGAGGTCTCATTGAAACCTCTCGAATGTTGAAAATCCTCGATAGAGTGGATGTGGAAAGGATGTTTCCTAAGGTGGGAGAGTCTAAGACTGGAGGGCACAGCCTCAGAATAGAGGGGTGTCCTTTTAGAACGGAGGTGAGGAGGAAGTTTTTTAGCCAGAGAGTGGTGAATTTGTGGAATTTGTTGCAGCAGGTGGCTGTGGAGGCCAAGTCATTGAGTATATTTAAGGTAGAGGTTGATAGATTCTTGATTGGTCAGGGCATGAAGGGATGTGGGGAGAAGGCAGGGGATTGGGCTGAGAGGGAAAATGGATGAGCCATGATGAAAAGATGGAGCAGACTCGATGGGCTGAATGGCCTGGTTCTGATCCTGTATCTTCTGGTCTTTAACCGTTTTTAATGCCGTTCGGTTAGGAATATTGTTTGAAATGCATTTACATTTTTACTTTCTCTAAGAGACAGCTGTGCAGGACTTCTGCTGTCCAGATGCCTCCTTATTTCAAAAATTTGCCTAAAGACCTCAATTTATAACCTTTTGAAACCTGCCTTAAAATGCACCTGGTTGATTCAGTTACTATCCCTAATATCTTATTGGGTTTGCGGTCAGTGTTTTCCTTAACATCAGTGTAAAAGCTGAAATGTGATTGAAAATTGTTCTGATGTTGACGTTAACAAATTTAATAACACATGCTGGTGATAATAAACCTGATTCTAATTCTGATTCTGGCATGATAGGTATCCTGGAAGTCCTGTACTGTGTTTTGATTGAAAGCCCGGAGGTTCTGAACATCATAACCAAAAACCACATCAAATCAATTATATCCCTGCTGGACAAACATGGTCGAAATCATAAGGTAGGTTAATAAATGGTGAGAAAAGATTTGATTAGGTAGTTTTAAACAAAAAAGTCTGCTGCATTCTACTATAGGGAGTTTAAGGCAATCATCTCTGCGGCAAGCATCTCAAGTTAAGGCACGATTTTATATCCATTTGGGATCTGTTATGGAGAATATAATTCAGGAAGCAATTTCAGGCCTTGTAATAAAATGGATGGTAAAATAGAATAGAGTTAGAAGTTGAGGTGGCTGCTACTTAGTGTAGCAAGAGGATTGCAGATACAGTGGCAGAGGGACCTTTCTCACAGATTGTTACTGCCCATCTTTCCCTCTTCCCACATCAGGCGCACTCTTACTCGGTGTCAGTCACCTGACCTGACCACTCTAAATTCAAGCACTCTCCACCTTTCCCCTTCCACCCATTGGATCTGTTTCTATTCCAAGTTTAATATCCCAGCAATTTCTCCCTCCACTGATCATGTTCCTATTAAACTGCTGACCGCCCAACCTCTCTTCCCAGAAACCATGTTAAAAAGTTCTCCCTTCTCAGACCCTGGCTCTTTCCTTCATTTCTCCTTAGAAGACTAATCTTGGCCCCTTTTCCTGTCATCAGTCACTTTCTCCTCTTCAGAGTATTTGGGTGCGGTCACTTTGCAAATCCAGTTTTAGCCCTTGACCCGGTACTGAAGGATCTAGCAATGAAAAATAACATCTTGCAAAGACAAAGGTGAGCTACATTTCCTCTTCCTTATTTACCTATCGTCTGAGTCTGAGGCCTCCGTCAGTCAGAGTTAACCATGGGTATTGCGTCCTGACTGTCTAGATATGCAAGTCTGGGCAGTACGATATGGAGAGCAAGCTGTTGCCCGTGTAGCAAGCTCCCCTCTCCACACATCTGATGAACCTAAAGGAACGGCAGAGACCGATACGGTTTGGTACCAGTAGCATCGCAGGAGTTGCCAGTCAGTGTTGAACTCAATGTAGGACTGCCTTAGGAATTCCGGCTCCAGATGTTTCCCTCTGGGTTTACCCCCAAAGCCATGAGTGGGTATAGCCGCAAGGCAGCGAAGGTTTGAGATCAGAGTTTTCCTTCTCCTAGGTGAGCTGCCAAACACGGCTGACGAGCCCCATCTGTCCAAAGTGACAGCCCAAGTGAAAGGCGCCAGTAACCTACCTTTGCCCCTTCTCCTGTCAGTAGAAATGGTTCCGTTGTGATTAGTACCTAACACACGTGTGAAGGCCAGGAGCTGAACTTGGTTGTCAGAGGCTAGTTGAGGCACATGCCATTGGAAACATTTAATAGGTAGTAGGAGCTTGTCCCCCATTACCACCCCCAGCTATAACAACCCTAAGGAACCTATAAATCGTGTAAATTATAAAACCTTCTCTTCATCCCTCCACTACTGCCTCAGACTTCCTTCCAACTTCAGTCCTTTACCCATCATGTTCCTCATCTGCTTTCTGTTTCTTACCATCAAGCACAACCCCATCATTTTTGACGTCCCTGCTGATGCACCTAGTTCTCCCATTCCATAATCTTTTGACACATCCACTAGTTCTAAACTGTCAGACTGCTTGTCTGATGTTGAGTAATTGATAGGAAAACATGACTGCTGTGAAATTTTGAAAGATGTAATTGCATTCTGTATCCACTGAAGTCTTGAAATGAATCTTGAGAATGTTTATCGTGCACGCTGAGGTAGTAACATTGTTTGACCAGGTGCCAGTAGAGGGCTGACGAGTGAATAAAACTTTGTGCAAGTTGGTGTATGGATAGCAGAGTATTCAATGAGATGATGGCTGACAGAATGAGAGAGCATCCTCAAGTGTTCATTAGATGTGGATTATTTTATCAGAGTTAAATAAACTAAGGTTGAGCCAATATTGTAATATTAAAGCAGGAAATTGACTGTTTTATTGATAACACAAGATTCTGCAGATGGTAGAAAAATTGAGCGATGCCAACAAAATGCTAGAGGAACTCAGCAAGTTAGGCAGCATCTGTGTGGGGAGAGGGGCAGTAAATAAATAGTTGGTGTTTTGGGCAGAGAGAACTGGAAAGGAAGGGGGCAGAAGCCAGAATAAGAACGTGGAGGGAGAGGAGTGAGTACAAGCTGGCATATGATAGGTGGGACCAGGTGAGGGGGAAGGCAGGTGGGTGGGGGAGGGAGCTGTGAGCTGTAAGATGGAAGAGGTAAAGGACTGAAGAAGAAGGAATCCAATAAGAGAAGTTAGTGGACCATGGAAGAAAGGGTAAGAGGAGCAGAACCAGAGGGAGGTGATGGACAGAGGAAGAGAAGAGAAGGGTTGAGAGGATAACCAGAATGGGGAATGCACAAGGAGGGAAGGGTAGAGGGGTACAAGTGGACAAGGAAGTTGTAAAGAGGGTGATAGTGAACCCTACAAAATGCGGTGAGGGGGTCGGGGGGGTGCAGTAGGGAAAGATATGTTTGGTGGTAGGACCCCACTAGAGGTGGCAGAGGTTTTGGAGAATGAGGTGCTGTATACGAAGGCTAGTGGGATGGTAGGTAAGATCAAAGGGAACCCTATCCCTGTTATGCCCACAAAATGCTGGAAAAACTCAGCAGGCCAGGCAGCCTCCATGGAAAAGTGTACAGTCAACGTTTCGGACCGAAACCCTTTGGCAGGACTGGAGAAAAAATATCTGAGGAGTAGATTTAAAAGTTACAGATGGGAGGGAGAAACACAAGGCGATAGGTGAAACGTAAAGGGAGAGCGATGAAGTAAAGAACTGGGAAGTTGATTGGTGAAAGAGACAGAAGGTTATGGAAAAAAGAAAAGGAGGAGGAGCACCAGAGGGGGATGATGGGTGGGCAAGGAGATAAGGTGAGAGAGGAAAAGGGGATGGGAAATGGTGAAAGGGGTGGGCAGGCACTACTGGAAGTTAGAGAAATCGAGGTTCATGCTACTAGGTTGGACGCTACCCAAGGTGTTGTTCCTCCAACCTAACTGTGGCCTCATCATGACAGTGGAGGAGGCTATGGTTAGACATATCAGAATGGGAATGGGAAGTGTTGTGTCGCATGAAGTAGAGACCTTTAAGACCATCCTGGTGAAGGATTAAAGTGCATAGGGCTGGATGCTCTTTGTGAAAATTAGGAGTTCAGGGCAGGGACAGAAGCTGGTGAGAGCTGCTGTCTGACCTCAGCAAGGTAAGGATCAGTCTGCCAGACTACCAGCAGCAACCCAACCCCCTTTTGTCTGTGGGTTTGTTGGTGAGGTTGGGATTGGTGCAAAGAGAGTGGATTTAGAGGGTATGTGATTCAAATAGGAGAGTGGAGTGGTAAATTTGAGAAGGTTGCTGTCTTATCAGCAGTTAGAGCTAAGAATGAGCAGAAGGTGAAAGTGGGGTGTCTAAGAAGGACTGAGTTGAAGGTGGGGAAAAGGTTATTGGTGGAGTATTGGTGAGGGAGAGTGGGGAATCCTTGCCAAGAAATAGGCCCGGAGGTGACTAGAAGAGCTTAACATCATGGATGACACAGGACTACTGATAATGTGGATATGTAGTCCAGAGCCCATCTTTGGTTCAGGTATGTTGCCTAGACTTATGTTGACTAGGTTCAGTCTTGCATCGTGGTCAGGGTGAATACTGCAGTGGGGAAACAAACATTTTGGTGGGCACTTTATATAATTATATCCACTCTGAAATTGAGGTTGAGATACAAATGAATTAAATTTTAAAACTGAAGCTTGCAATATAGTTATTTAAAAGTGACCGTAAGTCCCAAACAAAAGTCAAATTGAATTGTTCTCGTGTTATGCAGGTGCTGGACGTATTGCGCTCTCTCTGTGTCTGCAATGGTGTGGCTGTACGATCCAATCAAAACCTTATTACGGAGAATCTACTTCCTGGCCGTGATCTACTGCTCCAAACTAACATGATTAATTACGTCACCAGGTATGACAGACAAAAGTTTATAAATTGCTGACTATGTAGTCTGCTATCACCAGCCTTTTGGTTATTTTCTACCAAGTCTTGTCTTATCCATGACTTAAAGCTTAAATGAATTCATTGAAGTTTTAAACTCAGAACTGGATACAAGCAGCTGAACGGTCGTTCTCTGAAGGTGCTCCATTTTTTTACTTTTGGAGTGGGAATCTGCTCGGTTTCTTTCCCACTGGTTTAAAAAAAAATTGTATTGCCTTCTGGGGCAGGAGCATGTTTCTAATGGTTTTGCTTCCAAGAATGCCATCTGAATTTTCCCAATAGGACCAATGAAACTTGTGTCTTCTGAGAGTAGGTGTGTATCACTTCTAAACTGGAGGCAAGCAAGCTAATTTCAGATGTATTAAGTGTCCTTTAATAGTCTCTTTTGTTTCACACCTGGGGAGTTCCTTATGGCTGAGTTTGAATAATTTCAGACAACCTACAGACATCTCTCTGAGATTCTGGAGGGTTGCCCTGGCTCATGCTAAGGTTTATGCTAATAATATTAGATGCAATTTGCAAAAGGGTTGAAAAACGGTCATGGTGAAAGCTTGGCCATACCTTCTTGATGGAAAACTGGAATTTGAAGTTTTATATTCTAAAAGATGGCTCTTTGGATGCATGATAATTGGTCTTGGTGGGTTAATGTCTCACAAGCAGCAGCTAAAATCATTTTTCTCTAGACAGAAGAAATATTGTTCATCATATATTATGTTGATTATATTTTGTTCATGTTCTCCTACATAAAATTTAACTAAATGTATGAATAAAGTAATCAAAATAAAATGCTTTTATCTCATTTTTATTTCAGCATGAGGCCAAATATTTTTGTGGGGACATACGAAGGTTCTACACAATATAAGAAGTGGTACTTTGAAATGATTGTGGATTATGTCGACCCGTTTGTGACACCACAGCCTACTCATCTGCGAGTAGGTTGGGCATTAACAGAGGGTTACAGCCCTTACCCAGGAGGAGGAGAGGGCTGGGGGAGCAATGGAGTTGGAGATGACTTGTATTCCTATGGTTTCGATGGACTTCACTTGTGGTCAGGTCAGACATTTTGTTCTTTCTGCTGTTCCATTTGTTGCTATTATACAACTGCTCTCTGGGGCTGCACCCACTTACTTTAGAATGAACATTATCCACTTCAAGTGTGAGGGGAAATTGAACAATGAAAGCATCACTTGACATCCAAGTCTATTTAAATCGTAAAAATGTTATTGTTTTATGCTGGTGAGGAGCAAACTGCTGGACTTCAGAAAGGGTAAGATGAGGGAACACACACCAGTCCTCATAGAAGGATCAGAAGTGGAAAGAGTGAACAACTTCAAGTTCCTGTGTGTCAGTATCTTCGAGGAGCTGCCCTGGACCGAATGTATCGATGCAGCTACAAAGAGAGTATGAGAGTGGCTATATATTTCATTAGGAGTTTGAGGATGTTTGGTATGTCACCAAAGACACTCGCAAGTTTCTACAAATGTATCATGGGAAGCATTCTAACTGGCTGGATCACCATCTGATATGGGGTGGGGCTACTATACAGGATTGAAATAAGTTGAAGAGAATTGTAAACTTAGTCTGCTCCATCATGGGCACTAGCCTCCGTAGTGTCCAGGACATCTTCAAGAAGCGACGCCCCAAAAGGCGGAATCCATCATTAAGACCCCCATCACCTAAGTCACGCCTTGTTCTACACAAAATACTCTGCAGATGCTGGGGTCAAAGCAACACTCACAACACGCTGGAGGAACTCAGCAGGTCAGGCAACATCCGTGGAAACGAACAGTCAACATTTCGGGCCGAGACCCTTCGTCAGGACTGAAGAGGGAGGGAGCAGGGGCCCTATAAAGAAGGTGGAGGGAGGGTGGGAAGGAGAAGGCTGGTAGGTGCCAGGTGAAAAACCAGAAGGGGAAAGATAAAGGGGTGGGGGAGGGGAGGCAGGGAGGTGATAGGCAGGAAAGGTGAAGAAGGAATAGGGGAAAACACAATGGGTAGTAGAAGGAGGCAGAACCAAGAGGGAGGTGATAGGCAGCTGGAGGAGGGGACAGAGTGAAACTGGGATGGGGGAAGGGAGGGGGAGGGAATTACGGGAAGTTGGAGAATTCAATGTTTTTGCCAAGGGGCTGGAGACTACCTAGACAGTATATGAGGTGTTGCTCCTCCAACCTGAGTTTGGCCTCATCATGGCAGTAGAGGAGATATTTGGACATATCCAAATGGGAATGTGAAGCAGAGTTGAAGTGGGTGGCAACCGGGAGATCCTGTCTGTTGTGGTGGACGGAGCGGAGGTGCTCGACGAAGCAGTCCCCCAATCTGCACTGGGTCTCACCGATGTAGAGGAGTCCACACCGGGAGCACCGGATGCAATAGATGACCCCAACAGACTCACAAGTGAGGTGTTGCCTCACCTGGAAGGACTGTTTGGGGCCCTGAATGGTGGCAAGAGAGGAGGTGTAGGGACAGGTGTAGCACTTACACTTGCAGGAATAAGTGCCGGGTGGGAGATCCATGGAGAGGAACGTGTGGACCAGGGACTCGTGGAGGGAACGATCCCTGCAGAAAGCGGAGAGGGGTGGAGAGGGAAAGATGTGCTCAGTGGTGGGGTCCTGTTGAAGGTGGCGGAATTTGTGGTTGCTGACTAATCATGATATAATTTGTTTGGTTATATTGATCCATTCAAGATAACAATTAGGCATTCTGTAGCTGTAGTAATCTCAGGAAAGTGATAAATTTCACTATAGTTCTCTAAATTCACCGTATGCAGTTAATAACATAACTAGGGGAACCCCTGCTTTACCGAAGAGCTGATTTAGAGATATCTGACTTTACACAAATTCTCCCATATATATTAAAGAATTTTTCAAGCTCATGTAGTTAGTTACAGAAATGCAAGCATCTTCAGGAATTATGGAATAGGGACAGTAGCAAGTTAGTTCAATAGACAATCAGTCTTTAAAATAAATGACAGCAGCAGCTCAGTCAGTGGCACCACGACTGGGTCAGTTGTTTAGTAGGGGAGGTCAAAGACTACATGAGCTACAATGCTAGAGGCACTCTTTAGTCAGAAACACAGATAGGTGTGTCTGTGGCTATGATTGAGGCTCTACCCAATGGTGTGTTTCCTTCCTTTATGCCAGTGTCAAGCACGTGTCTGAGGGGGCACAGGACATTCTGAAAGAGGAGAGAAGGCAGGCAGAGGTCAAGGTCCACATTGTAGGAATGGTAGGTAGAAAGATACATGAGACCTTGCAAAGAGACTTCAGGGAGTTAAAAAGTTTTTTAAAAAAACCTCTAAGGTTGTGATCTCAGGATTACTTTCTGTGGCACATGTTAGTGAGGCAAGAAATAGGAAGATAATACTGTTAAATGCATGGTCAGGGAGCTGGTGCAGAGGAGGTTTCAGTTGCCTGTACCATTGGGCTCTCTTCCAGGGCAGGTGGGACCTGTGGAAGAAGGACAGCTGCAGCAGAACTGGAAGGTGCATCAATATCAGGGAGGTTTGCTGTCCTAACCTTGAGGGTTGAAACTGGTATGCCAGGGGGCAAGTGGAGGGCTGATTGAAAAGGTAGAAGTTATTTCAAATAAGTCTGAAATGAATGACGGGCAGAGCCAAGTTAGTGAACCTGCTGGAAATGATGGGCTTGAACTATATTGATTTGAATACAACAAATATTTCTAGCGAAGAAATTGTAGAGGCTGTGGCAGAGATATTTGCTTCATCGTTAGCCACAGGTGAAGTTCCAGAGGACTGGAAAATGGCTAATGTTTTTACATTAAGAAGGGTGGCAAGGACAAGCTGAAGCCAGTCAGCCTGATATCATTGATGGAAAAGTTAACAAAGGAAATTCTGAGTGACGGGATCTACCAGCATTTGGATAAGCAATTTCTGATTAGGAGAAGTCAGCTTGGCTTTAAATATAGAAAGTTACGCTTAAAGAACCTTATAGAATTTTTTGAAGAGATAACGAAAAGTGTAGATGAGGGTAAGGCAGTGGAGGTTTGTTGAACTTTGACAAAGTCATTCATGGTAGGCTTGTCTGGAAGGTTAGGCCCCATAGAAATAGTAGTGTCAAGTTAAGTGGATTCAAAATTGTCTCAAAGATGGGAAGAAGAGGGTGATGATTGAAAGTTGTATCTTTGAATGAAAGCTGATTTGACCTATTTATGTGCCTCAAGTCAGTGTTGATATCCTTGTTAGGTGTCATTTGCTGCATATAAATGATTTACATAGAAAACATAGAAAATAGGTATGGGAGTAGGCCATTCGGCCCTTCGAGCCTGCACTGCCATTTATTATGATCATGGCTGATCATCCAACTCAGAACCCTGCACCAGCCTTCTCTCCATACCCTCTGGTCCCCCTAGCCACAAGGGCCATATCTAACTCCCTCTTAAATATAGCCAATGAACTGGCCTCAACTGTTTCCTGTGGCAGAGAATTCCACAGATTCACCACTCTCTGTGTGAAGAAGTTTTTCCTAATCTCAGTCCTAAAAGGCTTCACCTTTATCCTCAAACCGTGACCCCTCGTTCTGGACTTCCCCAACATCGGGAACAATCTTCCTGCATCTAGCCTGTCCAATCCCTTTAGGATTTTATACGTTTCAATCAGATCCCCCCTCAATCTTCTAAATTCCAACGAGTACAAGCCTAGTTCATCCAGTCTTTCTTCATATGAAAGTCCTGCCATCCCAGGAATCAATCTGGTGAACCTTCTTTGTACTCCCTCTATGGCAAGGATGTCTTGCCTCAGATTAGGGGACCAAAACTGCACACAATACTCCAGGTGTGGTCTCACCAAGGCCTTGTATAACTGCAGTAGTATCTCCCTGCTCCGGTACTCGAATCCTCTTGCTATAAATGCCAGCATACTATTCGCCTTTTTCACCGCCTGCTGTACCTGCATGCCCACTTTCAATGACTGGTGTATAATGACACCCAGGTCTCGTTGCACCTCCCCTTTTCCTAATCGGCCACCATTCAGATAATAATCTGTTTTCCTATTTTTGCCACCAAAGTGGATAACTTCACATTTATCCACATTAAATTGCATCTGCCATGAATTTGCCCACTCACCCAACCTATCCAAGTCACCCTGCATCCTCTTAGCATCCTCCTCACAGCTAACACTGCCACCCAGCTTCGTGTCATCCGCAAACTTGGAGATGCTGCATTTAATTCCCTCATCTAAGTCATTAATATATATTGTAAACAACTGGGGTCCCAGCACTGAGCCTTGCGGTACCCCACTAGTCACTGCCTGCCATTCCGAAAAGGTCCCGTTTATTCCCACTCTTTGCTTCCTGTCTGCTAACCAATTCTCTATCCACATCAATACCTTACCCCCAATACCGTGTGCTTTAAGTTTGCACACTAATCTCCTGTGTGGGACCTTATCAAAAGCCTTTTGAAAATCCAAATATACCACATCCACTGGTTCTCCCCCATCCACTCTACTAGTTACATCCTCAAAAAATTCTGAGATTCGTCAGACATGATTTTCCTTTCACAAATCCATGCTGACTTTGTCTGATGATTTCACCACTTTCCAAATGTGCTGTTATCACATCTTTGATAACTGACTCCAGCAGTTTCCTCACCACCGACGTTAGGCTAACCGGTCTATAATTCCCCGGTTTCTCTCTCCCTCCTTTTTTAAAAAGTGGGGTTACATTAGCCACCCTCCAATCCTCAGGAACTAGTCCAGAATCTAACGAGTTTTGAAAAATTATCACTAATGCATCCACTATTTCTTGGGCTACTTCCTTAAGCACTCTGGGATGCAGACCATCTGGCCCTGGGGATTTATCTGCCTTTAATCCCTTCAATTAACCTAACACCACTTCCCTACTAACATGTATTTCGCTCAGTTCCTCCATCTCACTGGACCCTCTGTCCCCTACTATTTCTGGAAGATTATTTATGTCCTCCTTAGTGAAGACAGAACCAAAGTAATTATTCAATTGGTCTGCCATGTCCTTGCTCCCCATAATCAATTCACCTGTTTCTGTCTGTAGGGGACCTACATTTGTCTTTACCAGTCTTTTCCTCTTTTCATATCTATAAAAGCTTTTACAGTCAGTTTTTATGTTCCCTGCCAGTTTTCTCTCATAATCTTTTTTCCCCTTCCTAATTAAGCCCTTTGTCCTCCTCTGCTGAACTCTGAATTTCTCCCAGTCCTCAGGTGAG
Source organism: Mobula birostris (assembly GCF_030028105.1). NCBI lineage: Eukaryota > Metazoa > Chordata > Chondrichthyes > Myliobatiformes > Myliobatidae > Mobula > Mobula birostris. Next base: position 15,913,789 of record NC_092379.1, read on the forward strand.
CCACTTTTTCTGGCTAATTTGTATGCTTCTTCTTTGGAATTGATACTATCCCTAATTTCTCTTGTCAGCCACGGGTGCACTACCTTCCTTGATTTATTCTTTTGCCAAACTGGGATGAACAATTGTTGTAGTTCATCCATTCAATCTTTAAATGCTTGCCATTGCATATCCACCATCAATCCTTAAAGTGTCATTTGCCAGTCTATCTTAGCTAATTCACGTCTCATACCTTCAAAGTTACCCCTCTTTAAGTTCAGAATCTTTGTTTCTGAATTAACTATGTCACTCTCCATCTTAATGAAGAATTCCACCATATTATGGTCGCTCTTACCCAAGGGGCCTCTCACGACAAGATTGCTAATTAACCCTTCCTCATTGCTCAAAACCCAGTCTAGAATAGCCTGCTGTCTAGTTGGTTCCTCGACATGTTGGTTCAAAAAACCATCCCGCATACATTCCAAGAAATCCTCTTCCTCAGCACCTTTACCAATTTGGTTCACCCAATCTACATGTAGATTGAAGTCACCCATTATAACTGCCGTTCCTTTATTGCACACATTTCTAATTTCCTGTTTAATACCATCCCTGACCTCACTACTACTGTTAGGTGGCCTGTACACAACTCCCACCAGTGTTTTCTGCCCCTTAGTGTTATGCAGCTCTACCCATATCGATTCCACATCTTCCCGGCTTATGTCCTTCCTTTCTATTGCGTTAATCTCCTCTTTAACCAGCAACGCCACCCCACCTCCTTTTCTTTCATGTCTATCCCTCCTGAATATTGAATATTCCTGAACGTTGAGCTCCCATCCTTGGTCACCCTGGAGCCATGTCTCTGTGATCCCAACTATATCATAATCATTAATAACAATCTGCACTTTCAATTCATCCACCTTGTTACGAATGCTCCTGGCATTGACACACAAAGCCTTCAGGCGCTCTTTTACAACTCTTAGTCCTTATACAATTATGTTGAAAAGTGGCCCTTTTTGATGCTTGCCCTGGATTTGTCGGCCTGCCACTTTTACTTTTCTCCTTACTACGTTTTGCTTCTACCCTCACTTTACACCCCTCTGTCTCTCTGCACTGGTTCTCATCCCCCTGTTGTGAACTAACCTCCTCTCTCCTAACCTCTTTAATTTGATTCCCACCCCCCAACCATTCTAGTTTAAAGTCACCTCAGTAGTCCTCGCTAATCTTCCTGCCAGTATATTGGTCCCCCTAGGATTCAAGTGTAACCCGTCCTTTTTGTACAGGTCACACCTGCGCCAAAAGAGGTCCCAATGATCCAAAAACTTGAATCCCTGCCTCCTGCTCCAATCCCTCAGCCACGCGTTTATACTCCACCTCATTGCATTCCTACTCTCACTGTCGCGTGGCACAGGCAGTAATCCCGAGATTACTACTTTTGCGGTCCTTTTTCTCAACTCCCTTCCTAGCTCCCTATATTCTCCTTTCAGGACCTCATCCCTTTTCCTACCTATGTCATTGGTACCTATATGTACCACGACCTCTGGCTCCTCACCCTCCCACTTCAGGATATCTTGGACACGATCAGAGATATCCTGGACCCTGCCACCAGGAAGGCAAACTACCATCCGGGTCTCTGGACTGCGTCCACAGAATCGCCTATCTGACCCCCTTACTATCGAGTCCCCTGTTACAACTGCCTTCCTCTTCCTTTCCCTACCCTTCTGAGCTACAGGGCCGGACTCTGTGCCGGAGGCACGGCCACTGTCGCTTCCCCCTGGGTAAGCTGTCCCCCCCAACAGTACTCAAACAGGAGTACCTATTGTTAAGGGGCACAGCCACCGGGGTACTCTCTATTACCTGACTCTTCCCCTTCCCCCTCCTAACCTCCTAATACAAATGCACAAGGCTTGATCAGTAAGTTTGCTGATGATATGAAATTATGAGGTAATGTTGGTAGTGAAAAAGGTTGTTATAGATTACAGGGGACCTTGAACTGTTAGGAAAGTGGGCCAAGGTGTGGCAAATGCAGATGTGTGTGAGATGCGGCATTTTGGAAAGTCAAACCAGTGTCGGGCTCGTACTACTAATAGGGCAGAATTTCCAGGTGAGTTTCTTAAAACGGTATGTCTATATTCCATCCAGGTAAAGGCCCTAACCTTGCTTTTGGAAATGAACCTACCCAGGTTGATTGGATTGGAGTTTTAGTAGGAGACTATTTTAGTAATAGTGATCACAATTCTATCTTTTCAGATAGTTATGGATGAGGATAAGACTAGACCTTGGGGAAGATGCTAAACTGGGCAAGTCTAATTGATCAGTATTAGGCAGAATAGATGATGATTAGACCGAGAGTATTTATAAGTAAGTCCGTATCTAACATGTTGGAGTCATGTCAAGTTTATTGTCATTTAACTGTATACATGTGTATAACGTATATAACCATATAATGTATATAGAAATGAGACAACATTTCTCTGAACCAGGGTGTAAAGCACAGTATTACACATAACACTTGATAAATTATGGTAAGGATAAAATCTACAGATGAATCAGACAAGCATAACCAACTAAAGAGCATAAATTAAATATTGTGAGGTACGGAACATTTGAACGTCAGCCAAGCAGAACTCAGAACCAACACGTATCTAGGAGAAAGAAAGAGCAAGATGGCAAGTTTGGGGAACCTTGAATGACAAAAACTGTTTAAAATGTAGTTAGAAAGACAAAAAGAAGCTCATGTACGACTTAGGAGCTGAAATTCAGAACTGATACAGCCAGTATTGTTCCTCCATTCGAGAAAGGCAGTAGAGGCAAACAGGGAAATTATAGGCCAGTGAGCCTTACATCAGTGGCAGGGAAATTGATGGATAAGACTTTTTCTTAGGGATAGGATTAGTCACATCTGGAATGCATTGGCTTATTGAGAATAGTCATTGGGGCCTTGTTCAGGGAAGATCATCATATGAAGTTGATTGAGTTTTTTGAGTAGATTGATGACAGTAGGTGAGTGAATGTTCTCTAAATGGACAACAGTAGGACATTTAACAAGTTACCTCATGGTAGTATACACAAAACGCTGGAGGAACTCAGCATTATACCCTCTGTCTAAGGTCAAGGTCCAAGTACCAAGTACCTGATGAAGGGTCTCGGCTTGAAATGTCAACTGTTTACTCTTTTCCAGGATGCTCCCTGTCCTGCTGGGTTCCTCCAACATTTTGTGTGTATTCCTTTGATTTCCAGCATCTTCAGATTTTCTCTTGTTTGTACCTCATGGTAGGCTGATCCAGAAGATTAGGGCGCATGCAGCCCACAGGTACTTGGTATATTGGAGCTTAACCTTAGAAAGAGGGTAGTGGTGGAGTTAAATTGCTGACTTGAGGTTGTGATCAGTGGTATTTCACAAGGATCAGTGCTGGGACCTCTGTTGTTTGTAATATGTTTGTGTGTCTGTGTGTAAGTTGGATGAAAATATAGGAGGATTATTTAGTGAATCTTCAAAAGACAAGAAAATTGTGGAATTGTGCATAGGAATTGAGTAAGGACACCAAAAGATAGAACAGGGTATGGATCAGTTGGAAATGTGGGCAGTGAAATGGTAGATATGCAGACAAGTATGAGGTGATGCACTTTGGTAGGACAAGTGTAAAGGGGAAAAAAATCGCAGGACCCTAAAGAGTATTGGTATACATAGGGATTATGGGGTGCAAGACTATTGCTCTTTGAAAGAGTAAATAACAGTGGATAGCATGTTTTTAAAAAAGCATACAGCATTCTTGCCTTCATCATGGCATAACATAGAAGTTGGGAACTCGTTGCAGCTGTAAAAACTATGGTTAAGCCATATTTGGTGTATTGTGTGTTGTTCTGGTTGACACTTTAAAGAGAGGATGTGGAGGATTTAGAGAAGGTGTAAAAGGAGCTCACTTGTTTATTGCCTGGATTAGATCATATTCACTATAAGAAAAGATTGAGCATTGTTTTTGGTGGAGCTTTGGAGGCTGAGAGGTGACCTGATAGATCAATTGTAAGAGGCATAGATAGGGCAGGTAGTCAGAGGCTTTTTCACAGGGTAGATGGACTTGAGGTGAGAGGAGTGAAGTTTAAAGGAGTTTTGCAAGGCAAGTATTTTTGTGTTGTACTTTTTGATGGTCTATCATAATTTAGGGCATCATAAACAAGCCTTTGGATGTGAGGTACTCTGATTCTGTATGATTGTAATTACACAGGGAAGACAATAAATAAATGTTCATGCAAATCAGCCCTCATCAAAATTATTCACTTACAATTTATGGGAAAATGGCTTACAGGCTTCAAAGAGTTCTCAGGCATGAACCTAATGTAACTCTGAGACTGTCTGAGTGTGACTATTTGTTGTTGCCTTTAACATGTGTGACTCCTAAACCAGTACAGTATTAGCAAAGGACGTAATACTATCTTATACCGATGAGTGAACAATGAGGATTAGTTACTGTTGGGAGAGTTTGTTCAGTTTTTTTTGTACATTTTAAAATTTGTGATGCTTTTTCATCACTTTTAGATTACATTTATTTCTTTTGGTTACTGAAATCTGAAGCTTTGGAAACATGATTGATGGAATGGGAGAGAAAATAAGCTTTAGTGTTTCATGTATACACTAATACTTATTGCTGAAATATTAAGCCTTGTGTTTCTGTATTGACGCAGTAATGTGACTTTTGCAAGAGTACACTTCAGAGAGTACCGGCACCTAACTAAGGTTCCAACTCAAGCTGAGTCAGCCCGGGTGATGCAATAATTGGATGGTGCGCAATATCAGCGGGAGTATTTTTAGATTTGTGATCCATTGATCCCCGTATAAAATGCATGTGGCGAAGAACAGAGTCTGGCTCAGGTCAGAGCCTCCCTTGTCCAAGTTACTTCTGACGTTTGAATAATAGAAACATAGAAAAGTACGACTCGGGAGCAGGCCTTTCAGCCCAAAGCATCTGTGTTGACCATGATTCAGAAGTTCAAAGTAAAATTTATTATCAGAGTACATACATGTCACCACATACAGCCCTGAGATTCTTCATTTTGCAGGCATACTTAGCAAATCTATAGAACAGTAACTGTAAACAGGCTCTGTAAACTATAAACATCAGGAATTTTAAACTGTCGACAAACTGTGCAAATGCAGGTATAAATAAATAGCAATAAATAACAAGCATAAAATAACAATATAAAAGACTCCTTAAATGAGTGTAGCCCTTTTGTTCAAGAGCCTGATGGTTGAGGGGCAGTAACTGTTCTTGATCCTGGTGATGTGAGTCCTGAGGCACCTGTACCTTCTGCCTGATGGCAGCAGCGAGACAAGAACATGGCCTGGGTGGTGAGGATCTTCGATAATGGATGCTGCTTTTCTGCGGCAATGTTTCATGTCGATATGCTCATTAGTTGGGAGGGTTTTACCCGTGATGTACTGGGCTGAATCCATTAGCTTTTGTAGGATTTTCCACTCAAAGAATTGATGTTCCCATACCAGGCCATAATGCAGCCAGTCAGCACACTTTCCACCATACATCTGTACAAGTTTGCCCAGGTTTTCGATGATATGCTGAAACTCCGCAGACTCCTGAGAAAGTAGAGGAGCTGTCATGCTTTCTTTGCAATTATATTTATATGCTGGGTCTAGGACAAGTTCTGTGACATAGTGACACACAGGAATTTAAAGTTACTGAGCAACACACACAAAATGCTGGAGGGACTCAGCAGGCCAGGCAGCATCTATGGAAAAAAGTACAGTCGACATTTCGGTTGGAAACCCTTCGGCAGGACTCAGTTACTGACCCTCTGCACCTCTGATCCTCCGATGATTACTGGCTCATGGACCTCTGGTTTCCCTCGCCTGAAGTCCCCAAACAGTTCCTTGGTCTTATTGACATTGAATGAGGGGTTGTTGTAATTACACCACTTAGTCAAGTTAATTTGATAGCAAATTAAGGTGAACCCATCTGCTTGCTCATGGTCACTATCCCTCTATTCTCTGCCTGTTCATGTGTCTGTCTATGTGCCTCTTGAACATTGCTATCATACATATCTCCTCCTACCACCTTCCCTGGCAGTGCATTCCAGGAACTTACTGCTCCGTGTGTGTAAAAAAAAACTTGCCTTGTAAATCCTCTTTTAAGTTTTTACCCCACGCATCTTAAGCCTATCGTTTGTCCACCCATTATGTATCATGTCGAATGACGTGGGCAATCATGGTCTTTCCATGATTGCTCTTGGCAATTTTTTCTCCAGAAGTGTTTTGCCTTTACCTTCTTCTGGGCAGTGTCATTCACGAGATGGGTAAATACTCTTCAGAGATTGTCTGCCTCGCGTCAGTGGTCCCATAACCAGGACTTGTGATATGCACCATCCACCACCTGCTCCTATGGCTTCACATGACCCTGATTGGGGAGAAGGGGGTAAGCAGGTTCTGCACTTTACCTAAGGGTGACTGCAGGCTAGTGGAGGGAAGGAGCACTTTTATACTTCTTTTGGTAGAGGCGTATCTCCACCCTGCCACCCCCATAAACCAATGCCTTTTAGTTTTTGACATTTTAAACTGAGTGACTATCTACTCTCATAATTTTAATGTGCTTCTATTAAGCCACCCCTCACCTCTGATGTGCAAACGAAAACAATCCAGGGTTATACAATCTCTCTTTATAGCTGATGCACTCCAATTTTAGGCAACATCCTGGTGAACCTCTTCTGCATTCTCTCCAAAGTCTCCAAAGGCTTCAAAGTCTTCCTCTGATGTGACAACCAGAACTGCACATGATACTTCAAATGTAGCTGAACCGAAGTTTTATATAGCTGCAATACGACTTGCCAAATTTAATGTCCAATACCTTGACCAATGAAGGCATACAGCATATGATTTAGGTCACATTTCCATCCTATCCACTTGTGTTCCCACTTTAATGGACTGACTTGCATCTCAAGATCCCTCTGCACATCATTCCACCTCAGGATTCAGTCATTTACCGTAAGTTTTCCTCCTGCATTTGACCTTTAAAGTGCAACATCTTGTGTCTGGATTGAACTTTATTAAAGTTCAAAGTAAATATATTATCAAAGTACATATGTGTCATCACATACAACCCTGAAATTCATTTTCTTGCGGGTGTACTCAGTAAATCCATAATAGAATCAATGAAAGACAGCACCAATTTGGATGTTCAACCAGTGTACAAAAGACAAGAGCCTGCTGGTTGAGGGGTAATAATTGTTCCTGAACCTGGTAGTGTGAGTCCTGAGGTTCCTGTACCATCTTCCTGATGGCATCAGCAGGAAGAAAGCCTGATCTGCCATTTATCTGCCCAAATTTACACTTGACCTATGTATATTCTTCTGTATCTTTTGACCACTTACCTTGCTATGCATAATTCCACCAGTTTTCACGTTGTCTGCAAGCTTACGACTCAGATCATCTATATTTTCATTCAGATCATTAATGGTATGAACAGTGAAAGTTCCAGCACTTGATTTTTGCAGAGTGCCATGGTTGCAGACCTTCAGTCAGAAAAATACCCATCTCCTACCACCCTCGGTCTCTATGACCAAGCCAGTTTTGGATGCAAATAATCAAATCACTGTAAACACAAGATTCTACAGATGCTGGAAAGCCAGAGTAACACACACACAATTCTAAAGGCGCTCAGCCGGTAAAGTAGCATCTATGGAGAGGAGTAAAAGCCAAAGAAGAGTCTCGGCCTTTAACGTAGACTCTTTATTCCTCTCTAAAAACGCTGCCTGACCTGCTGAGTTCCTCCAGCATTTTGTGTGTTACCAAATCACTGTTCATTGAAGAAGTGCCATTTGACAGAGATACAAAGGACTAACACTTACGCATTTGACTTCTGCATTCAGTAATTGCATGCTTTTTTATATATAAAACAAATTAAACTGAAGATGGAATGTTCAGTGAAAGAAAACTGGAGGAAAAAGTGCTTAAGAGATGGGAGCTCTGAAATGAAAGATCGTCAGTTTGTAGATGACAAAAGAGTGGAGTTACTTAATAAAGACAATAAAATTTGAAAGCTTTTGTAATTGAACTGAGTCCCTGAGTAGAATCAATTGACCTGTATTACCATGCAATACTTTTGAGATGATAGGCATATTAATACATAAGATTCAGAGAAAGCACTCTCTGCTTTATAAAATACAATAGCTATATCCTCCCTCACCACCATTCAAGGCCCCAGACAGTCCTTCCAGTTGAGGCGACACTTCACCTTTGAGTCGGCTGGGGTGATATACTGCGTCTGGTGCTCCGGGTGCGGCCTTCTATATATTGGCGAGACCCGACGCAGACTGGGAGACCGTTTCACTGAACACCTACGCTCTGTCCGCCAGAGAAAGCAGGATCTCCCAGTGGTCACACATTTTAATTCCATGTCCCATTCCCATTCTGATATCTCTAACTTCCATGAATGCCTCTCCTCCCCTTCTTACCCCATCCCTTACTTATTTATTTATTATTTTTCTTTTCTTTTCCCTTCTCTCTCTTTTTTCTCCCTCCGTCCCTCTCACTATATCTTCCTCTGGTGCTCCCCTCCCCCTTTCTTTCTCCCTAGGCCTCCTCCTTCTCCAGCCTTGTATCCCTTTTGCCAATCAACTTCCCAGCTCTTGGCTCCATCCCTCCCCCTCCTGTCTTCTTCTATCATTTCGGATCTCCCCCTCCTCCTCCCACTTTCAAACCTCTTACTATCTCTTCTTTCAGTTGGTCCTGACAAAGGGTCTCGGCCCAATACGTCAACTGTACCTCTTCCTATAGATGCTGCCTGGCCTGCTGCGTTTACCAGCATTTTGCGTGTGTAGCTATATCCCAGATATCTCTCGGTCTACCATAATATGGACCCTGCACTTTGTCTACCTGCACTGATCTTATTCTGTCTGGATAGCCTCCAACCTGACAGCATGAATATAGATTTCTCCTTCTGGTAAAAAAAAAATTCCCTCCCCCTACCTCACTTGGGAGTACTGTGTTCAGTTCTGGTCACCTCATTACAGGAAGGATGTGGATACTATAGAAAGAGTGCAGAAGAGATTTACAAGGATGTTGCCTGGATTGGAGAGCATGCCTTATGAGAATAGGTTGAGTGAATTTAACCTTTTCTACTTGGAGCGATGGAGGATGAGAGGTGACCTGACAGAGGTGTATAAGATGATGAGAGGCATTGATCGTGTGGATAGTCAGAGGCTTTTTCCCAGGGCTGAAATAGCTAACACAAGAGGGTATAATTTTAAGGTGCTTGGAAGTAGGTACAGGGGGAATGTCAGAGGTAAGTTTTCCACACAGAGTGTGGTGGGTGCGTAGAATGCTCTGCCATCGACGGTGGTAGAGGCAGATACAATAGGGTCTTTTAAGCGACTCTTAGATAGGTACATGGAGCTTAGAAAAATAGAGGGCTATGCGGTAGGGAAATACTAGGCAGTTTCTAGAGTAGGTTACATGGTCGGCACAACATTGTGGGCCAAAGGGGAGGGAGGGAACGTCGACTCAGACCTTGAGAGGCCTGCATCAGGCATTTTCATGCCTTACAAGGCACAAATTGGAAGTCTGGGTGGGGCGCCACTCCTTGCACAGACTAGAGCAATGTGTGATTAAGTGCCTTGCTCAAGGGCACAAAGACACTGCCACAGCTGAGGCTCGAACTAGCAACCTTGAGATAACTAGACAAACGCCTTAACCACTTAGCCATGTGCCAAAAGGCCTGTAATATGCTGTAGATTTCTATGTTCTTCTATTCCCCACTCTGACCTCTAACCTGCCTATCACTTCCCCTGGTGCTACTCTTCCTTCCCTCTCTCCTATGGTCCACTATCCTCTCCTATTCTAATCAGATTCCTTCCTCTCCAGCCCTTCACCTGTCCCATCTGCCTGGGTTCACCTAGCACCTTCTAGCTATCCCCCTTCCCCTGCCCCCACCCTTTTTATTCTGGTGTCTTCCCCGTCCTTTTCCAGTCCTGAAGAAGGGTCTCATCCCGAAATGCTCACTATTTCCATAGATGTTGCCTGACCTGCTGAGTTCCTCCAGCATTTTGTACGTAACTGTAACACTTTTTTGCTTTTTGTTTTCCTTTGTAACACCTTGATGAACTTGTATATAGAATAATGAGTCTAGATGGCATGCAGATGAAAAATTTTCACTGTATCTTGGTACATATGAAAAGAATCAACCAATTACTAATTTTCACACAGGGTTCACCACCTTCATTGTGAAACGTTTCTTGTAAATTCTGAATGTTTTAAATCACAATCTTAGAATCCAAGTTCTGTTGTTAGGTCATTAAAATGAAACACACACATTGATAATACCAAACCAGGGGTATAATAGTCACAAGACAAATTCATATAAATTCCCTGTTACAATTATCTGTTTCTGGACAATGCCAGGTAAAAATAATATTAACTTATATTCTAAGCTACATCAGAAACTAAAAATGAATTAAAGATGTGTGGAAACATGTTCGTAGGATCTTTTATAAATAGCAAACCTGACAGCTCCTTTTATTTTGTGTGTACAGGCCATGTGGAGAAGCTGGTTGCTTCACCGGACGCACACATGCTTGCTGCTGATGATGTTATTAGCTCCTGCCTTGATTTGAGCGTGCCAAGTATCTCTTTCCGGATTAATGGTCATCCGGTGCAAGGCATGTTTGAGAACTTCAATCTGGATGGCCTCTTTTTCCCTGTGGTTAGCTTTTCGGCAGGGGTCAGGTGAGTTCTTTAAATAAGTACTTGTTTGCCTAAATAATAAATTTATATTGTGATTTAAAAACTGCAATGGTTTTTGGAAGGTCACATGAAATAAAAGAAATATTTTTCATGTCACAGATTGGAATGTGATTAATTTTACTGCTGAAAACTCATTTAGAATGTTAGACTATGAAATTGTCTACTTGCTTGAAAGTCACTTAGTTAGGAACATTTAGGCAGATACACTAGAGACATTTGAAAAATCTCTTAGATAGACACATGGATGACAGAAGAATAGAGGACTATGTGGGAGGGAAGGGTTAGATGATCTTGGAGTATGTTAAAAGGTCAGACCAAGGTCGAAAGGTCTGTACTGTGCTGTGATATTCCATGTTGTAAAAAAAAACTCTGGTTTGAAACTGTCACCTAAACTTTTGACGATTCTGAAATAGAAAGTTATTAGATCAGATTATTGTAAGTGTGTGGGTAAAACTGTCATTTTGAGTTTAAACACAAGTCATTCCGGAAAATTAAATTTGCCCATTCATTGCCCTGAAATTATTTTAAAATGTTATGTTTTTTGCTGAGAAATTAATTATCTGCTCTTTTTATTATTTCGTGGCTGATAACTAAGATTTGTATCGTGATTCTTGAGACTTTATGGAAGCTGAAACTAGTCACCTTTGTGGCCTGGGTCATGCCTGTGTCACATTGATGAAAATATGAAGATGTGCTTAGCCAGTGCTCTCCAGAAATGTATAGAGTAGGACTATTGTAGAATGAAATATCCCCATCCCTAAGCCTAGGAAAGTGTGCAAATGGACATGCAGAGCAGAGAAACTTGCTAGAAAAGGGATAGAGACTTCTCAGCAAGAACGTTTCACAGAAACCTGCCACCTTCTCCTGCTGTGCCTGCAACCTGGAGCAAGGTGATGCTGCAGCACCTAGTTCTTTTGGAGTTCGAAAGTTCAAAGTAAATTTGCTGAAATATGTGTATGTTAATATATAGTAGTGAGATTTTTTTTGCAGCATGTACAGGGTAAAAAGAAATACAACAATTTTTTTTGAAAAACTCTTTAAATAAATAAAGACTGGCAGACAATTAATGTGCAAAAAAAGACAAGTTGTGCAAATTTTTTAAAAATCGAGTACATGAGTTGTGAAGAGTCCTTGAAAGTGAGTTTGTTGTTTGTAGAGTAGTGGTGAATGAAATTATCCGTGCCATTGCAGGAGCCTGATAGTTGTAGGCTGATAAATGTTCCTAAACCTGGTGGTGTGGGACCTCAGGGCTCCTGTACCTCCTACCTGATGGGAGTAGTGTGAAAAGGCCATGGCCTAGATGGTGGGAATCTTTGATGACGGATGCTGCTTTCTTGTGGCAGCATTCCATGTAAATGCACTCACTGGTTGAGGAGGGCTTTGGCTGTGATGGACTGGATTACATCCACCACTTTCTGCAGTGGGATTGCAGGTTTTCAGTGAACTGTGTCATTATCTTCGAACCACCGAGGCAAACTAAAGGATTCTATTGAATGAAAAGAGTTAAAAGTTGGTGAAGTGGTCATACCAGTGTATAATCCACAAATGGGCAAAAAGCAAGGGTTAAATTACCACACACCATCATGGAGTAGGTTATTGCAGGGTCTGCACTAGAGAAGCCTTATGTTCTTGAGCAGAATAGTGTCGACAATTATCACACATCCTTGCCTGTGTGGGTGCAATCCTTATAATAATCCAGTGACAAACAGCCGTGGAGCTGGATGAGAAAACGAGAAAGCCCTCGCATGCAACTAAATCACTAGTACACAAATCCTACTTTCATTCCAATCAACCTCAACTTGCTTTTCTGCAGTAGCTGATCAACTTGGTCACAGAAGCCAGAAAAATAAAAGTACCAAATAAAATTTATAAAATCACAGCATTCTGCTTGGAAACATCAACTAATTCTTGTGCAAAGCCTTAGTGCCTGCATCCTATGTTACTTTGGATGCCCAAAGGATGAGCAGATTTTGCTGTTATCTTATTGCCTTTAAAAGTGAAAACTGCAAACTGCATCAGGAATTAATGTAGTAAATAATGTGCTTTTAAGTCATTTAAATGAACTATCCATCCTACAAGCCTGAGAGCAGAACAGACCATCCATAAGGTAAGCACAGTCCCTGGAAACGACCAATCTGTCAGAAAACATGTCACTAGAGTGGATTTCGGGAAAGCCTAAAGAACTGGGGGCTTGGGACCCCCTCCTCCACACCCCCTCCCACTTTCCTGTCATCCTGTTGGCCAATGTGTAGCCACTGGAGAACTAGTTAGAAGACTTGAGATCAACACACGCAAAATGCTAAAGGAACTCAGCAGGTCAGGCAGCATCTATGGAAATCAACAAGGAGTTGATGTTTTAGTCCAAGACCCTACACCAGATCCTGATGAAGGGTCTTGGCCCAAAACATCAACTGTTTATTTATTTCCATAGCTAACTGCCTGATCTGCTGAGTTTCTCCAGCATTTTGCATTTTACTTATTTATTTATTGAGATATAGTGCAGAGTTGGCCCTTCAAACCATGTCGCCCAGTAATCCCCCAATTTAATCCTAGCCTAATCAAGACACAATTCACAATGGCCAATTAACCTATCGACCGATACACCTTTGAACTGTGGGAAGAAACCAGAAAGCCTGGAGGAAACCCACACTGTATTGGGGCGAACGTGCAAACCTTCTCACAGACAGCGATGGGATTGTGTGTAACTCTGGATTTCCAGCATCTGGAGTTTTGTGTTTAAGACCTAAGATCAAGGTTGATTTATCTGAGGGGCATGAGGGGATGCTGTGTACTTTTTGTAGAGACATGGCTCACCCCCATCTCTCCTGACATGGTGCTCCAACCAAAGGGTGTTTTGATTCATCACGTAGACTAGTTGGCAGTGTGGGTTAAACAACAGTTCATTGCTATGAGTTCTGGTGGCTTATTTCAACACAGTCTGTAACAATAAGTCTCAATAGTTGTTTCTTATTGATTTAAAATGATTTTTATATCATTGTTTGCATGCAGGGTTCGATTTTTACTGGGCGGAAGGCATGGTGAATTCAAGTTCATGCCTCCACCTGGTTATTCCCCTTGTTATGAAGCCCTACTGCCAAAGGAAAGAATGAGAATAGAGCCAATCAAAGAATATAAGCATGATTTTGATGGCATTCGAAATCTCTTGGGCCCTACACAATCATTGTCACATAGTGCATTTGCACCGTGTCCTGTGGATACAGCACAGGTAATTGTTAACTGTTTAAGTGGATTCAATTTAGTTTTGACTTTATTTGCAAATATTTACAGAGACCTATAATTCTATAGGTCTCTGATAGTTACAGACATTCGGTTACAGTATCTCCTGAATGATAGTCAATGAACTAGCTGAGGAGCCACTATGAAGGGTGTCAGCTCAGGTCATTATGGAATGCCCTCGGACTTGATATTGAGTCTGGCAACAGAATGGGAGGTCAGATGTGTGCAGCTAATGATTCGTGCAATCTGGTTTATAATAATCCTTCCACAACCATGCTTTTCGCTCTTCGATCTACAAATTGTTTTGTGCGCTGATAACTTGTTACCCAGAATCAAAATTTTTGTCAATCTGTTATAACCCCCTAGCAGCAATCTGCTGGAGGTACGTAGTGGGCCAATGCCTCACTTGAGACGGGGGTGGGGGGGGGGGAGGGATTATTGGTGTTTCAGGTCTGATTATATAAGCCTGTAATCTCAGGGATTGTGGATCAACTTTATTCGCCATGTACATTTACGTATATTAGGAATTTGTCAGGGTGTTGCTCAGGGTACAACACGCGACAAAATAACATTCAACAATTATAAAAGTAAAGAATTATATGAAAATTAAACTTAGATGTTCAAGTATGGATATAAAATAAAGTGTTCATAAATAAATAAATACCAGCATGTTATTTTTCACAATAGGTCTTAAATATACTTCTTTCCTTGTTTATGGTTTAGTTTGTGGATCCCTGAGCTTATTCTTTTGTTAGCTAAGGACCTATGGAGAAATCTGCCCAGTATTTCTATGTTTAGAGTGTTTTTAAATTTCTGTTTTGCTTTTGCCTGCTGGGTTTAGAAAGCCCATAATTATCATCTTTTGGTGTCATTTTAAGATGGTGACATGGAGTTCCCTAAATTTTTGACCGTACAGCAGGTACTAAGGCACTATCATTTTAAGTGTTGATGATACTTTATATGGTGTGGATTTAGAAAGCTGATTTTTATGATCTAGATTGTTCTACCACCTCATCTGGAACGGATACGAGAGAAGTTAGCTGAAAACATCCATGAACTTTGGGCTGTAACGAAGATCGAGTTAGGTTGGACATATGGCACAGTAAGAATATCTTTTAATTACATTTCCTCACGATCTCGTTATGTAATGAAAGAAGTTAATGCTGAGTGAACTGCGGGCAATAAACATGAGGACCATTTAAATAGAGAAACTATGCTTGCAAATAATATTATAAGGGGTCACATGTTAGTGCAGGTAGTACAGAAACAGCTTCACAGTGCCAGAAGCCTAGGTTCAACCCTGACCTCCAGTGCTGTCTGTGTGATGTTTGCACGTTCTCCGTGTGACAATGTGGATTTTTTTCTGGGTTCTCCAGTTTCCTTCCACATCCCATAGACATTCACGTTGGTAGGTTAATTGACCGCTATCATTTGACCCTTGTGTATAGGTGAGTGGTAGTTGACGGAAATGCTGGCCTATCAAAATGAGTTAGTATGACCAGTTGACAATTGCTACGGAGTCGGAGAATGCAAGGACCTGTTTCTGTGCTCTTGGACTCTATGACGAATCATTGTGCTTTGGTTTTACCTTTAGATCCGGGATGACAACAAGAAACTGCATCCTTGTCTCGTGGCGTTTCATAGGCTACCTGAACCGGAGAGAAACTACAACTTACAGATGTCCGGTGAAACTCTGAAGTAAGTGCCATGCCATTCGAACGGTGACATTTATTACCTGCTTTACAGATAGCAAATAACACATTTTCTAAACATTTCTCCTCAGAACCCTTCTGGCTTTGGGCTGTCATGTTGGAATGGCTGATGAAAAGGCAGAAGAAAATCTAAAGAAAATCAAAATGGCTAAGTCGTATGTTCTGGACTTTTTAACTGTTGAATGTTTATAAATTAAATAGGTTGAATAAAACATGCAGCAACAAAATGTGCTCATGGTTCATCAAGGCATTAACTCCAGTATAGTAGACCTGTTTAAAATTAAATGCTTCCTTATTGCTGAGATCCAGCTCCATTAAGGATTATTATTTGTGGAAATTTCCTCACATCACATTCAGCTATGTAACACCTGGCCCTAGCTAGTGGTTGCTTCCAGTGGGTTAGCCTTTATTATATCTAAGCTTATGATTGCACACAGATTTGGTCGCCCCACCAAAAGGATGTGGAGGCTTTGGGGAGGGTGCAGAAGAGGTTTACCGGGATACTGCCTGGTTCAGAGGACATGTGCTATCACGAGAAGCTGGGTAAACTTGGGTTGTTTTCTCTGGAGTGCAGGAGGCTGAGGGGAGATTTGATAGAGGTTTATGAGAGGTTATGAGAAGCATAGATAAAGTGGAGAAGAGTACCTGTTTCCCAGGGTAGAAATGTCTAATACCAGAGGACATGCATTGCAGGTGAGAGGGGGTAGGTTCAAGGGTATGTGAGGGGTAAGTTTTTTACTCAGAGAGTGGTGAATGCCTGATATGGTGGTCGAAGCAAAGACTTTGGAAGATTGTAAGAGACGTTTGGATAGGCACATGAATGTAAGGAAGGTGGGGTATATGGACATGATGTAGGTAGGAGGGATTAGTGTTTCGGTGTTTTTGATTTACTTTTTAGCTGATTTGGCTCAACATTGTGGCTGAATGGCTTGTTCCTGTGTTGTACTGTTCTATACCCTATGTTCTTAACTACAGCCCCCATTTTATATTCTGAACAGTAGTTATTCTACCAGAGTAACTTATCACTTCTGAGTCCAACCATTAACTCATTACCAATTAATTTATGTTGTTGCTCAGTTTATTTATCCAACCCTTCCTCCTTTCATTGACTACTGTACCTGCCCATCGCCCACACACTCCTCCCACTGGGTTCCCTAACTACAGGAAAGGTGTGAATAAGATTGAAAGAGTACAGGGAAATTTACAAGTATGTTGCCACATCTGGTGAACCCGAGTTATAAGGGAAGTTTGAATAGGTTAGGACTTTATTTCTTGGAACATAGAAAATTGAGAAGAGATTTGATGGAGGTACACAAAATTATGAGGGCTAGAGATAGGGTTTTTCCACTGAGGTGTGGTGGGAACATCACAGTGGTCATGGGTTAAGGGTCGAAGGTGAAAAGTTTAAGGGGAACATGAGGGGAAACGTCTTCAGTCAGAGGGTCGTGAGAGTGTGGATTGAGCTGCCAGTGCAAGTGGTGCATGTGAGCTCAACTTCAACGTTTAAGAGTAGTTTGGATAGGGACATGGATGGTAGGGTTATGGAGGATATGGTCCTGGTGCGGGTCATTGGGAGTAGGCAGTTTAAATGGGCTGAAGGGCCTGTTTCTGGGATGTGCTTTTCTATGACTATATATATTCAAGTGAATCTTGAAGGGAAGTGTTTGGGGGAAATGCTAGGGAAGAGAGGATAGATTGTTTCTGTAGGCAGAACACATAAAAGAATCAAATAGGTTTGTACCTTGTGTTGTTCAGCTATTGTCTGTGGAAAGTTATATCTAATTGACTCTTATTACTTTCTTCCTTGCCCCTTTCAATAATCTGAATCATAATTAAATAAATTTTAATGCTTTAAAGATTATAATAAGAAGCTAACATTGTATGTGTTACTCATGAAACACGCAGTTTTAGGCTATGATTTTTTGTTAAATTTCAGATTGTCAAGTAAATAAAAAATGATCCATTATTATTACCATGGTCTAGAACAGGGGTTCCCAACCTTTTTTATGCCATGGACCCCTACCATTAAGTGAGGGAACCCCTGGTCTAGAACATTGACCTTGTGGTGCTATTTATTTCAGTACTGCATGTTTGAAAATGGGCTGTGAATAAAATTTAAGAACAACCATCTCTGGCTTGTTTCTTATTGGAAATTCAACTGGGCACAAATCGGGACAATACAAAGTTGAGTCCCTTTTTTTTAATACTTCCTGTTGCTTAGGCCTTCTACCTTATCCAAGTTAGTGACAACCCTTCTGTTACCAAATCAGTCCCTCCTTATTAATTTGAAACTTTCTGCTTCACCCCTCTCCTTGTTCAGATCATTCGAGGCTGTAACTCTCCAAACTCCCCATCCAAGTTTGACAATTGCTAAATAACTTTCTGTAGTATTTTCTCAGTCCCTTCTCTCCAGTGTGACTTGCTCAGCATTTCCTACGATTCTGTATTTTACAGCTTTATGTTCCTTTGTTCATGTTTTTTTTTTATTGCCAACTGGACCAGACTTCTGCTTGAGTTCAGTTTTTTTTCTAATGTGAATTCTGATACCCTTCCATCACAGGTACCTCATGGCAAGTGGGTATAAACCTGCTCCGCTTGACCTCTCTCATATAAAGCTCACTCCAGCTCAGAATACTTTAGTGGACAAACTGGCTGAAAATGGGCACAATGTCTGGGCGAGAGATCGCATCCGACAAGGGTGGACATACAGCATTTTGCAGGTAAGGAGCTAAAAAGGACCTCAATTTATATTCGGGATTTGAGAGTACATGGATAACCATTAAAAATGATTGTTTTCAATGTAGTTCAGGTGTATTCTTATATTTTAATTTTTATACCCTCCAGGATGCCATGTATAGTTATCCTAATTGATTTTTATTTTATCATATTAATATAAATATAGAACAGTACAGCACAGGAACAGTCCCTTTGTCCACGACATCTGTGCCAAGTATAGTTCCAAATTAAATTAAATTTCTTCTTCCTGATCCACCTGCCTTCATTCTGTTCATGTCCATTGTCTTAAAGCTTCTAACAGCACTGTTATGTCTACTTCCCCCACTTCCCCGACTGCGTGTTAGAGGCACCTTCCACTCTGTGTACACAAAAAGTAACTTGGATCAGTCAGGATAAAAGGGGAAATGTGTCTGGACATGGAGGACATAGGGAGCTCCTTAATATGTATTGTACTTAGGTATTCACCGATCAGAGGCACCTTGACGAATGTGAGGACAGCATAAAACAGCCTATGAGAACGAGGATGTGCTGGAACGTTTGAAAAACATTAGGAAAGATAAGTCCTCAAGATTGGATGGGATATACCCCATCTTACTATGGAAAGCAAGGGAAGAGATTGCTATGCCTTTGGCATTGATCTTTGCATCCTGCCTGGCCACAAAAGCAGTACTAGAAGATTGGAGGCTGGCAAATGATATTCTTTGGTTCAAGAAAAGTTATGGGGATAATAATAAGAATTATGGGACAGTGAGTCATATATCATTGGTGGGTAAACTATTGGAAAGGATTTTTAGAGACAGGAATTCTAAGCATTTGGACAAGCATAGACTGTTTAGGGATAATCAGCATGGCTTTGTGAAGAGTGGGTTGTAACTCATAAGCCCCATTTGAATCCTTTGAGCAAGTGACAAAACAAATTGATGAAGGTAGAGTAGCAGATGTTCTTTACATGGATTTTACAAAGATATTTAACATGATAGTCTCATTCAGAAAGTCAGGAGGTTCGGGATCCAGGGAATCTTGGTTGCTGATATTCAAAATTTGCTTGCCCACAGAGGGCAGAGGGTGGTAGTAGATGGAGCATATTTTGCCTGGAGGTCCATGACTAGTAGTGTTCAGCAGGGATCTGTTCTGGGACCCCTGCTCTTCATGATTTTTAAAAACATGTCTTGGCTGAGGAAGTAGAAGGGTAGGTTAGTAAGTTTGTGGATGACATGAAGGTTGTTGGTGTTATGGATAATGTAAAAGGCTGTCGTAATTACAATGGGACATTGGTAAGATGCAGAGCTGGGCTGAGAAGTGACAAATGGAGTTCAATCCAGAAGAGTGTGAAGTGATTCACTTTGAAAGGTTGAACTTGAAGGCAGAATATAGGGTTTATAGCAGGATTCTTAGCATTATGGAGAAAACGGGGATCTTGGGGTCCACATCCATAGATCCCTCAAACTTCATAGGGTTGTTAAAAAGGTGTGTGGTATGTTGGCTTTCATTAGTCAGGGGACTGAGTCAAGAGCCATGAGGCAATGTTGCAGCTCTGTAAAACTCTGGTTAGATCATTCTTGGTGCATTGCGTTCAGTTCTGGTTACCTTATCATGGGAAGAATGTAGAAGCTTTGGAGAGGGTGCAAAGGAGATTTACCAGGATGCTGCCTGGATTAGAGGACAGGTTTTATGTGGAAAGGTTGAGCGAGTTAGGGCTTTCCTCTTTAGAGGAAAGGAGCATGAGAACTGATTTGATAGAGAGGTCTAAGATGATAAAGAGGCATTGATAGAGTGGACAGCCAGCACTTTTTACTCAGGGTAGTAATGGCTAATATGAGAGGGCATAATTGATTGGAGGAAAGTACAGGGGGAATATCAAAGTTAGGTCTTTTACGCAGATTGGTAGATGTGTAGAAAATGCTGCCAAGGTTGGTGCTAGAGGCATTGGGGATATTTACAAGATTCTTAGAAAGGCGAGTGGATGAAGGAAAAATGGAGGGCTATGCAGGAAGAAAGCATTAAATTAATCTTGGAATAGGTTAAAAGGTCAACACAATATTGTGGGCCAAAGGGCCTATAATGTTCGATGTCCTGACACAAATAACGGAGGACCCAGCACTGATCCCTGCAGAACACCATTTTCAGTTGGCTCATCAATGACTTGCCATAATAAGGTTAGATGTGGTGATGTTGACCGACATTTACACCACTTTACATCCTGTACCACTTCTCGTAAAACTAAAGAAGGATTGGTCAGTCATAACTTTCGAATGATTTTTGTTAAATAACTGAACAGTCCTTTAGTGGGTCTCCAGTAGCTCAAGAATGTGGTCTTCTAAAAGGTAATTAGAATTGACTATTTAATGCAAGCCTTGCTAGCAAAACCCTCATTCCACAGGGGAATTAAAATTATGGTTGGGACATGAAGCATGTTAAGCTACTGCAGTGTTTAAGAGCCCCTCTTGTTATTTGATGCATAAATCAGTTTGAAATTTAGATATCATAGACTTCAATTTCAGAAACTTTCTTGTTATGTTTATAGGACATAATGAATAAGAGAAATCCCCGTCTTGTACCATATAATCTCCTGGATGAACGTACAAAGAAAACAAATCGAAACAGTTTGTGTGAGGCTGTCCGAACACTGATTGGTTATGGCTACAACATTGAACCACCAGATCAAGAAACCAGTATGTAACCATAAATCAGTAACAGTATGTAAACATAAAGAAAAGTTTTTCAGGACTATAGTCAATCTAGGATAAATAATGATTTGACAAGAGAAATGTACAAAATAGTGTATTGAAGTATTGAAAAGGATAGCTGTGAAGGCTGTGTGTTGTAGCTGCAATGTGCAGAAGCTGATGGCAACCCGTGAGTTTGTGAGCAGCTACATCTGTTGAAATTGTTTGCGTCTTGAGGAAGTTTGTGTGTGAGATGCTAACATAGAGTTGTATGTTTCTGTACTTGGATATATTGGTCAAGGAGGCAGCAAAATCCCTTAGGTTATGTAGTTATTTACATTTATTCTTAGATCATCTATAGAACGATGTGACTGTAAGTTAAGCAGATAATGGAAACTCTGGATGGTGTGTCAGAGAACATAAGAACATAAGAAATAGGAGCAGGAGTACGCTATCTGGCCCATCAAGCCTGCTCCACCATTCAATAAGATCATGGCTGATCTTCACCTACCTGCCTTTTCCCCATAACCCTTAATTCCCCAACAATGCAAAAATCTATCCAACCTTATCTTAAATATATTCCACTACTTCATTAGGCAGAGAATTCCATAGTGTCACCACCCTCTGGGAAAAGCAGTCCCTCCTCATCTCTATCGTAAATCTACTCCCCCGAATCTTGAGGCTATGTCCCCTAGTTCTAGTCTCACCTATTAGTGGAAATAACTTCCTGCCTCCATCTTATTTATCTGTTTCATAATTTTATGTTTCTATAAAATTATATGTTTCTAGAGGTAGGTAGAGGTGGGAGTAAAGAAAAGACTGGTACATCTAATAATTATTTATTAATCTTAACTGGAGAAGATGCTATAAATTTAACATTGAGAAACCAAGTGCTCCAAGAAGATATGGAACAAAATTAAAGGGACATACAGTAAGCGACAATCAATAGTTGGGATGGTGCTGGAGAAGGACTTTTAAGCCATTTAAATTAATTAATGACCCCACAAACTTAAGCCCTGACAGGCTAGCTAGGACAAACCACCCAAAAACAAGCATGACCCCTGGAAGAATATGTAACCACCAGATAAGCCTGAAGTGTGGGTGCTTGAAACCACACACGTCTCTTCTCAGTATCCTTTTCAAGCACCGGAGATCAAGACAGAGGACCTAAGAGCAAGATTGCTTTGTCTGAGGTACAGTACATGAGGGGCTCCTGTGAAGGTTGTTTCACAGAAGCATAGCTCACCTCCAACTCTCCTGCCATCATACTCCCACATGAGGTTTTTTTCGATCCACCGCATGGACTAGGTGGGAGAGGCATAGAGTCTGAGAACACTATAGCACTGTAACAGGCCCTTCGGCCCATCACACGTATCCAGTACTTCCACTGGCAGCTAGTTTCACGCTCTCTCAGTGAAGAAGTTCTCTCTCATGTTCCACTCTAAGCATTTCACCTTTCACTCTTAACCCAAGACCTCCAGTCCTAGTCTCACCCAACCTCAATGGAAAAAGCCTCAGGTTCTCAAGACCCGACAATATCCTTGTAAATTTTCTCTGTACTCTTCCAATCTTATTTTCATCTTTCTTGTATGTAGGTGACCAAAACTGGACACAGTACTCCAAATTAGGCCTCACCAACATCTTCTACAATTTCAACATAACATCCCAACTCCTGTACTTAATACGTTGATTTATGAAGGCCAATATGCTAAAAGCTTTCTTTATGGCCCTATCTACTTGTGACACCACTTTCAATGAATTACATATCTGTATTCCCAGCTCCCTCTGTTCTACTATACTCCTCAGTACCCTACCACTACTGTGTATGACCTGGCCTGATCTGCCTGTAACTCTCAGATTCAGCTAGTGGCTTAATCTAGGGGAAGACAGCCTCCGGCCCGGCCAAACTTGAGAAATCTTGTTTGGGTGGATGCTGCACAATGTGTTCCCCTGTTACAAATCAGTACCACGAAATAACAAACAGTACACAGTATGCAGTTAAATGATTGTGCTTTATAATTCTTAATTTGACTATAGGGTTAGTAAAGAAACAAAAAAGAAGGAGGGCCCATTCTCACGAAACAGTCCAATGTGCGACGTTGGAGCTCACGGTTTTCCCGTCTGGTCATTCTCCATTGATTTTACCCCCGGCGTCGACTCCCGACCTCATTCCAAGTCTACTCCCGACCTCATTCCAAGTCTACTCCATCCTGTAGACTACGACCTCCCCGTCCTGGCATCTTCTCTCTTCATCTTCCGCCGAACAAAAGACCACAAATACCTTCTCTCAGATCCACAAGAAAGAAATAACATGGCTCTCATTGGATGGCACACATCCCAACGCCCTTTTAGGGGGGGGAGGGAACATCGGCTCAGACTATGAGAGGCCTGCGTTGGGCACTTTCATGCCTTACAAGGCGCAGATTGGAAGTCTGTGTGGGGCACCACTCCTCGCACAGACACTAGAGCAATGTGTGGTTAAGTGCCTTGCTCAAGGACACAAACACACTGCCACAGCTGAGGCTCGAACTAGTGACCTTCAGATCACTAGACGAACGCCGTAACCACTTGGCCCTGTTATCTCTAGTCATAACCCAAACACTGCTGCTACAGAGAAACCTTTAGATTAGCAGTAAAACCTTACAGCATGTTACATGCCATTTTTCAGCCTATTTCACCAGTTGGTCCAGATCCCAATGCAAACTTTGATAGTCTAACTCACTGTCCTCTACCGGTCTTGGTGTCAGCCATAAATTTGCTGACCAGTTTACCACAGTATCATCCAGATCTTTGATATCGATGAAAAACAACAATGGACACAGCACTGATCCCTGTGGCATACCACTAGTCACTGGCCTCCAGTCAGAGAGGCAACCATCTGCAACCACTGTCTAGCTTCTTCCACAAAGCCGATGTCTTATCTAATTTACTACTTCACCTTGAATGTCAAGCAACTGAATCTTCTTGAACAACCTCCCATGTGTGAATTTATCAAGGGCCTTGCTAAAGTCCATGTAGACAACATCTGCTGCCTCACCTTCCTCAATTTTCCTGGTAACTTCCTCGAAAAGCTCTGGTTAGACACAACTTACCATGCACAAAGCCATGTTGACTATCACTAATCAGCCTGTTGTATGTCCAAACCCTTAGAATACCTTCCAATAACTTTCCCACTGCTGTTGTCAGGCTCACCAGCCTATAATTTCCTGGCTTATTCCCAGAGCCTTTCTTGAACAACAGAACAACATCAGCTATCCTCCAATCCTCTAGCAGCTCACCCGTGGCTAAAGATGTCTTAAGTATCTTTGCTAGGGGCCCCTGCAATTTCTGCACTAGCCTCACTGGGTCAGAAGGAGCACATGGTCAGGCCCTGGGGATTTATACACCCTAATATGCCTCAAGATAGAAAGAAACAACTCCTCTGTAATCTGTATATGGTCCGTGACCTCGCTGCTACATTGCCTCACATCTATAGGCTCTTGTGTCCATCTTCCGTGTAAATATAGCTGCAAAAAAGTCTGTTTAAGATCTCCCCCATTTCTTTTGGATCCACATATAGATTTCCAGGGAACTAATTTTGTCTCTTGCTATCCTTTTGTTGTTAATATATCTGCAGAAGCCCTTAGATTATCCTTCACATTATCTGCTAGAGCATCCATATGGCTTCTTTTAACCCCCCGATTTCCTCCTTAAGTGCCAGGAAAAAAAGGCAACAGGATCTGCTTTGTGATAAAACATTGTGGTGCATAGATGTGGAGGTCTTGTCCCTGACCTTGAACATCTGGCACTAAAATGCCAATCTTTCTCCTCTGTCTTCCTGACTGTAGTCTATGTATCACCTCAGATAGACATCCAACCAGCGCTTGAGGTACTAAATGTCGTAATCAACAAGAACAAAGTCGCATACCCCATCATCTCGTGGCAGGAGACTTTAATCGGCCAGTTTGAAAAAGTCTTTGCTTATCTACTATCAACACGTCACCTGCAGCACGAGAGGACGTAACACGTTCAACCACTGCTTCACCAAGTACACCTTCCACTCCGTACTTTCCCTGCACGGTTGTGTGTCTTCTGCCTACGTACAGACCAAGACTGAAGAGCACAGCGCCAGTGAAGAGGGCTGTGAAGAGGTGGAGGTGTGAGCTTGGGATTGCTTTGAGTCGGTGGACTAAGCTACGTTCAAAGATTTGTCAGCGGACCTCAGTGAATTTGCCACAGTTAGTTTTGGTATGAATCAACTTCTCCCTCTGAGGTTACCTGGATCTGATTCCTTTTGCCTGTTGCCACAGCAGGTATGATTTCTCTTGCTCTTCTGTCTGCTCTGAGCCATCTGCACAACAGGAACACTAATGTCAGGTTGTTATTCGTTATCTACGACTCAGCATTCAACACAGTCATCTCACCAAGCCTATCAATCTTCATGACTTGAAGCTTTGCACCTCCTCTGCAACTGGATCCTCATCAGCAGACCCCAATCGTTGAGGATTCATAACAACATCTCCTCTTTGCTGATCATCCACACTGGCACACTTCAAGGCTGCGTGTTTAGACCCCTGTTCTAATCCCTATATGCACATTACTGTATTACTCCAATGCTATACACAAATTTACCACTGACACTGCTGTTATTTGGATGAACCACAGATGGCATGATTCTGAAAAATGACTAAATAAAATCAACTGAAACTCCTCAGTTGCAGGACAGTTCCAGCAAATGGGAAAGTAGTAACTGTAACTCAATGTCAGGAAAGGAGGGAGAGGAAAAAAGGAACGATAAACCAATTAACCAGATGTCAGTTGGCAAGCTACTGGAATCCATTATGAAGGATATAACAACATTACTTAGTGGATCACGATTCGCTTAGACAGTGTCAAAATGGTTTATGGAAGGATTTGTGTCGGACATGTTTTCTTGGTGAAAACGTATTTAAGAATTTATTCCACAAAGCTTGTTACGTAAAGTTAAGAGCTGACGGGATTATGGTAGATGAAGGTATTATCTGTCTAGATATTGCCAGGTAGGAAAAAAGGTGGTTAATTTTCTGGTTTGTAGGTTGCACTGTAGATAGTGAATGTAGATAGACGTAATTCAGGGCCCAATACTTAGCATTAATGTGGGCTACATTAATTATCGGTATTGGGCCCTGAATTATGTCTACATTCATGGCCTTTGATATTGTGATGTTTGCCGAGCTTGGCAATTAGCTTGCAGGCGTTTCATTATCAATCGAAGTGACACCATCAGTGCGCAATTGTAGGTGTTTCTCACTGGGAGCGCTCACATTTATATAGCCCATCAGTTTGCTTACCTCGATCCTGATTGGCCACCCTCTCACTTGACCTTTGCAATCTATTGGCTCGTGTTTTTGTGGCTCTTAGGACTTTGTAGATGGCATCTATTTGTACATGTCTGTTTACAGAGTTATCAGAAGAGAACCACACTACTAAAGATTCTCGTGCCTGTTTCATGTTTGCTTGCGCCAGAACCCCTGTGGTGTCCCAGTTACAGTGGTGACCTTCTCGGTCTTCGTGTACTGAGATCAGAGACAGTAGATCATGTCTCTGTACTGCCAGTTTGTGTTCCTGTAAACAAGTTGAGAGCTTATGTCCTGTCTGGCCAGCGCAGTTCTTGTTGCAGTCCCCAGAGGTGATCCTGAGCACCACATTTCTTTTGTCAGTTGTTTGTACTGATGCCTTGGTTCATGAGACAAGTTTCCTTAAAGTCGCTGTTGATTTGCGAGCGATTATGATACCCTGAAGTTCAAGCAGTCGAACTGTCATTTCTGATGTATTCCTGATGTAAGGCAAGGTCACATATTTCAATGTGAGTTGAGTAACATCTGCATGACTTTCTTTGGTAAGCATCTCCTCGTGGCCTGTTTGAAGGACGTAGTGTTGTGTCTGTTCAAATGGCATTGCTGAGCATCTGTATCTGTCTTATGCAAAATCCCCGAGACTCTGATGCGTATGGCCCAAGATAATATGTATCAATATCGGCTTACATGAGGAAAATCTAAATAAACACCACCACTTCCCACCAATATGCAGAGGGTTAATAGTGAATGCAGTGTGCTTGAAGGACAATTTGGGAACAGAGGGGATTTGTAGATGACCTTGCAGGTTGAGGATGGGAGATTTAAATAATTACCATTTCTGTATGTCATGATACTTAACGTTCAGTTTTAATTATTCATATTCTTTTCTTTTGCCAGCTGCCCATACTACAAGTAAAGGCCGCACTGAAAAGGTGCGGCTGTTTCGGGCTGAGAAGTCGTATGCGGTGAAGAGTGGAAAGTGGTACTTTGAGTTTGAAGCTGTAACCGTCGGAGAGATGAGAGTAGGATGGGCACGACCTGACTGCAGGCCTGATATACCATTGGGTGCTGATGACCTTGCCTTTGTGTTTAATGGATTTAAGGTTTGTTGCATCTTTTTCTCTTGCAATTAACAATTCAATTGCTATTGCACAGCTCCAGAAACAAACAAATAATCTTCATGCAACACACATCAAAGTTGCTGGTGAACGCAGCAGGCCAAGCAGCATCTGTAGGAAGAGGTGCAGTCGACGTTTCAGGCCGAGACCCTTCGTCAGGACTAACGAAGGGTCTCGGCCTGAAACGTCGACTGCACCTCTTCCTACAGATGCTGCTTGGCCTGCTGCGTTCACCAGCAACTTTGATGTGTGTTGCTTGAATTTCCAGCATCTGCAGAATTCCTGTTGTTTGCAAATAATCTTCATGTTCCTTTGTACAGACAGTGAGTGAAGATAAAGCATTACAGTAAGCTCAGGTGGTAAGAATTCAAGCATAGCGTTCACCAGCGAGAATTACTGGACCATGATCATGTACAAACCCTGTCTGATCTCACCCTCTCCCTTTTCCCTTTCATATCACCCCTGACATATCCAGCCTAAACATAACTCTAATGTTTTATAATTAGTAATGACATCCACATATAATGAAAAGAGGCAAAACTCACTATTGTTTAATTGCTCTTAAATAGTTTCAATCACTTTTATGTACAACATTGTAACTGATAGTAAAAAAAAATTAGTTTGACTGCTGAAAGATAAACTACAGAGAGATAATAAATTTTGAAGCAGGTAACTGGTAAATGAACATCAGTATATTTAGGTATGAGTTAGCTCCAAGGTAGGAAAGGTGCAGGCATCTACTCCTTGGAAAATGTGTATCTCAAAGAGGTGCAGGGTGTTCTCAGAGTACAACTAAATTAATGACTAAATATAGTGACACAAGTTATAAAACCCCATGTATAAAAAAGCAGAAGACAAAAGCACTGGAAAATTTTGCAGAGGAATAGAAATTGAAAGAAACAAGCATATGTTAAAGATTTAATTAAGATGCTCTGTAAATAGAAATGATTTGGAAGCACCAGGGAAGCTGGGAAGAAGTGTTACTAAAATAATACCAGAATGCCTGTCAGGAAAGGTTGACCTGACTATAGTGTTGGAAGCTTTGAGATGAAAAGAAGATAACAATAAATGGATCATGTACATCGCGATTCTTCGTGCTTCATCACCCAATTTCAATGCAAAGCAAATCATAAAGCAAAGTTTGCGATTTGTCACACTGACGGGAAAGCCGGTGCTTCTCATTCCAATATCCTCTGAGGGGCCATGCATTTTGCACACATAATCTAGAACGATTCAGTGGTGGCCAACGACATGCAGCCCGGTCTTCCGGCTGTTTTTGTAGAAGTAGGGTTTTGATGAGCTGTGAAACAGAAACAGGCATCATGGGCTCTTTAAATACTTCAATAATTGGAGTGAGTTAAAGGAACCTTCCTGACCAGATTACAGTTCAGAGGTTGGAACTGGATTCTTCTTAAAGTCATTTCCTTAGGTGATATCCTGTTGGGTTCTCCATTCCTTCCACCATCCCACAGGAAGTACCTGAGAAGTTTCTGTACATAGTTTGTGTTTGAAATTTAGAACTCATTTTGACAAGGATTTAAGAAGGAGCTGAATAAAGTGAAGGAGGAGGGACTAGATGCATATGCTGATAAGCTTCGTCAAAAAAGGCTTGAGAGGAAGCTTTTACATGGTGTATAAATTCATATGTTTGTATTGCTGATTGAATGGTTTCAGTACTGTAAACGCTATAATACCTTTTTAAAATTGCGGAACACAAAAAACTGTTTTGCTTCAAGTTTTGCTAATTTTGAGGCTATGTTTACCTATTTTCTTATTTGCTAAAACCACTTAATCAATTGTCAGGGAATTTTAAAATAAAGCTTGATACCAGACTTCAAACAGCGAATCTTTGATTTTAACATGATATCATGGAGTCCACATGTGTGGAATTCTGAGTTACAAGGAAATCAGCTTGTGTTTATTTCCAGTGACAGACAGATGAGTAAAACCATTACCCCTCTTAGATGTCAAAGAGTTGACAGTCAATAGAGTCTCTTCTCAGGGTTTGTGGCATCTTTGTCTACACTTATCTTGTTTATGCAGCTGTGTTATCTCTGTAAGGAGTAGTATCGGTGCCTGGCACAATGATCTTCGTTATGTAGATTTGCAACTTAATTAGAAAACACAGAATGTCCACAAGATCACAAAGCTTTAGCAACAGACAGCTCTTTTAACCCTATATTCGAATTTTTCTTCCGCACCAATGAGTTTCATGTTGGCTGCAAATTCCTGAGTGTATCTCTTTCTTTATTACCTTAGGGTCAGCGCTGGCATATAGGAAGTGAGCCATTTGGACGTACGTGGCAACCTGGTGATGTAGTTGGCTGTATGATTGACCTAAATGAAATGCACATCATGTTCACGCTTAATGGAGAGATGCTCATCAGAGATTCTGGTTCCGAGCTGGCTTTCAAGGACTTTGATGTTGGTGACGGTAAGTTATCATAGGGATTTTGAAAGATGTATGAGAGCATTCATTATTTCAGTTTTTCAGAGAATTATTCCAGTAATATCAAAGCTGTCACAGAATAATAATCTGTCACCTCAGAAAACAGCATTGTCTGCAAGTAGTAATCCTCTGAGGATTCTTGTCAATGAAGCTGGAAGTGTAATTTGATGTCCATTTCATGATATAGTTAATTGGAAAAAGACATTCCAGTAGGATGGTTTAATGGTGGAAAATAATATTTAGCTTTCAAAATATTGCAACACAAGTGCACAATTATCATAATATGCCAAGAACTTAACTGGCTGACACTTCCAAAGATTTGATAGTATTATGTTACAATTAGTAAATTAAAAATCATTCTTGTTCTAAGTGCATGGGATAGGCAAAGGAGAATCGGTTGATGCTGTCTGCTTGGATTTTCAGAAGGCCTTTGACAAGGTGCCACACATGAGGCTGCTTAACAAGTTAAGAGACCATGGTATTACAGGATGAAGCAGTGGTTGATTGGCAGGAAGCAAAGAGTGGGAATAAAGGGGGACTTTTCTGGTTGGCTGCCGGTAACTACTGGTGATTCACAGGGTTCTGTGTTGGGACTGCTTTTTATGTTCTATGTCGGTGATCTGGATAATGGAATTGATGGCCTTGTTGCAAAGTTTGCAGAAGATACGAAGATATGTGGAGGAATAGGTAGTTTTGAGGAAGTAAAGAGGCTACAGAAGGACAGATTATGACAATGGGCAAGGAAGTGGAAAGTGGAATACAGTGTAGGGAAGTATATGGTCATGCACTTTGGTGGAAGAAATAAAAGAGTAGACTATTTTCTAAATGGAGAGAAAATTCAAAAATCTGAGGTGCAAAGGGACTTGGGAGTCCTTGTGCAGGATTCTATAAAAATTAATTTATAGATGAGTTGGTGATGAGAAAAGAAAATGTGATGTTAACATTCATTTAAAGAAGAATAAAATATAAAAGCAAGGATGTACTCTTGAGGCTTGATAAAGTACTGGTAAGCCTCATTCCAGTATTGTGAGCAGTTTTAGCCCCTTATTTTAGAAAGGATGTGCTGAAACTGGAGAGGGTTCAAAGGAGATGCATGAAACTGTTTCCGGGATTGAACAGCTCGTTATATGAAGAGTGTCTGATGGTTCTGAGCCTGTATTCACTAGAATTCAGAATCATGAGGGCTGACCTTATTGAAATCTATCGAATGTTGAAAGGCCATGATAGAATGGATGTGGATTGGATATTTCCTATGGTGTGCAGAGTCTAGGACCAGAGGACACAGCCTCAGAATAGCAGGTTGTCCTTTTAAAATGGAGATGAGGAGGAATTTCTTTAGCCAGAAAGTGGTGGGGGTCTTTATGTATATTTAAGGCAGAGGTTGATACATTCTTGATTGGTCAGGACATGAAGGGATAATGGGAGAAGGCAGGAGAGTGGGGCTGAGAAGATAAATGGATCAGCCGTGATGAAATGGTGGAGTAACCTTGATGGACCAAATGGCCTAATTCTGCTCCTGGATCTTATACAGAAGGGAATACATTTGACATCTTTGCATTGTCTTTAGTCCCAGGCATGGTCTTAGACATGGCCAAAAAGTCCCTGTTTAAGAAGGGCAATAGAGACAAACTGTGAAATTACAAGCAAGTGAGGCTTACATCAATGGCAGGAAAATTACTGAATAAGATCCTCATGGATAGGATCCGGAAAATGCATGGACTTGTGAGGAAAAGTCGGCATGTTTGTACAGGAGAGGTCATGTCTCATAAATGTTTAAGGTGCCAAAGATGATTGATGAGAGGGCAGTAGATGTTGTAGAATAGATTTTATTAAATCTTTTGTTAAGGTACCTACCTAATGATGCACTAAATCTCTCTCCTCTCACCTTAAGTTCTATTCCTGTAGTTCTTGATTTCCTAAACCTGGGATAAAGACTTTGCACATTCACCCTACCCATGCCACTCATCATTTTACACTCCTCTGTAAGGTCATTCCTCATTCTCTTATAGTACAATGAAAAGAAGCCCCAACCTGCTCAACTTCTCTCCAGAACTCAGTCCCCCAAGTCCTGGTAACATCCTCATAAATCTCCGATGCACTCTTTTCAACTTAATGGCAATTTTCCTACAATAAGGTAACCAAAACTGAATGCAGTAGTCCAAATGCAGTCTCACCATTGTACAACTGCAATATATCATTCCAACTTCTGTAGTCATTACCCTGACTGATGAAGGCCAGCGTGCCAACTGCCTTCTTCAGCATCCTGTCTACCTGTGACAACATTTTAAGGGAATCATATTCTTGTATTCTTGATCCCTCTGTTCCATAGAATCAGAATCAGATTACTATCACTGTAATGAGAAGAGGCCATATCCAGGGTGCTGAAGTCCTTAATGATGGATGCCACCTTTTTGAGGCACTGCCTCTTGGAGATGTTCTTGATAGTGGGAAGTGTTGTGCCAGTGATGGAGCTGGCTGAGTGTACAACCCTCTGCAGCCTCTTGTGATCCTGTCCTTTAGGGTCTCTACACCAGGCTAAGCTGTAAGCAGTCGAAATGCTCTCCAATGTACACCTGTGGAAATTTGTAAGTGTCTTTGGTGACATACCAAATTTTGCAGAGTACCTTTGTGGCCGTTCCCCTTTGCCAGACGTCCCTTTATCTCAGGGTTCCCAACCTTTTCTAATGGATCCCTACCAATAACCGAGGGGTCTGTGGACCATTAACTCCATACACCCAAGGCTGAGAACTGCAAAAAATCGACTCAGATTAACCTTTTCAAGTTCCTGCCTAATACCATCAAAATTTGCCTTACTCCAATTTAAAGCTTTAATTTGTCAACCAGATCAGTCCCTTTCCATAACTTAATTAAAACTATCAGAATTATGTTCACTAGTCCCAAAGTGCTCCGCTACTGACACTTCAGTCACTTGTCTTGCCCTATATCCTGAGGGTAAATTGAACTCTGCCCTCTCCCTAGTAGGACTTCCTACATATTGCCTGAGGAAAGTTTCATGAATACACTCCAATTTCACTCAATCTAACCCCTTAGCACTATGACAATTTCAGTCTATACTGGAGAAGTTAGTTACTATGACGACCCTATTACTCTTGCAATGTTCTGCAATCTCCCTGCATATTTGTTCCTCTAATTCCTGTTAACTACTTGAGGCTGATAGTACAATCCCAACAAGTTGACCATCCCCTTATTTCGCAGTCTCTGTCTAGTCCAACTACCTGCACATTAGATATGGCCACCTCACTGAAACTTTTGACTATGATGCTGTCAGCAAACCAGATTATCTTAAGTGCTTTTAGCTCCAGCTCCAGCTAGAAACAGCAACCGGACACATTTCCAACAGGAGTAGTCCTTCAGGACACTGGAAGTCTACCTGATCTCCTACATCCTGCAGAACAAGCATGATTTGCCATCCCGATGCTCTAATTACAAAGATTAAAATTGAGAAACCTTTCCCTTGCTTACCTTGACTCTTATCACCATTCTCTTTCTTTGCTAAAGCCTTAGCACTTCAAACTCAAACACGCACTTTGAACAGAACCACTCTCCAAATGTCTCTCCATTAGTGCCTACTTCCCTTTTATAACTACAAAATATGTTTTAAACTCTGCTGGCTCCTCTCTTCTGCTGCTAAGTTGCTGGGTCTCAAAGTTAACTCCGGTCAGGAGAAAGAATATTTCAGATGCAGGTAGTTGGGATGAAGCACATCCCTTGAAGAATCTGTGAGATGTATGAGTGAAACAGGACTAACTTGGATGGGCATCTTAGTTAGAATACAGCCGGTGAACCAAAAGGCCAGCTCCTTACTGTATGACTCTCTAAGATGTAGCAATTCACTTAAGAAGGGAATTTGAAGGGACTAAAGGAGACATCAGATAACCCTGCCAGATAAGGTAAAGGAGAATCTTAAGAGATTCTGTGACTAAATTAAGAGCAGAACGCTAACCAGAGAGCATTCAGGAATCTTTGGACTTCTACCTCTGTTCCTCCATCCTCTGTAGGGTTCTACCATTCATTGTATTCATTTCACTCTTATTTGACCTTCCAAAATGCATCACCTAACACCTATCAGAATTAAGTTCCATTACTCTGCTCAATTTATCAGTTCCAGTCTTCCAACACTTTGCTCACTTTTGGCTTCTCACTTTCAGATTCTCAGTCTGACATCTGAGTTTATTTTCCAGGGTTCATTCCTGTGTGCAGCCTGGGACCTTTTCAGGTCGGGCGCATTAACCTGGGCCAAAATGTTGGCAGCCTGAGATATTTCACCATATGTGGTTTACAGGAAGGCTTTGAGCCCTTTGCAGTAAATATGAAACGGGACATCACGATGTGGTTCAGTAAAAGTCTGCCTCAGTTTGTTCTTGTTCCCGCCGACCATAGCCATGTTGAGGTAAGTTTGATTAAAAAAATACTTCTGTACAAATGATGTAGCCTATAAACATTGTAGTCAATCACTAATAAGTAACAAATCCGTTCTAACAGTAAACTGATATTGCATTGTAAAGCTATGCAAAACATTTAATTGAAATGCTGTGTAGATGTGGGCTTTGTGCTTTAAAAGTAATGTTGATATTATTTATTTATTGAGATACAGTGCGGAATAGGCCCTTCCGGCCCTTTGAGCTGTATTGCCCAGTAATTCCCCAATTTAATCCTAGCCTAATCACGGGACAATTAACAATGACCAGTTAACCTACTAACCAGTACGTCTTTGGACTGTGGGAGGAAACAGGATTCCTTATAGGAAGCAGGATGGGAAGAACTCAAGTCAAAATGGCTTACTTCCTTGGCTTGTAATGAATATTGATACTCACCTTCAGTATATCCTGTGGTGGACGTCAAGAAAGGGAAAGAAAGAGACAGATGTGCACCTGTGTGAAAGCAAAAGCAAGGTGGAAATTGACAGCAAAGCTATTAAGTATTTTGGGTTGCACAAACATGCGGGAAGCAGCATCAGTACAGTCGTCAGTATAACAGGAAAGCTAATGTTGTATACTCATCGAGGAGAAAGTCTGAATAAGGACTATAACAAGAGTTACACCATGTTACCAATGAAGGTACCAGCATTGCTTGGGACTCAGCAAGTTCCCATTGCAAGCCTTTCAGTTCAAGAAAGTTGGAAGAGTTAAAGGAAAATTTGTTTAATTCAAGAGTAAATTTAACAAGGTAAAGAGGAGAGTGCTGTTAGAAGGGGCTGCCTAGGATCCTGTTCCAGGAAGTCATGATGAGTTCTCAGCTGTTTTGGTTGGGATGTATGTAGATAAATCCATTGATGGTCAGTGAGGACTTGATTGGGCTGATGGTGGTGTTTCTGTGCTTTGAGGAAATACGGCATCAGTAGCCTCTGACTGATGATATTTAAAATCATTGTGACTTTGATAGCTTTGCCATAAATTCTTTTGCAGACATTTCTTCTTATCTCTACAAATTAATGTGTTTGTTTTCTCACTTTTCCACTTCAAGTGCATGTTTCTTCACTTAGGTTTTTGATTCTGTTCTCTCCCCACCAATGATGTTGACTTCCTGAGTGCATTCTGCATTTCATGTTTTTGTTTTGGAATAGATAGACTTGATAGATGAAAGATGAGGTAAAGAACTATGAAAGATTGTGAGGCCACAGGAACAAGCCTGTTAGTCATCCACAAACATTGTCCTTTTGGATTGAATATGTTCAACTTGCTGTCTTGTCACTTTCTGCCATTTGGTTAAGTTTGATTGAGAACAGCATTTTGGTTAGGTATTTTTCCACAGAGTCTGAGAAAATATATTTACCTTTATTACTCTACATATATTCATGTGATGAAATTCTATGATAGTTCTGAGTAGTCAGTGAATACTTAAAGCTAAATTTTCTGTGGCAATAATTACTGGCAAAATAATTTTTATGAAGCCATTATTTCATGTGGAAAATAATCCTCAGCACTTATTTTGAATTAAGTTTGGGGAAAATTTAGATAGCAGTATTGTTTTGAGTTGTACAGTACTATTTATAAAATTATTTACACACTACATTTTTCTCTGTCTTCATGCAGATTACTAGAATTGATGGAACAGTTGACAGTCCTCCTTGTTTGAAAGCTTCTCATAAAACCTTTGGATCGCAGAACAGCAATACTGACATGCTGTTCTTCCGGCTCAGCATGCCTGTTGAGTTCCATGACACTTTCAAATGCACCCCTGGCACTACACCATTGACCAGAATGACAATCCCAGAAGAAGAAGTTGAAGATATTGATATGGATTCAGAGTTTGAAGTCCTTAAAAAATCCGCCAGCCGAACTCAAACTGAAACACCTGCCAATGAGAAGGAGAACTTTAAGGAGGCACCTAAGGAACAGGCCAAAGCAGAGAATGAAAAAGATTCCTCCTCTGAAAAAAGTAAATCCAAAACTAGGTTAGTGTTTTTGAAGTTATTTGAAGAGAACACAGGGATTGCTGAGATGAACGAAGTCCAATTATAGTTGTCAACAGTATTTCTTTTTATGGTGTTAGTTTCTATTACCAAAGGAGGGACTTTGCTTTATCTTTGGATCAGTAATAGTTCACTGGAATCATTGAAACCTCACAACAGAGAAAACCATTGACCTTTTGTATCTGTGTGGCACAGCTCATTCATTACTAACTTTGCTTCCACTTCTCATAATGCAGCTGGTTTAGATCTTTTTTTCATAATTGAGGCCTCCAGATTTGACCATGGTATTGCATCCTAGCTGTATAGATATGCAAGCCTGTGCAGTATGATATGGAGAGCAAGCTCCCCCATCCAGGCATCTGATAAACCCAAAGGAACGGCAGAGACTAATACAGTTTGGCACCAGCAGCATCGCAGGAGTTGCCAGTCAGCATTGAACTCAATGCAGGACTGCCTTAGGGACTCCAGCTCCGGACTTTTCCCTCAGGGTTTACTCCCAAAGCCTTCCCCATGAGTGGGTATAGCCGCAAGACAGTGGAGGTTTGAGATCAGTTTTCCTTCTCCTACATGAGCTACCAACCATGGCTAATGAGCGCCATCTGCCCAAAGCGACTGGTTTTAAGGCAACAGTAACCTACCTTTTCCCCTTCTCATCAATAGAAACAGTTCCACCAGACTTAGAAGCTAAACCACACATGAAGGCCAGGAGCTGGACTTGGACATCAGAGGCTATTTGAGGCGCACGCCATCGGAAGCATTTAATAGGTAGTGGAGCTTGTCCCCATTTCCACCCCTGGTTATAACAACCTTAAGGAACCTTTAGATCCTTTAACAGTGAAGAAACAACAATATATTTCCAAGTTAGGATGTTGTAGGTGTTGGTGCTGTTCCCAAATGCAATTGTTGCCTCTAGCATTCTTAATGGTATTTCCTACAGACATGGGAGATGCTGCTGAAGTCGCCCAGGAACTACAGTTCATTATGTTCACTCTGTGGCCATTTTATGATACATCTGTAAACCTGCTTGTTAATGCAAATATCTAATCAGCTATTCACGTGACAGCAACTCAATGTGTAAAAGCATGCAGGCATGGTCAAGGATTCAGTTGTTGCTCGGACCAATCATCAGAATGGTGTAGAAGTGTGATCCAAGTGAATTTGACTGGGGAATGATTGTTGGTGCCAGACAGGGTGGTTTGAGTATCCCAGAAACTACTGATATTCTGGGATTTTCATGCACAACAGTCTCTAGAATTTACAGAGAATGGTGCAAGAAACAGAAAACATGTCTGGTGAGCAGCAGTTCAGTGAGTGAAAACACCTTGTTAATGAGAGAGGCCAGAGGAGAATGGCCAGACTGGCTCAAGCTGACAGGAAGGCGACAGTAACTCAAATAGCCACATGTTCCAAAAGCACTGTGCAGAAGAGCATCTCTGAACGCACAATATGTTGAACTGTGAAGTGGATAGGGTACAGCAGTAGAAAACCATGGACATATACTCACTGAGTGAGATTGCACCTCCGGAGCTATATTGTGTCAGTAGTGGAAGGCGTGAAAAATTAGTGGTGCATGTATGAATCAAGAGGTTACTTATCCCTGAAAAGTGCCAAGCTGCAGTCATCAAACCAAGTGGAGCGTATACCACAGCACTCCAAGTTGTGTTTTGAAAATAGTGAAAAAGTTTGGACTATCAGAAGAGTCACTTTCTGCAGATGACCCAGCTTGTGGCCTGCTTTCCTTCTGTGGCTACGTCAGTTGTTTTTCTTGTTAAGGGTGATCTTGAAATTTTGATGGTGTAATGATAAGGTCACTTAATGTCAAAGGTGAGTGGTTAACCGTTTACTTGTTGGAAATGGCTGTTAGTCATCTCTGAAACGTGGGAGTTTAACCACTCATCTTTACATTGAATGGTGCAATATTTTACTTGCTACACACCAGACCATATCGGAATGTTGTCTACATTCATGTGAATGGAAATGAATAATATGTAATCATCAGCAAACATCCCTACTTCTAACCTTCTGAGAGAAGTAAGGTCGTTGATGAAGATGGTTGGACTAAAGACACTTTGCTAAGGAATCTTTACGGTGTCGCCTGTGATGATTGACCTTCACAGACACAATCATCTTCCCTCGCACAAGAAATGACTCCAACTCACTGAACTGATTTACCTTGTTGCTGACAGATTGTTAGGTTTACCAAGAATCGCTGGGCCACCTTCTGTCAGTGTGCCATCATGTAAAATCAATCCTTGTATCTAATTTTGCAGCTTCCCTCCTTACCTAATTCTTTCTATATTGCAAGATCTTTCGTTACTAGCTATTACACACAAGAATCTGTTCGACCTTTCCTTACATTATAAATCCTGTTTACCACATCTTTACCCATTTCCAGTTCTGATGAAAGTCCTAAAATATTAACTCTTTCTCTCCAGAAGTTGCCTGATATTTTGAGCAGTTCCAGCACTTACTGTTTTTATGTATGACTCATTTACTTTATCTGGTTTTCAGGTTCTTGTTCAAAAAAAAGCCTGCCTTCATTGCTCCTCCACCAGTTATACCAACTGTCCCTCGCTTGATAGAAGATGTGGTGCCAGATGACAGGGATGACCCAGAAATTATTATGAACACAACTACGGTAAATAACTAACTGGAATCTAAATGAATGTTAAGAAATAATATTTGCTCTCTTAAGCTGTTAGCTGGGACTGTTCTTTTCAAGTTACAAAGTATTTACAGTGTTATTCATGAGGGTAATTGATGATTTATTTATGAATATCACTGAACTATCTACATTAATTACATTTCTAAAAGCACAAAATCACACCTTGAAATCCAATAAAAAGAAATGTCCATCATTTGGCACGTATTTCAAATTTTACTGCATGTTCATAACTACCTGCTGTAATGCTTTACCTAACAGTATAGATGTTTATTGTACAATAATGTACCATTCAGCTCAACATGCTTCAAAGTTTCCTGGAGTGTTGCAGTTGTAGGACATAGTGAATCTTAGGTCCCTGGAGACGCTGGAGAAACTTCGGTGTGAAGATTACAGCACAGATAGATAAGATGGTGAAGAAGATATATGAGATGTATATCCTGTCATTAGCTGGGACATGGAAGAGCAGAGGGTTTACAGTGGACGACTTTATAAAGCATTGGTTAAACCACAGTTGGAGATCTGGTCGAAACATAGAAGGTATCTGACTGCACTGGGAAGGGTGCAGGGGTGATTGACCAAGATGATGCCTTGGAAGGAGTATTTTGATTGTGAAGAGAGAATAGATAGGTTATGTTTTTTCTCTTTAGAGTGGAGGAAATTTAGAGGTACATAAATCTAAAAATTTACTTGGTTGGCAGACCATAATTTGTGCGGCCTCAGAGCTGTGTGTCAGACATGGCTATAAGCAGCCCGGGGGCCTCACGGGGGACTTTACTGGCTGTCTTCCTGTTCACCCTGTATACCTCAGTCTTTAGATGCAACACTGCGTCATGTCTGCAGAAATTCTCTGATGACTCAGCATTAATTGGGTATATAAAGGCAAGATAGGAGAATGAATACAGGGCCGTGTTGGAGGACTTTGTCAAGTGGTGCAAATTGAACCATCTGCAGCTCAACAGCAGTTAGACAAAGTAGATGGTGATGGACTTTAGGAAGACTAAGCCTGCATTGCTGTCCGTTACTACTGATAGTGAGAACGTGGATGTGGGGAGGACCTACAAGTACCTGGGGGTTTACCTGGATGACAGACTTGAGTGATCACCAACATAGAGCCTGTGTACAAGAAGGCCAGAGTCACCTTTACTTTCTGAGGAGACTGAGGTCATTTGGAGTATGCAGGCCTCTTCTTCACATGTTCTACCCGTCTGTTGTTGACTGTACGATCATTGGCAGTGTGCTGAGGCAATGGTATCAACACAGGTGATGTCAACAGGCTCAATAAAGTGATTAGGAAGACCGGCTCTCTTATCGGAGTCAAACTGGACACACTGCAGGCTGTGGTAGAACAGAGGACCCCACGGAAAATCCTGGCAATTCTGGACAACTTTTCTCACCCTCTGCATGCAACCTTGGCTGAACAGAGAAGCACTTTTAGTAATAGACTAAGACAACTGTGCTGCTTCAAAGAGTGCGAATATAGGGTCATTCTTACCCTCAGCCATTAGGATCTATAATGACTCAAGCTATAGCCAGGGAAGTGATGACCTTCTCCTGTTAGACTGTTTGAGGTAACATACTTTTTTATTTTAATGCTACCGTGACACTGTAATTTCCTTTGGGATCAATAAAGTACCAATCTAAAGCTAGAAGATCTGGATTTTGGGTGAGTGAAAGATTTAGAGAGGTTCTGCAGAAGAACTTTACTACCTAGAGGGGTAGATGGAATCTGAAATGCACTTCCTGAGACATTGTTGCTAGCAGATAACTTCAAATTAGATAAGTGATTTTTAAATCAAGCTACAAAAGGTCATGATCAAGTTTTGATAAATAGGACTGGTAGAGCAAAGTACATAATGATCAGCATGGGTGTGAAGGGCTGAAGGGCATATTTCTTTGCTGTATACCTCTAACAAATTCTTCTGCAGGGTTGCTCTATGATACTTTTCTCTTTTTTTCTGTAACCTACTTCCACAGTTCCCAACTTTATTCTGCATCAGGGAATTCCTTCCAATTTCCTGCCATGTTATTTATGAGAGTCTTATATTAATGAGCTCTTGTTACAGAATTAAAATCAGCTGAATCGCCTGGTAAAGAACATAAGTAACTTTCAACCTTAAGAATTAAATCTATCTTAAGAATTTGTTTAAAAGATCAGAATTACAGGCCCTGTGAAGATGGTGATGAGTTGCTTTTAACTGCAGAGGATTAAGGAGTGGTCACATACAGAATAAAGTTAAAGGCTCTTCTCTGTGGAGGACATTAGCAAAACAATAAGAAACCACAAATTGTGTGATTTATTAAATTCAATGTTATGACTTTATAGTAAGACATGAGAATGGACCATCTGTTGCCAGTTCAGGACAGCATTTAGTTCACTCCAATGTCTCGTTCCCAATAATACGAGGATGATTCGTGGAATGCAGGGGCTAACATATGAGGAGCGTCTGTCGGCTCTTAGATTGTATTCATTAGGGTATAGAAGAATGAGAGGGGATCTCGTAGAAATGTTTCGAATGTTGAAAGGGTTGGACAGAGTAGATGTGGAAAGGTTGTTTCCCTTGGTGGGTGAGTCCAGGACAAGAGGCCATAGTCTTAGAATTAGAGGGTACCCAGTTAAAACAGAGATGAAGAGAAATTTTTTTATCCAGAGGGTCGTGGATTTGTGGAATTGGTTGCCACATATGGCTGTGGAGGCCCGATCATTGAGGGTGTTTAAGGAGGAGATTGACAGGTATCTAATTAGTCAGGGTATCAAGGGATATGGGGAAAAAGCCGGAAATTGGAACTAGATGGGTGAATAGTTTAGCTCATGGGGGAGCTGCGGAGCAGAC
Organism: Mobula birostris; assembly: GCF_030028105.1. Lineage (NCBI taxonomy): Eukaryota > Metazoa > Chordata > Chondrichthyes > Myliobatiformes > Myliobatidae > Mobula > Mobula birostris. The sequence goes on from NC_092379.1 coordinate 15,955,671, forward strand.
TCGATGGGCCAAATGGCCTACTTCTGCTCCTTTGTCTTGTGATCTTGTGATAATACAAAAACCCTGAAAAATCCTAGTGATGTGGTACTTATGGTTTCTATTCTGGTGTTTTATTTTGACAGTATTACTATTCCGTGAAGATATTTGCTGGGCAGGAACCAAGTGGTGTGTGGGTTGGCTGGGTGACCCCAGATTTTCATCAGTATGATGGCAACTTCGACTTATCCAAAGTTCGCGCAGTCACTGTTTCAGTGGGAGATGTCCAAGGAAAAGTCCATGACAGGTATCAGAGCTAATGCAGTTGAGAATTTAAATCCGCTTACTATAATTACTAAAACCTTTGCTGTTCCATTTTTGTAAATACCTATGATTACCTGCACATCATTTCTGAATTCAAATCGTCACTTTGTTTTACTAATATGCTCAAATATTTTACAATTTATCTTGGAATTGTTTTCTTTGCTGTTACTGTCCATTTGAAAATATCTTACTGGATGGCATAGGGCCTTTTTTGTATTCATTTTAATTAGTAACACAAACTACAGTACTATGTAAAAGTTTTAGGGACATGTATATAGCTAGGGAGCCTAAGACGTTTGCACAGTACTGTAGTAATTTTATGTATTGCACTGTACTGCTGCCACAAAAAAAAACAAATTTCATGACGTGTGAGTGATGATAAACCTAATTCTGACCTGGGTTTCTATTGTGGACTGAGAGTGGGAAGGAGGCAGGGAGAGGGGAATCATGTTTAGGAAAAGGGGAAGTGAGTTAGAAGCACCAGCGAGACATTATGTAGTGATCAATAAACCATTTGTTTGGAATCGCGTGACCTCTCCTGGTGTCTCAGGGCTGGGTGTGTCTGCACTGTGCCATCCCCTGCCCCTGGCACTCCTTCTCTGCCACATGTCCCACACCCCTCCCATGGTGCTCCACCCTCAGCATTCCCAACATCCTTTGCTCCCACTAGATCTATAAGCTTGCTCTCCGCTCCACATCAACAATTACAGTACAAAGCAAAAGTCTTAGGCACCTTAGCTACATACATACGAGGGGTAATTGATAAGTTTATGGCCTAAGGTAGAAGGAATCAATTTTAGAAAACCTAGCACACTTAGTTTTCCTACATTTACACACTTAGTCCAGTGGTCCTGGAGCATACGGATCCCTTCTTTGTAGAAGTCGGTGTCTTGGGCTTCCAGAAGTGGTCCGCAGCAGGGGTGACTGATAAATTTGTGGCCTAAGGTAGAAAGAGATGAGTTATTAACTTCAAACTTCCTGCATTTTCACTCAGCTGTATAACTCATTTCCTTCTGTCTTAGGCCATGAACTTATCAATCACCCCTCGTATCTGTGCCTTTTGTACAGTACTGTCTATAACAATACTGATGAGATTTAGTCAACTAAAAGATTCCAAATGAATATCTGAACATATAAAGCTGCAAGAATTTACTTTCTTTACACAGTTTGAAAAATAAATTTGAGGAGCAATGTAAACCTCCAGTTTAAAATATACCAAATTTATCAACATTTTCTGAATTTCAGGTTGAAAATATCTGTGTAATAAACAGACTTTCCTGTCAGCAAAATGTCAATTTTGTTAGTTTTAATGGATACCTGCTGTAAATTTATAGCTTACTAGAATCATCTGTCTAGACGACATCTTAATATAATACTTCTGATTCTTTTCATAAAATATTTTGCTCAGTATTTTGTAATCATCATTACAATGCGCTTTGTTTTATTTATTAGCTAGTTTTCATTTTGTAATTTTATGTGATTGTATTTTAAAACATAAAGGTTATGAATGGTATCGCTCCTCACTATTTACAAGAAGTTTTCAATACACTAAATATTCAACAATGAATGTACAATTTGGCTTCGTATTAAGTGTAGAATTTGAATGTATTGTAAGACACTACTCTTCCACTTTTGTATGTAACAATCTGTGTATTGCTAGAATCTTTTGCTCTTCCGACAGCATGAAGCGCAGCAATTGTTACATGGTCTGGGCAGGTGAATTTAGTAACAACTCACAGCAAGCAAGCCGGAGTAATGTTGACCTGGAGATCGGATGCCTTGTCGATTTGGCTACTGGCCTCATGACTTTCACAGCCAATGGAAAAGACATAAACACTTACTATCAGGTAATTTCACTCTCTTATCTGCAAGAGGTTAAGAAGATTAACTACTGTATTTTACTTAAGGAAATAAAAATATGAATAGAAAAGTAGGAAACGGGTAGATAAACCAGCCCTTGGAGATCTGCTCACTATTCAGCTATATTACAACAGACCTCAGCCTTGCACTTCCACCCATCTTGGATGCACTTCCTTTAATTCTGTTGCCTAGCTAAAACCAGTCCTGATGCAGACACCTAACCCAATATGTTGACCAATGGATGCTGCCTGACCCACTGGGTTCACCAAGCCATTCATTTATTTTTTTGTACAAGATTATAGCATCTACAGTTTCTTATCTCGAGCTAAAATCTTTGATCATCAGTATAAAGTTACTATTTTGTTTGTTTCTTGCTATGGTAGAGCATTCCACAGCTTTGAGTCTTTGTGAAAGTATTCTCTTTTGAATGGTGAAATTATGATTTCCCAGTTCTGTTTCCTTGCTCTGCTGCCCTGAGTGAGCAGAATTATTTTGCTTCTGTTTGCCCTACAGACTTCTTTAAATGTTATAATAATCCCATCATGTTATATTCCAAGGTTTAATTTATATAATTTCTAAAATCTGTTGTTCCTTGTGAACATTATTAGTACTCTTCCCCTATCAGGGACACTGTATTCTTTCTAAGGTGAACACCCAGAGCTTTACTGTGTTCCTGATGTGATCTAGCTCGGATGTATAGACATATTAAAATTTCCTCTTCATATTCTAGATCTATAATACTAAGGCAAAATACTGCAGCTTTCTTGTTCATGTTCAAGAGCATTTCTTTTAACTTTTCACTATTTAAGAAATATTCAGATCTTCTCTTTGTTCCAGAATAGGGAAGATATGGCCTCTCTTGTATCTTCTTAAAATCTATCTGCCACATTTCATTGTTCCTGTTGCACCACTGCCCCTTGTGCAATTTGTTGGGAACATTGGTTCTCTAGAGCAGGGGTGGCCAACCTATAGAAAGCGTGCCCAAGATGGCACGTGAAAAAAAATTGTTGGCACATGGCATGCAGTGCCACCCCTCAATTCTTTAAACCCCATCCATAATAAAAATATATATAATGATTATCATTCCTATCAAATGCAACAGGAAGTTATTTTTTACTACCTCAGAACAGTGAGATATTTTCACAGGGATGTTTCATGCCAGCTTGGCACCAGCCAGATGTTAGTATATGTTTTGAAATCCTCATATACCTGGTATATCCGTCAGTATTTGGATATGAAATGATTGGACTAGTTGGAATTGGCATTATTTTTTTCTTACTTCGTTTGTGAGTGGACCCTGGATGTTCAATGATAGTAATAGTAAATATTGTATGTAGTTTAGTGGCTCCATGAAAGCTAATTATTCAATTGTCTTTTAAAAGATTAATATTAATATTTTTGAATAGGTCTTCTAAAATGTTTCATTTATTTCAATCTGTCTCTGGCATGCTTTTATTAATAGTAATCCAGTGAGTACATGTAAATAAGCAACAGGACTCGTCCTTTTTCCATAATTAGTATTACTAATTCATTAACCAATGATAATCACTGCTCACAATTACCATGGCATGCAAGGTAAGTTTATTTTCAATTTTGGTGTACTCTCTCAAAGAGGTTTGCCACCTTTCCCCTAGAGAAAGAGAGTAGGCATTTAATGGTGGGAATAGAGGAATGGAAAGATTGCTAAGTAATTATTTGGATTATTCTTACTAGCAGGAGGTACCAAAAAAAAATCCCAACAATAGCAGACATTCAAGGGACCATCTCCATCACTAGAAACAAGGTACCAAGCAAGCTTTTGAGCTAGCTTTTGCTAGCAGCTGATATCCAAGTCATTTTTCTATGTCTGCTGCACCATTGCACAATGCAAAATAAAGTCTTGGATAAAGACAGAATAGGAAAGAAATTTAGTTGTCAAATGTAGTTGAGGCGGATGTGTTGGGGGAGAGGATTGGATATTGGAAAGATGTGATGTAGAGGGAGTCCTTGAGTTGATATTGGGTTTAGAGCAGAAGTTCCCAACCTTTTTTATGCCATGAACCAATACCATTAAGGAAGGGGTATGTGGACCCCACTTAGAGTCATGGAATCATATAACATGAAAAAAGGCCATTCAGCTGCAATGTTCATACTGACCAATGGGCATCTATCAGTATTAATCCCATTTTACTACACTTCATGAGTAACTTTCTATGTCATGATGGTTTATATACCTATCTAGCACTTGAGTGTTGTCAGTAACTCCGCTTACACCTCACTCTTCTGCAGTACTCCCTTCTACCTTTCACCCTAAATCTTTGTCATCTAGTTTTATTCAACTCTGATAAAGGAATATTATGCTTCTGCTTACTCCATCTGTAGCCTTCATAATTTTATATACCTCAATCATGCCCCCTCTTATCCTCATCCTCTCCAGGGAAAACAGACTTTGCCTTTCCAGTTTATCGTTGTAATTGACGAGGTAATCTTCTAATATATCACCTCTGCACTCTCTGCAGCACAGTTATATAAATGTTACAGTCTGGTGACAGAATTATATGCATTACCCCAGTTGAAGTCTATCAATTTTTTTATAAAATTAGAGTATACCATAACTAGAGAGAAAGTTCTTGGGAAACTGAAAGGTCTGAAGGTAGATAAATCACCTCGACCAGGTGGTGTACACCCCAGAGTTCTAAAAGAGGTGGCTGAAGAGAACGTGGAGGCATTACTAATGATCTTTCAAGAATCACAAAATTCTGGAATGGTTCTGGAAGACTGGAAAATTGCAAATGTCACTCCATTCTTCAAGAAGGGAAAGAGACAAAAGAAAGGAAATTACAGTTAGTCTGACCTCAGTGGTTGGGAAGATGTTGGAGTCGATTATTACGAATGAGTCTCAGGGTACTTGGAGGCACATGATAAAATAGGCTGTAGTCAGCATGGTTTCTTCAAGGGAAAATCATGCCTGACAAATCTGTTGGAATTCTTTACAGAAATAACCAACAGGATAGACAAAGGAGAATTGTTTGATGTTGTGTACTTGGATTTTCAGAAGGCCTTTGACAAAGTGCCACACATGAAGCTGCTTAACAAGCCTCAGGCCCATGGTATTACAGGAAAGATTCTAGTTTAGATAAAGCAGTGGCTAATTGGCAGGAGGCAAAGAATGGGCAGAAAGGGAGCTTTTTCTTCCTGGCTGCTGGTGACTAGTGGTGTTCCACAGTGGTCTGGGTTGGAATCAATTCTTTTTATGTTATATGTCAATGATTTGGATGTTGGAATTGATAGCTTTGTTGGAAGGTGTGCAGACGATATAAAGGTAGGTGGAAGCGCAAGTAATTTTGAGAAAGTAGAGAGGGCTACAGAAGCGCTTAGACAGATTAGGAGAATGGACTGAGAAATGGCAGGTGGAACACAGTTTTAGGAAGAATATGATCATGCACTTTGGTAGAAGAAGTGACAGGGTTGACTATTTCCTAAATGGAGAGAAAATGCAAAAAACTAAGGTGCAAAGGGACTAGAATATAAAAGCAAGAATGTAATGTTGAGACCTTATAAAACACTGGTGAGGCCTCACTTGAAGTATTATGAGCAGGTTTGGGCCCCTATCTTAGAAAAGATGTGCTGAAACAGGAGAGGGTTCAGAGGTGGTCCATGAAAATGATTCCAGGATTGAAATGGCTTGTCATACAAAGAGTGCCTGATGGCTCTGGGCCTGTATTCACTAGAATTCAGAAGAATGAGGGGTGACCTCATTCAAACCTGTCTAATGGTGAAAGGCCTTGATAGAATTGATGTGGAGAGGATATTTCCTATGGTAGGAGAGTCTGAGACCAGAGGATACAGCCTCAGAATAGAGAGGTGTCCTTTTGGAATGGAAATGAGGAGGTATTTCTTTACCCAGAAGATGGTGAATCTGTGGAATTCTTTGCCACAGGCAGCTGTGGAGGCCAAGTCTGTATGCATACTTAAGGCAGAGGCTGATAGATTCTTGATTGGTTGGGCATGAAGGGCTATGGGGAGACGGCAGGAGATTGGGACTGAGAGGAAAATTGGATCAGCCATGATGAAATGGCAGAGTAGACTTGATGGGCCAAATGGCCTAATTCTGCTCCTATGGTTTTATAGTCTTATAATCTCTCTGCTCTTGTATTCAAATTCCTAACACCTTTACACCATTCCCACTTTGATTTTTCCTGGTCTTGGCCTCTTAGCTTATTCCACTGAAGCCCTGTATAAGCTTAAAAAGAACAGCATTTGAGCCTCCAGTATGGCACATTATAGATCTCAATACTTAATACATATTAAACAGTGACTTACCTTCTTACCAGTTTCTATGATATCTGATCAATTCTGATAAAAGAACATTAATCTGTAATGTCTCAAACAGCCTCTGATAACCAAGCCCAATTCCTGCTCTTCACATATGGCTTAGCTGGAAAGTTCAGCAGAACCATTTCTATAGACAGGAGAAGGGGCAAAGGTGAGCTACTGGTTGTTTAAAACCATTTCCTTAGTCAGATGGGGCTTGTCAACGTCGGTTGCCAGCTTATTTAGGAGAAGGAAAACTCTGATCTCAAACCTCTGCTACCTTACTTATGGGGGAGGCTTCAAGAGTAAACATAGAACATAGAATAGTACACCACTGTACAGGCCGACCCTCAAACCCTGCCTCCCATATAACCCCCCACCTTAAATTCCTCCATATACCTGTCTGAGGAAAGATCTGGAATTGGGGGCCCTAAGGCAGTTCTGCGTTGAGTTCAACGCTGATTGGCAACTCCTGCGACACTGTTGGTGCCAAACTGTTTCGGTCCGCCATACCTTTGGATTCATCAGCTGCATGAAGAGAGAGAGCTTACTGCATGGGCAACAGCCTGCTCCCCACATCATACTGCCCTGGCTTGTGTATACATAGGCATATAGGGCGTAACTTCCATGATGTACCCCAACCAGCGAAGGGCTTCAATCAACCTGAAATACTAATTCTGTTTTCTCTCAACACCTGCAGCAATTTTTGTTTTTTTTTAATTTAGATTTCCAGTATCTTCAGATCTTTTGCTTCTTGAAGTAAACATATATAATTCATTCTGATTTTTCTGTGTCTTGAAACTGACAATTTCAGTTCAGGTTAATTGAACATTATTTCCACTCAGTTATGTATTGATACTCATAAAACATTTGGTTTCCTACCTGGGGTCCACAGACCCCCTTGCTTAACTGTATCAATCCATGGCATAAAAAGGGTTGGGATCTCCTGCTCTAAACCTTTCCTATCTGTCTACCTGTCAAGTACCTTTTAAATGTTATTAATATACCTTCCTCAACCACATTCTCTGGCAGCTCATTTCATATACAGACTTCCTCTGGATGAGAATGTTGCCCCTCAGAAAGTCACCTCTCATTCGCCCATGCTCCAGTGAATGAAGCCTCACTCCATAAAACGTTTCATTGTGTTCAATAACAGATATGAACAAATCAAAAAATTAACTTTTTTTGATAAATCAGATTGTGTTGGAAATTAAATATTGTTTGTCACGATATGGAACAGAAGTTCCCAACCTGGGGTCCGCAGATCCCCTGGTTAATGGTAGGGGACCCACGGCATAAAAAAGGTTGGGAACCCCTGATCTGGAAGGATGAAGTCATATATCTAAATTAGAAACACTTACTTTGATTTGTCAGACATTAGCTGTATTGACTTTTAAAATTGTCTGTACTTTACTTCAAAGGTTGAACCAAGTAAGAAATTATTCCCTGCAGTCTTTGTGCAGCCTTCCAGTCAGAATATGTTCCAGTTTGAGCTTGGAAAGCTGAAGGTAAGACCAACACACGAGTGGGCCATGTTTGTGAACTGTACATTGAATATGAATGGAATTCTTGAAACTGATTTTCAAGAAATATTGTTTTAATGCTTCATGTTTATTATGAAACTTTTCAATTTTTTGATGTTCATTATTGTTAATCTGCTTTGAAAGACTAATCAGCTGTACCTTAGAAATGAGTGAGTGACTTTCCAGCTCAACTTTAGGAATCAAATGTTGAGAGCAGAGATGCTGTTATTCGTTTCTTCACTCAAGTTGTGCACAGTTCAGCAAAGCAGATGGAACTACAATTAAATTTCACAGAAATTTTATTTCAAGGCATGTGGATAATATGCAAAAGAAAATTCTGATGAAGCTTTATCCCTACAGGATATGTTCATGTGCCAGGAATATTTCAAACTTGGCTTATTTTATAGTTTAGAGAAGGGTATTATACGAGGGGTATAAGTTCTTGGCCTAAGGTAGAAGGAGTCAACAGGTCCACCAGAGAAAGCAGGATCTCCCAGTGGCCACACATTTTAATTCCACGTCCCATTCCCATTCTGATATGTCTATCCACAGCCTCCTCTACTGTAAAGATGAAGCCACACTCAGGTTGGAGGAACAACACCTTATATTCTGTCTGGGTAGCCTCCAACCTGATGGCATGAACATTGACTTCTCAAGCTTCCACTAATGCCCCACCTCCCCCTCGTACCCCATCTGTTATTTATTTATATACACACATTCTTTTTCTCTCCCTCCTTTTTCTCCCCCTGTCCCCCTCACTATACCCCTTGCACATCCTATGGGCTCCCCCCCCCCTTTTCTTTCTCCCTAGGCCTCCTGTCCCATGATGTATAACTCATCTCCTTCTACCTTAGGCCATGAACTTATCAATCACCTCTGCTGTGGACACTTTCTGGAGGTCCAAGATCCGTGTGCTCCATGACAGCTGGACTAAGTGTGCAAATGTAGGAGGGGACTATGTTGAAAAATAAATGTGCTAAATTTTCTAAAATTGACTCCTTCTACCTTCGGCCACGAACTTGTCAATCACCTCTCGTATCTTAATGTATTAGTTACAGCAGTAGGGTTGAGGGATGGGCAGGGCTAGCAGCTCAATGTTCTGGGGTAAGGATGCAGATACAGATACCACAGGCATGCTTGAGGTGAGTGTAAGCGATTTGGGGGACTATTATGACAATGTTTAGAAGGTGTTCTTGGGGAATTGTCTCATGAGGTTATGTGGGTGGATCCCAGAAATAAGAAGGGGGTGATCACTTTCATGGGATTATACTATAGATCTCCCAATTGTCAGTGAGAATTAGAGGACCAAATATGTACTGATGCCTCTATTACGGAGCCTCGTGTCATTTATGGACATACAGTCAATCTATGTATATGAGCTATTTCATGTATTTATATTAATAATATTATTACTATTATTGTGTTTTTATCTTATTGTGATTTTTTGGGGGGCTGCATCGAATCTGGAGTAACAATTATTTTGAAAACGCAAACAACAGGAATTCTGCAGATGCTGGAAATTCAAGCAACACACATCAAAGTTGCTGGTGAATGCAGCAGGCCAGGCAGCATCTCTAGGAAGAGGTACAGTTGATGTTTCAGGCCGAGACCCAACGAAGGGTCTCGACCTGAAACGTCGACTGTACCTCTTCCTAGAGATGCTGCCTGGCCTGCTGCGTTCACCAGCAACTTTGATGTGTGTTGCTTAACAATTATTTTGTTCTCCTTTACACTTGTGTACTGGAAATGACATTAAACAATATTGAATATAGGTAGGTCTTGGATACAGTGGCTGCAAAAGCATTAGGGTTGTAACACCAGGTGATATTAACTGTACAAGTCGTTGGAGAGACTGCACTTGGACCATGCAGTTTACATACTGCCAAAGACTAATGTCAAGCTAGCACTCCATATATTAAGTGCTATGGTTAACAAACAAGAAACTGCTGTCCCTATTGCATTTCACACCCTTGCTGGGCTCTTCGTTCAGGCTAGCTTGAAAAAATCTCCGCCCAACTACCATCAGTGCCTCACCTGCAGCACCAGAGACCCAATACACTTGATCACTGCTACACTTCCATCAGGAATGCCTACCATTCCATCCATTGATCGTATTTTGGGAAGTTTGGCTGTTTTCCTCCTTCCTGCATATAGGTAGTTTTAAGAGAGGCACCAGAGGTAAGGACAACAGAGAGATGGTAAAGGGAGGCAGAGGAACGGCTTTGGGACTGCTTTGAATCAGTGGATTTAAGGACTTGTTTTCAAGGACTCATCAGAGGACCTGAATGAATACAGGTCATTGGGTAGTGTTGTCACTGTTATACTCTTCCTGGGTCTTTCCTGATATGGTTTGTTGTTTTAATTCTAATTACTAGATCTTATTGCATAAATGTAAGTTCACAGCTGTTGTTGATTATTCATCGCGTTGTTAAGCTTTAGTCATCAGATTGGCTGTTATGTAATCACTTGTATATTCATTCGTTAGAAGCACTTGTTAGAAGTTGAAGGGATTTCAGTCAATATCTGAATCTGCCTTCTGTTAGAATGCCGAGAAGTACTGTCTTTTTACACTGGCTCCTTGCATATTGTAACGCGTTGGTGAATAATAAAACTGCCTTCAACTACAACTATGCCGGGACTGGCGTTATCTATCTGTCTAGTTTAAGAAAGTGGGTAAAACACTTGAGCGAGGGCAGAATAGTAAAAAGTCAACTCTCAATGGTAATTCCATCCGCAGTGGATAAGATATTGAATCTGCGAACTCCTGCATGACAGGAAGTTAAAATGTTGGCACAGAGAAAAGAAGCTTTGAATCCAGGTCAGTGTCGACAACAAAGAAGAGGAGGCTTGAAACCAGATCAGTGTGTTCAGTAAGTTCACCTAGATTACCTAGACAGTCTTAACGGATCCGTGGCAAGTATGGTGGCGCTGGAGGGCTGAAGCACCACTAGCCAGGGCATCATTTACAGAAAGAGAAATTGCTGTTAAAGTGAGATGGGTTGAATTAAACATTGAGAAAACCGACAGCCATATCAGAGGCACTACAGTATGAAAAGGAGGTGGAGGAGGCTTTAACCAAGGCCAAAATCTTTGAGGCAGACATGGAGCAGCTAGCTAACAATGACAATGTTAGATCAAACTCACCATGTCATTTAGCCGAGAACTATGAAGTATATTCAAGACCAGTCTGCTTATGCACATACCCACCTGCCAGCAGACACTGAAGACTTAGGCCAGACAATCAAGACTGAAAGGGGTGGGCTCCTCTTCCACGGGAAAACACCCCGCAACTCAACACCTTTTACCCAAATGAGACAGAACAGAGACCCCCTCCCTCACATGCTCAAGGCTCCTACATACCATCGCATAACACAGGTGGTGATGCTTACCTTCTGGTAAAGTGTACCACACCCCCCAATGAACCACAACCTAATCACAATGTGTCAGATCTTGCGAGGTTCCTAGCCTGTCGTGACCTGCTGACAGCCAGACTCACCAAATTTGATGATAAGCCGGAAAATTACTGGGCTTGGAAGTTCACATTCTCCAATGCCACCAAAGATGTCAACCTCAAGCTGGTGAAAAGCTCGACCTGCTGGTGAAGTGCTTTGGACCCAAGTCTGCTGAGCATGCAAGCAGGTTAAAGTCAGTTCACATCTAACACCCCAGCGCTGCACTCACTTTAGTGTGGCAAAGATTGGAAGAGTGCTACGGATCTGCAGAGGCAATGGAGACTGCTCCCTTCAACAAACTCCAGTCCTTCTCAAAGATTTGTCACAGGAAGCACCAACTTCTCTGAGAGCCAGGAGGCCTGCTATTGGAGGTGGAGACAGCCAAAGCCGCAAGCTACTTATGTGGCTTGTCTCACCTTGGTCTGCATGAAGAATTCGTACTTAGGGAAACTCCCCTATTTAGTCTGCAGGAGAAATAGATGTAAGAGTTTACTATATGCAAACTGGAAAAAGGAAGTCAGCTTCCCACCCTTCTTCTTTTCTAGTTTCCTCTGGACTGAAACAAAAATGAGGAACAACCACAGCTTCATCATGACCAACTCTAGCTCACCACCACTTAAATCAGAGAAACCTGTTCGAGGCCTTGTCATGGTGCACAAAACTGAGGTCGGCAGCGCTGTCCAAAAGGATATTCTAAAATGTCTGAAGATCCTAAGAAACGGTGCTCTCTACATCGGAAACCACACCATCTCTGGAAGTGTAGAGGTGTCAGGGAGAGACCTCCAGAGGAGCGAAGGGCCTTCCGTAAAGAATACTCCATATGTTTCCACTGTTATTCTTCAACCAGCCACCGGGCACAGGACTGTAATGCAGTCATCCAGTGCTCTGAATGCAACGGCGATAAATATATTTCACCTCTTCATGTTGGCCCACCTCCCTGACCTGTGAAGAACAACACAAGTATCTCCTTACAGCATGGCAGAGAGGGAGATTAATCCCCTTCTTCTCTAGTTGACACCTGTTCCTGTACTGCGGTCTGTGGGGAAAACTCCACCAGTAAGTCATGTTCAAAGATCTGCCTCACAACGTTTACCCCAAAGGCCACCGTGAGAAGAGGATGAGGATGTTTGTTATTTTGGATGATCAGAGCACTAAGTCTGATCAACTGGCTGGAATGTTCACGGACATCTTCCACTGCTTGCTTCAGCAGGTCTGACATATCACCAGCTTCAAGCATGCCCATGCCCAAGGAGAATATGATAACCTGCCTCAATGACAGTCATCCAGTGGCACTTACATCCACTGTGATGAAGTGCTTTGAGGGGTTGTTCGTGAAGCATATCAGCTCCTGCCTGAGGAGTGACCTAGATCTGCTGTAATTTGCCTACCGTTTTAACAGGTCAAAAACAGGTGTCATTTCATTGGCTCCTCAGTCAGCTCTGAAACACCTGGGCAATGAAGATGCACATATCAGGCTGCTCTTCATTGACCACAGCTCAATATTCAACGCTATCATCCCTTCAAAACTCATCACTGAGCTCCAAGACCTGGGCCTTGATACTTCCCTGTGTAACAGGATATTCTATTTTCTCACCAGTCAGATCCCAGTGAGTTCAGGTTGGCAGCAACAACTCCTCCATAATCACCATCAGTACAGGTGCACCCAAGGTTGTGTGCTTAAGGCCCCTTGCTTTACTCACTTCATACTTATATAATTGTGAGGCTGTGTACAGCTCCAATGCAGTATCTAGGTCTACTCTTGACCCCACTCTCATTGGCTGAATCAAAGGTGGTGACAAATCAGCCTATAGGAGGCAGATCGGAAATCTGGTTGAGTGGCGTCATAACAACAGCAACCTCTTACTCAACGACAACAAAACCAAAGAGTTGATTATTGACCACAGGAGGAAGGACCAGGAGGCCTGTGAGCCAGTCCTCATTATTGGATTGGAGGTGGAGAAGGTCAGTAGTTTGAAATTCCTTGGTGTTATCGTATCAGAAGATCTGTCCTGCAACCAGCACATATTGTGCCTGTAAGTGCCAACACGAAGAAAGCAAAGGCTTCATCTCTACTTTCTTAGATGGTTGCATCGATCTGGCACGTCACCAAGAGTTGTGACAAACTTTTGTAGAAGCACAGTGGAGAGTATCTTAACTGGCCTAGTATGGAACCACCAATGCCCAGGAATGGAAAGTTATACAGAATGTTGTGGATACAGTCCAGTATATCACAGGCATGTCCTGCCCACCATTGAAAATGTTTACGTGGACCAGAAGACCATAAGACATAGGAGTAGAATTAGGCCATTTAGCTTATCAAGTCTGCTCCTCCATTCCACCTTGGCCGATTTATTATCCCTCTCAACACCTTTCTCCTGTCTTCTACCCATATCCTTTGACGCCGTTCCTAATCAAGAACCTATCAACCTCTGCTTTAAATGTACCCAATGACTTGGCTAGCACAGCTGTTTGTGGCAATACATTCTACAGATTCACCACCTTCTGGCAAAAGAAGTTCCTCCTCATCTCTGTTCTGAAGCGATGACCCTCTATTCTGAGCCTATGCCTTCTGGTTGTAGACACAAAATAATCTGCAGATACTGGGGTCAAAGCAACACTCACAACATGCTGGAGGAACTCAGCAGGTCGGGCAGCATCCGTGGAAACGATTAATCGGCGTTTCGGGCCGGAACGTCAATTGATCGTTTCCACGGTTGCTGCCCGACCTGCTGAGTTCCTCCAGCGTGTTGTGAGTGTTCCTTCTGGTCGTAGACTCCCCCACTGTAGGAGACATCCTCTCCACATTCACTCTATCTAGGCATTTCAATATTCGATAGGTTTCAATTAGAAAACCCTCATTCTTCAAAACTCCAGTGAGTACAAGCCCAAAGCCATCAAATGCTCCTCATACATTAACCCTTTCATTCCTGGAATAATTCTCGTGAACCTCTTCTGGACCCTTTCCAATTCCAGCAGGTCGTTTCTTAGATAAGGGGCCCAAAACTGTTAACAATACTCCCAAGTGCAGTCTGACCAATGTCTTATAAAGCCTCATCATTACATCCTTGCTTTTATATTCTAGTCCTCTTGAAATGAATGCTGATGGACTACTACCATAGGAAAGCAACATCCATCATCAAAGACCCCCACCATCCACACTATGCTATCTTGCCACTACTACAAATGGGCAGGAGGTACATAAGCCTTAGGTTCCAAACCACTGGGCTCAGGAACAGATATTACCCTACAACCATCAAGATCCTAAACTGCCATTGATAATTTCACTCACTACAACTCTGAAGTGATTGTACGACCTATGGACTCACTTTCAAGGACTCTTTACAACTCAAGTTCTCAGTATTTTTTTTATTTGCATACTTTGTCTTCTTTTGCTCATTGGCTATTTGTCAGTTTACGTACAGTGTTTCATAAATTCTATTGTATTGCTTTACAATTCTATTGTAAATGCCTGCAAGAAAATGAATCTCAAGGTAGTATATGTAGACATATGTTTAGATTGATAATGAAGCTTCCTTTGAACTTGAGCTTTGAACTTTAAACTTTGCAGTATTGTGTGCTGTTCTGGTTGCCCGGCTGCTGTATATGGAGGGTATCATTAACTGGAAAGGATGCAGGAAAAGATGTTACCAGGACTGGAGGGCTTGAGTTAGGAGAGGTGGATAGCCAAGGAGGTTGAGGAGTGACCTTTTAAAGGTACATAAAATCATGAGGGGAGTAGATAAGTTGAAAGGTCAAGGTCTTTTTCCCAGCATAGGGGAGTCTAAAAGTAGTGAGCATAAACTTAAGGTGCGAGGGAAAAGACTTTGAAAGAATCTGAGGGGCAAGTTTTTCCATACAGAGAGAGGTGGGAATATGGAATGAGCTGCCAGAGGAATTAGTAGAGCTGAGTACAATTACAATATTTAAAATACTTATGGAGGAATAGATGTTAGGAAAGATTTAGAGGAGTATGGGCCAAACACAGGGAAAGGGAGTTCAGATGGTGTGGTGCCTAGAATGATAAGGGAGTGAGGTAGGACATGGGACTAGCTCAGGTAGGCATGTTGGACCAAAGGCTTGTTTCCATGTTATATGACTCTATAATTCTCAACTTTCCTTATTATCATTTATACTGCTTTGGGATCAATCCAACTCAACAAAAAAAAGATGTTTTATTCTATATTTGTGTGCTGGTTTTAAAAAAAGGAAATTTTAAAAATAAATTCCCCAGGTAGTTGACTAAATGTTAGACTAAACTGTGTTCCTTTGAGGGTATTGCATAGCCTTGTCATTCTAGACACTGCACCGTGTGTATTCCTTTGATCCTCATTGTTTCCCCTCCTACCCCCATCCTGAAAGCAGAGTAATTCACCTTTCCTCATTCATCCTCTCCTTCCCCCATGCCCCTTGCATATGTGACTGGGTGGCAAACATTGTAACTGTACTGGAACCACCTGTCTAGAAGTATGCATTGGTCTAACTCATCCATACTGACCTAAACAATATAAACCTCTCTGACAGAGGGCAGTACACATTGGCATCTGCCCAACCCAACTCCCTCATTTCCTCCACCTACCAGTCATATTAGTTTCCATCATCTGTAGCCCTGTGCTGCCTCCACTCATCACCTTACAGCCTCCATTGCACTTTCCAGTCTTCCCTCCTCCATCTAACTACCACCAGTCTTCACGTAGATCCACCTACCAATTGTCAACTTTTGCCCCACCCCTCCCCTGCACATCTTTATGCTGACTATCTCCCCTCCATCTTTCAGTCCAGGTGAAGGATCTTGACCCAAAACCTCAACTCTCCATTTCTTTCCACAGATGCAACATGACCTGCTGAGTTCCTCCAGCAATTGTGTTTTTTTGCTACGGGTTCCAGCAACTGCAGACCCTTGTGTTTCTCTGGACCATTCACTTGGCACTTCCGGCTAAACAGGGCTGCAAATATTTCAGCCTCGACTTTGGCATGTACACATTACATCCTGCTGTGGTTGAGAAAGGAAGTATTGTTGAAGCCTCCTTTATAGACGTGTACTGCCCAGAAACGAGCCCTTTGGCCCACCACATCCATGCCAACCTTAATGTCCATCTATTGTCCACTTGCACTCTGTATCTTCTAAGCCCTGCTTATCCCAGTGCTAGTCTAAATGTAATTATTTTATCTGACCCTACGATTTCCTCTGATAGCAAGTTCCAGATAACCCCACACTGTAAGAACAAAACTCCCCCCCAAACCCCTTTAAAACTCCTTCCCCTCAAGCTAAACTTACGCCCTCTTGTCTTTGGTACCCCTAATACCCCATGGGAAAAAGATTCTTACGCCTACAATTTGGTTGCTCCTTAGAATTTTATAAATCTCTTAGCCACCTTAGTTCCAAGGAAAGAAAACCCATCATAAGTAAAGTCTGGTGAATCTCCTCTGCACTCTCTACAGTTCAACCTAATCCTTCCTGTAGTGTGGCAACTTGAACTGCACACAATCCTCCAACTGTGGTCCAGCTAATGTTTTGTGAAGTTGCAAATAACATCCTAGCTTTTATATCTTATGTCTCAACCTATAACAGCAAGCATGTCACGTACTCCCTTCACCACCAAGTCAAACTGTGTTAACACTTGCGGGGAGCTATAGACTTCAATCCACTGTTCAACAATATTCCTTTGCATCTTACACTTTACTGTATATGCCCTTACGCTGTCTGCCTTCCCGAAATGCATCACCTAGCAGTAGTTAGAATTAAATGCCTTTTGCCACTGCTCCACCCAATTTTACAGCTCTAACATTGGACAACTTTCCACATAATCCAAACATCACCAACATGCCATCCATAAACTAACTAATCACGTTCACATCCAAATTGATATATGTCGCAAACTCTAGGGGTTCCAGTACCGATCCCTGTAGTACAACTCTGGGCACAGACTTTCAGTCATAAAAGCTACTGGCACTTCCACTACCTGCCAGGATAAGATAGTTTCTTGCAGGACTCTGTACATGTTATCCCAAAAAAAAACTTCCTTTGATGCATAACAAAATATGCTCCCTGTGGGCTCCCAGCACAAAGGCTGTCCCATTCAATATTGGGAAAGTTTAAATTCCCCACTACTATAACACTTTTTCTTTCATCTTTCTGAGGTTTGCTCAACTATCTCGTCCTCTAATTTGCACAGTACAGTTCTGGAAATGTGATCGCCCCTCTCTTCTTTCCATAGTCTAGTCATATGGCTTCATTTACAATCCCTCTCTAGATACTGCTGTCATGTTCTCCCAAATCAGGAATGTGACTATCTCTCTTTAGCATTGCCCTACGTCATATCTGAAGTGTTAAGCTGCCAATCATGTCTGTCTTTCTGTGACTGCAGTAACATTATTTGAGATACTGACCCATGCATCCATCTCATCTTACTTACTTCTGAATCCTCTTGCATTAAAGCAAATGTGATGGGATCTAATGACTCTCACTTGCTACCCTTCCAGTCTCACTGGACTGTCCTTTTCTATTTCCTACATATGAGATATTCTGTCCAACTGCTACTCTGTCTTTCTGGGTCTCAGCCTCTGCTGCATTGGTTTAAATCTTTTTGAATAGAACAAGCAAACCTCTGCAAAGATGATACAAAGATACGCATCCAGTTTGGGTTAAACCTGTCCTCTTTGTAAGGTCACCCTGCTGTGGAGGAGATCCCAATGACCCACACACCTGAAGCCCTCGCTCCTGCACGAGTTCTTTAGCCACCCCTTCAGTTGTTCTATCTTCCTACATCTGCTCCATGTTATGAATAACCAGAGGTGCATTACCTGCTTGCACTTACCGTCCTTCCTGGGGTTACGGTAGGAAACTTTGTCACATGGTGTGAGCAGAATTATCTGCAGCTTAATGTGAAAAAGACTAAGGAGCTGGTGGTAGACCTGAGGAGGGCTAAGGCACCGGTGACTCCTGTTTCCATCCAGGGTGTCAGTGTGGACATGGTGGAGGATTACAAATAGCTGGGGATACGAATTGACAATAAACTGGACTGGTCAAAGAACACTGAGGCTGTCTACAAGAAGGGTCAGAGCCATCTCTATTTCCTGAGGAGACTGAGGTCCTTTAACATCTGTCGGATAATGCTGAAGATGTTCTACAAGTCTGTGGTGGCCAGTACGATCATGTTTGCTGTTGTGTGCTGGGGCAGCAGGCTGAGGGTAGCAGACACCAACAGAATCAACAAACTCATTCGTAAGACCAGTGATGTTGTGGGGATGGAACTGGACTCTCTGACGGTGGTGTCTGAAAAGAGGATGCTGTCCAAGTTGCATGCCATCTTGGTCAATGTCTCCCATCCACTACATAATGTACTGGTTGGGCACAGGAGTACATTCAGCCAGAGACTCATTCCACCGAGATGCAACACAGAGCGTCCATAGGAAGTCATCCCTACCTGTGGCCATCAAACTTTACAACTCCTCCCTTGGAGGGTCAGACACCCTGAGCCAATAGGCTGGTCCTGGATTTATTTCCTGGCATAATTTACATATTACTTTTTAATTATTTATGGTTTTATCAGTATTTAATTATTTAAGGTGCAACTGTAACGAAAACCAATTTCCCTCGGGATCAATAAAGTATGACTATGTTGCCTATCTCCTTTCTTTCCATACTTATGACATGACCAACCAGTGAAACAATTCTTGAATCTTGGATGCTCTATAGTGAGCCCAGCAGCAGCTTCAACTGCGTTATATGGTCAGACAGGAGCTGTAGTTGGACTCAGTTCTCGTAGCTCCAGAGAAATTTAATTGACACCTGCTCCTGTTTCTTATGCAAATGTATTACAAGTGAATAATGATATTTTCCCTTTGCATTTTGCAGAATATTATGCCCATGTCAGCAGCTATGTTTAAGAGTGAACGGAAGAATACCAGCCCTCAGTGCCCTCCCCGACTGGATGTCCAGATGATTACACCGGTAGTCTGGAGTCGCATGCCAAACGACTTCTTGGTCGCAGAGACTGGACGCATCAGTGAACGGCACGGCTGGGTGGTCGAGTGCGTTGACCCAGTTACCATGATGGCACTACATATTCCTGAGGAAAACAGGTTAGCAAGTGATTGTTTATGGTGTGTAAAACAACTTCAATTCTGAATGGTTCATTAGCCTAAACAAGCTTTAATGTACTCTACATGTTTTTCAATATTTTCTTGCAGATGTATTGACATCTTGGAGCTGTCTGAACACAACGACCTATTGAAATTTCACTACCACACATTGCTACTGTACTGTGCTGTCTGTGCATTGGGCAACAACCGTGTTGCCCATGCCATTTGTAGCCATGTTGATGAATTTCAGCTACTCTACACCATTGAGAACACGTACATATCAGGCCTTCTACGTAGTGGCTATTATGATCTACTCATTAGCGTGCATCTGGAGTCGGCCAAGCGATCTCGACTCATGATGAACAATGAGTTTATTGTCCCTATGACTGAAGAAACCAAGCAAATCACATTGATTCCATATGAGAACAACGTACACGGCCTGCCTGGTGTGGGAGTTTCCACATGTTTGAGACCTCCTCTCCATTTTGCATCTCTGTCGTTTGTTGGCACTAGTGATGATCGTTACCAGTTCAGCCCTGAGATCCCGTTAGATGTTCTTAAAACAAAGGCAATTAACATGTTGACTGAGGCTGTCCAAGACGGTGGACAGCATACGAGAGATCCCGTTGGCGGCAGCGTGGAATTCCAGTTTGTCCCAGTGCTAAAACTTGTGAGCACTCTCCTCATTATGGGCGTCTTTGATGACGAAGATGTGAAACACATACTGAAGATGATCGAACCTAATGTGTTTGTTGAGGTCAAAGAAGAAATTGAAAAAGCAGAAACTGAGGACGCTAAGGAAGAACCAGTGCCGGCAGCCACTGGGGAGGGGGAGGGGGAGGGGGAGGGGGAAGAGGAGGAAGTAAAAGAAGGAGAGAATGATGAACAAGAGTCAGAGGAGCCCAAAGAAGCTAAGACTGTGGACGGAGAAGTCGTCAAGGAGGAGGAGCTGGAGGAAGGACTTCTGCAGATGAAGCTGCCAGAGTCTGTCAAATTACAGGTAAGAAATATATTGTTCATGAGAAAATATTGTTACTTTATCTTTCATTAAATCTTTGGACCCTCGGCTTTGATGGCATGGATTTTGTGGTGAGAATAATGATCAAGTTTCAGTGCTCACCAATATAAAGGAGTAAATCCTGTGACAGATACTAGTGGCTTTACCTGAACATTTAATTTGGGAAGCTGCAGACTAAAAATTATCCCTCTTTTCCATACTACATCAAGAATCTTGCATTTCATATATATCCAATGATACAGAGCTCGGCACTTAGCCACTAGATAATCACTGAAGTTTATACTTAACGATTTCATCAAATTGAGTTTATTGTCATGTGCACTACTCTGGTGCAATACTGATGAAAAACTTGCCTGAGCACCATAACAGGCACTTGGGTGAGGGCAATACACAGAATATAAATCATACGTAGGTTATACCTAAAATATATATAAAATTATATCACACAGTAGAAACAAATGTCTGCAAAAGCAAGACCTTAGTGCAAAAATAAACAATTGAAGACAAGCTCATGGTAGCCCAAAAGGTGGTCGTAGATTTCCATTACGAAGGTTGGGTTAGAACTCCGCAGATAAGTTCAAGAACCTGATGGGTTTAGGAAAATAATTCAAGTCAAGTCGAGTGTATTGTAATTTAACTATATACACGTATACCACCAAACATTACAATGTTTCTCCAGATCAGGGTGTAAAGCACAGTTGTGCACATAACACACAGATAGCACACAATAACTTGGGAAAGTGAGAATTAAATCTACAGATGAATTATGTAGAGATAAACAAAGTAAAGTGTGTAAATTAGAAATTGTAAGGTACATTCCAAATTATCTGATGAGATTTCGAATGCAATGTGGCGTGGAGTTCAGAAGCCTAATGGCCTGAGGGAAGAAACTGTTTCTCACCCTGACCGTTTTTGTCTTTATGCATCGGAGTCCCCTGCCTGATGGCAGAATGTCAAAGAGGATGCTGGATGGATGGATGGGATTTGGCATCCTCGTGAGTGGATTGACCCTAAACCTAATGGTGTGGGACTCCAGGTTTCATTACCTCCTGCCTGATGATGGCAGTGAAAAGAGGGCATAACCCCTTCAGAAATAGTGTTTCAGAAATGCAAGTTCATTTTTTACTAAGTTAGATACGTAGGTATTGCAATTATTTTAGCTGATGGTTTTTAAATCATTCAGCCAAAAACATGACAGGGTACCTAATGATGATTGCTCCCATGATACTACAGGTATCTTGAGCAACTACACATAAGAAGTATCAGTGGGGGAGAACTTCTGGGACCAGTGACCATAATTCTGTTAGTTTTTAAATAGATATGGAAATCCATAGGATTCGTCCACCAGTTGAAGTCCTAAACTGGTGAGATTTTGAGGGCATCAGACAGGAACTTGCAAAGGTTGTTTGGGGGAGGCTGCTTACGATAAAGGGATGTCTAGCAAGATAGACTTTCAGAAAGTCGAATATAAAATGGTGGGAATTCAGGTCCAACGTATTTCTGCTAGAGTGAAAGGCAAGGCTAGCAGGATTTCAGAAGGGGGATTTGTAGCAACAGTAAGGAAAAAGAAAGTTGTGTATGTCAAGTATAGGTGACTGGGAACAAATGCCTCTTGAGGAGTGTAAAAAATACAGGAGTATGCTTAAAAAATCAGGAGGACAAAAATCGAACATGAGATAGCTTTGGCAAAGGAAAGTTCTAGCAGATTCAATTAAATATCTTAAGAGTAAAAGGGTAACTAGGGAGGGAATAGGTTCCCCTAAGGGTCCATGTGGCCATCAATATCTAGAGCCACAGGAAATAAGTGAGGAGTTAAATAAATATTTCTCATTTATATTTACCATGTATTACAGAGGCTAAGCAATTAAAGGAAATGAAAAGTGATACATTAAGCATATCTACATTACAAAAGAGGAGATGCTAGTGGTCTTAAGGCATATTAAGTTCTTGGGCCTGATCAGATAGGACATTGTAGGAAGCCAGCGAAAAAGTTACAGGGGCTCTGGTCAACATATTCGCAATATCTTTTGCCGTGGCTGAGGTACTGAATGACTGGAGGGTGGCTAATTTTGTTCCCTTATTTAAGGAGGGTTGCAAGGACAAGTTAGGGAACTACAGCTGGTGAGCTGACTATCAGCTATGGGAAGGTTAATGTAGGGGATTCTGGGAGACAGAGTGCAGCTGCATTTGGAAAGGCAAGGACTGATTGGGGACGTCAGCATGGCTTTATGCATGGGGAATTGTGTCTCATTGAATTTGATCTGAGGTTTTTGAAGAGTTTGACAAGGACATGGTGGTAAATGTGGTCTATATATATTGGAGAAGTCATTGACAAGGTCCTGCATAGTTAGATCACATCAGATCCAAGGTACCTTAGCCAACTGGATACAAAATTGATTTGATGGAAGAAATTAGAAGTTGGGCAATTTGTTTTCAGGTGCAGGCCTGTGATCAGTGATGTTGTTTGTCATCTATATTAATAATTAGATGAGGATATCGGTGACAAGACTGGTAAACTTGTGGATGACGCCAAAATTAGTATGCGGTATACGGTGAAACAGGTTGTCCAAGGTTACAACAGGATCTAGATCAACTGGAAAGGGGAGAGATGGACTGACAAGTGGAATTTTACTTGGACAAGTAAAAAGTCATGCATTTTGGGAAGTTAAACCAGGAACAGACATACATAGTGAATGGCAGGGCTTGAGGGATTATTGTAAAACAGAAAGATTTGGTTGTACAAGTTCATAACTCCCAGAAAGTGGCAAAACAGTTAAACAAATTAAACAAGTACACATGATTACCTTATTGGGCACGGAAGTGTGTACAAGAACTGGGACACCATGTTATAGCTGAACAAGACAGTGACATGGCACCTGGAATATTATGTTCAGTTCTGGTCTTAGATCACATATTTTCCCCATTCTAATGTTTGGACTAAACAACAACTGGACCTCTTGACCATATCTGCATACTTTTGTGCATTGGGTTGCTCCACCTGAGTGGTTGGTTAGAAACTTGATCAGCGAGCAAGTGGACGCTGAGTGTACGTTACAGGGACTGGAGTTGTGAGGGAGACGGAATAGGCTGGGATTGTCTTCTCTGGAGTGAACAGGGCTGAGAGGGTGACCTTATAGATATTTATAAAATCATGAGAGGTACAGATGAGATCCATCAGGCAGGTGGATCTCAGCAGATTGGGGGACCGCTTTGCTGAGCACTTCTGCTCTTTCCCCCCACAAAAGATCTCCTGGTGGCTATTCATTTCAATTAAAATTCCCATTCCTATCCTGATATGCATGTCCATGGCCTCGTCTACTGCCACAATGGATAGGTACTTTATTGATCCCAAAGGAAATTACAGTGTCACAGTAGCATTACAAGTGCACAGATATAAATATTAGAATAGAAGTAGAAAGAAGAAAAAATAAGTTACCATAAGCAGTTTAACAGGGGTGGGGGTTGTCACTTCCCTGGCTATGGGTTAACTCATTATAGAGCCTGATGGCCGAAGGTAAGTATGACCTCATATATCACTCTTTGGAGCACCGCAGTTGTCTTAGTCTATTACTAGAAGTGCTCCTCTGTTCAGCCAAGGTGGCATGCAGAGGGTGAGAAACATTATCCTGAATTGCCAGGATTTTCCGTAGGGTCCTTTGTTCTACCACAGCCTCCAGTGTGTCCAGTTTGACTCCTATAACAGAGCCAGCCTTTCCAATCAGTTTATTGAGCCTGTTAGCATCACCCATGTTGATGCCATTGCCCCAGCACACCACTGCATAGTAGATTGTACTGGTGACACCAGGCTGGTAGAACATGTGAAGGAGAGGCCTGCATACTCCAAAGGACCTCAGTCTCCTCAGGAAATAGAGGCGACTCTGGCCCTTCTTGTACACAGCCTCCATGTTGGTGCACCACTCAAGTCTGTCATCCAGGTGCAAACCCCCAGGTATTTGAAGGTCCTCCCCACTTCCACGTCCTCACACCAATAGTATCAGACAGCAATGAAGGCTTAGTCTTCCTAAAGCAGCACCATCTCCTTCGTCTTCCTAATGTTGAGCTGCAGATGATTCAGCTGATGAAGTGAACATCAATTTCTCTAACTTCTGTTAATTACTCCCACTCACTCTCCCCCACCCCTTTTTTCCCTTTCCCCTTTTTTTCCATTCCCCATTATAGTTACCCACTCAGCTCTTCTCTTTACTCCTGCTCATCACCTCCCTCTGGTTTCCCTCCTCTTTCCTTTTCTTCCAAGGTCCACTGTCCTTTCCTCTTAGATTCCTTCTTTAGTTCTTTACCTCTTCCAGCTATCCCCTCCCAGTGTCTTACTTCATCCCACTCTCCCAGCTGCCTATCTTTTTTTTAGATTATGAGGACACGCAGTCCTCTTTTATTGTCATTTAGTAATGCATGCATTAAGAAATGATACAATGTTCCTCTGGTGTGATATCACAGAAACACAAGACAGACTGAAAAACTGACAAAAACCACATAATTATAACATACAGTTACAACAGTACAAGCAATACCATAATTTGATGAAGAACGGCCATGGGCATGGTAAAAATAGTTCAAAGTTTCTCGAAAGTCCCATGATCTCATGCAGATGGGAGAAGGAAGAAAACTCTCCCTGCCATGAGCCTTTCAGCACCGCAAACTTGCCGATGCAGCATCCTGGAAGCACCTGACCACAGTCTGACTCTGAGTCATCTGAAAACTTCGAGCCTCTGACCAGCCCTCCGACACCGAGCACCGAGCACTTCGACCCCAGCCCCGGCCGCCAGCAACGGCCAAAGCCGAGGATTTGGGGCCTACCCTCCGGAGATTCTCGATCACACAGTAGTACCTTGCCCCTCACTTGGTTTCACCTATCACCAATCCAGCTTTTATTCTTTCCCCCTCTCCACCTTCTAATTCTGGCTTTTGCCCTGTTCCTTTCCAGTCCTGATGAAGGATATCAGCCGGAAGCATCAACTTCCATTTCCATAGATGCTGTCTGACCTACTGAGTTCCTCCAATATTTTGTGTGTGTGTGTGTGTGTGTGTGTGTGTATTGCTCAAGATTTCAGCAATTGCAGAATCTCTTGTGTTTACGTATGCCTTAATGTTTTCATATATCTTTTTCCCAGGGGTCTTAGCCTGGATTTTGTAAGTAGAGGAGACAGGTTGAAAGTGAGAGGGGAAAGATTCAAACTGTATCCTGAGGGACAAGTTTTCTCACGGAGGCTGGTGGGTATATGGAATAGGCTACCAGAGGAAGTGGTAGAGGTGGCTACAACTACATCATTTACAAGACATTTCGACAGGTTGAAATGTAAGAAAAGTTCAGAGCAGGGGTTCCCAACCTGGGGTTCACTGACACTTTGCTTAATGGTAGTAGTCCATGGCATAAAAAAGGCTGAAAGCCACTGGTTTAGAGGGATATGGCCAAATCAAAGAAAACTTTGACTAGCTTGGGACAATATTTGTGTTGGCATGGGCAAGTGGGGTTTGTAAAACCTGTTTCTGTGCAATATCAGTCTATGACTATGTTCAGGACATAAGTGTGACAAGAATTGGATCATGTTTCCCTAGTGACCTGAAGCAACCTGAAAATTATTACAAGGTGACTGAATTTTTGAAAAAATGAGGAAGTAGTAATTTGTCCTTAATTTAGTTACTTGCATGTTTCTCAGCTCTTAAACTTCCACATCTATTTAGATATGATAGGATTATTTTTATGAAAATCAATAGCCTCTGTGAGTCTCAATTTCAGTTTGTTGTTGTCAGATGTCTACAAAAAGTTTAAAAAACACCAAAATTTGTGTTTTCTCATCTGGCATGTTAGTATAACCTTAAACATTTGAGCTTATTTTATTTCTTTATTAGTTTTATTTGGGAGAGATATTTGTTGCACAGTTCAGTTGAAATTTACCATCCACACAGATCAGACAGATTAGTTTATCGTTATATACACCAGTATGAAATGAAATTCAGTGTGTGTTTGTGTGTGTGTGTGTACGTGTAGCTCACTGATTAAACAGTGTACATGACCATAATAAATTCAGTAATAAATTGAACGATAAATGCTAAACCACAGATGTGGTGCAAAAATTAAGATTCTGACCATTAATCTTTTATTAATAATGCTCTGTGGAATCAATACAATAATGTTTTTAGCCAGTGTCAATTTTAAAGGAAGAATATAAATAACTAAAATTATTCACAGATTATTTTTATTTTTCTGTTATATGAGGCCATCAATTTAATAAGCTTTGCTGCACTTAAGCAGATTAAATTTTAAAGTGTTCATTAATTGTCTTTCTTCACATAGATGTGCAAACTTCTTCAGTTCTTCTGTGACTGTGAACTGCGACACCGGGTTGAATCGATTGCTTCATTTGCAGATAGATTTGTTAATAGGATGCAGGTAGATCAGCGGGAGCGTTACCGTGAGCTCATGATGTGTTTCAACATGACTGCAGCAGAGACTGCCAGGAAAACAAGAGAATTCCGGTCGCCACCGCAGGAGCAGGCAAGTCCTCGTGTATTATCTTAAATAAGTGGGTTGATGAAAAGCAATCGAAAAGTTAGGGGAAAACTTAATGTAATACAGGTACTTTTTGTTGGAAAATTACCCAGAAATGTGAGTGTGTTCTGATGGGTTCCCACGTACGTGTAGTCACCAAGCTAGGCACAAAGTTTAATTTTTGTCATTTGTCCTCCATTGAAAAATGACAGATTTGTTTTCAGTCTGGTTCAAGATACTGGCAGCCAATTGATTGGACCTATGTGGGGTTGCTGATTGGAATAGCTGGGCATATTCTGACCTTGGGGCCAGTCATTTCATTGTGGACATGGATAGGCTCAGTGGTAAATGCAATATCATATGGAAAATGTGTTATCCGTTTTGTCAAGAAAAAAAAAGAGAAGGCAGAATATTCTTTAACATAAGGTTGAAAAGTGCTGATGTTAAAACAAATTTGGATGTTAGTATCACAGAGAGTTATAGAGTTATGCAACACAGCAAGAGAACCTACCAAATTCATTCCAGTGTCAATCACCCATTTACACTAATCCCATGTTATTCTTCCCATATTCCCATCACCTTCTCCCGGATCCAGCACTCAAATTCAGTATCAGGTTTAATAGCACTGGCATATGTCATGAAATTTGCTATCTTAGCGGCAGCAGTACAATGCAGTATATAATGAATATAGAATAAATAAATAAATCACATAAATAATAGTTCAATTAAGAATAATAGTGCAAAAAAATAGAAATGATTAAAAAATGAGGTAGTCTTCACTGGTTCAATGTCCATTTAGAAATCGATGGCAGAGGGGAAGACGTTGTTCCTGAATCACTGAGTGTGTGCCTTCAGGCTCCTGTACCTCCTTCTTGATGGTAAAAATGAGAAGAGGGCATGTCCTAGGCGAGGTGGTGGGGAGGGGGGCGGGGGGGTTCCTTAATAATGGATGCTGTCTTTCTGAGGCACTGCTCATTGAAGATGTCTTGGATAACTATGGAGGCTAGGACCCATGAAGGAGCTGACTAATTTTACAACTCTCCGTAGCTTCTTTCACTCTTGTAGAGCCCCCTACCTCCATACCAGATGGTGATGCATCCTGTCAGAATGCTCTCCACAGTACATCTATAGAAGTTTCAATTGTTTTAGGTGACAAACCAAATCTCATACTCCTGATGAACCATAGCCATACACTTGGGGCAATTTACAGCAATCAGCTCTTGGGATTTATTCTGCTTAATATATTTTTAAGACTGCCAGGACTTCTGCTTTTGTATGGATATATTTCAAGACACTCAATACACTCTTTCCTCAATTCTGTAGCTGCCATGATCATCCCATAGTAAATTCAGAAAAGAAACACTCATTTAAAATCTTGACCATCTCTTTTGACTCTAATGTAGACAACTATGTTGACCATTAGGGGCCTTATTCTCTCCCTGGTTACCCTTTTGCTCTCAATATACAGTGGATTACGTTCAATTGGAACACAGGGCCAGTACATTTTGTCCCAATTAAGTGGCATGGAAATAGCTAAAAAGGTATTTAAAAAGATAAATTATTGTTTAACTGAGTTACAAATGATGTATTTTAAATGAAATACAGAACAAATTAGAACACTATCGATAATACTACAGTACTATAAAACTGTATTAGTTCCTAATACTTATCTATGGAGGAATTCATCCATGTCATTTTCTTTTGACCGTGAATGAACAAAATCTGCACAGATATTAGTAAGATAATAGACTGCCTTTATACAATTTTCGACATCTCCATTTTACAAATCTTCATTCTTATTGTAACATTCAAGATGATTGTCGATACCTTCAAATTCTTCGTAGTTCCTAACATGTTGAAGTAGTGAAATTGTTCATTTTCACTCCCTGCCATTTCTGGCATCTCCAAGCCTGAATGCTTAAAACCACAGTGAGTAACACAGTTCTGAATTGTCTTACTGCCTAATTCTTGCCAACTACCAGTGACAAAAATCACTGCATTTTTAACACAAGCACACTCAACTGATGCTATTTAGAAACTGTTCATTCTAAGCATGGTGTCATGTCCAACAGCCATACAAGTGCACGCATCTGACACTAGTTAGAAACTATTCAACAACAGCCTCCTGCCACACTTAAGTGGCATAGTGTCCCAAATAAATGAAGGGAAACCTGGTTATTTTCTCAATAAGTTTTTGCTCTTTATGAATTGTCCCAAATAAGCAGCTGTCGGAATTAATGGATGGCCCAATTAGCCGGAATCCACTGTGCTTATAGAATCTGAGGATTCTCCTTTACCTCATCTGCCAAAGTAATCCCTATCCTCCCTTTGTTCTCCTGATTTTCCATTTAAGTGTACTTCCTAGATCCCTTCTCAAACTACCTCTCCCAAACAAATTTACCAATCATAAGTAAATACAGCACGGAAACAGGCACTTCAGCCCAACTCATCCATGCCCACCAGGGTTCCCACCTAAACTAATCCTGTTCGCTGGCATTTGGCCCCTAGCCCTCTAAACCTTTCTCTCTTTATATACTTGTCCAATTGTTTTAAATGTCATTATTGTACTTGTCTAAACTACTTCCTCTGGCAGCTTTTTCCCTATATGCATCACCCTTTGCATGAAGAAGATGCCCTCATGTCTCTTGTAAATCATCTCCTTTTAACATTAAATGTATGTCCTCTAATATTTGGTTTCTTTTTCTGCTTTTTAAAAAAAAAAGTTTGCATGTGCCTCTTTATCTGTGCCCCTCCTGATTTTATACTCTTCCCTCTGTCTCCTCAACCACAAAGAATAATGTTCTAGCCTGCCCAATCTCTCTATATAGCAGGCACTTGAGTCTTGGCAACTTTTTTGTAAATCTTCTTTACACTCTTTCTAGGTTAATGATGTCTTTCCGAAAATGGGGTGACCACAGTATTCAAAGTGTGGCATCACCAACATCTGATACAATTGCAATATAATGTCCCAACTCTAATGCCCTGACTGATGAAAGTCAGCAGTCCAAACACCCTCATCACCACCTGTGATGCTACTTTAAGCTAAATAGGTACCTGTACTCCTTGAACCCTCTGTTCCATGACACCTTCAATGGATCCTGAATGCCTTTGCCGAAGTATATCGGTCCCTGAGAATTGTTTTGAATATACAAGGGGTGATTGATATGTTCGTGGCCTAAGGTAGAAGGAGTCAATTTTAGAAAATTTGGCACATTTATCTTTCAACATAGTCCCCTCCTACATTTACACACTTAGTCCAGCGGTCATGGAGCATACGGATCTTGGACCTCCAGAAAGTGTCCACAGATGGGTTCGTGGCCTAAGGTAGAAGGAGATGAATTATACATCTCTCGTTACATGCACGTGTAGGTCAACGCTTTGAGTGATTATGCAGAAAGCTTGAAGTTAATAACTCATTTCCTTCTACCTTAGGCCACAAACTTATCAATCACCCCTGCTGTGGACGCTTTCTGGAGGTCCAAGATCCGTATGCTCCACGACCGCTGGACTAAGTGTGTAACTGTAGGAGGGGACTATGTTGAAAAATAAATGTGCTAGGTTTTCTAAAATTGACTCCTTCTACCTTAGGCCACAAACTTACCAATCACCCCTCGTACCACCCAACCAGCCATTTATCCAGGCCTCCATGAAAGTTGACGATATTAGCCTTTGAAAATGTAAACCACTATCCCTTCCTTGGCAGCATCCTCTCCTCAAAAACAGACATCAATTCAGAGATCAACCATCATCTGAGTAGTGCTAGTGTAGTCTATGCAAGATTAAAGTAAAGAGTCTTTGAAGACTGCAACCTACAGGTCCAAACAAAACTTTTGGTCTGTAGAGAAATTATCCATTCTATGTTACTATATGGAGCTGAATCATGGACCTCCTACAGTAGAC
This sequence comes from Mobula birostris, assembly GCF_030028105.1. NCBI lineage: Eukaryota > Metazoa > Chordata > Chondrichthyes > Myliobatiformes > Myliobatidae > Mobula > Mobula birostris. Next base: position 15,986,607 of record NC_092379.1, read on the forward strand.
ACCTGAAAACCCAGGAACAATCCCACCAAAGATCCTTACAAAAGATTTTGAGGATCAGTTGGAAGGACAGACACACTAACATCAGCGTACTGGAGGAGGCCAACATGAACAGCACCTCCACCACAGTAAAGCAACACCAACTCTGATGAATAGGTCACGCCATCCAGATGCCTAACTTGCATCTCCCCAAACTGATCCTTCATTCCTAGTAGAAGAAAGGTCAACGAGTCCCTGGTAAGCAAAGGAAATGCTTCAAAGATAACATCGAAATTATCCTGAAGAAATTTAACATTACGCCTAAAAACTTGGAAGACTTTGCAGAAAGACCTGGAGGAAATCTGTTCAAGAGAGACTTATGCTACATAAGAATGATCTCTACCATGCTGCAGAGAACAAGCAGCAGGTGCAAAAGGAGAGACTGAACAACCAAAAGACCTAATCACTAACCACAGCCACCACTTACTCTTGCGTACACTGCACCAGAATATGTGGATCCTAGATTGGCCTCTATAGCTACCTGAGGACACACCAGTAGAAAACCCGAACCACTAAAAGGAGAACATCATACTCAACTTGAATGACCGCACTACTACCATTCACTGTACCAATTTTATCCTGTTTTGACTTCCCAAAATGCAGTATCTGGATTAAATGCCATTTGCCAATCCTCAGGCCACATACTTAGCTGACCAAGATCCCCATGTAATTTTGGATAACTTTATTCAACTGCCTATGATTCCACCTATTTCAATATCACCTGTAAATTTACTAACCACGCCTTGTACATTCTCATCTAAATTATTGATATAGGTCACAAACAACAGCAATCCAGATCCCTGTTGTACACCACTAGTCACGGGCCTCCAATTTGAGACTGTTACAATGGGGCATTGGAAGCGGACCCAAGTGCAGGGCACCGACATGTAGATAGCATTAACAGAAGTGTGTTTATTAATAGTTGCCAGGGAGGCTGGAGAGTGAGGATTAGGTGCTTACGTGGACGTGAACGTTTAACAACGAACTGGAGGAGCCTGGACTTGGACTCGGACGCGGAACCTGGACTTGGACTTGGACGCAGAGCCGGGACTCGGACTCTGACACGGAGCCGGGACTTGGACTCAGAATCGGACACGGAGCTGGGACTTGGACTTGGACACGAGACGACAAAACCAGACAAAGACAGACAATTCGTATCTTGGCTTGGAGCAGCGGCAAACGACCTGCAATACCCAGCTGGACACGAGACAACAAAACCAAACAACGACAGACAATTTGTATCTTGACTCGGAGTAGCGGCAAACGGACGACTAAATTCAGCTGGACACGAGACGACAAACCCAAACAACGACAGACAATTCATAACTTGACTCGGAGTAGCGGCAAGCGGATGGCTAAACTCAGCTGGACATGAAAACAACAGTATTCACAAAGCAACCCTAGGCACTGAAGCAATTTAGAGTCCACTATTTTTGGCAGCCCAGAACATGCATTACCGCCCTGCTCAGGAGACGGACCAGCAGGGAGTAGATGTAAGCTGGAGCTTTTATGCTGCTAGTTCAGATGAAAATCTGGTGCCCTAATCAAGGAGCCCTGTAGAACACGGGGAAAAGGAAATTAACTGAAATGAGGAGTCAACAGACTGGACCGTGACAGAGACAGGACTTTTCACCACCATGCTCTGCTTCCTACCATCGAGTTAGTTATGAATTGAGTTAGGCTATTCTTCATGGATTGCTTGTGATCTCATGTTCCATACTAACCCACCATGTGGGACCTTGTCAAAATGTTCGCCAAAGCCCATATAGACAACATCCATCAAACTGCCCTCATTCATTCTCCTGATTACCTCTTTGAACAACTCTGGCAGCTTTGTCAGACATGATTTCCCACACACAAAGCCATGTTGACGATCCCATGTTGCATTTTGGAAAATTAAGCCAGGGTTGGACCTACTCTATGAATGAAAGGGCTCTAGGGAGTGTAATAGAACTCTGTTCCGTTACAAGAGAGTACAAGTACACAGTTCTTTGAAAGCAGCATTAGACAGGCCTTCACACTGGCCTTCCTTTGATAAAGGTGACCATGATCAAGGGTGTGAATTTTTGTAATGTTCTATATAGCGGAGACATTAGGCTCACATACTGAGTACATTTAAGGCAGAGGAATAGATAGATAGTTACTAAGGGAATGTAAGAATATGGGTTTGGTGCAGGAAAGTGCAGCCATAAACTTATTAAAAGTTGTAGGAGCCAAATCGCCTACTCCTGTTTCTATCTCTCATGTTCTAGTAAGAAAGTGGGATTGGGATTTCAAACTCAAAACTCTGACTGAATTCTAAGGAAGTTCTCCTCGGAAGTCAGTCAAGTAAGTCAGGAATCCAAATGAGATCTCAGTCAGAATCAGAATCCAGTTTAATATCACCGGCATATATCGTGAAATTCAGACCATAAGACATAGGAGCAGAATTAGGCCATCTGGCCCATCAAGTCCGCTCCACCAGTCAATCATGGCTGATCCTTTTTTCTATCTCCTCCTCAGTCGCAGTTCTCGCCTTACTCCCCATACCATTTGTTGCCATGTCCAATCAAGAACCTATCAATCTCTGCCTTAAATACACCCAATGACCCGGCCTCCACAGCTGCATGTGGCAACAAATTCCACAAATTCACCACCCTTTGGCTAAAGAAATTTTGCTGCATCTCTGTTTCGAAAGGTGCCCCTCTATCCTGAGGCTGTGTCCCCTTGTCCTAGACTCTCCCACCATGGGAAACATCCTTTCCACATCTACTCTGTCTAGGTCTTTCAACATTCGAAAGGTTTCAATGAGATCCTCGCTTATCCTTCCGAAATGCAGTGAGTACAGACCCAGAGCCATCAAATGTTCCTCATATGATAACCCTTTCATTCCTGGAATCATCCTTGTGAACCTCCTCTGGACCCTCTCCAATGCCAGCACATCTTTTCTAAGATGAGGGGCCCAAAACTGTTCACAATACTCAAGGTGAGGCCTCACCAGTGTCTTATAAAGCCTTAGTATCACATCCTTGCTCTTGTATTCTAGACCTCTTGAATTGAATACTAACATGGCATTTGCCTTCCTCACCACTGAATCAACCTGCAAGTTAACCTTCAGGGTGGTCTGCACAAGGACTCCCAGGTCCCTCTGAATCTCAGATTCCTGGATTTTCCTCCTGTTTAGAAAATATTCCACATGTTTATTTCTACTACCAAAGTGCATGACCATGCATTTTTCAACATTGTATTTCATTTGCCACTTTCTTGCCTATTCTCCTAATCTGTCTAGGTCCTTCTGCATCCTACCTGTTTCCTCAACACTACCTGCCCCTCCACCAATCTTCGTATCATCTGCAAACTTGGCAACAAAGCCATCTATTCCATCATCTAAATCATTTATATACAGCATAAAAAGAAGTGGTCCCAACACCGACCCCTGCAGAGCACCACTAGTCACTGGCAGCCAAGCAGAAAAGGATCCTTTTATTTCCACTCGCTGCAATTTGTTAACTTAGTGGCAGCAGTACACTGCAATACATAATAATAGAAACAAACTGAATTACAGCGGGGGGGGGGGGGTTATTTATTTATTTATTTATTTAATAGTTAAATTAAATAAGTAGTTTGTTGAGTGTGTGCCTTCAGGCTTCTGTACCTCCTTCCTGATGGCAGCACTGGGAATAAGGCATCTCCAACATTGGCACTAGCCTCACCAGCATCCAGGACATTTTCAAGGAGTGATACCTCAAAAAGGTGTCATCCATTACACAGGACAACAAAGATTTTGCTTCCTGAATACTTTTGGGTGTATCTTGGGTGTGTGCTGATCATGAATATCACAATGAAATTTCCCTATCACATATAATTTTTGAACTCTCCCATACTTATCATTTCAATTTATAATTCAAGTCAATTAAAATGTTGGCCACAGTGTAAGCTGAAAAGTTCCCTATCTTGTCTGTCAAACATCAGATGAGAGGCACCCTCTACATGGTCATACACCTACACCCAGCCGCCTAAAGTCAAGGAAGAGCTTCATGGACAGTGTTGTTCCATTACAATCAACCCCATCTGAAGCCCACATCGCCTTGTGGAAAGACCGGCTCGCCAGTCTCAAACAACCCCCAGCGATGGAAATTCCACCGGATGAAAGCCTTCCCCCAGGAGCTAATTGCAACTAGGCAACCTGGCAGTGCCTTAACAGACTTAGGACTGGTGTAGGTCGTTCAAAAGTGTCACTAAGCAAATGGGGATATACATCCAGCCCGACAACTTGCGAATGTGGAACTGAGCCACAAACTATGCAACATCTCCTGCAATGCCCATCGCTAGAGGGACACTGTACTGCTGCAGATCTTGCCGAATTCAACAACAAGGTGCAAAAATGTGTCCAGTTGTGGCTGGGCCGTGTATAGACTGTCCATGGAGACAATAAGAAGATTAACAAAATATTTTTAACTTAGTTGAACTATTGCAAAGCATCAGCACCATTATGCAATTAAACACATTATATTCAATAAAAGTTAATTTGTTGCTTCTCCAAATTCCTACATGATACAAATAGTCTGAAATTGTATTTGTGTTCATCTTCAAGCAGTCTATCATAAACAAAAAAAATTCTGAAGAAGCAACACTTTTAAGAAAAATTTGATGTCCAGTGTTATTAAGGACCCCCATCACCCAGGGCATGCTCTCTTCTCATTGCTACCGTCAGGGAGGAGGTACAGGAGCCTGAAGGCAGACACTCAATGATTAAGAAACAGCTTCTTCCCCTCTGCCATCCGATTTCTGAATGGACATTGAACCAATAAACATTACCTCTACTTTTTTTCTCTTGTTGCACAATTTATTTGATTTAACTTATATCTATATTCTTCTTGCTGCAATCCACAGTTTTTATTATTATGTGTTGTGACGTACTGCTGCCACATAACAACAAATTTCCCAACGTAGGCTAGTGATATTAAACCCGATTCGGATTATGAGATACGTAAGGAAATGGAGGGCTGTGATGAATCATTACAAGCAGTGAAAAAAATATTTTTAATGTTTTAAGTTTTAAATTTATCTGGTGCTTTGAATTTGTCAGTTTTTGATATATATAGTATTTATTACATATTACATATTAAGATTCCTATCTCATTTTGTGTTGTGGTTATTTGTTGCAGATTAACATGCTCATGAATTTCAAACTGGGGCCAGATGAAGAGATCTGCCCTCTCCCAGATAAAGTGAGAGATGTATTGCTCCACTTCCATGGCAAGCTTCTCACTCACTGTGGTACGTGCATAGGCATTGTCTAAAACTGATCCCTTCAAATACTATGTATTTTAAATACAAGAATCACTATTGTAATTAATTGAATATCTAGCAATATTCTGTGTACTTACAACCAAATTAAAGACATCTGTCACCATTGTTTAAATATGTTCTGCCAAGATTTAAAATACAATCAACATGCTTTGGTTTGTATCATAGTTTCATATTTTGTATGGCAGGTAGGTCAAAATTCTGTAAGTTTTTATTGTTAGTATACAGTACAGTTTATTTTCATGTGTGAAAAATATGGAAGGCGTAGTTGACAACTTTCAGGAAAAAGGAGGATATCTTTGCGAGAAGGCTCATCATTAGAACCAATGTAACTGAAATAGTTGTGAAAGTATATATTGGTTGTGAGACTATCCCCTGAGATAAAGAAAGCAAGATCAAGAAAAGGAAAGGAAGGATTAGATATAAGCCCTGCAGAAGTGAGAATAGGGTGGAAGTTAGCAGTAAAAGTGGAAAAAACATTCAAGTTGTATGCAAGTGCAGGAAGTCGTCCCAATGTACTTATCAATCCACTGGAAAAATACTTGAGGGAGGGGCCTGAGTAGGTCTGAAACTAAACCATGTTCCACAAAGAGATGAACATGGGACTTTCCATAGCCACACCTTCCACATATAGAAAGTCAGTGGAGCTGGACTTTAATTGCAGGCTGTATTTAGCCAGGTGATAGAAGATGATAGTTAAAGAGACTTGGAGAACAACGTGGAAATAGACCCCTCGATCCATCAAGTTCACTCTGACTGTCAAGCACTGATCCCATTTGATTGTTCCCACACTCCCATTCATTTCTCCCACACTCTATCGCTCACCTGTGCATAAGGAGCAAAAGTACAGAGGATAATTAACCTACCAAGCCATACATCTTTGGGAAGTGGGAAGAAACTGGAGAACCGGGAGGAAACCCAAGTGGTCACAGTGAGGATGGACAAACTCAAGTCGGCAATGGAGGTCAGGATTAAGTTTGGGTCATTGAAGCTGTGAGTTCAGCAACACGACTTGCTACACTCCTGTGTGGCCCTTAACTATTTTTTTGTTGATGAGGTGATGAAAATAAAAAATTCTTTCTTTCTTTTTAAATCTCTTTATTAATTTTCCAAAATTATAAATAGAATAACAATATTGATACAGAGAGATTGGAATAACCTTATTGTTGATAAACATATACAAAAAAATTTCAAATAATACAGGTGTAATAGACTTCCAAACTCTTAATATAATTAATCATAGAGAAAAAAGAAATATAAAAAAAATACAAAGAAAAACCCCCCAAAAAAACAAAAAAAGAAGAAACTAAATACTAAACCCCAAAAAAAAAGCAAACGGAACAAAACAAGGCTGGTCCAATAGCTTAAATCAAACACATTCAATGACGTCGTCAACTCCGCTCCTCTACTCATATATTTTAAGTTAATAAGAAGGATTCAGAAAGGTCAAATTACATCATATGAAAATGTCGAATAAATGGTTATAAATAAAATTCAATACCCTTACAGTCTGCAATAAATACTCCGGCAGAGTATCTTTTAACTAAATGAACTTGTAAATTTTAATATCATAACCAGGTGGTCATTTCATCAGTGCTCAGCTGAACCAAGCAAATAACCAATATCTTGATTGCTGTTAAATGCAAAGCTGTATTTAAATCTTCATGACTGGAACTTGATATTTGTACTTACTGTATGGTTAAATTGATGATGAGTGAAATATGCCATAGTTCTTCTGCATATGCTGTTAATTTTTACTTTTTCTACCTTTCCTATCACCTTCTAGCTATCCTTGTTCTATTTCCCCCATCTTTATATTTTGGCGTCTTCCCTCTTAGTTTCCAATCCTGAAGAGTGGTCTCAACCCGAAACGTAGATTATTTATTCATTTCCATAGATGCTGCCTGACCTTCTGAGTTCCTCCAGCATTTTGTGTGTGTTGCTTTGGATTTCCAGCTACTGCAGAATTTCTCATGTTTCTGTAGTCTGTTAAGGATCAGTTTGGGGTGTGATGAAATTATGGAGAGCATAATTATGGGTTAACTAGAACTAAAGTCTTCAGGATATAAAACCTGTACACAATTTAACTTCCAACTGAAACATTCTAGCTAGAAATGATGTGCTAGCAAGCATTGAAGAGGGTTCAAAGGAGGTTCACGAAAATGATTCCGGGATTGAAAGGGTTGTCAACTGGTAGTTCTGGGCCTTTACACACGGAATTCGGAAGAATGAAGGGTGACCTCATTGAAACCTATCAAATGTTGGAAGGCCTCAATAGAGTGGATATGGAGAGGATGTTTCCTAAGTTGATGAAGTCTAAAACCAGAGGACACATCCTCAGAATGGAGGGGTGTCCTTTTAGCACAGAGATGAGGAGGAATTTCGTTGGCCAGAGTAGTGAATCTGTAGAAACTGTTACCAAAGACATCTGTGCAGGCCAAGTTATTGAGTATTTTTAAGGCAGAAGCTGATAAATTCCTGATTAGTCAGGGCCTGAAGTGATATAGGGAAAAGGCAGGACACTGGGGCTGAGAGGGAAAATGGATCAGCAATGTTGAAATGGTGGAGCAGACGCGATGGGCCAAATGGCCTAATTCTGCTCCTATAGCTTGTGGTCTTATGGTCTAAACCAATCTTTGAGTATGAGGCATTCTGAGACTGTCCCATTGAAACTACATAACACAGGACAGTAGATGAATCTATCTGCTATTAAATGGTTCAAATGGTTCTGTTTATAATTAGAGAATGTATACATAAACAGAACCCCAAAAGAATGAACGTCAGAAAAATGTTAGAACCCCCAAAGCCCCCTCTCCCCCTCCCCTGAACAAGCAACAGCAAACCATCAACCTCCCCCTTCCCCACCCATTCAGCGGGAAGTGTCAGCGCCCACCACCAACCAAGCAATAGTGAAGCACCCAAAGAGAGACCGTGATCTGCAGGCAGCAAAAGCTATTGTTTACCCAACAATTTGACATGCCACAGGTTCTCTCTCTCTCTCTCTCTCTCTCTCTCTCGCTCTCTCACTCTCTCTCTAACAAAGGACAGAAAGGTGCCACCCAATTCACAGTGAAAGGGGAAACTAACAGTTGCTGTTAATATGTTGCAGTCTGCTGCATATCTGCCCACAGCATCCACTGCCGCGAAATCCTGATGTCCCTTCTCCCGCAATACCTCAGTTGGTGGCACCGACTTGGAATTAGCACATTGTTAAAGGTGTATCCCTGCCGCATAAAACACAGTTCAGGACAAATCTGTTTTGTCACTTAACCTCTGGTTAGTTGAATATTCATGCAGCCATCAATCAGGACTGTAACTAATGGGGTATATTGTGGGTGTCAACACCAGTATTGAATATTCAAAGCATTCTGCTTGTTGGGATACATGTGTTGCCATTGTAAATGTGTAATTCTGCAAATTTACCAGACTATATTCCAAATATTAAAGTTAAATAGGTGATTATACTAATCGAAACCGTAGTTATTGTTTATTGTTATCTTTGTGTTGAAGAAACATGAAATATCATGTCAGGAAAGTGAGATTCTCTTGGATTCTTCTGGACTCTCTCTAGAAGGGGTTTGCTGTGTAAACAAAGACTTAGATTCAGTAACAGCCTAGTATGGCTCAGTTTTACTCAGTCTCACTATAATCTAAATTAGTTCTTCTGACTTCAGAACATTTTTCAGATACTGAATATGATATCAAGTGGTTCAAAATGTAACAATTTGAAGCTACACCTGAATTTTCAAGCTCTTCTGAGACAGAATTATTTTACCTGACAGGCATTCAAATAGAAGAGGATGAGGAAGAGGAAGAGAAGGATACCTCACTCAAAGGGCGTTTACTGAATCTTGTTGAAAAAATAAGAAACTTAAGGAAGAAAGATGAGACTGAAGAATCTCCAGCTGAAGAAGAGAAGACGCCAAGTGAGTATTTTTTTGATATAAGATTCTCTCATATAAAGAGAAAGTTTTCAGATCACCTGTACCAATTTTCTATAAGATTTCTGAATGGCTCAAGAAAGTTTTGCGAAGTGAAACTTAAAACAATTATTATAACAATCAGATTCTTGTTTTGTGATGGCAAACCAAAGAATGAATAAACCCACTGCTTCTGCTATTTTAAAGAGAACAGCAAAGCTCTCTGCGTTATTCAGATAGTTCTTCCCATTTCAGAAGGTTCAGCAGGTATCAGTGACCTGATGCATGATCTAAATTGGGTAATTTTCGGGCATAGCAAACAATTGGGAAAGCTGTCAAAATTTTATTGTTCATTGCAAGTGAAAGCGAGTACAAAAATGAGGAGATTATGTTTGCGATCTTCAGAGCATTAGAAAGTCAACATCTAATGAACTACATGCAGTACTGTTCACTTTTTCAAGCAAGTAAATGTTTTTGGAAGCAGTGCAGCAAAGATTTACTTCAGATCTCCCACCTGCGATGAGCAAGTAGTCTTCTAAGGAAAGAATGGATTGACTGGACTGGAGCTTAGAAGAGAAAAGCTAGTTGACTGAAGCATGTAGGATCCAGGGTGATAGAGTAAATTGTGGATAGGATGCTCCCTCTTGTCGGGGTCAGTGGGGTCAGAGCATCCCATTCAAGATAGATGAGATTTTTTTTTCTCTCAGCATTGAAGAGGGTGTCTGGTGAATTTAAAGAGAATGTTGAAATATGGCCACCTTTTAGTTTTATCGGGAAGGTGGAAATAGACACCAGGAATCATGGGATTGGGTGTTTTAAGGGAGCTTGGGAATGGGGTCCAGCTGAACTTGAAAGAATAATGGGAACAAAGTCCCAGTAAGTTTAAAGTTAGAATGAGAATGAGTGAGCCAGATAGTGAACCATCCTGATTGTTGAATGATGCAATAGTTTTCATTGGAGTTTTGCTGCATGTGACAACTCAGAAGAGCAAATGTTTTCTACTCGTGTAGTTGTCTGTGTTGAATGCATTGTTACTTCGTGAAGAACATTGAAATCTTGTCAATGGAGCTGGGTTAGTCCTTGAATAAGCAAAATGTCAGGAAATTGTAGTTATCATGTGTTTCATGTATTTCTTCAGGAAGGAAAAAGTTAATTTTCAATTGCAAAGAGCTGAAATGAAGGAACTGGGATCCTGTTCTAAATATGCCTGTTAGATAGGATGATATCATTAGGACTTTGAGAAAGGACTGGTGGAGTCTTGGCTTTCCCCTTTAGGCAAAATTATAAAGTTTTCTTCTGTGCTCAAAGAAGCAGGTGTAATAAACACCTTACTTCCCATGGCGATGTAAATGATAGCTGCTTCCTTCTGTTTGTCATTTGTACACCTGCCACTCAGTGAATTTGACTGACTATTGAGCAGATACCTATCTACATGTTAACTGTCTCAATTTCCTGCTATTCTCTGTCCCTGGCACGTTAGGTTCACCCACAGTGTGCAGCTCTCTACCCTCTCACATATCCTTTTAACGTTGATGCCAAGGATTTTCCAGTGTCTCGTCAGATTCAAAATTCTATTGACCTTGCACAAGTAATTCAAGTATGCATGCACTAATTCATAAGAGAATCTTGCATCTCATTGTAAATGGAAAATCAGCTTCACCAGAGGGTAAGACCACATAAGGGCAAGGAGGGTGTTTATTTTTGGAGCCAGGTTCTGTTTCTAAAAATCTTCTCCAGTAATTTCTCTATCACTAATATAAAACTCATCAGCCTATAGTTTCTTAGTTTGTCTCTATTGCCTTTCTTAAAGGGACAACCTTGGCTCTTCAGCTGCCTTTTGGGACCTCACCTGTGACTATAAAGGATAAAAGATATCCTCAGAGAGAATGAGGCACAGAGCTATTGGGGCACGTGAAGATGGATAAGTGCCCAGACAACAATGGAAATTGCTGGAGCTATGACAGAGTCCTGTAGTCAGATGTGGTCCCAAAGCCGGCTGAAGCAAAATCAATGTTGTTCCTTTAAGAAGGGCAATAGAGACAAGCGAGGAAATTTTGGGCCGGTGAGCGTTACATCAGTGGTAGAAAAATTATTGGAGAAGATTCTTAGGGATATGATCTACTCACATCTAGAAAAACAGTATTATTTGGGATGGTCAGTATAGCTTTGTGCATGGGAGATTGTTTTATCAAACTGGATTGAGTTTTTTGAAGATGTGATGAAAATGATTGGTAAGATTAGGGCAATGGATGTTGTCCACATGGACCTCATTAAAATTTTTTGACAAGTTTCCTGAGGGCAGGCTGATCCAAAAGTTTAAACCATGTGAGATCCATGGTGACTTGGTAGACTGGATTCAAAACTGACTTGGCCCATTAAAGACCGAGAGTAGTTTTGGATGGGTGTTATTGTGACTGGGAGGCCAAATGTAAGAGGAAAATATACAGAAGTTTCAGGACCCTTAAGAAGCACTGAGGGATCTTAAAGAAAGACCCCACAGTTCCATGAAGCCGTCAACATGGATAGATAGGGATGTAAAGTAGGTGTGAGGTATACTAGTGTCCATTGGTCAGGGATTTAATATAAAAGTCAGGAAGTCGTGTTGTGGCAGCATAAAATTTTGGTTAGGCTACATTTGGAGTATTGTTACAATTAAGGATCACTACTTTCCAAAACCTCCACATCCTTTTTGTAGAGGGTGCCGAAGAGGTTCACCAGAATGTTGCCTGGGTTAGAGAGTGTTATCTATAAGGAAAGGTTGACAAACTTGGATTGTCTTTTTTGAAGTGCTGGAGGCTGGAGGGGGAGGGGGGGGTGACCTGATAGAAGTTTATGAAGTTATAAGAGGGATAAGATAGGTTAGATATCAAGCCCTTTTCCACGGGATGGAAATGTCAAATACCTGAGATTTAATGTGAGAAGGGAAAAGTTTAGAGGAGATTTATTGTGGCAAACTTTTTTTACACAGTGTTTAAGTGTCTGGAGTGCACTGCCAAGGGAGGTAGTGGAAGCAGGTGAGGTAGTTTAAAAACTACTTCAGCATATGAACAGGGAAGGGATATAGACCACGCACAGGCTTATGAGCAGTGTAAGTTGGCACAGACATCCTGGGCTAAAGGGCCTGTTCCGGTACTTTAATGTTCTGTGTTCGTCCTGTAGCTTAGTGCTTAAAATCAAGGTCAACTTTGATTTCGACCCTTTGCTTTTCCAAGATCATGAATCTTGAGAATCTGTTTTGTTCTGCTATAAATTTTACTTTCAATCTGTTACATTATTGGGAAATTGACTACAGCAAAGTCCATTAGCAGATAAAGCAATACCAGCTTCTGAATAGGATCAGTACTTTTTCATTGTAATTCTTGAAAGCAGTTGGTTAAGTGGGAAGAATTCACAAGGTTGCATCATTTCCAGCTAATATTACAGAATACAGATCAAATTGTAAATCCCACACCCTGTATGTTTACTGTCCTTGCAGCTGTTGTGTGTGTGATTAATGCTGTCAGCTGGACTAACATAGCGGTGCTGTATAAAATGTTACGTGGAGTAAACCAAGATACTTCATTAAAAGCACTCCCCACAGAGCTCAAATTGCAGCTGCTTAGGACATTCCAGCAGTAAAAAATAGTTCTGCTCTTTCAAAGGCTAAGCTGCCTTGAGTCCCTCTGCGGTGAACTGATTTGGTATGTAAAAATATTTGAATAGGCATGGGGTCACGTAGATAGTACTGTTTTTTGTGATGAGAAAAACGCACAGTAATGAAGAATATACAGGAGGAACACTTATTGCATTTAATTCTTTTTCAGAATGGAATTTTAACTTATTAACCAAGTCCCTGCAACTAAAATCAAGGAATGTGTGCATATTTTAAGTGCACAAGATTGCCACAACATATTTGTGCACCAGATTGGCACAAACGTGTTGTGGCAAGGAGACTGGTGGTGGCTGGCTAGTGGGAATTTGGGGAGTGAGTACCAGTACTTGGAAGGGTTTTTTAGTTGGAAAAGGGAGAAAACCAGCATTTGTGAAGAGGATTAGGGAGCCGTCATGAAGGAAGGGAGGAAGATCAGCCTCTTGTGATGTAAGTAACTTACTCACTTGCAGTCCTCAAGGTTAAATTCTCTGGGACTGAGAACACGGTGCCCTAGGATTGCCCAATGACTGGCAACCCCAAGACAATATGGTTAAGACCCTCCAGTAATTGCGCAGAGAACTAAGACACTCAGATGTGCCACGGTGCAGAAAGTATTCTGATGTGACAAAGGTGAATCACATCAGAGGTTTCATGAGTCATGTGAATGCAACTAGTTAACATATTTGTCTGGACAAAATCATTTTCAGATGCATGAGATTAAAAAAAGAACATTGTGCAATTGAATTTCTAGGCCTGGTATTTTATTTTGGAACTATGTGATTAGTAGGTCATGCTGATGATAACGCATTATCTTCCTTTGATCTCTAGTCAAATGGAAATATTCCATGATATTATAGAGCATAAAATAGTACAGTACAGGAACAGGCCCGTGAGCCAAACTAAACTAATCCCTTCTGCCCGGACGTTGTCTGTATCCCTCCATTCTCTGCAGATTCATGTACCTACCTAAGAACTTCTTAAATTCCTGTATCGTAGTTTCCTCCACTGTCACCAAAGCAGAACATTACAGGCACCCAGCACTCGCAACTTGCTCCATACATTTGCTTCGAACTTATCCCCAGTAGTAGACATTTTCACCCTGGAGAATAAGATTCCGGCTATCCACTCTTAATCTCCGCCTCTCATAAACTTACAAACATGTATTAGGTCCCCCTGAGCCTCTGTCAATCCAGAGGAAAAGATCACATTTGTCCAATCTCTCCTCATATCACACGCCCTCTGATTTAGGCAGTGTCCTGGTAAACCTCTTCTGCACCCTCTCCAAAACCTTCACACCCTTCCTATGATGGGATGGCTAGAGCTGAATGCAGTACTCCAGTTGTGGCCTAACCAGAGGTTTATAAAGCTGCAATATAGCTTCCTTACTGTTGAACTTAACACCTCAGCTAATAAGAGCAAGCATATCATTTGCCTTCTCTATCACCTTGTTAGCTCATACAGTGGCTTTCAGGGAGCACTGGGCATCCTTACATCAACACTGTTAAAGGTCCTGCCATTAACAGTGTGCTGTCCCTTTCCATTAGTGCAACACCTCACAGTTGGCTGAAGTAAACTCCATCTACCATGACTCCACCCACATCTACAACGGGTCTACATCCCGTTATATCCTGTGTTGCCACTTTGGGGTACTTTAAAATTGATTGTATAGCGGGCAGGATTTAAATCTTTTGGGAAAGTGGGCCAAGGAATGGCAGATGGAATTTATTTTGGACAAGGGTGAAGTCTTGCATTTTGGTCAGTTTAAACCAGGGAAGGACTTGCACAGGAAATGGGGAGTGTTATAGAACAGGGACACTGATGGTTACAGGTACATAGCTCCCAAAGTTGGCAACACTGGCAGACAAGGTGACTTAACAGAAGTTGCATGGCATGCTTACTTTTGTCAGTCAAAGTACTGAATACGACTGGCCTGTACTTCCTTGGCTTGTCCTTGTAGTCCTTCTTAAGTATAGAACATAGAACACTACAGCAGAGGGACTGGCCATTTGGCCCACAATGTTGTGCCGAACCAGCTAAAAAATAAATCAAAAACACCCAAACACTAATCCCTCCTACCTACACCATGTCCATATCCCTCCATTTTCCTTATATTCATATGTCTATCCAAACATCTCTTAAAAGCCTCTATTACCATACCAGGCAGCGCATTCCAGCATCCACCGCCCTCTGAGTAAAAAAACTTACTCCTCACATCCCTCTTGAACCTAACCCCCCTCACCTTCAATTCATGCTATCTGGTATTAGACATTTAGATGCAAAGTAAGCCATTATAGAAGAAGAAGGCTGTCTAAGGCTAACTGAGGAGATGGATCAGCTAGAAAGTTGGGCAGAGGAATGGGCAAACAAATTCGTACATTTGTGCTGAATGGCCTAATTTGGGATTGTGACACCCTAGTTGAGGAAAGTATTGTTTCTGACCTGTCCTGTGTAGATTTACATTTTTAAATAAATTTACCTTTCATATTTTGACATTATCCCCATGGTAAATAATTATAGACCTCTCTAAATATTTCAACTGTGGCCAATATACATAAATCGCTTGGTTGCTAATCAGCCTCGCCCCTCCTCTCGTGACCTACTTAGTATTTACATACTAAAAGAAGACTCTTAGGTTCACTCTATGCTATTCTTGTATTCTCTCTTTGCTTGTCCTATTTAATTATTCACTTTCCATCTTTGTTTCCAACAGTCAGTTCTCACCTGAATTATCCAATTAACATAGATTATACATCCTTTTTGTTTTGTTATATTCCTTATCTCCTGAAACGTTCTGTCTGTGGTTTGCTTACTGAAGATTATATTTATTTATTTATTGAGTAACGGAGTAGGCTCTTCGAGCCATGGTGCCCAGCAATCCCCTGATTAAATCTAGCCTAATCACGGGACAATTTACAAAGACTAATTAACCTACTAGCCAGTACGTCTTTGGACTGTGGGAGGAAACCAGATCATCCAAAGGAAACCCCACAAGGTCACGGGGAAAATGTACAAACTCCTTACAGGCAGTGGCGGGAATTGAACATGGGTCCCCAGTACTGTAAAGCGTTGTGCTAACCACTAAGCTATGGTGCCGCCCACCTAGATGTTTATCAGTTTGCTAAAGAAAGAATGGAATTGTGTCGTTGTTTCCGTTGATTTTGGAGGATACTAAAGAAATTAGGAAAATAGAGAGGGGCAACAAAATATCACTGGCAAATAGGGTAAAGAAAATCCCAAGACATTTTAAGAAGTTTATTAAAAACAAGAAGAGTAAGCAAAGAAAGAGTAGGGTTTTTAATAGCAAAAAAAATTAGCTGTGTGCCTGAGGACATGGACATGACAAGCTTTTACATGAATGTGTCCAAACTTCCAAATTGCATTCACTAAGGGGGAGGAAGCACTGTAACTGGAGACTTCATTTACATTGTTGAATTTCTGAAGCTTATTAAGATCAAAAAGGAGGAGAATAGTGTATAGGAGCATGAATTACCAGCATCTGATGAGATATTTACCAGCCTGCTATGGAAGGTCATGGTGCAGATTTTTGCAGCCCATCGGAGGTACTGAAACCACTGGCCACAAGTGAAGTGCCAAATGCTTGATAGATGGCAAATGTTATACCTTTTTTCAAGAAAGGCCAAGTCATAGAGTATGTTTAAAGTGGAGGTTGATAGGTTCTTGTTTCGTCAGGGCATCAAGGTTATGGTGAGAAAGCAGAAGGGGTTGAGAAGGATAATAAATCAGCCATGATGGAGTGATGGAGCAGACTCGATGGGCTAAGTGGCCTAATTCTGCTTCTATGTCTTATTATGGTAATTATGGTCTAGTTGGAAGTTGGGAGTTTGTGGAAAAATTTCAGAGGGACAAGGAAAGCAGGAACTAATCAGTCACAATTAACAACTTTGTGAATCCATGAAGTATACTTAAATTTGCAAATGACACAAAAATTGGTGATGGTTTTTATGATGAGAAAGACATCTGCCTGCAGACATTAGGAGATTAGCTGGTAAACTGGGCAGGCCAATGGCAAATAAACATAAGGTGATGAATTTAGGCATCTAATAAGGGAGGGACGTACTATGAATGATAGGGCTGTAGAGTTTATTGAGCACCAAGGAGACCTTGGTACAAATGCAAAGTTCCCTGAAGATGGCAGATGGTGAAGGTGACACATGCAGTTACTCCATTAGCCGTTGCACAGAGTATAGAGCTGGGAGATCATGCTACACATTTATAAGACACTGGTTGGGGAAGAGATTGAGTATTTTGTGCCTTTCTGGTCACCACATTACACAAAAGATGTGATTATAGTGGGGAGAGTGTAGAGGAGATTCACCAACATGTGTCCAGTGATGAGAAGAGTCTTCATGGGCTGATTTGTTTTCCCTGGAGCAAAGGAGCCTAAGAGGGTACCTAATAGACATTTACAAGATTTAAGAAGCATGGGTAGGTTAGATAGTTAGAAGATTTTCTCCATGCCAGAGATACTCAAGACAAGAGGGTATAGATTTATGATGGGATTTAAAGGGGATCTGAGGAAGATTTTTTTTGTCACCCAGAGAGGGTGGTTGTAGTTTGGAAAGCACTACCTGATCAATGACTGAATTGCCAAGGCTCAGAAAGCTATGAATGATGTGCTGGTAAATGGATTAGTATAGACAGGACAATATTCAGCATGGACATGGTGGGTTGTACGACCTGTTTTTTATATCGTATGATTCCTGGACACTACCTATCATTCACACTTTTACCTAACGTTGTTTAGTTATTCATCACTGTCACCAGTTATAGAGTCATATAGCAATACAACATCAATAATAGTCCTTTGGCCCAACCAACCCAATACAACCACCCAGCTAGACCCAATCTCCTGCCTTCTATGCCCTGCCCCTCCACATATTTGTCCAAGTGATTCTACTGTACCTGCCTCATCCACTTCTGGCAGCAGCTTCTACATACTTACCACCCTCTGTGTGGATAAAGTTGTCCCTCAGGCCCTTTTTGAATCTTTCCCTCTCACCAAAGCACATGCCCCAAGTTTTGGATTCCCCCTACTCTGAGGAAAAGACTGTTACCATTCACCTTTATCTATGCCTCTCAAAATTTTAAATACTCTTATAAAGTTGCCATTCAATCTCCTAAGTTTCAAGTTAAAAATTTGTAGTCTGGCCAACCTCTCCCTATAACGCAGGCCCTCTCGTTCTCATAACATCCAGGTAAATCTCTCTCTCTGCTATTTCCAGTTTAACCATGTGTTTCCTGTACCAAAGTGGCACATAATAATTCAAGTGTGGCTCTACCAATGACTAGCACATCTGTAATATAGTGTCCCAACTCCTATACTGAATGCCCAGCCTGATGAAGGCAATCCCATCGATTCCTTTTCTCCTATTCATTGCCCTGTAACCAATTTCTCTCACTTGCCCATCAACTTCCACAATTCTTTGAACAGCCACCTACATAAGCGGCTAATTTAACGTTGGCCAATTGACCTACTAGTACATCTTTAGAATGTGGGAGAAAACCAGAAACTTGAAAAGAAATCCTTAAGGAAAATGTGCAAATTCCACACAGGTGGCACCCACGGTCAGAATTCTACCTGGAGCTGTAAGGCACTAGTATTGTTGCTATGTCACTATGTCTATATTATCAAGTCAAAGTGGGACAGAACTGAAATTGTCAACATTGCTACCTAGTAGTTTATAAAATTAGCATGTCTTTGAATGAAAATACTGTCTTTAATGTCTTGTCCTCTAAACGTTTGCATGAATTTGTGTGATCATGGATGACATATGATTTGCACAATTTCTGTTATAGGTACATTGCAGGAGCTGATTTCTCACACAGTTGTTCATTGGGCTCAGGAAGCCTTCATCCAAAATCCAGAACTTGTGCGGCTAATGTTCAGCTTGCTGCATCGACAGTACGATGGCATTGGTGAACTTATCCGTGCTATGCCAAAGGCCTATATCATTAATGCTACATCTGTGGAGGACACTATGAACTTGCTGGAATGTCTGGGTCAGATTCGCTCACTTCTCATTGTCCAGATGGGTCCAGAAGAAGAGAGGCTTATGATCCAGAGTATTGGGTATGTATCAAGAAATTGTTAACAAGAATTAAGCAGACTTGCGTTAGTCCTTCGGTACCATCCAGGAACTATTTGAGCTCCCTTTGAACTGCTCCATTAAAGCTCTTTGAATTCCAATAATCTCTAATGTCTTCTCCCTCATCTTGCTTCCTCTAAAATGCACCTTCCATGTATGGTGCTGGGCTGTCAGTGCTGCTCCCTTGCAGCTCCAAGGATTCGGGCTTGATCCTGACCACCTGTACTATCTGTGTGTTCTTTGCATGTTTTCCCTGCGCCTCCACCAGGTGCAATGGTTTCAAACCACTCCCCAAAGACGTCGTCCCCCAATACAAGCTGGCTTATTTATTCCTGTAATGCAAATGTGGCAGAGGAAACGAGAGGGAAGATGATGGATGTATGAAGGAAATAAGAAGGGTGGAGGGGTAGGGTTAGGATTGATGGGCTTGCTCTAGTTGGAACTGACAGACCATCAGTCGGCCAAATGCCTTGCCTCTGCATCATAATGCATAAGGAAAGTTCAAGTTCCAAGTAAATTTTATTATCAAAGTACATATATATCACCATATACAACCCTAGTTCATTTTCCTATGGGAATACTCAGTAGATCTATAGAATAGTAACTATAACAGGATCAATGAAAGATCAACCAGAGTGCAGAAGACAACAAACTATGCAAGTGCAAATAAAAATAAATAGCAATAAATAATGAGAACACGAGATAAAGAGTCTTTAAAGTGAGATCAATGGCTGTGGGAACATTTCAGATATGGAGCAAGTGAGTCTAGTTATCCCCTTTTGTTCAAGAGCCTAATGGTTGAGGGGTAGTAACTGTTGTTGAATGTGGTGGTGCGAGTCCTGAGGCTCTTGTACCTTCTACCTGATGGCAGCAGCGAGAAGAGAGCCTGACCTGGGTGGTGGGGATCTCTGCAGACGGATTTTGCTTTCCTATGATAGCGAGCAAGCAAGCTATTTTTTGTGACCATAGTTGTATCAGTTATAAAATAGAACAGTATAGCACAGTACAAGTTGCGCTGACCTTGTACCCACTCTTCCCTTTATCTAACCCTTCCTGCTCAAATTACCCTCCAATTTTCATTCATCCATGTGCCTAAGTGTCTTCAAAATGTCCCTAATGTACTGCCTGTCCCAGCACCACTGGCCCAAGCACCTATCACTCTGTGTTTGAGAAAAAACCTATCTCTTGACTCATGTTCCCTCTGAGGTGTGCGCACGCAGACATCTTTTGCTACTTGCACACGAAGGAATCTAAACTGCGCACAAAAGGTTGTCACACAATCACATTTCCTTTTCCGGTTCCCAATGCGGACGGTGTTGACAACGTGGCATCTGTGATGATTTGTCTGCAAATTTTAACACTGGCTTATTTATACTGATTTTATTGAAGAAACTATTGATTCACTGTGTTAAATTCCAAAGAAGCAAAGGGCGTGAAGCACAAAAGAACTGCTAGTTCATTTAAAGCGGAATGGCGTAATGAAACAGAAGAAACTGCTACACCTAGAGCTCATGAGGTCAGGAACATGCAGCTATGAGAAATGTTTATGTGCAATATAGAAACTGGTGTTACCTGCGTGTATTGCCATGATGCAAAAGTTGCTAAAGAAATTGCAAATGGGAAGAAATGGAGTGATATTTGGAAACTTGACATTTCAAAGAACCATTTAGCAAGCAAATCATATATGGACAGTCTACAAGTGCTCCACTGAGAAAATCCTCCATTACCCATTACAGACCTGCTATGTATGTTTTGTGAGAGTGCAAATGAACAAGAGTGTAAATGATCAAACACAGAGGAGATCAAAGTTCTTATTGACCGTGTTTTGCTAGCTGTTAAAATGAGTACCTCTATATATAAAATATAATGTACACATGTTCTTGTCACTGGGCAAAAAATTGCATAGCACAAGACTTTTGAACACACTGGTCATGACAAATTAGAGGGAATATTGCCCACCTCCCCACACATTTCTCCAAACACCTTAAAGTTATACCGCAGAAAAATGTCTCTAGCTGTCCTCATTATCTATGAAAAGAGATTGAACTGGTCCACAGATTCTAAATTGACCAAGGTGATATTTGATAGTATGAGCCAGCAGCTTGCAAAGGTTGATTGGAGTTGACTCTTTGCAGGCAAGGGGAGATAGTGAGACTTCAAACTCTGCATGTTCCTGTTAAAGTGTAGGGCAAGGCTGGTAGGAGTTTGGAATCCTGGATGGCAAGGGATATTGAGGCCCTGGCTAGGAAAAAGAAGGAAGCATGAATCAATATAATCAGCTGGAATCCCTGGAGGACAATAAGGGATACAAAAATGTACTCAAGAAGGAAATCAGGAGAGGATTAATGGGGCAATAGATAATTTTGGCAGAGAAGATTAAGGAAAATCCAAAGAGATTGTGTTTATATTAAGGCTGAAAGTGTGACTAGACAGAGTAGGGCCTCTTAAAGACCTAGGGGACACCTTTGAGTGGAGCCAGAGGAAATGGACAAGATTCTTAGTATTTATATTTCTCCTCTGTTTTTATCCAAAACACTGTGGGGGGCTTGAGATGAAATTGTGGGAGCCCAGGCTGAGATACTTGCCTCCTTGTTAGCCCCAGGTGGGGTACTGGTAGACAGGAGGTTAGCAAATGTTGAACCTTTAAGAAGGATGACCAAGAAAAATCTGGGAATTTTAGGCCATTAAGTATAACATTTATGGTAGGTAAGTTACCTAAAAGGATTTTGGGAGATAAGATACATGTGTATCTAGAAATACTTGGGCTAGTAGGGGTAGACAGTGCGGCTTTGTGCATGAAAGATCATGTCTTATGAACATGGTTGAAGTTTTTGATGATATGAACAAGAAAATTGATGAAGGCAGAATGGTAGACATGGTTGATATAGACCAGTAAGCCTTTAAGGTTCCAAATTGTAGGCTGCCCTGGAAGGTAGGATGGTGTGGAATACGAGGAAGCTGGCTAAGTGGATATAGAATAGGCTTGATGGTAGAAAGCAGAGGGTAATGATAGAAAGTTGCTGCTAGGACTGCAGGCCTACGAGCAGTGGTCCACCTCAGGGGATTGGTGCTGGGCCCATTGTTCTTTGTCATCTATATCAATGATTAAATTAGATTATAGATTATTGAGGACACGCAGTCCTCTTTTATTGTCATTTAGTAATGCATGCATTAAGAAATCATACAATATTGCTCCAGTGTGATATCACAAAACACAGGACAGACCGAGACTGAAAAACTAACAAAACCGCATAATTATAACGTATAGTTACAACAGTGCAACAATACCATAACTTGATGAAGAACAGGCCATAGCACAGTAAAAAAGTTCAAAGTCTCTCGAAAGTCCCACATCTCACGCAGACGGGAGAAGGAAGTAAACTCTCCCTGCCATGCCCGACCACAGTCCGACTCTGAGTTGTCCGAAAACTTCGAGCTCCGATCAGCCCTCCAACACCGAGTACCGAGTGCCATCTCTGCCGAACGCTTCGACGAACATGATTAATAAGTTTGCAGATGACACTAAAATACAGGGTACAGTGGACAATGAAGAAATTTAACAAAAATTTAAGGGGGATCTTGATCAACTGAGCATGTGGTTGAGGAATGGCAAAGGCAGTGTTGCATTTTAAAGTCAAATCCAGGTAGAAATTTTACAATGAAGGGCAGGGCCCTGTGAGTGTTATAGAACAGAGAGGGACCTTGGTACATGATTTACTGAAAGTGGAGTCACAGGTAGATAGGATGGTGAAGAAGGCTTTTACCACACTGCTCTTCATAAGTCAGGGCATTGAGTATAAAAGTTGGGAGGTTGTGTGCAGTTATATGAGGTGAGGCCACACTTGGAGTATTATGTTCAGCTTTGGTCTCTCTGCTATAGGAAGTAAGTTATTAAACTAGTAAGAGTGCAGAAAAAAATGTAAGGATGTTTAGACAGACTAGGACTTTATTCCTTAGAGTGTAGGGGACTGAGAGGTGATCTTATAGAGGTGTATAAAATCATGAGAAGCATAGATATGGTGAATGTGCCCACTTTTTCCCCCAGAGTTAAGTTATCAAGAACTTGAGGGCGTAGATTTATTAGAAACTTGAGGAGCTACATTTTTACACAAAAGGCTGTATGTATATGGAATGAGCGGCCAGATGAGGTGGTTGATGCAGGTACAGGCAGGTACACAGAAAGGAAAAGTTTAAGTGGCTGATGGGCTAAATGCTGGCAAATGGGACCGGCTTAGATGGGGGATCTTGGTCAGGAAGGACCAGTTGAGCTGAAGGGTCTGTTTCTGTGCTGTTATGGGTCCAAATCATTTTAGCCAGAGGGTCATGGATCTATGGAATTCGTTGTTTAGCCAGAGGATCGTGGATCTATGGAATTCGTTGCCACATACAGCTGTGGAGGCCCGATCATTGAGGGTGTTTAAGGAGGAGATTGATAGGTATCTAATTAGTCAGGGTATCAAAGGATATGGGGAAAAAGCCAGAAATTGGAACTAGATGGGAGAATAGTATAGCTCATGGTGGAGCAGACTCAATGGGCCGAATGGCCTACTTCTGCTCCTTTGTCTTGTGATCTTGTGAACTCTGACTCTACCCTTTTTATGATGTATATTGATCTCCATATGATCGCTAACTAAGACCTCTGATCCCTCCTCCTTATCTTCCTGTGTTAGGTCTTGTTTTCCAGCTCTCGCTTTCTACTAACAGAATGACAGTCTGTTATCTGGTTGGCTATCGGGCAAAGAAAAGTGGTAAAGGTGTCCCACTGTTAACTTTGAGGGGATTTCCTGGGACGCTTTAATGTCACCTTTATAGAACTCCTTCTCAGTGAACCTACCTCCCTACCCCTCTGCTCCCTCCCTGTAAATATCCAGAAGAACCTTTCACATGTCAACACTCACAACACGCTGGAGGAACTCAGCAGGTCGGGCAGCATCCATGGAAAAGATTGGTCGACGTTTCGGGCCGGAACCCTTCGTCAGGACTGTAGAGGGAAGGGGCAGAGGCCCTATAAAGAGGGTGGGGGGAGGGTGGGAAGGAGAAGGCTGGTAGGTTCCAGGTGAAAAACCAGTAAGGGGAAAGATAAAGGGGTGGGGGAGGGGAGGCAGGGAGGTGATAGGCAGGAAAGGTGAAGAAAGAATAGGGGAAAACACAATGGGTAGTAGAAGGAGGCAGAACCAAGAGGGAGGAGGTAGGCAGCTGGAGGAGGGGGCAGAGTGACATAGGGATGGGGAAGGGAGGGGGAGGGAATTACCGGAAGTTGGAGAATTCTATGTTCATACCAAGGGGCTGGAGACTACCCAGACGGTATATGAGGTGTTGCTCCTCCAACCTGAGTTTAGCCTCATCATGGCAGTAGAGGAGGCCATGTATGGACATATCTGAATGGGAGTGGGAAGCAGAGTTGAAGTGGGTGGCTACTGGGAGATCCTGTCTGTTTTGGCAGACGGAGTGGAGGTGCTCAACGAAGCGGTCCACCAATCTGCGTCGGGTTTCACCAATGCAGAGGAGGCCGCACCGGGAGCACCAGATGCTTTCACATGTCATAACCACCGCAGAAGGAAGCAGTAGTTGGCGGTCACCTTGTACTGTCTTTTTCATGCAGACCATAGCTTTGAAACAGCTGATCCAATACTACATTAAATGATATGACAGAATCTAGAGTTTTTGAGGAGCCAAGGAAGAGACGTTTTGGTCTCTGTTCCAGATGAACAGTTCTGGTTTTGATCTGAATCTAAGTCTTGATTCTGTTGTATTCTATTAAAATTAATTTACTTTTTATTTCTTTCTGAAATCCATGGCATGGTAAGGAGTCAGAGATAATACAGCACACAGAAAGGCCTTGTGGCCACCATGTCCATACCTACCAAGTACCCATTTATCCAGATCCCACTTACCAGCAGTTGGTGTGTAGAGCTTTATGCCTTGGTGGTTTAAAAACTCTTTTGTATCCATTTTCAGTGATATACCTGCCTTCACCACTTACTTCTCAGACAATGTGCTCCAGATTGTAGCCCCCTCTGGATGAAAAATATTTTCTTCAGAGTCCTCTTACTCCTCACCTTAATCCATATCCCCTGTTTATTGATATTCCTGTTAAGGAACATCGAACAGTAATGCACAGGACAGGCCCGTCAGCCCATGATTTAGTGACAAACTAATTAAATCAATAGTTAATTAACCCTTTGACCATATCATTCTTTTTTTCTGCATATTCATGTAAGTAAGTCTCTTAAATACTCCCATGCTTTCTTCCTCTACCACTGACCCTGGCAGTGCCAGGCTTTTAAAATTCTGTGTGAAAAAACATGCTGCTTCACACATCTTCTTTGTACTTTGCCCCTGTCACTTTAAATACATGCCTTTAGGGCTAGATATTTCCGTCCTGAGGAAAAAGATACTGGCTGTCTATTTTATAATTTTATATAATAGAATGTAATTTTACAAACTCTCCTCAGCCTCTACTGCTTCAGAGAAAACAACTCCCATTTGTCCAACCTCTCCTCACAGCACGTCCTCCAAACTAGGCAACATCATGCTAAATCTACTCCGCTCTTCCTTCCTACAAAGGGACGACTAGAGTTGATTGCAATACCCCAGAAACTGCTTGATCAGAGTTTTATAAAGCTGCAACATAACAACACCCTTCCTCTTGGACTCAACACCTTGATTAATTTTACAGAATTACTTACCTGGATCCCAAGATCCTTCCGTTCATCAATATTATTAAAGGCCTTGCTATCACTTTACATTTGAATTCCAAAGTGTAATAATTTACAATTGGCTGGATTCATTCCATTTGCCATCTCTCTGTCCATATCTGCAATTGACCTATATCATGCTGTATCCTTTGACAATCGTCTGAGCAATCCACAACACCAATAATCTTTGTATCATCTGGCTCATTCTTTTTCATTCTACTCATTTACAGTGGTCCCAGTACCCCTTAATAACACCCCTAGTCATAGCCTTCCATCCAGAAAAGACCCATCTGCCACTACCTTCTGTATTCTATAGGTAAGCCAGTTTTTGATCCACTGAGACAAGTCGCCTGCTATGATAAGATATTTCCTACTATATATCCTATTTAGACCCTTCATAATTTTGTACTATACCACAAACAGCACTCTCCCCCCGCCACCCACCAGCGTCCTATGTTCCAAGGAAATCAAACACAACCTTCCAAGTCTTTCCTCATAACTGAATGGTTCCATCCCAGGCAACGTCCTGATAAATCTCCTCCACACCCTCTGTAATGTGATCATATCCTTCCTATAGTGTGGTGACCAATGTTTTGATATGAAAACAGACCATTAAGCCTGTGCTCAATCACTTTAATCATAC
This sequence comes from Mobula birostris, assembly GCF_030028105.1. NCBI lineage: Eukaryota > Metazoa > Chordata > Chondrichthyes > Myliobatiformes > Myliobatidae > Mobula > Mobula birostris. The sequence continues at coordinate 16,012,931 of NC_092379.1, forward strand.
ACTAATCCCATTTTTATTCTCCTGGCTTTCCCACCATCTTCCCAAATTTTCCCTCTTGCCTCCACACTAAGGGTAATTTACAGTACCAAATTAACCTAACAACCTGCACACGTTTGAGATGTGGAGGGAGACCGGGGGGTGCGGAGGAAACCCAGGCAATCACAGGGAGAATGTGCAAACTCCACCTCAACAGCACTCGAGGTCACGATCAAGTTCAGGCCATTGGAGCTGTAAGGCAGCATCTACCAGTTGCCTAGGTGGATAGTTTTGTGCAAGGAATTTATTTATGGCGACTAGAGGCAGATTACAGCTATTTTCTGTACCTCAGCACTTCAGTTGTGGAGTCTTCCCATGGATTTAATTTTTTTCCTTGTAATAAAACAGATTTTTTAGGACACCAAGTTAAAGGATCTTATACCTGATTCTATTTCCTGTTGATACCCAGAATCTGCTAAATCAACTAACTGAAAATGATCGTAAAATGCAGCCCAAAAATTCAGTTAATTGAAGTCATTCACCAAAATCAAGGCCAAGGAAAGCATCGCCATAAGAAGAATTTTAACCCTGGTGAAACCGTTATCACTGAGAATGGGCTTCAACTAACTAGTAATAAACTGGTCGGTGGCTTAGTGGCATCAGCACTGGCCTTCGAGGTGAATGGTGCTGGGTTCAAATTCAGCTGGCTCCTTGCACACTTTCTATCCGTCAGGCTAGCAACTCAGCCTCATGAAAAAAGGGAAAATGCTAAAAAAAATGGCACAGGCACGGACAGGCATGACAGCAACTCGAAATAGCTTTTATATTACAATTAAAATAAGGTTATGAATTTGACAATAGAGTGATACTATCCAATAAATCAATGTTTAAAATATGCTGTGATACTAATATTGTAATATTAGTACATTCTTACAAAAGCTAAATGAAAAGATATATAAGCATTTTCATTGTTTTCCAGAAACATCATGAACAATAAAGTCTTCTATCAGCATCCAAACTTGATGCGTGCTCTAGGCATGCACGAAACTGTTATGGAAGTAATGGTGAACGTGTTGGGTGGTGGTGACACCAAGGTAATTGTGTGTTTTTAACCTGAGTTCTGAACTGAATTGCATATTATTTTAGAAGCTGAGTCAGTTGCTTTATATCTCATTCATGTTTTGTCATATTTCATAGCATTCAATGATAAGAATATATGAATAAATACATTCAGTGGCCAGTTTATTATTTACGTTTATAATGAGTGTATGTTTGGTGTCTTTTGCTGCTATAGCCCATCCACCTTAAAGTTCAATCTGTTATGCATTCAAAGATGCTCTTCCGCACACCATTGTTGTAGCATTCGGTTATTTGAGTTATTGTCGCCTTCTTGTCAACTTGAACCAGCCTGGCCATTCTCCTCTCTCGTTAATAAGGCTTCTTCGTCCACAGAATTGCCACTCACTGGATGTTTTTTGTTTGTTTTTCATGCCATGCTCTGTAAACTCCAGAGACTGTTGTGCATGAAAATCCCAGGAGATCAGCAGTTTGGTCTGAGTAATAACTGAACCTTGTGACAATGTCCACCTGCTTTTATGTGTTGAGTTGCTCCCACATGATTGGCTGATTTGACGTTTACATTAATGAGCAGGTGTTCCTAATGAAGTGGCCACTGAGTGTAAATAGAATTGATCTTTCTATAGAGCACAGCAATGAGTTCCATTCAGAGCCATTCCAGGCTCTGACTTCTAATCGTGTCAGTTTATTTCCTCTCTGCCATTCAATTTCCTTTCATATTGATTGATCTTCTAAGGTCGGCTGGTGGCACAGTGAGATCAGCACTGGGCTCGAGAACGGAGGTTCCCGAGTTCGATCCAGTGACAGACGGCTCCCGAGCACGCTCTCCATCTGTGCCGGGTTGATGTCGAGCTCGCTACTCGACCTCGTAAAAAAAAAACACTTCCACCTCCAGTTTAAACTCTCATGCGGAATATTGTGGAGGATCAAATACTGTACCCAAAACCCAAAAACTAGTAGGCCATGGGTTCTGGACCAAGATTTTTTTCTTTTGCCTTCTAGTTACATCTCTTAAAACTTTAAATTCTCGAATCAGCTAATTAAAACAGCTTTTCTAACCTAATCTGAACATGCTATAAATCTTGCAGATTTCTATCTTTTTATTTAAAAGGGAAAAAATATTGTATGTAGTTTTTCCAACTTCTGTAACCTGGTAAAAATTGTTCATTCATGGAATCATTCTGGTAAACCTCAATTGGATATCATCCTTCCTAAAATGTGTTGACCAGAATTAAACATAGTACACTGTCTGGCCTAACCAGAACTTTATAAAGGTTCAGAATAGCACAGCAGAACATGGAACAGTACAGCACAGGAATGGACACTCTGGTACTAGGTATTGTGCAGAACTAATGAGACTAGTAATTAAATGCCCTTTCATGTGTCTAGCTAATACCCTACTAAATGTCTCTATTGCCTCCACTACCACTCATGACAGCACGTGCCAGTCATCCACCACTCTCTGAGTTTAAAGCAGTTCTCTTTGAACTTACCACTCACCTTAAATGCATGTCCTCTATTGGGAAAATGGTCCTAGCTGTCTACTCTGATTATGTCTTGCATGTCCATATGAAAGTCTCTTCTTAACCATCAGCGTTCCAGAAGAAACAACCCAAGTTTGTCCAGTTTCTCCTTATAACCTGTGCCCTCAAATCCAGGCAGCATCCTGGTCAACATCTTCTGCACCAATTCTGAATCCAAATGGTCAAATCGGCATCCATTTTAATTTTCTGAGTGAACATATGATTAGGGGCCTTGATAAACATGTCACTAAAATCCACGTGGATAAAATCTACACCTCCACCTCCCTGAAAAACTTCAAGTTTGTAAGATGTGTTGCCCTGCACAAAATCACGCTGAATGTCCCTAATTACATCATGATTTTCGAAATGTTCATGAATCCTATCCCTAAGAATCCTCTCTAGTAGCTTCCCTACCATCGTTGGGTTTTGATTTTCCTTATGACTTCAAGAGCAGGAATGGACTTTTTTTTACAGTAATAAATGTTCATTATAGTTCCATTGTCCTATTTTTTATAGGAGATACGGTTCCCCAGAATGGTGACAAACTGCTGCCGATTCTTGTGCTATTTCTGTCGCATCAGTCGTCAAAATCAAAGAGCCATGTTTGATCATTTAAGCTACCTCTTGGATAACAGCGGCATTGGACTGGGTAAGAGAATCTTTAACTCACATTTCCTGAGTTAAGTTCAACTCTTAAATGAAGATACTTCATTTAAAAACTAGTTTAACACTAACGTTTAGAAATTTAGGTATTTTGTACTGCTTTCTTTCATCCTGTTGGATAACTTAGTATTACAATGAATAAATACCACCAGACTAGACTTGCCCGGGCATCATCCCTGAAGAAGATGGCAGAGTTTGTTATTGAAACTTTGGTTACAATTGATACCTGTACCCAGCTTGAATCCTGAGAAGAGCTTGTTAATTATTTACACCAGGAAAGCCCTAGATCCTGTTTTATTATTACAAATTTTGATTGTCACTTGATCGATGACTGACACGTAAGATACTTACTGTTTTTGTGGCATACTGGAACTTCCATATATGTTTTACCTTGAATGAATCCATTTTGCTATCACACTCTCTGATTGTCAATTTGCAGCCTTATAGAATCTGTCTAAAATGGCCTATGGAGACTGTTTAATTCAATTAATTGCATTTCCTGAAACATGTCTTGACTTCAACTTTCATATTCCTTGATGACCGTGACTAGTTGAAATATGGCATTAGATCAAAGGGAGAGTTTTGGTATTCACAGCTTTAGTTAGGTACAAAGTCTGCCGTGGACTCGTAAAATATGGCAGCTAAGGTGGCCTTCCCCAGTTAAATTTTGACTAATGAAGATACTAAATTGATGAAATTATATGCCATTCTGTTTCTAATGTCACAGAGAACATTTTGGGAATTGCAGAAATGAACAGCAGTTGCCATATTCTCTGCCATTGCAACTTGCAAATTCTATAAAATCCTGGTTAAACTATACTTGGAGTCCTGTGTCCGGTTCTGGTTGCCTCATTGTAGGAAGGATGTGGAAGCTTTAAAGAGCGTGCAGAGGAAATTTAACAGGATGCTTCCGGCACTAGAGAGCATGTCTTATGAGGGCGTTGAGTGAGTTAGGGCTTTTGTCTTTCAATCGAAGGAAGATGAGACTACTCTCTCACTGCAGCAGTTGGAGGTTCCCGCCTGCTTCAAAAGGGCAACAATCATACCAGTACGCAAGAAGATCAGGGTGAGCTGGTTCAATGACTATTGCCCAGTTGCACTCGCATCTACTGTGATGAAGTGATTTGAGAAGCAATACTCACAACACGCTGGAGGAACTCAGCATATAAAGAAGGTAGGGCCTCTGCCCTTCCCCTTTTCAGTCCTGATGAAGGGTTCCGGCCTGAAACGTTGACTGATCGTTTCCACGGATACTGCCTGACCTGCTGAATTCCTCCAGCGTGTTGTGAGTGTTGCTTTGACCCCAGCATCTGCAGAGTATTTTGTGTTTATGAAGTGATTTGAGAAGTTTGTCACAGCCAGGAACAACTCCTGATTAAGCAAAGAACTGGACTTGCTGCAATTTGCCTATTGTCACAATAGGTCTACAGTAGTTGCAATCTCACTGGCTCTCCACTCGACTTTGAATCGCCAACAATTGTAATACCTAGCAACACACACACAAAATGTGTGTGTTGCTTGAATTTCCAGCATCTGCAGATTTTCTTGTGTTTGCGATTGTAATATCTAGGTCAAGTTGCTGTTTATTGATTACAGCTCAGCATTCAACACCATTATACCCTAAGTATGAATTAGCAAGTTCCAAAACCAGGGCCTCTATACCTCCTCCTGCAACTGGATCCTTGACTTGCTCATCGAGAGTCATTGCAGATCAGAAATAACATCTTCTCCTTTGTGGTAAACCATATATATATGTTGTAACTGGGTTGCCTGTCTGGACATGCCCCTCTGCTGACTGCCCCTGTGGCTCCTCCCACAGACCCCTGAATAAAGGCGACTGGACCTTGGCTCCTCCTCTCAGTCAAGGGGCAGACATTCAGCATGGTGGAGGTCACATTTTACTGCAAATAAAAGCCTTTCAGTATTTTCTCTACTTCCAGTCTTTTGGAGTTATTGATGGTGCATTATCCTTGCTAACAATCAACGCTGGTGGGTGCGCCTTAGCCCACTGCTCTGTTTTCTCTACACTGACAACTGAATGGCTAGGCATGGCTCAAAACAGCATCTATAAATTTGGTAATAACACAACTATCGTTGGCAGAATTTCAGATGGTGATCAACTGGATGAGTCAACAACAACAACCTTGCACTCAATGTAAGGGCAAGGAATTGATTGTGGACTTCAGGAAGGGGAAGTGGAGGGGATACACACCAGTCCTCATCAAGGGATCATCAGTGGAAAGGGTGAGCAGTTTCAAGTTCCTGGGTGTCAACATCTCTGAAGATGTATTCTGGGCCCAACATATTGATACAATTACAAAGAAGGCTGTTGCAAGGACGTGGCTGGGGACAAACCCAAGTGCAGGACACAGGCGCTGAGGCAAAGTCATGAGGCGTTAGCACCGCTGCGAACAGGGAACCGGTATCCAGCAGAGTCTTTACACAGAGACTAGGGTCATGTAGAGTATCCAGGAAACAATGCGGAACTTTTAGAACTGACAGTTCTCAGGAATCAGGTTTACTCACACTAGAGTCGACCATCGAACTGGCAGCTCCTTGTTGTGATCACAGGGTCTTTATCTTGCATTTCCTGTATTGCAGTAACTGCTGCTGCAAAACAACAAGTTTCATGGCATATGCCAGTAATATTAAACGTGATTCTGATTCTGAGGTGACTTGATAAGGTAGATGTACAAGATGATAAGAGGCACAGATTGAATAGATAGCTAGAGACTTTTTCCTCAGTGTGGAAATAGCTAATTCAAGGGGATAATTTTCAGGTGATGGGAGGAAAGTATAGGGGAGATGTCAGAGTTAAGTATTTTTTTCCCCCATAGTGTGTGGAACACCCTGCTAGGGTTGGTTGTGGAGGCAGATACATTAGGGGCATTTAAGAGACTCTTTGCAAGGCACATGGATGATAGAAAAGTGGAGTGCTATTTAGGAGGGAAGGGTTATATTGATCTTAGAGTAGGTTAAAAGGTTGGCGTAACAACATAGGCCAAAGGGTTTATACCGTACTATAATTTTGTATCTTTCAGGAAAAGAATCTCTCCACTGAGCTAACAAGTTTATTATCATGGGAATTCATACCTAGGATATAAATGTGAAGAAAATTAGTTTTTTACAGTAGCAGCACAGTACATTAGAAACGTGATTAGCATAAATTACATAAAATACTATAATTTAACTCATGCAAAACTTACATGAGAAAGTAAACAAAAGTAATAAAACAACATTAGTAAAAGTTGAGAAAAATATAGTCCAAATTAGAATTAGAATGTTGTTTGTGATTAGAATTTGGCTTTTTCAGGTTGCTTCAAGAACTTGATGATCATGTAGAAGAAACTGTTGTTGAACCTTGAGGTGTGGGTCTTCTAGCCTCCTGATGGCAGCTGTGCGAAGAGGGCACCACCTGAATGGTGGTGGTCCTTAATGATGGATGTTGCCTTCCAGAGATATCACCTCTTGTAGATGTTCTTGATTGTGGAGAGACCTGTACCTGTGATAGATCCAGCTAAGTCCACGACTCTGTAGACGATTGTTTTCTTGTGCATTGGAGTTTCCACACCACGCAGCGATGCCTCCAGTCAGAATGCTTTCTGCTGTACACTTGTAGAGGTTTGTTGGAATCTTCAGTGAAGTAGAGGTGGTGCTGGAGGTGCAACTTCTTCATAGTTGTGTCTATGTGCTGGGCCAAGGACCCTCCAAAATATTAATACCCAGCAACCTGAAGCTGCTCACTCTTTTCACTGCAGACCCTTCAATGAGGACTGCTGCTAGTTGACTTGATTCCCCCTTTCTAGTTCTTTGGTTTTGCCGACATTGAGTGCAAGCTTGTTGTTATGACACCACTCAACCGGCTGATCTGTTTTACTCGTGTATCCCTCCTTGTTAACATTTATAATTGTCCAACCATAGCGGTGTCATCAGTGAATTTGCAGATAATGTTGGAGCTCTGCTTAGCCACAGTCATATGTTTAAAGAGAGTGTGGGGGAGGGGAAAGCAAAGCACAAAGCCCTAAGGTGCTCTGTGCCTGCTGTATCGTTTTAACAGCCTTTCTCATCATCCACAACTCCACAATTTTTATAATCAGAACACCTAGATTTTATCTTAAACATATATGCCTACTACAAACAACAGGGGATGTAGCACTAAACTTTGCAGAATACCTTTAGTAACAGACCTTCAGTCAGAAGAATTCTGCTCCACTACTACCTCTATCTTTCAGACCAAGTCAGTTTTGTATCCAATGTAATAGTTGTCCATGGATCCTATATGCCTTAATCTTCTGGACCTGTTTACCAAGAGCAACCTTGCAAATCCTTTTCTAAAGTCTCCGTAGACAACATCCACTGCCCTATGGTCGTCTATTATCTCCATCACCTCAAAAAACTCAATCAAGCTAAACTAATAGTCCATGCATTCCCAAAACGCAAGTAAATCCATCATTAAGGACCTCCATCACTCAGGACATGCCCTCTTCTTACTGCTACCATCAGAGGGGTGATACAAGAGCCTAAAGGCACACACACCCAACAATTCAGGAACAGCCACTTCCCCTCTGCCATCCGATTTCTGAGTGGACATTGAACCTATGGACACTACCTCACTGCTTTTTTTTTCCTCTTTTTGCACTAATTTAGCCTTTTTAATATATACTTACTGTAGATTACAGTTTTATTATTAATGCATTGCAGTATACTGCTGCTGCATAATAACAAATTCCACAACATATGTCAGTGATATTAAACCCAAGTCTGATCCTGATCCTGTCCCCAAGAATCTTCCCCAATAATTGTCATACTATTGACTTACGGTTCACCATCTTATAATTTCTGGACTATCCCTATTGTCCTTAAAGGAATAACGTTAGCCTACTCTCTAGTGGTCTTACTTGGGACTGAAGAGTGCAAAGGTCATTGTCAAGGGCTCAGCCGTATCCTGGTGATCCATAAAGTATCCTGGGGATCCACAAGGTATCCTGGACAGAATCCATAAGGTCCTGGGAAATTCTCCAATTTAATGTTTTTCAAAACGCTACTTTTTCTTCCCACAAAAGTTTGTGCAATCCAAGATAATCAAAAGCTGTTGAGGTTGGTTTACTTCCAGTTTTCATGATGGATATTTGAAGGCCTTTTGTTAGATTAATTCATTATGATAAAGGATATGTCCAGTTGAGAAAAAATTTGGCATGATCAGGTTAGATAGCGAAGAAATTTCAGGAACAAAAGAAATGGTACTCTTAAGCTTGCTGTCACAAGAAAGGCAACTAGTTGTACGTCAGTTTTGCAATAGTCTTTATTATAAAGGTGAACAATGGGAGATTTTCCAGCAGGTTCATGTTGTGTTCACTGCTAATATGCAACTTTTATAAGCAGAAATGATTTAAAAAGAAATCACTCCTAAATTGTGCATAAGATTATACCTTCTTTAAAATTGTGGTTTTTCAAAATTAAAACCTAAATTGCATTCTCTTTCAAAAATTGAAAGCAACACACAGATAAAATATATATATATATAGCCAAAAATTAAAGTCAAATTCTGAAGAATATATAGAACCAATTAAACAAGGAGGCTACAGTATAAGAAGCAATGCTTTAAAATAATCTCTTGACTCACAGAGAGATGCATCATGGAAACAAGCCCTTCAGCCCACTGATTCTGTGCCAACCATCAACCACAAAATTAACATTGATCCCAAACACGAGGAAATCTGCAGATGCTGGAATTTCAAGCAACACACATAAAAATTGCTGGTGAGCGCAGCAGGCCAGGCAGCATCTCTAGGAAGAGGTACAGTTGACGTTTTGGGCCGAGATCTCTTACTAGCTGTTCTTTCAGTTAGTCCTGACGAAGGGTCTTGGCCCAAAATGTCGACTGTACCTCTTCCTAGAGATGCTGCCTGGCCTGCTGCATTCACCAGCAACTTTTATGTGTTATGCTTAACGTTGATCCCATTTTTATTTTCCCCACATTTTCAACTATCTCAGATTCTACAGCTTTGAAGCAATTTACAACAGCCAATTATCTTATAATCTTTGACTTTGGAATACACACCCAGTAGAAACCCACGTGATCGCAGGTAGGACATGCAAGTATCACTCTGAGAGTAGCCGAAGTCAGGATTGAACTCGCGTTTCTGGCACTGCAAGGAAGTAGCTCTACTAGATGTGCCACTGTCCTGTCCCAAACAATTTATGAAGAGTTAGTATTACAATTTTAGAATGTTTGTTAAAGTTGATTGTTACCAGAACGTAACAGAAGTGACGCCTCGTACTTACACAAGTTGACTGTGGCTTCAAATTAATATTTTTATTAATTTAATTTATTTTTGTAGCAGGCTCAAGGCATTTTGGTCATCTTTATTTAGAAATGGCAGAAAGGATTTATATCAGCCTGATTTATCAGAGGTCATTGTGGTGACTGAGAGGGGTATGTCCTTTATTTTCAGTAAGTGTGGCCTAGAGGTCACCCTTGAAGTGCTTCAGCCTGAGGATCCTACAGCAGGATGCTGGCAACAGCAGAGCTGTTAAAGATATGTTCAGAGAGGAAAAAGGTGTGGTCCAGGTCAAGCACAATCCAACCCAAAGTAAAAAAGACTTTCCCTTGTAACTGATAAATATTTTAGCAGAAACAATTTCAACCCATGAACAACTGCTGGATAAATTGAAATACATATTAAGTCAAAAAAAAACAAGTAATTAAATTTGTGCCAAGTAATTAAATTCATGCCAGGGACTGATTTTAAACAGGTAGCTCTTAAGTCTCAACTTTGCCACAGTTCAGCAAAATCCTTAAAGCAGGGGTCCCCAACCTTTTTTGCACCGTGGACCGGTTTAATATTGACGATATTCTTGCGGACCGGCCAACTGGGGGTTGGGGGGGTGTCCAAGTAGGGTTAAACTCACCTCAACATGTCTTTTACAGTTAGGGTTGCCAACTTTCTCACTCCCTAATAAGGGACAAAAGCAGCAGTCAAATCCCAGGACACTTTATCCCAGAAAAGACTACCATGACCATGAAGCCTTGCATGGGCACCTGTGTACACATGCATGACATGTGCATGTGATGTGCGCGTACGTGCTGATTTTTTTCCCCCTCCACAAATCGGTTTTGCCTTCATCTTCCCAACTATACTGTACATACATTATTTCTACTTTATATTGGCCATGTATTTATCATATCATTCCTGCTTTTACTATATGTTAGTGTTATTTATTTTCAGTTTTATATGTTATTTGGTATGATTTGTTAGGTTATTTTTTGGGTCTGGGCATGCTCAAAAATTTTTCCCATATAAATTAATGGTAATTGCTTCTTCGCTTCACACCATTTCGGCATGGAAGGTTTCATAGAAATGCTCTACCTTAGCGGGAGAAATACGGGACAGTTGGCAACCCTACGTTCAAGTTCAACAGTGCGTGACAGGGAATGAGAAAAGGTGCAGCTAACTCATATCGTTTCCTCGCGGCCTGGTAGCACATACTTGGCGGCCCGGTGGTTGGGGACTGCTTTATTGAAACAACTGAGGCAATTTTTAAATTATACAAACCCCAAGCTGAATGTACAGATGTACAGTTATGTTTTCTGTTAATTCATCAGCAAGTTATTATTCTGATCATTAGAGTCATTAAGTGATTCAGAATGACTCCTTTAATCACATCAAATTTATTTCTCAAACTTTTGGTTATGAATTCCAAACATAGAGATGAATCTGAACTGATGTCTGAGTGATAAAAGAGATTAAAATAGGGATACAGTTACCCTCAGAAATTGATCAGTACCACTTTGGGCCAAAAAGGTTTGTCTGAGTGCAGGTCGGTGGGACTAGGTGAGAGTAAGAGGCCGAGATGGCCTGTTTCCGTGCTGTAATTGTTATATGAATAATCGACTGTAAGAAATTAAGCAGCACAAAAGATCCAAGGCTCAATACTAAACAGGCAGGGAAACTTTGGAAGGTATTTGCTGCTTTCATCTGATGAAAATTACTTTCATGGAGATATGTCTATACTGATTGTTGGAGTGCTGAAGTGTCACTTATGTATGTGTAGTTGATCACAGATCTGTTAGATTTGCCCATTTTCTTTCAAAAAATGTTGGAAGTAAATTCAGACCTCTTATTTTTTATAAACATTTGGATTGTTTGCACAATGCTGACACACTACTTTTTCCAACAAATGTAACATATGCTGCTGGAGTTGCAAGCTTTGATTTAGTAAGAGAGTTTGTTGATCGAGAATTCTCCGAACCTCTCTGTTTGTTTCTTCCACAGCTGTGCTTATCTTCTTTTGTTCTTCCAGCATTGACTCCATTAGTCTTATACTTTTCTTGTGCAAGTCAGCATTTGAAGCTCTCCTCTTTTTGATGGGTACCAATTCAGTTCTACAGTAAGTAGAGAAGGTGCAGAATACAGGTTCAGAACTCACACTCAAAACTTGTGGTGTAATTAGATTCTTTATACTTTATTGTCGCCGAACAATTGATACTAGAATGTACAATCATCACAGCGATATTTGATTCTGCGCTTCCCACTCCCTGGATTACAAATTGATAGTAAATATTAAAAATTTAAATTATAAATCATAAATAGAAAATAGAAAAATGGGAAGTAAGGTAGTGCAAAAAAACCGAGAGGCAGGTCCGGATATTTGGACGGTACGGCCCAGATCCGGGTCAGGAAAAGCTGTTCCCAAATCTGCTCCCAAATTCTGACTTGTAAAGGTGGGACTTATTGATATATTAAACCACTGTTGTTAAAATCACTTCCACAGAAATTGGACGGATACTGAACCAACTTCAAACAATTGGATGCATATTATTCAGGCAGGCAAGTCTTGGGGTACTGCAAATCATTTCTCTTTCATGGGGTGAAGTAATCAAGTCAGACACAAGGTGGCGCAGTGCAATAGAACATGTTTTTGCCAAGGCCTTAATTCAAATTCAGAAAAAAAAGCTGCAGACACAACAAATGTCAGCCTCTACTTTCTTATTAGTATGAATTTATATGATAATAGCTATCTGTACCCTAGAATCTCATCTGATATTAGGCAGGATCTTGGCATAGAACGAGGGTGATGAGTAAAGTTTTCTTTACTGAATTGACCAAGATTTATCTATTTGTGCCAATTATTACACCCACATTCTGACTGCCATCTGCCCTACAAACATCTAACAAACTACCCACTTCAGTTAAGTACTGCTTCCTAGGGCTAAGATAGGGTTAGCAACACACACACACACAAACTGCTGGAGGAACTCAGCAGGCCAGGCAGCATCTATGGAAAAGTATAAACAGTCCACATTTTGGGCCAAGACCCTTCATCGGGACTAGAAAGGGAGGGGGAAGGTGCCAGAATAAAAAGGTAGGGGTGGTAAAGGAGGATAGCTAAAAGGTGATAGGTGAAGTCAGTGGGGAAGGAAAGGATGTTGGTGGTTTGCCTTGTAACAGCATTCACTGATGCTCCCCCAGCCAAAAGCAGTGCATTAGAAGGAAGAGAATTTTGCTGTCATATCTGCTCCTTTCTGTTATGTCCACATTAATCAATTTGTATACTTTTCCATTCCTGCTCAGCCGTACCAGGAATTGAGTCTCTTGGTCCCTTGCTGCCTCACCACCTTTTTAGGTGTTCAACATTATTGGAGTTCCTGCTCCCCAAAATCCAGCCATGCAAAAAAGATAAACTTAATCAATTTTCCTGGTTAGAGGTTCTGACAGTGCCAAATGGGCCGACAGTCTGCACCTGGCTGAGAATGGGAAAAGTTAGCTGAAGATTTCTCTGGAATGTGTGCCTGACAACATTGTACTATTAATAAGATGTGAATTATAAAAGTAAAGAACATAAATAAAGCATTGAACATTGCAGCTCAGTACAGGCCCTTCAGCCCACAATGGTGTGTTAACCTTTTAACATTTTGTAAGATCAATTTAACCCTTCCATCCTACATAGCCCTCCATTTTCTATTTTCCTTGGAGTTTAATCCAGGTGTTCCATGCACTCACCACTGTGTTGAAACAAAACAATTACTTCTGATATTCCCCCTTATACTTTCCTCCAATCACCTTAAAATTACCTCCCCCCCACCCCCCACCCCCCCAGTGTATTCTGAGAACTGTTTAAACTGCAGCTTGACAGGTAAAAAGTAATAAAGGAATATTTTGCAGATGCATTCAGTGAACGTGTTTTTTTTGATTTCCGCATACAGTTTTAAAGAGAGCTCATTCAGTAAGGCGATATGGTTTGAGTTCAAATATAAGAAAGGTGATTTGATTATCCTGATTATCCTGTAGGCTTCCCAATACTCGGTATGAGGAAGAAGAACAGATATATGGACAGATTTCTGAAAAAAAGCAAAAGTTGTAGTGGGTGACTAACTTCACCAACATTGATTTCCTAAAGAGCAACAGCCTTATGTGAGGCTGAATTTCATCACTGTATTCAGAAGGATTTCTGAACATAATCCAGCTAGAAGGGGAACCATACTAGACCTTGTATGGGGAAGCAGGCCTATCCAGGTGATTGAGGATACAGTGGGAAAAGATTCTGGGTACAGAGATCACAACTCTCAAGTCCCATGACAGTTACATCTGATTGTGGGCATTATTTAAAGGCGAGCAGGTCAGAATTCCAGACTTGCATGGTTCAGTAAGGATGGCAAGGTTATGGAGCCTTGGATGCCATGTGACGTAAGTAAAAGGATGCAAGTATAAGGTTTAGGAAGCTGAAATCAGACTGAACCCGTAAGGAATATATATAGAGCAGTAAGGAATTTAAGCATAGAATTAGGAGGGTCAAAAGGGGCCATGAAGTATCCTTGGTGAGTGGGATTATTCAAAATGCAAAGGTGTTTTACACATACATTAAAAAGTAAAGGAGAGCTAGGGAGAGGGCAGGATCACTCGAGGACAAGGGAAGGATTTTACACCCAAGCCCTGAGAAGTCTGTGACCTGTGGTGTTCTACATGGATATGTACTGGGACTCTGATGTTTGAAAAATAATAGAATATCTAAATGACAGATAATAATTAAAGCAAGTTTTCAGACATCACAAATTTGATGAAGTTCTGGATATTGAAGAAGTTTGCCAAAGATACAGCAGAATTTTAGAACAATTGTGCAATGTGTAAATCCATGTGTGGCCTACACGGAGTTTTTATAAAGTTGCAATACAATTCCAGACCTTTGAACTCAGAGTCTCAACTAATGAAGGCAAGCACGTCTTATGTCGTCTTTACCACCTTATCAACTAGCGCAACATCTTCGAGGACTTGGACCCCAAAATCGTTTTGTACAATCAACACTATTAATGACCTCCAGCCAGAATAAAGCCCATCAACGTAGATAAGGTAATAATCTTTCTCCCAGGGAGTCTAAAACTAAAGAGCACAGGATTAAGGTGAGAGGGGAAAATTTTAATGGGGACCTCAAGGGCAAGTTTCTCCATATAGATGGTGGTAGGTATGAGCTGTCAAAAAGGGTGATAGAGGATGGTGTGATTACATTTAAAGACATGTGGACAGGTGAATGAATAGGAAGGGTTGAGAGGGATATGGTAAATGGTACTAGCTCAGGAAAACATATTAGTCAGTGTGAACGATTTCTGATGTAGAGCCTGTTTCCTTTATGTTCCAGATTAAATAAATTAGCACCAGAATAGAAATTGAGAGTATTTCTGAAAAACAGTGCTTAGTATTAGGTTCTGTGACAGCTTTCCCAACATTCTGTGTGAATTACATGCAAACCATTGAAAATAAAACATGGGGCTGAATGGCACAATTCTCTGCTCCTTCGAATGCTCCACCATTCCATCGTGGCTGATTTATTATCCCTCTCCACCCATTCTCCTATGTTCTCCCCATAACCTTTGAAACCCTGACTAATCAAGAACCTATCAACCTCCATTTTAAATATACCCAGTGACTTTGCCTCCATAACATTCCGAGGCAATGAATTCCACAGATTCACCACCCTCTGGCCAAAGAAATGCATCCTCATCTGTTCTAAAGGGAAATCCTTCTATTCTAATGCTGTGCCCTCTAGTTCTAGTCTCCCCCCACTACAGGAAACATCCTCTCCATATCCATTCTTTCATAGGCCTATCAATATTGGATAGCTTTCAATGAGGATTTCTCCCCCCCCCCCACCCCCCATTATTCTAAATCCAGCGAGTATAGGCCCAGGACCATCAAACATCTTCATTCCCCTGATCATCCTCTGGACCTCAAGTGCCAGCACAACTTTTCTAAGATAAGGGGTCCAAAACTGCTCACGATACTCCAAGTACAGTCTGACCAATGTGTTATAAAGCCTTACCATCATATCCTTGCTCTTCTCGAAATGAATGCTAACATTACATTTGCCTTCCTTATCATTAACTCAACTTGCAAGTTAACCTCTAGGGAATCTTGCACAAGGACTCTCAAGTGCCTTCGCACCTCAGATTTAAGAATTTTCTCCCCAATTAGAAAGTAGTCTATGCCTTTATTCCTTCTACCAAAGTGCATGACCATCGACTTCCCGACACTATATCCCATCTGCCTCTCCTTTGCTCATTCTCTCAATCTGTCTGTCCTTCTGCAGTCTCTTTGCTTCCTCAACACTACCCGCCCCTCCAACTTTCTTTGTATCCTCTGCAAACTTGGCCACAAAGCCATCAATTCCATCATCCAAATCATCAATATATAATATGAAAAGAAGTGGTCCCAGTACATACCCCTGTAGAACACCACTTGTCACCGGCAGCCATCCAGAATAGGGCCCCTTTATACCCACTCTGCCACCTGCCAAACAGCCAATCCTCTACCCATATTAATAACTTTCCTGTAATGCCATGGACTCTTCTAAATAGCCTCGTATGGCACCTTATCAAAGGACTTCTGAAAATCCAAGTAAACAACATCCACTGACTTCCTTTCTCTTTCCTGCTTGATATTTCTTCAAAGAATTCCAACAGATTTGTCAGACAAGATTTCCCCTCAAAGCAACCATGCTGACTTTGTCCTAGTAGCACACTCAAAACGCTGGAGGAGCTCAGCAGGCAGCGTCTATGGAAAAAAGTACAGTTGACATTTCGGGCTGAGACCCTTCATCAGGACTGGAAAAAGAGATGAGGAGTCAGTAAGAAAGTGGGGGAAGGGAGGAAGAACCACAAGGTGATAGGTAAAACCGGGAGGGGAGAGGGGTGAAGTAAAGAGCTGGGAAGTTGATTGGTGAAAGGGATACAGGGCTGGAGAAGGGGGAATCTGACAGGAGAGGACAGAAGGCCATGGAAGAAAAAAAGGTGAGGAGCACCAGAGGAAGGTGATAGGCAGGTAAGCAGATAAGGTGAGAGGGGGAAAGTAGGAATTGGGAATGGTGGTTTTCCACAGGTTCAAAAGAATCGATGATCCTACCATCAGGTGGGAGGCTACCCACAGAGAATACAAGGTGTTGCTCCTCCAGCCTGAGTGTGGCCTCATTGTGACAGTAGAGGAGGCCATGGGCTGACATGTCAGAATGGGAATGGGAAGTGGAATTAAAATGGGCGGCCACTGGGAGATCCCGCATGTTCTGGCGGACGGAGTGTGGGTTATCGGTGAAGCAGTCTCCCAATCTACATCGGGTCTCACTGATGTACCCAAGGCCACATTGGGCGCACCGGATACAATAGCTGACCCCAACAGAGTCACAGGTGAAGTGTCGCTTCACCTGGAAGGACTGTTTGGAGCCCTGAATGGTAGTGAGGGAGGGAGTAGGTGTAGGGGCAGACATAGCACTTGTTCCACTTACACGGATAAGTGGGTGAGGACAAGGGGAAACCCATCCCTGGTGGGGTGGCAGGAGAATTGGATGAGGGCAGACGTGCACGAAATGGAAGAGATGCTGTTGAGGGCAGCATTAATGGTAGAGCAAGGGAAGCCCCTTTCTTTGAAGGAGGAGGACATCTCCTAGTTCTAGAATGAAAAGCCTTCTCTTGAGAGCAGATGCAGCAGAGACAGAGGAATTGAGAGAAGGGGATGGAGTTTTTACAAGTAACAAGGTGGGAAGACATATAGTCCAGGTAGCTGTTAGAGTCAGTGGGTTTTAATAGACATCAGTAGATGAGCTGTCTCCAGAGATAGAGACAGAAAGATCGAGAAAGGGGAGGGAGGTATCGGAAATGGACCAGGTAAATTTGAGGAAGGTAGAGGCAAAGTTAATGAAGTCGACAAGCTCCACATGTTTGTAAGAAGCAGCACCAATGTAGTCGTCGATGTAGCATAGGAAAAGTTGGGGACTAATACCAGTGTCGGCTTGGAACATAGATGTAGCCAACAAACAGGCAGGCATAGCTGCAACCTGCGTGAGTGCCAGTGGCTACACCTTTTGTTTGAAGGAAGTGGGAGGAGCTGGAGGAGAAATTAAGAGTGAGAACAAGTTCTGCCAGACAGGGGGGAGTGGTGGAGGAGGAGAACTGGTTGGTTTGGTAACCAGAAAGAAACCGAGAGCTTTGAAGCCTTCCTGGTGGGGGATGGAGATGTATGGCAAATGCACATCCATTGTGAAAAGAAGATGTTCGGTACCAAGGACTTTGAAATCGTTGAAAAGATCAAGAGTGCGTGAAATGTCATGGAAGTAGGTAGGAAGGCACTGAATGAGGAAGGAACTATCACCGAGTCGAGGTATGCAAATATAAATTCAGTAGGGCAGGATCAAGCAGAAACAATGGGTCTACCAGGACAGGCAGGTTTATGGATCTTGGGCAGGAGATAGAAAAGGGAGGTGCAGGGTGAGGGAACTATGAGGTTGATGGCAGTGGATGGGAGATCCCCAGAGTTAATAAGGTTGGTGATGGTTTGGGAGACAATGGCCTGGTGCTCCTTAGTGGAGTCCTGTTCAAGGGGTAAGAAGGAAGAGGTGTCTGACAGTTGTCATCAGGCCTCAGCAAGGTAGAGATCAGTGCACCAAACTACTACAGCACACCCTTTAGCAGGGGGTTTGATGGTGAGTTTAGGATTAGTGCAGGGAGTGTGGAGAGCAGTGCATTCAGAAGGAGTAAGGTTGGAACTTGAGGGAAGACTTTGCCCTGCTTTATCATGTGCTTTCAAGTGCCCCGAAACTTCATCCTTAATAATGGATTCCAACATCTTCCCAATCGCTGAAGTCAGACAAATTGGCCTATGATTTCCTTTCTTCTGGCTTCCTCCCTTTATAAAGAGTGGGGTGACATCTGAAAATTTCCTGTCCTCTAGAACCATTCCATAATCTAGTGATTATTGAATGATCACTACTAATGCCTCCATAATGTCTTCAGCTACATCTTTCAGAACCTTGGTGTACAGTCCATCTGGTCTAGGTGACATCTACCTTCAAACCTTTCAGCTTCCCAAGCACCTTGTCTTTAATAATAGCAACTACACTCACTTATACCCCCTGACGTTCTCAAATTTCTGGCGTATATACTAGTGTTTTTCACAGTAAAGATGAATGCAAAATACTTAAGGCATTTGTTTGTCCACCAATGCTACCTCTCCAGTGTCATTTTCCAGCTGCCCAATATCCACTCTCACCTCTCTTTTACTCTTTATATATCTGAAAGTAGTATTTTGTTATTATTGGCTAGTTTACCTTCATTATTTAAGCTTTTCTCTGCTTCTGTTCTTCAATTGCCTTCAATTGGTTTTCAAAAGTTTCCCAATCTTCTAACTTCCCACTAATTTTGTTATATGCCCTCTCTTTTGCTTTTATGCTACCTTTGACTTTCCTTGTCAGCAACAATGGCCTCATCTTCCCTTCAGAATATTTCTTCATCTTTGGGTGTGGGTGTGTATATATATATCCCATCATCCCTGCTAGTGTCCCCTTTCAAAGAACTTTAGCCAGCTCCTCTCTTATGCCTATATAATTCCATTTGCTCTACTGTGATACTGATAAATCTCACTATCTTTTCCCTCTCAAACAACTTTTTCCAGTGTATTGCATAGGAACAGAGGAGTGTTTACAAGCTCCTTGTGAAGATTTTGTTGACTCCCTTTAAAAATTAAGTTTTAAAAGAAACTTGGTGTAACAATATTTTCTCTGAGGTCTCACTCTTAACTATCCAGCTTGAATCCAAATTTTGACTGGTGCCTTAGTCATTCCAGTCATTGTAATTTTATCAACAAATGAAATGGAAATAATGGCTGCTAATCAAAACCATTGTAACAACCCCTAAATTCATAAGTAACTTGCTATTCCATATGGGGAGAAAACAATTGAGAGCGGAGT
This sequence comes from Mobula birostris, assembly GCF_030028105.1. Classification (NCBI taxonomy): domain Eukaryota; kingdom Metazoa; phylum Chordata; class Chondrichthyes; order Myliobatiformes; family Myliobatidae; genus Mobula; species Mobula birostris. The sequence goes on from NC_092379.1 coordinate 16,032,397, forward strand.
CCCATTAAACCCAAATCATTCCAGTCTGACACACCAGTCCATAGACTCCTCTACTGTCACAATGAGGCCACGCTTAGGTTGGAGGAGCAACACCTTATATTCTATCTGGGTAGCCTCCAACCTGATGGCATGGACTTTGATTTCTCAAACTTCCGGTAATTGTTCTCCTGCTTTCCTTCACCATTTCCCATTCCCATTTCCTCACTCACTTTATCTCATTACCTGCCCATAACCTCCCTCTGGTGCTCTTCCACCTTCCCTTTCTTCCATGGCCTTCTATCCTCTCCTATTAGAATCTCCCTTCTTCAGCTCTTTTTCTTTCACCAATTGACTTCCCAGTTCTTTACTTCAACCCCTCCCCCACTCCTGGTTTCACCTATCCCCTACTACCTGTACTTCTTCCTCCCCTTTCCCCCACCTTCTTACTTTGGCTTCTCGTCTTTTTTTCTCCAGTCCTGAGGAAGGGTTTCGGCCCAAAACTTCGACTGTTTATTCTTTTTCACAGATGCTGCCTGGCCTGCCGAGTTCCTCCAGCATTTTGTGTATTGCTCACTCCAGTTTGGGATTGATCCCGTAATTAAAATGTCAAATTATTACGTTTGGCTTACCTCAGTTGTGAAGAATGAAAACTAGATGAATTTTCTGTGAGGTCAGACTCAGAAGAAGTTCCCTCAGATATCACGACATCATCATTCGGAAATGTTTGTTTCAGTGAGGGTGATAGAGTTTCTGATTTGGTTGCTGAAGGTAATTGTATTATATCCTCAGATATACCGGATTCATCCTGACCAGAGAACTGAGCAAGCATCCTGTGGATAGCTTCATAATAGGGCCAGTATGAAGAGGAAGCTGCACTTCCACACGTAGCCTTGAGTTTTCTAGTTGAAATATGAAATATTAGTACAATGTGTTAATCATAAAGCTCAAAGAAAATAAGTTTAGTATTAAAATTTCATTAATAAGGATATTACATTACATAATTAAATGTTGAAGTTTTATTAGTCTATAAAATTAAATCAAAAGTCATCTTGTCTGCCACAATGAAAGAGTAAGATTCAGAAGGTAAAGAAGTACCCTTTGTTTCCCGTAGGTTTTAACAATGCAGAGGTCATGCAGTTGTAGACAATATAAAGGAATAGTCCTTGTACAGTTAACATGTACTGTATATTCAAAGTAGTAAGATTCTCAAATGACTGCAATAAAATCATAAACTTTCAATGTACATGATAATTTGATAAACAAAATCATGATCTGAGAAGCACGTAGGCAGTAACCACTGATTATCATTTGCAGTAATAAGTTAGCTAAAAAAAGTGCATGAACTTGCAGCATCCATAATTTTCTTACATTGAATCGTAATTCTGTGTGTGGAATAGAGTCCGAGAGTCATAGAACACACTAGCAAGCCAGTCAGCATTACTCATCCCATGTTGACCACGATGCTGATCTAAACCGGTCCCATTTGTCTGCGTTTAGTCCAGATCCCTTTCTAAGCCTTTCCTATCCATGTGCCCATTCAAGTGTATTTTAAATGTTTTAATTCAACCTGCCTCTACCAATTTGGCAGCTTGTTCCAAACGTACACCACCTGCTGTGTGGTGGGAAAAAGTCTTGGCTCTCACATCCCCTTTAAATCTTTCTTCCTCACCTCTAGTTTAGACTTGCCTGCCCTGGGGAAAACTGTGACTATTCATGAATTAGTTAGATGAATGAAACTGGTTTGTGTGGTAGATTTTCTGCTTGGAAGAAAATCTATGTCAGTAACACTGTTAATAATGTCAAGTGAGTACAGACCCAGAGCTATCAAACATTCCTCATATGTTAACCCTTTCATTCCCAGAATCATCCTTGTGAACCTCATCCAGGCCCTCTCCATTCCCAGCACATCTTTTCTTAGATGAGGAGCCCAAAACTGTTCCTAAAACAATATTCAGGATGAGGCTTCACCAGTGCTTTATGAAGACTCAGCATCACGTCTCTCCTCTTGCATTCAAGACCTCTTGAAATGAATGCTGGCACTGCATTTTGCCTTCCTCACCACAGAGTTAACCTTCCCTTTGCATCTCAGATTTTTTGATTCTCTCCCCCATTTAATGTCTGTACATTATTTCCACTATGAAGGTGCATGCATTTTCCAAATTGTATTGCATTTGCCACCTTCTTGCCCATTCTCCTAATCTGTCCAAGACCACCTGCATCCTACCTGTTTCCTCAACACTACCTGCCCTTCCACGAATCTTCATATCATCTGGAAACTTGGCAACAAAGCCATCTATTCTATCATGTAAATCAGTGATATACAGCATAAAAAGAAGCGGTCCCAACTCCGATCCCTGCAGACCACTACTCATGGGCAGCCAACCAAACAAGGATGCTTTAATCCCAGTCACTGCCTCCTGCCAATCAGCCAATGCTCTAACTATGTTAGTAACTTCCCTGTAATAGCATGGGCTCTGAACTTGGTAAGCAGTCTCATATGTGTGCACCTTGTCAAAGGCCTTCTAAAAGTCCAAATATACAACATCCACTGCATCTCCTTGATCTATCCTATTTGTAATCTAATCTACTCAAAGAATTCCAACAGGTTTCTCAGGCAAGATTTTCCTTACGGAAACCTGACTTAGTCCTATCTTGTCACCAAGTACTCCATAACCTCATCCATAACAATTGCTTCCAACATCCTCCCAAACACTGAGGTCAGACTAATTGGTCGATAATTTATTTTCTGCTGCCTTCCTCCTTTCTTAAAGAGTGGGGTGAGATTTGCAAATCTCATATGTTGGAGAGTTGGGGGGTGAGGGAGACTATGGGGTAGAGTGAGGATTTGGGGATATTAGAGGGAGTAGGGCCGGTGAGGGGGACTATGGGGGAGATTATGGGGCCGGTGGGGGAGACTATGGGGGAGAGTGGTAGTGGTGAGGGAGATCACAAACTCTGCAGAGGCTGGAAATCCAAGCAATAAACACAAAATGCTGGAAGAACTCAGCAGGCCAGGCAGCATCTATGGAAAAGAGTACAGTTTATGTTTCAGGCAGAGTCCCTTCAGCAGGACTGGAGGAAAAAAATGGAGTAGAGTTAAAAGGTGGGGGGGCAAAGAAACATAATGTGATGGGTGAAACCAGGATAGGGTGGGATGAAGTAAAGAGCTGAAAAGTTGATTGGTGAAAGAGATACAGGCCTGGACGGTGGGGTGGGGGTGGAATCTGATAGGAGAGGACAGAAGGCCATGAAAGAAAGAAAAGGAGGGAGGAGCACTAGAGGGAGGTGATGGGCAGGCAAGGAGATAAGGTGAGAGAGGGTAAAGGAGTATGGGGATTGGTGAAGGGGGAGGGGGGAGTCATTAGCGGAAGTTCAAGAAATGGATGTTCATGCCATCAAGTTGGAGGCTACCCAGACGGAATATAAGGTGTTGTTCCTCCAACCCGAGTGTGGCCTCATCATGACCTGATAGAAGTGTATAAGATGATGAGAGGCATTGATCATGTGGACAGCCAGAGGCTTTTTTCCCCCAGGACTGAAATGGCTAACATGAGGGAGCTTGGAAGTAGTTACAGTGGGAATGTCAGAAGTAGCTTTCCACACAGAGTGTGGTGGGTGCGTGGAATGCTCTGCCAGCGACAGTGGTGGAGGCGGATACAATGGGGTCATTTAAGAGACTCTTAGATAAGTAGATGGAGCTTACAAAACTCGAGGGCTATGTGGTAGGTAAATTCTGGGCAGTTTCTAGAGTAGGTTATGTGGTCAGCACAACATTGTGGGCAGAGGTCTGTACTGTGCTGTAGAGTTCTATGTTCTGAATCGTGAATAGTTACTGAAATTTGCAGTGGTTCAGTACTAATCCCTTTTCTTATCCAGAAGAGTAAAATAATGAGGTAGTATACAGATAAAGGATTTAAAAAGTATTAGCAGGTAATTAAGTCGCCCAAGTACAGAGAAAATTATTATGCTGAGAATAAAGCTAATAGAGTTAATCAAACATATAAAGGGAAAATATTGTCATCTCAATCCAAAAAAAATTCAAACAAGTTAAATGGCAAACCATGCAAATTTTTCCACAATGTAAATAAGATCTTTAATTGACTTGCAACTTCAGAACTATTGATTTTTTCAAAGCAGAGAAGGAGACATTTAACCCATAAACCTTAGTACCAGTTCAAATTGCATCTCAGAGCTCTCTGTTTTAATTCTGCCTCTCTGGTTGTCTCCCACCGTTGCCTATGAAGAGTTTGTATGTTCCCCCTGTGGCTGTGTGGGTTTCCTCTGGATCCTCCAGTTTCCTCCCACAGTCCAAAGACATACCAGTTGGTAGGTTAATTAATCATTGTAAATTGTCCTGTGAATAGGCTAGAGTTAGACTGGGGGATTCTGGGTGACACGGCTCAAAGGGCTGGAAGGGCCTACTCCGTGCTGTAACTCAATAAAAATAAATAAAATATACTTCTAATACCTAATTCTCAAACAATTGACAAAATAAGTTATTCTCTTGTTGTCAAATGTTGTGGATCTTTGTTGGACTGCCCCTAACTTTGTCACTGGTGAGGAATACAATTGTTCTTAGGCAGGTCCCTGGAGGTCATGATTTTTTCCACTCATTTCTGTGGGTTCTCAAAATAATAGGGTCCCATAGACTTTGCATAATTGGATTTTGTAGTGCCCGAGAGGGTAGATCCACCTGCTACCAACACCAAGATTCTCAATGCCATTACAAATGGTCCTCCTCCATTCTGAGTTGTGATGAGCCAACAATTCCATTGAGTCAATGAGAAAGTTTCACCCTTCCATGGAAATTTTGGCTCAAACCTTAAATAATTTCCTGTGTCCATCTTTCGTCATAATGGATTTCTGAGCAGAGTGCCTATTTTTTTGGAGTTTTGTATCGAGCCCAAAAAGCCTTATGAAGAGCCCATTGAGTACTGGTTCCCTTATCCTAGCAGTATATTTGGATGGTTCTATAGACACCTCACTGATGCTGGCTCTCCAGTGTTTTGATATGCCTGCAAGTAAGCACTTGTACAATTCAACAACCAAAGGCTTCTCTTGTGTCCTGAGTGTTTGCCTTTAAAGACAAGTGGTTCATGAGAAATGGGAGCCAGGCCACATTTACCAACCTCTTGTCATGGACTTCCATTGTTGGTAATCATTGTGCAGAGGAGGCAGGTTGGCAGGCGACCTTTTCTTGTAGAAATGAGCCAGTGATGACTTTGAGCTCGACCTCCAATTGCACACATGTGCAAGCACCATCTGCACATTGATGAGTGAGGTGGGATTGACTTTGGTTCTAGGGCGGGGACAAAGTAGGTGCAACAGTTTCTCAGTTGTACTGACAATTAGTCTCATTGTTGAAAGTAATGTGCAGCATTGTAGTGAGAAACACTGAAAGAAGAAAATATTGAAAAACTGCAAATGGTGGAATATTAGCTACTTGGCAGTCCTCTGAGACCTTTCCTGAAGCTAGATGCAAAGATCTTGGTTGAAGCCCCATCAATTTCATCTTGCACTTCTCTTAATAATCTGATATCTTCTGTAAATCTTATTAATAATCTAATAACCTAATTCTCTTAATAATCCCATTAGGTCCTGGGGATTTATCCACCTTAGTGTTCTTTTAGAAAGCCAACACTACCTCTTACTATATCTCAAAATACACTTCGTATTAGCATGCTCCAGACTGATCTCATCGTCTTTCTCATCCTCCTTCAAGGTAATTACTGATGCAAAGTTCCCATTTAGGACCACACTCACATCCTCCATCTCCAAGCACATGTTCCTGCCCTTTACCCTTAGTGATCTTACCCACTCCCTAGTTATCCACTTGCTCTTGATGTATGTAGAGAGTGCCTTGGGACTCTCCTTAATCCTACTTGTCAAAAACTTTTCATAGACCTTCTTGCCTCTGCTAATTCTCTTAAGTTCTTTTCTATCTTTATAATTCTCTAAGGCTCTGTTTGATTTTTTTTTAATTTTCTAAACCTTTTCATGTTTTCTTCGTGTTGGGCACGTGGCCAGGTGGTTAAGGCGTTCGTCTAGTTATCGCAAGGTTGCTAGTTCGAGCCTCAGCTGTGGCAGTGTGTTTGTGCCCTTGAGCAAGGCACTTAATCACACATTGCTCTAGTCTGTGCGAGGAGTGGCGCCCCACACAGACTTCCAGTCTGCACCTTGTAAGGCATGAAAATGCCCGACGCAGGCCTCTCATGGTCTGAGTCAACGTCCCCTCCCTCCCCTTCTTTACTAAATTTATCCACTTCCCCATTCAAGGTTCCCTTACCTTGCCATCCTTGTCCTTCCTTCTGACACAACATACCTGTCTATTGTATTTCTTTATTTTCCTGTAAAGGCCTGCAAGAAATTGAATCTTAAGGTGGTATATGGTGACATGTACACTCAGGGTCACTTTATTAGGGTCACCTGGTCACCTCAATAATGCAAATATCTAATCAGCCAATCACTTGGCAGCAACTCAATGCACGAAAGCATGCAGACATGATCAGGAGGTTCAGTTGTTTTTAAGACCTAAAATCAGAATGGGGATGAAATGTGATACAAGTGACTTTGACAGCAGAATGCTTACGGGTGACAGACAGAGTGGTTAGAGTATCTCAGAAATTGTCAATCTGGAATTTTCACATGGTCTCTAGAGTTAACAGAGAATGGTGCAAAAAAAACATCCAGTGAGCAGCTGTTCTGCAGGTGAAAATCCTTTGTTAATGAGAGAGGTCAGAGAAGAATGGCCAGACTGGTTCAAGCTGTCAAGAAGGCAACAATAACTCAAATAACCACACGTTACAACAGTGGAGTGCAGAACAGCATCTCTGAATCCACAACACATTGAACCGTGAAGTGGTTGCGCTACAGCAGCAGAAGATCACACTGGTTTCAAATTTGGTGGCCATTTTATTAGGTACATTCCTGTACCTAGTAAAGTGGTCACTGAGTATATATCTACTTTCATAATAAATTTACTTTGACTGTCCTGGTCTCTCTTCAGTTGGTCATCACACACCCTCCATATATCAGATGTGAACATGCCCCGAAGTTGCTGTTCCTGCCTAATACTCAGCAGGTCATAGAACATCTATGGAAAGGAATAAACAATCAACATTTTGGGTTGAGACCCTTCATTAGGACCAGCCATTCCATAGATGCCACCTGACCTGCTAAGTTTCTCCAGCATTTTGTGTGTGTGTTACTCTGGATTTCCATCTGCAGAATTTCTTGTGTCTTTGAAAGATTTTTTTTTGTTTAAACACACAAGGAGTGATTGAAATTTGAAACACATTGCCAGAAGTGTAGGTGAAGTCAGTTACAATCATTAAGATATATTTAGACAGGCATTTATACAGACAGGTCTTAGAAGAATATAGACCTAGTACACAGGCAAAAGGGATGAGTATAAATAGGCAAGGAGTTCAGCTACACACACAAAATGCTGGAGGAGCTCAGCAGGTCAGGCAGCATCTATGGGGAAAAAGTAAACAGTTGATGTTTCAGGCTGAGACCCTTCTTCAGAAAAGATGAGAAGTCAGAGAAAAGGTGGGGAAAGGAAGGAAGAAGTACAAGGTGGTAGGTGATAGGTGAAACTGGGAGGGGGAGGGGTTGAAGTAAAGAGCTGGGAAGTTGATTAGTGAAAGAGATAAAGGGCTGGAGAAGGGGTAATTGACAGAAGAGGACAGAGGCCATGGAAGAAAGGGAAGAGGGAGGAACATCAGAGGGAGGCTATGGGCAGGGAAAGAGATAAAGAATGGTGAAGGGACGGGGGGGGCGGGGGCGGGAGACAGTTACGGGAAAATCAAGGTCGATGTTCATGCTATCAGGTTGGAGGCTACCCAGATAGAATATAAGGTGTTGCTCCTCCAGCCTGTGTGTGGCCTCATCGCAGCAGTTACAATCAATCTTAGTAATCACCCCTTGAGTGTGTAAAAAAAGTTCAGCATGAACTTGATGGGTCAAAAGGCCTGTTTTTACTACTTCTAGACTCCATAACCCTGAAATAATTAGATACCCAAAACTGCAGGAAAATCCTATTATCTCCTTCGCACACATATACATCAAGAATTCTAGTTTTGTCTTCTTTATGCAGTTCTGCTTTTGAATATTTGTATCTATATATCCATTCTATACTACTTCTTTCCATTTAACACTTAAGTTGTATTTCTATCATGTCCTCCAAAAATAAACAGAGCTTGCTTTTATCTTGATACCTCTAATAAATGAAAGGCACCCCAAAATGCTTCCTTGATATTTAAATTAAAAAGCAGTCCTACAAATGGCAATGAAAGAAGTGGCATAATAATTTGTTTTCATCTGTTTTAAGATACACGTTGGATAAGGTTTTTGAAGAGATTTCTTCCACATTTTGATATGGTAAAAAGGAATACTTATGTCAACCAGAAACTAAAATCAGTTTAACACCTCATAGAAACACTTCTAACAAAGCCACAACCTTCACAGCCCAGATAATGTAACAGGTCAAGTAATGTGTAGGAGGGGAGAAATTGTCTTGAAGCCCTGCATCAGTCCTAAATTTATAAAACATCAGTTAAGCACAGCTGGAATATTTGTACATTCCTAATAACACACATTAGGAAAGATGCGATTGCACTGGAAAGAGTGCAGAGAAAATTCACTACAATTTGAATGACCTTAAAGTGTATTAAAGTAGATAAATACCCAGAGTCTGACGTACCCAGACATTGTGGGAAGCTAGCGAAGAGGTTACTGAAGCCCTTGCAGAAGTAGTTTGCTTCATCTTTGGCCACAGGTGAGGTTCTGGGGTACTGGAGTATCAGTGTTTAAAAGGTGTAGCAAAAACAAGTCAGAAAATTACAGACCGGTGAGTCTGACATCAGTGATGCAAATTCTGTGCAACAGGATCTACCAACATTTGGAGAGATGGCATCCAATTCAGGATAGTCAGCACACAAGCTAACGAATTTTTTGAAGTTCTTTGAGGTAACCAAGAAGGCAGGTTGAGGATAGGATAGTGGATGTTATCTTTATGAATTTTAGCAAGGTACTTCATAGTAGGCTGGTCTGGAATGTTAGATTGCATTGGATCCAGAGGGACATAGCAGAATGGATTCATAATTGGCTCAGTAGTAGGGAGCAGAGGGTGATGGTCAGGGATTGTTTCTCAGACTGGCGGTCTGGGTTTAGTGGTGTTCCATAGGGACTGAAATCTTTGTTAGTGAATGTACAAGACATGGTTAGTAAGTTTGCAGCTGATACTGAAATAGGTGTTGTAAACAGTGTAGAAGATCTACAGAAGGATTTTGATCAGCTAAGGTACATGGGCTATGGATTGACAAGTAGCTTTTAATCCAGATGTTGTTCTTTCTCGCACCTTGTGGCACATCAGGCAGCATTTTGCCGTTTCCGTACTATCTGACTTTTTTTTATACGAGGCTGAGTTACTAACTCGACACTCAGCCCAGTGCAGATGGAAAGCGTGGAAGGAGCCAGCCAGATTTGAACTGGGACCATTCACATTGAAGTCCAGTGCTGATAACACTGGCTTAATTTCAATCCAGATAAATGTGAGGTATTTTGTTTTAGAATATCAAAGGGTTTATACAGTGAGTACTAAGGTCCTGGGAGTGTTATGGAACATGATCAACATTTCAAAGTCACCTAGATAGGAGAGGTTTAGAAGGCTGAGTCAAAAGTGGACAGGTGAGATTAGCTCACCAGGCAGTAGTCAGCATGAACAAGTCGGCCAAAGGGCCTGGTTCAACGCTGTATGAATAAAAGAATACCTGATGGTGCTTTAGCTACAAGGAGAGATTAGATAGACTGGTTTTCTTTTTACTTAGAGCAGCAGTTGAGGACGGACCAATAGAGGTGTACTAAATTGTGAGAGGCAGAGATAGAGTAAATAGGAAAGGTTTTTCCCCCATGGTGAAGATGTCAGAAAACAGAGAACAAGAGCCTTAAGGTGAGGAGTAAGAAGGGACCTGAAGAAGAAATTTCTCACTTCAAGGGTGTTACCCTCTAAGCGCACTGGCTGAGGCAGGTGATCTGATTAACATCATCTCAAATGAAATTTAGTGGTTTCATAGATACCAGGAAAAGTTGTCTTAAGGCAACAGCCTTATTGGCATTGATCAGCTAGAAATTTGGGTGGAGCAACGTCAGGTGGAATTTAATCCTGATGAATATGAATTTGTGTGTCTTGGAGGGTAAGAAGGATAGTGCATACACAGTAAATTATAGGAACTCTAGGGAGTATTGATAAACAGAGAGATCTTGGAGTGTAGGGGAATTACTAGGACAGGCTGGTTTGAGATATCCAGGAATTGGATTTGTTAAATTGTGATTACTATCATCACATGTACTCGGTACAGTGAACACCTTGCTTTTGTATACCATCCATGTAGATCATTTCATTCCAACAGGGAAAGCAATCACAGAAAGCAGAATAAAGTGTCACAATTACAGACAAAGTGCAGAGTGAGCAGACAATATTGTGAAAGGCCATATCAAGGTAGTTTGTGAGGTCAAGAGGTCAGTTTACTGCACTAGGGAACTGTTCAAAGGTCTTACAATAGCTGGATAGAAGTTGTCCCTGAGCCTCAGTACCTTCAGGCTTTTGTATCTTCTGCCCGGTGGGAAGGGAGTTGGAAGGCATGCAAAACAAAGGTTTTCACAGTGCCTCAGTATATGTGACAATAATAAACCCATTTTCCAAGTTACAAGTCCAATTGAGTTTAGTTATGAGAGGAAGTTACTGACTCTCCCTCTCTAGAACGAAAGCTATGAAAGGCCTGGTCACTGAGGAGGTGCAGCATTTCAGAATCCTGATGGTTTCCTCCTTAGTGCATGCAAGATGTGAGCCAAGGGCCAGAGTTTGCTGTGGATGGAAGTCAGGGTGGGGAACCCCAGAGGTCAGCAATGAGGGTAGTTTTGTGGCCAGACCTGGGTTCAGGAATGCATGTACATCTCCTGTTCCTTTCAAACTCAAGTGTTCACAGGAAAACTTATTATACCACAATGTAATGTGTTAAAAGAAAAAGATGAAATTGAGGTGTGTTTGGGGGTGTAATAGGCGGTAGTCTAGACAATCCACTTGTACAGTACTGAAGGAGTTTTACCAAAGATAGATTTCTGGACAGATAGGGTTTGAAAAGAGAGCAGTTGTTATTGAGCTGGGATAATATCAAAGGATGGAGCAGGCTGCAGGAGCCAGACGGCAGCTTGCTGTCCCTTGTTTTGTGTTTGTTTCGAGATCAGCGTCTTTCAATCCAAAAGCTGTGCAACGGAAAAATTGATTTTTGTGTACATGTGGCAAAAAAGCTGTATGCATTTGAATTGATAGTCTATAATTGTGTCAAGTTCTGGGTGGAAGGGGGATGACTGGAGAGGCTACCGCAGGGTCATGAGTGGTCAGACATGTGTAAGGCCCGAGGTCACCAATAGTAAGGTGGGTGTGTGAATACTAAGAACACCAACATAAATGAGTAATAGACATTGTAAAATCTGACACCCTGTCACAAACATAGAACAAAACCTGATTAATGGCTGCTTTGGTGTGTGGATCTCGTTTGCACAAACAGTTTTAATGTGAGCACTGTACAGCATACAGACCTTGGACAAGAGTCTGTGGTACCAGCACACAGACATAACACAGTTTATGATGAAATTTCATTATAATATACAGAAAGTGATGCAATACCATAGAATTTCTATCAGAATCAAGTTTATTATCACCGGCATGTGACGTGAGATTTGTTAATTTAGCAACAGCAATTCAATGCAATACATAATCTAGCAGAGAGGGAAAAAATAATAATAATAAATAAAACATAATAAGTAAATCAATTATGTATATTGAATAGATTTTTAAAATGTGCAAAAACAGAAATACTATATATTATAAAAAGTGAGGTAGTGTCCAAAGCTTCAAAGTCCATTTAGGAATCGGATGGCAGAGGGGAAGAAGCTATTCCTGAATCGCTGAGTGTGTGTATTCTCTAAGTTTTTTTAAACCAAAAACTTAAGAATAATAGGGGAGATTTTGTGCTTAACAATTCTAACTTACACTTCAAGGAAAAGCTGCCTTACAATTAACAAATCTTCCAGTATAGACTGCTGGGAAAATTCACTTTGTGAGGTCTTGTACATTAAGAAGCTGAAGGTATAAAGAGGTTATCAAAACTAGCTTTGTTCAATCAACAAGGTCGTGCTCCAGATTCAGTTTGTTAAAACACCAAAAACATTTTAAAAACATTCCCTTTCTGAATACTTCTGAAACATGTAAAATGGTTTTAAAATGTAAACATATTTAAATGAGATGAAAGATAAAAAAAATACTTGGGGAAAAAAACTAAAATATTTACAACACTTCCAGTTTCAAACACCTTCACCACTTCAAATAATTTAAATTAGCAAGCTGCTAGAGGTTTATATGTAGAAAAAAAATGGCAAGATTTGAAAGAGTAGTTCTAAGTCTTAAATCATTTATTTCCATTAAAATCAATGAGAAAATATCTCTGATGCATACTGTCCAGGCAAGTTCTTATTATAAGTGATGTTCCTCATTGAACACCCTAGTGACTCCAATGCTGGAAGGCAGTTTGGTGGCTCTTTCCGCTTGGATTTTGAACACAGATACACGGAATTCCAAATGTTACCATCAGTTTTGCAGAGAAATGACTTGGTTTGCTGCAAGTTTCACCATTATTACTCTGCAAAATCCAGGCCGTTGCTTTCTAAATTCTTACATTAAACACTCAATAAAATTTCCATGTTTTGTAGCTGCTCTAACAATAAAAGGAATGTTGCCATTTTCCAGAGATATTGATTATTCTTAGAATTGATGAGCAGTACCAATATAATACAGAAAATAATTCTCATAGAAAGCAATACCTCAGGTTTAATACACTTTACAGTACGATTATAATGCTTACCTGTACTGAAAGGTTAGATTAGTAACTTTAGTTCTTATTTGATCTTTATCACGGTTTATCCCAGTGGCTTCATAAAATTCTTCAGCTATCTTTTCATATACTTTAGCATTTCTCTTGGCTGTTCGAAGATCTGATAAATACTCATTCCATATACGTATCAGAACACTTGTTTCAACCTCAGTCCAGTTGCTTGATCGCTTTGGTTTGTCTATTTGAGCAGCTGATCTATTGCTGCCACTGTTACAAGCTGCCATTTTGGAAATACATCAGCGTATCCGTGAGGAGAAGCTTTAAACATCTTATCTCAGAGTTCATGACTGATGGCTAATTGAAAAGCTTTTAAATTCTGGCAAGCATTTCTAAAACCCTTTTAGAACACATTCAAAAGGTTTTAGATAAAAGGATTGATGATGGATGACTAACATAATTTCTTTCAAGTAAAAGCTTTTGGATGAATGCTTCTAGAGTGTAACTGCCTGAAAAGGGTGCAGGATTTTGGCATTCCATTCTGTATTTAAATACTTAAAGCTTTTTCAGCTGGTGCCTGTTAGCTCTTGATGTAAAGTGCCTGTTGCCAGGGTAACATTGTATCAGTGATGGTCTAACACTGATGATGCTACTTTTCTTAAAAGCTTTTAATTGGTTCCCTTCATGAAATGAAGGTCGCTCTTAAATTCTAAAAGCTTTCAATTGAAACCATTGAATTAGCCATCTGTCAGAAGTGTAATTGGTGTAATTAAGAGATGAAATCCTGAAATACATTTATTCCACGTGACTGGCTACATTGTGCTCAGTTTCAGTCAGATCAATGGAACTTAATTTCAGAGAATACTAACATCATAGTATGAAAAACAGTAATTCAGTTTTACTGTTTGCCTGATGCATTGAAAATATCATATAGATTTTTGATTCTAATTGTGACTTGACATATACCTTCTGGGCGATTTTGACACCAGAGCAGGTTCTAATGAAAAATTGCAACAATTGTTTTATAGTAAATAATTTCAAAGGTTCAAAGTTCAAAGGTTCAAAGGCTAATTTTATTGTCAAGTTATGCATGTACAATACAACTCTGATATTTGTCTTCTCCAGATAGCCATGAAATACAGAAAAACCATGAGAGTTGTTGAAAGAGAAGACATCAACACCCCCCCCACACACACACACACACAAAAAGAAATAGAATCAAAACTTGCAAACCCCAATACCTCCACCCCATCCCTTGTACAAAAAAACTAACAGATCACCCACATGGAAAATGGCAGCTAGAACATCAAAACCCCAAATCCCCAACCTCCTCCCTCTCAAAAAAGAACAGCAACAAAAGTATCAAACCTCAACTTACATCACAATATGTGACATGGTAAAATCTGCAGATATATTATAAAACATAAGGCACCTCCATGTAAAATGCCAGCAGCAATTGCTCTTCATTTTGTCTATTAGGATGTGTCATTGTGTGTGTATTTGTGAACTGCTGTAAAAGAAAATTATATAAGCTTTAGATTTTCACAGTATCAACCGTGCACTAGTATCATGTCTTTTACCGTCTGAGGACATCACAAATAGTCTACAGGCAATGAAATACTAGAAATGCACACTGCAAGCTTCCATAAATAAAAATAATAATCAGATGATCTATTTTAGTGATGTTGTTTAGGAGGTAATTATCAGGCACAGGGCACAGGGGAGTTATTCTTTTCCCATGTTTGAAGTTGTGCCATGGGATCTGGTTAAACTATCTCATTCAAAAGGTGATAATGCTGTCCCCTTGGTATTGCTGAAACTACACTGGAATGCCAGCTTAGATCTCCAGTGCAGTCCAAGCCATAGCAAAGGGTCAGATCTTTGCAGAGTGGAACTTGAAACATTTTAACTTGACATTCGGAAAGCTGCTAATCAGACCACAGGTGAAAGGGCAGAAGTTACAGAGCGCAAGAAAATAGAGACACAAGAGGCTGCAGGTGCAGGAGTTTGGAGCAATAAGCAAATTGCTGGAGGAATTTAGTGGGTCGTGCTGGGGCGGAAATACACAATCAACGTTTCTAGTTGAAACTCATCTGCCTGACACGCTGGGTTCTTCCAGCAGATTAGAAGCACAAGAGCTTCTGCAGATACTGGAAATCCAGAGTAACATGCAAAAAAAAAAATGCTGCAGGAAATCAGCAGGCCGGACGGCATCTACTGAGAGGAAGAAATATTTGACATTTAGGGCCAAGACCCGAAATGCTGACTGTATCTGCCTAATCTGCTGAGTTCCTCCAGAATTTTATTGTGTCTTCCAGATAATTGTTTGCTGCACCCCGAAGACACGTTTTTATCTACCTCTGTCACTTAGACTGTAAACTAGTTGGAAGAAAGGCAGTATAAAAAGGTGAAGGGACAGGGTGGCGAGAGCTGTAAATAATAGGTCGATCCACGTGCAGAGAGGTGATAACAGATACAGGTTGGGAGGTGATAGGTGGTGGCAACAGATTATGGAACCTGGCAGGAGAGGAAACATGGAACCAAATAAGGGAGGTGGGGTAGGCATGTGGGACAGTTGGATGAGGGAATAATTGTGGGAAGGGTATATAGGTGATAGGTAGATAGAGTGGGTGGAGAAGAGGAAAGAAACAGGGTGAAGAGAGCTAGGGTGGGTGTGGGAGGAAGTGATAAAGGGGTCAGTCATAGAGTCACACAGCATGGAAACAGGTTCTTCATCCCAACTTATCTATACTGACTGCGTTCCCAGCAAGCCCACATTTGGAGTCCTCTAAGTCTCTCCCATCATTTTTCTTCTCTAGATGGCTTTTAAATATTGATAGCCTCAACCACTATTTCTGGTAATTCCAAATATGCACCATCCTTTGCGTGAAGAAGCTGCCCCTGATGTACCTTTTGAATCTCTCCATTCTGATCTTAAACTCTTGTACCTACCCCTCCCTGGGAAAAAACGATGTGCTTTCATCCTAACTCTGCCTCTCATGATCTTATAGACCTCTATCAGGTCCCTCCTCAATCTCCTATGTTTCAGGAAATAAAGTCCCAGTCTACGTAACCTCTCTTTGTAACTCAGCCCACCAAGTCCAGGCAACCTCGTGGTAAATCTTTTCTGTACTCTTTCTAGTTTAATAACATCTTTCCTATAAAAGTGCTGCCAACATTGTACACAACACTCCAAATGGCCACACCAATTACTTATATAACCGCAACATAACTTTCTAACTCTTACACTTCATGCTCTGACCGATGGAGGTCAGCATGTCAAATGTCTTGTTGACAACTCTAACTGTGAAACTGTTTTTGGCGAACTACGCTCTTGCATTCCTAGGTTTCTCTGCTCCATAACACTTCCCAGGCCCTACCATTCACTATATAAATCCTACCCTGGTTTGATCTCCCAAAATGCAATTCAGCACACTTATTTGGAGTGAAAGTCATTTGCTAATCCTCATCCCACTAATCAAGAAACCACCCGTAACTTTTCATACCAACCTATGTTAATGTCATTCACAGACTGACTAACAAGGCCTTGTACATTCACATCCAAATCATTTATGTAAGTTACAGCCAACAAGAGAGATAGCAGAAACAAGAGAAAATCTGCAGATGCTGGAAATCCAAGCAACAAACACAAAATGCTGGAGGAGCTCAGCAGGCCAAACAGCATCTATGGAAAAATGTTCAGTAGATGTTTTGGGCCAAAACCCGTTGGGAGAATTGGAGAAAAAAAAGCTGAGGAAAAGGTGGTGGGAAGGGGAGAGAGAAACACCAGATGATAGGTGAAACCTGGAGGGGGAGGGATGAAGTAAAGAGCTGGGAAGTTGATTGGTGAAAGAGACAGAAGGTCATGGAAAAAAAAGTGGGGAGGGGCACCAGAGGGAGGAGCAAGGAGATAATTGAGAGAGGGAAAAGGGTATGGGAAATGGAGAAGGGTGATGGTGGGAGACATTACTGGAATTTTGAGAAATCAATGTTCATGCTATCAGCTTGGAGGCTGCCCCAAATGGAATATAAGGTGTTGTTCCTCCAATCTAAGTGTGGCCTCATCCTGACAGTGGAGGAGGCCATGGATGGACATATCGGAATGGGAATGGGAAGTGGAATTAAAATGGGTGGCCACTGGGAGATCCCGCTTGTTCTGGCGGAAGGAACGTAGGTGCTCGGTGAAACAGTCTCCCACTCTGCGTTGGGTCTCACCAATATTCAGGAGGCCACACCGGGAGCACTGAACACAGTAAGAGACCCCAACAGACTCACAGGTGAAGTGTTGCCTCACCTGAAAGGACTGCTTAAGACCCTGAATGGTAGTGAGGGAGGAGGTGTAGGAGCAGGTGTAGCACCTGTAGCAGGTAGCAGTTTGCATGAAATTGGAGAATTCAATGTTTATACCATCAAGTTGGAGACCACCTGCGCGAATATGAAGTATTGTTTCTCTAGTTTGCATTTAACATCACCCTGCCAATGGTGGGTGGCTGAGGACAGACAGGATGGTTTGGAAATGAGAAGGGGAATTAAAATGGTTGGCAACCAGGTGCTCCAGAAAGTTATAGCAGACAGAGTGCAGATGCTTGGCACACATGTCGCCAGGGTAAGACCTAGCTACTCCAACCTGCCTAGCCCTTTAATGCAGTCATGCCTGCTCTATCCCAGGCCTCAATTTTCTTTTCCTTGTAGCCTTAAATTCCAATGATCATTCTTTTTTTTTTCCCAGTACCTCCAGTGATCTGGTCTCCACAGCCTTCGGAGGAGTGAATTCCAGAGATCTATTCCAGAGAAATGTATCTGCAAAGAGCATAAATGTGTTTAGAAATGATGAGAGCCCATTTGCCTTTAGCTGCTTATTATCAATTGAGATGAGTTTTGAGAATTAGCGCTCCTGTCCATGTTCTCTCTCTCCCTGAATCAATTCAGGGAAGATTTACTCACTGATGCCTGAAATGGATGGGTGTGTGGGTCACCTTTATAGAAACATAGAAAATAGGTGCAGGAGTAGGCCATTCAGCCTTTCGAGCCTAGACCACCATTCAGTATGATCATGGCTGATCATCCAACGCAGAACCCTGTACCTGCCTTCCCTCCATACCCCCGATCCCTTTAGCCACAAGGGCCATATCTAATTCTCTCTTAAATGTAGCCAATGAACTGGCCTCATCTGTTTCCTGTGGCAGATAATTCCACAGACTCACCACTCGCTGTGTGAAGAAGTTTTTCCTCATCTCGGTCCTAAAAGGCTTCTCCTTTATCCTTAAACTGTGACCCCTCGTTCTAAACTTCCCCAACATCGGGAACAATCTTCCTGCATCTAGCCTGTCCAATCCCTTTAGAATTTTATACATTTCAATAAGATCCCCCCTGTGGTTATGGTTGGGCAGACAGGGATTGCATCCCCCAGAGCATAGAAAAATGAGAAGAAAATGGATAAGACAAAGGTCATGAGGGTGCTGAATAGACAGATCTGCTGAGAATATTTTCTCTTCTGGGAAGGATCTGAAAGTAGGGGTCATTTTGTAAAAAATATGCTTTGCTGATTTAGGACAACTGAGGTGGGTCTATTCTCTTCCTCAAAGGACAAAGGAAGAAAATTACTCAAATATGTTTAAGGCTGAGGCAGATAGAAACATAAGGAGCAAGAGTGCAAAGATGAAAATGTAGAGGTTGATAGTTCAATGCACAGGGCTCAGACTACAATCCTGATCTTACTAACTGGTAGAGTAGGCTGGAAGTCATCGGATTCCAACAGCTACACCTCTGGGCCTCTTTCTGCAATTGGATCCTCACCCTCCTCGCTCATCATAGATTGAAAACCTCATCTCCTCCTCACTAAACATCAACACAGATGCAGCTCAGGTTTGTGTGAGGTGATAACACTACGGTTTGTTGGCAGAATCACAGATGGTGACAAGGAGGCCTTTGGTAGTGAGATAGGTTAGCTGGTTGGCGTCATAACAACATCCTTGCACTCAAGATCAGCAATGTCAAGGAAGTAGTTGTGGACTTCAGAAAGGGAAATTCAGACAAACATGCACTGTGCTCCTTTAAGCATCTGCAGTAGGAAGGGCGAGCATCTTCAAGATCCTGGGTGTGAGCATCTCAGAGGACCTATTCTGGGCCCAACACATAGTTGCAACCATGAAGTAGACATACCAGCGTCTTTACTTTCTTAGAAGTTAACGGAGATTCAGCATGTCATTGATGAGTTTGACAAAGTTCTAGATGCACAGCGGAAAGAATTCTGACTGCATCATGGCCTGGTATAGAAATTCCAACGCACAGGAGTACAAGGGACGACAGTGAGTAATTAACTTAGTCAGATTTATCATGGGTGCAGTTCTCCCAGCCATCAAGGACATCATCAAGAGATGTTGTCTTCAGGAAGGTGATATCAGCATTAAAGATCCAGATCATAATCTCTTCTCATTGCTACCTTCAGGCAGGAGGTACAAGAGCCTGAAGACCCACACCTCAAGGTTCAACAACAGCTTCTTCCTCACTGTATTTCCTGCGTCAACTGAGGAAGTACAACCTGCCTCAGGAGCTGCTGATTCAATTCTCTTCAGGAATAATCCAGTCTGTTCTCTGTTCGACCATCACTGTCTGGTTTGGATCAGCTGCCAAACAAGACAAGAATAGACTCCAAAGAACCGTCAGGGCTGCGGAAAGGATTATTGGTGTGAAGCTGCCCTCGATCCAGGACTTATCTGCATCTAGAGTCAGGAAGCGAGCAAGCAGCATCATTGTAGACCCATCACACCCTGGACATCACTTGTCCCAACGCCTTCCTTCTGGTAGGCGCTTTAGATCACTGTATGCCAGGACAAATAGGTACAAGGACAGTTTCTTTCTGTATGCCATCAGTCTTATGAACACTTGAATTTTGTCTATTATAAACCAAGTCCACCTGTACATACACAGGTATACCTCATTGTATATAGTTCATGATTATTTGCACTATTGTTTCATTTGCTTTTTTTATTCTGTACAGCAAAAGCTCAGGGAAACCGGCATCGAATTCCCTGTATGTGTCCACATACTTGGCGATAATAAAGGATTCTGTTTCTGCTTCTGATTCTGCCATTGGGTTCTTGAACCGATGTGTAAAACCTTAGACTATACTTCTTTTTCTCAATTTGCACTAATGTCATTATATCTACTTTAGTTAATATAGTTGTGTAAGTTTTATATAATTTATGTCAATGCTAACTTATGTTTGTTATCTTTGTAATGTACAGAGAAACTTTGCTGCTGCTGCAAAAAGCTAATTTTCATGGTATTTATATGTATATGGCAGTATGCAGCTATAATAAACGTGAACTTGAAACTTGATGTACAAATCTTTGCTCCTATTTTGTATGTAAACTTAAAAGATTATCAGATGGGAGCATTGTATCTGCAGGTCTCCCTCTCAAGTAGTGTGATACTGACCCCAGGGCCAGACGGGATGTAGCCTAAGTTACTATAGGTAAGCGATGGGAAGAGATTTCTGTGCTTTTGGCGCTCATCTTTGCATCCTCACTGGCCACAGGAGTAGTACCAGAAGACAACAGGGTGGGAAATGTTACTCCTTTGTCCAAGATAGGTAATAAGTTTCATCCCAGAATTATAGACCAGCGAGTCAGAGGTGGGCAAACTATTGGAGAGGATTCCTGGAGACAGGGTTTTCAAGCATTTGGAGAATCATTCTGTGATGGTACATTGTGAATACCAGCACTTGGCTAGCGTTTGCAAACTATAAAAATTGTGATTTTCATTAAACACCCAGAGGCCACTTTATTAGGTACACCTGTATACCACCTCCTTAATGCAAATATCTAATCAGCCAATCATGTGGCAGCAACTCTTTGCATAAAAGCATGCAGACATGGTCAAGAGGTTCAGTTGTTGTTCAGACCAAACATCAGAATGGGGAAGTAATGTGATCTAAGTGACTTTGACCCTGGAATGATTGTTGGTGCCAGACCAGAGTGGTTTGAGTATCTCAGAAACTGCTGATTTCCTAGAATGTTTATGCAAAGGGTTTACAAACAATGGTGTGAGAAACAAAAATCATCTAGTGAGTTGCAATTCTGTGGGTGAAAATGCCTTGTTAATGAGAGAGATCGGAGGAGATTGGTGAGACTGGTTCAAGCTGATAGGAAGGTGACAGTAACTCAAATAACCATGCCTTACAACAGCAGTGTGCAGAAGAACGTTTCTGAATGCACATCACATTGAACCTTGAAGTGGATGCGTTACAGCAGCAGAAGACCACAAATGTACACTCAGTGGCCACTTTTATTAGGTACAGGTAGTGTCTAATAAAGCATCCACTGAGTATATAATGATAGCAAACAAAACCTACATCATTGTATCTACACTATCAACTTTGCCAGTGACCAAAGACTTAAATATAAACACAATTACAATTACAATTGTCCTTCACAGTCAGTGAAAGAATGTCCGTGTTCCACCAGCAGGGAAACCCAATGTCGTCACTTAATTCATTTATTTCAATTCTGGTTATGGAAGCATAGTGCAAAATTTGAAGGTGGCAGATCATGAACATAACAAGTTGCTTTCCTGTGCAGTTGTGAGGTTTGTGAGGTTTGTGAACTGAGCATTAAAAGCTACAGAACATGTAATTAATTATGTTTGCTGTTATAGTTTATAAATGTTATAGTAATTTATGCGTTGCTTAGTTTCATTCGAAGTACAATATTCCTTAAAGTTGATTTTCTTTATTATCCTCAGAGGAACTAGCCTGCTTGCTGACTTGTTTAATTGATTCCACTCAGGAATGCGAGGTTCTACTCCGTTGGACGTTGCGGCCGCCTCATGCATTGACAACAACGAACTTGCCCTCGCCCTGCGGGAACCAGATTTGGAAAAGGTAATGAAACTGGAATGGAACCCATGCATTTTTATCCAGCAACACACATCAAAGTTGCTGGTGAGCGCAGCAGGCCAGGCAGCATCTGTAGGAAGAGGTGCAGTCGACGTTTCAGGCCGAGACCCTTCGTCAGGACTAACATGGTATTTCTGTGTCTGACCAACACGTTATTGCATTTGTTACATTGATAGCTAGGAGGGCCATTTTGTTGAAGTGAAAGGATACATCAGCTCCCATTTTGTCACAATGGTTCTCTCAAGTGATGCTATGTCTTAGTTTGGAGAAAATTAGAAGTCGAACCTTTGAACCTTTATTTGATTTTGAGAAAAGATAGGGCTAATTTGCTCGTTATTATCATTTGAGCTAATTGATAGATTTTTTCCACGATCTAATTGTAAATTTTTTGGTATATTTTCTTTTCTTGCTGGCGGTTTGATGGTTATTTTTAGAAGCTTTTTGTATGATGCATGGCTCCGGGGTTGTACAACTCCCCCCTCCCACTTTCAAATCTCTTACTAACTCTTCCTTCAGTTAGTCCTGACGAAGGGTCTCGGCCTGAAACGTCGACTGCACCTCTTCCTACAGATGCTGCCTGGCCTGCTGCGTTCACCAGCAACTTTGATGTGTGTTGCTTGAATTTCCAGCATCTGCAGAATTCCTGTTGTTTGCATTTTTATCCGGTATCAGTTACTGAAGTTAAACCTCACAAAGTTGTAGAAGGAAATAAAAATAATGAATAGTTCTACATGGGATTCCATCCTATAAATTATAAATGGCAAGGAATTTGACTCTAGGTTTTTGGTGCGTTTATTTGTTTGTTTATTTATTTACTTATTATTCTCTTTTTTTTGTATTTGTTCAGACTCTCTTATTTTGTTCTTTGATTGTCAGTCTTTGTGTGTAGTTTTTTACTGATTCTGTTGTATTTCTATGTTCTACTGTGAACGCCTGCAAGAAAATGAATTTCAGGATAGTATAAATTTACTTTTGATTTGAACTTTGAAATTTGCTGTGTTTAACACAATGCCAAATCCAAAATCTACTGTTTTTTGCATTAAAACTGACACAATATATGAACAGGATAATATCACTTTTCATTGAAGAAAGTAACTCTTCCCCACAATAGTTCATGGGCTGAAGATCAGAACGCAGCACTGTGCATGCCGCTTGTTCCCCGTGTTATTAATTTGCTGCTTTTCATCAAGAAGGACCAATGTTCTCTCTGCAATATCTGGCATTAAGTGTTACACCCTGGTGTATATAACAATAAACTTATCTGAATCTGAAGTAAATGGATCAGGTGTTCTCAGTTTTGAAGAGAAAGGAAGCGTATTTAAGAGGACAAGTCATACTTTTGGAACAGGCAGGCTTAGTTTTCTCTGGCTGAAGTGATCAGAAAAAATAATCTGTGTGCAGTTGTCTTATAGTGAGCCCTTTTTAGCGGACAGATGTTGTCTTTTACGTACACACAAAATTATTGGAAGCTAGAAGCAAGGGTAGGACATGTGGTTCTGCTGCTTAATGTGATCATAAGACTTATGCCTTTTTATCATGAGCTGATCCATTCTCCCATTTAGTCCCACTCAGGTCATGACTGATCTACCCCAGACCTCAACTCTTGCTCTGTGCCAGATTCCAATAGGCCTGAACTCCTTATTTTTTCAAAAATGTATCTACCTCCACTTTAAGTATATCTATGATCTAGCCCCCACAACCCTGTGGGTGGAGGGTGGAATTTTCAGAGATTCATTGCCCTCTGTGTTAAGTTTCTTCATGCTTCAGTTTCAAATAACTAGCCCCTTATCTTGAAACTGTGTTTCCTTGCTCAAAGCAGATTGATATCAGTCCTGTTATGTCCCCTCAAAGTCCCATGTGCTTCAGGTTGTGCCTGGGTTTAGTACATGTCATCTGACCTGCAGAGGAATTTGGAATGGGAGGGAAAAGATCCAGTTCTGTGGTCCATTTGGGTATCAATTATGTAGATAAACAAGCAAAGAGGTTCTGCTGAGAGAATTATGAGCAGCTAGGGACTAAATTAAAAAGCAATAATGAAAAAACAATAATCTCTGGATTACTACCTGAACCACATGCAAATTGGCAGTGTCAATAAGATTGCTTCATTGGCGGGCTACAATCAGTACAAGAGGTCGTTTATTGGTGACACAGCACATGGTTTAAAAAGAGCTCCGGTGCTTTTGGCTCTGGGCCAATAAAAAGAAAGGCTGTATAGGTGGAGTGGCTATTGTTGGAGCGGGCCATATTAGAGTGGTCAAGCTTTGGCTCAACAGGCTTGACCAAGAACAGATGCAGGGTCTAAGTAAGTAAATAAGGAAGTTTCTAGCAAGCTTTTTCCTTCTGCTAGTACATAGCTAGTGCGTAAGAATAGATCCAGGAGTATTGGTATGTTCTTTGTGTGAGACAGGGAACTCTTGGAGACCTTGTCTCCCTGATAACTATACCTGAGGTACATCAAGCTGCTGCTCCTTATTAATCAGAATCAGAATTACTTTATTGTGAGTACTGTATATGAAACATACCAGAATTGATTGTGGTTCGGTGCCAAGCATAAAACAGAAGACAATACCATTACAGACAACACAATAGCAACCAATGATTCACAAGATAATAGTGCAAACAGCCCTGAGCAATCGACAATTAGCATAATGGTCACATGCGCAAATGTCAATAATCAAACTTAAATAAATGTGAACATATGAACAGACTATAAGTAATTATCAACAGAACAAGGAGAGATGGAAAGACCCTTTAACAGATATTGTGAAGGGATATTTAGGGCATTACACCTGAGTGAGATTTATTGAGAAAATGGATAACTACAGGGAAGAAACTTTGGAAATGATGTGTAGTGCCGGTGGTGATGGACTTGTAGTGTCTCCCTAATGGCAATTTGGTGACTGCTAGGGTGGGTGGAGTCAGCAGTAATTTTTCAAGCTCTTTTCTTCACTCTGGTGATGAACAGGCCTTTTAATGTTGGTAGCTGACAGCTAATGATCTTCTTCAATGAGTGGACACTCTCTGGAACCTGGACTTGAAGAGAGTGGCAGCAAAAGGAAACTGAACGGTGATAGAGATGGTCACAACACTCAATTCTGGCTGAGTAAAAATTCATCAGAATATGTCCTGAGATGTTAAGTTTCCTAAGCTGGTGTAAGAAGAGCAATTTCTTCTGGGCTTTCCTGGTGTGAGCGTAAAGTGCTAGACCTGCTTCAATGTATTAGTAATGGTAGACCCAGGAATTTGAATGACTCAACCACAGACACAGTCTGACTATTAATTTCCGGGGGGGTGGGGGTGCAGGTAGGGTATTGTTGGTGAAAGTCAATCCTCATTTCCACTGTCTTGATAGCATTAAGCTCTAAGTTGTTACGAACACACCATGCTCCCTTTGGAAGCAGGTCACATCATTATTAGAGATGAGATGAGACTAACTGCACTCGTGTCATCCACAAACTTTAGGATTTTAATGGATTTGTCTGTGGAGGTACTGTCACTTGTATAAAGTGAAAGGACACAGCCCTGGGGAGAGCCTGTGCTTATAAGACATTGGATCGAACAAGTAGGAGCCCAGCCTTATATACTGTTTCCTCCTGTCAGGAAGTTGGTAATCCATTGACAGATACTGTAAGTTACAGCTAGTTGGGGTAGCTTGCTGTGGAGCAAATCCAGAACAATAGTTTTGAAGCCAGAGCTAAAATTCACAAACAAGATCATCGGCTAGTTCTTGGAGAGTTCAAAGGTTAAAGACTGTAATGAAGGCACAAGTTAACTGTTTAAAAAAAAATTGTATCCTCAACTGAGAGATTTGCTCTATAAGCAAGCTATAGCAGGTCAAGAAGAGGATCAGTGACAGAATTAAGGTAGGTCATCAACAGACAAAGGTTTTCATACTACTAAAGTCAGAGTGACTGGCCTATAATCATTAAGTCCAGTGATCTTGCCTTTCTTGGGAACTGGAATGACTGTAGCAACTTTAAAACAGTCCAGAACCCTGCATAATTGCAGGAAATTATTAAATATCTCGGTGACGAGTGCTAGCTACTCCACATAGTGCCTTAGAAACACCATCAGGGCCTGCAGCTTTCCTAATGTTGTGTTTTCCAAACAGTTTGCAAACGTCTTCTTGATTCACAGGAAGTATAGGGTGGGGTGGAAGGAGGGGTAAGAGGGGGAGGAGGCTGAAGAAAGGGAATGCGGCTGGGGTGAAGGGGGGATAGTGATATTGGAGTGGTTGTGAAAGGAAGGTGGTAGGTGCTCAGCATATCACGGTCAGAGGAAGTGAGAAGAGATGCTGATTGTCTTTATCAAACTAGCAATAAAATTGATTGAGCTCATTGGCCAAGGTGGGGGGGTGGGGGGAGAGACTTGGTACCAGTTCTGTTTGAAGTTGGTAAGACTTTGCAGGGAACTCCAGACTGCCTGGCCATTGTTGTTGAAGTCTCTTTCTAGCCAATCCTTGTAAGTGGCTTTGCCATTTTGCAGAGCTTCATTGACTTGCCATTTTGCAGAGCTTTATTCCTCTCAGTTTCCAGACCTGTAGGCATGATCCTTTGCAGATCTGAGAGTGCTCAACTCCTTGGTGTCGTTGTTAAACCTCACAGTGATCTTTTTAGGAAGACACATATCTTCACAGAAACATATGTACGATGTTACACTGTCAGCATATTCATCTAAACTGCTACACCAGCCTTCCATGGCTTTCCAATCCGTGCAGCCTAAGCAACATTCCAATAGCCTTAGGAGTCCATCGATGCCTGGTGGTCCTGGTTGGTTTAGACGGTTTCAATTTGCGTTTATAGCTGGGAACAAGCATGATCAGAATTGCCAAGGGGTGCCTGGGAAAAATGGCGGAATGCTCTTTAATGTTGGTGTAGAAGTGGTCCAAAGTTCTGTCTTCACGTGCAGGGCAGCTAATGCATATGGTGGTATTTGGGCAGATCTTGTTTCATGTTGCAATGGTTAAAGTCCCCCATAATGAAAATGACAGTATTGGGAAATTTATTTTCCAAATCATAAACGTTATTGACCAACAGCCGTCGTGCAGGTTGAGCGTTCACGTGAGGGAGACTGTAAATACCAAATAGTTAAGGAACTGGAGATGCAGCTGAACGACCTTCGGCTTATACTGGAAAATGAGGAGGTGATAGATAGGAACTACAGGGATGTAGTCACCCTTAAGTTGCAGGAGAAAGGTACCCAGGTGACTGTCAGGAGAGGGGAAGGGAATAGGCAGCCAGTGCAGAGTTCCTCTGTGGCCATACTCCTCAATAATAAGTTTACAGCATTGGATACTGTTGTGGGGGGTGGGAATGACCTACCAGGGGAAACAGCAGTGACCAGGTCTCTGGCACTGAGTCTGCCTCTGTGGCTCAGAAGGGAAGGAAGGCAAGAAGAGTGCAGTAGTGATAGGGGATTCCATAATTATAGGAGCAGAAAGCAAGTTCTGTGGACGTGGAAGACACACCCAGATGGTATGTTGCCTCTAAGGTGTCAAGGTCAGGGATATCTCAGATAGGGTCCATGACATTCTAAAGGGCAAGGGTGAACAACTGGTTCTGACGACATAGGTAGGAAAAAGGAGGAGATTCTGAAAAGAGATATAGGAAGTTAGGCAGAAAGCTGAAAAACAGGTCCCCCTGAGTAGTAATCTCTATATTGCTGTCTGTGCCACACACCATTGAGGATAAGAATAAGACTGGACAGATGAATGTGTGGCCTAAGAATTGGTACAGGGGGCAGGGTTTCATTGGAATTTCTCCTAGGGTAGGTATGACCTGTACAAAAAGATGAGTTGCACTTCATCCCAAGGGGAACCAATGTCCTTGTGCGCAGGTTTGCTAGAGCTGAAGGGGAGGGTTTAAACTAATTTGGCAGGACAATGGGAACCAGAGTTTTAGGGCTGAGGATGAGGCAGATGGTATACAACTGGATGCAATGTGTAGTGAGACTATGAGGGAAGGCAGGCAGATGATAGGACAAAATTACAGTCAGTGGGATGAGTTAAAGTGTAACTGGGGGCCAAAATCAAAAAGGGCAATAAATACACAACTGAAAGTGTTATATTAAAATGCATGCAGTATACAGTATAAGGTAGATGATCTTGTCACGCAGTTGGAAATTGGCAGGTATAATGTTGTGGGCATCACTGAGTCAGAGCTGAACGAGATCATCGTTGGGAGCTTAACATCCAAGATTACACATTGTTTTGAAAGGACAGGCAGTTAGACAGAGAGGTGGGGTAACGCTGTTGGTAAAAATGAAATCAAATCCTTAGAAAGAGGTGATATAGGACAGGAAAACGTAGAATTTTTGTGGGTAGAGTTAAAAACTGCAGGTGAAAAAAGCCCTGACAGATGTTATATACAGGCCTCGAAACAGTAGCCAGGATTTGGGCTGCAAATTACAATGGAAAATAGAAGAAGCATGTAAAAAGGACAATTTTGTGATAACCATGGGGGATTTCAATGTGCAGATCGATTGGAAAAATCAGGTTCATGCCGTACCTCAAGAGAGGGAATTTGTAGAACGCCTATAACATGGCTTGTGGTTGAGCTCGCTAGGGGAATGGCAATTCTCCATTGGATGTTAGGTAATGACTCAGATATGATTAGGGAGCTTAAGTTAAAGGAACCCTTAGGAAGCAGTGATCAGAATATGATAGAATTCACCCTGCAGTTTGAAAAGGAGAAGATAAAATCAGATATATCAGCATTACAGTGGTGTAAAGGGAAGTGCAGAGGCATGAGAGAGGAGCTGGCCAAAGTTGATTGGAAAAGGATACTAGCAGAACAGCAAGGGCTGGCGTTTCTGGGGGGAAATTGGAAGCCACAGGAAAGATACAGCCCGAAGGTGAAGAAGTAGTCTAAAGGGAGGATGAGGCAACATTGGCTGACATGGGAAGTTAAAGACAGCATAAAACCAAAAAAAAAAGGCAGACTATGGATAGTGTAGTAGTTAGCTCAATGCTTTGCAGTCCCAGCAGTGGCTGACTTTAAGGAGTTTGTATGTCCTCCCTGTAACCGTGTGGGTTGCCTCTGGGTGTTTTATTTTCCTCTCACAGTCCAAAGCCGTACCAGTTGGTGGGTTAATTGGTCATTGTAAATTGTCCTGCAATTAGGCTAAGGTTAAATCGGGGGGGGGGGGGGGGCGGGGGGTTGCAGCATGGTACAGCTGGGAGGACCCAAATAAATAAATAGATAAATCAAAATAAAACAAAACATAATATTGCAAAAATTAGTGGGAAGTTAGAGGATTGGGAAGCTTTTTAAAAACCAACAGAAGGCAACTGAAAAAGCCATAAAGAGAGAAGAGATGAAATATGAAGATAAGCTGCCAATAATATAAAGAGAATATTGGAAGTTTTTCAGAATCAGAATGAGAATCAGGTTTATTATGACCGGCATGTAACGTGAAATTTGTTAACTTAGCACCGGCAGTTCAATGCAGTACATAATCTAGCAGAGAGAGGGAAAAATAATAAAATAAAACAAAATAAATAAACAAGTAAATCAATTACGTCTATTGAATAGATTATTTGAAAATGTGCAAAAACAGAAATACTGTATATTAAAAAAGTGAGGTAGTGTCCAAAGCTTCAAAGGACATTTAGGAATCAGATGACAGAGGGGAAGAAGCTGATCCTGAATTACTGAGTGTGTGCCTTCAGTCTTCTGTATCTCCCACCTAATGGTAACAGTGAGTAAAGGGCATGTCCTGGGTGCTGGAGGTCCTTAATAATGGACGCTGCCTTTGTGAGACACCGCTCCCTAAAGATGTCCAGGGTACTTTGTAAGCTAGTGCCCAAGATGGAGCTGACTAGATTTGCAACCTTCTGCAGCTTCTTTCAGTCCTGTGCAGTAGTCCCTCCATACCAGACAGTGATGCAGCCTGTCAGAATGCTCTCCACGGTACAACTATAGAAGTTTTTGAGTGTATTTGTTGACATGCTAAATCGCTTCAAACTCCTAATAAAATATAGTTGCTGTCTTGCCTTCTTTATGACTACATCAATATGTTGAGACCAGTTTAGATCCTCAGAGATCTTGACACCCAGGAACTTGAAGCTGCTCACTCTCTCCACTTCTGATCCCTCTGTGATGATTAGTATGTGTTCCTTCATCTTACCCTTCCTGAAGTCCACAATCAGCTCTTTCATCTTACTGTTGCAGAGTGGCAGGTTGTTGCTGCGGCACCATTCCACTAGTTGGCATATCTCACTCCTGTACGCCCTCCCATCACCACCTGAGATTCCACCAAGAATGGTTATATCACCAGAAAATTTGTAGATGGTATTTGAGCTATGCCTAGCCACACAATCATGTGTATACAGAGAGTAGAGCAGTGGGCTAAGCACACAACCCTGAGGTGCGCCAGTGTTGATCGTCAGCGAAGAGGATATGTTATCACCAATCCGCACAGACTGTGGTCTTCTGGTTAGGAAGTCGAGGATCCAATTGCAGAGGGAGGTACAGAGGCCCAGGTTCTGCAACTTCATTAATAAGGAGTAAAAGAGAGATGAGAATGGAATTGGAATGCTGGATAGGTAGTAATGGGAGAACAAAGAAATGGCAGACAAACTTAATAAGTTTTTGCATCAGTCTTCACAGTGGAAGACACTAGCAGAATGCCAGAGATGCAAAGTGTCAGGGGGCAGAAATGTGTGTCATTGCTTTACTTAGGAGAAAGTGCACGGGGTGCTGAAAAATCTGAAGGTAGGTGAGTCAGCTGGACCAGATGAACTACACCCCAGGCCTCTGAAAGAGGTATCTGAAGAGATTGTGAAGGTATTACTAATAATCCTTCAAGAATCACTAGATTTTGGAACGGTGCCAGAGGACTGGAAAATTACAAATGTAGCAGTGTTTAAGAAAGGAGGGTGGCAGAAGAAATTAAATTATAAGCCAGTTAGCTTGACTTCAGTGGTTGAGAAGATGTTAGAATCTGCTATTAAGGATGAGGTTTCAGGGTACTTGGAAGCACATGATAAAATAGGACAAAGTCAGCATGGTTTTCTAAAGGAGATATCTTCCTTGAAAATGCATTGGAATTCTTTCAGGAAATAACAGACGGGATAGAAAAAAAGAGATTCGGTGGATGTTGTTTATTTGGATTTCCAGAAGGCCTTTGACAAGGTGCTGCACCTGAAGCTGCTTAACAAGAAAGCTACTAGCATGAATAAAAGATTGGCTGACTGGCAGGAGGCGAAGAGTGGAAGTAAAGGGGACCTTTTCTGGTTGGCTGCTGCTGACTCGTAGTGTTCCACAAGAGTCTGTGTTGGGACCGCTTCTTTTCACGTTATATGTCAATGATTTGGATGAAGGAATCGATGGCTTTTTGACCAATTTTATGGAGGATGCGAAGATAGGTGGAGGGACAGGTTGTGCTGAGGAAGCAGAGTGTCTGCAGAAGGGCTTAGGCAAGAATGGGAAAAGAAGTGGCAGATGGAACATAATGCAGGGAAGTGTGTGGACTTGCGCTTTGGCAGAAGGATTAAAGGCATGGACAATTTTCCAAATGGGGAGAAAATTTAAAAAGCAGAGTTGCAAAGGGACTTCTGATTCCCAAAAGGTTAACTTGCAGGTTGAGTCAATGGTGAGAAAGGGAAATGCAATGGTAGCTTTCATTTTGAAAAGACTAGAATATAAGAGCAGGGATGTGATGCTGAGGTTTTAGAGGGCATTGGTCAGAGCACACTATTTTGAGCAGATTTGGGTTGCTTTCCTAAGAAAATATGTGCTGGCATTGGAGAGGGTCCAGAGGAGGTTCACGAGAATGATCCCAAGAATGAAAGGGGTAACATATGAGGAGCATTTGGTAGCTCTTGGCCTGTAGTTGCTGCAGTTTAGAAGAATGAAGGGAATCTCATTGAAACTTATTAAATATTGAAAGGCCTAGATAGAGTGGATGTGGGGAGGATGTTTCTTATCGTGGGAGAGTCTTGGAACAGAGGGCACAGCCTCAAAATTGAGGGACATCCATTAGAACAGAGACATGGAAAAATTTCTTTAGCCACAGGCAGTAAATCTGTGGAATTCATTGCCACAGACAGCCGTGCAGGGCAAGTCATTGACTATATTTAAAGTGGAAGTTGATAGGTTCTCGATTATTCAGGGCAGGAAACGTTACGGGGAGAATTACATAACTCGGGCTTTGGATAAAGCTTTAAACTATTCGGGGTATAGGGTGGGTTCAGCAGTTTGGAAAAGTACGGATAAAGTGAAAGGGAATGCGCATAAAAGAGTACTGAAGTTTCCAGGATAATAAATAAGACTGAAGTTCATAAAGGAATTTAACTTTAGGCAACATGGAGACAAATTTTAAAAGAAGGGTGGAGAATACAGCACTGAAGGTGTTATATTTGAAGGTACACAGTATACAAAACAAGGTAGATGAGCTTATAGTGCAGTTAGAAATTGGCAGGTACAATGTTGTGGGGCATCACAGGGTAGTGACTGAAAGCAGATCACATTTGGGAGCTAGACATCTTATTGAAAAGAAAGTCAGGTGGGCAAAGGAAGTGGGGTGACTTGTTGAAAAAAGATTGAATCAAATCTTCAGCAAGACGTAGCAGAGGATCAGAATATGATGAATCCTGTGGGTAAAGTTAAAGACCTGGTCGGAGTTGTATATAGACCTCTGATAGTAGCTAGGAGGTTGGGTACAAATTACAACAGGAGATGGAAAAAGCATGTAAGAAAGACAGTGTTACAGTGGTCATGGTGGACTTCAATATGCAGATAGACTGGGAGATTCTGGATGGAACTGGATCCTAAGTGAAGGATTTTGTAGAATGCCTACAAAATGACTTTTTAAAGCAGCTTGTGCTTGAGCCCACTACAGATAAGACAACTCTGGATTTAGTGTTGTGCAACGAACCAGATGTATTTTGGGTGTTTAAGGTAAAGGAACCCATAGGAGGCAGTGATTAAAATATTATAGAATTCACTCTGCAGTTTCAGAGGGAATAGCTAAATTTGGATGGATTGGTCAGAGGCATGAGAAAGGAATTGGCCAAAGTTGATTGGAAGGGGACCCTAGCAGCAATGGGAAGAGTTTCTGGGACTAATTTGGAAGATCATATCATCCCAAAGAAGAATAATTTTTCCACTTATTTCCAATATTAGGTGGTAACCTACCTGGCAGGATGTGGACTGCAAAGCTGCCCTATGCTCCTGGCAAAGGGATATCCTGATATTGGGTGGAATCCTGTTGGAGGAGAACGCTACCTAGATTTTCTCCGTTTTGCTGTATTTGTCAATGGTAAGTAGATCAAATTAACAAATGTAAATGAAAGTTAAATAAGCAAGTTTTAGTAATATGTTTTGTAGAATCAGGATTCATTGGGCCCCAAAGTTTGTATGTATCACAAACTTCGTTTAGTAAAGAATTGGATATAAAATATGACACTTACCAACATATGCTATATAATGCAGAAAACACCATCGCTGATTATCTCTCAATCTGTCTTGATATTTAGTTGATTGTTAGCTTGGCCTTCTCTCATTTATTCTTTTCCCTTAGAAATCTGAGAACAGACCTTATCAATACTTATCAAAATATTTATACTAAATGCTTATCAATTTTTCATACCGGATATGACCTTGCAAGCAGAAAGGAAAGCTTACTTTGTTTCCATATAAAAGGTTAGTTTGCAAAACTATTAATAAAGAGCCAAGCCCATCAGTGGAAATACTAAGCAAATCTTCCTTATGTGAATGAATACAGAAATGTAGAAAGTAGGAAGCTGGCAAAGGCTATTTGGCTATTCGGCTGTCCAATTTTTCGGTACAGTCATGGCTAACTCAACACCATATTCCCACTCTGTGCTCAAACACCTTTTATGCCTTTCATAGGTATCCAGAATTTTTTCTCCTTCTTAATAATATTCAGTAACTCGAGTCTCAGTTCAGCCCCTGCAGTCTGAGACTGTGACACTACATTTGAAACACCCCAGTCAGGGGAAGTATCCACCCCACATACATTATGTCAGGTTCTGTTAAGATTTTAAGCAACACACACACAAAATGTTGGAGGAACTCAGCAGGCCAGGCAGCACCTATGGGAAAGAGTACAGTCGATGTTTCAGGCTGCTGAAGGGTCTTGGCCTGAAAAGTCAACGGTACACTTTTCCACAGATGCTGCCTGGCCTGCTGAGTTCCTCCAGCATTTTGTGTATGTTGCTTGGAATTCCAGCATCTGCAGATTTTCTCTTGTCTGAAAAGATTTTGTATGCTTGAATTGTTTCTATTTCAGAAAAGAAACTTTACACACACAAAATGCTGGAGGAAGTCAGCAAGTCATCTGTGGAGGGCAATAAACAACCAATATTTTGGGCCAAGATAGTTGTAGCAAGGGTGGGGGGGGGGATCGGTCTCGGAAGGGATAAAACTGGAGTGACTATGCAGGTAAGTTGAAAACGAGGTTATCTGCTAAGTGAGTGAAGAGGATTATTAGAGAATAGACAATACTGCACGAGTGTTAAGTATTAACCCTTTTAAAATTAACGGGCTGTTAATTCACATAAATAGTTTATGAATACGTAATTACTGTTGTTGCCCCATTCGCCAGATTTCAGAAAATTAGTCATTATATTAGAACATAGAACATAAGAAATAGGAGCAGGAGTAGGCCATCTGGAGCCTACTCTGCTATTCAAGAAGATCATGACTGATCTGACTATGGACTCATCTCCACCTACCTGCCTTTTCTCCATAACCCTTAATTCCCACACTATGCAAAAATCTATTCAACCTTGTCTTAAATAAAATTACTGAGGTAGCCTCCACTGCTTCATTGGGCAGAGAATTCCACAGATTCGCCACTCTGGGAAAAGCAGTTCCTCCTCATCTCCATCCTAAATCTACTCCCCCAAATCTTGAGGCTATGTCCCCCAGTTCTAGTCTCACCTACCAGTGGAAACAACTTTCCTGCCTGTATCTTATCTATCCCTGCCTCTATTACACAAAGTTTAAAATGTAAGAGATTTCATTTAGGTACCACTGCCTTCACCTCTAATGACATTTAAGTAAGATCAACAAATGAAGGCAACAGGCCACTAAGGTTTAAAAACCATTTCCTCATTATAACAGATACTGTGTTACCACTCCACATAGCTTACATATATTGTTTAAATTTTTCCACCCTATCTCCTGTAAAAATGCTATTCCCTTTTCTCAGTTTCTTCATTTCCGCCGCATTTGTTCTCAGGACACGGTTTTCCGTTCCAGGACATCAGAAATAGAAACATAGAAAACCTACAGCACAATACAGGCCCTTGGGACAACAAAGATGTGCCGAACATGTCCTTACCTTAGAAATTACCTAGGGTTCCCCACAGCCCTCTATTTTTCTAAGCTCCATGTACCTATCCAAAAGTCTCTTAAAAGACCCTATCGTATCCGCCTCCACCACTGTCACCAGCAGCCCATTCCACACACTCACCACTCTCTGCATAAAAACTTACCCCTGACATCTCCTCTGTACCTACTTCCAAGCACCTTAAAACTGTGCCCTCTCGTGCTAGTCATTCCAGCCCTGGGGAAAAAACCTCTGACTATCCACACGATCAATGCCTCTCATCATCTTATACACCTCTCTCAGGTCACCTCTCATCCTCTGTCGCTCCAAGGAAAAAAGGCCGAGTTCACTCAATCTATTCTCACAAGATTTGCTCCCCAATCCAGGCAACATACTTGTAGATCTCCTCTGCAACCTTTCTATGGTTTTCACATCCTTGCTATAGTGAGGCGTCCAGAACTGAGCACAGTACTCCAAGTGGGGTCTGATCAGGGTCCTATATCGCTGCAACATTACCTCTCGGCTCCTAAACTCTATGCCACGATTGATGAAGGACAATGCACCATTTGATGTCCTCCTTCTTTAAAAAATAGGGTCTCCCTCCCTCTACTATTGATGCTACCCTCACCTGCACCTCTTCCATTTCCTATATGTCTGTACTCACCCCATCTTCCCACCATCTTAATAGTGAAAGAGTCTCTCTTGTCCTTACCTACCACCCCATCAACCTCTGCATCCAACACATTGTCCTCTGCAACTTCCACCATCTCCAAAGGAATCCTACCACTAACCCTCCACCCTGACTTTCCGTATGGATCACTCCCTCTGCGATTCCCTTGATCATTTGCCCCACCCAATTAATCTCTCTCCAGGCACTTATCCCTGAATCCTGACCATGATCTGTCAAGGACCGTGTGGTGGCTACTCGTACATCAGCCTCCCCACACTAAAGGAAGTCATTCACAGGCAGTCTCTGATAAGGGAATCCTCCTAACACCCCAGACGTGAATCCCAGATCAGCTTCTATAGCTACCTGAAGACACAATAGACAACCCCTTAGGAGAACATCATACTTGACTCACGTGATCACACAAAAGTTGCAAGAAGGATGTGGTAGCATTAGAAAGAGTGCATAAGAGATTTATTGGAATGTTTTGCCTGACATGGGTGGCCTTAATTATAAGACGAGATTGAATTAGACTGGCAACACACACAGAATGGTGGAGGAGCTCGGCAGGCCAGGCAGCATCTATGGAAAAGAGTAAACAGGCAATGTTTTGGGCCAGGACCCTTCATCAGAACTGGAAAAAAGATGAGGACTCAGAGCAAGATGGTGGGGGAAGGGAGGAAGAAGCACAAGGTGGTAAATGATAGGTGAAACCAGGAGAGGGGGACAGATGAAGTAAAGAGCTGGGAAGTTGATCGGTGAAAGAGATAAAGGGCTGGAGAAGGGAGAATCTGATAGGAGAGGATAGAAGACCATGGAAGAAAGGGAAGGGGGAGGAGCACCAGAGGGAGGTGTTGGGCAGGTAAGGAGATAAGGTGAGAGAGGGAAATGGAAATGGGGAATGGTGCAGGGGACTAACCTGAAGTTTGAGAAATTGATGTTCATGCCATCAGGTTGGAGGCTACTCAGAAGGAATATTAGATGTTGCTCCTCCAACCTGAGTGTGGCCTCATCACAGCAGTAGAGGAGGCTGTGGACTGACATGTTGGAATGGGAATGGGAAGTAGAATTGAAATGGGTGGCCACTAGGAGATCCGGCTTTTGCTGGTGGACCATGTAAGTGCTCCATAAAGCGGTCTCCCAATCTATGTCAGGTCTCGCCTATACACACAGGAGGCCTCACTAGAAGCATTGGGTACAACAGATGACCCCAACAGACTCACAGGTGAAGTGTCAACTCACCTGGAATGACTGTTTGGGGTCCTAAATGGTAGTGAGGGAAGAGGTGTAGGGGCAGGTGTGGCACTTGTTCCATTTGCAAGGATAAGTACCGGGAGGGAGATCAGTGGGAAGGAACGAATGGACAAGGGAGTCGCTTAGGGAACGATCCCTGTGGAAAATGGTGGGGGTATGGTGTGCTTGGTAGTGGGATCCGGTTGGGGATAGTGGAATCATGTGCTGGATGCAGAGAGTAGTGGGTGGTCTGTATGTGTTGCTTGGATTTGCAGCATCTGCAGATTTTCTGATGTTTATTGAATTAGATTTGGTTTGTTCTCACTGGAGCAGAGGAGTTTGAGGGTCAATCTGAAAACTCTCTCTTCCGACATGGGCTGATCTGCGCCTGCCTCAAGGTGTTGTACAACATTCCTGAGAGTACTTGTCGGAAAGGAGTAGAAGAATACAGGCACCATAGTCAGTATGGAACATCCCATTCCCATTCTGACATGTCTATCCACAGCCTCCTCTACTGTAAAGATGAAGCCACACTCGGGTTGGAGGAACAACACCTTATATTCCGTCTGAATAGCCTCCAACCTGATGGCATGAACATCAACTTCTCTAACTTCCGCTAATGCCCCACCTCCCCCTCGTACCCCATCTGTTACTTATTTTTATACACACATTCTTTCTCTCACTCTCCTTTTTCTCCCTCTGTCCCTCTGAATATACCCCTTGCCCATCCTCTGGGTCCCCGCCCCACCTCCTTGTCTTTCTTCCCGGACCTCCTGTCCCATGATCCTCTCGTATCCCTTTTGCCTATCACCTGTCCAGCTCTTGGCTCCATCCCTCCCCCTCCTGTCTTCTCCTATCATTTTGGATCTCCCCTTCCCCCTCCAACTTTCAAATCCCTTACTCACTCTTCTTTCAGTTAGTCCTGACGAAGGGTCTTGGCCTGAAACGTCGACTGTACCTCTTCCTAGAGATGCTGCCTGGCCTGCTGCATTCACCAGCAACTTTGATGTGCGTTGTCAGTGTGGATAAGTTGGGCCCTTTGTTATAGAGATGTATAGCTCTGTAATTTTGACTCTCTGGCTCTGTGAATTGGCCATTAGGTGTAGGAATTCATATCCTAGAATGCTTAGTTTAATTGTAATTTATTTGAAGCATTCTGGGCTTCAACCAGCAAGTATCTATAAATTGCAATGGGGTAATCACTGTTGTAGGAAATGTGAAATCTCACTTGTGCACAGTAAGAGCAAACAAACTTTGTTATAATTTGATTTAGAATTTGTCAGCTGAAGTGTAAATATCACTAAGGAACTCCCCTGGCAATGGGATAGATTACAGCTACTTCAGAGAGCAGACCAAGCCCTCAGGTTAACATTTTATCATCATGTCATCCTCTGACCAGACTGATTAGTACAGCTCTGGAATTTAAGATCAGCTCACAAAATTCAATAAGAATAATAAGGCATCCGTTAGTCTTGCGAGACCATGGATCTGCACCTGGAAAGTCTTCATACTCCAGGGCACAGGCCTGGGCAAGGTTGTATGGAAGACTGGCAGTTGCCCATGCTGCAAGTCTCCCCTCTCCACGACACTGATGTTGTCCAAGGGAAGGGCAAGGCATGGGCCAATACAGCTTAGCACCAGTGTCGTCGCAGGTGTGCAGTTAGGTGCCTTGCTCAAGGACACAACACGCTGCCTCGGCTGGGGCTCGAACTCACGACCTTCAGGTTGCTAGTCGAGTGCCTTAACCACTTGGCCACATGCCCACTCAATAAGAAACAGCAATAGATTTCAATAGAAACTTAGAAAATAGGTGCAGGAGTAGGCCATTCGGCCCTTCGAGCCTGCACCGCCATTTATTGTGATCATGGCTGATCATCCAACTCAGAACCCCGCCCCAGCCTTCCCTCCATACCCCCTGACTCCCGTAGCCACAAGGGCCATATCTAACTCCCTCTTAAATATAGCCAATGAACTGGCCTCAACTGTTTCCTGTGGCAGAGAATTCCACAGATTCACCACTCTCTGTGTGAAGAAGTTTTTCCTAATCTCGGTCCTAAAAGACTTCCCCTCTATCCTCAAACTGTGGCCCCTCGTTCTGGACTTCCCCAACATCGGGAACAATCTTCCTGCATCTAGCCTGCCCAATCCCTTTAGGATCTTATACGTTTCAATCAGATCCCCCCTCAATCTTCTAAATTCCAACGAGTACAAGCCCAGTTCATCCAGTCTTTCTTCATATGAAAGTTCTGCCATCCCAGGAATCAATCTGGTGAACCTTCTTTGTACTCCCTCTATGGCAAGGATGTCTTTCCTCAGATTAGGGGACCAAAACTGCACACAATACTCTGGGTGTGGTCTCACCAAGGCCTTGTACAACTGCAGTAGTACCTCCCTGCTCCTGTACTCGAATCCTCTCGCTATAAATGCCAGCATACCATTCGCCTTTTTCACCGCCTGCTGTACCTGCATGCCCACTTTCAATGACTGGTGTATAATGACACCCAGGTCTCGTTGCACCTCCCCTTTTCCTAATCAGCCACCATTCAGATAATACAGGTACATTTAATGACAGATAAATGTATTCTATACTGTATACATACTGAAATTCTTTTTCTTTGCAAGCATCCACGAAAACAGAGGAGTGCCCCAAAGAATAAATGACAGTTAAATGTTAGAATCCCAAAGCCCCCCCAACTCCCCCCTCCCACACACAAGCAGCAGCAAGGCAACAACCCCCCCCTCCTCCCCCACCAGCAAAAAAGCATCAGCGCTCCCCACCAAATACTCAAGCGTGCAGCAAAGCATCAATAAAAACACAGATTTGCAGTACCCCAAACACTACTCGTTTGTCGGGTAATTCAACATACCAGGGGCTCTCTGTCCCTTCCTAATAAGGGAAAAAGAGGTGACCCCGTTTCACAGCGAGAGGGGAGACAAAACAAACAGCTTGCTGATTTATGATGTTAAAAGTCTGTTGCATCGCTTTTTCCAAGCTCTGCGCCAGAGAGTCAGCCCCAGAAAGGTTCAGCTCTCTGGACACACAGCGCACGGCAGCTAACCTGCTGCTCCCAATGTTCCGTGTTCTCCCGCAATACCTCAGTCAGGGGCATAGCCATACCTATGGTTGGAAATAACTGAT
The DNA here is from genome assembly GCF_030028105.1 of Mobula birostris. NCBI lineage: Eukaryota > Metazoa > Chordata > Chondrichthyes > Myliobatiformes > Myliobatidae > Mobula > Mobula birostris. The sequence goes on from NC_092379.1 coordinate 16,072,503, forward strand.
ATATTTCATGGTAGAAAGGAAATTTGTTCTGCACTGGAAAATACAACAACAGCATGTCTTACTGCAATGAAACCAGACTATGTAAACATAGAGTGTAATTAAAAACTTCCCTATCCTAATCATATGGCACATGTAAAAATCCTTGTTGTCTCTCACCGATTTGCCTTCAGGGAGTTTGTTTTGTGATTTTAGGTGAAAGTGTTGAAGAAAATGCCAACGTTGTGGTGCGCTTGCTGATACGTCGCCCCGAGTGCTTTGGGCCAGCCCTACGGGGTGAAGGTGGTAGTGGTTTACTAGGAGCTATTGAGGATGCCATCAAGATTTCTGAGGATCCTGCCCGTGATGGACCAACAGTCAAGAAAGACCGTAGACGAGAACAGTAAGAAAACAATGTTAAATAACGGGTGTAATGTGCTCCTGGGTCAGTAACAGCATTAAGGAGTGTCTCAATGAGCACTTGAATTGCTTAGACATAGAGAGTTAGGACCAAGTGGATTAATGTAGAAGATCCTCATTGATTAGATTGGATGAGTTAGGCGATCAAAGTTCTTGACTGCACATAGTATCAAAGGTTACTGGGAGTAAGGCTGAGGAGGAGGAAGCAAGATCAGCCATGATTGTATGGCAGAGCAGACTCAACGGGCCAAATCCCTAATTCTGCTCCTATGATTTATGGTCTTATGGTCTAAATAAAATTGACAGGTAATCACAGAAAGAAATATAAGGGCGGATATCAAGGACGAAGATGACTCGGTATGAGATGCTCAAGAGAATCGTTGAAAATACTTGCTTAATTGGTGAATGGTCGATATAGAATGTTTCTTTTCCCCGTTGCAAATTTCACCTGAGCCATACAAATAACTGGGGTGAGTTCTGTGTGGTCAGTTGTTACCCTCACCTACTCAAGAAACACATTCAAAAAAATTTAAAACATCAAAAAAATTTGTGGGGCAAGAATTAAAACAGATTAAATTGATTAGTGAATGTAAACATGCATACACTCAGTGATCACTTCATTAGATACACTTGTTTATTAATGCAAATACCTAATCAGCCAATCATTTGACAGCAACTCAATGCATAAAGGTGTGCAGACATGGTCAAGAGATTCAGCTGTTGTTCAGACCAAACATCAGAATGGGGAAGAAATGTGATCTAAGTGACTTTGACCGTGGAATGATAGTTGGTGCCAGATGGAGTGGTTTGAGCACCTCAGAAACTGCTGAGCTCCTGGGATTATCACACACAACAGTCTCTAGAGTTTACCGAGAATGGTGCGCATAACAAAAACATCCAGTGAGCAGCAGTTCTGTGTCCGAAAGCGCATTGTTAATGAGAGAAGTCAGAGGAGAATGGCCAGATTGGTTCAAGCTGAGAGGAAGGCGAAAGTAGCTCAAGTAGCCACGCTTTACACCAGTAGTGCACCTCCGAACGTGAACATGTTGAACCTTGAAGAGGATGGGCTGCAGCAGCTGAAGACCACAAACAAACACTCGTGGCCACTGAGTGTATATATTGTGTGTGGAATAGTTTCTTTACACTTTTAAAGTTATTGATACCAAGCAGCAATACACAGTAGGCAGTGAAGGTGTTTGCTCGCACTATTTTATACCACCAGCCCCTCCATATCCAATTCATCCTCCTACTTGACTTACAAATAACTGTAAAATCATTTTTGTACTCTAACTCTTGAGGGGAAAAAAACAATTGTAAGTGAATGTTTAATCAAATAGAACGGTATAGCACATGGACAGGCTCTTGTCATACCAAACTAATTAAACTAATGACACCTAATCCCTTCAGCCTGCACGTGGACCATATCTCTCCATGCTCCTCATGTTCCTGTGAAACATCATCCCGAGCAATGACATAGTTTTCATCCTTTGCAGCTTTAGTGAAGAAGTTCATGAAGAAAACCGTGTCCATCTGGGGAATGCCATCATGTCTTTCTACTCAGCACTGATCGATCTATTGGGCCGGTGTGCTCCAGAGATGCATGTAAGTGATTGCCTAATATTGATGAAGCAATTGCTGCTTCCAATTGAACAGTCCTCATGAATATGTGCCTGTTGTTCCTATTTCACATTAGAAAACTTTACATAAAAACCTTGATAGATATGTAAAAAAAATGTATTAGATAAGTAGATGGATACTTTATTGATCCCAAAGGAAATTACAGTGTCACAATAGCATTACAAGTGCACAGATATAAATATTAGAAGAGAAGTGGAAAGAATAAAAAGTAAGTTATCTCAAACAGCCTAACAGGAGGGGGGTCATCACTTTACCAGCTATAGGTTGACTCATTATAGAGCCTAATGGCCGAGCGTAAGAATGCCCTCAAATAGCGCTCTTTGGGGCAACACGGTTGTCTTATCTATTACTAAAAGTGCTCCCTGTTCAGCCAAGGTGGCATGCAGAGGATGAGAAACATTGTCCAGAATTGCCCGGATTTTCCATAGGGCCCTTTGTTTTACCACAGCCTCCAGTGTGTCCAGTTTGACTCCTGTAACAGGGCCAGCCTTTCTAATCAGTTTATTGAGCCTGTTGGCATCACTGATGTTGATGACATTGCCCCAGCACAGCACTGCATAGGAGATTGTACTGGCGACAACAGACTGGTAGAACATGTGAAGGAGAGGCCTGCATACTCCAAAGGACCTTCTTGTACACAGCCTCTGTGTTGGTGCTTCACTCAAGTCTGTCATCCAGGTGCACCCCCAGGTACTTGTAGGTCCTCACCACATCCACATCCTCACCATCAGTAGTAACAGGGAGCAATGCAGGCTTAATCTTCCTAAAGTCCATCACCATCTTTTTCTTACAACAAGAGAGAAAAAAAATCTGATCTGTCTTCTGCCAAAGCAAGTAAATGACTTTGGTTATTGAACTTCAGCAAATATTGCCAAAACTGTAACCCCTCTGCTGACGGGAACAATGTCCATAATAATTTATTTTATGCATTGAATCCAGAGAAGTAATCATTTCATTCTCCCTTATATTTGTGTACTGAAGAAAGACATTAAATGTCATTTGGCTGCCTGTGACTAGTGGTGTTCTGCACTGGGCGGTGTTGGGGCTGTTTCTTTTTATGCTGTACAGTATATCAATGATTTAGATCATGGAGTAGATGGCTTTGTTGCCAAGTTTGCAGATGATATGAAGATTAGTGGAGGGGCAGGTAGTGTTGAGGAAACAGGAAGGCTGCAGAAGGTCTTAAATTGGGAGAATGGGCAAGAAACTGGCAAATGAAATACAATGTTGGAAAATGCATGGTCATGCACTTTGGTGGAGATAAATGTGCAGACTATTTTCTAAATGAGGAGAAAATCCAAAAATCTGAGATACAAAAGGATTTGGGAGTCCTTGTGCAGAACACCCTAAAGGTTAACTTGTAGGTTGAGTCGGTGGTGAGGAAGACAAATGCAATGTTAGCATTCATTTCAAGAGGTGTAGAATATAAGAGCAGAGATGTGATGCTGAGGCTTTATAAAGCACTGGTGAGACCTCACCCTGAGTATGGTGAACTGTTTTGGGCTTCTCATCTGAGAAAGGTTTTGCTGGCTGTGAGTGGGTTCAGGGAAGGTTCACAAGGATGATTCGGGAATGAAAGGGTTATCATATGAGGAACGTTTGATGGCTCTCAGCCTGTGCTCGCTGGAATTTAGAAGGATGAAGGGGGATCTCATTGAAACTTTTTGAATGTTGAAAGGCTAAGACAGAATAGATGTGTGAAGGATATTTCCCATGGTGGAGGAGTCTAGGACAAGAGGGCACAGCCTCAGGATAGAGGAGCATCCATTTAAAACAGAGATGCGGAGAAATTTCTTAGCCTGAAGATGTGAATTTGTGGAATTTGTTACCACATGCAGCTGTGGAGGCCATGTCGTTGAGTATCTTTAAGGCAGAGATTGATAGGTTCTTGATAGGCCATGGCATCAAAGGTTACGGGGAGAAGGCCAGGAAGTGGGGCTGAGGAGGGGGAAAAAGGATCAGCCATGATTGAATGGCGGAGCAGTCTTGATGTGCCAAGTGGTCTAATTCTGTTCCTGTGCCTTATAGTCTAAATAATCTTGAAACTTGAATACGATGTGATTCCCCTCATGGGACAACCTTTTAATCCTGATCCAGTCATTAGTGTCATGCTTCATGGTGTCTGGATATTTCAATGGTATGTTTCCCAATGATCTTCCTGTTTCTACTTGCTCAAGCAATACTGAAACTCACCTGTGAAGATGAAGATGGTGCACAGGAGATATTCAGTCAGGAAAATTAAAGGTCACACAACTGATTTTATGTCAATTTTGTTTACTGTGAGTCACTTTCATTCCTTCCTTCCTGAACATGTACAGTATTATGAAATTGCCGGTAACTTATAAGAAACTCCACATAATAGTTTACACTTTAAGGATTTATAAGTTTGATTGAAATTTCTGTTAATTAATTGCTGGTCATCAATGTCAGTGAATGTCTTCAAAGGAATGTGAAAATCCATTTGGAGTCATAGAAAAGTACAGCACAGTGGCAGCTCCTTCAGCCCATCTAGTCCATGCTGAACCATTTAAAGTGCCTACTCCCATGGATTTGCACCAGGACCATAACCCTCCATAGCTCTACTATCCATATACCTACCCAGATTTCTCTTAAATGTTGATTTCGCGCTTGCTTGTACTGCTTGTGCTGGTAGCTTGTTCCACATTCTCATAAGTCTCTGAATTAGGAAGTTTCTCCTCATGTTCCCCTTAAACTTTTCACCTTTCACCGTTAACCCCTGACCTGTAATTGTAGTCTCACCCAACCTCAGTAGAAAAAACCTGCTTGCATTTACCCTATCTACTGTATACCCCTCTTAATTTTGTATACCCCTATCAAATATACCTTCAGTCTTCTACATTCCAAGGAATAAAGTCCTAACCTATTCAATCTTTCCATATAACTCGGGTCCTCCAGACCCAGCAACATCCTTGTAAATTTTTTCTGTACACTTTCAATATTATTTACATCTTTCCTGTAGGTATGTGACCAAAACTGCACACGATACTCCAAGTTAGGCCTCACCAATGTCTTATGCAACTTCAACATAACATCCCATCTCCTGTATTATTCGGATTTCCAGCATCTGCAGAGTTTCTCTTGTTCTTGTATTCAATACTTTGATTTATGAAGACCTATGTACTCAAAGCTTTCTTTATGTCCCTATCAACCTGTGACACCACTTTCACTGAATTATGGACCTGTATACCCTGAACCCTTTATTGTACTGCACTCCTCAGTACCTCATCATTCACTGTGTAAGACCTACCCTGGATGGTCCAACCGAAGTGCATTAAATTTCATCTGCCAATTTTCAGCTCATTTTTCCAGCTGGAACAGATTTCACTGCAAGCTTTGATAGCCTTTCTCACTGTCCACACCCCCAATTTTGGTGTCATCAGCAAATTTGCTGATCCAGTTAACCACATTATCATCCAGATTGTTGATATAGATAACAAAATGGACCCAGCACTGATCTGTGCAGCACTCCACTAATCACAGGCCTCCAGTCAGAGAGGCAATCATCTACTACCACTCTCTGGCTTCTTCTACAAAGCCAGTGTCCAATCTAATTTACTAGCTTATCTTGAATGCCGAGTGACTGAACCTTCTTGACCAACCTCCCATGCAAGAACTTCTCAAATGCCTTGTTAAAGTCCATGTAGACAACATCCGCTGCCTTGCCTTCATCAACTTTCCTAGTAACTTCCTCGAAAAGCTCTATAAGATCGCTTAGGCATGACCTATCCTTAATCAGTCCATATCTATCCAAATGCACATATATCTGGTCCCTTAGAATACCTTCCAAAAACTTTCCCACTGCTGATGTCAGGCTCATCCCTCGGACTGTTAGGTGGTCTGTAATATAACTTCACTAAAGTGGTTATACCTTTTGTATTTCTCAGTTGCACCTACAAGATGCGTTCTCCAGTCTGTCCTGACATTTTCCCTGACTAGTAACACCACCCTTCCTCCTTTAATCCCTCCTACTCTGTCACGTCTAAAACAACGGAACCCCAGAATATTGAACTGACAGTCCTGCCCCTCCTGCAGCCAAATCTCACTAATGGCTACAATATTATAATTCCAGGTGTTTATCCATGTCCTGAGCTCATCTGCCTTTCTTACAATGCTTCTTGCATTGAAATATACACAGCTCAGGACATTAATCGCACCATATTCAACCTTTTGATTCCTGCCTTTGTCTGAGGTCTTAACAACATCTGTCTCCACAACCTCTCCACTATCTGTTCTGGTGCTCTGATTCCCATCCCCTGCGTCTCTAGTTTCTTGTCTGCCTTCTGAGGTAGGCAAAAAAAAATTGACTTTGCTGAAATGAGCAGTACAGTTCATTTGACCACTTGTTGCGCCTTGTTCTGTGTAGAATGTGTAACCACACATGCCCCTTGGATTACTGTAATACCTTTATTTTTATGGTTATATTAACAAGTTATATCATTTTATTTTCTAATATTGCACATTTTAAGTTAAGTACCCTCACAAATGACTATGTGTCTTGTTGGATTACTTGCTGTGCTTCCAAGAAGGTCGTAATTCTTGACTTGAAGCTGAACCTGAACTAGTCAGGCAAATCTTATGATCTTTCTAAATTTCGGTGTGTAAATTGAATTTAAATACAGTGGATTCTGGTTAATTGAGGCAGCTGCTTATTTGGGGCAAACAATAAGTAATCGAGAAAATAGTTGGGATTTCCTTCATTTATTTGGGGCATTATGCTGCTGAATTGGGGTAGAGGACTGTTGCCGAGCAGTTTCTGACTAGCATCAATTACTTGCACTTGTGTGACCATTAGACACTACAATGCTTAGACTAGTTTTTAAATGGTGTCAATTGCATGTGTTTGTGTTCAAAAAGCAGTGATTTTTGTCACTAATAGTTGGTGACAAATAAGCAGTAAGACCATTCAGTAATGGAAATTTTTAGCCGTAGGGCAAAGTTAAATAAATTGGAATAGTCCAAACCCTCAACATATTTAAATGGTGCATGAGTATCTATAATAAACATGAGCTTCAGGGCTGCATATAGATCACGGACTGGAGGTTGGGATTAGGTGTGGTTTCATAGGCAAGTTGTCAGGCACTATTTAAACGAGGTTGACTCTTTCAACTAGCACAGGCACGACGGATGAAGTGTTTCTGTGTCATTAATTTTCTGTGACTTTTTGCTGTCCAGTACAGGGACTGAAATATGATTACCTAAATGGCTCTTTTGTCAAGTGACTTCATTTTAAAGAGTCATAGAGTAATTCACCATGGATACAGCTCTTTGGCTCCATGCCAACCACGGTGCTTTGCTGTAAATTTCAATGATTGCCTGTTTTTCTCTTTTTTTTGTTAATAGCTTATTCAAGCTGGTAAAGGTGAAGCATTAAGAATTCGAGCAATCCTGCGATCCCTAGTTCCCATTGAAGACTTAGTTGGTGTTATAAGCCTGCCATTGCAGATACCTGCTTTTGGAAAAGGTAAAATAAACCAGGTGTGGTTCCGCTGTAACTCCTGACCTAGAATACATGTCTAAACTACCAAATACACTCAGCAAGTCAGACATCATTCTTGGAGAGAGAAACCTAGAATCAGAGTACAATACAACACTAAAACAGGCCTTTTGCTTCAACTTGTCCATGCCAACAGTGATGCATCTGTGCTGATCCCACTTGCCTGCCTTAAACTCATATCCCACTACTCCTTTCCTAGTTAAGTACCTGTACAATTGTCTTTTAAATATTAATATCTCTTCTAGCCATTTGGTCCGTGTCACAACTACCCTCATGTGTCAAGAACTTGCTTCTCAGATATCCCTTAAAATTCTCTCGTCTCACCTTAATCATGAGGCCTTTAGTTTTAGAGTCCCTCACCATGTGTAAAAGACTCTCACTGTCTTTCCCAAGTATGGCCTTCATAGTCTTACATACCTTGCTAAAGTCATCCCTCAGCCTCCACTGAGAACAAACCCAATCTAAAGAATCTCTTCTTGTCACTACAATGCTCCATTCCAGGCAGCATCCCGGATGATCACTTCTGCTTCCTGTAGTGTAGTGAGCATAGTTGTCCATGCTACTGCAAGGGTGGCCTAACTAGTGTTAATACAGCTACAAAGTTATGTTCCATCTTCTGCAAATGAAAGGATGCCAATTGCTTTCTTCACCATCTTATCCACTCAGGTCACCATTTTAGCGGGACTGTACACTTGCACTCCAAAGTTTCTCTGTATACGAACACTTTTACAATCCCTGCCAGTTAATCTCTAAGCCCTGCCAGAATCTGAACTCCCAAAATGCATTTCTGCGTTCTTGACTCCCATCTGCCACTACTCTACTGTACTTTCTAGCTGGTCTGTGTCCCTCTAGATCAGGGGTGGCCAACCTTTTACATTCCATGCATCAATTTTTTCACTCACGAGTTCAGATGCGCCATACAACTCTTGTACCCCCATTCAATTCTGGTAAAAATATGTTAATATACAACTCGTGCATGAAAAAATCGCATCTGAACTCGTTCGTGAAAAACTTGACGCATGGAATGTAAAAGGTTGGCCACCTCTGCTCTAGATCATTAGACAATTCCTTTACATTCTATAATTCCACCAATTTTCCTGTCATCAATAACTTGCTAATCAGGCCTACACCAATCCCTGTTTCTATTCAGAAAAAGACCCACCATCCTCTGCATCTTATTGCCAAGCCAATTTTGAATCCAGTTTGCCAACATGTCTTGAATACTTGGTGACTTAAACTTTTAGACCAGCCTGACATTCAAGAATTTGTGAGAAGCCTAGTTAAAGTCTGCCTATACATGTCAAATGCCTTGCCTTCATCAATTAATTATCTCCTTAAAAAAATTCACTCAGTTTGAAAAGACCGGATACCACCTGCAACCTTGCTGACTTCCATGAATTAGAATCAGGTTTATTATCACCAGCATGTGTTGTGAAATTTGTTAACTTAGCAGAAGCAATTCAATGCAATACCTAATATAGAAGAAGAAAAAACAATAGTAATAATTAATCAATTACAATATAGTAAATCAATTACTGCTTTACCAGAAGAATATAATTCCTGTTCCTTAGACTATTTCCCTTATTCAAAAATCTTCAATTTTCACCTGAAAATGTCCATGAAAGGAGACATGCTCTGTAAATGAAGAAATCTGGCCCTTTCTCAGTTGTCTAAGAATTATCAAACCAAAAAGAGATGACTATTTACTATTTCTGAAGTAAATTTTGTTAGGGTGATATCCCAAGTTTTTTAATGGTTGTGACAATCATTGAGAACAACATCCTTTGTCTCATTATCATGAACTTGCAGGCCTGACACGAAGTGGATGTACAAACAAAAAAAAACTTTAACTGCAGCATCTTAACTTACACTGAGATAGATTATCTATTATTAAAATGATAGAAACTGGCCCTAGTATTATTTGTTGCTTAGGTGTGATAAAAGGCGTTTTTGCAGATGCAACAATGGTTCGATGGTTTAATATCATAGAATGTATACAGTGTACAACCTGAAATTCTTACTCTTCACAGACATCCATGAAACAGAGGAAAAACTCCAAAGAACAAATGACTGAAAAAAAAGAACTCCAAAGCCCCCCTTTCCCCTTTCATGCACAAGCAACAGCAAAAGTATCAACCTTCCCCCTCCTCCCACCTGCCTTAGCAAAGCATCAATCCCCCCACCATCCACCATGTAAACAACAGTAAAGCCTCCAAAGAGACCATGATCTGGAGTCCATCAAAAACAATAATCCATCGCCCAGGCTCTCTCTCTCTCTCACTAACAAGGGAGAGAGGGGTATCACTCCTGCCACAGCGAGAGGGGAGGCCAACAGGTCACAGTTCCGTTGTTACAATCTGCAGCGCCGCTTATTTTGACAACAGCATGCCCTGCTGTCTCAACATTCTGATCTCGCGTGACGCTTCAGTCGGCGACCTTGGTGGGGAATCGGGTTATCTGCAGGGCCACACCCCAAAGGCGCACGTCTTCCGGGCCGCTCCTGGAGACATCGAAAATGCTAGACCATTTTAGTGAGCTCCTAGAGCGGGAACCCACCACCGTGAGGAACCGCAGTTTAAGTGCTGCTGTAGATCACGGACTCTGACGGGACCCCAGCCACTTTGAAAAGGAAAGGAAAAGACATTAAAGAGAAGAAATTAAACTGTGTCATGATGAGCTGGAAGAAGTTGCTCCTTGGCGCCAGCTTTAACTCCTCCTGTTTTATGGGTTTAGCTGCAACCTCATTTACAGACTATTTTTTAGTATGAAGCAAACTTGAGCTGCATGCCTGTTGTGGTCTGAATCCTGGGTTTAGAATTAATTTGATTGTTTTTGATTTCCAGATGGCAACATTGTTGAGCCTAAGATGTCGGCTAGTTTTGTTCCTGACCATAAAGCTCCCATGGTGCTGTTCCTGGATCGTGTCTATGGAATAGAAAATCAGGACTTTCTTCTTCATGTTCTAGAAGTTGGCTTCTTGCCTGATATGAGAGCTGCTGCCTCCTTAGATACTGTGAGTAATATAATCTTAAGTGCCACCTTTCAGCTCTTTTAGAAAATTCACACATAAAGTATATTTGAAGTCAAATGTTTTGTCATTGCATATATCTGTATTTTAGGCAAACCTATTTTCACCTTGCTACAAAAAATGTGTCAAGACATAGGACAGTAGTATTTTAGTGTGTTGCTGGTTCTCCTGACTGGTCTGGTGTGGAATATCACTTTCATTCATTCACTCACTCAGAATAAAACATAAACATTACTTCAGCCTGTATTCATCTGAACCCGCAGGCTTGATGCAATATTTCAGTGACTGAACTCTTACCTCACAGAGGGTAAATAATCACAGGGTTCTACATCATGGAAATGGGCCTCTTAGCCCAAGTTGTTTATGCCAACCAAGGTGCATCCCTGAGCTAGTCCCATTTACCTGTATTTGTCCTATATCACTCTAAACAGAGACAAGGAGACACCTCTTTCTCCCTTATTAGGGAGAGAGAAAACCTGTGGTCTGTCAAATACTGGGTGAACAAATAGTCTTTGGGGTAACTGCAAGTCTGTGGCTTTGCTACTGCTTTGCTCACGCTTGAGTGCTTGAGTGGAGGGTGCCGATACTTTTTTTTACCGGTAGGGGGAGGGGGGGATTGTTACTTGCTGCCGCTTACATGCAGGAGGGAGGGAAGCTGGGGGGGGTGGACTTTGAGGTTCTAACGCTTAACTGTCATTCATTCTTTGGGGGCACTCCTCTGTTTTCATGGATGGTTGTGAAGAAAAAGCTTTTCAGGATGTATATTGTATACATTTCTCTGACATCAAATGTACCTTTGAAACATTCCCTATCCATGTATATGTCAAAGGTCTTTTTAAGTTGTAATTCAGAATCAGGTTTATTATTTCTTACGTACGTTATGAAATTTGTTATTTTGTGGCAGTGGTACAGTGCAGACTTAAAAAATTAACATAAGTTACAAAAATAAATAGTATCAAAGTAGATTAGTGAGGTAGTGTTCATGGACCATGCAGAAATATAATGGTGGAGGGGAAGAAGCTGTTCTTAAAATGTTCAGTGTAGGTCTTCAAGCTCCTGTACCTCCTCCTCGATGATAGTATTGAGAAGAGAATATGACCCAGATGGTGACGATGCTTAATAATGGATGCTTCCTTCTGGAGACACCGCTTTTTGAAGATGTCCTCGACGGTGGGGAGCGTTGTGCCCTTGATGGAGCTGGCTGAGTCCACAACCCTCCATCTTCTGTTGATCTTAGTCATTACAGCATCCATACCAGGACATGATGCAACCAGTCAGCATGCTCTCCACCGTCTATTTGTGGAAGTTTGATAGTCTTTGGTGGCATTTCAAGTCTCTTCAAATTCCTAATGCTGCATAGCCTCTACTACTTCCTCTAGCAGAGTCCCGTAAACCCAACACTTGCCCCTCGGGGGTGGGGGGGGTGGTAACATTACATGATTTTCACCTTTTCTTTGAAAAAAGGTGAACAACCAGGTGTAAGCAAGAAAGCTTACTTACACATTGTCACTATTTGGATATAAGCTTTGACAATAATCAGTAATCCAACTACCCCTGTCACCTTGGGCAATGATGCACTTCACTTATGTTCGTAACACTTCTCCAGACTAGGCACATAATAGGACATTACTTTTAATTGTCTAATTTGGCTTGTAAACCACTCTTAATTCCACATCCATGAAGTGATGACGTGGCTATTGTCACCATTTCTGCCCCTGTAGCTTTGCCCAATAAGCCCACACCTGCACCTTGAGCTGAGTGAAAATCTGTACTTTTCATTGTCATGTCTTGCAAAACTGAAGTTCTCATTGCTTTATCCATTTAAGGATGTTCATGTTAAAATACGGCTTGTTTTCACTCGTTACTTCATGTGCGTATTAGTCTTCCCTTCATCACTATCCAAGGATATTCTGAAATGACACTGTTTTACTTGTCTCACACTGACAAAGTAATCTCTACTTGCCGCCTCTGGCATTGAGTATTGAATTTAAACTATTCATTATGGTGCTCGATTAAAGTGTGCTTTGAGCTCTGTATCAATTTCATCAAATACATTCCATGATGCCATTCTTGTTTGCGCTGTGTAAATGTCAGTTTCCCTCTGGCTTTTGATTTTGCTCCTGGATCATTGCATTTTGTTCTTCAGCATTATTCCCCATTTCCTTAACAATATTTCCAGAATATTTTACAAACATTCTAAGTAGATGCTAAATGCTGGAAATACTCAGCAGATTGGGCAGAGTGGTGGCATTAATATTTCAGGTTGTTTGAAAGGTTTTTCGTCAACCTGAAACATTAGTACTGTTTCTCACTCCGTTGGTGCTGTCTGATTGGCCAGCTTCATTCGTGTTTTTTTTAATTTCCAGGATTTTCAGCATTTTATTTTTGTATTAGTCTGTAAAATGACAATTATCCGTGAGGTGTGTAAGGCTTTATACAATAATGTTTATTTTTATATAGATCAACCGAAATCAGTTGGAGGTATATAAAGTAATGAAAGGGCTGTATTGCACACATATCAAAATATAATTTCATTTTGGGAGATTGGGAAGAACGTTTAAACTGTACACGATGAGGTAGAGATAAGAGAACATACATAAGAACATAAGAAATAGGAGCAGGAGTAGGCCACCCAGCCCATCGAGCCTGCCCCGCCGTTCATAGCTGATCTGTCCATAAACTTAGCTCCATCTACCTGCCTTTTCCCCATAACCCTTAATTCCCCTACTGTGTAAAAATCTATCTAACTGTGTCTTACATATATTTAGTGAAGAAGCCTCAACTGCTTTCCTGGGCAGAGAATTCCACAGATTCACCACTCTGGGGAAAACAGTTTCTCCTCATCTCCATCCTAAATCTTCTCCCCTGAATCTTGAGGCAATGTCCCCTAGTTCTAGTTCTTATCTATCCCTTTCAAAATTTTGTATGTTTCTATAAGATCCCCTCTTATTCTTCTGAATTCCAGAGAGTATAGTCCCAGGCGACTCAATCTCTCCTCATAGGTTAACCCCTTCATCTCTGGAATCAACCTGGTGAACCTCCTTAGCACTGCCTCCAAAGCCAGTATATCCTTCCTCAAGTATGGAGACCAGAACTGCACACAGTACTCCAGGTGTGGCCTCACCAGTACCCTGTATAGTTGCATTATGACCTCCCTGCTCTTGAATTCAATCCCTCTATCAATGAAGGCCAACATTCCGTTTGCCTTCCTAATAACCTGTTGTACCTGCAAGCCAACTTTCTGTGATTCATGTATAAGCACTCCCAAGTCCCTCTGCACAACAGCATGCTGCAATCTTTCACCATTTAAATGATAATCTGCTCTTCTATTATTCCTTCCAAAGTGGATGATCTTGCATTTGCCAACGTTGTATTCCATCTGCCAGACCTTGGCCCACTCACTTAACCTATCTATATCCCTCTGCAGACCCTCCACATCCTCTGTAAAATTTGCTTTTCCACTGAGTTTAGTGTCCTCAGCAAATTTTGCTACGCTACACTCTGTCCCCTCTTCCAAATCATCAAGAGACTTGGCAATCATTCGTGTGTGTGTGTGTGTGTGTGTTGACTCAGAATAGAGCTGGTCTATTTCCGAGTTGATGCGGACATTCAGTACCTTAACAGTGAGCATATATTCTACTGAACTGCTCTCGTTTCAAAGTTTCAGAAGTTAATTTATTATCAAAATATGTATGCAGAATGAAGAGAGCAACGGCTCGAACACAGCAACTTTCTGAGGAGTATGACTGTTCAAACACAACAGCCTTCTGAGGAGAGCGACTTCTTGAGCACTTGCTCTCCTCCGCATTCGCCTCGTTGTTTCAATCTTTCTTGACACTTTAATTGGCAAGAAATGGAGTTGAATATGGTCCCATGCCCCATCTCTGAGCTGTTTCTCCTTGAGGCAGCTAGAGCTCATGCTCCCTACCTAGAATTTGCATGGAGACAGCAGAGAGCTAGATTACTCAATCGATCTCCAAACTTTAAGTCACGGGCTCCAATAGTTCCAGAGACACACTTAAGATAAAACGAAGAGATAGAGAAAGTGAAATAAGTATTCCCCAAGCAGTTATGGAGAGGTTTTTCAACCTTTCTGGTATTTTTGGTCCAAGGTGGGTTAATGTTTTCTCTGTAATAAAATGATCTGATGGGTGACATGGAAAACAAAGTTTATCACTGTATCTCAGTACACATGACAAGAATAACCAATTTACCAATTTATAGTGTGGTGCAGTGGGTTTACCATGGCATTCAAGACATTTGCATGTGGCCTATTGCTACAAGGACTTTCTGAATCTGTTCCTGCCCATCATTTTCACATGACTCTGTTTAAATTTTAAGTGATATTTGAATGAATGAAGTTGTGTTAAAAAGCTATGTTTGTTAATATTCCAGGGTGCATTATTGAATTTGATTGACACGCAATATAAATGATGTTCCTCCCTAGGTCGCTTTCAGTACCACTGAGATGGCTCTGGCTTTGAACCGATATCTTTGCACTGCTGTTCTTCCTCTGATAACCAAGTGTGCCCCATTGTTTGCTGGGACAGAACATAGAGCTATAATGATTGATTCCATGCTCCACACCATTTACCGATTGTCCAGGGGTCGTTCACTGACTAAGGCACAGAGGGACGTTATTGAAGAATGTCTCATGGCACTTTGTAGGTAAGTTTGTGGCTGTAAAGTAATCAAGGATAGTTTTTTTTTGTTTTGGTACAGTCAGCAATCCAACTGCAGATTATACCCAAGCTTGAGGCTGAGATACATCCTAGGATGCACAGGGACACATCATCACTGAAGTAACCTGGGGTCATCAGGTGTTTTAGGTCTTTCAACATCAGACAATCTCGCCCAGTCGGCCCCTCCCGAGTTGATCAGGCCCTGGCTTGTGTCCCAGCCGCATTGGTCCACGGGTCAAACCTCTTGGTCTATAGCCATCTGGAGATTTGCTCAGCAGCCACCATGACGGTCTTGATGGCTCTTTGCTGTGCAGCCCCCATGATGCCAAGGAGAGAGTGAGTTCTGCACAGTAAGCTGCCAACAAAGCCTCTATAGGCTTGCATGGTGCCTTCCACTGTTGTCTCTGGTACTACTCTACCAGCTCCTGGTATTTGGACTTCTTACACTCAAACGCCTCCTCAATCCAGTCTTCCCAGGGCACTTGTCAGTTCTACCATGGCACCTGCTTTGAGGTTTATGACAGAATGACCATGTCAGGTCTCAGGGATGATGATGCGATGAAGTCAGAGAACTTTAATTGCTTGCTAAGAGCAGCTTTCAGTTGTCAGTCCGACGCTGTGGCAAGCAAGCTTGTTGGTGATCTGGACTGATGCTGTGCTGTGCTGTGGCCTCCGGCTTTGACAAAGGCTGTGGGCTTTCTGGGTTAGCGGAGGTGTTAATGGCCAAAGAGGTGCTTTTTGCCACTGCCTTCAGCACCTGGTCATGGCACCAGCAGGCTTTTGGGCAGCTGCTCAGGATGCATTCTGGCTTCCCTCTGCCAGAGAGGACATGGTGTCCCATTTTTGCCCCAAGCAAAGAGGTTTGCTGGACTAGGTAGGATGTCGTACACATGAACTCAATGCTCCGGGGTTCTGCCTGCCAGATGTGGACCAAGAGATCCCCCCCCCCCCCCCCACCTTGTTCAAGCTTCCTGCTGCCCACTCCTACCATCCTGGTGGTACGCACACACTCGACAGTTGCTCGCACCTCTTCCTGGACCAGTTTGCATCTGTCCCTTGCCCTGGTCCCAGCTGAAGTGGGGCTGAAGGGAAGTTGCCCAGCCCTGCCTGGCCAGATCCCTGTGCCTCAGACGTGACTCGGCTATCTCCACCGCATCTTTGGCCTTCCACTTCCTGCCTAACCTCATCACTAATGTTGAGGCCTTCTACCCTAAATGGGCGTAGTTTTATTCTACTTGTGCTAGATTTCCCCACCCTCTCAGCATCCATCCTATCAAACCCCTTGATCTAATGATTGAAATTATGTTGAAATGCTATGTTTGTAAAGATTCTAGAGTGCACTGACTAACTTGATTAACAAGCAATGTTTGTAGAATCTCTTGTGTTTCTGCAATGTACACATTTATGATGTTCCTCCCTGGGCTGCTTTCAGCAGCACTAAGATGAGTCTGGCCTTGAACCGATATCTTTGCGCTGTCATTCTCCTACACTCTACTGAGTATAGGCCCAACTTGATGAACCTTGATGACAAAGCTCAAAACACCGAGCTGCAAAGCGACTTGGCGTCTTTGTGCAAGGCTCCCTAAAAGCTAACTTGCAGGGTGAGTCAGCGGTGAAGAAGGCAAATGCAATGTTAACCTTAATCTCGAGAAGACTAGAATAAAAACACGGATGTAATGCTTGACCATAAGATGTAGGATCAGAATCAGGCCATTCAGCCCATCGTGTCTGTTCTGCCATTTGATCTTGGCAGATCCACATATCCCTACCTCATTCTCCCTGTGGAACCACAGTAGTTATAGATAGTCAATCTGAAAGTGATCCATTTACTTTAGCATAGTACTTAGTGTAATTGCTTTACAGTGCCACAATTTGATTCCCATAGCTGTTTGTATGTTTTTCCTGTGACCCGCAGGTTTCCTCTGAGTGCTCTGGTTTCCACACACATTCCAAAAATGGACGATTAGGATTATTAAACTGTGGGCATGCTATGTTGGTGCCAGAAGTTTGACACTTGCAGGCTGCCCCCAGTAAATCTTCACTGATTTGATTTGTCTCAAACAGCACATTTCACTGTATGTTTCGATATTTCAAAGTACATGTGACAAATAAAACTAATTTTTATTTTCTGCTTTCTGAAACCTATCCATACTAATATCTTGCCCCAACCCTGTATACTCTTGTGCAGTTCTTTTTATATGCCGTCTTATTAAATGTGTTTAGAAACTCCCAAGTACACTACATCTTTTTATTTTCCATTATCCACACCATTTGCTACATTCTCAATGAAGCAAAACAAGTTTGTCAAACATGACTTCCCTTGTGTTAAAGTATGGTGCTGCTTGTTTGCCCTTTTATTTCCCTAATATTCTTAATTATGAATCCCTGTTATTTTTTCAATGATTGATACAAGGCTGACTATCTATAATTTCTTGTTTTCTATCTCTCTTGAGTAGCAGCATTACATTTGTGGTTTTCTGATCCTCTGGAACTTCTCCAAGAATCCAGGGAATTTTTGCAAGATCACAACCAAAGCATCTACTACCCTTACAACCACTTCCTTTGAAAGCCTTGAACCATCCCAACACTGAAAGAAACCATTTGACCAAATGGATTTATGTTGGCCCCAAGCAAGATGATATTATTCCCCCTCTCCTTAGAGTCATAGACAGATGCAAACCAGAAACAGGCTCTTCAGCCCACCAAGTCCATACTGGCCATCAACCACCTCTTTAAACCAAGGGTCCATGGATCTCTTGCTTAATGGCATTGTTCTACGGCAAATAAAAAGTTGGAAACCCCTGCTTTAAACTAATCCTGCATTAATCTTTTTTTTTAATTTTCCCTGCATTCTTAACAGCTCCCACAAGATTTGACCAATCACCTACAAACTAGAGGCAATTTATAGAGGCTAATTAACATGCAAACCAGCACATCTTTGGGAAGTGGGAAGGAACTGGACCTCCTGGGGGAATTACATGATCAGAGGGAATTTCCACACGACAACATCTGAGGTCTGGATTGAAACTGGATCTCTGGCGCTGTGAAACAGTGGCTCTACAAATAATGCCACTGTTCTGCCCTGTCCTTAGCTGTTTGTAGTCCTGGTACTTATTCTCTCTCAAACATCCATTAACTTTCCTTTCATTATTTTTCTATCTAAGGAGAATTTATAATTGCCAATAAATCTTTCATTGCATCTCTGGTATGTGGGTGGAAATAGAGCACCAGGTAGAAACTCATGTGATCACAAGGAGAACATACACACACCAAATAGAAAGTACATGACATCAGTGAAGACCCCAACACTCCTCTCCCTCTTGGATTCCTCCTTTGGGCCTTTTACCTTCTCTTGATCTTATCATTTCCAGTTGCTATTGCAACATAATCTACTGACTATCTATAATTTCTCTTTTACCCACACTCGTAAAATGAAGTTTGGAAAGAGTCCCTTTGGCTTAACTCATCTGTGTTGACCAAGGTGCCTTCCTGACTGAGCTAGTCACCCATTTGCCTGCATTTGGCCCGTATTCCTCGAAAAGGAAGAGGATTTCTTGGAATGTATGCGGGATGGTTTTTTGAACCAACATGTCAAGGAACCAACTAGAGAGCAGGCTATTCTGGACTGGGTTTTGAGCAATGAGGAAGGGTTAATTAACAATCTTGTCGTGAGAGGCCCCTTGGGTAAGAGTGACCATAATATGGTGGAATTCTTCATTAAGATGGAGAGTGACATAGTTAATTCAGAAACAAAGGTTCTGAACTTAAAGAGGGGTAACTTTGAAGGTATGAGACGTGAATTAGCTAAGATAGACTGGCAAATGACACTTAAAGGATTGACGGTGGATATGCAATGGCAAGCATTTAAAGGTTGCATGGATGAACTACAACAATTGTTCATCCCAGTTTGGCAAAAGAATAAATCAAGGAAGGTAGTGCACCCGTGGCTGACAAGAGAAATTAGGGGTAGTATCAATTCCAAAGAAGAAGCATACAAATTAGCAGAGAAAGTGGCTCACCTGAGGACTGGGAGAAATTTAGAGTTCAGCAGAGGAGGACAAAGGGCTTAATTAGGAAGGGGAAAAAAGATTATGAGAGAAAACTGGCAGGGAACATAAAAACTGACTGTAAAAGCTTTTATAGATATGTAAAAAGGAAAAGACTGTTAAAGACAAATGTAGGTCCCCTACAGACAGAAACAGGTGAATTGATTATGGGGAGCAAGGACATGGCAGACCAATTGAATAATTACTTTGGTTCTGACTTCACTAAGGAGGACATAAATAATCTTCCAGAAATAGTAGGGGACAGAGGGTCCAGTGAGATGGAGGAACTGAGCGAAATACATGTTAGTAGGGAAGTGGTGTTAGGTAAATTGAAGGGATTGAAGGCAGATAAATCCCCAGGGCCAGATGGTCTGCATCCTAGAGTGCTTAAGGAAGTAGCCCAAGAAATAGTGGATGCATTAGTGATAATTTTTCAAAACTCGTTGGATTCTGGACTAGTTCCTGAGGATTGGAGGGTGGCTAATGTAACCCCACTTTTTAAAAAAGGAGGGAGAGAGAAACCGGGGAATTATAGACCGGTTAGCCTAACGTCGGTGGTGGGGAAACTGCTGGAGTCAGTTATCAAAGACGTGATAACAGCACATTTGGAAAGCGGTGAAATCATCGGACAAAGTCAGCATGGATTTGTGAAAGGGAAATCATGTCTGACGAATCTCATAGAATTTTTTGAGGATGTAACTAGTAGAGTGATAGGGGAGAACCAGTGGATGTGGTATATTTGGATTTTCAAAAGGCTTTTGATAAGGTCCCACACAGGAGATTAGTGCGCAAACTTAAAGCACACGGTATTGAGGGTAAGGTATTGATGTGGATGGAGAATTGGTTAGCAGACAGGAAGCAAAGCGTGGGAATAAACGGGACCTTTTCAGAATGGCAGGCGGTGACTAGTGGGGTACCGCAAGGCTCAGTGCTGGGACCCCAGTTGTTTACAATATATATTAATGACTTGGATGAGGGAATTAAATGCAGCATCTCCAAGTTTGCGGATGACACGAAGCTGGGTGGCAGTGTTAGCTGTGAGGAGGATGCTAAGAGGATGCAGGGTGACTTGGATAGGTTGGGTGAGTGGGCAAATTCATGGCAGATGCAATTTAGTGTGGATAAATGTGAAGTTATCCACTTTGGTGGCAAAAATAGGAAAACAGATTATTATCTGAATGGTGGCCGATTAGGAAAAGGGGAGGTGCAACGAGACCTGGGTGTCATTATACACCAGTCATTGAAAGTGGGCATGCAGGTACAGCAGGCGGTGAAAAAGGCGAATGGTATGCTGGCATTTATAGCAAGAGGATTCGAGTACAGGAGCAGGGAGGTACTACTGCAGTTGTACAAGGCCTTGGTGAGACCACACCTGGAGTATTGTGTGCAGTTTTGGTCCCCTAATCTGAGGAAAGACATCCTTGCTATAGAGGGAGTACAAAGAAGGTTCACCAGATTGATTCCTGGGATGGCAGGACTTTCATATGAAGAAAGACTGGATGAACTGGGCTTGTACTCGTTGGAATTTAGAAGATTGAGGGGGGATCTGATTGAAACGTATAAAATCCTAAAGGGATTGGACAGGCTAGATGCAGGAAGGTTGTTCCTGATGTTGGGGAAGTCCAGAACGAGTGGTCACAGTTTGAGGATAAAGGGGAAGCCTTTTAGGACCGAGATTAGGAAAAACTTCTTCACACAGAGAGTGGTGAATCTGTGGAATTCTCTGCCACAGGAAGCAGTTGAGGCCAGTTCATTGGCTATATTTAAGAGGGAGTTAGATATGGCCCTTGTGGCTATGGGGATCAGGGGGTATGGAGGGAAGGCTGGGGCGGGGTTCTGAGTAGGATGATGAGCCATGATCATAATAAATGGTGGTGCAAGCTCGAAGGGCTGAATGGCCTACTCCTGCACCTATTTTCTATGTTTCTATGAAACCTTTCCTATCCTTGAACCTGTCCAAACATCTGTTAAATGATATAATTCTATCACCTCCACCACTTTCTCTGGCCACTCGATATATCTATCTATTACCCTCTGTGTGAAAAACCTACCTCTCAGATCCCTGTTTACCTATTACCATCTGATGCACTACCAATTACTCCATAAGAGTGGAGGTAGAGTAAATACTGAAAGGCTTTTATTAACAGTAAATGACTCAACGTCCATGCTGAATATCTGTCCTGGACTGAGGGAGGAGCAGTGACACAATCGCCTTTATTCAGGGGTCTGTGGGAGGAGCCACAGGAGCAGTCAGCAGAGGGGTGTGTCCAGACAGGTAACCCAGTTACAACCTATATGCATGGTTTACCACACCCTCTCACCTTAAACATATGCCCTCTGGTCTTAAACTCACCCACCCTGAGAAAAAAGACTGTGACCTTGTACCCTGTCTAGGCTACTCATGATCTTGTGAACCTGTGTAAGGTTACCCCCTCAGGCTCAGCCTATCTAATCTGATCTCATACCTCAAGCTGTCCAGTGCCAGAAACATATTTGTGAATCTTTTCTGCATCATTTGTAGCTTAATCATATCCTTAATCAGCCTTCCAGAGGGCTCTAAAGTTCAAATTTAAAGTAAATTTATTATCAAAATACATATATGTCTCCATATGCAATCCTGAGATTCACTTTCTTGCAGGCATACTCAGTAAATCCAGTAACCATAATAGAATCTCTGGAAGATTGCACGCAACAGGGCAGAAAACTAGTGTGCATGGAAGACAAAGAACTGTACAAATACCAAAGAGAAAAAATAATAATAATAATAATAAATAAGCAATAAATATCAAGGACATGAAATGAAGAGTCCTTGAAAGTGAATCCATAGCCTATTCTGGATCTTTTCAGTTCCAACTGCCGACGAAACATCAACCGTCTCGATTTCACCAACTCTCTCTCCAATTTCAACTTCACTCCTTACGAATGTACTGCTCTCCACTCTCTCAACACTACTCCTAACCTCACCATCGAACCTGTAGATAAGGGAGGTGCTTTCGTAGTCTGGCAGACTGACCTCTACCTTGCTGAGGCCCAGCGACAACTGTCAGACACCTTCTCTTATTTACCCCTCAAACAGGATCCCACTAAGAAACACCAGGCCATTGTCTCCCAAACCAATACCAACCTTATTAGCTCTGAGGATCTCCCATCCACTGCCATCAACCTCATAGTTCCCTCACTTTGCATCTCCCATTTCTACCTCCGACTCAAGATCCACAAACCTGTCTGTCCAGGTAGACCCATTGTTTCAGCTTGTTCCTCCCCACTGAACTCATATCTGCACACCTTGACTCAGTTTTATCCCCACTGGTTCAGTCCCTTCCTACCTATATCCATGACACTTCATATGCTCTTGATCTTTTCAATGATTTCAAGTTCCCTGGCCCCGAACATTTTCACCATGGATGTCCAGTCCCAATAGACCTCTATTCTCCACCAGGAAGGCTGAAAGCTCTCGATTTCTTTCTGGACACCAGTCCCAACCAGTGCCCCTCCACCACCACTCCAAATAATTTCTCCTTTGGCTCCTCCCACTTCCTTCAAACAAAAGGTGCAGCCATAGGTACTTGTATGGGTCCCAGAGAAACCTGCCTTTTTGTCAGCTACCTGGAACAGTCGATGTTCCAAGCCTACACTGGTGTCACTCCCCAACTTTTCCTATGCTATATCGACGACTGCATTGCTGCTGCTTCCTGAAACCATGCTGAGCTCATCAACTTCATCAACTTTGCCTCCAACTTCCACCCTGTCTCTGTCTTTGGAGACAGCTTATCCTCTGATGTCTATTACAATCCTACCGATCTTCGCAGCTACCTGGACGATACCTCTTCCCCCTCTGTTACTTGTAAAAATGCCAAGCCCATCTTTCAATTCCTCCACCTCCACTACATCTGCTCTCAGGATGAGGCTTTTCATTCCAGAACGAAGGAGGTGTCCTCCTCCTTCAAAGAAAGGGGCTTTCCTTCCTCCACCATCAACGCGACCTCTTCCATTTCAGCCCTCACCCCATCCTCCCGCCACCCCACCAGGGAAAGGGCTGTTTTAGTCCTCACCTACCACCCCAGCAGCCTCCGCGTCCAGCACATAATTCTCCATAACTTCCAAAGGGTTCCCACCACCAAGCGCATCTTTCCCTTCCCCTCCCCCCCCAACTTTCTGCTTTCTGCAGGAATCGCTCCCTACGCTACTCCCTTGTTCACTTACCCCTCCCACTGACCTCCCTCCTGGCTCTTATCCTTGCAATTGGAACGAGTGCTATACCTGCCCCTACAGCTCCTCCCACACTACCATTCAAACAATCCTTCCAGGTGAGGCATTACTTCACCTGTGAGTCTTTTGGGGTGACCTGCTGTAATCAGTGCTCCCTGTGTGGCCTCCTGTGTATCTGTGAGCCCTGACGTTAAGTGGGAGACAGCTTCGCGGAGCACCGATGCTTTGTCCGCCAGCAAAAGTGGGATCTCCCAGTGACCATCCATCTTAATTCCACTTCCCATTCCCATTCCAACATGTCAATCCATGGCCTCCTCTACTGTCACGATGAGGCCACACTCAGGTTGGAGGAACAAGGCCTTGCACTCCGTCTGGGTAGCCTCCGACCTGATGGCGTGGACATTAATTTCTCAAACTTCCAGTAATGACCCTTCCCCATTGGGTTCTATTAGATTCTCCCTTCTCCAGCCTTTATTTCTTTCACCAATCAACTTCCCAGCTCTTTACTTCATCCCTCCCCCCTCCCAGTTTCACCTACCACCTTGTGTTTCTTCCTCCCCTCCCCACACCTTCTAACTCTGACTCTTTTTGCTCCTATCCTGCTGAAGAGTCTGGGCCCGAAGCGTCAACTGTGCTTTTTTCCATGGATGCTGCCTGGCCTGCTGAGTTCCTCCAGCATTTTGTGTGTGCTGCTTCAGATTTCCAGCATCTGCAGATTTTCTCTTGTTTTCCATAGGTTGTGGGAACAGTTCAGTGAAGTTGACTGGTTTATCCCCTTTGGTTCAAGAGCCTGTTGGTTGGGGAGTAATAACTGTTCCTGAACCTGGTGGTGAGAGTCTTGAGACTCCTGTACCTTTTCCTGATTACAACAATGAAAAGAGAGCATGATCTGAGTGGTGGGGGACGCTGATGATGGATGCTGCTTTCCTGTGACAACACTTCATGTAGATGTGCTGAATGGTGGGGAGGGCTTTACCTATGATGGACTGGGCCACATCCACTACCTGTAGGATTTTCCATTCAAGGGCATTGGTGTTCCCGTACTAGGCTGTAATGCAGCCTATCAATATATTCTCCATTATACAAAGTATCAAAAGTTTGTCAAAGTTTTAGGTGTTGTGCCAAATCTTTGCAAACTTCTAAGGAAGGTGAGGTGCTGCCTCAACAAGATTTATGAGGACGTTGCCTAGCTTAGGGAGATTTACAAGAATGTTGCCTGGATTGGGGAGATTTACAAGAATGTTGCCTGGATTGGGGAGTGTGCCTTATGAGAATAGGTTGAGTGAACTCTGCCTTTTTTCCTTGGAGCGACGGAGGATGAGAGGTGACCTGATAGAGGTGTATAAGATGATGAGAGGCATTGATTGTGTGGATAGTCAGATGCTTTTTCCCAGGGCTAAAATGGCTAGCACGAGAGGGCACAATTTTAAGGTGCTTGGAAGTAGGTACAGAGGGGATGTTGGGGTAAGTTTGTTACGCAGAGAGTGGTGAGTGCATGGAATGGGCTGCTGCCAACTGTAGTGGAGGCAGATACAATAGGGTCTTTTAAGAGACTCCTGGACAGGTATATGGAGCTCAGAAAAATAGAGGACTATCGGTAACCCTAGGTAATTTCTCAGGTAAGGACATGTTCGGCACAGCTTTGTGGGCCAAAGGGCCTGTATTGTGCTGTAGGTTTTCTATGTTTCTATCAGATATTCAAGGACATTCGATAGCCAGTCTTCTCGTAGTGGGGCAAACTAATAAAAAAAAAAGACTGGATGGCTGGAAGATTATAGTGTAATACTTCTCTTCCCCTTCATCAGAAGTTATAGTGCACATCCACCTCAACATTGTCCTGACACATTATTTATCTAACTGTGCCACACATTCCCCGTAACTACAACACTGTTCTGCATTCTCTTTTCTTTTCATTATCTTGAAGTAATTATGTATGGCATGATTTGTCAGGATGGCACGCCAAATAAAAGTGTATAGTCTATCACACTACATGTGAGAATAATGAACCAATATAATATGATGTGGCACACTTGTCTTCATTGAATGGGGCACTGAGTACAAGAGTTGGGATACGAGTGACAGCTGTATAGAACATTAGTGAGACTAGTTCAAAAAGACATTTTAGTCAGCTTCGTCACTGGGCCAAAGGGCCATATAGCATATGGTTCTATGACATCCAGACTCACTTTCAAGAATCTTTACA
Source organism: Mobula birostris (assembly GCF_030028105.1). NCBI lineage: Eukaryota > Metazoa > Chordata > Chondrichthyes > Myliobatiformes > Myliobatidae > Mobula > Mobula birostris. The sequence continues at coordinate 16,098,220 of NC_092379.1, forward strand.
AATCATGTTCTAGGTATTATTTTTATTTGCATAATTTGTCTTCTTTTGCACATTGGTTGTTTGTAGCCCTTTATGTATATGTCTTCATAAAATTCTGCTGTATTTCTTTTTTCCTGTAAATGCCTACAAGAAAATGAATCTCAAAGTAGTGTATGGTAACATATGTGTACTTTGGTAATAAATTTACTTTAAACTATGACTCTGTGACCTTAATATTGACTGTTCTTTCCCTGCTTTTACAGCTATCTCCGTCCATCAATGCTGCAGCACCTACTGCGTCGACTGGTGTTTGATGTACCAATATTAAATGAATATGCCAAGATGCCACTGAAGGTTAGTTTCATTGCGTATACCTCCCCTGTTTTTATCAAACATGAGTATTGAGAAGTTGTATGAAATTGAGCAACAAACTGTTTACAAATATTAAGAATCCTGGAAGCACTCAACAGTCAAACCATTTCAGTGGGGCAAGTCAACAGATTGGGTTAAGGAACCTTCTTCACAGCTGGAAAAATGCAGAGCAGGGATCATCATAATAATTACTTTTAAAAGTGAAGTTGGAACATCATAAAATAGTAACCGTTTGAAGTAGAACAATGCTGAAGGTGGAGCGGCCACAGATTTAGGGAGAGAAAAGAGGCTGAATCTGAAATAGTTATTCTCAGTCTTGGAAGTTCAGCAAAGGAATGAGTGGATTGGTCCATGTTATCTCTGGCAGCATGGTGCATGTATCAATTTAAAGAGTGTATCTGCCTGCTCAAGAGCTGTGTCAGTCTAATCCCGATCTGTTCAGGTGTCTAATAGTGGTTCCACCATCTCTCCAGGCAGCACATTACAGGCACCTCCTATTCTGTGTAATAAAAAGCTTGTCGAACATCTCTTCTAAATTTCTCCCTCATGATCTAAACCTGTATAAATATGTATGGAGCCAGCTTCCAGAGGAAATGGTTGAAGCAAGTACATTAAATACATTTAAGACGTCTGTGAATGACAAGAGTTTAGAGCAGAGGTTCCCAACCTGGAGTTCACGTACCCCTCAGTTACTGGCAAGGGTCAATGGTATAAAAAAGGTTGAGAACTCTTTAACTTTAGTTAAGAGAGATATAGACCTAATGCTGGGAAATGGGATTAGTTTGAATATACTGAGCTTGCAAGAGTCTACAACTCTGTATGACAATAAATGCAGTTATCAATATAACAGGAAAATAACTGAGGGAGGAGGCCTGAAACAAGGAGTCTTCCGCATATCCAACAGAGAGTCAGGCGTACGTGGAAAGGGACTAGTTAGACCTCTGCACAAAAAAGAGATGAAAGGGCTTTGGTTGTAATTGTTGACTGAAAAATAATTGTTTTAATTTTGTAACATAAAAAAGTCATTTTATAAAGCTATATATGTGATTATTTAGAAGCCGTATGTAAGGAAAACCAGATTCTGCTGTAGTATTTTGACCACAGTGTTTGAATTGTAACTTTGAGCTCCCAGTGGGAAGCCTCATCTGCAGGAAGTGCCTGGCAGACTTTCAAGCATTGATGTTAATTATTTACTCACCATTAATTCTAGTAAAATGATGAACAGCAAGGCTCCCACTAGGGAGCACAAAGCCAGGTTTTTTGTTAATAAATTACATGAAAAGGCTTATTTAGTGCTGCAATTTTAATTGCCAAGTAGGTATAACATTGCTAATTCAAAATTGTTCCATATTCTTAAGAGCTCTCCTTGAAATTTCCTCAAGATAACAGAAATAAGCCTGATGATGTTAAGGTGCTCCACAAAACTGGAACTTGTAGTTCTGTATCTGTATATTGCTTTATTTGTCACATGTACATTGAAGCATACAGTGAAATGAGCGATTCACATCAACGACCAACACAGACCAAATGTACTCCAGGAGTAGCCCGCACATGTCACCATGCTCCCGGGGTCAACATAGTATGCCCACTGTTATATCATGAACAAAGTCACAGGAGAGACACTGAAGCTAAAGGATATAGAATTGTTTTATTCAACAGAAACAAGCAGCAGGCATCATATTGAGACCCTTTTGGAGGCAGAGGCCTGTTTGACTCAATATTATATGACACTTTATATGCTAATGATCAAAGGATAATTCTATACTTACAATGTAGCTATAGTGCTTCCTTTGAATTACATATAATTTTCACACCTGGATCAGTACTTGGAGCTATGATGTTGTGGCCCTTACAGAGACTCGGATGGCTCAGGGGCAGGAATGGTTTCTTTGAGTGCCAGGCTTTAGATGTTTCAGAAAGGACAGGGAGAGAGGCAAAAGAGGTGGGGGTGTGGCACTGTTGATCAGAGATAGAGTCACGGCTGCAGAAAAGGAGGAAGTCATGGAGGGATTGTCTATGGAGTCTCTGTGGGTAGAAGTTAGGAACAGGAAGGGGTCAATAACTCTACAGGGTGTTTTTATAGACCCCCACCAATAATAACAGGGATATCGAGGAGCAGATAGAGAGACAGGTTCTGGAAAGGTGTAATAATAACAGGGTTGTTGTGGTGGGAGATTGTAATTTCCCAAACATTGATTGGCATCTCCCTAGAGTGAGGGGTTTTAGATGGGACAGAGTTTGTTAGGTGTGTTCAGGGAGGTTTCTTAACACAATATGTAGATAAGCCTACAAGAGGATAGGCTGTACTTGATCTGGTATTGGGAAATGAACTTGGTCAGGTGTCAGATCTCTCAGTGGGAGAGCATTTTGGAGGTAGTGATCACAATTCTACCTCCTTTACCATAGCATTGGAGAGGGATAGGAACAGACAAATTAGGAAAGTGCTTAATTGGAGTAAGGGGAAATATGAGGCTATCAGGCAGGAACTTGGAAGCATAAATTGGAAACAGATGTTCTCAGGGAAACATACAGAAGAAATGTGGCAAATGTTCAGAAGATATTTGCATGGCGTTCTGCATAGGTATGTTCCAATGATACAGGGAAAGGATGGTAAGGTACAGGAACCTTTGTGTACAAAGTCTGTTGTAAATCTAGTCAAGAAAAAAAGAGCTTGCGAAAGGTTCAAAAAACTAGGAAATGATAGAGATCTAGAAGATTTTAAGGCTAGCAGAAAGGAGTTTAAGAATGAAATTAGAATAGCCAGAAGGAGCCATGAGAAGGCCTTGGTGGACAGGATTAAGGAAAACCCCAAGGCATTCTACAAGTAGGTGAAGAGCAAGAGGATAAGACGTGAGAGAATCAGACCAATCAAGTGCAACAGTGGAAAAGTGTGTATGAAACCAGAGGAGATAGCAGAGGTACTTTATGAATACTTTGCTTCAGTATTCACTACAAAGACGGATCTTGGCAATTGTAGGGATGACTTACACTGGACTGAAAAGCTTGAGCATGTAGATATTAAGGAAGAGGACATGCTGAAGCTTTTGGATAGCATCAAGTTGGATAAGTCACCGGGGCCAGACAAGATGTACCCCACGCTACTGTGGGAGGTGAGGGAGGAGATTGCTGAGCCTCTGGTGATGATCTTTGCATCATCAGTGAGGTTCTAGAGGATTGGAGGGTTGCAGATGTTGTTCCCTTATTCAAGAAAGGGAGAAGAGATAGCCCAGGAAATTACAGACCAGTGAGTCTTACCTCAGTGGTTGGTAAGTTGATAGAGAAGATCCTGAGAGGCATGATTTATGAACATTTGGAGAGGCATAATATGATTAGGAATAGTCAGCATGGCTTTGTCAAAGGTAGGTCATGCCTTACGAGCCTGATTGAATTTTTTGTGAATGTGACTAAACACATTGATGAAGATAGAGCAGTAGATGTTGTGTATATGGATTTCAGCGAGGCATTTGATAAGGTACCCCATGCAAGGCGTACTGAGAAAGAAAGGAGGCATGGGATCCAAGGGGACATTGCTTTGTGGATCTAGAACTGGCTTGCCTACAGAAGGCAAAGAGTGGTTGGAGACGGGTCATATTCTGCATGGAGGTCGGTGACCAGTGGTGTGCCTAGGGATCTGTTCTGGGACACCTACTCTTTGTGATTTTTATAAATGACCTGGATGAGGAAATGGAGGGATGAGTTAGTAAATTTGCTCATGACACAAAGGTTAGGGGTGTTGTGGATACTGTGGAGGGCTGTCAGAGGTTACAGCGGGACATTGATAGGATGCAAAACTGGGCTGAGAAGTGGCAGATGGAGTTCAACCCAAATAAGTGTGAGGTGGTTCATTTTGGTAGGTCAAATATGATGGCAGAATATGGTATTAATGGTAAGACTCTTGGCAGTGTGGAAGATCAGAGGGATCTTGGGGTCCGAGTCCATAGGACACTCAAAGCTGCTGTGCAGGTTGACTCTGTGGTTAAGAAGGCATATGGTGCATTGGCCTTCATCAACTGTGGGATTGAGTTTAAGAGCCGAGAGGTAGTATTACAGTTATATAGGACCTTGGTCAGACCCCACTTAGAGTACTGTACTCAGTCTGGTCGCCTCACTGCAGAAAGGATGTGGTAACCTTAGAAAGGGTGCAGAGGAGATTTACAAGGATATTGCCTGGATTGGGGAGCATGCCTTATGAGAATAGGTTGAGTGAACTCGGCCTTTTCTCCTTGGAGCGATGGAGGATGAGAGGTGACCTGATAGAGGTGTACAAGATGATGAGAAGCATTGATTGTGTGGATAGTCAGAGAATTTTTCCCAAGGCTGAGATAGCTAGCACGAGAGGACACAGTTTTAAGGTGCTTGGAAGTAGGTACAGAGTAGATGTCAGGGGTAAGTTTTTTACACAGAGAGTGGTCAGTGCGTGGAATGGGCTGCCAGCAACGGTGGTGGAGGCTGATACGATAGGGTCTTTTAAGAGACTCCTAGATAGGTACATGGAGCTTAGAAAAATGGAATTGCTATGGGTAAGCCTAGGTAATTTCTAAGGTAAGGTCATGCTGGGCACAGCCTTGTGGGCCAAAGGGCCTGTATTGTGCTGTAGGTTTACTATGTTTCTACCTCCTCCTTTGCATCCACACACCAAGCACACAAAATAAATGTTGATCATCATTGTCTGGTTTTCAGTTAATTGGCATCCAAAGCTCCAGGAAACCATTGTCCAGGGCTGCATTTTAAATTTAATGTACAATCCTCAGTCAGGTCTAAAGATTGGTTACTGAAGTTAATATAACCTAACTCCAGAATATGCCCTAATACCCACGGCTCATGAACCCTTTCTCACCAGTGTGTTTTTGAAATGTGGGAGGAAACTGGAGCAGCCAGAGGAAACACAGTCACAGGGAGAACATACAAACTCCCTACAGACAGTAGCAGGAATTGAACCCAGATCGCTACTGCTGTATAGCATTACACTAACTGCAATGTTACCCATTGTATGTTTGAATTGGGTTTTCTTTGTCAGTAACTGTCAAAAAATCTGGTTTATCTGAGAGAATTGTACAGTTCTTAAAAGTTGAACAAATAATTCCAATTGCAATTTGTGGTATTGTATGACAGATGTGTTGTGGGTGGATCGAACATTGAGTGCTATCATTTGTCATTCATTACTTGTTTTCAACATGACCAGCTGAAATTGGGTGATATTTTCTGCTTACGATTAGCTGTTGGTCACTCATTTAGAAGTGTGCTTCCTCAGAGGCCTCAGCATTATTCAGGCTATTCTCCCACTTTACATAACCTTCAGTGCTCTGCTGTGGAAGTTTGAAACATGACACTGCCAGACTGCTGCAAAGCCACACGTGTATTTTGAATGTGTACTACCTTTTTCCCAGTTATCACCTCTTTCCCAGGTTGCTTCCGTGCATCAGAATCAAGTTTGTTATCACAAGCTTACGGCATGAAATTTGTTGTTTTGTGGCGGCACTATAGTACAGTACATAAAATATACTGTAAGTTACAATAAGAAGTAGATTTTTAAAAATTAGTACAAAAAGAGGGCAAAATAGTGAGATAGTGTTCATGGCTTCATTAATCTTTAAGAAACCTGATGGCAGAGGGGAAAGAACTGTTTTTAAAATGTTATGTGTGTGTCTTCAGGCTCCTGTATTTCCTCCCTTATGGTAGTAATGAGAGGACATGTCCTGGGAGGTGGGGGTCATTAATGATGGATGCTGCCTTTTGAGGACCCACCTTTGGAAGATGTTGTCAATGGTGGGGAGGTTAGTGCCCATGATGAAGCTTGCTGAGTTTAGAGCTTACAATCCTCTGCAGCTTTTTTTTTTGATCTGGTGCATTGGCCTTCCTGGAATCACAAACAAGAGAAAATCTGCATGTAACACCCTGGGGAAGGTTTCACTGCTAACGTAATGGTCTTTCTGTAGAAGCAGTGTTTGGGATATGGTTAGAGATAATGGGTGCTTTGGACTGTGAGCCACCCAATCCCGGGAGCCGGGTTTTTTTGTGTGTACCTGGTATTGGTGTGAGCTGGGGTCTTTGTTCGGCGGGAGATGAAGAGAGAAGACACAGGAGAGAACCAGGGACAGTGATTCGATGGAGCAAGGTGCCAAGGTCTACTGAGGATCAGTGAACATGACTTTTGGAAGAGTTGAGCTCCAATTTGTGCACGTTTGACTGTTTAATTATAAGGGCCCTTTTTTGTTTTTTTTTTCTTTCTTTTCTTTACTAACCCTTTAGTTAAGGTAACATTTATAATTATAATTCCTTTAATCGTATGCAGTGTGTTGTCTGTTATTTCTTGGCACCAAGTTGTAACAGGGTAGGAAATTACACAGCATCCACACAAACCGGGGTTTGGGATGGGAGAGATGGCTAATCTGTGCCATGTTTCCTGCCAGATTCGTGCAAAGAATTAGGAAGACATATTTCTTATTTCAGAGTTAAATGGCTTGCCCAGATTTTGAGACATTGAACCCTGTTTCCACTCTATTTAATATTGAAAGAACTTTAGAAGTTTCAGTGAGATCTTTTATTCACTTCAGAGGATATGGGCTACACAGTCCCTTCTCATACTGCAACCCACCATCTCTGAAACCAATCTGGTTCAATGCCTCTATAGCAAGCATGTCCTCCTTTAGTTCAAGAAACCAACATGGTACACACAAGGTGCAATCTCACCAAGTCCTACATGTTTGTGGAAAAAACTCTTTACTGACGTACTCAAGTCATCTTGCAGTAAAAGCCATCATATCATTTGCATCTGGGGAGGGTGTGGCTACTGTACAGGATCGAAAGAAGCTCAAGAAAGTTGTAAAATTAGTCAACTCTATCTTGGGTACTAGCCTCCAAGATATCTTCAAGGAGCAGCGCCTCAAGAAGACAGCGTCCAATATTAAGGACCCCCATCACCCAGGACAGGCCCTCTTCTCATTGTTACCTACAGGAAGGAGGTACATAAGCCTGAAGGCACATTCACAGTGATTCAGGAACAGCTTCTTCCCTTCTGCCATCCGATTTCTAAATTGACCCCTGAACACTACGTCCCTTTTTTCAATTTTTTGTGGTTTTGCACTATTTTAATGTAACTATTTAATATACAAATACATACTTACTGTAATTGATTTTATTATTTTTTCTATGTTATCATGTATTGCATTGTACTGCTGCCACAAAGTTCACAAATTTCATGACATATGCCAGTGATATTAAACCTGATTCTGATTCTGTCCTTCTTAAAATACCTGGAAGTTGAGTTCTTTTCAGTTCAGTTAAGATGTAAATTTGCCATAAATAGCTCAGAATGAGACAGTCTATTTTTATACCAAGCAAGACAAAAACCATTCTTGCATGGGAATAACATGGCAAATATCACCCATAGTATAGTATGATCATCTCCAGCAAGAGTAAATCCAGGCACTTTGCCATGATGTTCACTGGTGAAATGGGTGGCATTCTGGCACAGCCACAGGTTGTGCTGCTTCACAGCTTCATGATATCAGCCCTGTGCGTTGTTAGCGGCTTTTCTCCGTGATTTCACACCCAAAACTTGTGTTGGTGCACTCATTGGCTACTGTAAGTTACTCCTTAGTGTAGCTTAAGGGCAAAAAGAATCAAAAGGGGGTTGCTGGACGTGTCTGACAATAAGCAGCAGTGATATAGGGAAATAAGGAAAGAAGTGGGATTAATCAGGTTGCTGGCATATCGACTCATGGGCTGAAACCTCCTTTTATGTCATAGGTATAATGTAAAACCAAAGGCGAGTTGATGAGCATGCCTCGTGTTTCCAGCATTTTGAAGGTGGAATAGCTTTCAAGCAATTTATCCTCCTGTAGGTTACTAGGGTTGAAGAGAGAACCATTCAGTCACACCACACATTCTCCACTATCCTACTTCAATGTTACCAGGGGAGTGCTAGTGCCTCTGTACAGCACAGGTCAACTATCTTCCTGCAGGAATACAATACTCATTTTGCCAGCAAGTTCTTGCAGTTGCCTGCTAGCTGAGAATTCAGATCACTGCTAGTCATGGCAAGAGCTCATCTATACTCAGAATTTCTTGTTCATAGTCATTCACTGTTACCTTTCATGAACTTGGCTTATAGCTACTGTGGAAATACTCCATAATGCGTGTCTTGTCCAGGCAAGAAATGATACTCCATTGCAAACCCAATCTGCTTTGGAGCTGATTCAAAGTTACTGTAAGATTGCATTTTTATGATCCTCGCTGCAGAATATCTACCTTACAATGTACTTAGTAATTAAGTATTAAGTTTCTACTTAGTAGTGATCATAGAACATTGGTACAGACTTCCAGTATGTCCTTACTGGTGCCACTTAAAAAGAACAGAGTTTAAAAAGTGACAAATTTCAATGTCACATACCTCCAAAATTTGAATATTTGGAAGATGATGTAAGTTGGGAGTAAATGAAAATATTTAAAATGTAGGTGCTAGGTGTATGTAGGAGTGAGGCTTGGAGTTTTGGTTTATTTGTGAAGGTATAGTAAGGAAATGGTGCAAAGTTGTGTCTGATATTTGTTAAATGAATACTTGGTGTATTGGGTGCAGTGTTGTTTCTTGGGAAACTGAGATTCATTAACGTGTTCACTGAGCTTCACCACGTGTACAAGGTGATTTTTTTTTCAGTACTTCATCCAGACCCTATTGTACTTCTGTTGGAATTGATCTCTGCAGGAACACCTTGCCAAGAAGATACGACAGGCTTTTGAGGGGTCAGCAACAGAAAAACTCAGACTTCCTTTTCACACCTTCCACTGAACAATGAAAAACACCTGAAATGTTGGGTCTGCACTTTTTTTTTGCATGTTCCACCACAGTTTCTCCCAAGAATGTCTTCCAGTAGTTGAAGCCAATTAGTATTTTCTATTTCAAGCACAGCCATGGTTTGCTGGTGGGAACAAATGTCAAAATGATACCCCTGAGGAAAAACAACACAAGAAAATCTGCAGATGCTAGAAATCCAAAGCAACACACTCAAAGTGCTGGAGGAACTCAGCAGGCCTGGCAGCAATCTATGGAAAAGAGTAGGGTCTCGGCCCGAAATGGTGAACTGTTCACTCTTTTCCATAGATGCTGCCTGGCCTGCTGAGTTCCTCCAGCATTTTGTGTGTGTTACCCTGAGGAAAAATTCAGTTTCAAAAGAGTGTGATAGTCTCTAGTTGAACACTGTAATAATGAGAATGAAGTGTGCTCAGTCACTTCAGTTCAATTAATGCAGTTCAAGATAGTGTAGATTGCTCATTTATCATGGTTCCAACTGTCATTTTATGGTGCAATCCAATTTCTACTCACATGAAAGCAGGGGGAGCTGAATTAATTAATTCTGTGCCACTACTTTTTAAAAAATGAAGCTACTCTCGCGCGTTTAGTGTTGTGCTCTTATATTTGTGGAAAAGGTCCATTGATTATGTTGTAAAATACAGTACCACTTTGGATTCACAATATCATCTTCCATTAATCCCAATAATTCTCATCTCATGGCCAAGTGGTTTCTAAAATGAGACAGATGAAAATTAACATTAGGAATTCTCTTGGAAAGAGTGTCACTATGATTGAATTTCTTCTATAAATGGAAGGCACAATAGTTCAATTTAATACCAGTTTATCATGCCCAGACGAGGGAGTCTGTAACGAGTTGAGGAAGGAGTTATCCTAGATTAGGAACGTAGGCTATATGATGGAATAGTGGAAAACTGTCAAAGAGATTTTTAAGTATTCAACAGAACTATATTCCAGTTAAAAGCAAGGACAGTAATGATGGGAAGAGCTAGCGCTAGATCACTAAGGAAATGAAGGAAGTCATCAAACTGAAATCTTATGCATACAAAGTTGCCATGAGTAGAAGGAAACTGGAAGCTGGGAAAAGTTTAAGGAGCAACCAAGAATCACTAAGCAAGCAATAAGGAAAGATAAGATAGATTATGAGGGTAAACTAGCAGGAAATATTAAAAAAGGTTGAAGTTTTTATAATTACATAAAGTAGAAAAGGGAGGCTAAAACAAATGTAGGTCCCTTGGAAGATGAGAAGAGGAAATTAATATCTGGTAATATAGAAATGGCTGAGGCCTTGAACAACTATTTTATGTTGGTCTTCATGGTAGAGGACTAATCTAACAAGCTAAAGAAAGATGTTATGGATGTGATGGGACGTGAGGACCTTGATACAATCTCTGTTATTAAGGAGATAGTGCTAAGCAAACTAGTGGGCCTAAACATAGACAAGACCATTGGTCCTGATGGAATGCATGTCAAGGGACTGAAAGAAATAATGTAAATTATAGTAGAGGCATTTGTTATACCTTATTAGAATTCTTTAGATTCTGGGCAAGTCCCACCGCATTGGAAGACAGCAAATATCATGCCATTTTTTTAAAAAAAGGAAGTAGGCAAAAAGCCAGGTAACTATAGGCCAGTTAGACAGATAGAAAAGTACTTTATTGATCCCAAAGGAAATTACGGTGTCACAGTAGCATTACAAGTGCACAGCTATACAAATATTTGGAGAGAAGTAAGAAAGAATGAAAAATAAGTTACCTCAAACAGTCTAGCAGGAGGGGGTCATCACTTCCCTGGCTATAGGTTGACTCATTATAGAGCCTAATGGCCGAGGGTCACAATGACCTCACATAGCACTCTTTGGAGCAGTGCAATTGTCTTAGTCTATTACTAAAAGTGCTCCTCTGTTCAGCCAAGGTGGAATGCAGAGGGTGAGAAACATTGTCCAGAATTGCCAGGATTTTCTGTAGGGTGCTTTAATCTACTGCACCTCCAATTAGTTTAAAGTCTGTCATCTGGAAAACTTGAAGCTATCATTAAGAAAGAAATAGTAAGACATCTGAACAGAAGTGGTTTCATCAGGCAGATACAGCTTGGATTCACAAAAGGCAGGTCCTGTTTGACAAGCTTACTAGAATTCTTTAAGGATATAATGAGCACAGTGGACAGAGGGGAACAGGTGGATGATGTATACTTGGATTTTCAGAAGGCTTTCGATAAGGTGCTGTATAAAACATTTATCCATGAGATAAGGATGCAGAGAGGTGGGGGGGTAAGGTATTAGCATGGATCGAGGAAGAGAGTTGGAATAAGTGAGTGTTTCGCTGGTTGGCAGTCAGTGGTGAACAGAGTGTTGCAGGGGTCGGTGCTGGGCCCACAACTGTTCACAATATACATTAATGACTTGGAAGAGGGGGCCAAGTATAGCGTATCTAAGTTAGCTCAATGGCACTGAAAGGAGTTGTTAAAAAAAACTGAAGAGGATGTGGAGAGTCTGCAGAGAAATATAGCCAGGTTAGGTGAGTGGTCAAGGGTTTGGCAGATGGAATACAAAGTCGTCCACTTTGGAAGGTAAAATAGAAGATCAGATCATTATGTAAATGATGTAAGAATGCAGCGTGCTGTTGGGCAGAGGGACTTGGGGATGACTGAACATGAATCGCAAAAGATTGGCTTGCAGATGCAACAGGTTATCAAGAAGGCAGGTGGAACGTTGCTCTTCATTTTGAGTGGAATTGAATTTAAGAGCAGGGAGGTTGATCTACAACTGCTGGCTTTAGAGGTGGTGCAGAGGCAGTTCACCAGGTTGACTCCAGAGTTGAGGGAATGAGCCTATGAGGAGAGATTGGGTCACCTGGGTCTATCTGGATTTCATAAGAGAGAGAATTTCATAGAAACATAAAATTATGAAAGGGATTGATACGAGAGAGGTAGGAAAGTCATTTCTACTGGTAGGTGAGACTAGAACTTAGGGAACCTACACTCAAGATTTGGAGGAGTGGATTTAAGAAGATGAGTCAAAACTGCTTTTCCCAGAGAGTAGGACTCTGTGGCATTCTCTACCCAGGAAACATATATCTCGTTAGATATATTTAACACACAGTTGGATAGATTTTTGCATAGTAGGGGATTATGGTAAAAAGGAAGTAGGAGGACCTAAGTCCACAGCTAGATCATTCACGATCAGCAGAGCAGGTATGATAGGTCAGATGGTCTAGTGCTGCTCCTATTCCTTATGTTCTTCCGTTAAAAGTGTTCCTTCTGTTTCTCCCATTGCAGCTACTAACCAACCACTATGACAGGTGTTGGAAATACTACTGCCTTCCATCTGGATGGGCAAATTATGGTGTCACCTCTGAAGAAGAACTCCATCTGACTCGGAAGCTCTTTTGGGGAATCTTTGAGTCAGTGTCTCAGAAGGTATGATCACTGAAAGGACCATGGAAGTAACTGAACTATCTTTATGAATTGGTACATCAACACTTCCATCCTAAATAAAATAGTTTATGTCAAGATAAAGTGTGTTTGTACTGGGGAATGAAATTCTTCTCCAGAAATTTTCTGCTTTGAGTTTTCACAGTGCATGTGGGGAGCAAAATCTCTGTATATTCCTGCTCCAATAATGTGTTTTATTCAGCCTTGGAATAGGTGCTTACCAGATGATGAAAGTCAGCAAGTATTTCAAGTGCAGAGGAAAGCATAAGTGTGCCCAGTCCTACCCTTTTGAGTAAGGATCCTTGAAGCACAGTAATCAGCATTGCTGAGGTCCATAATAGATCATTGCCTTATTTGAGACCAGATCAACCAGGAATGAAGCTCAACGTCTGCTTTGGCCCAGGAGTAATTTTTGCTCACTTGGCCATTGGTGGAATGTTGTGAAAAATGGCAGTAATAGAACGTCAAGAAGAACATCATCACTGTGTTGGATTATTACAGTGTGGGCTGCTGTATACCAATTAATTTTTGAGTTGGGATTATAAGTTGTACATGACTGTTATGTCCACTAACAAAGAATTTTCTAATAATCTCTCTGTGATCAAATGCCACAAACGCCCTGGTTGAATTTTTCTGTAATCACTGAGCTCAGTTTGTTACCGGCACTGGTTGAGCACATCAGATGAAGAAGGCTAGTTTTTGCAGTTAATGAAGACTTTCACAGCAATCACCTTGTATCCCCGATTATATTCCAGTTCCTGCCTTTAGCAGCCAGCTCCTGCCTCTCGCACAAGGTCATTTCCTCCTACTCGCTTGCTTCATCAGTTCTTCCCCAAGTAGCTATGCTCTTAACCATGTTTCAGGGAACTGACCATGAGCTCGAGAGCCTATTTAATCTGCTTTATCTAGGACTCAACAGTACTGAATACTCATGTGTGTTAACAGTTTTATAGAATGCTGTTATATACTGAGTGATTGTACTGATGTTGAAATATAAACACATTTATTGCATGTTTTACAGAAATATGATTCTGACTTGTTCAAGACAGTCATGCAGTGCCTCTGTGCAATAGCTGGTGCACTCCCACCCGATTATGTTGATGCCAGCTATTCCTCCAAGGTCGAGAAGAAAGCTTCAGTGGATGCAGAAGGCAACTTTGACCCCAAGCCTGTGGATACTATGAAGTATGCATCGTTCGTTTATTTATTTATTGACAAACAGCACAGAACATGCCCTTCTGGTCCCTCATGCCATGCTGTCTAGCTTAATCCTAGCCAACTCTCAAAACAATTTACAATGATCAATTAACCTACCAACCCAGTACGTCTGACTGTGGGAGGAAACCGGACTACCAGGGGAGAACATACAAGCTCCTTAAAGGCAGTGACGGGAATTGAACCTGGGTCGCTGGTACTGTAAGGCGTTATGCTAACCACCATGCCATACTGTGCCTCCCCCATTGTTAGATTAGATTGTTCTAATCTTCTCAGTTTAACTTTAGACTCTAGTGTACGGTTTGGTGAACCACAATAAAACTGATAATCTGACACGCTCGAGATTTTGGTGATGCTGGGCTAGCACGTTTTCCAGACTATTGAATGTTATTCTTTTAATACCCAGCACATCTTTTTTTGTTTATTAATTCATTTTATAGTTAACTAGGCAGTCGAAAAGGAGCACAGATAACAGGACTGCGGTCAGGTCAGGGAGGGTGAGGGGAGGGAGCACAAGAATTGAGGCCACAGTAAACAGAAGTGAGTGCAGGAACCAGAACCACACTGAGTCAGAACGGAGCTTGGAAACCGGGGCATCAACGAGTGAACCAGAGCCCCATCGAGTGGAAGGGAGCCCAGCAAACATTGCCTGGTGAGCTCGTTGCTGAACCATCAGGATTACCAATCAGTTGGATGGTGAATTATCAAAGCTTTATTGTATAATTTGTTACTTGAATATTTCAATAATAGATTATTGTGGTAATTAAAGGAGGACAGCATGTTTGTGTGTCTTGTTGACTTTCCCAACTGGTAACAAGTTTGTTTCAACCTAACCCCTGAGTCTGTTTGTGGGCAGCACTGCAGTGGTATGCAGGAATTGAAGGGTGCTCTTCATCAGTGCAGTCACCTGATAAAGCAGTCATGTATTTTCTGAATTCGCTGTTTAGAAAACAACCTAAACCTTTATTCTTTTTACACTTCCCTACACTGTATTCCATCTGCCACTTCCTTACCCGTTCTCCTAATCTGTCCAAATCCTTCTGCAGACTTCCTGCTTCCTCAGCACTACCTACCCCTCCATATGTCTTTGTATCTCCCACAAACTTGACCATAAGGCCATCAATTCCATCATCCAAATCATTGACATTGAATTGACTTTATTTCTTACATCCTTCACATACATGAGGAATAAAAATCATTACATTACGTCTCTGTCTAAATGTGCATATAATGTGGAAAAAAAGCAGCACCAACACTTACCCCTACAGAACACCACTGGTCACCAGCAGCCAATCACAAGGGGCCCCCTTTATGGCACTCTGCCTTCTGCCAGTCAGCCAATCTCTGTCCTTGCTGGTATCTTTTCAGTAAGACTGTTTGGCAGCCGTGTGTGTGGGACCATGTCAAAGGCATTCTGAAAATCCAAGTAACATTCACTAACTCTCCTTTTTCTATCCAATCCAGTAACTTTCCTGTCATTGATGTAAGACTCACTGGCCTATAGTGTCTCGGATTGTTCTTACTTTTCCTCTTATATAATGGAATAACATTAGCAGCTCAGCAGTCCTCCAGGACCTTGGCTGTGGCTAGAAAGGACATGAAGACATTGGTCAAGGCCCCAGCAATCTCATCTCTTACCTCTCTCAATAACCTGTGATATATCCCATCAAGTCCTGGGACCATCTTTCAGAGACCCAGCATTACCTCCTTCATAATCTTGAAATGCCCTATCTTTCTTGGTAAATACCAATACAAAGTACTCATTTAGGATATTACCTACATTTTTCTTCCTTTTTCCTTGAGTGGTTCTACCCTCTCCTTAGTTATGCTTTTGCTCTTGATAGAGTACCTGGGGATTCTCTTTAATCTTACTTGCCTGCTTCTCCTAATTCCTTTCTAAAGTTCCTTACTGGCTTCTTTATTATCCTGAAATGCTCTTTTTGATTTTTAGCTTCCTAAACATTACACACACTACATTTATCTTCTCAAGATCCAAGGTTTCCATACCTTGCCATTCTTGTGCTTTCTTTGTACTAGAACGTACCTGTCCTGTACTCTGTACAGTTGGTCTTTAATCTTTTACAGAAAGTGGTGGGTGCTTAGAAAGTGCTGCTAGATGGGGTAGTAAAACAGGTACATTAACAGATACATCCTTGAGAAGCATTTAATGCAGACATACAAGCAGGCTGGGAACAGAATGATAAGGACTATGTACAGGCTGAAGGGACTTGGTTAGATTAGGGTCATGATCAGCATAGACAGTAGGCCAAAGGGCTTGTCCTACACTGTTGTTCTACGTTCTGTGTTCCGCTGTTATGCTCTGTGCATTCCAATAAGATGATCATCATAAAATCGCAATTCAACAAAGGTTTTGCCCACTCTATTTTTGCTTTGCAAGTATGTGCCAACTATTTTAAGAATTTTAAAATGATAATTACAAAACGGTTGAATGGAAATTGCTCAATATGTATCAACTAAAAATGAGCAAGAGATGGTCTCATTTATGAAAGAGGCACTAAAAGCAAGGTAGTCTCGAAAAGTAGCAAAGTCTAACCATAAATAATAGATAAGGAAGGTTGTTTTTTTTACACAGAGTGGACTGGTAGATTTATCTGCATATGTGAATCAATGTTTGATAATATTTGATTTTTACAGTGTGATAATTCCTGAAAAATTGGACTTCATCATCAACAAATATGCAGAGTATACTCATGACAAGTGGGCTTTTGAGAAGGTATGATATTTCAAATGCTTTCAATTTCTTAATTTGTTTTACTATAGGAATGTCATGTCTTCAACCAGATGCTTGTGTAACATTAAAACTCTAATCTATATGAAGCAGTAGTTATGTGGATCATTTTGGCCTGCTGCGTTCACCAGCAACTTTGATGTGTGTATCTTAAGTGCATGGAAATTTGATTCCATAGTATTTGTTTTTGTTTGTGTTTTGCAATTGAAAACTGATTTTCCTGGAAGACAAGCACGATGTGTCATTAAAACCTCTGCTGGAATCCTTTCCGTCGTGAGTTACCCTTGTAGTTGAATGTGATTTCCGCACCATTGAAACATGGGATGTTGGCATTTCCGTACAAGACCATAAGACATAGGAGCAGAATTAGGCCATTTAGCCCTTTGAGTCCGCTTCGCTATTTCATCATGGCTGATCCTGGGTACCATTCAACCCCGTACACCTGCCATCTCACCATGTCCCTTGATGCCCCGACTAATATAACCTCCTTTTTTGGAACTTTGCAGGAACTTGTACCACATTAAACTGGAGACATTATTGGACACTCTCAGGATAACATATTTTCCACAGTGCAGAACCAGCCTGTTCTGCTGGAGAATAGGTGCAATAATGGTATCCTTGCCTGTGCTATCCCGCTCCCAAGGTCCCCACCGACTGTAACACAACCGGTCAGGCAAATTCTCTGCTAATCTCTGACACCCTAGCGTCCGGTCCTTACAAATTATGACCAGTGCCAAAACATTTCCTATGTCTTCTCCACTCACTTTATCTAACTACAACCCCATGACCTAGCACCAATTTTGGAAAGTCCTGATCCCCTCTCACATCACTCACTCAGCATTTGCTGGAACGTCTCCAGTTCCATTGCTCCACCACTATAGCCACAGGCACAACTAGGCATGCGTGCCTTGCTGCCAGCTTGACTTCTGAGATTGGGATAGTATTGCCTGTGGAAGAGAGGTATAAAGGTTGACTAGTTTTCCATCAGTTCCAGATGAGTTCCACCCCAGCGAGAAGTTTGTAGGAGGTAAGGTGCAATATTGCAGCAACAAGAACTGAAAAAAATTGTCAGTCATTGAGTCACAGTGTAATGAAGAAGCCCTTAAGTCAGACTCGTCCATGCCAACCAAGTTGTCCATGTATTTCTCTGTCTCTAACAGTAACCTTTTCCAACTTTGTACTGTACAAGTGTCTTTTAAATGTGGATAATGTACCTCAGAGATATAAAATGGAAATTAATTGTTGCAGGCATTTGTAGCTCTAGTCCCTCGCAGCTGGAATCCAACAGGTTTCAGCCATCTGCTGGTGTTGGATGGAGCTTCTCCCTGTATTTCTCCTGGATGTATTGCAAGATGAAGATCACACTGTGTGTGTCAGAATCTGCAATCAATTCTGCACTATAAACCCAATGTATTTTTTTTTAATTAGATTCAAAACAACTGGAGTTACGGTGAAATTAACGATGAAGAGGCCCGAACTCACCCTTGGTTGAGGCCATACAAAACATTCTCTGAAAAGGTATAAAACTTACTCAATTGACCTCTGATCATGTAAATGCCTTCACCAGTATAAACACCCATAATAAGTGCCTTTGTTGATTAACTTTAACCTTAGTAAGTTTCTGGGCTGCAACTTTTAAACAATTACCTTGTTTCCAGGACCGAGAAATCTATAGATGGCCAATCAAAGAATCCCTGAAGGCTATGATTGCTTGGGAGTGGACAATTGAAAAAGCTGTTGAGGGGGTGGACAAAAGTGAGAAAGGAGAGAAGAAGGCTCGCAAGATTTCACAATCTGCCCAGGTAAGTGTACTTTGTAACTAACATTTTATTCAGTTAAAACGGTCTGATGAGATATTGGATATTTGATATGACTTCAGTTAAAATGGTCTGAATTTGATATGGCTCAGTTTGCAGTAGTACTTAACCTCACAGTTTGTAGTGTATATGCTTCAGTGAACTTCTTTCCTACGTTCTTTCATAATATTACAGAAAACTTTCAATAAAGAGGTCATTCAGCCTTTTGTGCTTGTACAAATTGGAAAAAGGTGTACAGCATAACCTAATCCCAACATCTAGGACAAGTTCTATTGTCTTGAAATACACATGAAAGTACATTTTAAATGCAAAGTGTGCCTTCAGAACTCCAGGGCACCAGAATTCCCTTTGGCTAACTGAGGAATAAAATGTTCAAAGGTCGATGCCGCAAGCCCAAGATGCGCAGAACAGCAGTGACCCTTTGTGCTTCAAAGATATGGATAATCTATAGCAGTGGAGAAATATCACTCACACAGTCTGCACAAAATCCCCCAAGTCCTTTGGCAGGATTGATAGAACATAGAAGAGTACAGCACAGAAACAGGCCATTCGGCCCACAATGTTGTGCCAAACCAGCTAAAAGGCAAATCAAAAACACCAAACACTAATTCCTCCTACCTACACCATGCCCACATCACTCATCTTCCTTACATCAATGTGCCTATCCAAATACCTCTTAAAAGCCTCTAATGTATTTGCCTCCACCACCATACCAGGCAGCACATTCCAGGCATCCACCATTCTCTGAGTAAAAAATGTACCCCTCACACCCCTCCCCCCTCCTGAACCTACCCCCTCTCACCTTCAATGCATGCTCTTTGGTATTCGACATTTCAATCCTGGGAAGCAGATACTCCATGTCTACTCTATCTGTGGCTCTCATAATCTTGTAATCCTCTAACAGATCCTCCCTCAGCCTCTGGCACTCCAGAGAAAACAACCTAAGTTTATCCAGCTTCTCATGACAGTACATACCCTCTAAACCAGAAGCATCCTGGTAAACCTCCCCTGCATCCTCTTCAAGGCCTCAACATCCTTGTTATGGTGGGATGACCAGAACTGTACACAATAGTCCAGATGTGGTCTAACCAGAGTTTTATGAAGTTGCAACATAACCTCTTGACTTTTGAACTCA
The DNA here is from genome assembly GCF_030028105.1 of Mobula birostris. NCBI lineage: Eukaryota > Metazoa > Chordata > Chondrichthyes > Myliobatiformes > Myliobatidae > Mobula > Mobula birostris. Next base: position 16,117,728 of record NC_092379.1, read on the forward strand.
ATGCCTCGACTAATAAAAACAAGCATTCCATAAGCCTTTTTAACCACTCCATCGACCTGTGTAGCCATTTTCAAGGAGCTGTGAACTTGGATCCCAAGATCTCTCTACTCAGTAACACTGTTAACGATCATGCCCTTAACAGTGTACAGACACCTTGTATTTGCCCTACCGAGGTGCAACACCTCACATTTATCTGGGTTAAACTCCATCTGCCATTTCTCTGCCCATATCTGCAGCTAGTGTATCTTTAGTAGACAAGGTATATAACATAAGAGCTGGGAATTGTATGAAATAGTGGTGATGGAGAAGTGTGTGATTTCTGGTGGCTACATGACAGGAAGGATCTTATTTGTACTGGAAAGGGTACAGAGCTGTTTCACAAAGATATCACCTGGGGTGGAGCATTTCAATTATGGCCAGGCTGGGTTTATTTTCCTTGAAGTGGAGGAGGCTGAAAGGCAGCCTGACAGAGACATACAAAATTATGATGGACATAGATAGTAAGACACTTCCCCCCCCCCCCCGAACAAAGGTGACAAACATTTGTTCACAGATTTAGGAGACATTAACTATGCTTTTTGGAATAATTCCTCAAAATATTCATGGTATTTCTGTGTCTGACCAACATGTTATTGCATTTGTTACATTGATAGCTGGGAGGGCCATTTTGTTGAAGTGGAAGGATACATCAGCTCCCACTTTGTCACAATGGTTCTCTCACTATGTTTTAGTTCGGAGAAAATTAGAAGTCAAACATTTGAACCTTTATTTGATTTTGAGAAAAGATGGGGCTCATTTGCTCGTTATTATCATTTGAGCTAATTGATATAATTTTTCCACAATCTAATTGTAAATTTTTTAGTATATTGTCTTTTCTTGCTGGCGGTTTGATGTTTATTTTTAGAAGCTTTTTGTATGACACATTACTTCGGGGTTGTACACCTAATGGGTTCTTTTTTTTTTCTCACTTTTCTGCTTAGTAGGTTTTTTTTGTTATCACAAAATTTTTTTTCAATCTTTAAGATAATGTCTTTTTTGAGACATTGTAAGTGTTGTTACTTCAACGTACTCATTATTTTTTCTGTATAATATAACAATAAAAAGATTTGGAAAGAAAGATTTAGGAGACAAAGAGAAGGAGGTTTACATAAGGCTTGTGGAAGAACGTTTGGCACCCAGGGCTGTTCGAAATCTAGTGGCTGGTGAAGGCAGGGACTCTCATAGCATTTAGGAAGCGTCTCATGAACACTTAAATCGTCATGGCATAGAAAGCTATAGACCAAGTGTAAAGAAAAAATGAGATTGATATCAATGGATACTTGGTGATTTTCATAGACTCATTGGCTGAAAGGTGTTTTTCTGTGCCGTGTAACTCCATGACCCTTAAAATGGAATAGGAGCACTCAGGAAGGCACTGAGTATCTTGAATTTGATTGTTGGAAACATGAGGAGGCCATGTGGAAGTAGTGGAAGGAACCCACATCACAAACAATTCTCCCACCCTCGTAGTCAAACAGCACCTTTGATTGAATAAGTTCAGTAGGGTTTTAGTCTTACTATGCTGTTAGTCATTATCTTTTTGGATTCTGCTTTACTGTTCACTAATTTCTCTTGCAGGTGGTCTATGACCCCAGTCATGGTTACAATCCACAGCCACCTGAACTATTGAACATGACCTTGTCTCGCGAATTGCAGGTACACAGGCCGGCTTGTTCCTGCTTACTAATTCCTTATTTTTAGTAGAATGTAACCAACCAGTTTACTTTTTAACTATTCAGAAGCTGGCATTTTTATTGATCGCAGAGAGCTTGGGCAAAATTGCAAACTCGGCTGCAAATTGTGTCAAATACAGTTATAAGATGATGGTGCAAGTTAATGGGCTGTCGTAACTTATGCCAAATTATTTGTACCCCAAGGTCTTTAAGAATTTGCTTCAGGTTGTTTAAAGCTTGATTTGCAGCCTCTGACAGAAGCAAGAGAGGTGCTTGCTGAGCCTTGGCTGATGTGGCTGAGTAGATTATCCACATGCACGAATAAAGCTCAAGTTCAAAACTCAGAGTAAATTTATTATCAAAGTACATAAATATCACCATATACAACCCTGAGAACAGCATTCCGAACCAAACTGTGTCCTCCAGTCCGAACCCCAGAGCACCCAAAGCCTCATTTATCAGTTCATTCATATTAACAGGCACAGAGCACAGCAGCTGGGGCAGTCTTCATTGCCTCAGAGCCATGGAGAGAGGAGTGACCATTGTGAAGAGTGAGCGAAGTCGGCTCTCGCCTTAGATCCCAATACTCTGTCCTTTTAGTCTATCTGGGCCAGCATCTAAACTGAAACAACGAACAGCAAGAAACTCTGGCACCCTGGAAAGAGGAGTGAGCAGCGCGGAGAGCGGGCGAAATCAGCTTTCGCCTCCGATCTGGGCCAGCGTTTAAATTGTTTAAACAGCGAATCGTACCTAGCACTAGGACCCAGCTATTGTGAATGGCTCCGGGCCTAGACCACGCTGCCCAGCGACTTGCTTTGGGCTCAGATTTCGCCGCCCATTACGACAGATCCACTATTACAAACAGGACAATCCATAGTAACTGTCAGGATATAATATTTGAGGATAAACAAACAAGAAGGACCTAATTAATAAATATAGCCATTCCAAACATACATAACATACAGAAATCAATAAGTGAAAAACACCAGAAATATGCTGAATTAATAGGGGAAATTGGAACGTGAGCAGGGTATACATTGTCCCAGTAGAAATATCTACAATTAGTACTATCCCAAAGTCACTACACAATAGCATTAAGCAATTAGGCCTACACAATAATATTTATGTAAATCTCCAGAAAGCCACAATACTAGTGTTTTCTAAACACTAATAGAATAGTCCAAAAGTTCCTAGCAACTGAGAAATGAGCATGCCTGGCTATACCCATACCTCAGGATTTGCCAACTTGAGCTGAGAAAAAATAAAATAACAATATTAATAATAAATAAATAAGCGATAAATATCAAGATGAAGAGTCCTTGAAAGTGAGAAATCAGTACAAAAAAGTGTTTAGTTATGTTTGATTACGTCATGTTGTTGAAGTTTGACAAATGTAGGAATTCTGTACAGTATTCAGTTTTCCACATTCTTCACTATTATCCTTTCTAAAGTCTGGTTAAGCAGACATAATGGCTCATCTCATTTCTTTAAAATGTTAAATTTTGTCTGTTACCTAAATGCACCCTGTATTTTTCAGTCAATGGCGGAGCAACTTGCTGAAAACTACCACAACACTTGGGGTCGTAAGAAGAAGCTGGAACTACAGGCCAAAGGTTTGATTATGTTATCAGTCGTGTACCACAATGTATTAAAATAGCTTTCATAGATGGTGCATCTTCTATCACAGCAGCATCAATGTGGTTTTGTTTCTGTTTAATAAGATATTTGCATTATGCGGTATCTTCCACGTTATGTTCAAGACTTTATCTTAAGGTTCAAGACCTTATCATACATAAAGGCTGAGAAAACCTTCAGCTCAACTCCAACCCCCACATGTTGCTATACAGTTCAAAGTTGATCTGACCTGAAGTAAAACAATATTGCACAAATTTAATGCCCATGGTAAAATTCGACTGTTGCCCTCACAGCACCTTGTCCAGTACAGGGGTTCCCAAACTGGGGTCCACAGACCCCTCAGTTAATGGTAGGGACCCAAGACATTTAAAAAAAGGCTGGGAACCCCTAGTCTAGTATAAAACTCTTCCAAGTAATATCAGCAGTAGTTCAAGAGGTAACATTCACTTCCAGTAAGACTTAACATCCCTCTGGTTGTAATAATTCTTATTCACTCAAAGGACAAGCAAATTTTACTAACCCTGTTTTCTTGAAACAGTACTGTCAGAACTCCAATGCTGATAACTGAGACCAGCAGCAGCTCTCAAATACAGTTTCATATGGGCAACATTAACTAGCTTCGTGACAGTCACTCACAACTTCCCAAACTCAGAATCGTTCCAGACTGCTTCTGCTAATCACTGTCACATCTCAGGTTTATTGCACACTGTTGTCTTGGTGAGGTCATTCAAACTCCATACTCTGGGAGAGGAAACTTCATCAACTTTTAATTTCTTCACCAACCCACAGCAGCAGATAGCTGACATAACCCTGAAGTATAGGCATTCATGTTTTTACAGGGTTCTCTCTGGCGACATGCTGGTGACTGCACTCTTTAATACACTTTCTTACTGCTTTTATCTCCTTGATTCCCTTTATCCTTTCTCATTGGGTTTCTCTCATTATCTTTGTCTAATCCTCAGTGTGTGTTTCTCGTTGATTATATATATGTTACACTGCTTAAAATTTCCTTTCACATATTCATGCCTTATTGTTTTTAATCCTTATGTCATCCTTATTTATGGCCTTCTCTACTGCCAAGGTGAGGCCACCCTCAGGTTGGAGAAGCAACACCTTATATTCCTTCTGGGTAGCCTCCAACCTGATAGCATGAATACAGTATTGATTTCTCCTTCTGGTAAATAAATTCCCCACCCCACCCCCCATTCCCCACTCTAACTTTTACCTCTTTTCACCCGCCTATCACCTCCTCCTTCCCTTTCCCCTTTGGTCCACTCTCTTCCCTGATCAGATTCCCTCTTCTCCAGCCCTTGACCTTTCCCACCCACCTGGCTTAGCCTATCACCTTCTAGCTAACCTCCTTCCTCTCCCCCCATCTTTTAATTCTGCCATCATTCCCGCACCCCCCCCCCCCCCGCGTCCTGAAGAAGGATCTTGGCCCCAAATGTCAACTATCTATTAATTTCCATAGGCGCTGCCTGACCTGCTGAGTTCCTCCAGCATTTTTTGCGTGATCCTCATTTATTTTTCTCTTTTCCATTGTTTTCTTACATTCCATGTATCCTTTTGTAACTGTTTTCCAACTCCTTTTTACACATGGTGTTTTAAACAAAAATCCATTCCAGGTAGTTTTTTCCGGCTCGAGTTTTTCTCAGTACATGATTTCAATAATAAGAATGCTAAGAAACTTGATTACATGAGAATTCAAGTCATCCACAATAACTTCAGCTGATATGAATGGGAGGGAGGTTTGGAAGCAGGAATCCAGACACACTTGTTAAAAATATTGGCTCTGTGCTTAAGGAAACTCCTCCACGAGGATCACAGCTTGTAGTGGGGTTTGGAGGCTTGCGTGTCTCAATGATCTGGGGAGCTATGTTAGCTAGAGTCGGGGCCTAGTGCTTTGGCTCTTGGTAGGGTCACCCATGCCAAACAGGTGAAAGGGTAAAGGCCAGACTAAGAGCGATCCACCGGTCCTCCCAGCTAACAACCCTGACTGTTCAAAAAGAATTGTTATGGAAACAAGAATGAAGAACCCTTCTACATACCATCACAGGTATGGACAAACAGAGATGGAGGACCTTCATTGCAGTCCTAAACCCCAGCTGTGTAAAGGGCAGTAAGTAAGTAAACTTAAGGAAACAAAGACCAATATTTACCCTTTTCACTTCTCTTCCCTCACCCTTAGTCTTAACTACTTGCCGCTCCTATAATTAATTTGATCTACAATATCTTAGAACCTGTTTTTCAGATATTTGCCTTGACTTCTGTTTGTCCACCTTGTTATTTTATATCTCACATTTTCTCCTTTCGATATCTGCCTTTCATGTTTTAAATTAGGTGGTGGAACTCATCCACTTTTGGTACCATACGATACACTGACTGCTAAAGAAAAAGCTCGGGACAGGGAGAAGGCTCATGAATTGCTCAGATTCCTGCAGATGCATGGATACGCTGTAACAAGGTCACTTTAAGCATTATTTACTTGCTATATCCATATTTAAAGGTTCTAATAATGTACAAATGAGTTATTAATTAGGAATAGGCAACATGACTTGATCTGTGGGAAATCATGACTCTCGAATTTAATTGCATTTATTGCGCAGGCAACCAATGGGGATGATCAGGGCCGAAACAATAGATATTACTTACATGGAGACACAGGAGACTACAGATGCTGGAGTCAGGACCAACAAGCCACCTGCTGGAGGAACTCAGTGGGCTGAGCAGCATCTATGGGGGGGAAATGAGTCAAAACTATTCAATATGAAACATTAACAATTCCTTTCAACCCACAGGTGCCACTCAGTCCACTGAGTTCCTCCAGCACATTGTTTGTTGTCTACATGGACCCTAACGAGGGCTTTGACAAGATCCCACAGAGTAAGCTGGTCCAGAAAATAAGATCACATGGGATCCAGACTGAGCTAGTCATTGGATACAGATTAAATTTAATGGCAGGGTGGTAGAGGTGAATTTGTTTTCAGATTTGAGGTCTATGACCAGTGGCGACTGGGTTTGGTGCTAGGTACCCTCTTTGTCATATATATTGATTATTGGATAGAATGGACACTCAGAGGCCACTTTATTAGGTACACCTGCTCGCTAATACAAATATCTAATCAGCCAGTCGTGTGGTAGCAACTCAGTGCATAAAATCATGCAGACTTGTCAAGAGGTTCAGTTGTTATTCAGACCAAACATCAGAATGAGGAAAAAATGTGATCCAAGTGACTATGACCGTGGACTGATTGATGGTGCCAGACACGGTGGTTTAAGTGTCTCAGAAACTTCTAATCTATTGGGATATTCATGCACAGCAGTCTCCTGAGTTTACAGAGGTTGGTGCGGAAAACTAAAACCACCCAGTGAGCGGCAATTTTGTGGACAGAAATGCCTTGTTGATGAGGGAAATCAGAGGAGAATGGTCAGACTGTTTCAAGCTGACAGGAAGGTGACAGCAACTCAAGTAACCATGCGTTACAACAGTGGTGTGCAGAAGAACATCTCTGAACGCACAACATATCGAACCTTGAAGTGAATGGGCAACAGCAGTAGAAGACTACTCTGGTTTCAATCCTGTACTTAATAAGATGGCCACTGAGTGTCGATGGCCTGATTAGTAACTTTGCGGATGATACTAAAATTGGTGGTGTGATGGACAGAGAAGAACGCTGTCTAAGGTTGCAACAGGATGTAGGATTGACAGATCTATGAAGTGATACATACTGGGAAGTTAACTGAGGAGAGGATGTAGATAGTGAATGGCATGACCCAGGGATGTGTTGTACAACAGAAAGACCTGGGGTTATAAGTACATAGTTCCCTGAAAGTGGTGACACAGATAGACAAGGTGGTGAAGAGTACATTTGGAACATTTGCCTTCATCAGACAGGGTATTGAGTACAAGTGTTGTGCTGTACAAGACATAGGTAAGACTTCACCTGGAATATTGGGTGTAGCTCTGGTCTTGAGGGAGAGAGAGCAGAGAAATTTCATGAGGATGTTGCCCGGGCTTGAGTTAGAAGGAGAGACTGAATAGGCTGGGACTGTTTTCCGTGGAGTGAAAGAGGTTGAGGCCTGACCTTATAGGGATTTCCAAATGGTGAGAGACATAGATAGTGTGAATGGTCACAATACTTTTCCCAGGGTAGGGGAGTGCAAATCTAAGGGAATACACTTAACGTGATGGGGGGGATGATTTATCGTGGATCAGAGAAGCAAGTTTTTCCCCACACTCAGGACACCCAACAAGCTGTTAGTAGAAGTGGTAGCGAAAGGTACAATTTGTGCGGGTTCATTGATATGAAAGACCTAAGATATGGACGAAATGTAGTCAAATGAGACTGGGAAAGCTTATTGGTCAATAAGGAGGAGTTGGGGTGAATGGTTTGCTTCTGAGCTGTATAACTCTATTTCTTTCATTCAGTGACAGGAGGGGTTGTAAAAAGTAAGAATGCAAGAACAATTAACACAATAATGACAAAATTTTATCAGCAGCATACTACTTGTTTTATCTGTAAGAGATTCAAAATAGTATTTCTGACATTCATGCACACTGTAGTATGAGACCTGCAGCCTACTGCATTGGACATTAACAGAGTTGTACCACACAGACTGGAGCTGACATTACTTGCTAATACTAATGTGCTGTCATTTTGCTGCTCAACGCTCAGCTAGTGCCAATACAGAGCGGAAGGAAGGCCTCCAGCTGCAGCTATTTAACCAAATGATTATAAGTTAATTGCTCATTAATTTGTTGTGATTGTTGAGACATTTTTATATGCCATTTATGTAAGGAGAATGGGAGCCCAAAGGGTTGGACTTGGGCTCAGAACCATGTTTTTCTTTCCCCAGGAGTGATCAATGAAGGTAGTTCCCAGAACAACGAATTGAATTACATCAGACCATAAGACATTGCAGCAGAATTAAGCCATTTGGCCCATTGAGTCTGCTCCATATTTCCCTCAAGGCTGATTCATTATCCCACTCATTCCGGTATTTCAAAAGGACATCAGTTGAAGTTCAAAGTAAATTTTATTATCAAAGTACATATATGTCACTATATTCAAACCTGAGAGTCAATTTGTTGTAGGCATACTCAATAAATCTATAGAACAGTAACTATAACAGAATCAATGAAAGACTGCCCAACGAGGGCGTTTAATCAGAGTGCAGAAGGTGACAAAAGAAATGGGTCTGGCACTGAAGTACAACTCGTGCCAATGTGCCTAGTTGAATTTCTAGAGTATTGCAGATAAGCCAAAAGTAGTCCTTATCACTTTTCACTTCCTCCAAAGAGTGTTTACCGTCACTAGAGTGCTGAAGTGCACAGTATTACTTTAATGAAGTGTCATAGCCAAGTGCAACCAGCAGTCATAGTTATAGAAAGATGCAGCATGGAAACAGACCCTTCAGCCCATCAAATCCCTACTGACCATCACCAGCCTTTTATACTACTCCTCTATTAATCCCACATTCTCATCAGCAACCCTCAAATTCCACCTCTTACCTACAAAGTAGGGCAAATTTCAGTAAGCTATTAACCTGCCAACCTGACTTGGGAGGAAACCGGAGTACTTGAAGGAAACTCACACAGTCACAGGGAGAATGTGCAAATTCTGTGAGCAGGGAATTCCATTCAACCCCATTGAACCTGAGTCTCTGACACTCTAAGGAAATGGTTCTGTTAGCTGCACCACAGTGCCACCCAAAACAAGGATCAACACCATAGCAATTGACGCTGATACTCCGCTGGTTGTTAAGTGAGTTACCACCACTGAGCTTGGGGCGCGATCAATGCTGACCATTTTATTTCATGTGGAGTCTTGTGACAGGTTAGGAACATAAGCACCAGCTTTGGTCGCTTCATATGCCCCAAACCTATAGCAGGTATGCAAAAGTCCCAGATTTAACTGTCCTGGACAACAGCAATTCACCTTGGAACTGTCACCATGGCCAGCTCTCATTGGCTCAATTCAGCAATAAATGACAAATTGATTAATGAGGAAGGAAAAAACAGTCAGAAATATAGCTTGCCTGGAATATGGAAAGAGTTTCCAAAGAATTTTACAAAACATTAAGAGGGCTGGTCATATGGAATAATAATGTAAAATAGGGAGACTGTGGATAACTTAAACAGGAATTTTTCATCAGACTTCATTATAGAGAATACAAGTAGCATCTCAGAATTAGCTGTGAATTTAGGGGTAAGGAGGGAGGAAATCAGGAAATTCCTAATGACTAGGGCTGTGGGCTGACAAGTCTCTGGATCCTAATAGACATCACCTTTTGGTCCCAAATAAAGTTGCTGATAAGGTGTTTGATGCATAGATTTTAACTTTACACGTTCCTTTAATTCTGGGAAGGTTCTGTTAGATTGGAATTATAGCAAATATAACCCCTTTATTCAAAGAGGAAGACAGAAAGCAAGGAATTACATGCCAGTTAGCCAAAATTCTGTCCAGGGGAAGTTTTGAAAACAGTTAGGGAATGAATTGAACTGCCATGCTAAGGACATGTGTGGAAGAACTGGTACTAAACTATGCTGTCACAATTCTGTTTCTATAACTATTGGATTAACCTATTCATTGCCACCAGATCAAAGGGCATTTTGACTTGCTCATGAAGAGAGGCCAGTCTCAAAAGATAGTCTCACTTTGGAGACAAAAATACTCATTGTACTTGAAACACTTTTAAGGTATCAACAGTTAATACTTATAATGTATGTAAAATAGGAATTGTTTTTAATCTTTTATAGAGGAATGAAGGATATGGAATTAGACACATCCTCAATCGAGAAGAGATTTGCCTATGGTTTTCTGAAGAAATTGTTGCAGTGGTTGGACATAGCTCAAGAGTTTGTTTTGCACATAGGTACAAGTTGTGAAACTACTATATTTACTTTAATATTCACTAACAAATGCTAAGTTGAGAAGTGTACACTCTGATGGTCAGTTTTCATCCCACACATGAGGATCATAGATCTTACAACAGCCAGAGAGGAAATTTTCCCTTGAAGTCAAGATTATTAAGCATTGTGTCTCCATCAGCCTCTCAGGCAGTACACCAAAATTCCAACCATCCTCCGGGTGGAAAAAAGTTCTTCTATCCTCTCTAAATATCCCTTAACTTAGATCCATGCACTCTGGTGATAGACATGTCTGCATAAGGAAAAGTTTACTACTGTCTATCTTAGTCTCCCTCATAATATTTTAATGTCATTATGACAGCAACTCTGTATCATCAGTGCAGGATACTGTGGTCATTGTCTCTGCAGCATTTTACTGAAAGAGCAATGTCCAAATAACCCCAATGATTCAGTTCAAAGAGTCAAAGTATATTTATTATCAAAGTTTGTATAAATTATACAACCTTGAGATTTGTCTGCTTACAGGCAGCCACAAAGCAAGAAAGCCAAAATAACCCATTTTTTTATATAAAAAAGAAAAAAACAACAAAAAATCAGCAGATGCTGGGAAGTCCTGCTGAAGGGTCTCGGCCCGAAACGTCAACTGTACTTTTTTTCATAAATGCTGCCTGGCCTGCTGAGCTCTTCCAGCATTTTATGTGCGTTGCTTGCAAAAAGGAAAGACCAACACCCAATTTGTGCAGCAAAAGAGAGAAAAGAAAACACAAATCATGCAAACAATAAAAGCATGCAAGAGTTCTATTGATTCTATTGTTTGAAGCCTCCTAATGAGGCTTTCAGACTAAACACAACACCATTAACCCCAAAGCTGGGTGATATCTAATTTCCAACAAATGTAATGTAATGGGACTAGATAAAAAATAGCACTTTGATTCTATAAGGAAATGGAATTACATAAAATATTTTTTTGCATAACTAGTTAACAGTGGTTATCGTATTCTATTATGGAATCATGTCTGGCTATCATATTTCAGTGATTTGGATGGGTGTCAAGAGCAGGCTTTAAAAAAATTTAATTCATGCTTTTTCAGCTAGACTTTCAGGGTCATCGATTTACTAACTAGTACATTAGATTCATTGGTTGAAGGAGACAAGAACAGTGTAGATAAATATATTTAGAGCGACTTTCTAGTATGAAGGACAGTATAACAGCTGTTAATGAGAGTTTGACAATTATTAGTCTGTGATCTGATTTATTCTCCATTCCTGTATGGAGAACATGTTTTTTAATCCTACATTTTGATATGATTTGGATACAACTGCTATTTGAGCCTGCGTTTAATCAGAAAAATAATGATGTTCCAATGGTGCTTTCCTTCTTCAACACAGAGGCTGTTGTGAGCAGTGGAAGAGTTGAGAAATCCCCTCATGAACAGGAGATCAAGTTCTTTGTAAAGGTATGTGTGGGAGCTTTGTAATTGCAACGGCTGAGTGATGAGCAGAAGGGATAATTTATGAACAATTGTATTATAGATTAAATTATTGAATGAAATTAGGTATTGTTTTTATTCAAAGTAGCAAGTCTTGTTTACAGTAGCTTGAATGTATTGTCACTCAATAAAAAATAATCAGCAAAATATGCCTCTCGGATGCTTTGCTATGTCAGATTTTGCTGCCACAGTAATCAGGTAGTACTCATATCTGGAACTGCCACAGTTTCTAGGATTAGATTTAGCTCCTGATTCCTCTTTTTGATTTGCTCATATTGGAACCACTGACCTATCCTCCTCCAAACAATGCAATATTGAAAGGAAAGGTCAGGGGTTATTGCAGAATGTAAAGGCTTACATTGTATGAAGAAGGCAAAACCACGTCGGTATGATTTTCAGCTGAAGTTGGAAGTAGTGTGACTAGAGCATAAATAATACTTCAACTTTGTAACTTCAAATTGTAAACTGCACATTGGCTTCAGTGGTACCCAGCTGTGTGTATATTACAGACATCGAATCACTGTTAGATGCTGTGGCCAAATCAAATCAGATTTTCATTCGTATCATCATGCAATATTGCATTGGGTAAAATTTGAAGATAACCTTGCTCTAGCTATATGCATAAAGCTTGGATGTCACCTACTTTTAGTATGCTAAACTGTCATTACATTTAGATCACCTAGATTTGCCAACATTTTTTGAAACAGAGCTGTTCATAATTTTAAAACTCAGTGATTTTAACATCTAGTTAATTGTTACTCACGTGTTGTGGGTGTCGTGGTAGCGTCAAGGTTAGAGTAACACCGTTACAGCGCAGGGCTTTCCAGAGTTCAGAGTTCAATTCCAGTGCAATTCTCTGAGGGGTTGCTGTACGGCCTCCCCATGGAACGCGGGTGTTTTCCCCAGGTGCTCTGGTTTCCTCCCACAATCCAAAGATGTACCAAGTAGGTTAATTGGTCATTGTAAATTGTCCCGTGATTAGGTTAGGATTAACTGGGGTTGTGGGATGCTGGAGCAGTGTGCCTCGAAGGGGTGGAAGGGGCTGCCCCACACTGTATTGCTAAATAAAGAAATATCCTGATTAACCTATTTTCAAAGGTATTAACAAAACTGCATTACTGTTCTCAAAAATAATCAAACAAAACTTTCAATCAAAAAATGCACTCTGAAGCAGTAATTGTGATTGGTGAAATGTATTACTTTCATCATTTGCGAATGATACCAAATGGAAATGCTGTGCATTCTCTACTCAGATTCCTGATTGTAGCCAAAGTGGAAGTCCTTAGGCATGATCAGTAGATCTTTTTCATGGAATTAAATAATATGAGAGGGTGTATGAGGACAATGTAATTGCTACACAATATGTAGATTTTCAAAAGATGTTTGATACATATTAGAGTTTAAGCCCAGTGGAAAGGAAGGGCAGTGGCATATGCACATTGAACTACGTTTGGGACAAAAACCAGAGTCATGGCAAACAGTTTACTTTTGAGCTAGAAGAAAGCATGCAGTGTTCCTAGCATTAGTTTTAAAACTGTGTTTATACTTAAGAATTGATTCAAAGAAACATTTCCAAATTTGCAGACAATATGCAGTTCAGACGTATGATAACCATAGACTTCAGGAGGTCAAAACTGGGAAGTGGAACATGCACCCACATGCTACAGGGAGAAACTGGAAGCCCCAGGAAGTGTTTAGAAATGATTTGGGGGAACGGGCCCAGTTGTATAGTCTGAGAAAGCTGGAATTGTTGCGTTTAGAGCAGAGAAGATTGAAGGGCAATTTATCAGAGTGTTCAAAACAATAGAGGATATAAAGAGAGTGAAAAAACAAAAACTATCCATTGGCAAGAGTTGAAAGGTGGAGGATAGGGATTCAAAATTAAAAGGATCGGGTTCCATGAGTCGTGTCCTGGAATTAAGAGTCTCAAAGCAATTTCAGTTAAAGTAAACAGATAGTCACAGGAGAAAAACAAAAGCAGGGTTATAGGAAACAAGTTTGGGAATGGGGCTGTCTGAATGCCACTTATAAATTTGGATGGGCCGCATAACCCCAACTCCCGCTGTAATAATTCTATAATTTTATTCTATCAATGTATAAAATGAACCTTAAAACCTTTTTTGTTCAAAACTACTGTACACGGCCCATTTTATCTGAAATAACAAAGCTACCAGGAACTGTAGCATCAGGGCTAAGTGTGAAGCTTCATGAAAATAGTGTGTAATGTTTTTAGCATGAAATTATGCATGATACTCGAAAACTGTTTAGATTAGGAATCACAGTATGCGTAAGTTCATCGAGTGACTTGGAGATGCACTCAATAATGCATTAACATACTGATTAATATAATAAACACAACATGTCTAACAAATACAGCATCTCCAAACTGAAATTTCAACTTCTAATGCATTTTTCCCCTCAGATTTTGCTCCCATTGATAAATCAATACTTCAAGAACCATTGCTTATACTTCCTTTCTACTCCAGCTCAGCTCTTGGGCAGTGGAGGACATGCCTCAAACAAAGAGAAGGAAATGATAGCCAGGTATGTGTTACCAGCAGTGATACAAATTCTACATGTTACTTATTTCATAAAGTTGCAAAGTTTTAAATAGCAGAAGCACTAGTATATCATGTTTTCTTTCTAAGTCAGTTTTCCTTCTCTTATTCGATTGACTCAGCTAACAAATGACTATAAAAGTGTACATCAGTTCAACTAGATCAGTACCATTTGCAATAGGGTTCAGGAACGGGCAAATTTTGCTTTTAACTATTTTCATCGTTTAAACTATCATGAAGTGATAGTGTCATACAGCATAGAAACGGACTCTTCAGCCTGACTCATCCAAGCCGACTGTGTTGCCCAGCAAGCTAGTCCCAATTACCTGCACTTGGCTCTTAGCCTTCTTAATCTCTCCTATCCATGTACTTATCAAAGTGGCTTTTAAGCATTGCTCATGTACCCATCTCAACCATTATTTCCTGCAGCTCATTCCAACACACCACCCTTTGTGTAAAGGAGCTGCCCCTGATGTACTTTAAGAATCTCTCACCTCTGACTTTAAACCTATGCCCTCCTTCTTTTAGCAGCCCCTCCCTGAGAAAAGATCACATGCATTCAATCTGTCTATGCTCCTCGTGACCTTGTATACCTCTATCAATCACTCCGCAGTGTCATACATTCCAGGGATTAAAATCCTAGTCTATGCAACCTCTCCTAGTAACTCAAGCCTCTTACTCCAGGGCATTCCCTGGTAAATCTTTTCTGCACCCTTTCTAGATTTACAATAACAGGGCAGCCAAAACTGTATACAATACACCCACTATCTTATACAACTGCAGGATAATTTCCCAATCAATGCCCAACTGATGAATTACTATGCCAAATGCCTTCTTCACCACCCTATCTACATGTGATAGTGATTTCAGTGAACTGTGCTCTTGTACTCTAGGTCGCTGGGCTCCATAACATTCCCCAAGGCCCTACCATTCACTGTATAAGCCCTGCCCTGGTTTGACCTTCCAAAATGCAATACCTCACACTTAACTGGATTGAAGTAATACACACAAAATGCTGGAGGAACTCAGAAGGCCAGGCAGAATCTATGGAAAAGAATAAACTGTCGACGTTTCGAGCCGAGACACTTCATCAGAATGGTCCTTCACCAGTCCTGATGAAGGGTCTTGGCCCAAAACTGTTTACTCTTTTCCATAGATGCTGCCTGGCTTGCTGAATTCCTCCAGAATTTTATATGCATTTCTTTGATTTCCAGCATCTGCAGATTTTCTCTCATCTGGATTGAGGTTTATTTGTCCTTCCTCAGACCACATACCTGTAATTTTCCCTAACCTTCTACACTGTCAATGACACCACCTATTTTACTGTCATCTGCAAACTTACTATGCATGCCTTGTACATTCACTTCCAAATATAAATTACAATCAACTTGGATCCCAGCATCAACCCTGTTGCACACCACTAGACCCAAACCTACAGTCCAAGAAACAACCCTTGAATATTACCCTCTGCTTCCTATCACTCAACCAGTTATAAATCCAAATTGTTATCGACCCCTGGATCCTGCATGACCTAACCTTCCAGACCAGCCTGCCATGATGGACCTTGTCAAAGGCTTTGCTAAAGTCCATCTAAAAGCATCCACTGCCCTGCTTTCATCTGCCCTCTTGGATGTACCCTAAAAGAACTCCAAAAGATCTGTCAGACATGGCTTCCCACACACAGAGTCATATTGACATTTCCTGTCTCTCCTAATGTTGGTAGATCCTGTTCTTCAGAACGCCCACCAGTAATTTACTGTTATCAGACTTAACAGCCTGCAGTTTCCTGGCTTGTTTTTGCTACCTACTTTAAACAATGGTACTACATTAGCCACTCTGCAGCCCTCCAGAACTTCACCTATGGCCAGAGACCATAAGACATATGAGCAGAATTAGACCATTTGGCCCATTGAGTCTGCTCTGATCAGAGATGAAGCAAAATCTCTGCAGGGGCCTCTGCAGTTTCTTCTCCAGCATCCCACAAGCTCTAAGAAAACACCGGATCTGGTAACGTATATGTATTTTGATAATAAATTTACTTTGAACTATTAAGAGCATTAAGAGGATTTGTCCATCTTAATGCACTTGAAGGCCTGAAAAACCTGTTCCCTTCTATGTGGTCCAAGACATCAGAATCAGGTTTGTTATCCCCAGCATGGGACGTGAAATTTGTTAACTTAGCAGCAGCAGTTCAATGCAATACATAATCTAGCAGAGAGAGAAAAAAAAATAATACAAATAAAATAAAACATAATAAATAAACAAGCAAATCAGTTACGTATATTGAATAGATTTTTTAAAATGTGCAAAAACAGAAATACTGTATATTAAGAAAAGTGAGGTAGTGTTCATGGGTTCAATGTCCATTTAGGAATCAGATGGCAGAGGAGAAGAAGCTGTTCCTGAATCACTGAGTGTGTGCCTTCAGGCTTCTGTTCCTCCTACCTGATGGTAACAGTGAGAAAAGGGTATGCCCTGGGTGCTGGAGGTCCTTAATAATGGACGCTGCCTTTCTGAGACACTGCTCCTTAAAGATGTCCTGGGTTCTTTGTAGGCTAATGCTCAAGATGGAGCTGACTAGATTTACAACCTTCTGCAGCTTCTTTCGGTCCTGTGCAGTAGCCCCTCTATCCCAGACGGTGATGCAGCCTGTCAGAATGCTCTCCATGGTACAACTATAGAGGTTTTTGAGTGTATTTGTTGACATGCCAAATCTCTGCATACTCCTAATAAAGTATAGTTGCTGTCTTGCCTTCTTTATAACTATATCGATATGTTGGGACCAGGTTAGATCCTCAGAGATCTTGACACCCAGGAACTTGAAGCTGCTCACTCTCTCCACTTCTGATCCCTCTATGAGGATTGGTACGTGTTCCTTCGTCTTTCCCTTCCTGAAGTCTACAATCAGCTCTTTTGTCTTACTGACGTTGAGGGCCAGGTTGTTGCTGTAGCACCACTCCGCTAGTTGGTATATCTCACTCCTGTACGCCCTCTCGTCGCCACCTGAGATTCTACCAACAATGGTTGTATCATAAGCAAATTTATAGATGGTATTTGAGCAATGCCTAGCCACACAGTGATGTATATACAGAGAGTAGACCAGTGGGCTAACCACACACCCCTGAGGTGCGCCGGTGTTGATCGTCAGCGAGGAGGATATATTATCACCAATCCGCACAGACTGTGATCTTCCGGATAGGAAGTGGAGGATCCAATTACAGAGGGAGGTGCAGAGGCCCAGGTTCTGCAACTTGTCAATCAGGATTGTGGGAATGATGTTATTAAATGCTGAGTTATTGTCGATGAACAGCATCCTGACGTAGGTGTTTGTGTTATTCAGGTGGTCTAAAGCTGTGGAGAGCCATTGAGATTGCATCTGCCGTTGACCTATTATGGCAATAGGCAAATTGCAATAGGTCCAGTCACCACTCATTTCTCTCATTTTCTTAGCTTCTATTGTTTTCTGCACAGTAAAAACTGAGATAAATATTCATTAAAAATATTTCCCATTTCCTTTGGTTCAACACACACATAGGGCTATATTGATTTTTAAGTGATATATTCTCTCCCAAGCCACCCTTTTGCTCTTAATAATTCAAAGTTTTAGTAACTGCTGCTGCTAACAAATTTCACGACACATGCCGGTGGTAATAAACCTGATTCTGATTCTAAATTTATTATCAAAGTACATATATGCCACCATACACAGTACAAACCTGAGATGCATTTTCTTGTGGATATATTCAATAAATCTAATAACCATAACAGAACAATGAAAGACCACACCGACAGACAATCAGTATGTAAAAGAGAACAAACTGTACAAATATGAAAAAAAGACATAATAATAATAAAGAAAGAAAAAATCAATATTGAGAACATGAGATAAAGAGTCCTTGAAAGTTAGTCCGTAGATTGTGGGAGCAGTTCAGTGGTGGGGCGAGTGAAGTTATTCACTCTGCTTCAAGAGCTTGATGGTTGAAGGGTGCTAACTGTTCCTGAACCTGGCCCTGTGAGTCCTGAGGCTCCTGTGCCTTCTTCCTGATGGCAGCAATGAGAAAAGGGCATGGCCCGTGTGGTGGGGGTCCCTGATGATGGATGTTGTTTTCCTGCAACAATGCTCGTATAGATGTGCTCAGTGGTGGGGATGGCTTTACCCATGATTGACTGGGCCATATCCACTGTTGGGATTTTACCTCATCTTGTCTTCCAGATCCCACTCTTACCCTTTTAACGGCACTCTACTCTTCTTATAGTCATCAGTTAGTAGATCCCAATTGTTTATTCACAGTGTAACCAGAGTCTCAATATCAAATGCCTCCAAAATATAAGTGTCTCCAGATATTTTCCATGCAGGCTAAAGTCAGCCATACTGACATTTGAGCAAGGGGGGAAAAAAAACAAATGTCTTAACTTCATGGTGCCCAGTTCCACAAGGTGGTTATTTAACTGTATTAGACTTCAGTTTCAGGCTCTAAATTTAGTCCTGGCACAGCCTTAACCCAGTTTGTACTCAAGCTGTACTAAAATCATAAATGCAGTTAAAATATTGTGGTTATTTGAGGAAAAAATGTAATGTAAATTAATCTGTCAAACAATATGACAAACAATAAATTGTCATGAGAGCATTAAATGAACTTGCTAATTTTAATATTTGCAATATGTTTAAATAACCATGACATATATTGTCTTGGCCATTAGTTATATATTGTTCAGTAATCTGAGAAGGTATTGTATGGGATGTTTAAACTCCCGTTACAAGCCCTTGTTTCCCTGCCAGCTGGAGAAAGGGAAAAGAAAATCAAACTCAAGTGGATAAAATTGTAATTTTGTGGTTGTCGGCTCATGAGGTTCAGTGCAATTTATTATTTGCTGGAGGGTGCTCCTGTGGTTTGACATAATCTGCTTCTCATTTTCAGATTAATTGTGACGAATTGCTCCCAGCCATCCACTATTCTCCGTTTAATGAAAGGCTTTAGTGCACGCTTTCGTTTACATTAAGGTTCTCAGAGAAGTACATGCCTGCTGCCGTTATAAATTTTTTGCAGTAGTTATTCTTTAGCTGAATTACTTGTTAAATTCAATAACTTTTTATACAGATGAGGGGGGGAACCCAGACTCCAAATTTGACAAGTGCCATCTCTGAAATCTTACCCATTCTTCTCACCAAAGTACTCCTCCCCTTTCTAATGCAACTTGCATTCATCGATCTCAAGTATTTTCCATTAAAGTTGCTCGAATTTTGCTGCTTTTAATTGTCATTGCAACATAAAATTGAAAACCTCCGAGACAGAGGTATGTAAAATTTAACTTAAGTTTCAGCAGTGTATTGTTGAAATAAGCAATCCATGCTTTAGCCAGAGGATGGTGAATCTGTGGAATTTGTTGTCACAAATGGCTGTGGAGGCCAGGTCATTGAGTGTCTTTATGGCAGAGGTTAATAGACCATTGATAAGGATACAGAGAAAAGGCAGGAGCATGAAGTTGGGAGGGAAATGGATCAGTCATGACCAAATGGTGGAGCAGGCCAAACGGCCTAATTCTGCTCCAGTGTCTTATGGTCTACACAGGGACCTAGGAGGGGTACACTGAAAATGGCATCACAGGTCGACAGGGTGGAGAAGGAGGCATCGTCGGGGTAGTAAGCATAAGAGATGGCGGTGGTCCAAGGTGCTGGTAAGGCTGCACTTGGAGTATTGTGTATCACTTTGATCACTCTGTTACAAGAAGGATGTAATTAAGGTGGAAAAATTGCAAAGAAGGTTTAGAAGAACGTTATCAGGATTCAAACTCGAATGATTGAGTTACCGGGAGAGGTGGGGCAGGCGAGTACTTTATTTCTTGGAGCTTAAGAGACTGAGAGATAACCTTATAGAGATGAACAAGTCATAAAGGGCATAGACAAGCTGAATACACAGCCCTTCTCCCAGGGAAAGAAAACAGAAGCACAGGATTAAGGTGAGAGGGGAAAGATTAAAGGGGACCTGAGCTGCAACAACTTCATGTAGAGGGTGGTGTGTATGTGGAATGAGCTGGTAGCAACAGTAGTTGAGGCAAGTACAATTACAACATTTAAGAGACATTTTGTTAAGTATTTGGACAAGAAAGGTCAGAGGAATGCAAGCCAAATGTGGAAAATGGGAGCAGCTTAGGTGGGCACCTCGGTCAGCATGCACAAGTTGTTTCTGTAATACTCTATGAGAGTGATATTCTGGTCCAACACAAGGTGGACCAACACTCGTCTGAAGCTTCTTCCAGCAGAATGATAAATAACTATAATGTAAAATAACTATAGTATCATGTGTAGGGTTTGTCATTGCTCCTGAACATTAGTTTTAAAATGCTGCCGCTTATAGAAGTGTCTTTTAACATACTCACCATTTAGAATATGGTGTGCGGTCCTAGTCACACTGTTACAGGAAAGAGATTAGACAAATTCACCAGAGTTTTGTCTAGATAGGATGGTATTGATGATAAGGAGAAGTTGGACGTAACTGGATTACTTTCACTGTAACAGGCTGTGAAGTGAAGTATATAAAATTACCATTATTAGATTGGGTAGATGGTCAGGCTCTTTTTTCCAGATGGAAATGTCAAGTACTAGGCATAGTATTCAAGTGAGAGGGGGAAAGTCAAAGGAGATTTGCAAGGCAAAGCAAAGTGAGAGTTAGGTGCCAAGAACACGCTGCCAGGGGAAGCGATGTGATCGCCACGTTTAAGAGGCATTTAGACAGACAAATAATAGGCAGAGAATTGAGGGATATGGACTTCCTGCAGGAAGGTGGTATTAGTATATATTGGCTTCATGGCCGACGCATATATTATGGGCCAAAAGACATGTTCCTTTACAGTACTGTTAAAAGTTCCTTGTTCTGAATCTATTATTGATCATCTTCAGACTGAAAGACTCATGCTTATAGATTAGAAGGACTAATCTGCAAACTCAGTCAGAGATATGACCCAGCCAGAATTTTTCTTTTCTTTTGGCACATCATAAAATCAATGACATGCAAGTATTTACTGAGTTTTGCTTCAGAAAACTTATCCCATAGCTTTGCTCATTCGATATGGTTATTCTGGATAAGTATCTATGCTTCATGGGATCCCACCTGTAATTTGACAGCATTAACACCAATTCTGTGTTGACTTAGTGCCTTCCTCCTGAGACTCCAGAAGTTTATGTTACATTAATTTATATATAGTAATTAAACTCTTAAACAGGATCAATGAGTAGTCTTTGACAGCCATTTTAATCTTGAGATTTCATTGCAACAAATTATTTAGCAAACTTAACATGGCAAAAATTGTGAGGCATTATACAGGAACATTATGAAGCAAAGTTTGCCAATGATCAATATGAGGATATATTAACACTGGTGTCCTAAACCATATTGTAGCCAATTGCTGACCCAGATTTTCCCTGACTGCATTTCCCATGGACTGGATATAATTGCTTTTAAATCCCTGAGACTTGGGAAAAGTCCACCGGAAATAGTCAAACGATTGTTTTTACATCTTGCAACCCGTTTCACTTTAATCATTTTAAAGTCTATCAGTCTCAGACAATTGAACATGTACCACAATATTAAACAAACTGCAGTGTGTTTGGAACATTGGCTGAGTGCTTTTATAAGTGCCATTTAAATCAATGCCTTGAAGATGCTGTCGTCAGGTTTATTGTCATATGCATAACATGTGCAAGAAAATCTTGCAGAGGCATTACAAGCAGTGCATCAAATAAGCAGCATTCACAATAAAAGCATTTTTAAATATAAATTATATTCAAAATTTTACAGGGAAGAACATAAATTAGAACAGCGGTCCCCAACCACCGGGCCGCGAGGAAACGATATGAGTCAGCTGCACCTTTTCTCGTTCCCTATCACGCACTGTTGAACTTGAACATAAGGTTGCCAACTGTCCCGTATTTGCCGGGACATCACGTATATTGGGCTAAATTGGTTTGTCCCGTATTTCCGCCACGTTCCTATGAAACCTTTCGTGCCGAAATCGCGTGAAGCAATGAAGCAATTACCACTAATTTATATGGGAAAAAATTTTGAGCGTTCCCAGATCCAAAAAGTAACCTAACAAATCATACCAAATAACACATAAAACCGAAAATAACACTAACATACAGTAAAAGCAGGAATGATATGATAAATACAGAGCCTATATAAAGTAGAAATAATGTATGTACAGTATAGTGGGGATTAAGTGAAAACCGATTTGTGGGAAAAAAATCGACACATACGCATGTCACGCATGCACACACATGCCCGCGCAAGGCTTCATGGTCATGGTAGTCTTTCCTTGGGTAAAGTGTCCCGGGATTTGACTGCTACTTCTGTCCCTTATTTGGGAGTGAGAAAGTTGGCAACCCTAACTGTAAAAGACATGTTGAGGTGAGTTTAACCCTACTTGAACACCACCACCCCCCCCCAGTCGGCCGGTCCGCAAGAATATTGTCAATATTAAACCAGTCCGCGGTGCAAAAAAGGTTGGGGGCCCCTGAATTAGAACAACAAAATTCCATTGTAGGGCAAAGTAATCAAAGTGGTCACTGAGATCACAAAGTACCCAAAATCCACACAATCAGGATTTTGTGGATTGGTTCAAGAACCTAATGGTCGAAGGGAAATACCTTTTCTTGAACGTGGTGTGATGTGAATTTAGATTTCCGTACCTCTTGTCCAGTCGTAGCTGCTAGGAGGTGGCATGGCCGGATGGTGAAGATCTTTGATGGTAAATGTTGCCTTCTTGAAGCAGTGCCTCATGTAGATACTACTGATGGTGATGGTGGGAAGGGATATTGGGCTGAGTACACTAGTCTCTGCAGCTCCTCATATTCCTGCACACTAAATTTGCCATTCCAGACCATGATGCAGCCAGGCAGGATATTTTCAACAGTACATCTGTAGAGGTTTGTTAGAGTGCTCAGTGACAAGCCAACGGTCCTTAACCTTCTGAGAAAATGAAGACACTGGTGTGCCTTCCTTGTTATTACATCTGTGTGCTGGGCACAGGACAAGTCATCTGACATGTTAACACCCAGGAATTTAGAACTGCTGCCTCTCTCCTCAACTGAACCCCCCAGTGTAGAATGGGACATGTTTCCCCCCCCCCCATTCTGAAGCTGGCATGTGGCTAAGTGGTTAAGGCGTCGGTCTAGTGATCTGAAGGTTGCTAGTTCGAGCCTCAGCTGAGGTAGCGTGTTGTGTCCTTGAGCAAGGCACTTAACCACACATTGCTCTGCGATGACACTGGTACCAAGCTGTATGGGTCCTAGTGCCCTTCCCTTGGACAACATCGGTGGCGTGGAGAGGGGAGACTTGCAGCATGGGCAACTGCCGGTCTTCCATACAACCTTGCCCAGTCCTGCACCCTGGAAACCTTCCAAGGCGCAAATCCATGGTCTCATGAGACTGACGGATGCCTATAGATTCTGAAGTGAAAAATCAGTTCTTTAATATTACTGATATTGTTAGAGATATCCCACCACTCAACCAAGTGTCCTATCTTGCTCCTGTCAGCTAACTGATCACCACCTTATCAGCAGATTTATATAGCAATGGAGCTGTGTGTAGAGCAGTAGAGCAGGGTTAAGCATGTAGCTTGAAGCGCACCATGTTGTTGGTCAGCAAGGAGATGTTGTTCCCAATCCTCATTGACTAAGGCCTGCCAATGAAGAAGTTGAGGATTCAGTTGCAGAGGCTTTCTGGAAAGGCACTGTAATTTTTAACCAAAGCATTTTTTTTGTACTGGCAATTTGAAAGATGACTGCCGATTGGTTCCTGCCGGTGGATCCCTGTGCTCCTGGCTTCTCTCATTTCCACTGAGACCAGTGATAGAGGTTAGGCATGCTGACCTGTGGAGCACTTGCCCATCCAGTAAACACTGTTTGCTGTAAAATTATTACATGTATTATTATTTAATATTAATAATAATATTTAAAATAATAAATGTAATACACTACTCATGACCTGTTAAAAATTGTGTGGGAGTAGGGCTTCAGGATATACTGCCTGAAGACGACTGAACACTTGCAGACTCTTCCACTCTTTGGAAGGATTTGTCAGCAAGGCTGTCAGTTCAGTTGGACTTGTGGAGGTCACACAAAATGCTAGGCTGTGGGATTCGTTTAGAGAGCAACTACAAGGGCTGAGCATTGGTAATTAATTGGATTATTGTTGTCACATGTACCAGAACTTTGGTTTGAATGCCATCCATACAGACCATTTCACCATATCAGGACATTAAGGTAGTTCAAGGGAAAAGCTATAACAGAATACAAATTGTAGTGTTACTGTTACAGGGGAAGTGCATTGTGGGCAGGCAATAAGGTGCGAGGCTATGACGAGGAAGATTGGGAGGTCAAGATTTCGTCTTACAAGTTAGTAGTCCGTTCAGTAGTCATATACCAGCAGTACAGAAGCCGTCCTTGAGCCCAGTTGTACAAGCTTTCAGCATTTTGTATCTTCCGTCTGATGAGACAAGAGAATGGATGGGCAGGGTCTTCGATTACTATTTACCGACTGTTTTACTGAGGCAGCAAGAAGTGTAGACAGAGTTCGCCCCCTAGCACCTTGCACCACTTTATTGTCTCCTTCGTCTTTAAAAGCCTGTTCTCAGTCATTGCTTTAGGTTCTGCAGTGGGAGGGTCAGGAAGAGGAGGAGAATGGGATGGGGAAGGTTGGGGAGAAGAATAAACAATACACACAACAGCTGGCAGAGAAGGAATGTAACAGGAAACCTCTGGCACGCTGTCAGGACTCATCCAATTGCCTAGAGTCCCCACAGATGAGCAATATAAGGAAAGACTACTAAATCACGAAGGTTCTATTATGCTGGAAATTTATGATGCAATTTCCCACTCTACACTAAACTGCACTCGACCTTGTGTGTTGTAACTGGGAATAAGCAGCTAGTCGATATAGAAGGTCATTATTCAGAACAAGCAGGTCTTCTGAAGAATCTATTTCTCCTCTCCCGACGCTCTGCAGTATAATGCTTTTCAAACACAAAGGTAACGATAAGTGACTAACTCCAGCTTCGCTGGTTATAATTATCCACTTCAGCATTTTGAGCGGTGTATAGAGGTAATTTTGCAGAATTACTTATTTATAATGGGAGCACATTTCAACTGACAGAACCCCTTTGAATATTTCGATACCAGTGTATGGTCCAAGGGATTCTGAGCACAAAGCCCTAGTACCCAATATATACCTCTTTTGTTTCATTAGAAAATAGAACAGTACAGCACAGGACCAGCCCCTTTAGTGCATGATGTTATGCCAAACTAATTAAACTAGTAATTAAATGTCTGACTAATTTTATCCCTTCTGCCTACACAATGTGTAGCGCCCTCCCATCTGTTCCACAGTCTCTTTGACCTCCTACGGTCAGGCAGACGGTAACGCAGTATGAGAACATGAACTGTTAGGCTGGGTAACAGCTTCTTTCTCCAGGCTGTGAGACTTCTGAATATCCCACTACTACGCAGTAAACATTATTTATAACAGCGCCAGTAACTTTATACAGCTGTATATTTAACTATGCGTCTCTTTTAAATTTCTATCAGGTCTCCCCTCAGCCTCAACTGCTCCAGAGAGAACAACCGAAATTTATCCAACCTCTTCTAATGACACAAACCCTCTAATCCAGACAGAACCCCAGTAAACCTCTTGCAGGCCTTCTCCAAAGCCTCCACATCCTTCCTATAATGGGGTGACTAGAATTAAATCCAGATATAGCCTTGCCAGAATTTTGTAGTCGTCGTGCAATACAACACTGATACAGGCCCCTATGCGCTACGGGTCCATGCCTAGTTTTTGACTCCCCTATCTTTACCATATAACCATATAACAACTACAGCACAGAAACAGGCCATCTCGGCCCTTCTAGTCCGTGCCGAACTCTTACTCCCACCTAGTCCCACCGACCTGCACTCAGTCCATAACCCTCCATTCCTTTCCTGTCCACATAGCTGTCCAATTTAACTTTAAATGACAATATCGAACCTGCCTCAACCACTTCTGCTGGAAGCTTGTTCCACACAGCTACCACTCTCTGAGTAAAGAAGTTCCCCCTCATGTTACCCCTAAACTTTTGCCCTTTAACTCTCAACTCATGTCCTCGTGTTTGAATCTCCCCCACTCTCAGTGGAAAAAGCCTATCCACATCAACTCTATCTATCCCCCTCATAATTTTAAACACCCCTATCAAGTCCCCCCTCAACCTTCTACGCTCCAAAGAATAAAGACCCAACTTGTTCAATCTTTCTCTGTAACTTAGGTGATGAAACCCAGGTAACATTCTAGTAAATCTTCTCTGTACTCTCTCTATTTTGTTGACATCTTTCCTATAATTCGGTGACCAAAACTGTACACAATAAAAAGATCTTTCATCCATCTTTTCTATGCCTCTCAATTTTAAACACTTCTAAAAGATCTCCCCTCATTCTCCTATGTTTCAAGGCTATGAAGGCTTAGCCTGGTCAACCTCTCCCTATAACTCAGGCTCTCTTGTTCTGGCAACATCCCCATAAATCTTTTCTGTACTGCATCCCCATAAATCTTTTCTGTACTGCTTTCAGTTTTACCACATCTTTCTTATAACAAAGTGATCAAAGCTGTACCCAAAACATTCGAGTGCAGCCTCACCAGCATCTTGTATAACTGCTTCATAATGTCCAAATTCCTATATTGAATGCCCTGAAGGACGAAGGCCAGCGTACTAAACACCTTTTCATTACCACGTCTATCTGTGACTCTGCTGTCAACTAACTACTCTTAAGCCCCTTTCTTCCACTGCACTCCCTAGTGCCCTACCATTCATAGAGTAAGTTCTATGCTGATTTGACTTTCCAAACTGCGTCATCTCACACTTACCTGTATTGGAATCCATTTCCCACTCCGCGGCACACTTCCTTAACGGATCAAGGTCCCCTTGTAATCTGCAATCAGCTTCCTCAGTATGTACAGCACCTCCTAATTTCACGTCATCCACAAACTTACTGATCAAACTTTGTGTGTGTACATGCAGCAAGACTGCCAATAACAGGCAGCGTCTCAGATGCAGCAGCTTCTATAAGACTTACTGAATGTGTTACTGCCTTTCTTAAGAGTATTTTTTTATGATGGCAAGATCCTGCTGGGCATTAAGAACTTGAAGTACTGTGCTGTGAGTGACTGGTGGTAGTGTGTTTTGCAGCTTGGCCTTGGAGGAACACTGTTTTGTTTGGCTGTATTCATGTACGGTTGAATGATAATTGAATTTGAATTTGAACAAATCATAACAAGGTTCCCCTGCAGTACAACACTAGCCACTGGCCCCTATTCAAAGAAGGAGCATTCAACTACCATCCTCTGCTTCCTACCTCTCAGCCAATTTTGAATCCACCTAACTAGTTTTCCCTGGATTCCAGGGAACCCGACCTTGCAAGTCAGCTTACCATGTGGGACTTTGTTTGAAGTTGCAACATAACTCCCTGACTATTGAACTCAGTGCCTTGACTAATAAAGGCCAGCATGCCATCTGCCTTCTTTATCACCTGATCAACCCGTACAGTCATTTTCAGGAAGCTGTGAGCTTGGACTCCAAGGTCCCTCTGTACGCCCACACTGTTAAGGGTCTTGCCATTAATAATGTACTGTCCCATTACATTTGATCTCCCAAAGTGCAACACTGAAAACTTGGCCAGATTAAACTCCATCTACCATTGTTGAGGGATGTCTCCCTGGATGTAAGTAAAAGTAAAGGCATCCGGGACCATGGATCTGACTCTGGAAAGTCTTCACTCTCCAGGGTGCAGGCCTGGGCAAGGTTGTATGGAAGACTAGCAGTTGCCCATGCTGCAAGTCTCCCCTCTCCACGACACCAATGTTGTCCAAGGAAAGGGCATTAGGACCCATAAAGCTTGGCACCAGTGTTGTCGCAGAGCAATGTGTGATTAAGTGCCTTGCTCAAGGACACAACACATGTTCCCTTGGCTGGGGCTCGAACTCACGACCTTCAGATCGCTAGTCCAATGCCGTCACCACTTGGCCATGTGCCCTGGATGTACAAATTACCGTAATATTAACTGACTAAACAGACATGTCCTGAACTGTGTAATATGCAGTAGGGATATACTGAGGTGTTAATACAGAAGATGGCCATTTAATACACTCCCTGATCTCACCATGGGGATTTCAGTGAGGGCTAATTAATATGAATCTTTATTTATTTATTGTCTTCCTCTGAGTAGCTGCAATGGCATAGAATTAGAATGTCCCACACCCAATGACAGGTTTCAATGGCTTTATAGTATCAACGGATTGAGATACTATCTTTACGTAAATATCTGCAGAGACAATTGTCTTGTCAGTTTCCAAAGCCTTCCACTGTGAAGTATGTATTCTTAACAAACAATGGTGTCTGATTACAGAGGGGAGGTTACATGTAAACAGGATTTTTTTAAGACTGGTTCTTGTTGAATTATCTACTTGTTTCACTATATTTTGTCGCTCCTGAAAATATCCCATGTTTAATTCAGGGGTTCCCAACTTTTTTTTATATGCCATAGAGCTCTACCATTAACCGAAGGGACCGTAGGACTTAGTAAAATTTACAAAGCTGGTACAACGATAGGAACTATTTACCCTTGAGTTTTTCCTTAGTGACTGTCTTCCCTTACAAACAAGGACAAGTGCTACCTCGTGGCACCTGCTTGCTCCTCAGTAGTGCCCGTATGCTTCCAGATGTCATCTCTTTGCTCTATCAGAGCAGTAATCTTCTTCCTGTTAATGGCCTGCAGCTTTTATTGAAGCAAAGAGACTCTGGACAGATCCAACTTTGACTCAGTGAAAGCTGCTGAATTGCATCGCCTGACACAAACTGGAATTAAAGGATTCCTGCACTCTTAGGAGGAAGGTCAGCAGACATGGAATATTCATTTTATAATTTCGATACCTACAGTATCCTTGTTTCCAGCAGGGGTTAAAACCTGTGTGACTTCAGCATATTGAGCAGCATCTGTGGGAAGCAAAGGAGATGGGCAATAGTTCAGTTTGAGACAATGCATCAGAGCCGTCTCCATCCTCTCCAGCCTGTGGGACGGAAAGGATCAGCTCCAGTTTGTTGGACTAATTGTCTTCTGGGGGTCACTTTTTCCTGCAAAACCAAGGGGAAGATTGGTATCAAAGTGCTGGAATGGCATGATTGTGGTTATTGAATAATGACTGTGTTGTGTAGCGTGTGCTTCAAGCTCAGAGGATCGATAAGAAAGAGGTGGTGTCGTAGAGAGTGTAAGTGAGCAGCCAAAGAAAATGCCACCCTCATGGGATAGTGATGTAAATATGTGAATTGGCTTAGTGGCTTGGTTGCTGCAGCTCTGGCTGTGTCTCCGCATGACTGATGTGGAATTCCAACTGCCAGGGTGTTAACTGTGGAACATTTCATGGGATTGTGGAGTGTTTTTTGGTGGCGTAGTGGCATCAATGTTGGACTTCGGGGCAAGAGCTCCCGAGTTCGATTCCAGCCGGCGCCCTTGCACGCTTTCCATTTGTGCTGGGTTATGGGCTGGTGATCTCTTTTTTAAAAAAAACTCACCTGGCAGAAAGCCATGGCAAACCATTGCTGTAACTTGCCTCGTACACGATTTCCCACTACGTCAGAGCGGCGTGGAAAGAAATTGCCCGCTAACTGGGAAATTCCAGATGCGACATACCTGTTGTTCCTTGTGCAGCCATTTCTGATCATGCCTTTATGCCTTCTGTACATCCCTCCAAGTGCAGTGTGATGCTTTCCCCTCTTCACGTCATCCACAGGTCGTGCTCATCAAAGTCAGTAAAGCAGAGGCATGACCCTTGCCTACACAATCTGCCTCTAGCTGTGCTGTGACTGACTCAAAAATTCAAAGTAAATTTATTATCAAAGTACATATATGTTACCATATACTACCTTGAGATTCATTTTCTTGCAGGCATATACAGGAAAAATAATGCAAAGGAATTTACAAAACGAAATTATGCATAAACAAAGACTGACAAACAACCAATTTGCAAAAGAAGGCAAATTGTGCAAATTAAAAATAATAGAGCGTGGGTTGTAAAGAGTCCTTGAAAGTGAGTCTGTAGGTTGTGGAATCATTTCAGAGTTGTGGTGAGTGAAGTTATCCATGCCAGTTCAGGAGCATGAGGGTTGTAGAGTAATAACTGTAGGTGGGGAACTTTGATGATGTACGCTGCTTTCCTGTGGCAGTGCTCCATGTAAGTGTGAGAGGAGCTTTGCCTGGGATGGACTGAGCCGTATCAACCACTTTCTTTCCTTTTTCAATCTTTTTATTAGTTTCATAATAATAAGCATTACATGGTAATGGTACGAAGTTATTGGGAATTTAAGGCATCCATTAGTCGTGCAAGACCATGGATCTGCGCTTGTAAAGTCTTCACTCTCCAGGGTGCAGGTCTGGGCAAGGTTGTATGGAAGACCAGCAGTTGCCCATGCTGCAAGTCTCCCCTCTCCACAACACCGATGTTGTCCAAGGGAAGGGCATTAGGACCCATACAGCTTGGCACCAGTGTCGTCACAGAGCAATGTGTGATTAAGTGCCTTGCTCAAGGACACAACACGTTGCCTCAGCTGGGGCTCGAACTCACGACCTTCAGGTCACTAGTCCAATGCCTTCACCACTTGGCCATGTGCCCACACTATTGGGAATACATTGTTATAATTAGCGTAAGTAATTATAAAGCCAGTTAACACTTAAATGATAAAATTCCCAATCATATAGGATACAGATGAACAATATAAAACAAAGAAAAATATCTTTAAAAAATCATGAAAAAGGAAAATAAAATTATAACCCCCCCAAAAAAACTAATCTAAACAGAATTAATCAACTGAACTAAAAAAAAGACATGGGCTGTTATGTAACGTCATTCAAAAAACAGAGGAAACCTTAGTGTCGACAACTCCATTCCTCTCAACCAATATTACAAAGAAATAAAATAAGTTTGGAAAAGGTCAAATTACGTCATATGAAAATGTTGAATAAATGGCCTCCAGGTCTTTTCGAATTTAATAGAGGGATCATAAACAACACTTATAATTTTTTCCAAATTTAAATACAGCCTAGTTTGAGAGAACCATTGGAATGTGGTGGGAGGATTAATCTCTTTCCAATTCAGCAAAATGGATCTTCTAGCCGTTAATGTAAGAAATGCAATCATCTGACGAGCTGAAGAGGTTAGATGACTTGATTCTATCATTGGTAACCCAAAAATAGCAGTAATTGGGTGAGGTTATAAGTCAATATTCAAAACAGTTGAGATAATATCAAAAATCTCTTTCCAATATTTTTTCAACAAAGGGCATGACCAAAACATATGAGTTAAAGAAGCTATCTCGGAATGACATCTATCACATATAGGATTTATATAAGAGTATCAACCACTTTCTATGGACCCTTCTATTCCAGGACATTAGTGTTTCCATTCTACTTTACTTTATACTTTATTGTCGCCAAACAATTGGTACTAGAACGTACAATCATCACAGCAATATTTGATTTTGCACTTCACACTCCCTGGATTACAAATATTAAATATTATAAATATTAAAAATAGTTAAAATTAGTAAATATTAAAAATTTAAATTATAAATCATAAGTAGAAAATAGAAAAATGGGAAGTAAGGTAGTGCAAAACAAAAGCTGAGATGCCGTGATGCAACCAGTTAGGGTCCTCTGCACTATCTATAGAATTTTTTGGTGACATACTAAATCTACGCAAACTTGTAAGAAAGTGGAGGCACCATCGTGCCCCCTTTGTGGTGACACTTACTTGCTGATCCAAGGACAGATCCTCTGATATAATAACTCCAAGGAATTTAAAGCTACTAAGCTTAGCCCCCTTATGGGGTCTGGCTAATGAACATCTGGCTTCTTCCTCCTGTAGTCACGAATCAGCTCTTTGGTTTTGCTGGTGTTTGAGTGAGAGGTTGGTGTTGTGGCACCACTCAACCAGATTTTCAATCTCCCTGCTATATGCCAATTCGTCACCGCCTTTGATTCAGTCAACAACACTGGTGCTGTCGGCAAACTTAAATGCGGCATTGGAGCTGTACTTAACCAAATAATCATAAGTATAGGGATGAAATACTGATATAAATTTGCAATTTGTCAACTTGTGTGCAATATTGCCACCATAAGTAAGGTAAAGTGAAAAAGCTGTTCAAAATTACTGTGATCCGGTATAGCATTTAACATTCGTAAACACAAAATACTCTGCAGATGCTGGGGTCAAAGCAACACTCACAACACGCAGGAGGAACTCAGCAGGTCGGGCAGCATCTGTAGAAACGATCAGCCCACGTTTTGGGCCGGAACCTCCTGACGAAGGGTTCCAGCCCGAAACGTCGACTGATCGTTTCCACAGATTCTGCCCGACCTACTGAGTTCCTCCAGCGTGTTGTGAGTGTAGCTTTTAACATTCACTATCTTGATTAGCTGTAAACTAACTGTACAGCAAATATTTAGCAATAGCAT
The DNA here is from genome assembly GCF_030028105.1 of Mobula birostris. Taxonomy (NCBI): domain Eukaryota; kingdom Metazoa; phylum Chordata; class Chondrichthyes; order Myliobatiformes; family Myliobatidae; genus Mobula; species Mobula birostris. Next base: position 16,150,523 of record NC_092379.1, read on the forward strand.
TTAGACATAACGGTTCTAGTATACCTCAGACCAGGAGAGATAATGTGGCAAAGAATAGTATTCCAAAATGATAGTCAATGCAAGGATAGTTTGACAAGATGATAAAATATGACCAACATTGCTGTTTCATAGTTACATTTGTGATGGTATTGAGTTTGCTGACAGAGATGTTCTAAGCTCAGATGAAGACTTTAAGCCGTATCGGATGTAACTAACCACGAGACTCTCTTTAAAGGGAGATTATACTGTAACTACCCGATCTACAAAGACTAATTTACTTTCTGTTTATTCTCTACAGCTGCCAATACCCACTACTTGAGTGGTGGGTCCCCCCTCCATACTGAGTAGAAAATACTTCCAGTTAACAAAGTAGTTTAAACACAGTTCGTTTATTTTCAGTGATACACATTTAAATCCAAACAATGTTTTTACAACACATTTAAAACTCACAGTAGTTTTCTAGCTTATAAAACATTTACAAATTACAAACCATTTCTAAAACACAAGGGATTTCCAAAACCCAGGTACAATTCTTATAAACTGAAAATACATACTAATAATGCAGACGAACGAATCACCCACCGCAGAAGAGGAAGCCAGAGGAATCGATTCTAATCACCATCTTCCTATAATTATTCTGAATGTTCTTCAACCACTCCTGATAAGCTTGAATGCTCTCCACATTAATACCTTTTTATCTACCGCTTGAGTAACTTCACGTGTTTATGATATTTCCTCAGATGCCCTCATAACGTAAAATGCTGTAAGAGCATTTTGGGGACACAGATCTCAATAATAACAAAACTGTAAATTACAGTAATTATATATACTATATATTAGTTCTTTAACTTATATATGTTAAATAACTAATGAAAAAAGTGGGGGGAAAAAAGTAGTTAGGTAGCGTTCATGGGTTCAATGTCCATTTAGAAATCTGATGGCAGAGAGGAAGAAGCTATTCCTGAATCATTGAGTGTGTGCCTTCAGGCTCCTGTACCTCCTCCCTGATGGTAATAATGAGAAGAGAACGTGTTCTGGGTGGTGAGGGTCCTTAATGAAGGATGTCACCTTTTTGAGGCATCGCTCCTTGAAGGTGTCCTGGTTGCTGGGGAGGTAGTGCCCATGATCTTTCTGCAGCTTATTTTGAACCTGTGTAGTGCAGTGCCCCTCCATACCAGATGGTGATGCAGTCAGTTAGAATGCTCTCCACTGTATATCTGTAGAAATTTTCAAGTCTCTTTCGTGACCTACCAAATCTCCTCAAACTCCTACTGAAATATAGCCACTGTCATGTCTTCTTTGTAACTGCATCGATATGTTGGGCCCAAGTGAAATCCTCAGACATGTGGACACCCAGAAGCTCACCATTTCCACGACCGACCCTTGATGAGGACTGGTATACACACCCTCTTCTTACCCTTTCTGAAGTCCACAATTAATTCTTTGGTCTTACTGATGTTGAGTACAAGGTTATTGCTGTGACACTAATTTGTCTCACTCCTATATACCTTCTTGTCACCATCTGAAATTCTGCCAGCAATAATTGTGTCATCAGCAAATGTGCGGATGGCATTTGAGTTGTGCCTAGCCACATGGTCATAGGTCTAGATAGAGTAGAGCAGTGGACTAAGCACACATCCTTGAGTGGTCAAAGAAGCTAACTTCCTTGCGTGCATATACCTTCCAACTATAAACCCATCAGTTATTTGATCTGCTAAATGATATTATCCATCTGGTTCTGCAAGCTTCCTTGAACTAAGCAACTTAGAGTCAACTTGAAGTTTGAAACAAGCCAAATTAATCAACCCATTGTCTAAAACTGCAACTCGAGCAGCAATAAGCCACGCTTAATGAGCCAAATCTTACTTCTCCCAGAGTGTCTACTACCTACAGAACTTGTTTTCAAAGCTGATCTATGGACAGTGCTTGTTTTAAATTTAATCTGATTACTGCTTGCCACTTACATTTTAAGAACTGAAGCCAACTTTCATTTATGACTAGAAGTCAAACAACTGTTAGTTGTTAGAATTGTTTGTGATCTTACAAGTGGCTGCTGCTGTGCTTAGAAAGCGAGATTTGCAAACTAACAAGAGGTCCACTGGCCAGTAGTGAATGTCAATCAATATTAATCCTTAGGGGCATATAGGAAAGGGAAACTCTGATGGAGATAAATGTTGAAAAAGATGAAGAAATATGAAATTTAAGAAGTTAGGAATGCATAACATTTTTAAAGAAAGATAATACTAATATTTTGTGCCACCTATTTGTTTAATATAGTATTTACATTTTTTTCAAAAAAGGATGCTGTTGCCAGAGTATAGAATTATTAGTTGATTCAAGGAATCATTAAAATAAAATAATCCCCAGTTTTCCTGAGAAATTGTGTTCAAATGCTGGGAGTTAAATTAACTTGTTTTTAAATTATTCAAGAAGGGAGAAAGGAAATGCAAAATAGATTAAAGTTTATCTTTGCATTACTTATTTATTGACAAGTGGATTTCAGCTGAGGCTGATATGTTGATATTGAAAGTGCATTATTGTACATGTTGGCACCCTAGTAAAAGAAAATAGATCTTAAACCAGTGAAAATCAAAACTGCAGGTACTGGAAATCTAAAATAAGAATGGTAAATGCTGGAAATACTTAACAGGCCAGACAGCATTTGCAGGAAAAGAAAATCAGAAGACCTTAAACATGTCTCTGTTCAAACAAATGGCACCTGTAGGGGCAGAGTATTTCCAGTACTCAAGCAAGAGAACATCTGCAGATGCTGGTAATCCAAGCAACACGCTCAAAATGCTGGAGGAACTCAGCAGGCCAGGCTGCATCTATGCAAAAGAGTACAGTTGACAATTCAGGCCGAAACCCTTCAGAAGGACTGGAGAAAAAAATGATGAAGAGTAAACAGGTGGGAGGAGGGGAATGAGAAGCACAAGGTGATAGCTGGAACCAGGAAGGGGAGGGATGAAGTAAAGAGCTGGGAAGTTAATTGGTGAAAGAGATACAGGGCTGGAGAAGGGGGAATCTAATAAGAGAGGACAGAAGGCTGTGAAAGAAAGAAGGAAAGGGGGAAGGAGCACCAGAGGGAGGCGATAGGCAGGCAAGGAGATAAAGTGAGAGAGGGAAAAGGGATGGGGAATGGTGAAGGGGTGAAGGGGAGTAGGGGGGAACATTAGCGGAGGTTCGGGAAAATAATGTTCACGCCATCAGGTTGAAAGCTACCCAGAGGGAATATAAGGTGTTGTTCCTCCAACCTGAGCTCCCCCTCCCAGTTCCATCTATCACCTTGTGTATCTCCCTACCCTCCCTCCCACCTTTTAACTCTATTCCTCATCTCTTTTACTCCAGTCCCGCTAAAGGGTCTCGGCCCAAAACGTCGACTGTACTCTTTTCCATAGATACTGCCTGGCCTGCTGAGTTCCTCCAGCATTTTGTGTGTGTGTGTATTTCCAGTTCTCCTTGTTTTAGTTTTAGGTCTCAGACCAACTGTTTTAGATCAGGAGGTAAATCTGCTTCAGCCTTCTCTCATTGTTAATTCCTTTCTAGTGTTATTTGGTGCTGCCTGTTCTTGTCTCTTCTCACTTCTTTTCTTCCTCATTGTTTCTCTACCTCAGTATCTTCTGCAAACTCGCAGCTTTGATCAGACATAGAGTCTCCCTCTTTGGTAAGCTGCATGGAGTGTTGGAACATAGTGTTACTTTCTAAGCTTGTATTGTTCAGTCATGCTGTCATTTTGTCTGTTGCTGGGTTTATTTTCCTTCTGTGCGAAACGTTCTTCAGAAAGCGATACACTAGTAGTATTGTGCTGAAAAAAGTTTGGAATCTGCTGAGAAATACCTGTAGTACAATTGAACTTCATCTTTGTAATCATTAGCACATTTTAGCTGATTTATGTTGCTCTTTTAATTCAGATTCAGGGAGGGCAGCATTCAACGTTCACCTTTGGGAAACAAGACCAGCCTCAAGCCCTTAAAAGATCAACATAAAACAGCTTTTGTTTCATTCTCAGAGAGTGGCTGAGGGTTTCATTCTTTTAGTTCCTTGCTCCATGCCCAAATGTTTCATGACATTGATTTTATTTAAATTATCTTACACCTGGTATACTTGCTCGTGTTCTGTGTGCTTGTACTAGAGTGTGCCCGCATAGGCACACATAAGCTACAGTATGTCACTCAACAGCTTTGTGCTATGTGCAGCTAACTGTATCATTGTGGTTTGGACTGAAGTGTATCTAGCTTACTCTTGCTTTACAATATGAATGCTATTTCTAACTCAAAGAGCAAAAACAATATATGTTAAAAGACAATTTACAGACTGAAATAACTAGAGGAAATTATATTTTAAATTGTGAGTTTATGAATTGTCTATAAGCCTACAGAAAACATGTTTAAAGCATCCTAGGATCAAAGACGTTCACATTGCAAGTATATTTCAGTACTGTATATTAGAAGATTACAAGCAAGAAATTCTGTTATGTAACATAAAGTTTATATGGATGATAAAACGATTTGTTGGAAAGTAAATGATTGGGTACTTAGAGTATCATTTATAAAGTTTGTAAGTTACATCAGAGTCCCTTATCTGCATGATATGCCACCACAGACCCTTATCTGCATGATATGCCACCACAGAGGTGCTGAAATCTTCATCGGGGTCTCGTGCATTGAATATTTTAATGCCAACAATGGAAAATAGAATCAAGCCCTCACAAAACTGAGACAAATGTTGACAATACCTAAAATAAAATAGGGGCAGACTGTTTGGACCCTTTATTCCACTGTTATTAAGAACATAGAATAGTTATGCACAGGAACAGGTTCTTTGGCTCACAGTGCCTGTGCCAATTTAAACTGCCCATCCCTTCACCCCTGTCTGTTCACATGTCAGTCTAAATGCCTCTTAAACGCTGCTATTGTATCTTTTTCTATCACCTTCCCTAGCGACGTGTTGCAGACACCTATTGTCCTCTGTGTAAAAGGTAAACTTGCCTTGCAAATCTCCTTTAAACTTTGCCCCTTTCATGCTAAATCTATGCTTTCTTTTGTTAGAATTTTCCACCCTAAGAAAAAGACTGTCATTCAGCCCCGACGATGCCCCACCACCTCACGAGCTTATACTGTATAACTCTATCAGGTCACCCTTCAGCACTCTGGAGAAAACAACCGGAGTGTGCCCTACCTCTCCATATAGCTAACGTTCTCTGATGTAGGCAACATCCAACTTCTGCACCCACTCCAAGGCCTCCACATCCTTTGTCTAATGAAGTGATCAGAACTACATAAAGTTTTTAATAGCATGACTTCCTGCTTCTTATATTCCTCGACTGATAAAGGGAAGTATGCCTTCTTTACCACTTTCAGGGAGCTACGGACTTGCGCCCCAAGGTCCGTCTGCACATCGGGGTTCCTCAGGGCCCCTGAGGGACCTTGGGACCTTGGGACCTTATACCTTAATGTTCTTCAAAAATCCAACACCTCCTCCTCCTTGACATCAACATGCCCTAGAATATCAACGTACCTCTCCCTGATCTCACCACCCCTTTTTCATTCCCCTTTGTGAATTCCATTGAAAATACCCACTTAGTGTCTCACCTCCTTCCGCTGGCTCCAGGCAGAAATTCCCTGCTTTATCTTTGATTGGTCCTACTCTTTACCTGTCTACCCTCTTGTTTTTAATACATCTATATGTTCCTTAACCCCAATCACCAAAGACATTTCATGGCTCCCTTTAGCCTTCTGATTTCCTGTTTAAGTTCTTTCTTATTTGCTTTACTCCTCAAAGGCCCTGTCCAGTTCTGGTTTCCTAAACCTTTCTTTACTTTTTTTGACTAAATTTACAACATTGCTGTGCATCACAGTTCACATCACATCACATTGATTTACATCACAGTTGCTTAAAAGCTATTTGCCTTTCACACTGTATACCTCTATCAGGTCACTCCTCAGTCTCCTCCACTCCCAGGGTTACAAACCCAGCCTTTCTAGTCTGTCCTCAGAACTGAAACCTTCTGCAGGCTGAGATTCTCTTTTCTACCAACAACGCGACCAATTTTTGTGCCACCTGCAAACTTATTAATCATGCCTCCTCCGTTCACATCTAAGATACGAAAGTATCTTATAAACTCTCAACAATGGTCCTTATAATATACCATTGCTCAAAGCCTTCCAAACACAATAATAACTCTTCCAGTATCCTCTGATTTAGGTTTAGATTCTTTCTCCAATGACCAAGACAGTTGTAGATCCATTTTTCCATCTTGCTCTGGATTTCCTGGGTCTAACGTTTTCAACCAGCCTTCCTCATGGGACCTTATCAAACACCATGTAAACTACATCAGCTGTCCTACACTCATCTATTGGGTTATCACTTCAAAAAGCTCAGTTAAATTGGGTAAACAGGATCACCCACCAGGAAATCTGTGCTAGCTTCATATTCAATGCCTGCCTTTCCCATTTCAAATTGATCCTGTCTTTTAGTGTTTTTTCAGTAATTTCCCTGCCACTGCTATTACACTCACTGGTTGATAATTATTTGTCTAATCCCTATCTATGTTTAATGGTTACATGCAAATCAGATCAAATCAAGTCGAATCAAGTTTAATTGTCATTCAAGTCAGACATGGATAGAGCCGATTGAGACTGCGTTCCTTTGAGGCCAAGGTGCAAAGACAAACGTGTGCATCCAAAATAACAAGAAAGGGGGAAAAATGAACATAGGCATGTAAGAAAACACATTTTTAGTCCAAGAGCCTGAGTGACAAGTCCCACAAACTAATGGTTCCCAGCAATCCAGCTTGTAATTCCACCAATCCAACACTGGAGGACAGCACCAACAGGGGAGGCCATCCCCAACCGAGCCCAGACGCCACGCCACAATGCAAGCCCGCAGGCCTGAGGGCTAGTCCTTGCCACAACTGAGGCAACACTGCAGCTCTGCCGCCTGCTTCGCCATCAAACAAGGGAAGCAGGCCTGCGGCTATCAAAGCCCAACAGGGTCCTGCGATCACAAAAGAAACGTCCAAAACAGTCACTCGCGGTTTCACTACACACCACCTTTGCGCCAGCTGGAATCCTTCGGCCTGATATCCTGACTCGCCTTCTCTGCACCATCGGGTGGTTACTCTGAACAATAAGCAGTTCACTGATGTGGTAGACCTGCTGTACACGTAGTTATGGAAGTTAAGAATAGTCTTACTATATATAAAAGCACATTTAACAAAGAAAGAAGCACCTTTGCTTGGCGCCTGAGAGTCTGCTGAATGTATACACACTGCCATTTTACCAGAAGTACCAGAGCCTGCCCTTGGCCCCTAATGGGTCCCACCCTATCTACAGTTATCTTCTTGCTCTGAGTATACTATAAAAATGCCTTGATCTTTTTAATCAGTTGGTATTACTTTGTGGCCCCTCTTCGTCCTCCCCTGTTTTTGCTGCCCTATACCTTTTATGTGCCTCTGCCCCCTTTTTCTCCTTCAAGAAGCCATCCGTTTCCCTTGATGTAAGGGGTTCTGACCCCCTCCACTGTGACCTAAACGTTGGCCCATTTCACTTTGAGAAAAACTGTCACTTCCCAGATGTAAAATAGACCTGCAATTATATGTTTACAAGCTGCTGTCAGTCTGTGTTTGACAGATCCTGTCTAATGACACAAAAGTTGATAATATTGTTGATAAGTTGAAGGGTAGTCTTGGGGAACAGAATGATATACATCAGCAGATGAGATAGCCACGGCAATGGCACTTGGAACTCAATCCTGATAAGTGTGCGGTGATGCATCTTGTGTGTCTAATAACTGTAGATATACACCACGAATGGTAGGACTCCAGGGAATATTGAAGAACAGAGGACGTACAAGTCCAAGGTAGCTTCCAGACAGATAGCACAGTGAAAAAGGCATGCAGGAAGCTTGCCTCAGTAGCCAGGACGTAAAGTGTAAGTGTTGGGAGGACTTTGTACGACCTACTAAAATGTTGGCTAGGACACAGGAAGTACTGTTTGCAGTTCTAGTCACCTCATGATAGTAAGCATGGGATTGCACTGGACGGGGTGCAGGAGAGATTCAGAATGGATATGGTGGGACTATTTCTCGACTGTAGAACTCTGTGGACTACAACTCTACATTGAAATTACCCCAACTAGTTTAAAAACTTCTCAGCAGCATGAACCAACCCTCTATCATTGATATCGGACACATTAGGTGTACCCAGTCCTGCCTGTACAGATCCCACGGACCCAAGACATGTTCTTAATGATCCATAAAGTTAAAGCCCTCCTGCCGTCCCTCCTACACCATCCCATTACTTGCATGTGTTTACCTGACTTATTTCCCCTGTTGCTGTACTCAGGACCACATAACACCGCAAATAACGTGGAGATGTCAGCCTTGGAGTCCTCTTCTTTAATCTGCTAGAGAACGCCTTAAATTCATATTATAGGACCTCATCCCTTTTTCTTCCTACGTCATTGGTACAGACATTTACTATGACCTCTGACCGTTCCTTCTGTTTTAGAATGCCCTACAGTTGATCTTAGGTGACCAGAACTGCACACAATACTCCAAATCAGGCCTTGCCAACATCTTGTACAACTTCAACTTAAAATTCCAACTCCTGTACTTTGATTTATGAAGGCCAGAAACTCTCTTTACGACCCTATTGACCTGTGACGCCACTTTCAAGGAATTATAGATTTGTGTTCCCGGATCCCTCTGTTCTACCGCACTCCTCAGTGCCCATTCCCTGTGTAAGTGCTACCCCAGTCTGTCCTCTCAAACTGCAAAGCGTCACAGTCATCTGTATTAAATTCCATCTGCCATTTCTCGGCCCACTTTTCCAGCTGGCCCAGGTCCCACTGCAAGCTTTGAAAGCCTTCCTCGCTTCCTCATCTCTGCATGATTACCAGCAACATTAGAGCCCTCCTAATTTCCCAGAAATTGCAGGAGCATTCCATTCAACTGAGTGGGCTTATGTAGACAGGGGTTTAAGTAAGAGATTTATTCTTTTGTCTTTTTCCAGTTTGTACATCAGAAGGGATTGCAAGGAGTTTGGGGAATGGGATATGAGAAGGTGTGTTAGATGTGAGTATGCAGCAGTTGAGGGGGGTCTTTGCTTTTTCTTCACATCCTGGGGCTACAGTAAAGAGTTACACTCTTTTTGGTCCCCAGGTCCTTTCTGGATTTAGTAGAAGGATGTATTGTGGCAGCACATCATCTCAAGAAATGGAAAGGAGGTGATGCTGAATGGATTCTCTGAAAGTAGACTCCAGGCAAAGTGCTAATAAATAGGATTAGTATAGGTAGATACAAGATGGTAGGTGGGCCTGTTTTGTATGACTACTTGTGTGATAGGTGGAGATGAGGACTAATTTGATGGGTGCAACGGGGTTAGGCAGAGTAAACCTAACTGCTACAGACAGTAGATATGATGTGGAACTTGTATTTTCTGGTTAGATCACTGAAGTACCTGCTGTGCCGAATCTTGGAGACTGCCTTAATAGTCACTAGTTGTCATCTTGGTCCCCTGTAGCTAAGACTTAGTGACTGTAGCAGATTCTCACAGCGTTCTCATTACCCTTATCGGTAAGGCAAGGAAAACACTGTGAATGTGATCATTTATAATCTCTTGTGAAAGCATATTTTCCCTGACTTCCAACTCCCTACCTCTGTTTGAATAGCCATGGAAGTACTTGAATTAGACCATGCTATGCAGAGCAACATCATGGTCAGCACCTAACCATGTGTAATGTGATAAGCAGGGCTACATTAAAACGCCAGCAGAAGCACTAAACTTAATTCTGGGTTTGATCTTGTGACACAGGACTCCCTGTCCCTATGTTCTTAGCAGACTCAGATGATTGAGGCCCATGTCTTCAAACTTGCTGTTGTAGCAGTTTGGTGCCTTAAATAATTCAGCTAGCACCTTGTTTTGGCAGCTACTTTGAAGCTAGTTTTTTTTTGTTAGTATTAACTACGGCTTCCATGAGAAAAAGACATTATTAGAAATTGAAAGACATCAGGTTTACAGGCGATAACGCATATTCTAAACACAAGATTCAGGAGATGCTGGAAATCCTGAGGAACATACACCAAGTGCTGGAGGAACTCAGCATCTAAGGAGAGGAATAAATGGATGATGTTTCAGGCCGAGACCCTTCATCAGGTTGGGTAAGTGGGCGGATGCATGGCAGATGCAGTTTAATGTGGATAAATGTGAGGTTATCCACTTTGGTGGCAAGAACAGGAAGGCAGATTACTATCTGAATGGTGTCAAGTTGGGAAAAGGGGAAGTACAATGAGATCTAGGTGGCCTTGTTCATCAGTCACTGAAAGTAAGCATGCAGGTACAGCAGGCAGTGAAGGAAGCTAATGTCGGCCTTCATAACAAGGGGAGTTGAGTATAAGAGCAAAGAGGTCCTTCTGCAGTTGTACAGGGCCCTGGTGAGACCACACCTGGAATATTGTGTACAGTTTTGGTCTCCAAATTTGAGGAAGGATATTCTTGCTATGGAGGGAGTGCAGCGTAGGTTCACGAGGTTATTTCCCGGGATGGCAGGACTGTCATATGTTGAAAGATTGGAGCGACTGGGCTTGTATACACTGGAATTTAGAAGGATGAGAGGGGATCTGATTGAAACATATAAGATTATTAAGGGATTGGACACGCTGGAGGCAGGAAACATGTTCCCGTTGTTGGGGAAGTCCAGAACCAGAGGCCACAATTTGAGAATAAGGGGTAGGCCATTTAGAATGGAGTTGAGGAAAAGCTTTTTCACCCAGAGAGTTGTGGATCTGTGGAATACGCCAGTTCTCTAGATGCTTTCAAGAAAGAGATGGATAGAGCTCTTAAAGATAGTGGAGTCATGGGATATGGGGAGAAGGCAGGAACCGGGTACTGATTGTGGACGATCAGTCAGGATCACAGTGAATAATGGTGCTGGCTCAAAGGGCCGAATGGCCTACTCCTGCACCTATTGTCTATTGTCTATTGATACAGATTCTGTTCTTTAGCCATAAAATGAATCCCTAAGAAAGGTGGAGAGAGGTTGAACAGATTATTTCATCAAGGTACATTGGGCAGTGGAGGAATCCAAACTGCTAGAGTGGAAAAGAGGTGGTAAATAAAATTCTGCCAAGGACCAAGTGAATGATTGCAGCTCAACACATCGGCTCTATATTTAATTGGTTTTTTTCCACGAGTAATTGTACGAATGCTTGAATGAAAAGTTGTTTTCTTCATCTAAGAAGGCAACGCAACAGGTGGAATACAGTTTGGTCACGGCCACTAAATATTTATTTCAGGGCCACTAACTCTGCTATCAAAATGAATGAGTATAGTAGATTGCTTGAATGTGTTGAGACCTTCATCATTTGCTATATCTGAATTTCTGTAGTCTTATTCCCTTTCTCCTGGTAGATTTGGAGGTTTATAGTACAATGTTGTTAGTATAACACACTTTGTTGATGCCTCTCGGATGAACTGAGATCTAAATCCATTGCCAAGAAACAAAAGTGTTGATCGTGCAATCGCTGCAAGGATGTTGTGTTAAAAATCTCTTTTTTGTTACTTTCCCCGGCCAAGTATAGAATATAGAACATTACAATACTGCACAGGCTACTTGGCCAACAAGGTTGTGTCAACCTTGACGCCAATATAAAACAAATATCCTCCTCCTGTATATCGTCTATATTCCATCCTATCCATGTGCATCTGAAAGCATCTTAAACTCCACCATACTGCTTGCTTCCACTACTACCCTAGGTAACCCATTCCAGATACCTATTACTCGCTGTGTAAAAATAAACTTGCCTCTCATATCACCTTCAAACTTCCCCCTATTAGCTTTAAAAGCATCCTCTCTGGTGTTTGATATTTCCACTCTGGAAGACAAATTCTGGCTGTCTACCCTATCTACACTGCTAATCATTTTAAAAACCACTACCACATGTCCACCCAGCCTCTAGTGCTCGAGGAAGAACAACCCAAGTTTGTCCAATGTTTCCCTATGGCTCATACCCTCAGGCAGAATCCTGGCAACTCTTTTGCACCCACCTCATATTCCTTACATCCTTCCTATGATAGGGAAACCAGAACTGCATGCAATACTCCCAAGTGCTGACAAAAGTATTGCATAGTTGAGGCATGGTTTACTTAATCATATATTCAACAGCCCTGCTAATAAAGGCATGCCATATGCTTTCTTTACTGCCCTATTCACTTGCGAACAATGGACTAGAACCCCAATGTCTCTCTGTACCTCACTGCTTTTAAGGGGTCTGCCTTCAAGTGTATACTTTCTCCTTTTATTTGACTTCCCAAAGTGCAATACTTCACACTGCCCAGATAAAAAATCTCCATCTGCCATTTCTCAGCCTGTATCTCTAACTAATCTACACTCTGGCCACTTTATTAGGTACCTCCTAACCATGTTGGTGATCTTCTGCTGCTGTAGCCCATCCACTTCAAGGTTCAACGTGTTGTGCATTCAGGGATGCTCTTCTGCACACCACTGTTGTAACGTGTGGTTATTTGAGTTACTGTCACCCTCCTGTCAGCTTGAACCACTCTGGCCATTCTCCTTTGACTTCTGTATTTAACAAGGTGTTTTCACCCACAGAGCTGTTGCTTACTGGATGTGTACTTGTTTTCCGCACCATCCTTTGTAAACTCTAGAGACCGTTGTGCCTGAAAATCTGAAAATCCCAGGAGATCAGCAGTTTCTGAGATACTCAAACTGTCTGGCACCAACAATCTGTCTACAGTCACTTAGATCCTATTTCTTCCCCATTCTGATGTTTGTTCTGAACATCAACTGAACCTCTTGACCATATCAGCATGCGTTTATGCATTGAGTTGCTGCCACATGGTTAGATATTTGCATTAATGAGCAGGTGTACCTAATAAAGTGGCCACTGAGTGTATATCCTGCTGTATTCTTTGATAGTCCTTTACACTGTCTACCAATCTTGGTGTCATCCACAAGCTTGCTAATCCAGCCATCTACATTTTCATCCAAGTCATACTGTATATCATAAACAACAAAGGACCAACCTTTGAACACCACCAGTCATGCATTCCAGCCAAAATAATAGCCTTCTACCTCTACTCTCTGTGTTATATGGGCAAGCCACTTCTGAATCCACACTTGCAATTCCCATGATCCCACACATCTTTTTCTTCTGAATCAACCCACCATTATAAAGTCCACTGCCCTCGTCAAGCATCTTTGTCACCTCATGAGAAAGCTCAATCAAATTTGTAAGGCATATTATTCCAAATGTGCATAGATCCTATCCTTCAGTATCCTTTGCAATAACTTCCTTACCACTGACATCAGGTTCGTTGGCCTATAATTACCAGTTTCCCTTTTGAATAAAGGCACAAAATTTACTGCATAAATTTTGCTGGTGAGGACACAAATATCCACCAAAACCCCAGTAATCTCCTCATTGGCTTCTTTCAGTATTCAGGGGCACGTGCTATCAGATCCTGGGGACTAATACAACTTAATGCTTATCAGAAGACCCAGCTCTATCTTCTTAATCTCTAGATGTCTCAGCACATTAGCAAGCCCCAATCTATTTTCACTATCCTCCTGTTTCTACTGTTCAGTAAATATTGACACAAAGCACTCTCAGCCCCTTGTTCTGACTCCAAACATAACTTCCCTCCTTTATCCTTGAGTAGACCTACCCTCTCCTTGTTATCTTTTTCTTAATGTAATTATAAAATGCCTTTCTAATTGTCCTTGACCCTTCTCACCATGGACATTTTATGGCCCCTTTTGGTCTTCCTGATCAGCTGCTTGAATACTTCCCTGCTGTCTTTAAATGCCGCAGGGGCCCAGCCAATTTAAGCTTCCTAAACTTTATATTTGCTTCCTTTTGTGTCTGGGTTAGTAATTGTCTGCACCGGAAGCATGATGAGACTTGTATATCCTTGCCCAAAGCACATTCTTGGACTGTGTTGGTCCTTGGCACAAACAACACATTTCACTGTATGTCCGATGTGTTGATGTATATGGACAACTAAAACTAATCTCGCTGTCTTCTCCTTCCTGTCTAAAATTAGCAACAATCATTTCATCTAAGGCTACCTTATCTTACCATCCTTGCCCTTACTGCCAATCCTGATCTCTGATCAACAACTCCCTCATGTCAGGCATGGACTTGACTGACAACAGCTGTCCCCAATCACTGCCCCTTAGCTCCTGTCTTATCCAGTGGTAATTTGCCCTCCACCAATTTAGTATCTTCCTGCAATATCCAGTTTTATCCTTACTCAGAACTGGTTTGAAAGGTATAGAGGCATAGAACACTACACCACAGTAACAGGCTCTTCAGCCCATCTAGTCCATGCCTAACCATTAATCTGCCTAGTCCCATCGACCTCTATAGCTCTCTATACCCCTCCTATCCATGTACCTATCCAAATTACTCCTAAATGTTGAAATTTTACCTTCCATCCATCACTTACACTGGCAGTGTGTTCCACACTCTCACCAGCCTCTGAGTGAAGAAGTTCCCCTTAAACATTTCACCTTTCACACTTACCCCATGACCTTCTAGTTCTAGTTCTAGTCTCACCCAACCTCACTGGAAAAAGCCTACTTGCATTTAACCTATCCATACCCTTCGTAATTTTAAATACCTCCATCAAATCTCCCCTCAATCTTCTACATTCTAGGGAATAAAGTCCTAACCAATTCAGTCTTTCCCTATAACTCAGGTCCTCAAGTCCCGGTGTTGTGGTGTGGATGAAATCACTGGAGAGACAGAGTCACTGGTAAATACAAAGCAGCTTCTTTATTCGACACAACAAGGTACAGCAGGCATCATACGGACAGAGACGTTTTCAGTAGAAATGTCTGCTAGCCCAATGTGGGCTCGATATTTATATGCTAAACACAAAGGGCAATCGCTATTTTAAAAGTTATAGACAATGCAAAGACAATGCTTCCTTTCGAAGCTGCATACAAAACATCACACCTTCTGACTTCATTCTTTCCTTCCGACGCCAACATGTCTGGGTTGGTACTCACAGCCTTTAGGAGTGCAAGTCAAATCCACAATACATTTATTTGGTATTTTACGTGCTAACATAGAGGACAATTAATATTATAAAGTATAGATAATACTGTCTTCGAAACTACCTGTAAACTTCACACTTCCATCCGCAGCGTATGGCTAGTACCCTGATATTCACAACTTTTAGGAAGCGCATTGTTGTGAACTCAACCCACAGTACTTTGTCAAACAGAAGACTGGTGGCCAGAGTCACTTAAGTGTAAATGAATCATCTACCCAAAAACTCACTCTAACACCGGTAACATCCTTGTAAATTTATTCTGCACTCATTCAATCTTATTGATGTCTTTCCCGTCAGTAAGTGAGCAAAACTGCACACAGTACTCCAAATTAGGCTTCACCAATGTCATACACAATTTCGGCATAACATTCCATCTCCTGTACTCAGTACATTGATTTATTAAGGCCAGAGTCCCAGAACTTTTCTTTATGACCCTATCTGCCTGTGACGCCACTTTCAAAGGATTATGGATCTCTATCCCCAGATTCCTCTGTTCTATAACGCTCCTCAGTGCCCTACCACTCACCATGTACAACCTACCCTGGTTGGGCCTCCTAAAGTGCAACATCTCACGTTTATCTGCATTAAATTCCATCTTCTATTTTTCAGCCTGTTTCACCAGATGGTCCAGATTCCACTACAAACTTTGATAGTCTTCCTCGCTATTCACTACACCCCCAAGCTTAGTGTCATCCACAAATCTACTGATCCAGTTTACCACATTGTCATCCAGATTGTTAATATAGATGACAAACAATGGACCCAGTACAGATCCCTGTGGCACACCACTCGGCGTAGGTCTCCAGTCAGAGAGGCAACCATTTACTACCACTCTCTGGCTTCTCCCACGAAGCCAATGTCTAATCCAATTTACTACCTCATCTTGAATGCTGAGCAACTGAACCTTCTTGACCAGCCTCCCACGCGGGACCTTGTCGAGTGTTTTGCTAAAGTCCATGTGGACAATATCCACTATCTTGCCTTCATCCACCTTCCAGGTAACTTCCTTGAGAAACTCTATAAGATTCGTTAGACGTGACCTACCACCACAAAGCCATGTTGACTGTCCCTAATCTGTCCCTGTCTGTCCAAATACTCATACATCTGGTTCCTTTGAATAACTTCCCCACTAATGATGTCAGGCTCACCAGCCTGTAATTTTCTGCTTTATTCTTAGAGCCTTTCTTAAACAACAGAACAACATTGGCAAACCTCCAATCCTCTGGCACCTAACCCATGGCTAATTTTTTTTAAATATCTCTGCTAGGGCCACTGCAATGTCTGCACTAGCCTCCCACAGGTTTGGAAGAAACTCCTTGTTAGGCCCTGGGGATTTATCCACTCTAATTTGCCTCAAAACAACAAACACCTCCTTTGTAATCTGTATAGTTCCAAGACCTCGCTGCTGCTCTGCCTCACTTTTATAGACTTCGTATCTGTCTCCCAAGTAAATACAGGTGCAAAAAAACCATTTAAGATCTCCACCATCACTTTCGGTTCCACGCGTAGATTCTCTCTCTGATCTTCCAGAGGACAATTTTGTCTCCTGAAATCCTTTTACTCTTAATATACCCTTAGGATTTTCCTTCACCTTGCCTACTAGGGCAATCTTCTTCAGCCTTCCTGATTTCCTTCTGAAGTGTTCTCTTGCACTTTTCTCCTCAAGTACCTCATTTGTTCCTTCCTGTCTATACCTACCATGCACCTTCTTCTTTTTCTTCGCCAGGGCCTCTATCTCTCGAAAACCAAGGTTCCCTAAACCTGTTATCCTTGCCTTTTGTTCTGACAGAATCTCTAAAAATTTCACTTTTGAATTTCACTTGCCAAGTGTACCTTTGCCAGAAAACAACCTGTCCCAACCCACACTTGCTAGATCCTTTCTGATACCATCAAAATTGGCCTTTCTCCAATTTAGAATCTCACCTGAGGACTAGACCTATCCTTTTCCATAATTACCTTGAAAATAATGGTATTCTGATCACTAGATGCGCAGTGTTCCCCTTCACAAATTTCTGTCAAATGCCCTGTCTCTTTCCCCAATAGGAGATTTAGTATCGTACTCTCTCTAGTTGGGACTTCTGTGTACTGATTAAGGAAACTTTCCTGAACACATTTGACAAACTCTTTCTCATCCAGCCCTTTTATAATATGGGAGTCCCAGTCAATATGGGGGAAGTTGATATCACCTACGATTACATGGTAAACACAAGAAATTCTGCAGATGCTGGAAATCCAAAGCAACACACACAAAATGCTGGGGGAACTCAGTAGGTCAGGCAGCATCTATGGAAATAGTCGACGTTTTGGCCCGAGACCCTTTTTCAGGACTGGAAAGAAAGGGGGGAGACAGCAGAATAAAGAGGTGGGAAGGAGTATGAAGATAGCTAGAAGGTGAGAGGTGAAGCGAGATGGGTGGGAATGGTAAAATGCTGGAGAGGAAAATGGACCGTGGGAGAAAGGAAGGAAGGAGGGGCACCAGGGAGAGGTAACATGTAGCTGAGAAGAATTAAGAGGCCAGCGTGGGGAATAGAGGAAGAAGAAGGGGAGCGAATTTTAGGAGATATCAATGTTCATGCAATCAGGTTGGAGGCTACTCAGGCAGAATATGAGGTGTTGCTCCTCCACTCTGAGAGTGGCCTTATCATGACAAAAGGGGAGGCTAAGGATTAACACGTCAGGAACAGAATTGAAAATCGGAATTGACATTGCTGGCCGTCAGAAAATTCAGCTCTTAGAGTGAAGGTGCTCGACAATGCAGTCCGCCAATTTACGTCGGGTTTTACCAATGTAGAGGAGGCCATGTTGGGAGCACCAGACACAATAGACAACCCCAGCAGATTTGCAGGTGAAGTGTTGCCTCCACTGGAAGGACTGTTTAGTGCCCTGAGTGGGGTTGAGGGAGGAGGTGAATAGGCAGGTGTAGCATTTTGGCCGCTTGCAGGGATAGGTGTCAGGAGGGAGATTAGTGGGGAGGGACAAATGGATATGGGAATCACGAAGGGAGTGATTCCCTTTGGAAAGTGGAGAGTTGGTCAACCTCACACCCTTATGTACAACCTTATGTTTCGAGCAACAGTATACAACCTCTCTACAAATTTGATTCTGAATCCGCAGACTGGTGGGTTGTCTATAATATAATCCTATTAATGTGTTTATACCTTTCTTATTCCTCAATTCTACCCATAAAGCCTCACTAGACAAGCTCCCCAGTCTGTCCTAACTGTGCACTGCTATGACATTTTCCTTGAGTAGTAATGGGACCCCTCCCTCTTTAATCCCTTCCACTCTATCACATTTAAAACAATGGAACCCAGGGAACATTGAGCTGCCAGTCCTGCTCCTCCTGCAACCCAGTCTCACTAATGGCTACAATGTCTTAACTCCATGTGCTGATCCGTGCCCTAAACTCATCCACCCTTCCTACAATACTTCTTGCATT
The DNA here is from genome assembly GCF_030028105.1 of Mobula birostris. Classification (NCBI taxonomy): domain Eukaryota; kingdom Metazoa; phylum Chordata; class Chondrichthyes; order Myliobatiformes; family Myliobatidae; genus Mobula; species Mobula birostris. The sequence goes on from NC_092379.1 coordinate 16,169,044, forward strand.
GAAATATTCGCAGCTCAGAACATTAGTCGCACCATGCTCCACCTTTTGACTCCTGACTTTGTATGTAGGCTTAACAACAACTTTCTCCATGACCACTCCGCTATCTGTTCTGGCATTCTGGTTTCTATCCCCCTACATCACTAGTTTTAACCCATGCACCACCAGCAAACCTTCCCACTAGGATATTAGTCCCCCTCCAGTTCAGGTGCAAACTGTTCCATCTGTTTGTATATTCATGTTCTTTAATGTTAAAGATAAATTCTATTTACATAAATATATTTCATCAGTGTAATCACCTTATAAAACAATAAAATTACAATACTTGGTAATAGATACATGTATGACTGAACATGTATGTGTCCAGAAAGAGACCAAACTGACTGTAGTGTTTGTCAGGAAACTTCGATTTTGTGCTATGGAATCTTTTACATCCACCAGGATCACCAATTAATTTAACATCTCATCCAAAGCACAGTACTTTCAATAATGCAGCCTATCCTCTGTACTGAAAAGTGCTGGTAAGTTTGTTGAGTTTCATTCAACTCAGAGGTGAAGGTGTTATCACTGAACTTATGTTGGCATGATTTGAACAAAAGATTCAGAAAGTCTGAAGCAATGTACGACAGTAACAATCGTTATGATGTATTTGTTTTAGAGGAGCCTGTTTTCTGATCTTTGTCTACTGAAGTCTGCAGTGTTTTTCTAATGGGAACAATATGGCATATAACTCCAAAACTCTTGTTGCGTGTGTAATTCAAAGCAAGCATTAATGACAAACTGATAGGTGTGAAACATTATTGACACACATCTGAATAATTCCTCTCATTTACAAAACAGGTACTGATGCTCCTGCAGTCATAAACTGTTTGCATATTTTAGCAAGATCTCTGGATGCCAGGTAAGCATTTATTTATTCATTTGAAGCCCTGAGTTTAAATCAAGTTATGGACCAAGCCTTCCTTTTTCCTGATTTCTTGGTTCTGTTCCCATCAAGCGTTCTACATCTAGTTTTGTCCCGGGCCCTCAATAAAGGGCCTTGAATCCCTTGTGGCATACCCATTATCCATCTAAGCATTCATAACAATCCACAAACACTTGTAAACAGTTATATCCAGTTGCAGTGACAGCTTTGTTGAGCACCTTTGCCCCATTTGCAACAGGGAAGATTTCCTGATGGCTAACCATTTCAATTCCACTCCCATTCCCATTCTGACATGTCGGTCCATGGCCTCGTCCATTGCTATGATGAGACCACTCTTAGGATGGAGGAGTAACACCTCATTCCGTTTGGGTAGCCTCCAACCTCACAGCATGAGCATCAATTCCTCCAACTTACAATAATTTCTCCCCACCACCCCCTTCACCTTCTCTCCTTTTATGTTCCCTATTCTGGCTCTTCTCTTACCCCTTCTCTTCTTCTCACCTGTCTATCATCTCCTTCTAATGTCCTTCTTCCTTCCCTTTCTCCCATGGTCCATGCTCCTCTCCTTTTAGATTCCTTCTTCTTTAGCCCTTTACCTTTTCCATCTATCACCTTCTAGATTGTACTCCGTCTCCCTCCTCCTACCTTCTTATTCTGGTTTCTTCCCCCTTCCTTTCCAGTCCTGTCAAAGGATCTGGGTCAGAAACGTCGAATCTTTATTCCTCTCCATAGATGCTGCCTAACCTGCTGAGATGCTCCAGCACTCTGTGTGTGTGTGTGTGTGTGTGTTACCCTAGAAATTTGAAAGCTTCGGAACATGTGCTTTTCTATTTGTTAACAGGACAGTGATGAAATCCGGACCTGAAATAGTGAAAGCTGGTCTGCGGTCATTATTTGAAGGTGCCTCTGAAGATATTGAGAAAACAGTGGAAAATCTGAAGCTTGGCAAAGTCTCACAGAGTCGAACCCAAGTAAAAGGAGTTGCTCAGAATATTAACTACACAACAGTGGCCCTTCTGCCTGTACTTACCTCATTGTTTGATCATTTGGCCCAGCATCAATTCGGAGATGATGTTATCTGTAAGTATCACACTTTTTTACTGGCTTTTATGCACTAACTAATCCATAGCAACACATTAAAATATATTAAATGGCCTACATCAATCCTACAAACCACACATCAAATGAAGGAGTTCTCAGAAGAGCCCAAGCAATTCGATCACTCATTCCAACAATAAGAGAAAGACAACTCAGGTTCCTAGGACACATCATGTGGAAAGATGAACTAGGAAAACTCATGCTCTCTGGAAAGATCGAGGGGAGTAAACCTAGAGAAAGACCTCGGCTTATGTACATCAAAAACATAGCCAGGTGGCTACACATCGAGGAAATCGGAAGTCATCCAAAAAATGAAGGATAGATCTATATGGAAAACCATGGTCACCAAAGTCTGCATCGGATATGGTACCAAGACAGACAGACAAACATCAATCTGTACTTTATGACAATGTTTCCATTCTGAATTCCTGTTTTCATAATTATAATGGAAGGTCCTTTTTGTAAGAAAGTCTGGTCAAGGTGTTGCAGCCAGGCATTCAGAAGTGTCATCAACAGCTGGAGGATGTGATCAGATGATTTCTGTCTTCACTGCCCACAGCAACCACAACCTACATTTATGTTTCTAACATATTAATTCATCCCAAGTTTCTTAATGTAGACATCATCAAGCAAACATTTGAGACTCAGTCACTGGAAGATGTGCCTGAAAGGCCTGGTCATGGAGTTGAGTTTTAAGGGGCATCTTAAAGAAAGAATGGAAGGTAGAGCGGAGGTATTAGAAGGAAGTTGCCAGGCTTCGTCCCTTGGCATCTAAAAATGATTTGGAAACAGTAGGACAATTAAAAATAGACTTTGCAAAAAGCCGGAAATGCAACCCAGCCTGCTGAAAGCTGTAAGTGGGATTTTCAGAGAGGGAATTGAAAACAAGGGTGAACATTTGAAATTTAAAACATTTGTAGCCTGGGGAAAAGTACACGCTCAGGACAACAAAGACTTTTTCGGGTTTTAATTCCTTTATGGGTTTTCGATGTTTAAGTGCCAGAAGAGGGTCGCGAAACAAAACAAACGAATTTACAACCAGTTCTTGCCGTTACAATCTCAGTTTAACTTTCAATCCACACCCTTGCGTATGGACAGAATTGCATATGCAGTATAAAAAATACCAGAACTAATACGGTACTAATACAGTACAAATACAGTAGTGGCAATCCTGAAGGAACACAATACAAACAACATTAGAATCCCACCCACCCTGCATCTTCTACATAGCAATGAAAAATATAGGTGAATACATCTCATCTAAGACATACACACGTGTTGAACTTCCGAACAGAGACCAAACATTCACTCTACGCGGTCACATGCACAATCAGTCCTGATACAATAAAGTTAGACAAAAGGTAGACTTTGGCACAACTTTTACAAGGTATTGCTTGGTAGTTAAATTACAGGAAGACTGACCTACTTGGCTGGTGAGGAACTTTGCCCAAGCCACACAATCCAGCGTTGAGTCACTTACTCGAGAAAATCTAAGGTATCCACACGTAAAGCATGTCAAACCACCGATATTCTCGATCCGCAGACAAGTATAAACGAACTCACATGGATATTGTCAATTAATGCTCACCTTTCCTCACCATGCCCAGCCTCGGGAGGAACCCAATTCCAACGCCTTACCACGTCTTCAGCAGAAAGCAAAATGGTCTCCCCACTATCCCGCGCGTGCTTAATGATATCACCATCTCCCTTAAAGGCACAGACAACTATTCTAGCGTTACCCGGATGGATACCTAAATACACTTTTAACAATACTGAATAAGATCCGACGGTCACCCGGTTACACATTATCCAAACAAGGGGCAGAGTCAGTCAGCAAGAATGTGAAGATATAATGCAACAGAATCACCTACTATCCGCTGGTGTAATAATCCAATGAATCAGGTAAGTTCAAGAAACTTATCCAGAGTAACACCCATGCAGTGAAGTTTGAAAACTTACCTAAAGTATTTTACACACTTATTACTCCAATGCAAACATTAGCTAGAAGACAAGTTGAGAAATGGATAGTCTAGGAAATTGTCTCCAGCAGCCTCTGTCACCCACTCTCCCACATACATCTGCTTTCCATTTCTTGCCTGGTCTAGATTTTATTTAGGTACAGATATAAATGTTGTATGGTAAAAATTGTCTGGTTGTGTTTTTCAGTGGATGATGTCCAGGTTGCTTGCTATCGAATCTTGTCCAGTATCTATTCTCTTGGAACCACAAAGAACTCGTATGTGGAGAGGTAATTAAATCATATCTCGAATTTGGCTTCCAGAATTTTGGGATCAGAGAAAAAGGCAATTAGCTGTATTTTTTTGCTGGAGGTCTGGAATGTGTATATAATGTCTATTTAAATGACCTCCTTTAGTTTACATTGCTATGGATGAAAATTTTACCCAGCTCAACATATTCGTTGATCCTAAATTTTTGATTTGTATCATGAAGAGTTAGCCATCTGCTTTGGTGAACAGTGTGGCCCATCTTTTTTCATTTTCTATAAGAAAGTCAAACACTTCAAGTCAGTTATGTAAAAGGCCAAATTTCACAAAATCAGTCATATTGACTTTGTGAATATGTGAATTGTGCTTGCACAAGTGCCAATGGTATAATGTGTGCTTCTTCAGAGGAGCCTTGTCTGGTTACTTCAGAGCAAAACTTCATAGTTCTGGCAACTGAGGCTCCATACTGATGGAACTGGGTTATAAAATTGATCCTCTGCTCAATTCCTTCCTCTTTGCCCATGAACGTCTGGAATATGGAACTGAAACTTTATGCGCAGCTTAATGCGTTGCTGGCAGCATTTTCTGGGCAGAACACAGGAACCAACTTCAGCCAAGATGTCTATGCTGAATATGCTGCCAAATGAAACTAAATCTCTTCTGGATACACATGACCCATAATCTTCATTCCACACATATTCATGTGTCTATCTATAAAACTCTTAAATGTCATGATCAGATGTGCTTCCACCACTACCCCTAGCAGCCCATTCAAACGTGTAAAATCCTGTCCATATCACTCTTTGAACATATCATTCTCATCTTAAATGCATGTCCTCGAGTATTTGACATTTTTAACCTGAGAAAAAGATTCTGAAATCTCCATCTTACCTCTTATAATCTTATAAACTTCCATAAAGTCTGTAGCCAGTCTCTAATGCTCCAGAGGATCAGTCCAAGTTTGTCAACCTCTCCTGATAGCTCTAATCCTGAAAACATCCTTTTGAACTGCTGCTGTACCCTTTCCAAAGATCTCTGTAATGGGCCAACCAGAATTGCACACCGAACTTCTAGTGCAACCTAACCAAAGTATCATTACTTTCTTACGCTTTATATTTAGTGATGTAAGCAATGAAGGCAACCATGCCTTCTACTTATGTGGCCACTTACAGGGAGCTGTGGACTTGGTTCCCAAGATCACTTTCTAAATCAACACTGTTAAGGAGCTTGCCTTTAACTGTATACTTTTCCCCTTACATCTGACCTCCCAAATTACAACGTCTCATACATTACTGGGCTGAGCTCCTCCTACTATTCATCTGCCCATATTTATAAGTGAACTATATCTAACTGTATCCCTTGATGGCCTTCACTCTCCACAACTCCACCAGTCTTTGTGTCATCTGCAAATTTGCTAACCAACCCATCTACATTTTCATCTAAGTCAATGGCGGATTTATTAGGTACAGGAGTGGAACCTGGTGCAGTTATGCCCTCTTCTGACTACTGCAATCAGGAACAAGGTACAGGAGCCTCAGGACTCGTACCACCAGGTTCAGGAACAGTTATTACCCCTCAGGCTCTTGAAGCAAGATGGATACTTCACTGAACTGTTCCCACAACCTATGGATTCTCTTTCAAGGACTCTTCATCTCATGCTCTTGATGCTTAATGCCTGCTTGTTTGTTTGTTTATTTATGTATTTATCATTTTTATTATTATTTCCTTTTTTTCTTTTAGTATTTGCAGAGTTTGCCGTCTTTTGCACATGGATTGTTTGTCCATCCTGTTGGGGGCGGTCTTTCATTGATTCTATTGTGTTTCTTGTGAATGCCCAATAGAAAATGAATCTCAAGGTTGTGTATGGTAACATATGTGTACTTTGATGTAAACTTACTTTGAACTTTGCTCTTCTGCTATAGCCCATTCACTTCAAGGTTCGATATGTTGTGCATTCAGAGATGTTCTTCTGCGCACCACTGTTGTAACGCATGGTTACTTGAGTTACTGTCACCTTCCAGTCAGCTTGAACCAGTCTGGCCATTCTCCCCTGACCTCTCGTTAACAAGGCATTATCACCCACAGAGCTGCCACTCACTGAATGTTTTTTGTTTTTCACACCATTCTCTGTAAACTCCTAGAAAAGACTGTTGTGCATGAAAATCCCAGGAAATCAGAAGTTTCTAAGATATTCAACCCACCCCATCAGGCACCAACAATCATTCCACGGTCAACATCACTTAGATCACATTTCTTCCCCATTCTTGATATTTGGTCTGAGCAACAACTGAACCTCTTGATCATGTCTGCATGCCTTTATGAATTGAGTTGCTGCCACATGATTGGCTGGTTCGATATTTGCATTAATGAGCATGGGGACAGGTGTAATGAAGTGGCCTCTGAGTGGATATTTCAGAAGTGTAGTAAATATGATGTTGGACTTGACAGGTGGTCCACCTATGGAGCTAGAACTCCAGCACTCTGCCAACACTTACACTCAGCAATCTGTCTACTGAACCTAGGATTATTTAGACCTGCTAGAGGATCATCTCAGCGTACAGGAATATCTGTGCAAATATTAAACAAGTTTCATTTCTTTTGAACAGTTGCATATTTATTTAATATTTAAGTACACATTTCATCGTTGGCTTAAGTCAAAAGATGTGGTTAATTGCCAGTGTGTTTTTTTTCAAATTTTTATGAGCATTTTCACTTCAGGCATGGCACAAGGGGCTCATGCTAGCAACAGCTTGCAGTCTGTAAAATATGTGATTGTGGTAAACCATATATATATGTTGTAACTGGGATACCTGTCTGGTCACGCCCCTCTGCTGACTGCCCCTGTGGCTCCTCCCACAGACCCCTGAATAAAGGTGATTGCGCCATTGCTCCTCCCCTCAGTCCAGGGGCAGATACTCAGCATGGTGGAGGTCACATTTTACTGCTAATAAAAGCCTTTCAGTATTTACTCTACTTCCAGTCTTTTGGTGTTATTGATGGTGCATCAGTGATAAAGCTGATCAGGTAGAAGAAGATTTAATTTCAGTATTACTATTTATTACAGTTCCTCCAGGTTGACAGTATTGTCTTCTCAAGGATAACAATCATTGCATGGCCTGGTATTTCAGTTTCATGAAATAAAAGCCATTCTGATGATACTTGCTAAGGTGTTGGATGACAAACCGAGATTGATCATAAATAACGTTAAGACTGAAATGGCATAATCTTTGGAAAAATGCGTTCCTCTTAATCAAGTATGCTACAAGAGAGTAATGCAAAAGTCAAGGCTAGGATTGTACTCTTATCGGTCATGGAGAGTTTCCTTGCCTAACTAGTGTTTTTGTTTGATGATGCTGGCAATTGTTAGAAAGATATGAAATGCCAAATCTTAAAAGTATTTTGTGCACTTTCAGTGGACATATACCTCGGTGCTGACTGATTTTTTTTAGAACACATTCCTAATGTTTTTAATGTGACTGGAGGGGTGGCACATGTTCCACACTAGGTGTTTTGAAAATACTGTTCCGTTTTGAAAATTATGTTGAATTTGTGGGCCTTTACTGCAGGCAGCGTCCCTCTCTCGGTGAATGTCTTGCGCGATTGGCGGCTGCCATGCCAGTGGCCTTCCTTGAGCATCACCTGAACGATCACAATGTCTGCTCCGTTTATAACACAAAGACTGAGCGGGAAAGAGCCAGTAAGTACAAAAGGAACTAAAAGTATTGATGTTCACTGGGTTTAATTGATGGGAAAGTTAATAAAATATTAAATATAAATTTGATAAAGTTACTTGGGACTATATGGATGACCACCTTGTGGTGTGTTAGCTTGGCACAGTAGAAGCTGAGCTTTTTTCATTGGCTTGGCTAATCTGTAAAATACTCCAGGTAATTGAGGGAGTGAGAATATGTCTGAAAATTCTAATATACCTCAAAATTGTTGCTATTGGTATTGAAATTGGTTTATTATTGTCACAGTGAAAAGCTTGTCGTGCATACTGTTTATACAGATTGCACAGTGCATTGAGCTGGGACAAGGTAAAACAATAACAATGCAGAATAAAGTGTAAGCTACAACATTAGAAATTCAAGGGTGAAGTGATGTCAGAGAAACGATGGAAGAGCAGTGGGGATGATGATCATGGCATTAGTATAAATATAATAAGTAACTGTGAGATTTACCTAAAAGAAAACAAATGTCAAGGACTCTAACAACATCCAGATAATGACAGTCCTTCTAATTAATACCAAAGCAAGTCATGAGCCTCTTTTACAGTTGTGATCTGCCCCGTTTGCAGGCCTCAGATTGAAATACAATTCTGTGCATAGTGTACGTAACACTTGACATCACTGTTCTTACTCAGAATTGCCCATTTTTCATACACTTTGTATATGTAAAGATCCTGATCAAAGTTCACAAAGCACACTGCCATCTCAGTATTCCCTTGCAATGCACACAATATGTATTAGAACTTTCTGTGCTGTTTTTGGTAACACTGTATGTTAACATGTGTAAGTGTTGCATACAATAATGTTCACAGAGCAGACTGGAGATAATTTGATTTCTTGTTTCTTTTTTTTTTGCTTGTTACAGTTTTGGGTTTGCCGAACACCGTTGATGAAATGTGTCCAGATATTCCTGACCTGGACCATCTCATGAAGGAAATTAATGACCTCGCAGAGTCTGGTGCTCGTTATACCGAGATGCCACACGTTATTGAAATTACACTTCCTATGCTGTGTAACTATCTGCCACGATGGTGGGAACGGGGTCCTGACAATATTACAGATGAAAACGTAACGCACTGTACAAACATCACCTCGGAACATCTCAATGCCCTGCTGGGAAATATTTTGAAGATTATAGTTAACAATTTGGGTATTGATGAAGCATCCTGGATGAAAAGACTTGCAGGTACATGTCAATTCAGAGCACTGAGAAAGTACGATATATGACAGGAAAGAATAAGTTTGGCCGAAGTAAGAATCCAGTATTTTGTTGGTGTCCTCCAAAATTTCAGTCAAATTGTGACAGAGAGCACTTGGTGAATGCACTCCTTACACACACTCACACACTCACACATAAACGTTGCCTTGTCATTCTATGTCGTTGTGCTGAGTGTACACATTTCAATGTCTTTCCCAGTATGCTCTCATAATGAGTTCTAAACTGAGCTGATACACTCAAGTTGGCCTTATGGTACCTTTTCCACCAAGCACAGCGAAATATTCTATTTCTTTAGTAATGGGGATGTGTAAATGTATATATGTTGTCTGTATACTGTAGTTAAGGTAGATACTTCTGTTCATTTTGTAATATGATTGTAACTACATTATGTTGTGCATCAATTTCTAATTCATGTGTAGATTTAAGTTAACCTTGTTGGTAATTAAAGGTGGTATGTACTAGTGCCCAAAAAAAAAGCTCTTTGCCCTCAGTAGGGGTCGTTCATACTGGACAAGAATAGTATGGAACTATTATTGTATTTTCTGGTAGATATATTTTTATAAATATTGGCAGTTTTTTTTTCACTATTTTCACTAATTTTTTAAAGTTTGATTTTTGACACACCTTTGCAGCTACTCCAACCATTTCTCCTTCGGTCGTAACCCACTTATCTAACAGAAATATTTTATTTAATTTTTAGGATTAACTTTGTCTTTAGTTCAGATTTGGCTCATGAAATTCCTCATCACGTGTGCCATTGCAGATCTAGTTGGCCGCTCTCGTGCAATAGTGGGCGAGCATCTTTTAAATGGATATGCTGTATTAACCCAACATGTCAGATGTAAAGGTCCCGTGCTGCCATCTTGAAGAGGAGTAAGGAAATGATCTCCATGTCCTTGTTAATATGTTGGCCCTTCATCAATTATATTTAACAGATTAACAGAGCATTGTTGCAGTGGCAATTGTGAGACCTTATTGTTTGCAAGTTGGCTTTATAACTTTCACAGGTTGTAATGCCCAAGGATTGTGAGCAGGTCTTCATTATAAGTGGACAGATGGGGAATTCTGATACTGAAGGAGCTGGTTGAATATGTAATAGTTACAGAATGAAGGGTCTCTTACTGAAGTGGGTACCTCTTTCTATTAAGAACCTAATTCAGTAACTGTGGCCTTATTGCTCTGGTGATGCCCAGGTGTTAACTACGAAATATAGCTTGCGGCTGAGGAGATGCCTGTTCCTCCTTATTAAATTTTATATACTTGGACCTAACTTACAAATTTGACTTCCCTGGTAGCTCTACATTTTTTTCACTCTTCTAACTGCAGCATAATGTCTGAGAATTTTCCAGAAGATTTCCTGGTTTGCTCCCACTTCTTTGCATTTGTAATGACGATTTTTTAACAGATAGTGATATATGTGTCCAGTTAAGTATGTGTGAAACTATTTCAAGTGTAAGTTGAATACTCTCCAAGAAATAGGTATCCAATGCAATAAAGAGGTAATTATAAATCTTTTCAAGTTATAGAAATTAATGCTATCAGAAGCCCTGTGAAGAAAGTATGGAGGGCCATGGCCTCCTCTACTGTCACAATAAGGCCACACTCAGGCTGGAGGAGCATCACCTCATATTCTGTCTGGGTAGCCTCCAACCTGACGTCATGAACATCACTTCTCTAACTTGTTCTAGTTTCTCCTCCTCCCCTCCTCTCTTTTTCCATTCCCATTTTCCCATACCCCTTCCCTTCTCACCTGCCCATCACCTCCCTCTGGTGCCCTTTTCCTTTCCTTTCTCCCATGATCCACTCTCCTCTCCTATCAGATTTGTTCTTCCTCAGCCCTTTTACACCTATCACCTGCCAGCCTCTCAGTTCATCCCCCTCTCCACCTCCCACCCACTTTCCCCCTCACCTGCCTTCACCTATCACCTGTCAGCCTGTGCTCCTTCCACTCCCTATGCCTTCTTGGTCTGGCTTCTTTTCCCTTCCTTTCCAGTCCTGATGAAGAGTCTTGGCCCAACTGTTTTATTCCTCTCCATACATGCTTCCTGACTTGCTGAGTCCTTTCAGCATTTTGTGTGCTGCTCTGGATTTCCAGCATCTGCAGAATCTCTTGTGTTTATGAAGAAAACATAAATTTACTAATATAAAGAATCTTTTAAATTAAATTCTATAAAATTTATCTAGAACATAAATTAGGCACTGAACGAGCCACATGGCAAACCCAGTAATGTGGAAGTTTGTTAACACTGATGGCTCCATATGTTAAAACTTATTTCTAAGTAATTTCTTTTTCTCTCCTTCCAGTTTTTGCACAACCAATTATCAGCAAGGCCAAGCCTGAACTGTTGAAATCCCATTTCATCCCTACCATGGAAAAGCTAAAGAAAAGATCGAAGAAAGTAGTGGCTGAGGAGGATCAGCTGCGCATGGAGGGCAAGGGAGACGTTGTGGAAAGTGAATTACTAATTCGAGACGAGTTTTCTGTTCTCTGCCGCGATCTGTATGCTTTGTATCCACTGCTGATTCGTTACGTGGACAATAACAGGTAAGCATGCCATTATTCTGGGGAAATTTGAAAATAATGATCGGCACCCACTGAGGTGGGTTCAGGCTGATCTACCATCTAAATGTTTAATTAGAGCAAGTTTGACCTTGAATTTTATGTTAAACACCTCGGGCCAAATTTCTTCAGTCCAGCAGCTGAGAGGTGAGGAGAATGGCTGGACTCCAGTTAACGGCTTTAAAACACTGCAAAGAGCTGTGGTAGTTCATGGCAGCGGAGCTCAGACTTGTGGAGTGCACCTCCTGCACGATAAGGGAAGTCGGGGACAATTCCTGCATCCACGGCAACTACATGCTCAGGAAGTGTCTCCCGATATAGCCACTGTCCAACTCCAGTTATGGAGTATCCGTGATACTGATTGACACATTTGGTGCCGTGGCCACACCGTGGTAAAGACTATTCAGGCAGGTGAGGAAAGGGTAACAACCAGGCAAAGCAGAAGAAGGCATGTTTCCTCTCAAAGTTCTAAATAAATTTTGTTATCAGAGTACATATATGTCACCATATACAGCCCTGAGATTCTTTTTGCTGCAGGCATACTCAGCAAATCTATAGACTAGTACTGTAAACAGGATCAATGAAATAGCAAGTAGAGTATAGAAAACAACAAACTGTACAAATGCAAATATTAATAAATAGCAATAAATAACGAGAGCATGAAATAACAAGATAAAGATTCCTTAAAGTGAGATCATTGGTTGTGGGGACATCTCAATAGATGAGTGTAGCTATCCTCTTTTGTTCAAGAGCCTGGTGGTTGAGGGGTAGTATCTGTTCTTGAACCTGGTGGTGTTAGACCATAAGACCATAAGACAAAGGAGCAGAAGTCAGCCATTCGGCCCATCAAGTCTGCTCCACCATTTTATCATGAGCTGATCCATTCTCCCATTTAGTCCCACTCCCCTGCCTTCTCACCATCACCTTTGATACCCTGGCTACTCAGATACCCAGTGGTAGTCCTGAGGCTCTTGTACCTTCTACCTGACAGCAGCAACAAGAGAAGAGCATGGCCTGGGTTTTTCATGTAGATGTGGTCAATGTGTGGGAGGGCTTTACCCATGATGTACTGGGCCGAATTCACTACACTGGTGTTCCCATACCAGGCCGTGATGCAGCCAGTCAGCACACTTTCCACTGGTCATAGTCATAGTCATATTTTATTAATCCCTGGGGAAATTGGTTTTCGTTAGTTGCTCCATAAATAATAAATAGTAATAGAACCATAAATAGTTAAATAGTAATATGTAAATTATGCCAGTAAATTATGAAATAAGTCCAGGACCAGCCTTATGGCTCAGGATGTCTGACCCTCCAAGGGAGAAGTTGTAAAGTTTGATGGCCACAGGCAGGAATGACTTCCTATGATGCTCTGTGTTGCATCTCGGTGGAATGAGTCTCTGGCTGAATGTACTCCTGTGCCCACCCAGTACATTATGTAGTGGATGGGAGACATTGACCAAGATGGCATGCAACTTAGACAGCATCCTCTTTTCAGACACCACCGTCAGAGAGTCCAGTTCCATCCCCACAACATCACTGGCCTTACAAATAAGTTTGTTCATTCTGTTGGTGTCTGCCACCCTCAGCCTGCTGCCCCAGCACATAATAGCAAACATGATAGCACTGGCCACCATAGACTCGTAGAACATGCTCAGCATCGTCCGGCTGATGTTACAGGACCTCGGTCTCCTCAGGAAATAGAGACTACACGTCTACAGAAGTTTGTCAAAGTTTTTGATGTTATGCCAAATCTCCACGGACTCATAAGAAAGTAGAGGCACTGTCATGCTTTCTTTGCAATTATATTTATATGATGGGTCCATGAAATTCATTGCTTTGCAGCATTAGTACAGTGCAAGTCATCAAAATTACTATAAGTTACAAAATAAATAAATAGTGCAAAAGACAAATGATGAGGTAGTGTTTATGAGTTCACTGACTGATGATGGAGAGGAAGAACCTGTTTTTAAAATATTGAGTGTAGGTCTTCAGGCTCCTGTACCTCCTCCCTGATATATTAACATAAAGAGGGCATGTTCTGAGTGGTGAAGGTTTTTAATGATGGAGGTCGTCTTCTCTAGGCACCATCTCTTGAAGATAACCTCAGTGGGGAGGGTTGTGCCTATGATAGAACTGGCTGAGTCTGCAGCCCTGTGCAGCCTTTTGTGATTTGGACATTGGAGGTTACACACCAGACTGTGATACAACCAGTCAAAATGCTCTCCTCTGTACATCTATAGAAATGTACAAGTCTTTGGTGACGTAGCAAATTTCCTGAAGCTTCTTGTGAAGTAGAAGCTCTGGCATGCCTTCTTTGTGATTGCCACAGTGTGTTGATCCTCTGAGTTGTTGACACCCAGGAACTTGAAGCTGCTCAGCCTTTCCACTGCCAACCCCTCAATGAGGACTGGTATGAGTTCTCCCTATTTCCCCTTCCTAAAATCCACAATCAATTCCTTGGTCTTGCTGACACTGAATGTGAGGTTGTTGTTGCAATTCCACTCAACCAGCTCGCTCCTGTATACCTCCTATTCCTAACTATGCCCTTCATGATCTATACACCTCTATAATAACATCCTGTATTTCCCTACACCCCAATGGAATAAAGCCCCAATCTGTGCAACTCAGTCCCTCAAGTCCCAGTGACATCCTTGTATATTTAAGACCATAAGACCATATGACAAAGGAGCAGAAGTAGGCCATTTGGCCCATCTAGTCTGCTCCGCCATTTTATCATGAGCTGATCCATTTTATCCTATTTAGTCCCACTGCCCCGCCTTCTCACCATAACCTTTGATGCCCTGGCTACTCAGATACCTATCAATCTCTGCCTTAAATACATCCAATGACTTGGCCTCCACTGCTGCCCGTGGCAACAAATTCCATAGATTCACCACCCTCTGACTAAAAAAATTTCTTCGCATTTCTGTTCTGAAAGGGCGCCCTTCAATCCTGAAGTCATGCCCTCTCGTACTAGACTCCCTCATCATGGGAAACAACTTTGCCATATCCACTCTGTCCATGCCTTTTAACATTTGAAATGTTTCTATGAGGTCTCCCCTCATTCTTCTAAACTCCAAGGAATACAGTCCAAGAGCGGACAAACATTCCTCATATGTTAACCCTCTCATTCCTGGAATCATTCTAGTGAATCTTCTCTGTACCCTCTCCAACGTCAGCACATCCTTTCTTAAATAAGGAGACCAAAACTGCCCACAGTACTCCAAGTGAGGTCTCACCAGCGCCTTATAGAGCCTCAACATCACATCCCTACTCCTATACTCTATTCCTCTAGAAATGAATGCCAACATTGCATTCGCCTTCTTCACTCTTTCCATGTTAATGGACATTAGAGGTCAGGATTGAACCCAGGTCAATGGAATTGTGAGGTAGTGGCTCCTGTAGCTTTACCACTGAACCCGGTATCCCTGTGCCTCTTAATTCCCTGCTCCCATTCTTTTCTAGCTTATTTGTAATCTTCAAGGGCTCTGCTTGGATTTATCTTCCATCATATAAATCCTTTTCCTTCGTGACTAAATTCGCCACCTGTTTTGACTTCCAAGATTGTCTTACCTTGCCATCCTTGTCCGCCCTTCTTACTGGAATGTAGATATCCTGTGCTCCATGCCATTGATCCTATCCGGTGTGGACTTTCCCAAAAACAGCCATTCCCAACTAACTCTCCCTAGTTCCTACCCTGTACTCTTGTAATTTGCTCTGTTCCAATTTAATGTTCTCGCAAGGTCCATACTTAAAACTTACATGCTGGACGCTGTTCCCTAACTGAGGGTAGCATGTAGCGTAGTGGGTACCACAACACTTTGCAGTACAGGTGACCCAGGTTCAATTCCCACCACTGCCTGTAAGGAGTTTGTACGTTCCCCTCATGATTGAGTGGGTTTCCTCCAGGTGCTCCAGTTTCCTTCCACAGTCTGAATACGTACTGGTTGATAGGTTAATTGGTCATTGTAATTTGTCCCATGATTAGGCTAGGGTTAAAATGGAGGAATATTGGGCAGCATGGCTCAAAGGGCTTCTCAGTGTTGTGTCTCAATCAATCAATAATTCATTCATTCATCTCCCAGAGAAAGGTCAGTCACCTGTCCAGACTCAATTCCCAATAATAGGTTCAACATGGCCCCTCATCTCGTTGGTTTCTCAAACTGATTTGAGAAACCCTCCTGGATGCACCTGACAAATTCTGCCTCTCGCACAAGGAAAGTCCCAATGGGATATCTAGGTTGTTATTCATGTGGCCAATCTTTGTATGTAGCTTTGTTCTGTAGGAACAGTTTTGGCCAACACCATTTATGATTCGATTGATGGAATTTCACTGTTAACACATATTTTGCAGATTGAAACAGAATTAATGTATTGGAATTAAAAATATGGTTTTGAAGCAGAACCCTCATTTAGTGCTGATTTCTTCATCTTGAACAGAAGTTTGCTTTTTGTGTAATAGTTCAGTATTTAACAAACCTGAATGGCCAGGTAGGCCCATTGTCTCTGCCTGCTCCTGCCCATTGAACTTGTGTCATCATACTTCGTCTCCATTCTGTCCCCCTTGGTTCAGTCTCAGCTTCTTTCTCAATAAAAGAACCAACCAGTTCCCTTCCACCACCACCCTCCGCTAAGTGGCAGAACTTCATCTCTTCACCCTCAGTAGTTTTTCCTTTGGCTCCTCACACTTTCTCCGAACTTGAGGGGCCTCAGCTATGCCTGTTTTTTTTTTTTTTGTTGGCGACATAGAACAGTCCACGTTCCAAGCCTTCCTTGGTAATGATCCCCAACTCTTCCTCTGCTATATTGATGACTAGATCGGGGCTGCCTCATGCACCCATGATGAGCTCACCAGTTTCATCAACTTTACCTTCAACTTCCACCCTGCCTGTAAATTCACTTGGTCCCATTTCTGACACCTCCCTTCCCTTTCTCAATCTCTCTGTTTCCATCTCTGGAGAGAAACTGTCAACCAACATCTTTTATAAACCTACTGATTCCCACAGTGCCTTGGCTATACCTCTTCCCACCCAAGCCTCCTGTAAAAATGCTATTCCCTTTTCTCAGGCCCTTCATTTCTGCCCAGGATGTGGCTTTCCTTTCCAGGACATCAGAGATGTCCTACCCTTCAAAGAACAAGGTTTCCCTCTCTCCACTATTGATGCTGCCCTCACCCTATTCACCATTTCTCAAATGTATGTGCTCACCCCGTCTTCCTGCCGCCTTGACGGTGATACGAGTTTCTATTGTCCTTACCTACCACCCCATGAGCCTCCTCATCCAACACATCATTCTCCCACAACTTCCGGCCATCTCCAAAGGGATCCTACTGCCAAACGTATCTTTACCTCGCTCCCCCCCCCCCACATTTAATGCAGGGTTTGCTCCTACTGAGATTCCCTTGTCCATTCATCCCTCCCCACCAATCTCCCTCCCAGCACATCCCTGCAAGCGGGCAAAATGCTATATATGCCCATTCACCTCCTTCCTCACCTCCATTCAGGGCCCCAGACAGGCCTTGCAGGTGAAACAACACTTCACCTGTGAATCTGCTGGGGTCGTCTATTGTGCTGGTGATCCCACAGCGGCCTCCTCTACATAGGTGAGACCCATCGTAAATTGGGAGACCTCTTTGTCGAGCACCGTCACTCCATCCTCCAAAAGCATAACTTCCCAGAGGCCAAACACTGTAATTCTGATTCACATTTCCGCTTTGACATGTTGATCCATGGCCTCCTCTTGTGCCACAATGAGACCAACCTCTGGGCAGACCTTATATCCTGTCTGAATAGCCTCCAACCTGATGGCATGAATATCGATTTCTCCATCCATTACAAAAATTTTCCCACCCCGTCCCCACTTCTTTTATTCCTCAGTCTGGCCCCTTACCTCTTCTCACAGCCCCCTGGGTTCCCTCCTCCTTCCCTTTCTCCTATGGTCCACTCTCCTCTCCTATCAGGCTCCTTCCTCTCCAGCGCTTCACCTATCACCTTCTAACTATCCTCCTTCTCCTCCCTCCACCCTTTTATTCTGTTATCTTCCCCCTTCCTTCTAGTCCTGAAGAGTGAAGAGTGGTCTCGGCCCAAAACATCAATTGTTTATTCATTTCCATAGATGCTGCCTGACCTGCTGAGTTCCTCCAGCATTCCCTGCGTGTCACTTTATTATCTTTCTGTTTTGCTTATTGTCACAGAGCCAAGTGGTTAACGGAACCAAACCCCGATGCCGAAGAGCTTTTCAGAATGGTGGGAGACATCTTTATCCTGTGGTCGAAGTCACATGTAAGTTTCGTAAGGTTCTGCAAATGGTATCAAAGTATGAGGCTCCACATATTGGTGGTTCCATCAGTGCTTTGCTTTTACTTTTTCATCTCCCTGCAACTTAATTCTGGCATAAAGGTAATATATAGCAGCTACTTTGTCCTGTGAAAAATTACACCAAACTGAACTTGGTTTTAAAACTTAATATAAAGTGTTTAACACCCCTGTTTAATTATTTTCTGTGTCTGATGTTGATATATTATCTGGAAAATGGAATGATATTTATATGTGGCTGTCTCTAGGACAAGTTAACCTGAAGATAGGAAACAGGCCATAAACTACTGTCAGCTTTGGTTTCAATAAATGCCAGTGAGCGTTATGTAAAGCAAAATGAATTTGAAGTTCGTTTCAAAAGTGCACATTGCTGTATTCCCATCTAAATATGCACCTTTCTACCCAAGTGGTTTGGAGTCTGTATAAATCATTCTATTTTTCTGTGTATATGGCAACAGAAAAGGTGTGTGAAGCTGGTCAGGCACGAAATATTCCATAAACAATGATTTCCCCCCATTCTCCATACATTCCAGCCTTACATCTATACTTATTACCAAACTCCCTCAGATTTCCCCCATCTTCCAACCAATGCCAGATTCCTGATTTCCCCTTTCCTCGTGCCATTCATTGCTCCTTCTGGTTCCCCCATGCTCCAATGAGGGCCAGGTACCAACTCTTCTCCCCCTTCTCAACCATCCCTTTCATTCCTTCCGGTACCATCCCTGTTCATTCTTTCCAGTTCCATCCCTTCAACCACCAACTGTCCTCTGCCACCCATCACTGCTGCCCATCAAATGTTTCCAGCCCCACCATTACATCCCCAGCCACACTGAAATCAACATAAACTTGTGTTTCTAGTCTTTGGGGCTAGGTCCAAGGTAGCACATTTTGATCTCAAAGGACTGCAGAGAGTAGTGTGCATTGATCGAATCAGTCACTGGCATTTCTTTTAGTTGCTGTAGAATATTTGGAATCCATTAATTCCTGCTGGTCCTTCCCTATTTTCATCATGCCTGTGTTTTATATGGTCCTGCCTGACTAGGAACAATGGTTACTCAATGCTCAGTCTGTTTCAACTAATTAACTTACTAGCTGAAGAGTCGTAGTGTAGACTGAAACACTGGGCTATTTATGAGAAGCTTAAGTGACACAACAAGGAGAACTGTTGCCTCATGCCACCAGAGAGCCAGGATTCATTCCTGACCTCTGGTGCTATCAGGGCATAGCTTGCACTTTCTGTTTCATATATCAAAAAAATTAGCTTCCTCCACTTTAAATATTCCTAACGACCTAGTATCCATAACTTACTGGGGCAGAGATTCTAAGAGATTCATATCCCTCTGCAAGAAGAAATATTTGCTTAGCTCAGTTCAAAATGACAGGCTCTTTGTCTAGAAAGAACAATGCTGCCCTGTGAAGGAAAAGATTGAGTTGAAGATTTTGCTAGACAAAGAGTATGGAAACCAGTTAGTAGCATAGTTTGTTATAAGACCATAAGATATAGGAGCAGAAGTAGGCTATTCGGCCCATCGAGTCTGCTCCGCCATTCAATCATGGGCTGATCCAATTCTTCCAGTCATCCCCACTCCCTTGCCTTCTCCCCATACCCTTTGATACCCTGGCTAATCAAGAACCTATCTATCTCTGCCTTAAATACACCCAGTGACTTGGCCTCCACAGCCACTTGTGGCAACAAATTCCACAGATTTACCACCTTCTGAATAAAGTAATTTCTCCACATCTCTGTTCTAAATGGATGTCCTTCAATCCTGATGTCGTGCCCTCTTGTCCAAGACTCCCCTACCACGGGAAATAATTTTGCCATATCTAATCTTTTCAGCACTTTTAACATTCGGAATGTTTCTGTGAGATCCCCCCCTCATACTGCTGAACTCCAAGGAATACAGCCCAAGAGCTGCCAGACGTTCCGAGATTACTACCCTGGAGGTCCTGCTTTTCAGCTTCCTACCCAACTCCCTGAATTCTCTCTTCAGGACCTCCTCCCGTTTTCTACCTATGTCATCGGTACCAACGTGTACCAAGACTCTGGCTATTCACCCTCTCCCTTCAGAATACTCTGCACCCAATCCGAGACATCCCGTACCCTGGCACTTGGGAGGCAACACACCATGCGGGTGTCTCTTAACAGGCTGACAGAATCTCCTGTCTGTTCCTCTCACTATGGAATCCCCTATGACTACTGCATTCCTCATCTTCTCCCCCTTCTGCACCATGGAACCAGGCTCAGTGCCAGAGACCTGATCACCAAGGTTGTCCTCTATCAGGTCACCCCCCACCCTCCCCCCAACAGCATGCAAAACCTAGCTTATATTTTGTAATTCACAAGGAAGTCAAACAAATTTTGCTTTTGCAATCGATTTATATATGTATAAAAGGAGCGGTGCTCCCTGTATTATTTGGAGTTCAAAACTCAGCGTTGGTGGTTCCACTCCCCACGACGTCGTGAATAAAGCTCTCATTACTTCGAAGTCTGAAACTGTCCAAGTGGTGTATTTGAATAATTTCTCTAACAGTTCTGGCAACAAGGAAGATCTGGCAATCACACTGTTAGCGAGCCACTCTTCCGTTATTCATGAATAAAGCTATCCTCTAGTCACTTCAAAGTCCATATCCAATTTATTTGTGACCAACTTTAAATGAAATTCCTTAGCAAATTTATTCCCTAACATGCCCTAAGTGAGTTATGACACCTGTGAGGACATGGTGAAAGTTCACTGACAGATTCTGAAAATTTAATTTTTTTTGCCCCTCAGAATTTCAAACGGGAGGAGCAGAACTTTGTGGTGCAAAATGAAATCAACAACATGTCATTTCTCACGGCGGATAGCAAAAGCAAGATGTCCAAGGTAAGATGCCGGTCCTAATCTATGAGAGCCTCGTTTCCACAACAGGGCCCCATTTGAAGCGGGTCCTTAATGTTGTAACTTACTATCGTGGATTCTGAATTGAGATACCACCAGTTGTTTGGGCTTTATGAGTTGTTTAAGAGAACCAAAATGATGCCAGCTGCCTTACTGGAGAAAGACTGTAACCACTGCTCTGTAAGGGTAAGAGTTAAGAATAACAATTCCAGGGACTTCTGGATATCAAAGGACATTTGGCATTTGTTTTTTAAGAAGTGGATAGAAGGTGTACAGTACTGAAAATTAAGGAGACCCATACAGGAGTATAGAGAATGCAGTACTTAATGAAGAAATTAGGATGCATAGAGGATTGATGATTTTTAACTGGCAAATGCAATTAGGGAAAATCCCAAACATTATTGAGGCTTTAATGAAGGTGTAAGTCAGATAAAGGCAGCTTGGATTAACTGAATCCCTTGAGAAGTATAAAGGTTGTTGAAGCGAACTTGGGGAAGAAACCAGGAGAGCAATATCAAGATATGTGGTATGCTTAGCAGTCACAGAGTACAGAGCACAGAAACAGGTCCTTCAGACACTCAGATCATATCCTTCCATACCCCTGCCATCCACGTACCTATCCAAACTTCTCTTCCATGTTACAATTGAAGCTGTATCTAACAATTTTTCTGTCAGCTCATTTGACACTTGCACCAGCCTCTCAGTGAACAAATTTCCCCTTAGATATTTCACCTTTCATTCTAAACCTGTGAATCCTAGATGTAGTCCTACCCAACCTAAGGGGAAAGTACCTGCATGCTTTCACCCTGTCTATACCACTCATAGTTTCATATACCTCTACAAAATCTCCCCTCAATCTCCTGTGCTCCGAGGACTAAAGTCCTCACGTAATCAACCTTTCTCGATAACTCAGGACCTCAAGTCCCAGCAACATCCCTGTGAGCTTTCCTGTATTCTTTCAACCTGTGACCTACTGGTGATGCCACCTTCAAGCAATTATAAATCTGCGTTCCCATGTCTCTTTTGTTCTAATGGATGCCTCAGAGTCCTACCATTCACTGCTTAAGTTTTACCCTGGTTTGTCTTAACAAAGTGCAACACTTCATACTTATCTGCATTAAATTCCACTTGTTAGTTTTCAGCCTAGTTTCCTAGTTGGGCAGGATCACGCCTTTCTCTCTGTCCACTCTGCCCCCAGTCTTGGTGCCATCTGCAAATTTGCCGATGCAGTTCACCACTTTCAGAAGTCCTTTGACAAGGTGCCACATAGGAGGCTGCTTACCAAGTTAAGAGCCCATGGTATTACAAGAAAGTTACTAACGTGGTTAGAGCATTGGCTGATGAGGCAGTGAGCGGGAATAAAAGGTTCCTTTCCTGGTTGGCTGCCAGTGACTAGTGGTGTTCCGCTGGGGTCAGTGTTGGGATCACTTCTTTTTATGCTGTGTATAAATGATTTAGATGATCGGGTAGATGGCTTTGTTGCCAAGTTTGCAGATGATACGAAGATTGGTGGAAGGGCAGGTAGTGTTGAGGAAACAGGAAGGCTGCAGAAGGACTTAGACAGATTAAGAGAATGGGCAAGAAAGTGGCAAATGAAATACAATGTTGGAAAATTCATGGTCATGCACTTTGTTATTAGAAATAAATGTGTGGACTATTTTCTAAACGGGGAGAATATCCAAAAATCTGACATGCAGAGGGACTTGGGAGTCCTTGGGCAGAACACCCTGAGGGTAAATTTGCAGGTTGAGTCAGTGGTGAGGAAGGCAAATGCCATTTTAGCATTCATTTCAGGAGGGCTGGAATACAAGAGCAGGGATGTGATGCTGAGGCTTTATAAGGCACTGGTGAGGCCTCACCTTGAGTATTGTGAACAGTTTTGGGCTCCTCATCTAACCAGAGATGTGCTGGCATTGGAGATGTTCCAGAGGAGGTTCACAAGGATGATTCCAGGAATGAAAGGGTTATCATACGAGGAATGTTTGATGGCTCTGAGTCTCTACTTGCTGGAATTCAGAAGGATGAGGGGGGATCTCATTGAAACCTTTCAAATGTTGAAGGGCCTAGACAGAGTAGGTATGGAAAGTATGTTTCCCAAGGTGGGAGAGTCTAGGACAAGAGGGCACAGCCTCAGGATAAAGGGACACCCTTTCAGATCGGAGATGCGGAGAAATTTCTTTAGCCAAAGGGTGGTGAATTTGTTGCCACGTGGAGCTGTGGAGGCCAGGTCATTGTGTGTATTTAAGGCAGATTGGACATGGCATCAAAGGTTATAGGAAGAAGGCTGGGAACTGGGGTTGAGGAGGAGATTAAAAAGAGGATCAGCCATGATTGAATGGCAGAGCAGATTCAATGGGCCAGGTAACCTACTTCTGCTCCTATGTCTTATGGTCTTATTATCATCTAAATCATTACTATAGATGACAAACAACAATGGACCCAGCATCGATCCCTGTGGCACACCACTATTCACAGGCCTCCACTCAGAGAGTCAACCATTTACTACCACTCTCTGGCTTCTCACGCTAAGCCAATATTGAATCCAATTGCCTACAAAGTTCTACATGGGAGACTAGTCCAGGTGACTTGACCTTCTAGACCAGCCTCCTTTGTGGGACTTTGTCAAGACCCTGCTAAAATACATGTAGATAATGCCCACCGTCAACCTTCTTGGTAAGCTCCTAGAAAAACTCTATAAGATTGATTAGACATGACCTACCACACACAAAGCCATGTTGACTATCCCTAATCAGCCTTGTCTGTCCAAACACTTATGTATCCTGTCACATGAAGTACCTTCCAGTAATTTACCCACAACTGACATCAGGCTTACCGACCTATAATTTCCCAGCTTATTCTTAAAGCCTTTCTATAGCTGCCTCAGAGCTGAGACAATTGTGGTTACTGTTTCCAAAGTGTTTCCCAGCTGATACTTGCAGCACTTGCCCTGTTTCATTTCCTAAGATGAGGTCCAGTATCATCTCTTCTGTGGTAGGACTTCCTACATATTGTCTCAAAAAACTATCTGGGAAGCACTTAACATATTTTGCCCCATCTGGGTACTTTGCACCAAGGCAATCCCAGTCCGTTTTAGGAAATTAATATGCCTCACCATGACAACCTTATTGCTTTTCCACCTTTGAATAGTTTGCTTACTCATCTGATACTTCAGAAGCAGTGCTGTAATATGAGGAAGACTGTGCAGGCTGAGCTTGTTTTTCCTTGTGCAAAGGAAAGCGAAGAGGGACCTGATAGAGGTGGAAGAAGTTATGAGTATCATGATAGAATAGACAGTAGTAAACTTTTCTCCATAGCAGAGGAAACATTTAATCAGAGGGCATAGATTCAGATTATGGGTTTAAGAATGGATACAAAGAAGACTTTTTTAATCTGAGGAGCGGCTGTAGTTTGGACAACACTGTCTGAAAGGTTGGTGGAGACTGAGACCGAGGACATTTAAAAAGTATCTAGGAGATCATTTGAATTGCCAAGGCATATTGTGGACCAAGTGTCCATAAATAGGTACCTTATGGTTGGCATGGACATGATTGGCTGAATGGCCTCTTTCTGTACTGTACAACTTCATGACACTCTGTTACTCTGTTAAAGTTTATGAAACATAGAACAGACTGCTAGGAATCCTGCTACCTCCACACTCATTCTGCAGAGCTCCTCCAGAGCAATCTAGGCAGAGTCACCTGCTCTTCAGTCATATTGTCTATGGCAGCATGGTTTCTTCCCATTGTATTCACTCATGGTCCGTGTCAGTAGATGTCCTTTGTCCTGTCTAATTTGGATTGATGACTCGAATGCATATGGCACAGTTGACTACCACAGAAAGAAGATATTTCTGCCAAAATACCAGATAGTGATCCACAAAACTCAATTCCTGCTGTAATATAATAGCGGGCTGTTCACTCTGGCTACAGTACATCTCAGAGTTGGCAGGTACCAGTCACCTGGCAGCGTATATGCAATTAATGACAACCTGTATCAGACCTTGAGAAGCCATGTGCTCGTTCTGGTTTGATTTCTCTGGCCGAAGACTGTGCAGTTTGCTCCCCTTAAACGGAAGGCAGCTGGAATATAGTGCAGGGAAGCGAATGGTCATGCACTTTGGTGGAAGTAATAAAGGCATAGACTACTTTCTAAACGGGGAGAAAAATCTGAAATCAGGTGGAAAAGGGCTTGGGAGTCATTGTGCAGGATTTCCTAAAAGTTAAGTGGCAGGTTGAGGCAGAGGTAAGTAATGCAAATGCAATGTTGGCATTCATTTCAAGGGGACTAGGATAAAATAAACTAGGATGTAATGCTAAGGCTTTAAAAGGCATTGGTCAGACTGCACTTGGGAGTATTGTGAGCAGTTTTGGGACTCTTATCTAAGAAAGGATGTGCCGGCACTGGAGAGGGTCCAGAGGAGTTCATAATGATTTCGGGAACGAAAGGGTTAATGTATGAGGAGCATATGATGGCTGTGAGCCTATATTTGCTGTTTAGGAAAATGAAGGTGGATTGCATTGAAACCTATTGAATGTTGAAAGGAGCAACACACACAAAATGCTGGAGGAACTCAGCAAGTCAAGCAGCATCTATAGAAATGAATAATCAGTCGACATTTTGGGCCAAGGCTTCATAAGGACTGGAAAAGAAGGGTAAAGATGCTGGAATAAAAAGGTAGATGGTGAGGAAGGAGGACAAACTGGAAAGTGATAGGTGAAGCCAGGTGGATGGGGGAAATATTGAAATGCCCAGACAGAGTTGAGAGAATGTTTGTATAGTTGAGTATAGGACCAGAAGGCACAGCCTCAGAATAGAAGGATGTCCCTTTGGAAAAGAGATGAGGAGGGATTTCTTTAGCCAGAGGGTGGTAAATCTGTGGGATTCATTATCACAGGCGGCTATTGAAGCCAAGTCGCTGGGTGTATTTAAAGTGGATGTTGATAGTTTCTTGATTAGTAAGGGCATTAACAGTTATGGAGAGAAGGCAGGAGAATGGGATGAGAGGGATAATAAATCAGCCACGGATGGAATTGCAGAGCAGACTCGATAGCCTGAATGACCTAATTCTGTTCCTATGCTCTTAAGATCATATGATCTGGGGACGTTCTTATGCATCATGGAAGGTATTGTGGTTACCTGCACTTTCTACCTGGAGGCAAGCTAATTACTAATTCCTTTTGAGTTCATTGTCATGGCCAGATTGACAGCCAGTAAACAGTCTCCTCGCCATGCTCTGGGATTGCAGTTGTGGCCAGACATGTGGCTACTTTCAGCATGTTCTTTCTTAACTGCATGGCTTTCACGGTAAAGGTCGTGGTCTGTTGGCTTCTTTCAGCCTCTGACCAAAGCATGGCGGAATTTGACTCTTATATTCCTTGTTAGCTGATACGTTGAGGTAAGCATACTCCCCATCTCAGTCTGCATTTCTGTTAACCATGCCACGAAAGTATCCCTGTTGTGATAGATTCTGGGTATGTTGATCCATGTGAGCCATTGGTTAAGACCCCACACCAGCTGGTAGACAGCAAATCACCTGTGTCCTGTGTATCTCCCTGTTACAAGCATCCCTCTAATGTAATCTGCTTATCCCTTACTGTGTCAGTCTCTAGGGGAAGTAAGAAGCAAGATGCCTTTTCAGAAAACAAAAGTTAGTTGTAAGTTTTAAGCTATTTCCAAAACACCTTCATGGTGATGCAAGCAGGTAACTACTGTAGATCAAATGAAATGAGTTACAGCTGTGAGACTGAAACATCATTTTAATAAGTTTAGTTGGCATATTTCTTGGAACCTCACTGTCCAAAGAGGGAAGATAGTCTCCTCCAGCCTGCAATGAGCTTATGCTCTCTCCCCCCACCCCATGTGTGAGTGCGCATACACACATCCATACTGTTTCTCACAGTCTAAGCCTGAATAGAGGAGATGAAAGTCATGAATAAGTGTTTGATTACTTCTGATGGATAGGGTAGAATCATAGTGAGGTATGACGTAGGAGAAATTAAGTCAAATAGCTGGTATGGATGTCTCATACAACCCACATAAAGTCTATGTCAGGATGTGGATAAGTATGATTATGTAATGGTGGTATTGTAGGGGAGAGTAGCTCCCTTTGATATATCTTCTGGCATTGGTGCATGCTGTGGGGCTTCCTCCCCAGAAGTGTCTGGGTTGTTTGTGTTTGAGCTGTTTATATTTTTGTAGTTAGATTTTGAAACTTTTAATGAGCATGGCTAATTGGATTTTATATTCGATTTCTTATTTTAGAAAAACTGCAAATCAAATATATTCTCTTGAAAACTACTGAGTTTACTGAAAGCAGTTCCATAAAATATATGCAATCATTCATTTTAAAATGTGAAATGTAACAATGACTTTGATGACACAAAGGTTGGGGGTGTTGTGGATAGTGTGGAGGGCTGTCAGGGGTTACAGCGGGACATCAATAGGATGCAAAACTGGGCTGAGATGTAGCAGATGGAGTTCAACCCAGATAAGTATGAGGTGGTTCATTTTGGTAGGTCAAATATGATGGCAGAATATTGTATTAATGGTAAGACTCTTGGCGGTGTGGAAGATCAGAGGGGTCTTGGGGTCCGAGTCCATAGGTCACTCAAAGCTGCTGTGCAGGTTGACTCTGTGGTTAAGAAGGCATACAGTTCATTGGGCTTCATCAACGTGGGACTGAGTTTAAGAGCCGAGAGGTAATGTTACAGCCTTATAGGACCCTGGTCAGACCCCACTTGGAGTACTGTGCTCAGTGCTGGTCACCTCACTACAGGAAGGATGTGGAAACTATAGAAAGGGTGCAGAGGAGATTTACAAGGATGTTGCCTGGATTGGGGAGCATGCCTTGTGAGAATAGGTTGAGTGAACTTGGCCTTTTCTCCTTGGAGCGATGGAGGATAAGGGGTGACGTGATAGAGGTGTATAAAATGGTGAAAGGCATTGATCGTGTGGATAGTCAGAGGCTTTTTTCCCAGGGCTGAAATGGCTAACATGAGAAGGCACAGTTTTAAGGTGCTTGGAAGTAGGTACAGAGGAGATGTCAGGGGTAAGTTTTTCACGCAGAGAGTGGTGAGTGCGTGGAATAGGCTACCAGTAACGGTGGTGGAGGCAGATACGATAGGGTCTTTTCAGAGACTCTTGGATAAGTACATGGAGCTTAGGAAAATAGAGGGCTATGGGTAACCCGAGGTAATTTCTAAATTAAGTACGAGTTCAGCCGAAGGGCCTGTATTGTGCTGTAGGTTTTTTATGTTTCTATGACTTTAACAACAGGCTGCCTGCTCCTTTAGTTATTTTTTTTTCCCATTGTGCTTTCCAGTTGTAGGGGTTAATGTGATGCACAATGCTTTATACATTTCACAGGTACTCGGAACATCATTAAGTAATTTTTCTACCCTATTCAAAATCTATTTAGTAAGATCACGATGTATTATTTCTCTGTGCTGTTATGGTTTAAAAGATCTTTTGAAATCAGTTGCACAGTTTTTACGGGACTGTTGCACTGTTATTTCTCACTGAAGAATCAACAGGGTGACATCTTATCAGAATCAGGTGTAATATCACTGGCATTGATCATGAATTTTGTTAACTTTGGGGTAGCAGAACAATGCAATACATGATAAATATAGAAAAATACACTGAATTACAGTAATATATGTATATTAAATAGTTAAATGAAGATAAGTAGTACAAAAACAGAACTTTAAAAAACAATGAGGTGGCGTTCATGGGTTCAATGTCCATTCAGAAATCAAATGGCAGAGGGGAAGAAGCTGTTCCTGAATCTCTGAGTGTGAGCCTTCAGGCTTCTGTACCTCCTTCCTGATGGTAGCAATAAGAAGAGGGCATGTCCTGGGTGATGGGATCCTTAGTGATGGAAGCTGTCTTCTGAGGCACTGTTCCTTGAAGATATCTTGGTTACTACGAGACTAATACCCATGATGGACCTGACTAATTTTACAACTAATTTTAGAACTTAACTTTTAGAAATTAATTCATGTTAATTTTGAAGTCCTGAATTTTATTTTAGCTTATTCCTTGGATTTAGGTAATATATGCAATTCACAAATTCTAAAAAGCCTTTTCAAGCCAAAAAAAAGTGTTACTCTATTTTTTTTCACATTGTCATTAATCAAATTTACTTTGTGTATCTCTGCACCTTGTTTAGGTTTGTTAGAGTGCCATACTTAACATTTCATTTGCTGGACTTTGGTAACAGAAGTGAAATCTCTAACAATTTCCTAATTCCTTATCTTTTCTATGGCATATTGGTATCTGCGGTCGCGCCTGCCTGAATAGGCTGGAGAGGATGGACAGGTCAGAGGGCATGATGATATAAATATGCATCCGCTGTGCAGCGAGCTTCGCACTGCTGATGGCATTGCCCCAGATTATTCTGCTAAGGCCCTCTGAGTACCATGCTGCTTCAATTTCTATCACCAGACTCATGGAATCGGGCAAAATGTTGTATTTAATAATGAGATGCATCACAAAGATTCTATCATGTGGAAAAAAAATGGCATCATCTGGTAAAAAAAAACCAAATATTTTTATGTGAAACCAGTAATTAAACAACTTTCAGACTGGTGACAGAATAGACGGTGTGGCTTGGCTCTACAATGTTAGGCTTAGCTATTAAATTCAGAGAGGCATCAGCCACTGGCAAGCAAGTTACGAAGAGCCCTATAATGTCTTGAACGTTCTTCAGTGTCGTTTTTTTATTTTTAATGGTCTGGGGGGGGGAAAGTGAAGCCTGTAATAATCGACTTACAGGTATTGATTATTGCCTTAAATGTCAGCCCTAGCTTCTTGCTTTTATGTGCTAGCAGAATCAAAGTGATTTTTCTTATCAGTTTCTACTTCTTAATGTTCTCCTGGTATATGTTTGGAAGCTGATGTTACCATTAGAAACAAACAAAAATCACTGAAATATCAGTTACAGATTAATATCTTTTCCACCAGAATGTAAAATGAAAGGAATGACTGAATTGTCAGAATATCTGAAACCCATTTCAAGTAGTTCCATTATGTTTGTGACTGCATATCTCAAGGTCCATTTCTGTGATTACGTTATTAAAAGTATAACGAATAATGTTTTAACCCAGCATAATTGGCTCGTGCACCTGTTTGCCACTATATCACCTGCCTCACTAGTAACAACTGTAATTATAACTTGCTAGAACTGGGTGAGCAGCGGGCTGGGAATCAGAACACTTTCTCGCATTTGACCTTTCTTCTTCCCTCTCTTTGTAGCACTGCTTTACTATACAACTAAGTTGTTTTGACTGCATTTCAATACATTGGGGTGCAGACATTTAATGAGAATTAATTGTCCCAGTTCCATCTGCTTTGTGGCCTCTTCTTTCACTGAAATATCAGAAGTGGTGATGTATCTTCTGAGTATTTAGAGAGATTATTTAACCAACTCACAGAGCTAATTTTTCATGATTAATTCAGAATACAGGATGTTCTAAGAAACTAATTTACAAGCTGTTGTGCATTTAAAAGGTATTGGTTCCAGGAGATTAATTCTCCCATCAGGTGGCCTATTTTCAGGAGCTACTTGTAACTGTACTGTAACACACAGTAGATACACATCTGTGGATTTTAAACAATTCTTCCTCTTCAAGAATTTTGAAAATATGATTTTAATTGCTTGTTAAACTTTTGGATTTTCATCAGATTTTTAGTCCATCTCAGTCCCAGTTGAACCAAATGTTAATCTTGTTCTATGCAAAATACAAGGGATTCTTTTTTCAAGAATTTATCCTCTAAAGAATGGGTGACCTGATAACCTGTCCTTCTCTGCTGTTTAATATGTTATGCCAGGCTAAGTTTTAATCCATAGATCACTAAACATGCATCAGCGTTTTTACAGGAATGTTACAGTTTTCCACTTTTGATATCAATGGATATGAATTAATCTGCAATTATTTTCAGATGCAGACTCAGTACCATGGATTGAAATTGTTTTTCTCTCTTCAGCACCATGCTCAACACAACCTGTCAACAGCACTTTAAGGGAGTTAGCTTCACATTAGCTTCAATGTAATTGAACAGCAGATCAGGATTGAGGTTGCTAACTGGCTTCCTGTTATTCCTGTGTTGCTCAGGCAGTATATAAGTTTGGAACTGTCTGCCTGCCTATTAGCATCTCCAAGCTAACACAGGGTGGGAGAAGTGAGGTGATGTACAGCCAGTTGAACAAGGAACAGAAGACTCTGCAGGTGCTGGAAATCCAGAGCAACACACACAACAAACTGGAGGAACTCGGCAGGTCAGGCAGCCTCTATGGAGAGGAATAAAGACTCAATGTTTCGAGCCAAGACTCTTCATCAAGACTGAAAAGAAAGGGGGAAGAAGCCAGAATAAGACAGTGGGGTACAGGAAGGAGTACAAGCTGGAAGGTGATAGGTGGAATCAGGTGAGGGGAAAGGTGGATGGGGAGGGGAGGGGAGAGATGAAACTGGGAGGCAATAGGTAGAAAAGATAAAGGGCTGAAGAAGAAGGAATCTTAAGAGTGGACCATGGAAGAAAGGGAAGGAGGAGGGACACCAGAGGGAAGTGATAGGCAGGTGAGGAGAAGAGAAAGAGGTAAAGGGGAACCAGAAAAGGAAAAAAGCAACATTTTGTGTGTGAACAAAGAACATCTTTTTTCTTACATTCCGTAGATCTTGGTTTTCAACAATAAACCCCTGCCTTTGGTTAGAGGCCACTGAAGCCTTCTGAGTAGAGAGACAAACTCCTAAAAGAACATTTCTGTTTAAAAGTAGAAACACAAGAGATTCTGCAGATGCTGGAAATATTGAACAACACACTCAAAATGCTGGAGAAACACAGCATCAATGGAGGGGAATAAACAGTCAAGGTTTTGGGCTGAGACCTTTCATCTGGACTAGAAAGGATGTCTTCTGCCCCATTCCTTTCCAGTCCTAATGAAGGATCACAGCTTGACACGTCAACCACTTATTGCCCTTCACAGATGCTATATGTCTCTATTTAATGTGTGTCTGTTTTAAACATCTACTTTGGCTCATGTTAAAAAGTGCGTAGGTTAACAATGAAAGGAATGTTTCTAACGATAGAAAGTGTTGCAGAAATTCATTAGCCTTCTCAGAGGAGCATTAATCAGTTGCTGAACAATGCCCCGGCAATTATTTTGCTTGTGGGTCCATCACTTACTGCAAGTGCTTTACAGTGTAGGGTTTAATTCTCACTGCTGCCTATAAGGAGTTTGTACATTCTTACCATTCCTCTGACAGTTCAAAGGCATACCAGTTAGGTTAATTGGTCATTATAAATTGCCCCATGCTTAGGCTAGGGTTAAATCAGGGGTTGCTGGTCAGAACGGCTTGAAGGGCCGGAAAGGCCTATTCTGTGCTGTATCTCAATAAATAAATAGATAGATTTAGTGGTACTCAAAGCTGAGAGTCAGGATCTGCTGAATTGGCTTTTCTTTCATACACTGCACAAAGGAGCCCAACTAAAACTGAGTGACGGATCAGAAGGGTATATGGGCAGTAGCTGGTTAGACAGCCTGAATGGGGTGGGGTGGGATGATATGGGAGTCTGATTTTTCTTTCTCTCTCTCTCCCTCTTCCTCTTCCTCTCTCTCTCTCTCTCTCTCTCTCTCTCTCTCTCTCTCTCTCTCTCTCTCTCTCTCTCTCTCTCTCTCTCTCTCTCTCTCTCATTTTCTCGCATTATCTCATTTTCTCTCATTTTCTCGCATTCTCTCTCTCATTCTCCCTCATTATCTCTCTCGTTCTCTCTCTCATTCTCATTCTCAATCTCATTCAGGGTTGTTAATCCTGAGCTGAACCCCCAAACCTGGAGAACTGGTGGACCACTCTTAGCCTGGCCTCTACCCTTTGACCTGTTTGGCACGGGTGACCCTACCATGAGCCAAAGCACAAGGCCCTGACTCCAGCCAACATAGCTCTCCGGGTGACTGAGGCACGCAAGTCTTCAAACCCTACGACAAGGCTGTGTTCCTCTTGGAGGAGTCATTTCTAAGTGCTTCACAAGACATGCAACACTGAAGAATTTGAAAATTGTTTTCTGGAATTTGAAGATTCTGCTGTTAATTTCCATGTTAGTTGTTTTAATTTAATTTTATGAAACAGTGTCCCATAGAACAGTACAGCACAGGCCTTTGGTCCACCAAATACAATACTAAATTTCTTTTGCTTGAAATGATCCATATCCCTCCATTCCCTACATATATATGAGTCTGTCTAATAGCCTTTTAATTGCCACCAATGTATCTGTTTCTACCACTACTGGCAGCCCACCAATCTTATCTTTAAAAAAAAACTGTCCTACACATCGTCGTTAAACTTCCCATCTCTCACCTTAAAGGCATATTTTTTAGTACTTGACAGTTCTACCCCTGGAAATAGACTGATTATCTACCCTATCTATACCTCTCATAATTTTATATGAGAGGCATACATTTTATAAACTTCTATCAAGTCTTGCCGCAGCCTTCAATGCACCAGAGAAAACAATCTAAGTTTGTCCAGTCTTTCCTTATATCTCATACCCTCTAATCCAGGCAGCATCCTGGTACGTTTCTCCTCCACCCTCTCTAACATCGTTCCTGTACTGGGGCAACCACTATTCCAAGTGCAGCCTAAACAAAGTTTTACACAGCTGCAATATTAATATCATACCCTTATACTCAGAAGGCAAGCATGCCATTAGCTTTCATTACCACCCTATAATCAGTGAGCAAAGGTCTTGGACCCCCAAGACCCCTCTATACATCAGTGCTGTTAACTATCCTGCTATTAAGTGTATACTTTACATTAAACCTCCTAAATCTCAACACCTCACACTTGCTCGGGTTAATCTACCTTTTCTCTACTCATGTCTGTAATTGATTATATTCTGCCGTATCCTTTGGCAGCTCCCTACGCTGTCCACAAATCCACCAATCATTGTGTCATCTGCAACACATCCACATTTTCATCCAAGCCTGTTTTAAAATATCAACCAGCAGAGGCCCCAGCTCTGACCACTGTGGAATTTCACTAGTCATGGACCTGCAGTCAGACTAAGTCCCATCAACCATTAACCTCTGTTCTATATGAAGAAAAAAAAATTTCTGAATCTAAAAACAGCCAAGTCATCTTAATCTTCAGCATTGGCATGCCATGCAAGACTAATGCTTTACTAAAATCTATGTTGACAACATCCATTGGCCCACCTTGATCAGTCATCTTCATCAAAAACCTCAATAAGGTGAACCTGCGCAACACAAACCATGCTGACTGTCCCTTAAATACTTGTATACTCTGGAATTTAGAAGGCTGAGAGGGGATCTTATTGAAACTTATATGATTATTAAGGGATTGGACACGCTGGAGGCAGGAAGCATGTTCCCACTGATGGGTGAGTCCAGAACCAGAGGCCACAGTTTAAGAATAAGGGGTAGGCCATTTAGAACGGAGTTGAGGAAAAACTTTTTCACCCAGAGAGTGGTGGATGTATGGAATGCTTTGCCCCAGAAGGCTGTGGAGGCCAAGTCTCTGGATGCTTTCAAGAAAGAGATAGATAGAGCTGTTAAAGATAGCGGAATCAAAGGTTATGGAGATAAGGCAGGAACTGGATACTGATTGTGGATGATCAGCCATGATCACAGTGAATGGCGGTGCTGGCTCGGGGCCGAATGGCCTACTCCTGCACCTATTGTCTATTGTCTATAATCAGGTCATGTTTTTTCCAAGTGTGCCAAAATCCTATCCCTTCATGACAGTGGTAGCTTTCCTACCACTGTCATGAAGCTCACTGGCCTATCATTACCTGGATTATTCCTATGTCTCTTCTCGAACAAAGGAACAGCACTGACTGCTCTCCGGTCCTCAGGACTTTGCCTGTTGCTAGACGATACAAAAGTCTTCAAGCCTCTGCAATCTCATTTCTTCCTCCTTTCAATCAGCTGGGATATATCCCATTAAGCACTGGGCACTTATCCTCCTTAATGTTCTTCATCACGAAGATGGCACCACCATCTTCCTAATCTCCAACTGTGCTTATTATCCTCTATGTCCTCCATCTCAGTGAATGTCAATCCAAAGTACTATTTAGAACCTTGCCCACATCCTTAATTTCCAAGCATAAATGCCCTCCTTTATCCTTGAGTGCTCCTACCCTCTCCTCAGTTATCCTCTTGTTTTTATTGTAAACATAAAGTACATTGGGATTCTCTTTAATCATGTTTGCCAAGGACGGCCCCTTTGTCCTTCCTAATACCCTGCTTAAGTTCTTTCCTGCTATTTTTATATTCCCCAAGGACCCCGTTTAATTTTAGCTTCCCTAAACCTTACATTGCTTCCCTTTTATTTATGAGACTAAGTTTATAACCTCTGTCACCATCAGAAATCCCCTTACTTTGCCATCCTTGTCCTTCCCACTTAACAGAATATGCCATTCCTTAACTCTAATCAGCTGGTCTTTAAACAACTCCTACATTTCAGTTATGAACTTGCCCGATATCAGCTCTCCCCAGTTACTCCCCTAAGCTCCTGTTTAATAATGTCATATTTTACCCTGCCACAAGTTCCAGACGTTGTTATTCATAACTATCTTAAAACTTAAGGAGTTGCGAACACTGAAAGTTAACCAGTTACCTAACCAAGCTCATTTCCCAAAACAGAGTCCAATTAGGGAATGGAGGGCAGTGGTCTGGGTGCGGGCAGAAAAGCAAATCCATATGGACTAGATGTTTCTGTGTTGTGCTGCTCTATGAGTCTATGACTTCTTTTAGCTCCCTCTCTATCTCATCTAATACATCAAAACCCAGAAATGTCAAGCTGCCTATCCTGCCTGTCTTGCAAGTAAGCCTCTGTAATGGCCACAACATCGTTGTTCCATGTATTGATCCAGGTTTTAAGTTAATCTGCCTTACCTGTAATATTCTTTGCATTGAAAACAAAACATATTTCAGCCCATCAATCCCCTACTAATGGGCATTTCTCATCTTTCTTTTCAGAATTAATTGTCGTAACATTTACCTTTTCCTCAAGCCCTCTACTTGCTGGCCTGCTGCTCAGTCGTTTCCCCCCCACCCCCCACAACGTCACTCCAATTTGCTAAACCCCTTTAATATTGTGGTATTGTGATTTGGTGTATACATGCACATTATTGAGAATCACATGGAGACTTCATGGTTAAACTTATTTTAATCCACAATTTGATGTTCATAGATTCTTTAAACTGAAGTAATATCAACTCAGCAGCATCAAAGTTATCCAAAGCTTATGATAGTCGGGAAGTTGCCAAGAAATCTGGTCATGGTCATGTACTGCAGATGAAAGGAACCTTGAGTTCTTTACACTTATTTCAGTTCCATTACATGTATTTCATATCAGAACTACACAACTGGATTAAATTGTCTTCAGTAGCAGAGCAAAATAGATGATAATATATCAGCATTCTATCTTATATACATTCTTACAAAAGGAAGTTATGAATGAGAGTTTGAAATGAGAGCAGCTGATTTGTGACCTATTGTATTCTGCCGTTGATCAATTTCATCATTTCCAACTCAGCCCACTCACCAAACATCGTTCATAGAGTTTTGATCAGAAACCTTATACAAATGATTTGATCCCTATTAGAACTTCCCACATGCACACTCTGCTTGTTTAACAGCACACATAAAATGCTGGAGGAACTCAGCAGGTCAGGCAGCATCCCGTGGAAAAGAGCAAACAATCAATGTTTCATGCCGAGACAGTTCTGCAGGACTGAGAGGGAAGTGGGGGGTGGGGGGCGGAGGGGGAGGGTGTTCCCTTCCATGGATGCATGCTCTTTTTCATGGAGGCTGCCTGACCTGCTGAGTTCCGCCGGCATTTTGATTTCCAGCATTGCAGTATTTTCTCGTGTTTAACCAGTTTTAATATCAACATTTTCAGTTTCAGGGTCTTATCTTAATTGACTCAAGGTTATGAATGTAAGTTGTTACCTTAACATTTGTAGTGAAACATGTAACGGTAGGTGTAAACCATCACAGAAAGAAAATGCTCAATGCCTAGAAAGGTACTGAGGGAGAAGTGGCCTGTAGTGCTGTTCCTTCACTTTCTGGTTTTATTTCAGATTTGTCATCACTGAAGTGGATTGCTTGATGTGGGCAGGAGCTTAAAATGGTCTCTTTATGACCACCCTATTTTAACTCGGGTTCTGGTAGGATGTGAGGTCTTCACCCATAGGAAGCCATCAGTCCTATATCAATTGGAAGATTACTTTATTTGGACACAGACACCACTTATATGCTGGTAAATCTAGTTTAGAAGAATACAGAATATGTGCTTTGCCATTTAAGTTTCCTTGTGAGTGGAGCAGGAGAATTTCTCTGAACTTCAGAAGAAAACCTTGGATCACCAAAGCCCAATCTTCCTGCATCATGATTACCTGATTATACCTCCAGTCTAAGTATCTATTTCCACTGGAGACCATTACCACAAATCCCAGCCAAAAGCTTGCTGCCACCAGTTTATCAGCGATTCTTGCCTGAAGGGGGATACAAAGTCTACTGCAAATTAGTATCAAAGCCCAGAAAGTTTAAAGCAGCCAAGCCTCGTGAGGAACAACAGGAATTCTGCAGATGCTGGAAATTCAAGCAACACACATCAAAGTTGTTGGTGAACGCAGCAGGCCAGGCAGCATCTGTAGGAAGAGCTGCAGTCGACGTTTCAGGCTGAGACCCTTCATCAGGACTCGTGAGGATGCAATTTGGCTTTCCCTCACCACTGTTAGTCTTCTAATTAAGATCATAGTCTGTTTGTAAGAATTATACACGTGAGCCAATGTAATATGACATGTACAGACCAACAAAGACAGGGATGGGCTGGGTGGAAGACAGCTGCTGTCTGTGGTGAGTTACGTTTCCAATGACTACCTGTTGGCCCAGGACAGATGACAAGTTCAAGTTCATTTTGTCATCTCATGGTGAATGTGACTGGATTTCACAAATCATATACAGACCAGGAGACATCTAAATTTTGCTCTTCAACCTGAAGTTGCCTGGTTTCTGCTGAGCAATTTGAGTTGAAATCTTTACCTGTTCCTTACCATTGGTTTCATGATCTGATCTTAGTCTCTGTAATTGAATTTCAGTATATCTGGTTCAAGAAGGACCTTTTGTTTTCCATTGATCTCTGCTGGAAAGTCTGATCTTCACTGGTTTTAATAATCTGCTTTACCCCGACTCTTGAATAATCAATCTATGGAACTCACTTGATCAGTGGTCATTTGAATTAGATACTTGAGAGAGATTAATATCTGTCACTAATTAATAACTTCCTCTCCTAGCCCAAGTTGCAGGTGCTAAAGTTTATGTTATGCCCATATTTACTGAATGTTGCATGTGTTGGTGATGTCTGAATAAACAGGGGTTCAGATAGGAGATGTTCATGATGCTTTTGGAAACTGGCACTGTTATTTAGGCTTTTTTTAATGTAGTTAAATTTAATTATTTCAGTCAAAAGCTAAATGGATTGGACATGTTCTTATCTTAAACCCTGTCTCAGTACATCTATTCTATGGGCATTTTTGTTATAGTTCAACTTTATGATTGAACGGTATTCTCCACAATTTATGGTAAAAATTAAAAACATCATCACTGTGGCCTAAAACATTTTAACACCAATTAGGCAAAATATGTCAAATGTAGAATTTTTCACCAATTATATTCTATAACATACATTTATGTAACTCACTATGGTGAAAGGATTTTAACTTTTTGAAAGGGTGGTAAAAATTGCTGTGAGGTCCTACATTTTTTTTAATTGTACTGCCTACTGGAGGGGATTCATAGGGATATGTGTGTCTAATTATTCTTTTTTTTTGACAATTTAACTACCTTTTCACCTGCAACTTAAATTTACCTTTTATAATCTGATAAATGGCATTGTATTAATTGTGATTTTAGAATCATTTATTTCATTGTTAACTGCAGTCAGGAGGGTCTGAGCAAGAAAGGACCAAAAAACAGAGGAGGGGTGATCGTTACTCCGTACAGACGTCGCTGATTGT
The DNA here is from genome assembly GCF_030028105.1 of Mobula birostris. Lineage (NCBI taxonomy): Eukaryota > Metazoa > Chordata > Chondrichthyes > Myliobatiformes > Myliobatidae > Mobula > Mobula birostris. The sequence continues at coordinate 16,208,034 of NC_092379.1, forward strand.
GGCAACTCTTAAAAAAATGCTTCCTATTGGCCTAAACATGTGCTCACCTGCTGATCAGGAGCTCATCAACATAGCAAAGCCAAGATACGCCTTGGTAAGTGATGAATTTTGTGGTATATGTTGATGGGTGGTTGAGTGGTTGGGTGGTAGAGCGGAGATACGTCTCTACCAAAGGAGGTGTAAGGCACTCCTTCCCTCTGCTAGCCTGCAGGTCACCCTTAGACAAGGTTTAGCACCTGCTTAGCCCCCCCCCCCACCAATCAGTGTCACGTGAAGCCATGAGAGCAGGTGGTGGATGGCCGTATGAGCAGGTGACGCATATCACAAGTCCTGATTATTCGACCTCTGACATCAGGTCGGCAATCTCTGAAAGGGATTGATAATGGCTGGGTCATCTGTCTTGCAAAGACACTACCCAGAAGAAGGCAATGGCAAACCACTTCTATAGAAAAATTTGTCAAGGGCAATCAGGGTCAAAGACCATGATCGTCCACATCAGATGACTCAGCTCATAATACCAATGATGATATTGATGTCTGTGTTTATCATTTATCAAACTTTGGATGTCCTATGAGACCAATGCTGTAGACAGAGGCCACTTTAGCCCTTTGAGTCTGTGTCAGCTCACAAAGCAACCTGCTTTCTCACAAATCTTCTTGTAACCTCTTCTCCACACAAACCTAATGGCAAACTCCAGTCCACCCTCATCTGGCTTGCACAACTTTGAAATGTTGTATTTTTGAGTACTCAAGGGAAACCCTACACAGCCACACAGGGAGAACATGCAAACTCTACACAGACAGAGCATCAGTGGAAAGAGGAGATCAAACTCAGTCGTGTTACCTCACCTTCCAACTACTCCTGTACGTGTTAAGAAAGACCCCTTGGTCCAAGTGCCAGAGGAAAACTTGTCTGTTTGCTCAGAATAGAAAAGAGAACGGGAGTAGCACCTATAAAATGCTGGAGGAACTCAGCAGGTCAGGCAACATCTGTGGAGAAGAATAAACTTTTCAGGCTGATACCCTTCATCAGGGAGAGTCAAAGAAAATAAGAATAATTTCTTATAGGAACTTCATATTCAAAGGCTTCTAACATTAAACACTACATTAATTGTAACATCAATTTATTTTGAAAATTACTTGTTCACCAACTGCATATGTGCATTTTGGAGCCACACTTTGAGCCATGTCTCTGACCACTGTCTTGTTAGTCGGGAATTATGGATTTACCTTTCTGCGTTATGAAGAAGTATTCCAAAGAGCTTACTAAGCTTGTGTACAAACCCTTAACAGAATTCTACAACTTCTTTTTACATATAGCAAAAAAATAACATTCTACCCTTCTAAAAGCAGCTTAAACCAAAGTAATGTATTTATGTCAATTTGAAGTTTAATGTTTTGCTATTTTCTTTGATGTGGCACCAACTTACTAACTCTCTTTACCATCTGACAGAAAGATACAGATGAAGAGGTGCAAGAGTTTCTTCACAACAATCTCCATTTGCAGGGAAAGGTAAAGGGATGTACTTTCAGAGCAACAAAAAGGCATTTATGTTTTAATATTTTTAATCTGCATCTTCAGACAACCATAAATTTCAAACTCTACCAGCAGCACAGTTTGAACAGATTTTTCCTCTCATTGGCTTACAGGCCTTTAGTTCATTTAGGTCTAATTATGGAAGAACCTTGGGATTGTCCACCTGTGATAGTTTTCTATTCACTAATTAATATAGGCTTGGTGGAGTTGCTGATTAGGGGAGTCAGCCCCTGGGTCTTATTACTGGCACCATTTCTTCAGTGTCAGAATGTGAGCATGTTTCATTTCCACCTCACTTCAGCCATGCATCATTGAGAAAAGTTCAGAATATATTCCAGTAGAGTGAAAAAATACAAACTAATGCTCAGATTCCAGGCAGAGGAATTTTAGACAGAAAATCAAAACATGGTAATAGGAATCTGATACTTGTCTTTCCCAGATTAATTTGATTTTTTTTAAGAGTCCTGAAATGCATTAAATAATATCTTCTAAAATTTTCTCTGTAGCACAAGCTCTCTGCGCAGTACTTTGTAGATCCTGTCTTCTTTTTAAGTAGAAGAGTTATCATTCCATGGAAATGAAACTTCCCAAATTTGATTTAGGAAAATTAAAATCATTTATCTCATTAACCTTAAGGTGAAGCCCATCAGGACTTGGCGACTTGGCAACCCACAGTTTAGGCAATTTTCTACAGGTTCCCTAGTGATTGTAAATCCCACAATTCCCCCAAGTTTTCAATTGCAAATTCACAGCTATTTCTGTGACCTCTGTAGTGATAATTGATGCAAAATCCCTATTTAGTTCACCTGTACTAATTCCCCAGACTCATTTGCTCTAGTACCAATACTCATTTTGTTTTTTTTAAATTTGTTTTTTTATTTATTGAGATACAGTGCAGAATAGGCCCTTCTGTCCCTTCAAGCCACAACCCCCAACAACCCCCCAATTTAGCCCTAACCTAATGACGGGACAATTTACAATGATTAATTAACCTACCAACCGGTACGTCTTTGGACTGTGGGAGGAAACCGGAGCACCTGGAGGAAACCCACGCGGTCACGGGGAGAACGTACAAACTCCTTACAGACAATGGCAGGAGAAATATCTGTTGAAAATCTTATTATCTGTACTTTTTAAAATTCCTTGTGGGCTTTATCTCATCCACTTTTTCTCCCCCTTCAGTTTATTAGGCTGGAGTAATTTATAGAGTAGATGAACTATATTGTATCAGTAACATATTTATTTTCTTTATTCGGTTTCATAGTGCGAAAATTCTTCTTCTATGAGATGGCAGATGGCACTGTACAAGGACATTGCTGGTAAAGCTGAAGACAGCAACAACCCTGAAAAGATAGTGAAACGGGTGCAGGAAGTCTCTGCGGTCCTGTTCCACCTGGAGCAGGTATAGACATCCAGCAAATGTCATCTCTGTTCTGTTGTCAGTCATCCTGAGTGTGTGAAAGAGTGCACCTATAAAGAAATAGCAACATCGGTGCTGTATTTTTAAATCATTATTAATCTTCCTCCACCTGCCACCTGTTGGGCGCATGCCAAGTGGTTAAGGCATTCGTCTAGTGATTTGAAGGTCGCTGGTTCGAGCCTCAGCTGTGGCAGCGTGTTTGTGTCCTTGAGCAAGGCACTTAACCACACATTGCTCTGGTGTCTGTGCGAGGAGTGGTGCCCCACACAGACTTCCAATCTGCGCCTTGTAAGGCATGAAAATGCCCGACGCAGGCCTCTCATGGTTTGAGTCGACGTTCCCCTCCCCTACCACTTATATTCTTTCCAGTTCCCCAGAGACGGACCAATATCCTTGCAGGGAAGTTTGCTAATGCTTCCAGGGAAAGTTTAAACTAGATTAGCATGGGGGTAGGACTCTGAACAGGAGCAAGTTATAGGATAAAGCAGTAACCTGTGAGAAGATCAGGATAGCCAGGAACACAGTAAAGGCAGGGAAAGCAATACTAATTTAAACTGTATTTATTGCAATGCTGGAGGTTTAACAGGTAAGACAATAACTCGTGTGGATTAGTTCTGAGGACTGGGATGTTATAACCATAGAGGAAACATGGCTGAGAGACGGGCAGCACTGGCACTCAGTATTGCAGGATACAGGTGCTACTGGGATGACAGAGGTACAGGGAAGTGAGAAGGGGGTGTAGCCTTTTTAAAAAGGGAAGACACAACAACATTACTTAATGATGACATCCTGGGGTTTATCCAGTGTGGCCGTATAAATAGATCTTAAAAACAGGAGGTTCACTCTTATGGGACTATATCATAGACTCTCCAACAGCCATGGGAACTTAAGGAGCAGGTGTGTTGAGAAATTGGTTATAGTTGTAAGAATAATAGGGTTCTATTAATGGAATATTTTTAATTTCCCCAGTACTGACCAGGCCACTCGGGGTGGAATTTGTGAAATGTGTCCAGGAAAGTTTCTTGAGTCAGAATATAGAGGACACAACTCATGAGGGGGCACTGCTAGACCTCCACCAAGGGAACATGGCAGGGCATGGATCGGAAGTGGCAATCAAGGAGCACTCTGGCTCTAGAGATCAGAATTCTATCATTTTTAGATAGTGATGGAAAAAATAGGACAAATCCACAGCTTCTAAACTGGATCAGGACTAACCGTGGGAGAATTAGAGAGGATCTAGCACAGGTTGACTGTATGAACCTGTTCGAAGAGAAATGAATGAATGGGCTGTGGGAGGCTTTTAAGACTGAGATAGCAGGAGGCTAGAGCAGCATTTTCCTGTTATGGTGAAGGTGAAACCTGGCAGGTTTAGGGAACCTTGGCTGAGGAGGGATAATGAAACTTTGGCCAAGAAAAACAAAGAAGTATTCAATAGGAGGTTGGGATTAGATGAATCCCTTGATGACTATAAAAAAGAGTAAAAGGAGGGCGAAGAGAGGGTGTGTGATGGACCTGGCATTTAAGATCTACACTTAGATCAACTGGAAAACATGCAGATAAGGGTGTGCCGGGACTAGAGAGCCGGATTTATAAGGAGAGGTTGGCCAGGCTCGTCCTTTATTCCTTGCAACATAGAAAAAAAGAGGGGCACGCTTATTAGAAATGTTTAAATATATGAGAGGCATAGATAAGGTAGGTGATGACAGGCTTCTTCCCATGGCAGGGTAGACCAAAACTAAGGGGTCTTGGGGTGAGATGGAAAAGAATTAAAAGGGAACCAAGGGACAGCTTATTCATGCAGAAGGTGGTGATTATATGGAATGAGCTGCTCAAGGAAGTGTTTGAGACAGTAAAAAATAGCTGGGGAGCGGAGTCTTGCAGAGATATGTACCAAACCCAGGAAATTAGGACTAGCTAGGTGAGCACTTTGTCAGCATGGACTCATTGGGCTGAAGGGCCTGTATCAATGTTGTATTGTTCTATGACTTTGCAATATATTCTGCTCTATATTTAATTAATTAGCTGACAAACTTCTCAGTAGGTACTTCAAAAATATATCTTAATTTCACTCCCTACGCAACTCCCTTGTCCATTCGTCCCCCCCATCCCTCCCCACTGATCTCCCTCCTGGCACTTATCCGTGTAAGCGGAACAAGTGCTACACATGCCCTTACACTTCCTCCCTTACCACCATTCAGGGCCCCAAACAGTCCTTCCAGGTGAGGCAACACTTCACCTGTGAGTCGGCTGGGGTGATATACTGCGTCCGGTGCTCCCGATGTGGCCTTCTATATATTGGCGAGACCCGACGCAGACTGGGAGGCCGCTTTGCTGAACACCTACGCTCTGTCCGCCAGAGAAGGCAGGATCTCCCAGTGGCCACACACTTTAATTCCACATCCCATTCCCATTCTGACATGTCCATCCACGGCCTCCTCTACTGTAAAGATGAAGCCACACTCAGGTTGGAGGAACAACACCTTATATTCCATCTGGGTAGCCTCCAACCTGATGGCATGAACATTGACTTCTCTAACTTCTGCTAATGCCCCACCTCCCCCTCGTACCCCATCTGTTACTTATTTTTATACACACTTTCTTTTTCTCACTCTCCTTTTTCTCCCTCTGTCCCTCTGAATATACCCCTTGCCCATCCTCTGGGTCCCCCCCCCCTTGTCTTTCTTCCCGGACCTCCTGTCCCATGATCCTCTCGTATCCCTTTTGCCAATCACCTGTCCAGCTCTTGGCTCCATCCCTCCCCCTCCTGTCTTCTCCTATCATTTTGGATCTCCCCCTCCCCCTCCAACTTTCAAATCTCTTACTAACTCTTCCTTCAGTTAGTCCTGACGAAGGGCCTCGGCCTGAAACGTCGACTGTACCTCTTCCTACAGATGCTGCCTGGCCTGCTGCGTTCACCAGCAACTTTTATGTGTGTTTCTTAATTTCAAATATTACTGCCGTGATAGATTCTGTGGTCACTGACTACAAATGGGTGTCAAAATATGTCCGCTACATCTAACACTATACCATCAAAAGACTGATTGAGAGCAGTACTATTTCTGATTTGCCACTCACTAATAATTCTCCAATAATCACTGATGTTTAGACAGAGCATCCTTTCAAGTCCAAGAAGATGGTTTGGTATAAGCTGTTATCGAAGCAACGCAGGAGAGCTGTGGTAGCATGTTTCCGCATGACCCCTCTTTACAACTTGCCAAGGTAAGGTATCATAGAGGGAGCACAGAAGCAGAGAAAATCTGCTTTGTTTCTGGTTGTCATCCCATAGGATATCCATGTATGGCTGCTGCCTATTAGATTTTGTTTGCCCGTCGACAATGAATTAAGCCAACTATCCTGTGGTCTTTTATTTCAGCTCAGTTTAAGATGAGGGAGATGTTTTACATTTGAACAAAAGGAAAGTAAAGCGAATACAAGGTTTAGGAATCAGAAATCAGACAGGGCCCTCGAGGAACATCAAGGAAGGAAGAAAGGACTTCGAGAAGCAGGAGGATTGAGGGGGGCATGAAATATCCATAGCGAGTAGCATTAAGGAAAGTCCGGAAGCATTTTACGCGTTTGTTTTTAAAACAGGTGGGCAGATGGGGAAGGCTCAAGGCCACCAACATTCAGAAGGGGATTCATGGCTGGAGTGGATGAGGAATAAAATGAATACATTGTATTTGCATTCCCTAATGAGGAGCACATGGAGGATAATGAGATCAGAGAGAAGGAGGTTGCTATAATAGGGCATCTTGATATCAATGATAAGGAGATATTAAGTCTTTTGAAGAACATTGAGGTGGATAAATCCAGAACCCAGTAGTATCTACCATTGGTAATTGTGGCAAGAGAAGAGATTGCTGGAGCCTTCATGGGGACCTTTATCCACAAGCAAGGTGCCAGAGAATCTGAGAATAGTGTTTTTCCTTTGTTTAAAAAGCTCAACAGGATTAATTGCAGGACATTATAGGCCAGTAAGCCTTATACTGGTAAAGAGGTTGTTGTACAAGATTCATAGGGATATGATTTACTCACATTTGGAAAGGCATGGACATATTAGGCATACTCAATATGGCTTTGTGGTGGTGAAGTCATGTTGTATGAATGATTGTGTTTTTTGAGGAGGTGATAAAAAATTATTATGAGGGTAGAGCAGTGGATGTTGTCTACATTGGTTTCATTGAAACAATCATCATAACCCTTAAGGTAGGCTGATTCAGAAGATTAGACACATAGGATTCATGCTGACTTGGCAGACTAGATTCTAAATTGGTAGAAGATGGTGCATAGTGGTGGAAGGGTATTGTTCTGACTGGATGTCTGTGACTAGTAGTGTTCTACTGGGGTCAATGCTGGGACTTCCTTTTTAGTAGGTGGGCTGTTTAGTAAGTTTGTAAATGACACACAAATGAGTGGAGTGTGGATAATGAGGAAGGCTGTCAAAGGATATAGCTGGATATAGATTAGTTGGAAACTTGGCTGGACAAATGGCAGAGGAAGTTCAATCCAGACAACTGTGAGGTGTTGCCCTTAGGGAGGTCAAATGTAGGAGGAACCTAAGGAGTACATGTCAGGCCCTTGGGTGTATAGGGTGGTAGACAAGATGTATAGAAGTTTGGTTAAGCCACATTTGGACACCGCCTTATAGATAGAATGCGGAAAATTTGGAGTGTAGAAGGGGTTTATCAGGATGTTTTTAGGTTAGAGAGTATCAGCTTTAAGGAAAAACTGGACTTTTTTTAAAGAGGGGAATAGTTTAATTTGGCATTGTAGGCCAAATGGCCTGTTATTGTGCAGTACTATCTTATGTTATATTAAAATATGTATTAACTTAGGTTTGTCCAACCTCTCCTTACAGCTCATACCTTTAATCTAGGCAGCGTAATGGTAAACATCTTCTGCAGCCTCTCCATAACCGCTGCATCTTTGAATGCACTACTCCAGATGCAGCCTCACCAGAGTTTTATAAAACTGCATATATATTCCTGAGTTCACTTTCAGAGAGCAATGGAGTTGGACTCTCTATACATCAATGCTGTTAAGGACTTTGCCATTATCTGTGAACATTTGATCTCCCAAAGTGCAGCACCTCATACTTGGCTGGATTAAGCTCCATCTACCATTTCACTGCAGCTGATCTATATCTGCTTTCTCCTTTGGCATCTACAACATCATCAATGTTTGTCATCTGCAAGCTTACTAACCCAGTCATCTACAATTTCATCCAGGTCATTTTAATATCACAAAACAGCAGATGCCCCAGTGTGATCCCTGTGGAACACCACTAATCGTGAACCTCCATCCACATTTGCCTGCATTTATCTTCTTCTCTTCCCTACTCTGGCCTCTTAATTCTCTTCTCACCTGCCTATCACCTTCCCTGGTGCCCCTCCTCCTTCCCTTTCTCCCATGGTCAACTCTCCTCTCCTATCTGATTCCTTCCTCTTCAACTCTTCACCTTTCCAACCCACCTGGCTTCATCTATCACTTTCTAGCTATCCTCCTTCCCCTCCCCCCCCCCACCTTTTTATTCTATTGTCTTCTCCCCTTCCTTTCCAGTCCTGAAGAACGGTCTCAGCCTGAAATGCCAACTGTTTGTTCATTTCCATGGATGCTGCCTGACCTGCCGAGTTCCTCCGGCATTTTGTATGTGTTGCTTCAGATCTCCAGTATCTGCAGAACTTCTTGTGTTAAGAAATTTTATGTATTTGATATATATTGTAGCCTGAAATTTCAGTTACTCCCTGTGCCTGAAGGAAGAGGGCAAAGGCATACCTAATACTACGCCTGGGCTTATTGCCATTATTTTCTGTTCAGTAATTAGATTCCGTTTTCCAAGTTGTAGGAGTGAGACTTCAGCTGAAGACCATTGATGTTTGGCTTTGTTGATTGTGTCGTTTGTTATAGGTTTAGCAATTCTTGCATCTTAAAGATTGCACTAAGAAGCTGATAGTGTTTAACAAAAACGTTTTTTCTCTACAGCACTCAGACGTGATTAACTTTGGTGTTGAATAACTTGTAAAGCAGCTTTGTGGCACAGAGACAAATGTAGAAATTTTATCCTCTTCTCTCAGACCTAAAATTAGCTATTACTTCATGAACACCTATCTGGAACTGTGGCTTCGCAGAGCGTGTGAGGAAACAGACTTTGCAAGTCTAGTATACCTACTGATGGTAACGTAGACTTTGCATAACAATTTCTGGCACTAAATCTTAGAACTAGCAATGCACATGGTCCCTTGACAAGTATGTTGTACAATTGCTGCAGAATCTGATGGTCAGAGCAACAAGCTGAAGAACTGAAGTCGTTCCCTAATTCTTGATTAGAGCCAGTTGAAACACAGACTGATTTAGCCAGCTTTAGTGCAGTGTCAATAGTTGGTCAGATGTGAGGGTATTATCAATGACCAGACATTCCCAGTTTCAAAATAAAGTAGAATTGAAGGCGAGGCAAATGAAGTTGTAGCTTAAAATAAGAGAAAGGGATTCTGAAAGGAGTGTCACCATCAACAGAAAGTAAACTGAACTGATTTCTTTTTACTATTAGAATATACCTAGATTCATCCTAGCAGTCAGAAGACTTTCAGTTAAATGGTTTGAGCACTCATATTTCCACAGTAATTTCAAGGACACTATAGATAAGATAATTTCATATGAATTTCAAGCCTTAGAAAAGGCAGTTGTAACCTTCTTCGCTTTATTTGTAGATACTCGAACCTATTGGGCAATAGCTATACTTAACTATTATCACGAATAAGCAAACAGTCACAGTTATAGTGGAGGCATTTACTCTTTCTTGTTCTCTGATCTATCAGCGGAGCAAAATTGTACAAATGCTATCTCTAACAATTGTGTGATAAGATAGTTAACCACTAAGTCATGTCTTTATTCCCAAACCCTCCTGTTTTCGATCTCACCCTTCCTCAGGCACCGAGCATGTAACCTCTTCATCGAAGGTTATAGAAATACTTGGATTGACACCGAGGAGCATTCGTTTGAAGATAAACTAATAGATGATCTGGCTGTAAGTACTGGTTTCTGTGAGCTGGCATGCAGCTGTGCTGTACCAGTACGTACAACCCTGTTTCTGCACCATCTGCTGTTGCTTGTATTTTTGCGTCAAGTCTATGGCAAGCAATGCCATGTCTCTTGTCTTTCTGTGTTGCATCACTGGAAACCAGGAATAGCTAAGTCCACGGAATGAAGCCTTTTGTATGGCAGAGCTATAATCAAGGCTAAACTTTGTTTTTTAAAAAAAACTTACAAAATTCTGCAAGTCATTCTCCTTGATGCTCATTTTTCCTTTTTATCCTTTACTTGCCTAATTTCCTGCTGAAAGAACATACATGATGTCTGAAAGTCTTGTTAGGGGGACATTAAATAATACCAAAATAATTAGAAAAATGAATTGCATATGGGATGAGTAGGCTGAATTAATACAATTTGAAAAGAAAACTGTGCTTTGGGTATTGATTAATAGAAGAAATATAGTAAGATTTTCTACCTATCTGAATGATTTGTGCATGTTACTTCATTTAATGTCCTCGAATTTGCTTTTGCCCCATAAATGAATATCCACTTTATTTTAGTCATAGCAGGCCTTTTTTTTTTACAGACGTAATTTCATACTGCATAATGTTCATAGGATTACGGCCATCTCCATAATTATGAGCTGAGCTCATAACACTGCAATTAAATACTGCATCCAACTTAGTTAAGCAGTCATATAATTACTGCTGATCGGTGATACAAAAATATAATTCACTAGAATGTAAATGATGGTTCTTTACTTTTAAAAAATCCAATTTTATTCTCATCTATTCTCAATTTGGATTTTATGCCAATTTTAAAAATACTTTGCCACAAGTAGCCAAGCACTGAGCCTGAATTATGGAAAAAATAGCAGACAAAGGAATGCCACACTAATACATTAATTGTTACCATTTTAATATTTAATATTTTATATAAACTGCAGTTTCATGTCATGTACAGAACAGTAGTCATACAGTGCATCAATAAAAATTGGTGAGAATGAAAAGGGACATGCCAAATTTCTTTAGCTTCTTGAGCAACTAGAGACATGGAGACTTTGTTGGCCGTGTCACCTATATGGTTGAAAAAGGTAGGAACTTAAAACTCTCAGCCTTCTTGACCTCAGCACCAATGATGTAAATAGGACATGTGCACCACTCCCCTGTCTGAAGTAAATTACCAGCTATTTTGTTTTGCTGACTTTGAGCCTGTTGTGTTAACACCATGTAAGAATCTTAAATCGATAGCTCTTGATCAGAACAGTGGGTATCTGAATCTGTTCCATACTAGATGCTTCTCCTTGGCTTAAATGGTATAATGAAAGTTCATTCTAACCATAGCAAGATTTCCAAGCCTGGAAGTTTTGCATAGTTTACAGTAGTTGCAGTACAGAACAGTACAAATATAAGTAATTATGCTTCAATGGAACCTCCTCACACCCCTCTTCATTTTCTCTCTTCTCTTTGTTTTGCATTTCCTTAAATGCACCACTGTCAGGTGATCCAGTTACCTCCTGTACTGTTTCCTGCATTCTAATCACTCTCCTTGTAAATGCCTAGTTGAATTAGATTATTGGTGAATCCTGCATTTAGGCCAAGTATCCCCACAGTGAAAACATTGGCATGTCCACCCTGTCAAAACTTTTCATTTCCATAACCTCCCTCTGGTCAAACAGCTTCATATCTCAGCCTGGTCAATCTTTCCTGGGTACCGTAAACATTGCTGTACCACCGTACCTCCCTTGTTGTAATGATACCAAATTGATGAACGAATGAAGACGTTGGGAAATGAACACCCTTGAATCAGATAATGAAAATGAAGAACAATTTGCATATGGCGGACATAATAATGTCATTGTGGTGGTACAGCAATTAGTGCTGCTGTCTCACACGCCGAAGACCCAGATTTACTTCTGACATCGGATCCTGCCTGCATGGAGTTTGTATGTCCTCATGTGACTGTGTGAGATTCCTTCAGGAAGTCCAATTTCCTCCAAAATTCAAAAGATATGGTGATTGGTGATCGTACTGTGCCTCAGTTCCCTCTTCCCCTCTCCCCCTCTCCCAGTTTATTGGGTACTTATTTTCCAAAGTCTTTTGTTCTTCCATCTACAATGTATCACCTATACATTAAAATATCATCTAACTGCGGATTAGATCCCCATTCAACAAGCTTCTGAATGTTTCCAGTATTTTATTGCAGTCATGAGCTACTGACAGCTCTAAATTGCAACAATGTGTGCGAGTTGCTCCAAGTTATTGTTTTCTGAAAATAATAAACAATAGCGGCCCAAGCACTAATTCATGTGGGACATCACTTCCCATATCTTGCTAGTTTCAACGGCTTTCAACTAAGTTCCAATTTATAAAAGAATGCGGAATGGATAACTAGCACAGCACTGTGGAAATCATGCTTGAGAAAAACAGTAAGTACTGCCCTCTGCAGGTCAGAGTTAATATTACAGGCTGATGGTTCTTCACTTCAGTGATAGTTCATCAAAATAAGAGATGAACTCTGCTGCTCCCTCCATAGATGAGGCTCTTTATTCACAGCATTTTAGCTTTTTGCATTCTTAACACCTGAGGCATTTTGCTTTTGGAATATATGTTTCATTCCCAGTTTCTAGCTATAGATAGATAATACCTTACACACACAGTGGATTCCATTTAATTGGGCACATTGGGACTAGTATATTTTGGCCCAATTAAGTGACTGCTCTAATTAGCTGAAGTTTTATGGAAACAGTTAAAATGTATAAAAAAAGGTCATCCCAAAAGTTGAAAGGTTCATTTTATTATCAGAGAATGTATACAGTATACAACCTGAAATCCTTATTCTTCACAGACATCCACGAAACAAAAAACCCCATAGAATAAACGATAGAAACATCAAAGCCCCCTTCCCCTTCCCTTCACACAAGCAGCAGCAAAAACATCGACAATCCCCTCCACTCGCACCAGCAGAAGCTCCAAACCATCATGCCCCCCAACCATGCAAGCAATAGCAGAAGCCCCCCCCCCAGAAGTGACTCCAGAGTTCATCAAAACTATAGCCCATTACCCAGCACTTCAGTATCTGAGAAAGGCTGTCTCTCTGCATTGAGGGAGAGAGAGGTGGCTCTTGCAACAACAAGGGTGGAGACCAGCAGCTTGCTGTTCCAATGTTACAATCTTCCATGTTGCCTCTCCAAGCCCCCCCATCTTGAGAACCGACAGGCTCTCACTTTCCATCAAAGGAGGGAGGGGGGGAATCGCTTAAGTAGAGAGGCCTACCTCTGACAGCAGCCGGCCAATAACAAACACATCGTCTGCTGTCTCAGTGTTCCAATCTCAAAGCTTCAGTGGGTGAAATCAGCGAGGAATGGGGTCATCCACAAGGCTGCTCTCTGACTTCCAACTTCTTTCCCTTGGAATTTTCCTCAATTTTACATAAGCTTCTCTGACCTGAGTTCTTCCTTTCATTATGCAGTAATAAAGGAACATTATCCATCCTCCACACTCTGGTACCTTGACTGTGGCTAATAAAATTAATTTAAAATTAACGTAAATGCTCCCAAGTTCCATTTCAAATGAGGTGTACCCTTGTACAGGTGCCACCTGCTCCAGAAGTTATCCCAGTAATCCAAGTACCCAAAGCTCTGTCCCTTTGTAACAGCTCTTCAGCTAGCCATTCATCTGTCCTATCCTAATTTTACCCTCACCAGCAAATAGCAGAGGATGTAATCCTGAGATTAGAACTCTAGAAGTTCAATTTTATTTTTTACTTTTTGTCTATCTCTCCGAACTCACTCTGCAGAACTAGTTCTTTGAAGCTTTCTGTCCTTCAGAATGTTCCTGATCCTGTAACTAGGGAGGTAACGCACCATTCTGGAGAAACAAGAAACTGCGGATGCCAGAATCTGGAGCAACAAACAATGTGCTGGAAGAACTCAGCGGGTCAGGCAGCATCAGTGCTGACGCAAGGTTTCAACCTAAATTGTCAACAATTTCTTTCCTCCGACAGTCGCTGCATGACCTACTCAGTTCCTTCAGCACATTGTTACACCATTCTACTGTCTCACTCTCAGCTACAGAGATGTTCTTCTGCACCCTCATTAATGAATTCCCCCACACTGGCATTCAGAATCAGGTTTAATATCACTGGCATAGTCATGAAATTTATTAACTTTCCGGCAGCAGTACAATGCAATACATGATAACATAAGGAAAAAAAACTGTGAATTACGGTAAATAAATATATATAATAGTTAAATAAGTAGTGCAAAAACAAAAATAAAAATGTAATTACATAGTGTTCATGGTTTCAATGTCCTTTCAGAAATCAGATGGCAGAGGGAAAGAAGCTGTTACTGAGATGCTGAGTGTGTACCTTCAGGCTTCTGTACCTCCTACCTGATGGTAACAGTGAGAAGAGGGCATGTCCTGGGTGGCAGGGGTCCTTAATGATGGACACCACCTTTTCGAAGCACCACTCCTTGAAGATGTCTTGGATACTATGGAGACCAGTACCAATGATGGAGCTGACTAAGTTTACAACTCTCTGCAGCTTACATCGATCCTGTGCAGTAGCCCACCACCCCCCCCCCAATCATACTAGACAGTGATGCGGCCTGTCAGAATGCTCTCCATGGTACATTTGTAGAAATTTTCAAATGTTTTAGGTGACAAACCAGATCTCCTCAAACTCCAAATGAAATGTAGCTGCTGTCTTGCCTTCTTTATAGCTGTAGCGATATGCTGGGACCAGGTCAGGTCTTCAGAGATGTTAACACCCAAGAACTTGAAATTGCTCACTCTCTCCATCTCTGCTCCCTCTATAAAGATATTTTCCCTCCTCTACAGCGCCTCAGAGCCAACTGCAGTCCACGTTTTTTTGCATATTGCATGTTTCAAAGTGGCAGATCATGGTAATGATGTAGTTCTAAGTTGCATGCCAAATGATGTTACTTAAATGCAACCAATAGTCAACTTATGTAAGCATGTCATTAGAAAGAGGATGCACTATAATTTCTGCAACTGCTCTATGGTAGTTCAAGAAGTCAAACAAATAATAGAGCTTTGCAAAAAAAAATCCTGTAGTGATGTACATAAACATGTACTGTGCGAAGAAATTGTCCATCAACTTTCATCCCAGAACCTTAAGCAGCTAGAAGAAGGGACACTGTAGACTTACCAGGAGAAAGTGCCATTTACTCAGATGGCACAGCTTTCAACAGCGAAACAGAGTCATCGTCCCTGCTCTCATTCTCACATTCTTTAATTAGGACTGTCCTCTACCACAGTTAATATTGCTGTCAACTCCGTTTCCTCTTTCTTCCACTTCTACTCTCACCTGCTCCTCTCCTAACCAGAGAAACGGTTCCCTGCCTTCACCTTCTAATGCACCAACCTCCATGTCGAGCAGTTTATCCTTCATAACTACAGCAACCTTGAACAGGATGCCATTAGCAAATACAGTACCTATTAAGTATTACCTATTAGCAAATAACGTAATTGATTTACTTGTTTATTATTATTTTTATTTTATTTATTATTATTATTTTGGTCTCTGCTTGATTATGTATTGCATTGAACTGCTGCTGCTAAATTAACAAATTTCACGTCACATGCTGGTGATAATAAACTTGATTCTGATTCTGACTGATTTCCCTCCCCTGTCAGTATGAAAGGCACAGAAACAAGTCCTTCAGCCCAACCAGTCCATGTCAATCATGATGCCCATCTAAACTCATCCCATTTAGATTTGATTAGATTATGAGGACACACAGTCCTCTTTCATTGTAATTTAGTAATGCATGCATTAAGAAATGATACAATGTTTTTCCAGAATGATATCACAGAAACACATGACAAACCAACTTAAAAACTGACAAAAACCACATAATTATAACATATAGTTACAACAGTGCAAAGCAATACCGTAATTTGATAAAGAACAGACCATGGCACGGTAAAAGTCTCAAAGTCTCTCGAAAGTCCCATCATCTCACGCAGACGGTGAACCCCCAGCGCCACCAACTTGCTGATGCAGCATCCCGGAAGCATCCGACCACAGTCCGACTCCGAGCCTCTGACCAGCTCTCCAACACCGAGCACTGAGCACCATCTCTGCCGAGTGCTTCGACCCCGACCCCAGCAACAGGCAATAGGCAAAGCCGAGGATTTGGGGCCTTCCCCTCTGGAGATTCTCAATTGCACAGTAGTAGCGGCAGCGAAGCAGGCATTTCAGGAGTTTCTCCAGGTGTTCCTCCGTGCTTCTCACGTCTGTCTCCATCAAATCAGGATTGTGCATGGCCCCCTAGTTAACACATATCGATATCAATTCAGAATGGCCGTGTCACACCGCCATCTTCTCCCTCCAAACATTTACCCATATTTGGCTCATATCCCTCCAAAACATTCCTATCCATGTGCCTGCCCAAGTGTCTTTTAAAATTTGTTATTGGAGCACCATTCCCATAACTAGAGTCAGAGAGTTATACAACACAGAAGCAGGCCCTTCATTCTCACGTGTTCATGCCACTAAGATGTCATCCTGAGTTAGTCCCATTTGGTCCATATCCCTCTAACCTTTCGTATCTATGTAGCTGTCCAAATGTCTTTCAAACATAACTGTGCCTACCTGTAGCACTTGCTCTGCAGCTCCTTCCATATATTCACCACATTCTGTGTGGAGAAACAGGTTACTGTAAATTTTTACCCCTACTGTCTTAAACCTATGCCTTGTAGTTCTAGACTCCCCTGCTCCAGGAAATAGAGAGCATAAGACATAGGAGCAAAATTAGGCCACTCAGCCCTTTGTATCTGCTCCACCAATCCATCATGGCTGATTTACTATCCCTTTCCCCTGCTTTCTCCCTGAAAACTTTGACACCCTGACAAACCAAGAACCTATTAAACTCAGCTTTAAATACACTCTATGACTTGATCTCCACAGTCATCCATGGTAATAAATTCCACAGATCCACCACCATCTGCCTAAAGAAACTCCTTCTCATCTCAGTTCTGAATGGACATCCCTCTATTCCGAAGCTGTGTCCTCTGTTCCTAGACTCACCCACTATAGGAAACACCTCCACCTCTCCACCTCCACTCTGCCTAAGCCTTTCAATATTCGATAAGTCTCAATGAGACCCCCCTTCACTTTTTTAAATTTCTGTGAGTGCAGGCCCAGTGCCATCAAAATGCTCCTCATACGTTAACCCTTTCATTCCTGGGATCAATCTTACGAACTTCCACTGGACCCTCTCCAATGTTAATACATCTTTTCTTAGATAAGGGGCTTAAAACTGCTCACTATACTTCATGTGTGGTCTAACCAATGCCTTATAAAGCCTCAGCATCACATCTTTGCTTTTATATTCTAGCCCTCTTGAAATGAATGCTAACATTGCATTTGCTTTTCTTACCACCGACTCAACCTGCAAGTTAATCTTTAAGGTATCCTGCACAAGTACTCCCAAGTCCCTTTACACCTCTGATTTTGAAATGTCTCCACATTTAGAAAATAGTTTATGTCTTTATTTCTTCTACCACTGTGCATAACCATAATCTTACTACATTCCATCCGCCACTTTTTTGCCCATTTCTCCCAATTTGTCCAAGTCCTTCTGCAGACTGCCTGCTTCCTCAATACTACCTGCTCCTCCACCTATCTTTGTATCATCTACAAACTTGGCTGCAAAGCCATCAATTCTGTCATCTACATCATTGACATATACTGTGAAAAGAAGTGGTCCCAATACCAACCCCTGCAGAACACCATTTGTCACCAGTAGCTACCCAGAAAAGCCCCCCCCCATGCCAATTCTTTGCCTCCTGCCAATCAGCTAATTTTCTGCCCATACTAGTTAGTATCTTTCACGTAAAACCAGGGGCTCTTACTTTGTTAAGCAGCCTCATGTGTGGAACCTTGTCAAAGGCCTTCTGAAAAATCAAAAAAGCAACATTAATTGACTCTCCTTTGCCTATCCTGCCTGCTATTTGCTCAAAGCATTCCAACAGATTTGTCAGGCAAGATCTTCCCTTGAAGAAACCATGCTGAGTTTGGCCTATTTTATCATGTGCCTCCAAGTACCCTGAAACCTCATCCTTAATAATGGACTCCAACATCTTCCCAACCACTAAAGCCAGACTAACTGGCCTATAATTTCCTTTCTTCTGCCTGTCTCCCTCTTAAAGAGTGGAGTGGACATTTGCAATTTTCCAGACCTTCGGAACCATTCCAAAATCTAGTGATTCTTGGAAGATCATTACTCATGTCTCCACAGTCTCTTCAGCTACCTCTTTCAGAACCCTGGGGTGCAGCCCATGTGGTCCAGGTGACTTATCTACCTTCAGATGATTCAGCTTCCCAAGCACCTAGCAATAGTAACTTACTTCTGCCCCTGACGCTCTCGAATTTCTGGCATACTGCCAGTGTCTGTCACAGTGAAGACTGATGCAAAAAACTTATTAAGTTCATCTATCATTTCTTTGTCCCCTATTACACTTCTTCAGCATCATTTTCCAATGGTCCAACATCCACTCTTGACACTTTTTTACTAGACCATAAGACAAAGGAGCAGAAGTCGGCCATTCAGCCCATTGAGTCTGCTCCGCCATTTTATCATGAGCTGATCTATTCTCCCATTTAGTCCCATTGCCCTGCCTTCTCACCATAACCTTTGATGCCCTGGCTGCTCAGATACCTATCAATCTCTGTCTTAAATGCACCCAATGACTTGGCCTCCATTGCTGCCCGTGGCAACAAATTCCATAGACAAAAAAAATTCTTTCGTATTTCTGTTCTGAATGGGCACCCTTCAATCCTTAAGTCATGCCCTCTCGTACTAGACTCCCCCATCATGGGAAACAACTTTGCCACATCCACTCTGTCAATGCCTTTCAACATTCAAAATGTTTCTATGAGGTCTCCCCTCATTCTTCTAAACTCCAAGGGATACAGTCTTCATATCTCTTCATATATATGAAAAAATATTCGTA
Source organism: Mobula birostris (assembly GCF_030028105.1). Classification (NCBI taxonomy): domain Eukaryota; kingdom Metazoa; phylum Chordata; class Chondrichthyes; order Myliobatiformes; family Myliobatidae; genus Mobula; species Mobula birostris. Next base: position 16,227,006 of record NC_092379.1, read on the forward strand.
CCCTCAGATATTTTTGGCAATTTTACAGTACCTTCATATTTCATCTTTTCTCTCTTTTAAGTTTTTTTTAGTTGCCTTCTGTTGGTTTTTAAAAGCTTCCCAATCCTCTAACTTTCCAGTAATTCGCTTTTGCTTTTATGCTGTCTTTGATGTCCTTTGCCAGCCACATTTGCCTCATCCTCACTTTAGATTGCTTCCTTACCTTTGGGATATATTTTTCCTGCACCTTCCGAATTTCCCCCATGGCCACCATCTATTACTGTTCTGCCGTCATCCCTGCTAGTGTCCCCTTCCAATCAATTTTGGCCAGCTGCTCTTTTATTTCCCTGTAATTCCTTTTACTCCACTGTAGCACTGGTATATCTAATTTTACCTTCTCCTTCTCAAACTGCAGGGTGAATTCTATCATATTATGATCACTGCCTCCTTGGGGTTCTTTTAACATTCATTTCCTAATTAATTCTGGTTTTCTGCACAACACCTAATCCAGAATAGCTGATCGCCTTCTGGGCTCAACCACAAGCTGCTCGAAAAAGCCATCTCAAAGGCTTTCTGCAAGTTCCCTTCCTTGGGATCTAGTGACAACCATATTTTCCCAATTTACCTGCATACTGAAATCCTGACCATTATTGTAACATTGCCCTTATTACATGCCATTTCAATTTTTCTTTGGCTAATTTCCCCCATACCAGCCTATCCAATTGCCTCTTCCAACACAAGCCTTCCAGACTTGGCAACGTTTTTCTGAATCTCTTCTGCACCCTGTCCAGCTTAATCACATCCTTCATACAGTATGGTGACCAGAACTGCAAACGATTGTCCCAGTGCCATCTCCCCAGAATGTTATATGGCTGTAATGTGACATCCCAACTCCTGTACTCAGTACAATCCAGTGAAGGTACCTATGTCATACACCTTCTTCACCTCCTTCTCTACCGAGTAGTTCATGTACCTCTCGGTCTGTCTGTGTACAGCACCATCATTCACTCTTTCACTTCCCAAAGATTACATCACTTCACATTTGTCTGATTTAAATTCATTCTGCTATACCTTGGCCCACTTTTCCAGCTGATCCAGATCCTGCTGTAACTCTGAACTTCTACTTGTTGACCTATTTCCATTTCAAATCAAATCGTTTTACAAATAATGTGTTACAGAAAATAACAGCCACTTTCATACTGTTAAAAAATTGGAACAATTCTTTCTTCCTCCCTGTTGAATGGTGAGACACAGTTAGTGCTGCTGCCTCATATTTCTAGGGATCTGGATGCAGTCCTGACCCATGGTGCCATCGCCACAGACTTTGCACCATGTCTTCGTGACTGGGCGAGTTTCCTCCGGACTCCTCCCAAATGCTAAAACTGTGATTGTTGGTTAATTGGCATTGTTAATTACTCCATAGGGTAAGTCAGTGACAAAAAAAAAATTTGAGGAGCTAAATGTGTGTCATTTCATATTGACGTGCATGGTTAATCCAAGCACATGGCATATTTTTCTCCTCTAACTTTTCTATAAAGTGCCGGCCGGTGGTGTAGTGACATCGACAGCGGACGTTGAGGTGAGCGGTCCCGGATTCCAAATCGGCCGGCTCCTTGCACACTCTCCATCTGTACTGGGTTGAGCGTTGAGCTGGCAACAACCTCGTAAAAGATAGTCCGTGGTAATTTTGTTTTACCAGTCAGGGTTGTTAGCCCTGAGCTGAGCTGCTGAACCTGGAGGACTGGCGGGCCACTCTTACCCTTTGACCTGTTTGGCATGGGTGACCCTACCAAGAGCCAAAGCATAAAGCCCTGACTCCAGCCAACATAAGTGACTCTCCAGGTCATTGAGGTATGCAAGCCTCCAAACCCAGTGACAAGGTTGTGCTCTTCTTGGAGGATCATGGCACAGGAGCCTTGGACAGCATTAATGTGTTGCCAGAGGGTGCTGATGACTTACACATGTGGGCTCCAATTAGCAACCTGGCCTGCCGAGTTCCTCCAGCATTTTGTGTATGTTGCCTGTCAACTGATGCTTAAATCAATATGCCCAATTGACTTAAGCCTAAGTCGAGCAAAAGTATATGGATGGAGAACAACATACTGTGAGCCCACCAAGCTTTAGTCTTCATACACTCCTATGTAATAGCAAGGCCTGGATGACATGCACAGTGTGAGAAGAGGCTGAACAGTTTCCACCTTTGTTGCTGCAGACGCGATCTCAGCAATTTCTGGCAGGAGAAGGTCACTGACATAGAGGTCCTGGAGTACACCTATACCAGCAGCATACAATCGTTCAAAGCCAACAATGCTTACAGCAGATTAACTACATTCATCAGGTAGATGATGGCCACAAATCCAGCGGGTTGCTGTTATGTCTGCTGCTCGCTGTGAAAATGGGGGACACTTCCCTCTCCCATATCAGGGAGAGAGAGAACCTGCTGTTTGTCAAATGCCGGATGAAATGCGATAGTCGTTGGGGTAACTGCAAGTCTGTGTCTTGCTATCACCTAGCTCATGATTGTGCTCGGTAGTGGTGCGTTCTCCTTTTGCTGGGGGGGTAGTGGGGATCATTGCTGCTGCTTAAGCGCAGGAGGGGGAAGCTAGGGGAGGACTCTGGGGTTCTCACATTTAACTGTCATTCATTCTTTGGGGCACTTTCCTGTTTTTGTGGATGTTTGTGAAGAAAAAGCATTTCAGGAGGAATATTGTATACATTTCTCTGAAATTGGACCTTTGAACTTTTGAACATCCATAGCTCCAAAAGTGAGATAGGGAGAAGGAAGTCACCAACAGACAACTGTCCTGATGAAGGGTCTCGACCTGAAACTCTTTTCTATAGATGCTGCCTGGCCTGCTGAGTTCCTCCAGTATTCTGTACGTATTGTTTTGCATTTCCAGCATCTGCAGATTTTCTCATGTTTGTGACAAACAACTGTGATGTTTCAGCCATTAGGCAAGACCTGTAGGAGGCTAACCATCCAGGAAGGCAAAGAGAAGTGGTACGTTTAGCTAACTAAAGACCAGCAAGTTTTGCATCTTCTTAGTCCATTGCCTTCGTCTGCAATGAGGAGCAAAGGCCACCATGTTTGCGGGATTTCTGCGTAATCCCAGAGGATATTGAACATGGAGTTGATCAAAAAAAGCATAAGTGAGCAGAGGAACCATAGAAAGCAACCATCCTATCTGAATGCATAAAAGCTTGGTATGGCAACTGCTCTGAACGTGAGCAAAAAAAACTGCAGAGACTTGTCTTATCTCTACTTCTCACTCCCTCAGTAAAGCAGCAGCAGAATGAAATACTCCACCCACCAGAAATTCTCTCTACTCCCCTCTCTCTTCTCCCAAAAGGCAGAAGAAACACATTTATTGTTATTGTTTTCTCAATGCACTGTGTAATGATTTGATCTGTATGACAAGCTTTTCACTGTACCTCAGTACATGTGACAATAATAAAGCAATTTACTAATACCAATCCTACCAGGAGAGAAGACTGTCAAAGAATTTATTCAGTTATATCCTTATTTGAAATGTCTCTAATCAGGCTCACCAGGCTGTAGTTCCCTGGCTTGTTTTTGCTGCTCGTCTTACATAATGGTACAACATCAGCCACTCCCACCCACCTCCATCACCCATGGCTGAAAATGATGCAAATATCTCTGCAAGGATTTCCACAATTTCTTCCCTAGCTTCCCACAAGGACCAGTAATGCACTTGGTCAGGCCCGGGATATTAATGTACTTTAGGACTGCCCATACCTCATCTTTGGTCATTTATGTATGGCCCAAGACATCACAACTCATTTTTCTCAGTTCATCAGCTTCCATGGTCTTCTCCACATTATACACCGAGGGGAGTTTTTCCAGCAATTTGTACAAATTCTATCCCAGCCATATTCTCTCAAGCCTTCTCATTTTGTATCCTGATAACTAGGTGACCAGCCAAATTCCCCTTTTGTAATACTCTGTCTGATATTTTTTCATGAATGCTCTTTGCCATTTGTTAAAATCTGCTGTCATTTATTTCTTAAAAACAGGCTTTAGGTAATTTCCCTCTCCTTCCTTCTGGGAGCTATTTTTCCTGCTCCTTTTTCCAGTGCAGTAGTTTATACACTTCATTCTCCCAGCTATGCTGAAATACAAAGATAATGCCTACCACTGTAAGGCTCTGATAATCCAGCACCTTCAAGACTTTGGTGTTACTCAACTGGCAAATTTTCCAGACTAATTTTTCAGAGTTTTAAGGAAATGCAGGAATAGAGTCTAGGTAAGTTTTAAAGAAGCGCGGGAACTGGACCCAGTTGAGTTTTAAAGAAGCACAGGAATTGGGCCCAGGTGAGTTTTAACAAAGCACAGGACCTGAAGCCCTGGTAAATTTTAAGGAAGTTGGGGACTGGACTTCAGGTGAGTTTTAAGGAAGTGAAGACCCTGGAGCCCTGGTGAGTTAAAATGGAGTGTGGGAAACATTATCAAGTGATCTAAGTATCAAGCCAGCAGGATACCCGATCAAAAGGCTAGTGAATTATCTGAGTTTTATTGCATTATCACCATGGCTGGGTGAAGGAGCAAGAGGCAAAGGTCCAATAAATGGAAGAAATCAACCAGCAAGTAATTCATTAAGTAATACTGATGAGGTTCTAAATTGGTGTTCACTGTTTGTTCTGCAAAAGTGTTGCAATGGCTTTTAATTAATTTTATATGCTAAAAATGCCATGATCTGCCCACTCTGTCCACATCCACCTGATGATACTCCAGAATGATTTGCCCCAACAGGTGCACATAACATAATGAGCATTTTGGAAGATTGAGGACATTTGTAGGACTTGCATCTTTGCTCATCTAACCAATTAAAATATGAGCCCTATTTGCAGTCAACCTATTCTAACAGGAGAAGGTCCAGAAATGTTGCAGGAAATCCATCCAATTGAATAACCATTTTGCAAAGATACAGTAGGAACTTTTTATAAAATAATACATCTGCTTAGGATGTATTTCTAGAATTTTATGTATAAAGTTGCCTCACAAAGTAATTCTTCCTCTGCTGAATCTAACAGTTTATTAACTGCGGTGTATGCATGTTTATTAAAAATATTCACTTCATGTAGGTCGTGTCTGCCTAGAAAATAGGAAAATACAGCAATTTATGTAACATATTGCAGATAATGAGTATGGTTTACTTGACTGAATGCAGAATCTGAGCTTGCAAGATTTTGAAACAGTTCCTCAAGAGCTCGTAAAACTGAATGATCTAATTAAAATGTGGATCGGGAATGCAAGAGTACTTTTACAGAATACTGCATAACAAAGGCCTTGCATGTATTTGTGTGTGTGTGTGTGTGTGTGTGTGTGTGTGTGTGTGTGTGTAGTTCTATACTGGAGCCTGATGCAGTTTGTTTAGCTCTTCATTCAAGCTTGATGTGCTTTGTGGCTGATTTATCAATAGAAATCGGGTGAAGAGGAAGAGGAAGAAGAAGAGGCAAAAGAGTCAAAGCCTGATCCACTTCACCAGTTGATTCTTCACTTTAGTCGTACGGCTCTAACTGAGAAAAGGTGTGGATTTGTATAATCACTTTGTCAAATATTTTTTAAAGTACTTGCAACTTTTGTTAAAATGTCCCACTGTGGGTTTATTGGAAAGGGTGAATTAATGCTCCCTTCATTCACAACAGAGTTGTAACCAATCTCAAGCAATTAAAATAAAATTTCTCATTCAGCCTACTTTAGCAATCTCTACACAAGAAGTTTTAAACATCTTAACAAACGCCAGACCGTGCCCTGATAATTGTACAGCAAAAGCAGAAAATACTCAACAGGTCAGGCTGCATCTGTGGGAAGAAGAGACACTCAGCATTTCAGGTTTCTTTAAGTTCTAACAAAGGACCAGAAGCATTAACTCTCTTTCCACAGATACAGCCTGACTTGCTCAATATTTCCAGCATTTTTTTGGCTTTTGTTTTAATTTCCAACATTTCTGCATTTACGTATATTTCTCCATATTTGCATTCTCAGTCAAAACAGAATAGACGGATTTCTGATAATAATCTTTTTTTCGGTATGAGTTAACCACATTGTAGAGATTTAATCTCTGTACAGCTATAATAATAAAGGGTGACTGCCTGAAATATGAGAATCACAGGTTAAAATTTGGCTATGTGTTTCCAAGTTTTTCAATAGTGAGTAGTTCAGTAATGGAGAAACATTTTATGCATCTGACTAGTAGGTACTACCATTTATATTCCAGAGTTTGCTCCCAGTCTGCTAAATTTGTCACTGTTTCGGCATGTTGTGTGTTCTATTTCTGTGCATTTGTTGGTGTGAATGGTGATGCCAGCAAGTAAAAGTCACATTTACAATGGAGTAGATTAATTAAGCATCGACAGCACTAAATTATCTTATTCTCTCCGAAACTATGTAACTTTGGATTGTTATCAATAAAAGATACAATAATAAAACAATAGCAGGATTTCAGTTAGGTTACGCTCAGTGAATGTCGGTGCAGAGCCACCTGCTGGAAAATCAGAATTCAGTTGCAAATGCAATCCATTTAGTGGAATAAAGGCAAATCAGACAGGATTATTGGAGAGTTTTTTTTAAAAACTTGCAACTTTTGTTAAAATGTTCCACTGTGGGTTTAATGGAAAGGGTGAGTTAATGCTCCCTTCATTCACATCAGTGTTATAACCAGTCTCAAGCAAGTCAAACAAAATTTCTCTTTCAGTGTGCTATAGGGAGTTACTGTTTAGGTAGAGTTAATGTTTCAGGTTGATAGTCTTTCAATTAATTTTAAAATTCAAATTTGGTGGCATAGTGCTTTACACATCGCTTTACTGTACCAGCGACCCGGGTTCAATTCCCACTGCTGCCTGTAAGGAGTTTGTACGTTCTCCTCGTGACCATGTGGATTTCCTCCCACAGTCCAAAGGCATACCAGTTGTTAGGTTAGCTGTTCATTGTAAATTATCCTGTAATTGGGCTGGGATTAAATTCGGGATTACTGGGAAGTGCGGCTCAAAGGGCTGGAAGGGCCTATTCTCCCTTATATGTCAATAATAAATAAAATATATATATTATGAACATTTTGAAGAAGTAAATTTGTCAATTTTAAATTACCATAGAAGTCATAGAATTGTAAAAAAATAAAAATTCTTCTTGTTTCACTTTGTTTTCTCTGTGTAGAAAATATATCAGTTCACAGGCTAGTATAGTGAGGGTAAGAGATGCATATTCAGCTGCCAGTTGACGGGGGCAGTCACTAGTCTAATTGAGATGTAATGATGTATCTTTGGGTTGTTTTAACCCAATAGCAAGTTTACTTGGGTCTCGGTGTACATCAGAAACATTTTTTTTTTCTAATTCCCCTCAGCAAACTAGAAATGGACCATCTCTACGTGTCATATGCTGATATCATGGCAAAGGTAAGTACAGCCATTTGTTCTAATAAATATTTGGAACAATTTCATCAGATACAGTTGTAGAGTCATACAGCAAAGAAATGGGCCCTTAAAACCAACTAAGGCACACTGACCAAGATCTAAATAGTCCCATTTGCCATATCCCTCCAAACCTTGCCTATCCGTGTATCTCTACAATTACTTTTTAAATGTTGTTAATATGCTTGCATCAATCGCTTCTGTTAGCAGCTTATTCCCAGGGGTGCAGTGCTAGCCGGAGCGCATCCAGCACGCCTGTAAGAAAAAAGCCAAAATAAACAAGCTAATTAATTAGGTGCCGCCCAGGGTGATTTGAGTATCTCAGAAACTGCTGATCTCCTGGGATTTTTATGCACAGCAGACTCTGGAGTTTACAAAGAATGGTGCCAAAAACAAAAAGACATCCAGCGAGTGGCTGTTCTGTGAGCAAAAACATCTTGTTAACTCTACTCGCTGGATGTTTTTTTTTTTGTTTTTGGCACCATTCTTTGTAAACTCCAGAGTCTGCTGTGCATAAAAATCCCAGGAGATCAGCAGTTTCTGAGATACTCAAATCACCCTGGGCAGCACCTAATTAATTAGCTTGTTCAATTTGGCTTTTTTCTTAGAGACGTGCCGGACACGCTCCAGTGCGCTCCAGCTAGCACTGCACCGCTGCTTATCCCATATACTGACCATGCTATGTGTGGAAAAGTTGGCTCTCAGGATCCTATTAAAGCTCTTCCCCTTTCACCTATGTCCCCAAGTTCTTGATTCCCCAACCCAGGGAAAAACCTGTTCACTTTGACGTACATGATTTTATACACCTTTGTAAATCACCCTGTGCTCCAATGCAAAAAGCTCCAACAGTCCTTCAAGTCCTGCCAACATCCTTGTAAGACCATAAGATATAGGAGCAGAATTAGTCCATTTGGCCCATCAAGTCTGCTCCACCATTTCATCATGGCTGATCCATTTCCTTCTCAAACCCATTCTTCTGGCTTTCATGTCCCGAGTAATCAAGAACCTGTCAATCTCTACCTTAAGTACAGCCAATGACTTGGCCTCCACAGTCACCTGTGGCGATGAATTCCCCAGAGTCACCACCCTCTGGCTAAAGAAATTCTGTCTCATCTCTGTTCTAAATCGACGTTTCACTGCTCTGAGGCTCTGCCTTCCTGTCCTAGACTCCCTGAACATTCAACTTTTTATAGGTTTCAATGAGATTCCCCCCCCACACCATTCTTCTAAATTCCAGCAAGTACAGGCCCAGAGTCATCAGTTGCCGCTCATATGATAATCCTTTAATTCTTGTGAACCTCTTTTGAACCCTCTCCAATGCCAGCACACACTTTCTTAAATAAGGGGGCCAAAACTGCTCACAATACTTCAAGTGAGCACTCACCGGTGCTTTATAAAACCTCAGCATTACATCCTTGCTTTTATATTCTGGTGCTCTCGAAATAAATGCTAAATCTGCTCTGTGCAATTTCCGGCTTAATGGCAGCTTTCTTATAGCAGGGTGGGCAAAACTGAACACAGTATTCCACATATAGTCTCACCAGTGTCTTGTACATGCAACTCCTATACTCAGTCCCCTGACTGATGAAGGCTAGAACACCAAAGCTGCCTTCACCATCCTGTCCACTGCGACACCGCTTTCAGGGAACTTGTACTGCTGGGTCCCTCTGCTCTACAATACACCCCAGCACCCTGCCATTCACTGTGAAAGTCCTACCTTCGTTTGGCTTCCCAAAGTGCCACACCTTCCGCCTACAGTATCTGAATTCACTCCATTTGCTATTCCTTGACCTAGCTACCCACTGATCAAGATCCATCTGTAAATCCTGATAACCATCTTCACTGTCGATGACACTGCCTATTTCAGTGTCATCTGCAAAATTACTAACTGTGCCCTGTACCTTCTCATCCAAATCATTGATCGATGAACCTAGCATTGAGCCCTGGGGAGCATCACCAGTCCAAGGTCACTGGCCTCCAGTAGTATATAATCTTAAAGAGAAAAGTTTATTGTCATTTGCACAAGGTGAAGATCTTTTGTCATTGATACTCCCTTGCCACATTGGAAATTCAAATTTATCCAAATTATATTTTGCTTACTATAGCTTGGGTTTTATTGTTTTTGTTCCTCAAATAATCTGCAAGATCTTGTGATCTCTGATGACCAATCTGAATTCTCAAGGTTTCAAATCATATTCCATATATTTTGATGATTAGACAGGACTCCTTGATACCTTCAGCCATCTCGAATTTTTTATTGCATCACGGTCATTTATAATTCCAGAACAGAGTGTATCACAGGCACAATCAGCCAATAAGCAGTTCAATGGGGTACAGCTACTGAACGAGGAACACCTCGAAGCCCTTTTCTCATGTAGTTATCCTCTTTTCAATGTGATTGTCTTTTTATTTATATCGGACTACTGAATTTCTGGGACATTCTCAAAAAAAACTAAAGACACTATTTAACCATAGCAAGAGTATTGTAGAATATTGCTATATGTTGTACCCTGAGGGCCACTGTTTTACTTTGTAGGGTTAAAGTTAATATTGCTGAATGGAGCTTATCTGTTGCTTTCAGAGTTGTCACATTAAAGAAGAAGGTGCAGAGGAGGAAAATGAAGAAGATGCTGAACTTAGCTTTGAAGTAAGTCTGTAATGAACCATAAAGAGTCTCAAACACAATAAGCTACTAGTTCCGGTCAGAGAACTGAATTTTTGGATCCCGTTACGCTGACTGCAACCCCTGCACGCTGTTCCCTCTAAACTGCGGGAGAGTGCAACCGCGCAGTAGACGAATGCTCCCGTGCAAATATTCTTTGTTGCCGCACAGCGGGAATTTTCTTCAATATAATGTTTTATTAAAGTGCTGCGCAGTTTTCAGGCCATGTAAAATTTTCCTGCTCAGAGCAAAGGTTGGCCTGCGCAACTGTAAAGAAAAAAAATTGTGGAAATGTTGCTCTTGCATATTAAGTTTGTACAGTTCCATTATAAAATGAGGTAAGTTAATGTCTTCTGTAAGTTGCTACTGATCCCTGGGTGCATGCTCACAAATAAATGACTCAAATTAGCCAAGCACAAGCTGAGTTATATCTTCATGCTGATGTTAATTTTAGTTATGCACCTATACGAGGACTATAAGTTGCATAACCACAGACACAAAACTGACTTTAACTTTCCTGGATTAACAATGTGCAGGTTGACTCTTTGGTTTGGCCTTCAGTGCATTGGTCTTCATCAAACGTGGGACTGAGTTTAAGAGCCAAGAGGTAATGTTGCAGCTACATAGGACCCTGGTCAGACCCCACTTGGAGTACTGTGCTCATTTCTGGTCACCTCACTACAGGAAGGACGTGGAAACTAGGAGACAGGGTGCAGAGGAGATTTACAAGGGTATTGCCTGGATTGGGGAGCAAGCCTTGAGCGAGGTTGAGTGAACTGGGCCTTTTCTCCTTGTTGCGACAGAAGATGAGGGGTGACCTGATAGAGGTGTATAAGATGATGAGAGGCAATGATCATGTGGATAGTCAGAGGCTTTTTCCCAGGGCTGAAATGGCTAGCACAAAATGGCACCGTGTTAAAGTGCTTGGAAATAGGTACAGAGGAGATGTCAAGGGTAAGCTTTTTACGCAGAGAGTGGTGAGTGCGTGGAATGGGCTGCCAGCGACGGTGGTGGAGGTGGATACAACAGGGTCTTTTAGGAGACTCCTGGATAGGTACATGGAGCTTAAAAAAATAGAGGGCTACGGGTAACCCTAGGTAATTTCTAAAGTAAGTACATGTTCGGCACAGCATTGTGGGCCGAAGAGCCTGTATTGTGCTGTAGGTTTTCTATGTTTCTATGTTAACCTTTTCTCCCTTACTGAGTAGGTATATAATACTTGTAACTTTGTATGATTAATTTCTGACAAACTGCTGCTGAAGTTATGGTAGCCAATTGGAAATGCCTTCAGAAAACCTTCCATTCAAACAATGTTTTTCTTCGAGATTCTAGACACTGCTCGCAAAACTAGTATTTAAAGTCTATCCGTAAGTGCCCTTTAAAAGGTGAACCATTTGCTGGAGTTGCTGCACTTCTGTTGCTCGGTAAGAATTCCAAGATTTCGACCCAGCAACAATGATGGTACGGCAAGTGAGCCAAGTTTCTTCTTGCAGAAACGTGGCTCCAGGACAACATCCCATGCACCGTTAATCTTCAGGCCCAGTCACTCAGGAACTTGTGCTAAAATTACTTTGTGCTATCATAACTATATGTTCTGTGACTGTATGTGCTGTGTTTTGCACCTTAGCCCCAGAGGAACAATGTTTTGTTTAGCTGTATACATGTATGTGGTGAATGACAATTAAACTTGAACTCGGAGTACCTGCGTTTCCTGTTACTGAGTAAGAATTCCAAGATTTTAATCCAGCATCGATAATGGAACAGCAAGGTGTTTCTGGCAGTGGAGGGAATTCATATTTAGAGGAATAAAGGGGTTGTTTGATCCTGGAGTGTGTCAAACCTCCAGGCACTTTTCACTGAGAAATTTTTCCAGTTAATTGAAAGATATTTTGTCATGTGGTAAAAAAGTGCTGGAAATACCCAGCAGGTCAAGTCACATCTGTGATAAAAGGAGCAAAGCAAGCATCTCAGGGTAAAGTCTCTTTGCCAGGTCACTCCTATTAACTCTGGTTCTTTTCCCATAGTTGTGACCTAACTCACTGAGTGTTTCTAGCATTTACTGTTTTTTGTTTTAGGTTTGTCACATTTGTTTTCTTTTAATTTATTTTCATGTGACTGGTCAGATCAAGTTCCGGTCAACAGCTACTTTCTACTTTATAGTTTATTGTCGCCAAATAATTGGTACTAGAATGTACAATCATCACAGCGATATTTGATTCTGCGCCTCCCACTCCCTGGATTACAAATATTAAATATTAAAAATATTTAAAATAGTAAAAATTAGTAAATATTAAAAATTTAAATTATAAATCATAAATAGAAAATAGAAAAATGGAAAGTAAGGTAGTGCAAAAATCCGAGAGGCAGGTCCAGATATTTGGAGAGTGCGGCCCAGATCTGGGTCAGGATCCGTTCAGCAGTCTTATCACAGTTGGAAAGAAGCTGTTCCCAAATCTGGCCGTACGAGTCTTCAAGCTCCTGAGCCTTCTCCCGGAGGGAAAAGGGACGAAAAGTCTGTTGGCTGGGTGGGTCGTGTCCTTGATTATCCTGGCAGCACTGCTCCGACAGCGTGCGGTGTAAAGTGAGTCCACGGACGGAAGATTGGTTTGTGTGATGTGCTGCGCCGTGTTCACGATCTTCTGCAGCTTCTTCCGGTCTTGGACAGGACAACTTCCATACCAGGTTGTGATGCACCCTAGAAGAATGCTTTCTACAGTGCATCTATAAAAATTAGTGAGGATCTTAGGGGACAGGCCAAATTTCTTTAGTTCTCTCAGGAAGTAAAGGCGCTGGTGGGCCTTCTTGGCAGTGAACTCTGCTTGGTTGGACCAAGTCAGGTCATTTGTGATATTGACCCCAAGGAACTTAAAGCTTTTGATCTGTTCCGCTTGTGCACCACCGATGTAAATGGGGTCATGCGGTCCACTACTCCTTCTGAAGTCAACAACCAATTCCTTCGTCTTGCTGACGTTGAGGGATAGGTTATTGTCTTCACACCATGCCACCAGGTTTTTAATTTCCTCTCTGTACTCAAACACATCATTACCCGAGATACGGCCTACAATTGTTGTGTCATCAGCAAGCTTATATATTGAGTCTGATGGAAACTTTGCTACACAATCATGGGTGTACAGTGAGTACTGCAGGGGGCTGAGTACACAGCCTTGTGGGGCACCGGTGCTCAGAGTGATTGTAGAGGAGAGCTTGTCCCCTATTTTTACAGCCTGGGTCCTGTCTGTGAGGAAGTTGAAGATCCAGCTGCAGATCTGAGTGCTAAGGCCCAGGTTCCGGAGCTTAGGAATCAGTTTATTTGGAATGATGGTATTAAAGGCAGAGCTATAATCAATGAAAAGGAGCCTTACATATGCATCTTTATTTCCAGGTGTTCTAAGGAGGAATGTAGGGCCAGAGAGATGGCAACTGACATTGACCTGTTGCTCTGGTAGGTGAATTGCAAAGCATTGAGGTTGACCGGTAGGCTGTGGTTGATGTGTGCCATAACCAATCTCTCGAAGCACTTCATAGCAATTGATGTCAGAGCCACAGGTCGATAGTCATTCAGGCATGCCACCTTGCTCTTCTTCGGCACTGGGATTATCAGTACCTTCTTAAAACATGAGGGGATCTTAGACTGAAGCAAGGAGCAGTTGAAGATGTCAGCAAACACTCCAGCTCGCTCGCTTGCACAGGCCGGGAGAACCCGTCTGGGATGCCATCTGGGCCCATCACCTTCCTTGGATTTATCTTCAGGAAGGCCCTTCTAATGTCCTCCTCGGTGACGATGAATCTCGATGCCACCAGGTCCGGTTCATCCGGAGGGAGCAGGACGCTCCTCTTCTGTTCGAATCTTGCGTAGAATACGTTAAGTTCGTCAGGAAGAGAAGTACCACTGTTATTGATATTCCCAGCCTTTTCTTTGCGCCCAGTGATCTCATTTAGACCCTGCCATAGTCTACTGGCATCCCTTTGGTTAGCCTGGGCTTCCAACTTGGCTGGATATTGCCTCTTGACGCCCTTAATGGCCTTCCGGAGTTCATACCTGGATTCAGTGTAGCGACTGGTATCCCCGGACCTAAAAGCCGCAGCTCTAGTCTTTAAAAGGGACTTGACCTCAGAATTCATCCAAGGTTTCCGGTTAGGGAATACCCAGATCATCTTGCGAGACACACAGTCCTCCATGCATTTCCAAATAAAGTCCGTGACAGCTGAGGCATACTCGTCGAGGTTAGCTGCCGAGCCCTTGAATACTAACCAGTCCACCAATTCAAAGCAGTCACGGAGGACCTCATCTGTTTCCTCCGTCCAATGCGACACTACTTTTGACACCGTGACCTCCCACTTCAGTTTCTGTTTGTAAGCCGGGAGGAGTACGGCCTGATGGTCTGATTTTCTGAAGTGAGGTCGTGGGACGGAATGGTAGGCATCCTTGACTGCTGTGTAGCAGTGGTCAAGTATATTTGGGCCTCTAGTCGGGCAGGAGACATGTTGGTATAACTTTGGCAGCGCCTTTCTGAGATTGGCCTGGTTAAAGTCCCGAGCTGTAATGAGCAAAGCCTCCGGATACCTGGTCTCAAATCCACTGATGTTGGCATACAGTATGTTCAGAGCACACTCCACATCCGCCTGGGAGGGGTGGGGGGAATGTAGACCACTGTCAGTATGACCGAGATGAATACCACTGACCTTGTGCTTTTTGCCGAAATTGTGTGAAGGTTTGCTGCGTGGAGGGTCAGAGTTCTTCATCATTTGAAGATTTACAAATGATACTGCATAGAGTTAGCAGTAAACATATTTACAATGAAGCAAGGGCATAGATGACGATGGTTGCACGTAGCATAATGTCCTGAGGAGCTCCTGTGGCCATGTCCTGCAGCTGACATGCTTGGTCTCTAGAAACCACAGTCATCTTCCTTCATGCACCTTTTGACAAGTAGGTGGAGACTTTTCTCCCCCTGATTTCCCATTACTGTTAGTTTCAATGTGGCTGCTCAATGCCGGTCACTTCTCACCTTAGACCATCAGACAGAATTAGGCCATTCATAGAACCATAGAACACTACAGCACAGAAAACAGGCCATTTGGCCCTTCTAGTCTGTGCTGAAACTTTATTCCCAGTGACCTGCACCCAGTCCCTAACCCTCCAGACTGCTCCCATCCACGTATCTATCCAATTTATTCTTAAAACTTAAGAGTGAGCCCGCATTTACCATATCAGATGGCAGCTAGTTCCACACTCCCACCACTCTCTGAGTGAAGAAGTTCCCCCTAATGTTTCCCCTAAATCTTTCCCCTTTCACCCTAAAGCCATGTCCTCTCGTATTTATCGCTCCTAATCTAAGTGGAAAGAGCCTACTTGCATTTACTCTGTCTATACCCCTCATAATTTTGTAAACCTCTATCAAATCCTCCCTCATTCTTCTGTGCTCCAGGGAATAAAGTCCTAACCTGTTCAATCTTTCACTGTAATTCAACTCCTGAAGACCCAGCAACATCCTAGTAAATCTTCTCTGCTCTTTTTCAATCTTACTGATATCCTTCCTATAGTTATGTGACCAGAACTGCACACAATACTCCAAATTTGGCCTCACCAATGTCTTATACAACCTCACCATAACATCCCAACTACTATACTCAATACTTCGATTTATGAATGACAGAATGCCAAAAGCCTCCTTTACAACCCTGTCTACCTGTGACACCACTTTCAGGGAATTATGTATCTGAACTCCCAGATCCTTTTGTTCCTCGGCACTCCTCAGTGCCCTACCATTTACTGCATTTCCTACCAAAATGCAACACCTCACACTTGTCTGCATTAAATTCCGACTGCCATTTTCTGGCCCATTTTTCCAGTTGGGCTTGATCCCTCTTTAAGCTTTGAAAGCCTTCCTCACTGTCCATAACACCTCCAATCTTAGTGTCATCAGCAAACTTGCTAATCCAATTTACCACATTATCATCTAGATCATTGCTATAGACAACAAACAACAATAGTCCCAGCACAGATCCCTGAGGCACACCACTAGTCACAGGCTTCCAGTCTGAGAAGCAATCATCCACTACCACTCTCTGTCTTCTCCCACACAGCCAATTTCAAATCCAGCCCATTGAGTCTGCTCTGCCATTCCATCATCCCTCTAACTCTATTCTTCTACCTTCTCCCCATAACCTTTGACGCCCTTACTAATCAAGAACCTATCAACTTTTCCACTTTAAGTATACCCAGTGACATGCCTCCATGGCCATCTATGGCAATGAATTACCCAGATTCACCACCCCTCTAGCTAAATGAATTCCTCTTTATCTCTGTTCGAAAGAAACATCCTAAGGTTGTGCCCATTCCCCCGGTCCTAAGCTTCCCCACTTTCCACATTTTAATCAAGGTTGTGCTGAGGTCAGGTATCAAGTAACATTGGCAGAGACAGTGAGCAGGTTGCTGGCGAGTTGACTGAGGGGAGTATATTTCTTATATAATTCTTTATTTTTATTATTGTTGAATGTTGTTGGTTTTTGTTGCATGTCACACCACAGCAAATTCCTAATACATGTTAATGTATATGCGGATACACTCGATTCTTGATCCTTGACACTGTTGACAATGGCTTACATCACCTCTGATTACTGGGAATATTCCTATTGTTGTGACAATTGTGTAATAGCCTGGTTTGTTTTGTCCTGCTTTCTGTAAATAGGACATGGGCAAATTTCCATGTCTTCTGGTAAGTTCCACCTTGGTAAATGTACTCAGACAGTAGGGCAATAAACTCCAATCTGCAAACACCATTCTCACTGCACACACCGAGCTTTCAAACACAGCAGTCAGCAGAGAGTGTTTTTGACATCTGCTTATTTCTGATTATTGCGAATCGAAGTAGCACTAGTCTGAAAAGTATTCATGGCCTAGAAGTTCATTCTCAGCTCCTAATGCTAAGTGTACTAGGTAATAGCTGTAGCACAATGCCTCGGAAATTTATCTGTAGTTTCAGCACTATTTGGCCACAAAATGAATTGTGGAAGACAAACATGTCATCAGTTCAGTTATCTGTTTAATAGTTCAATTTTATGCCAGAGATTGTATACAGTACACAACCTGAAATCCTTACTCTTTGCAGACATCCACAAAACAGAGGGAAAAAAAAACAAAAGGATGAATGATGGAAAAAATGTTAGAACCCTAAAGTCCCCTCTCCCCATGCACAATCATCAGCAAAGCACCAACCATCCCCACCACTTGTTCCACCACAGCACCAACCAACCAGTTTCAAGCCCCCATCTATAGACCATCCCAACACTGCAACATCTCAACAAGCCCTCTCTCTCTCTCTCTCTCTCTCTCTCACGGAGTCTGCAGCATAACTTATTTCAAGTTTCCCCAACTTGAGAGTCAGCAGACTCTCTCTCACCATCAAGAGAGAGATAGAGAGCAATCACTCTAGTGCGGAGGTCTCGACAGCTGCACCCGGTGTCTCGATGTTTCGATCTCCCACAACGCTTCAGTCGGCGACGTCAGCAGGGTATCGGGCCACCCACTGGGCCACACCCCGAAGACACACGTCTTCCAAGCCACTCCTGAAGATCCTGAAGCACAGGCCACTCAGCAAGCTGCCAGGAGTGAGAACCCACCACCCATGAAGATTGTAGTTTGAGCTCAGCCATAGATCACGGACTCCAACAGGACGCCAACCACCTTGAAAAAGTGAAAAAAGACATGAGAACAGAAGATTTAAGCTCTTAATGGAGGGAGTACAGATTTATAGCTGCCATCTGAGTGTCCAGACCTGGACAATAATGTCATCTTTATAGGAAGGATGTGGAAGCTTGGAGAGGAGATTTATCATAATGTTGCTTGCATTAAAGAGCATGTCTTATAAGGAAAGATTGAGCGAACTAGGGTTTTTCACTTTGGAACAAAGGAGGATGAGAGATGACTTGATAGAGGTGTACAAGATAATAAGAAGCATTTGTTGTTCATTGATCCTGCTTACAGTTACTGTTTTTTAGACATGCTTAGTCGTCGTCGTGGCTATCCCTCGAGGTCAAGGATGATGGTCTTCGTTCTGAAGAAGTGGCCCACAGAGCGAAGACGCCTGTGCGTGTATTTGTTTAACGTGTACTTGATGTTGCACTCCAAGAAGCACACGATACTTCACAAATCAACCAACTGATTCCAATGGCATGGAAACCATGACACTTGGAGCTGATGGATTTGTTGCAGCCTTCATCCGCCTTCACAGCCATTGAGTTTGAAGTAACTTCGTCAGCCTGTTCCACTGTTGAGGTCTTGGTTGGATTGTTCTTTGTCAGGGACCTCACCCTCGACCTTACCACCATGGGCGACCCTACCAGGAGCATAGCTCCAGACAGCATCACTCTTGGGATCTCAGGACCACACAAGCCTCTCCACCGCGACAAGGTGACAATCTGCGGAGAAGTTGCTTAGTATGCCTGCAGGAAAAAGAATCTCAGGGTTGTATGGGGTGATGTGTATGCACTCTGATAATAAATTTTACTTTGAACTTTGAACTTTTGAACTTTGATCAAATAGACAGCCAGACACTTTTTTCTCAGGGTGGAAGTGGCTAATATGAGGGCCATAGTTTTAAGGTGATTGGAGGGAAGTATAGAGGGGATGTCAGAGCTAGGTTGTTTATACAGAGAGTGGTGGGTGCATGGAATGCCCTACCAGCAGTGGTGTTAGAGGCAGATACATTAGGGACAGTTAAGAAACTCATTTAGATAGGCACATGGGTGATAGAATAGTGGAGATCAATGTAGGAGGGAAGAGTTAGATTGATTGTAGAATAAGTTATAAAATTGGCACAACATCGAGGGCTGAAGAGCCTGAACAGTGCTTTCGTCTTCATATTTAAAACGTGATGGTGTGACCTTCGACTTGTATTAAAGGACGACACCCAGGATGAACGTAAAGTGATTATGGGAACAAGGAGAGTTATTTTTTAAAGTTGAAGTTAACCTGTCAGAAATGGGCTGCTAACACTGGTTTCTGTCATCTGGAACCAGGTCAGGCTAGTTCACTGAAAAGACGAACGAGGTCTCTCTCACATATTGTAAAGTACAGTATAATTTCAATTATGAATGGCCCATTGTGTCCATGAGCATTAGTATGTGCTAATGAAGATACCAAACATGCAGCGACATATGTATCACATCTCATTTCTATTTCTGACGGCTTGCTCTATGGAAATTGGCTGCCATACTTTCTCTAATAAAGTTGTTACTCATTTGCAAAGTATTTCTCTGATGCTTTCTCTTTTTTCCTGTATCTTCTTAGGAAAAGGAGATGGAGAAACAAAGACTTCTATACCAGCAGTCCAGACTACATAGCCGTGGATCTGCTGAAATGGTTCTACAGATGATTAGTGCATGCAAGGGTATGAATTTTATAAAATAACTACTTCTCAGTTTCATCAATGATTACATTACATTAATTCTGTAATTACATTACGATGTATAGCCCGCAGACGCAGTAGAAATCTCATTACTTTCCCTATTTCTTTTAGACAGATAACAATTGTAGAATTCTGGACATTAACTTGAGCTAGATCTTGCTAGTCTAGTTTTAGGAGTTCCGTATATGGGTCTTTGGGATTTCAGGGAAGAAGCAGAGGAAATGGGAGTCAGAATCCCAGGGGCAGCAGTGATTGCAGAGTGATATTATTGTGCAGTCGGGGAGATTTCCTCAGATGAAGGTAACTCATTTTTTGCACATGTTAAGTGTACTTGGTTTTGGTGCACCTATTGATAGTGCTGGCCAGCTCAGGGAAGAGGTCTTGCAGAAGTACCCATGTTTTGATGTCTGCAGCAGGGGAATTTGAATTAACATTCTTGATTGCCTTTGTTTGCATAGAGTGGACATCCACTCAGCTGTATGCTTATACTTTCTTCCTACCATTTTGATACCAGGAGTGAACTCTACTTGGTATCTTCTTGCAAATTTAAATAATGCAACAGCATAATGGAATTCCAAAGTGTCATGGGGATTTAAACCTCTCATTTAACTCTACAGAAAACAATAAACTAAAACTTGGAGTATGGTGGGTCTGTTGTAGGGATGCAGGTTTACCATCTTTGTAAAGTTGCAGATAATTTGCCAAGACTTTTCTTTCCCATTTCACAGGTGAGCCTGGTACAATGGTTTCCTCAACTCTAAAGCTGGGTATTTCCATTCTGAATGGTGGTAATGCTGAAGTCCAACAGGTAAAAAGTTATACATTATTATTGCTGCCTTATACAATATTTTATGTATATTCATATCATGTCTATTATTATAAAACCCAAACAGTTATGTGAGGGTGATTTGTAACATAGTGTGGTGCGATACTATGGTGGAAGTGACTGGATTGTAATCAAGGCTGGGTTAAAAATTAAAAAAGGCTAGGATAAAACAATTCAGAGTTCAGTTTCCATTTTAGCCAGTGGGCTATTCAAGTTCAGCTAATCAGGTAAATCTAGAATGAATGTAAAACTCCATCTAATTTACAAATGTTAGGTATTCTGCTTAGGCAGGGAAATACATGTGATTTACACTCCATAGCTGTGTTTTTAGCTACCTCCTGTACCTAATAAACTGGCCGCTGAGTGTATGTTTGTGGTCTTTTGCTGCTGTAGCCCATCCACTTCAAGGTTCAATGTTGAGCATTCAGAGATGCTCTTCGGCACACCACTGTTGTGAAGCATGGTCATTTGAGTTACTGTCACCTTCTTGTCAGCTTGAACCAGTCTGACCATTCTCCTCTGACCTCTCTCATTAATAAGGTGTTCTCATCCAAAAAAACTGCTGTCCTCTGGATCTTGTTATGCATTTCTCACAATCCTCTGTAAAATCAAGAGACTATTTTGTGTGAAAACCCCAGGAGATCATCAGTTTCTGAAATACTCGACGCCCTGCCCGGCACCAACAGTCATTCTACGGTCAAAGTCACTTAGATCACATTTCTTCCCCATTCTAATATTTGGTCTGAACAACAACTGAACCTCCTGACCATGTCTGCATGCTTTTATGCATTAAGTTGCTGCCATATGATTGGCTGATTAGATATTTGCATTAACAATGACGTGTATAGGTGTACCTAATAAAGTGGCTACTGAGTGTATATGAACTTCAGTCAACTCTTTGACTAGGTCCCACACAGTACAAAATATTACTGCACTGGTTCAAAATGTTAGGTCGTGGGATCCAGGGCAAATCAGTAGACTAGGCTAAAATTGGCTTGGCAAGAGGAGACAGTGCATTCGAGTTAGGTTACGTATACCTAAGACTTTTGCACAATACCGTATTATGAACAGCAGAGGTCCAGCAGCAATTATTGTGAGACACCACTTATCACAGGCATCCAGTCACAGCAACAGCCCAGTGACAGGTTGGTGTTGGGACCCTTACTGTTCACAATACTGTGTATGTGAATGAATTAGAGGCATGGTTAGTAAGTTCGCAGGTGGAAGGCTGTTTTGCGGACTGACCATCCATGACCAGTGGTGTTCTCCACGGGTTGGTGTTCACCCTATTCCTACTTGTCATCAATAACAGTGATTTAGATCAGAATGTAAGAGCTACAGCTAGTAACTTTGCCGTTGACACTGAGTAGGTGGTCTCAATGACAGCGAAGATGGTTATGAGGATTTTCAGAGCAATCTTGTTCATCTGAGTAAGTGGGCCGATGAGTGGCAAATAGAGTTTAATTTTGGATAAGTGTGAGGTGTTGCATTTTGGAAAGACAAATGGGAGCAAGGGCTTTCACAATCAATGATAGGGCCCTAAGTAGTGTTGTAAAACAGAGGAGTACAAGTACATGGTCTTCTGTAAATGGTGTTGTGGTAGACAATGTGGTCACGAAGGCTTTTGGTATATGGGCCATCATAAGTATAGGAATTGCGATTTTGGTTGCAATTGAACAAGATGTTGGTGAGGCCTCACTTGGAATCCTGTGCTCAGTTTTGGTCACCCAGTAATAGGAAAGATGCCATTAAGCCTGAAAGCGCATAGAGGATATTTATGAGGACATTGTTGGGACTTGAGGGACTGAGCTATGGAGGGAAATTGAGCAGGTTGAGACGTTATTCATTGGAGTGTAGAAGACCGAGGGGTGACTTTATAAAGGTGTATAAAATCATAAGGGACTTTTTTCCTAGGATTGGGGAATCAAGAATTGCAGGGTATAGGTTTAAGGTGAGAGGGTGCAGATTTAAGAGGAACCTGAGGGGGAGATTTTGCACCCAGAGAGTGGTCTGTATATGGAATGAGCTGCCAAAGGAAGTGGTTGATGCAAGTAAATTAACAGCATTTAAAAGGTACTTGGACAGATATATGGATAGGATCTTGCTCAACATGAACCAGTTGTGCTGAAAGGCCTTTCTCCATTATGTGTGACACAATGAAATGGTCTAAAACATGGCAAATAGATTTTAATCCAGACTAATGTGAGCTCCTCCATTTAAGGGCACTAATGAGCCCAGGACATACATCATGAAAGGTAAGGTAATAGGAAGTACTGAAAAGACCTCAGAATATAAGTCCATAGATCTTAGAAAGTGGCAACTCAAGTGGATAACGTGGTTGGAAAGGCATACTGGTCTTCATTAGACAGGGCATTGAATACAGAAGTAGGGAGATTATGCTTCAGCTTCATAAAACCTTGGTCAGACTTCAGCTGGAGTACTGAGTGCAGTTCTGTTCTTCCAGGGTAGCAATGGAGGTGGCATGATTCAGAACTTTGCAGGTGACACCAAATTTGTGTTATAATGGACATTGAAGAAGATGATCTGCGATTACAGCACAATCTAGATCCACGAGGAAAGTGGTCCAAGGATTGTCAGAGGGAATTTAAGTGTTAAATATTAATAAGTTGAAGTATAGTATTTATGTCTATACCTCTCATGATCTTGTATACCTCTATCTGATCATCCCTCAATCTCCTACAGTTCAGGAAATAAAGTCCTAGTCTACGCAACCTGTCCTTATAACTCAGATCCCAAGTCCAGGCAACATCCTGGTAAATCTTCTTGGTACTCTTTCTAGTTTAATAACATCTTTCCTATGACAGGATGGCCAAAACTGTACACAATACTGCAAATGTGGCCTCACCAAAGCTATCTGTTATAACTGCATTATAACTTACCAATTCCTGTACTGAGTGGCCTTCCCAATGAAGGCCAGATGCCAAGTGCCTTCATCACCACTGTATCTGCCTGTGATGCCACTTCCAGGAAACTGTGCACTTGCATTTGTAGGTCCCTCTATTCCATAAGACTCCCCAGGCCCTTACCATTATTAGTCTTGTCCTGGTTTGACCTCTTTCAATGCAATACCTCATATTTATCTGAACTAAACCCCATTTGCCAAGCCTCAGCCCACATACCCAACTAATCAAGATCCCTCTGTAATTTTTCATCGCCTTCCACACTGTCTACAACACAACTGCGAACTTACTAGCCATGCCTTATATATTTACATCCAAATTGTTTATATAAATTACAAATGACAAAAGTCCCAGCACTGACCATGGCTCATCGCTAGGCCTCCAGTCTGAGAAACAACCCTCGACCATCAGCCTCTGCTTCCTACCATTCAACCAATAATGAATCCAATCCATTATCTCCTGCTCTGGATCCCATGCAATCTAACCTTCCAGACCAGTCTGCCTTGTCAAAGGCCACTCATTTCTCTGTTACCTTAGCTTCCAGTAGAAACTAAAGAGAAATATTTATTAAAAATCTTACACATTTGTTCTAGTTCCACATACAGTCTGATCTTTAAAGGGATCTATTCTCTTCCTCACCTTCCTTTTACTCTTAATATACTTATAGAATCTCTTGGGATTTTTGCCTCATGTTGCCTGCCAGATCCTTCTCAAATCTTCTTTTTGCCCATCTAACTTCCCTCTTAAGTGCATTCCTACACTTTGTGTAGCCATCACTGGTTCCTAAATACTTATGAGTAGTGTATGCCTCTCTTTTTTTTCTTAATCAGAGATTCAATATCATCAAGCAGGGTTCCCCAAACATGTAAGCCTTTCCCTTCACCCTACCAGGAACACGCTGGATCTCAACTTTTGACATCACTTCACTCCTTTCCCTGCAAACAATCTCTCCCAATCAAGTACTGCAAGATCCCACCTAATGGATCTAAAATTTATTTTACCCCATTTCAGGACCTTAACCTGTGAACCAGCCATCTCCTTCTCCATAATTATTTCAATTTGTGGGAAAGACTGAAAATTTAGAAGGTTGATCATGACAGTACCGAACAATTGTCTACTTGTTGTTAAAAGTGACTATGCTTTTTGTTTAGAAAATGTTGGACTACCTGAAAGAGAAAAAAGATATCGGTTTCTTCCAAAGTATGCAAGCTCTCATGCAAACCTGCAGGTGAGTGAGTTTATGCAGTTCATTTCTGTACTTTCGCATTTTTAATGCAGTGAGTTTTCAATTCTGGGTCCACTAAGCAAAAATGCTTTCACTGTCTGGCTCATCAATAATTTCCGCTAGTTCAGGCACAAATCATTTCCTGATTGACTGGTTGACATTTCTGCTGAAAATTCAAATGACAATACTTCTGCTGCGACACTTTCCCCTCACCTCTTTATGCCGGCTAATCTCCCCTCTGGCTTCCAGTCCAGACGAAAGATCTCAAACCGAAACATCATTTAGCCGTTTTCCTCCACAGGTGCTGCCTGACTCGTTGAGTTCCTCCCAGCATTTTGTTTTTTGCTCCAGATTCTAGTGTCTGCAGTCTCCTGTGTCCCTAACGTTTACCAGACTGATACCTGGAATGTTTAGGTTGTTTTATGATGAACCATTTCCCAATCCAGGCTTGTATCCACTGGAGTTTAGAAGAGAGAGAGAGAGAGAAGATACTTGATCAAATTGTAAACCCTGTGGAGAATTTTATGTATGAATTATGGGAGAGTCTAGAACTAGTCTTTAAAAGGTAGGCAGAATTCAATCGAATTATCATTGTCTACAGCAACCTTCTCAGACAGATCAGATCCTAACACTTCCAATAACTTGAAGAGTCATCAAGTCATGTACATTACAGGGCAGAAACAGGCCCTTCATCCCATCTAGTCCATACCGAACTATTACTCTGACTAGTCCCATCGACCTGCATCTGAAACATAGCCCTCCATACCCCTCCCCTCCATGTACCCATCCAAAATTAAAGATGGGATCCACACATAATAAGACTGAAGGCATTAGGGGCCTGCAATCAAAGAAGGAGGAAATGTTAATGCAAGTGCTGAGCTAGCACAAGTAAAGTTTGCGTGTAAGTTTTACTCCAGAGGAGGGTGAAGGCTTTGATGAGGCCATCTATAGAAAGTGACCATGTATGCCTAATGAAGCGTGGGGCTGCAGTAGTAGACCTGCCAGAATGCAACAAAGAGATAGCCAGCACAAATCTTTGCATAAAGCAAGGATTTATCCTGTCCAGCACTGAAGTGGTTGGCAACCGCATTGGTACATTTCAAAACCAACTAGAATGAAGCATCTGATGGCCTGTCTCTTAATTTCTGGCTGGCCTAAGTAAAAGACAGGCAACTAACTGATGATGTCGTGGAGACCAGGAATTGAACTCACAGCCTAATTTTACTGCCGTGATGATTATGATTTACTTTGTTTGAGGGTTCCTGTAGAGTACCATAGCAGTCCACAACCATATCCTAACAGCACTGCTGATCTGGTGGTCCAGGACACGAGAGGCTGTCTGATTTTTACTGTACCAACATCCACAATCCCGCAACTGCCACACTGTCCATACCCTTGCTGTTAATTGTAAATAATTCATCTTGGCCCGATTGCTGCTACAATGTCAAAACAATGCATTCCAAATCTGGAACGTTCATTGTCAGACTTGCCTGAAGTCAATCTCCAGGCCCCTCTGATGCCAGTCACCTTGCTGTAGTCAATGCATTCAGGTAGAATTCACGCAAAGCTGGGTGGCAGTGTGAAATGTGAGGAGGATGTTATGAGAATGCAGGGTGACTTGGGCAGGTTGGATAAGTGGGCAGATGCATGGCAGATGCAGTTTAATGTGGATAAATGTGAGGTTATCCACTTTGGTGGCAAGAACAGGAAGGCAGATTACTATCTGAATGGTGTCAAGTTAGGAAAAGGGGAAGCACAACGAGATCTAGGTGTCCTTGTTCATCAGTCACTGAAAGGAAGCATTCAGGTACAGCAGGCAGAGAAGAAAGCTAATGGCACATTGGCCTTCATAATAAGGGGAGTTGAGTATAGGAGCGAAGATGTCCTTCTGCAGTTGTACAGGGCCCTGGTGAGACCACACCTGGAGTATTGTGTACAGTTTTGGACTCCAGATTTGAGGAAGGACATTCTAGCTATTGAGGGAGTGCAGCATAGGTTCACGAGGTTAATTCCCGGGATGGCGGGACTGTCATATGTTGAAAGATTGGAGCGACTGGGCTTGTATACACTGGAATTTAGAAGGCTGAGAGGATCTGATTGAAACATATAAGATTATTAAGGGATTGGACACATTAGAGGCAGGAAACATATTCCCAATGCTGGGGGAGTCCAGAACCAGAGGCCACAGTTTAAGAATAAGGGGTAGGCCATTTAGAACGGAGTTGAGGAAAAACTTTTTCACCCAGAGAGTGGTGGATGTGTGGAATGCTCTACCCCAGAAGGCTGTGGAGGCCAAGTCTTGGGATGCTTTCAAGAAAGAGATGGATGGAGCTCTTAAAGATAGCGGAATCAAAGGTTATGGGGATAAGGCAGGAACTGGATACTGATTGTGGATGATCAGCCATGATCACAATGAATGGTGGTGCTGGCTCGAAGGGCTGAATGGCCTACTCCTGCACCTATTGTCTACTGTATACACTAGGATACATGATTTGGGGAAGTTTAACTTGCCAAGTTTTATTAACTTATTCATTTAGTTTCTAATATCTATTTTTTAGTTTGGAAAATTTTCTGAGTCTAAAATGATAGAAAATAAGAGATTTTGTTGCAGTAGGGTGTCACACTTTTTTTTTAAGTATAACCGTAAATTCCTGCAGATGCTGGAAATCCAGAGTAACACACACAAAATGCTGAAGGATTTTTCTGTCCTGATGAAGGGTTTCAGCCCAAAACATTGACTGTTTGTTCATTTCCATAGATGCTGCCTGACCTTCTGAGTTCCTCCAGCATTTTGTATGTGTTACTTTAGTAGGATCACACTGTTTTATTACGAAAGGTTATTTACTTGCTCTGTGTGTATTTTCCGTTTACTAGATTAAATAAAGATTACCTTCAAATATTACTTACTTACTGCTCATTACGCCACTGGCTTCTAGGGCAGCAATGAAAGTCCTGCTTCTCTGTCCGTGGCCCCTCAGATGTAGATGTTTCTGTAACATTCTGTAACAATTTTGTTTTACCAGTCAGGGTTGTTAGCCCTGAGTTGAACCCCCGAACCTGGAGGACTGGAGGACCACTCTACCCTTTGATCTGCTTGGCAAGGGTGACCCTCCCAAGAGTCAAAACATAAAGCCCTGACTCTAAACGACGTATCTCTCCAGGTCACTGAGGCACGCAAGCCTCCAAACCACAACAAAGTTGTGGTCCCCTTGGAGGAGCTTCAAATATTAATCAAAGATTATTCGTCTAACTGTTGTCTCCACTGTAGGAAAAACTGTAATGCCACAGAATTGGAGCAAGTCAAAGGCTAAGTTTCAGGCGTAACAAAACCTTAAGTAGCTTTTTGCCACCTTCAGGATGCACTTGCTGAATGAATTTTAATTCCGTGCCAATTATTTCTAAACAGTGTGCTGGATCTCAATGCTTTTGAAAGACAGAATAAGGCTGAAGGCCTAGGAATGGTCACAGAAGAGGGAACCAGTAAGTAATTCTTCATTATGGTGAGTTTTTTAATTATTGAATTGGAGAATTTCAACTTTGAAATTGTAATAAAATTAGGAGGAAGTAATTGATGAATAAGCCTTCTTCTTGATACTGCATAAAATCAGGAGCGGGTTTGATATCACTGGCACATGTTGTGAAATTTGTTATTTTGCAGCACCAGTACATTGCAATACATAATAAAAAACCTATAAATTACAGTAAGTACAGTATACACTATATAATTAAATCTTTGTCCTTCATAGTCTGGATGCATCCCTGTTTTTTACAGCAGAATCTATCACCTTGTAATGCCTGCAACAGTTGCACATCTCTACTTGCCAAATATATATATATATGTATATATCAAGTAGTGCAAAAACAGAGGAAAAAATAGAGAGATAGTGTTCATGGGTTCATTGTCCATTCAGAAATCTAATGGCAGAAGGACTAAGTTGTTCCTGAAACATTGAGTGTGTGGCTTCAGACTTCTGTATCTCCTCTTTAATGGGAACCAAAGAGAAGGGGACATATCCTGGGTGATGGGGGTCTTTAATGGTGGATGTTGCCTTTTCGAGGCACTTCCTTTTGGAGGTGTCCTCAGTGCTGGGGAGGATAGTGCCCAAGATGGAGCTGACTGAGCTTACAACTTACTGCAGCTTTTTCCAATCCTGTGCAGTGGCCCCTCCGCACCAGATGGTAATGCAGCCAGTCAGAATGCTTTCCAAGTACATCTTTAGAAATTTGCAAGTGTCTTTGATGACATAACAAGTTTCCTCAAAATCCTAGTCAAATAAACCCACTGTTGTGCCTTCTTTGAAATTGCATCAATATGTTGGACCCAGGATAGATCTTCAGAGATGTTGGCACCCTGGAACTTGAACCTGCTCACCCTTTCCACTGCTGATCCCTCAATGGGGACTGGAGTGCCGTAACGAAGGATTTGTTGTTCTAATATCCTAATATATTTTTCAAAGTTTATTTTGTTTATTTTGTTTTCAAAACTTGGTAGAAGAACAGTTAATTGTATAATGTGTTCGAGTTAATAATCTCTTCAGTTGATTTTTGTTCAATAATATTTACTGAATGATTGTGATTGTATTTCAGTTTCCTATTTTTAACTTATTTTTCATCCTTTTTTTCTTTTTCACTTTCTCTCGTCTACAGTCATCAAACGTGAAAGTGGTAAATAATTGTTTAGGTTTTATCTTTGGTTTTTTTCACGCAATTTCTGTGCAGGTCAAAACCAACAAAACAGCATCTGATCCCTGTTCTTCTGCAGTCTGGATGCTCTGAGATTTGAAAACCTTTTAACTCAATCTTTACTTCTGACCTGGTTGGTAAAAAAAAAGAGCATTTAAAAGGAAATATGTTAATCTAGACTTGCAACTGGTGCTCATGCCACAAAATTCTTGCAGCCGTCCCATTTATGGTTAGCTGAAGCTTGTTCTTACTCCACTCAAACACACAGTTTGTAGTGAACCTGTCAAAGCTTTCTCTCCTGTCAATATGGCACGCTAACTGAGAGAACAGTTAGGTTGCCTTGTTACACACATAAAAGTTGCTGGTGAACGCAGCAGGCCAGGCTGCATCTCTAGGAAGAGGTTCAGTCGGCGTTTCAGGCCGAGACCCTTCCTGGTTGTATTGTATAAATAACAAAGGAATTAAACAAGACTTATGTTGACAGAGACCATGATATATCTTTCCTTGGCATAAGATATAAATGGAATATTAAAGTAAAGAAGGTAATATTAAGGTATAAGTAATATTAATATAAAGAGTCTTGAGGAATCAAAATCAGGTTTAATATCCCCAACATCTGTTGTAAATTGTGTTGTCTTTGCCGTAGCAGTGCAAGGCAATGCATAATAATAGAAAAAAAAACTTTGAATTGCATTGTATATAAAATTGTTAAATTAAATACGTAATGCAAAATAGAATTTAAAAAGTAGCGAGATAGTGTTCATGAATTCTACGTCTATTCGGAAATCGGATCAGTGCAAGATGCCCACATCTTGTATTCCACGGCTCTTTAGTCCAGTCACGATAGGACAATGTAACCAGAAGATCAGATTTAACAATTCAAATTGAGGAGTGTTTCTGGACTGGACGGCTAACATGCATTGTGTTGGGAGCTCCCTCAATAACCACACAACTGCATTTTCTGTACCGCATCAAGGATTGGGGAATTCTGGCCTTTTGCACATTCTTAACAGAAGCATTGACTCTAGTTGTCCAGTTTAGGATTGGCTAGGATTAGTTTTATGGCCTTAGTAAACCACGTGATTTAAGCTAAATCTGAGTTTCAGATGCCATTTAATTATGCTGCCTACGTCTAATTAGGATTGCAAAGCTGTATTTGAAAGAGAGTTTAGCATTCCATTAGTTTGTGAAATTTTGAATTAAATACTTTTTATAAGAAATAACTTCTTTCTGAAACACTTTCCCAAAATTAATGAAGAGCTCTCACACATCAATTCCCTTAAAAGCCAAAGCAGGAATCTGTGGCAGAGAAAAACTAAATCAATTAATGTGGAATTCCAAAACTGACATAAACGAATCTAAAGAATCTAATTGATTTTAATATTTTTAAATCTTAATTTTATTATTTTGATCAGATAGTTGCTTTTTTGGTTAATTAAAATCTGCAATGCATGTTCAATAATATATTAAAAGTATGTGTGAGTGTGTGTGTGTCTGAGTTTGTGCTTGATACCTTTTATAATACTGAACATTCTCAGGATGCTGTGCATTTCCGGGTGAGAGTTCCTTGTGTGAGTCGAGCACATAACACCTGCAGAATGAGTGTATGCTTTAAAATTAATGACCGGATCTTTTTTAAAGCATTTGTGAGAAGGCAATGACTTTTAAATGATTTGATGAGTACTAAAAGTACAATAGTTAATTGTGTTTAACCCCCTATTGGTTAATCTATTTTTCAGAAGGCAAACAAAAGGGTTCTGGTATGTTGATAAGCATTGCCAGTAAAAGGATTGTTGCATTGTGTGCTTTTATTTCTAGAGCTCTCACTCATCTACTGATACATTCTTCCATAGAGTAGACATTACTCATATAATCACAATTAATACTGTCTCTAATTAATTCATCTCCATTCATTTTGAGTGGCTACTCTTGTTTCCTCATTTAATATTGTTGAGAAACGTTGGGCTAAATTTTCACTTCAGCTCATTCAGGCCAGGTGAAATAAGGTTTAGTACCAGCGGTTAGTCTAACTGTAGAATCAGTGCATCTGCAATGCTCTCTTGTAACAGTAAAAAAAGGATTTCACACAGATAACCCTGACCTGATTTTAAGTAAACTGGACTTGACCGAAGATACCTTCTAAAACTGCTTTTATATTGGAAGAAAATGGATTTGTATCATTAACACGACAGTCAACGAAATATTTAACTGGCACAGAAAAAAAAAAATCCCTATTAGAGGTGCTAGGTTCCTAAGCATGACTGGAAGGATTTTAAAAATTCTATCCGTATTTTTATCCATTTCATGTATTTTTAATCAATTGTAGAAAATGAGTTGGCCCTTTCCACAATCCTCTTTCGACATGACTGATCTATTTTCAAAATGGTATTGTTGTACAGGACTTAATCATCCATAGCACCAAGCAAGAGGATTAGCAAAAGGAATTTGTGGATGATCTCCATCTGCCAACAGTTTAGAGCACAGTTGCTGATAGAAGCAAAACATATACAGTATTCAACAAGCTGCCTGAGTAGCACTAATAGCCCAAGACAAATTAAACCTTTGTCCTTTATAGTCTGGAGGCATCCCTGTATTTTACAGCAGAATCTATCATCTTGTAATGCCTGCAACAATTGCACATCTCTGCTTGCCAAACAGGCCTGTACATGGAATGGGACTCAGCAAAGAAAGCGAAAGATTGAAACGAACACCTGTACATAATGAATGCGTGCAGTAAGGATTCCTGTAATGAACAGGGTTGGAATACTGCAAACCAATCGTTCCTCTAATAACTTAATCCTTGATAATTCCATGCATTTTGTTTCTCACTTGTTTCTTGTCTTGTTCCTCACATACCATCTCCAGGTATGATCTGTTTGGGACCAGAATGAAGCACTGAGCCTGACAAAATGCGCAAATAGCTATTTTATTTTGACATATCTTATAAATATTATCAATATGATTTGTCAGTGCAGTTTTCCTGGGTTTCACTGTTTCATAATTACTACTTTGTGTTTCCTTTTTGGAAAAAGTAGGTACAGTAAGTGGCTGCAGAGTGTCACAGAGGGGTGGAAAGGCTACAAGATCCCACAAAAAGAAACAGTACTTGTCCCCATGTTTATGAGGAACATCAGCAATTTAGACATTGAATTTAATGTGTCAGGTGGCTGAGAAAAAGTACAGCAGATGGCAAATGAGGAGGAATTTGACAGATGGAAATAAGGTTAGAATATCCGGATGTTAGATCACTTTGTCTGCCCGCAGATTCTCTACACAGATTTCAGGAGGAAATGACAGGCTACTCCTTCAACTTTTGCTTGTGATATTCAGTTGCTGAAGTCTCGTACTACTCTGTGCCTCACATGCTATATTTTAATTTTAGTAAACTTTATATTTAAAGTAAGTTCAGAAAGTTTTGTCTTCACTGAAACCACAGACAACTTCCAGTAAACTGACTATGACAGCTAACCAGCTTCTTCTGAGGAATAAAGATTTAAATACTATGAAGAAAAATAAATTAAAGGAATGCTGTGTGCATTCAAGTTCAGTTAATGAGAAGCACTTCAGAGATCCTTTCATCATTAGCACCTGTTCTCAAGTACGTATACCCAGAAGCACAATTTAGCCCAATTAAGTGATTTCATTAAGCATTCCTAGGCTGCATAATTAGAATCTCCACAATTATACAGTTGCCAATTTCAGTGCTGAACGGTCTAGAATGCTTTAAAAGTTATTCAATAAGTTAATCCCTCTCCTCCCTGGAGAGCCCTTGGCACTGAAATGGCTCACTGAACTTGTTCATGGAACTAGAAACTTACTTCCTTACTTGGGCCCTTAGCTCCTAAGTAGAGCATAGGCCATCGATGACCTTCCATCTCCATTGACCTCTGAAGTCGATGATATGGTTGGAGTTCGTCAACGTGTCTGTGATCCATGCATCCACTGTCCAAGGGATTAGCCTATACAGCTTCACTAGAGTCCTGTTGGCCAGCATTACCCATTTCCAACTTGTACACCAGGTTCCGGCCATTCCTCATTGCTTCTGAGAGTCCTTGCATTTATTAATAGTTCCCAACCCCCCCCCCCCCCACAATTTAACCCGTCACATTTTTCATGATTAAGTCATCTTAGTAACTGATTGATGTCATTCCACAGCCAAAGACTAGTGGGCCAACAGATTCAGGATCTGGTATAATATCACTGGCACAGTCATGAAATCTGTTGTTTTGCAGCTGCGGTACATTGCAAAACATAATAAAAATAGTAAATTTTAATAATAAATATATAAAATATTAAATAAGTAGTGCAAAAAGAGCAAAAAAAGAAAAAATAGTGAGGTAGTGTATAGAGGTTCAAAGTTCAAAGTAAATTTATTATCAAAGTACATTTATGCCACTATATACAGCCCTGAAGAGGAGTTAGAATGCACGGTAATTATGGGAAAGATTGAAGGGAAGAAAGCAAGAGGAAGACAAAGACAAATGATGATGGAGACAGCAGCCAGAGAATTGGAAATGAATACCAATGAATTGATCCACTTGACCCGAAACAGGAGTGTGTGGGCCATGGCAGTCAAAGCTGAAACTGGATACGGCACCTGATAATGATGATGATGATGATGTTACAGCCCTGAGGGTTTATTTTAGATAGAATCATAGGAAAGTACAGCATAGAAACAGGCCCTTTGATCCACCTAATCTATGCTGAGCCACTTAGACTGCCTACTCCCACTGACCTGCACTGTGATCATAGCCATCCATACCTCTACCTCTACGTTTTAAACTTAACAAATTTTCTAGGAAGCATACTCAATAAATCCAGTAACAGTAATAGAATCGATGAAAGACCGCACCCAGCAAGACGGGCAACCAGTATGCAAAAGACAACAAACTGTACAAATAAGAATAAATAAATAAATAAACAAGCAATAAATATCGAGAACATGAGATGAAGGGTCCTTGAAAGTGAGTCTATAGGTTGTGGGAACAGTTCAGTGACGGGGCAAGTGATGTTGAGTGTCCTTGCAGTTCATTATCCTTTCAGAAATTTGACTGCAATTAGGATAGCTACTTCACTTGTTGTCCCCTTGTTCAAAAAGGGCAGTAGTGATAAACACAGCAAACTACAGACCAGTGAGCCTTACAGTTGATGGAAGGAAAATTACTGGACAATGAATTGGTTCACTTTCAATGGTAGGGACTGATCAAACGGAATCTACGTGGTTTCTTGCTGGAGGAAATCTTCTCTCATAAATTTTGAGGTTTTTGAGGAATAAACTAAGAAAATTGATGAAGGAAGGGTAGCAGATGTAGTGTACTTGGACATTAACAAGGGTGTTTACAGTCCTGCGAGGAGGGGTTAGGGCACATGGGATTCAAGGTGTGCTGGAAAACTGGATCCAGAACTGGCTTGGTGATGGGAAGCAGGGTGCAGTGATCAAGGAGTCCTTTTCTGACTGGAAGTTTGTATATACTAGGTGTTCACAGGGATTGGTGCTGGGGCCATTGTTGTTTGTCTTATATATAAATGACTTGGATGAGAATGTCTGATCAGTAAGTTCTCTAATGACGCATAGTGGACTAACGAGGAAGGATAAGTAAAGATACAGAGGACATACACCACCTGGAAATTCTGGGCTCAGTAGTGACAATGGTATTTAATCTCTGAGGCCGACGTAAGAGCATCCTTCGGGAGGGTGAACCCACGGAAAACATCTAATTCAACTAGGCTTCAATTATACCAGTGCCTAAGAAGAATGTGGTAACCTACCTCAATGACTATCACCCAGTAGCACTTACATCCACTATGATAAAGTGTTTTGAGAGGTTAGTGATTAAACATACCTATTCATGACTGAGAAGCAACTTAAATCTGCTCCAATTTGCCTACTGGCTCATCATGTCCACAGCGGATGCCATTTCATTGGCTCCTCACTCAACCCTGGAACATCTGGACAGCAAAGGTGCATTCATCAGCCTGCTCTTTATCGACTACTGTTCAGCATTCAACACTATCATCCCCTCAAAACTAATCAATAAGTTTCAAGACCTTGGCATCTTTACCTCCTTGTGCAATTGGATCCTCAGTTTCCTCACTTGCAGACCCAGTCAGTTGGACTGGCAACAACATCTCCACAATCTCCATCAGGACAGGAGCACCACAAGGCTGTGTGCTTACTTCACCCACCCCCCCCCCCACCCTTCCCGTCCACCGCTCTACTCACTTTATACTTACGATGGTGAGGCTAAGCACAGCTCCAAGCCCCGAAGAGATTGTTCTTGCTACACCGTGGGTAACATGAATTTTTACTCCATGTCATCGAAAGTGTTGTGACTACCTCTCTCACCATTTGGTTTCCTCCTCCCTCTCCAAGTCCAGGTTGTAGTGAGTGGTCCACTCAGTGGAGAAGATCATCGGCTGTCAGATCTGTTCATCGCCAGAGCAAAGAAAAGAGCTGGGAAAAAAAGTCATTGCTAACTCCATCTTCCCCAGCACTCACTTAATTCACCAAATTGCCATCAGTCATCTCTGAAGCTTCTTTCTGTATCTGTCCTGTTTCTCAACAAACCCACTCAGGTGTAATACCCTAACATCCATTAAATGGTCTTTCCTGTTTCCCTTGATAACTATTGAGTGTGTTCATATTGTTCATATTTATTCACATTATGTTCACATTCAGTATGTTCACATTTATTTAAGTTTCATTATTGACATTTGCTCATGTGACCATCTGCTAATTGTTGATTGCTCAAGGCTGTTTGTACTATTGTAAACTTGGATTGCTATTGTGTTGTCTGTTATGGTATTGCTCTGTGTTTTATGCTTGGCACTGAACCACAGTAAGTTCTAGTGTGTTTCATATATTGGCAATAAAGTGATTTTGAACCTGATTTAAGTTTGCTGTTGACACCACTGTCGGCTGAATCAAAGGAGGTCATGAATCAGCATGTAGGAAAGAGACTGAAAATCTGGCTGAATGGTGCCGCAAGAACCTCTGTCTCAATATCAACACCAAGGAGCTGATTATTGACTTCAGGAGGAGGAAACCAGAGGTCCAAGAGCCAGTCCTCATCAGGGGATCAGAGTTGGAGAAGGTCAACAACTTCAAACTCCTCGGAGTTATCATTTCAGAGGACCTGTCCTGGGCCCAGTACGTGTGCAATTATGAAGAAAACAGAGCAGCATTTCTACTTCCTTAGAAGTTTGTGAAGATTCAGCATGACATCTAAAACTTTGACAAACTTCTAGAGATGTGTGGTGGAGAGTATATTGACTGGTTGCTTCACGGCCTGGCACAGAAACGCCAATGCCTTTGAGCAGAAAGTCCTAAGCAGTGGATAAGGCCAGGTTCATCATGAGTCAAGTCCTCTCCACCATTGAGCACATCTACATGGAGCGCTGTCGCAGGAAAGTACTATCCATCATCAAGGACCCTCACTACCCAGCCATGCTCTCTTCTCATTGCTGCCATCAGGAAGAAGGTACAGGAGCCTCAGGACTTACTCCACCAGGTTCAGAAACAATTATCACACCTCAACCATCAGGCTCCTGAACCAGAGGGGATAACTTCATTCAACTTCATCGCTCAATCACTGAACTGTTCCCACTACCTATGGACTTACTTTCAAAAGGACGCTTCATCTCACGTTCTCGATATTTATCACTAATTTATTTATTATTAGTATGTTTTTTTCTCTTTCGTGTTTGTGCAGTTTGTTGTCCTTTGCACACTGGTTGTTTGTCTGCCCTGTAGGATGCAGTTTTTCACAGAAAGGCAGGCTGTTCAGGAATGCTGATGTACTGAGGTCAGGCAGCATCTGCGGATGAGAACAAGATGTGAGTTAATATTTCGCATCAGAGGCACCTTGTATTAAAAGATTTATTTGGGTGTGGATGTTTAGATTTGAAAATTAAGAGCTCGGATCAGAATGGTGCAGTGTGCATACATTAGATTGATCAGTAAAATTAGGGTCTGCCAATCAGGAGAGACTGAGTCAGATGATTCCAAGTTCTCTCATTTTCAGAACAATGAGAGATGATCTCATTGATGGAAATGAGATTTTTTATATCTTGAGAGGCTGTTCGCCTTATCTAGGTCGTGGGGTCAGTTTGGAAATGAGGGATTAGTCATGCATGTTACCAGGTTCAGATATGGCCCATGTGCGGAGTGAGAGACACTGAAGCAGGTCGATAGTTCAGACTTTAATACGAACACTGTTAAAGGGAAAATAAAACAATAAACGCTAGGCCAAACTGGGCCGTTAACTAAAACTCTCTAAAGGAAAACGAAGCCTACACTGCGGCTGAAAAGAACATTTAAACATTAAACGAATACCGCTAGTCTTCAGAGTCAGTTGACTTGAAAGTCCAATATCTCAAAGAAGGCCAAATGCAAACAGCAGCAAAGCGCTGCTGTGCTCTGCCCACGTCTCGACGAGCACTACGACGACAAGTATGGAGTTAAATACCACAATTAAATAATAATTAGCAGACATGTGCAAACCCCCGAGCGCAATTGCCGTATCTACTGTGCTGCCGAATCCGTGGTTGTGACGGTGCAAGGCTGAGGTGAAGAAAAACTTCTTTAGGAATTTAATATCCTAGAGGGCTGTGCATTGTTGACAGGAAAATTGGGAGCATTGTTGATAATATGGAGGATAGTCTGATTTTGATCAGCTGAAAAATTGGGCAGAACATAGACAGATGAAAGATAACATAGGTATGAGATGATGTACTCAGTAGCCAGTTTATTGGGTCTACCTGTACACCTGTTTGTTACTACGAATATCTACTAAGGTAATCATGCAACAGCAACACAATGCATGAAAACATACAGTCAAGGTCAAGAGGTTCATCTGTTGTTCAGACCAAATATCAGTATGGGGAAGAAATGT
The DNA here is from genome assembly GCF_030028105.1 of Mobula birostris. Lineage (NCBI taxonomy): Eukaryota > Metazoa > Chordata > Chondrichthyes > Myliobatiformes > Myliobatidae > Mobula > Mobula birostris. The sequence continues at coordinate 16,265,034 of NC_092379.1, forward strand.
GAGCTAAGTGACTTTGACCATGGAATATTGTTGGCGCCAGACAACAGTGGTGTGCAGAAAAGCACTTCTGAACACACAGCACATCGAGCCTTGAAGTGAATGGGCTAGAGCAGCAGAAGATCACCAACATACAACTCAGTGGCCTTTGACAAGGCATGGTAGGCTGCTGTGGGAAGTAGAGGATGATGGTTGAAGATGTTTTCGAACTAAAGGCCCTTAATGAGTGTTGTTCCCCAGGGCCCAGTGCTAGGCCCATTGCTATTTGTCATTAGGTTAATGATTGAATGAGAATGTACAAGGTATGGGTACTGATTGCAGGTGACACTAAAATAGATGGTATCATTGACAGTGAAGATGGTTATCAGGATTTACACAGGGATCTTGATCAGATGGGTAAGTGGGCCCAGGAATAGCAAACCTTGATTTAATTCAGATAAATGCAAGGTTTTGGATTTTGGGAAGGACTTTCACTGTGAGCAGTAGGACCCTGGGGATTGTTATCAGACTGAGAGAATTAGGATTACATCTACATGGTTACCTGAAAGTTGCATCATAGAGAGACAGGGTGGTAAAGAAGGCTTTTGTCGTCCTATCCTTCATCAGTCAGGGGACTGAGTGTAGAATTTAGTTTATTATGTTGCTGTAGTACAAGACGATGGTGAAGCGACATTCAGAATATTGTGTTCAGATCTGGGTCACCCTGCTATAGGAAAGATGCCAAATATTTCCTATAGCATATAGATAATTCAATGATGTCTATAGAGCAGATAATATTCTGGAAAGAGTGCAGAGGAAATTTACAAGGATGTTGCCAGAACTCAAGGGACTGAGCTATGAACAGAGGTTGAGCAGTTTGGGACATTTAGTTTGGAGCAATGGGTAATAAGTGGTGATCTTTTAGTGGTGTGTAAAATCATGAGCATAGATAAGGTCAATTCATGCTGTCTTTTTTCCAAGGTTTGCAGAATCAAGAACTAGAGGACTTAGGTCTACGATGAGTGGGAAGAGATTTAAGAACCTGAGGGACAACTTCTTCACCCAGAGTATGGGTGTATAAGTGTATGGTACGAGCTGCCAGGGCAAATAGCTGAAATAGGTACATTAACAATATTTAGAAAGTACTTGGACAGCTACACATGGATAGGAAGTGTTTTAGAGGGTTAAAGAGCAAACGCGACAAATAGGACTAGATTAAGTAGGAACCTTGGTCAGCAGGGACCAGTTGGGTCGAATGGCCTTTGTTTTGTATCCATGAACCTTGGAGTCATGGATACTCTGGCTAGAGCTAGAGAATAGTATGCCTTTCTGGTCACCACACTTCTAGGAAGGGCATATACTGGAGATAAAGAAGAGGAGATTCACCAGGATGCTGCCTGGGATAGAACATTTCATTCGTGAGAGCTTGTACAGGCTGGGTTTGTACAGACAGTTTGCTTCCCTTGAAGCAGAGGAGTCTGAGGAGGCCCTGATAGAACTATCCACAATTCTGAGGGCTGTAGATAAGATGGAGAGTGAGAAATTCTCAAGTTCAAGTTTATTGTCATCTGACTAAACGTAGATACAACCAAATGAAACAATGCTCCTCTGGACCATGGTGCACCCACAAAACATATATCACACACAGCACATAAAGCAAAATATTATATGATGTATGTTAATAAAAGATAATTCAAAATGCATATAGTAAAGTGCAGCGCAGGTGAACAGTAAACAGCTTGCGGTTCCAGTGACAGTTGGTGGTGACAGGGTGTTCATTAGTCTCACAGCATCAGGGAAGACGCTGTTACTCAGTCCAACAGTCCCATTCCTGATGCTTTTGTACCTCCTTCTGGATGGTAGCCAGTCAGGGATTGTGGGATGGGTGGTAGGGATCCTCAACAATGCTTTGGCCCTTCATCTGCAACGCTCCTGGTAAGTGTCACAAATAGGAGGGAGGGAGACCTCAGTGATCCTCTCGTAGTTTTTACCGTCTTCTGTAGGGTCTTGTGGTCCGATGCCTTACAGCTTCCTTACAGTGCACAATGACGCAGCTAGACTGGACACTCCTAATGGTGCTCCTGTAGAAGGTTGTTAGAATGGAGGCAAGGAGCCTTGTATGCCCCACCCTCCTCAGAAAGTGTAGCTGCTGCTGTGCCTTCTTGACTAGTGAGGAGATGTTGTGGGTCCAGGTTAGATAGTCCATTGTGTGCACACCAAAGAATATTGTGTTCTTCACTCTCTCCAAGGCAGAACCGTTGATGTGCAATGGAGAGTAATTTCTCTCCATAATTGAGACATCTAAACCATAGGTCGAAAGTAAAGCATAAGAGATTTAGAGGGCAACAGAGGAACATTATCTCCACTCAGAGGTGGTTGAAGACTGGAACGTACTGTCTGAGAAAGTGGTGGAGCCAGGTATTCTCACAATATTTACAAAGTATCTGGATGACCAATTAAATTGCCGAGGCAGAGAATTCCACAGACAATTGTTGGTAGGTGGTTGATGTTTAACAGGTACATGGACAGGACGGGTTTAGATGGACATGGGCCAAATGCAGACAACTGGAACCAGCTTAGATGGGCAGCTTGGTCAGCATTCATGGGATGGCCTGAAGGGCTGGTTTCCTTGCTGCATTATTCTGTGATTTTAGGCAGTGTTGGTATAGATGGGTACAGTAGTCAGCATTGATTGGTGGGCTGAGGAGTCTGTTTGTGTGCTGCGTCACTGCCTCAACTGTCAAGGAATCAGATGTTGTGGTGATCAGGGAGGTGAAAGGCCAGTGAGGATTTTATCAGAAATGGTACTGGCTCAAAAATTCACATGATCTTCGTACTTACATTATAAAAACGTATTTATTTGTGGAAATAATTGGGAAAATGTGAACTTGGGTGGTTGATAGTTGGGTTGGGTTGTTCTCTGATCTTGGCAATCCATTTGTAAATGTTTCATCACCAAACAAGCAGAAATCATCAGTGAGCTGTTAATTTTGGTGTGTCCTCTGAATGCTTGGCATTTATGTACTTAACAATCAGCTGATTGAGCCAATGCAGGCAAAATTCCAGACCACAACGTACGAAGTTCACCATGTAATCAATCAGTGACGAGATTTCCTCCCCACATCGCAACTGAGTTTCAGAAATGACGACCGATAAGCTGATGAAAAGTACAGTATATAATGGCTAAGCATTCGGAGGATACACCACGATCAACAGCCTATCGCATGATGACAAAACACTTGCAAGTGAATTGCCGAGATCAAAGAACTCAACCCAACCATATTCATATGGTTTAACAGTAAATGAAATATAAAAGCAGAATTCAGTTTTAATTTAACACATAAATTCAGTTTTAATTTTTTTAATTAAGAAATTGAACCCCAGATCTTCTGTCCCGTAGTTCTGAAATAACGGTTGAGGAGTGGACTACTGCATATTAATGACCAAAGTTCACAGTAAATTTATTATCAAAGTACATGTATGTCACAGTATACAACCCTGAGATTCATTTTCTGTGTCTGAGCTGCACCACACTGGAAGGTTTGGCTGGGCACGTCTGATGACCTTGTCTTTTAGGCATATTTTCCTTTACAGCATTGTCCAATCTATTAGAGAAACATTGCAGAACACGTCAGGGTCTGAGTGACTCCCGCTACCCTGACACTTATCCATAAACACCTTTCAACAAAAAGTGAGTGCTGCCACATCCCAATGTCATTTCTGTAACAAAGGTGATCCCACAGTGCTGCTTGGTGCAGAGTTCCAGGATTTGGTCTGAGGGATCATGAGGGACCAGCAATGTATTTCCAAATCAGACTGGTGACCAAGAAGGCGAGGAGCAGGCAATGGTATTCCCGTGGTCTTTCCTGGTGATAGAGTTATTGAGTTTATGAGATACATGGCTGAGTGATTATCAGTATAAATGCAGACAGTACACAATGTCACTGTAGACAGTCGAAAGTACAACAGCCACTGGGTACCAGTAATGGGGGGACAAGTGCTCAGGTAGATAGGGTGCCAATCACTTGGGCTGCCCAGTCCTGGGTGATTTTGTGGCTCTTGTCTCCTGCTGTAGTTACTCCCAGGCAGGCAGAGAGTAAGCCATCATGTTCCTAATTTGTGCCTTGTATCTGAGGATTCAGAAGATAAAAATGGGTCTTAGAAGTTCAAAGTAGGTAAAATTGTGCAGCCCTTGAGATCGGTCTACTTACAGGCAGCCACAAAACAAGAACCCAATCAACCAACACCCAATGTGCAGAGGGGGGAAAAAAAACACCACTCATGCAAGTAACAACATTCAGAACAAAAGCGAGTCCGTAGACACAAAGCCCGGAACAGGGCCATAGCCTCGGTCTCAGTTCATCCCACAGCAGGGCAAATCGCCAGGGAGCCCAGAGCAGTCTCACAGCCTCAGCACCGCAGAGAGAGGAGTAAATGTTGTGGAAGAGCAGAATCGGCCCAACCCTTGCCTCCGGTCCCAACACCCCTGCCTTTTCAGTCTATCTGGCGTGATGATGTCAATGTCTCTCATTGGAAATGATCATCACCTCGTGGCATTCATAAGGCAGCTTCATTTGCAGAGGATTTGCAAATAGATTCAGCGTTGTTTATTCTCAATGTCTGACATAATGATGAAAGAAAGGTGGTTGTTGCAGCAGCTGATCAGGATTGACCAGGGAACACTGCTGCAGAGAACTGAGGTCATGCCCTGGGGTGGCACTGATTGATCACAGGCAACATAAAATTGCCCTTCCCTTTAATGCCAATCAGTTTCATTTTGACCAAGATGCCTTGATGCCAGACCTGATCAAATATTGCTGTGACAGTCACTCTCATTTCACCACTGGAGTCCAGCTTTGTCCACTAAGGTTGTGATGAGGTTTGAAGCTCAACTGGAAATTGATCAGTTCAATATGGCACTTGAGAAAACTTCTGTGGTATAATTCATTTGGGAACCGAGATCATGTGTACTAAATGTGGCTTCAGTAGAATGACCTCAAAAATACATACTAAAGCAGGAAAGCAATGGCTTGATGCTGGGGGCGAGTTCTTGTTCACTGACAAAGGAAACATCTTTTGGTCTGTATGGGCCTGAATGATTTATTTTCTGGTGTGAGTTGGATAGCCTCTTCCTTTTCAGGTCAGACCTTTATTTGAAGAGAGACATCAATTAAGCTTAGGTGAGCAATCTTTTTCACCCCACTTCCAACCATGAAATCCAATGCATTTGTGTTAGAACTGCTCAGGAGATTACTTCAGTTCCACTTCAGATGAAAATTTTGCCCAGAATTGCTTTTCTTAACATTTTCTTCTTGAAGTGATTTTTTTTTAACATCAGTGTTACTAATTTATAAAGAACAGAGCTAGTGTCAATGATAGAGCAAGCATTTGTCTAATAATTTCATACTTAGCAGTCTATCACCATTCCATCTCTTAAATCATCTCATCACAGAAAGTTGGTAGAGACTAGAAATGAACATAAGTGCTTTTTAGATAATGTAAAAACAGTAGAAACTGCATTTTTTGAATTTATATAGTGCCTGATGTGAAGGACAGGTTCTAAGATTCTCTTTGGGATGGAGAGGGGCACAAGTGTCTAGTTTTAAGATTAAAGTACATTTTTGCAAAGTCTATACTAATGAAACAAAGGACAATAAGCTTATCTGAAGAAGGTAACTCACAAGTGGTATATGGAGTTGAAGGAAGAGTTGAGGTAGCATTGAGAGAAGCCATGTAGCAGTTTCCAAATATTAATAATTTTGGAAGCGAATGAGACGATATCATGAAATCCATTTAGGAAAGAGAACATTTGAGGGTGAAGTGTATGCACTTTCTAAAGATCTAAATCAGAAGAATGTAACCACCCCGCATTTTTCCAGACGACTCTTACATATGCGATGAACCTATGTATATTTTGGTCCTAATTTGTTTCTAAACATTTTACTAATTCAGAGTTGCTGGTGAGGTATGAACATGGTTAACATTAAACAATTGTGCCGGATAGCGAGTGCACATATTTGTGGTTAAGATTTTGACTTATTCCACCCTCCCCAATCCTAAAACCTCTCAAAACTTTTTTTTTTGAACCATACCCCACCATCTGCTTTTGATAAAAGTAATTACTTACCTGTTATGTGACTTTAATCTTTATCTTAATTCCTGTCTTATCAGGACAGTCATGCTTCCAAGGCAAGAATTTGATAGCATATGATTGAAAATCAAAGAAGTGTGCACAAACCAATGGACTATGTACATGATCAGTTCCACTTCTAACCTACTGTAGAAGGAGCCAACCTGATCAGTTCAAGTTCTGGTGATGGCAAAATTTTACTATATTGGAATGGCAACTATGGCAAAAAGAATGGCGGATACCCATTATAATTCACTAGAGAAGTGATTCACAGTAATGAGAGCATTAGGGTGTAAATTATGTTAGTGAACTTCAAATAATTAAATTTCAGTTAAATTATTTTTTCTCCTCATTTTTACCCCTTTGAAGGCCACAGGGTGTCCCATACATGCTTGTTCCTGTCTAACTTGTTTCTAAACAACATCGTTTCAGAATGCATAATTCCAGTAAGGATCAGTGACTATCTAATTTGAGACATTAAGTGCACCACCTGCAATGAGACCAATTCACATAGAAGCAATCAGCAGGGATCAAGCACGTTACTGAAAACTAGGACCATCCTACACTTGATATTTCAGTAGTTTCACTCCGTACGTTTTCAGATTAACAGGTAGCAAATGCATGTTCACTTCCAATCACAAGTACACACAAACACAGGAAAAACAAAAATGCTTGAAAGAAGTGTTTGGCTCTTTTATGCAAGTAAAGAGGACCTATCACCCACTGCCATATAGCAGGTGGTGGCATTCATCAGCTACACTTTAGGGCAGGAATTCCCAACCTTTTCTATGCCATGTACCCCTACCATTAACTGAGGGGTTCATAGACCCCTGGTTGGAAACCACTGCTTTAGGGAAACTAGCCTGATTTCACTTCTTCCAAATTCCTAACCTCACCTCCAGTGTCCTTCATTAATTCTCCATCCAAGCTCCTAGTTTTTGAACTTCCGCACACTGACCCTCATCCCCCAACATTCGGCCCCCTCAAATATCAGTTTACTTCTCTGATATCAGTGACCCACTGCCTTAGGGTTCAGCAGCCTGTAGCCATAAGGTTTCAGCACCATCAGCAACTTGATCTTCCTCTTTCAGGATCATTCCTCATTACCTAAGCGGCTGCAAAGTCTACAGCCGGTGCAGCTAGCACAATGCCAAAACTTCATTATTACAGAATCTCAAGCCAAGGATACTTTCCTCATTCTTCACTGTGGCAGCTTTAAATGAAGATGTGGAAGTGGGGTATTATGACAGGGGAAATTTTCATCACAGCATTGTTCGATGGTTTCCTTCAGCAAGCTGGGCTACCTGGGTAACACCAGCATCTCCAACTTCATGTTTATGATATAAATTGAAGTTTTCTCTTTATCTGAACTCAGTTTTGCAGCAAACCCCTCTGCAAAAGTAACCGTTTGAGAGAATCTCAGTTGGAAGAGGTGGTACGTGAATTTTCCTGTGTGGGTATGGGTAGAAAGGGTTTCATCTCAACAATGTCACCACATACATTTCTAAACTTTAATGTTGAAGTCATTATGATTGCACGATTTCATTACTAACAATGGCTTTCTTTTTAAAAAAAGATAATTCCTTGTATATCATTGTGAAGCGTATGTTTCTTCTTCAGAGTAATGACTTTTCTTTCTGTGTAGGCGAGAAAGTGATGTCAGATGATGAATTTACTCAAGATCTGTTCAGATTCCTGCAGTTGCTTTGTGAAGGACACAATAATGGTATTTGTGATTACTATCTATCACTTCTATCAATTAGTTTTATTTGCAAAAATAAGTATTTCCATCTTGCATCTAAATCAATGATTATTTTAAGGTTGAATTTTTGGGGACAAGATCACTGTCTTATTTTAAATAGTAATTTGATGTTATTAGTTTAAATAAGTTACTTGCAACAAATACAACTTCCTAGGATCCAAGAAATAAGAATTTACAATCATGAATCACGTGCAAAGTGAAATGGAAAATAAGATACTAGTTGCAGTTGGTTAGGCAGTGAATGATGCTTAAAGTTTTAAGCTTCAAAGAAAATGGTTGAGGAAGGTCTGAGACAATCCAGGGAACTAAGTAATGCATCAGAAGATGACTAGGTTTCAGGGGCAGAATCTCTCTGGGAAGCCAAGTTGATGTAGCCAACCTTATTTATATCTGTCAGTTAACTTTAGTCGTGTATCAAGTAAGTCACTAACAGTGTTCATTGGGGGTCAGAAGCTGGGGCATTAAGTGTATACATTTTAATCCAAAAGCACAGCCAAGTGTTCCAATACCGTGCTACCTGTCAAATTAGATTAGTTAAAATTTACTATCTGTGCTTGTTGTGGAAGAAGCTTTTTCTTCCACAATGAGATTTAGGCAAGGTGTCCTCCCAACTTGCTGTTAACTCATGGGCTCATCTGTGTGACATACGGTGCTTACTAATACATTTTAATGGAATTTCTATCTGAGTCAGTTGGAGGTCTTTTTTGGCTGTCAGTTAAAACAGTGGGATTAATCTTTCGACTGGGTTGGAAGCGGTTTGGTTCAATGTTGCTTCATTTTAATTCCATTCTTCTAGCCTTTAAATGGACTTTTGTCACCACCAAATCTTTAATTACTTAAAACTTGTATCAGCATAATATTTAATTGCTTTGTAAAAAGGGTATCATATTGTGTGGTTCCCTACCTGTTTGCCAGTAGGAAGTGCTAGTCTGGGTCTAAATTGCTTCTCCAGAAGAGAGAAATAATCCAACAACAGCTTCTTTAAATCTAGCTCAAGATGAATCCTCGTCAATGCAATACCATTTTCATCTGCTGGAGTGCTAATTCTCCCTTTCTCCTCCTATCTCTCTTACTTCCTTTAAGACACCTCTATAAAATCTCATTTAGCCAAGGTTTTGATAACTGCCTTAGTATTTCCTTCTGTGTTACACTACATGAAGTTTCTTGGAATATTCTACCGCATTAAAGGTGCTACATAAATGAAAGCTGATGGTGTCAAATACTGTGAATTGCATCCAAATTATTGGAGAGGTAAGTTGGGATAGGACAACAAATCTGAAAGAAATATGCATTCTTCCTTGAAAAGTAAACAGTTCAGTAAAAACACTGAATTTGTGCAGCAGACATACAACCTCACTTTTATAAACAATGGTTTGATTTACTCAAGAAACTTGTTTAAAATATTTTTAAAGTGTATAGAAAACAGATAAATACAGAATGTAGAGAAAATGCAGAACATGTTCTAGAGTTTTACATCAAAGAAATTATAAAAAAAATGTATGCTTTGGAAGTCTGAATGGGAAGTTGAGTATTTTAAATGACTTGGAAAGTAGGAATGAAGAACATGGATTGTTGCATTGGAAAAATGCGATTATGGATACGATGAACTTAGATACTAGTATGATGAAAACAATATAAAAGTAAGCAAATTCAAAACATTTTGGGAAAAAATGTTCTTTAGGAATGATTAATGTTTGAAATAATCTACCAGGGAAAGTAGTGGAGTCAGGTATTGACAGAGTTCAAATGCAGGATGGCATTTTTCATCCTTGGCATTACTTACCCAGTATTTTTAGGTCATTCTACTTAACTGAGAATTGGGGAAAACATTTAAAAATAACAATACAGTGAACGAATACTGTTTATACTCAAAATTACAAACTGAAAAAAACAGCAGTGAGAGAAATTTGTAATCACTTCAAGTCGGGATTACATTTCTATCTCAATCCTTATCAAAATTTCTTATGGTATTTGTTCTGAATTTTAATGTTAAATTAGGAAATAAAGTATGTACTACCTGTCAATACATATATGAATATTCAAGATAGATCTGTACACATTTCAATGTGACTTTCTAATTATAATTCTATTTGCTGTTTCATAAGAATATTTAAATAGTTATAAATTGTGGATGATGTTGGGTTATTTGGTAAGTGTGGTTTGTGGTTCATTATTCAATAAGGATATTACTTTTTGCGTAATAAAGTCTAAACAAAATTCACAGAATTACTACAAAGGTAACAGAACTAAAAGAAGCCCTGTTATGTTCTAGACATCTGTTAAGCAGATATATTAAAAAATGTATTTTACTTTCAGATTTCCAGAATTACCTGAGAACTCAGACAGGTAACACCACAACTATCAACATCATTATTTGTACAGTTGACTACCTGCTGCGCTTACAGGTGCTTATTATGTTTTGAATTTTAGGTATTTATGTTGGCCTGAAAGATTGAGTGAAGAAACTGTTACACTTTATTCCTTTACAAGCTCCTGTATCGTTTTATAGCAAAGTGTCTGTAAATGTGTGCATAATATCAAAACAATCTCAAAAAGGAAATAATTGTAATTGGTTGAACCTACAGGGAAAAATATTGTTGTTGTAGGGTAAGGAAAGGCTCCCATTCATAAAGAAGGGATCATTGGAAGTATTGTGAGTAGGTTTGGTCACCTACCTACAGGAAAGATGTAAACAAGGTTGAAAGAGTGCAGAGAAAATTTACAAGGATGCTGCCGAGTCTGGAGGACTTGAGTTATAAGGAAAGACTGAATAGGTTAGGACTGTATTCTTTAGAACATAGAAGACTGAGAGGGGATTTGATGGAGGTGTACAAAATTATGAGGAGTACAGATGGGGTAAATGCAAGCAGGCTTTTTCCACTGAGGTTGGGTGGGACCTAGAGGTCATGGGTTAAGGGTGAAAGGTGAAAAGTTTAAGGGGAACATGAGGGGAAACTGCTTCACTCAAAGTGTGGAATGAACTGCCAGAGCAAGTCGTGCACATGAGCTTGACGTCAACATTTAAAAGAAGTATGGATAGGAGGGATATGAAGGGTTATGGTTCTGGTGCAGGTTGATGGGAGTAGGCAGGTTAAATGGTTTCGGCATGGACTAGATGGGCCAAAGGGCTTGTTTCTGTGACTACCATAATGCACATTTGTAAACTGACAAATTGCCTGAAACTCTTATATCTGCATGACTAATCCTGTTGTCTCTTTCTGGCTTAGGAATCTATCAGTGATTTCTACTGGTACTACTCCGGAAAGGATGTCGTTGATGAGCAAGGAAAGAGGAATTTCTCCAAGGCTATGGCTGTGGCAAAGCAAGTGTTTAATAGTCTTACTGAATACATTCAGGTAATAAATCACCATCCAACATCCAACTGAAGTTTTTCTCAGATCTTGACCTTCATGTTCTAGTGAAATCTCCACTTTTGCATTTTATGATTGCACTGTCCTTCTGTATCAATTCTGTTACCTCTTGAGCTTTCCAAAGTTAATTAGTTACTGCCTGTTACGCCGCTGCTGTTTGGGACAGCAATGAAAGTCCTCCATCTCTGTCTGTCCTTGGCCATATTATGCCCCAGGTGTGGCCCAGGGTCCTCATTTCTGCCTCTACGGTACGGTACCAAGATGTTTTTGGTCTCCCGTGTTTCCTCCGTCCCTCAGGGAATCCAGTGAAATACTGCCCTGATGATGAAGTTGGCCTGTCTTCTCATCTCTCTGCCCAATCCATCTTTAATGTTTCCTTATGATGATTGTGGCCATGTCCTCTCGGTGACACTGAGGGAGTAGGGCGTGGTTGGAGATCTTTCTTGGCCAGAAAAGACGGAGGATCTTCCGGAGGCTCGTGGTGTGGAATGACGACAGCTTGACAAGGTCATTCTCCATCACGCTCCGGCATTCCGACCCGTACAAGAGTGTGGAGAGAACACAGCTCTGGTACCACTTCACCTTGGTGAGGACACTGGACTCGGTTGATCCTCCTGTGTTGCTCATTGATCTGAAGACATTTCTCGCTTTGCTGACTCTGCACTGGGCGTCGTCCTTGGCCCCACCATCCTGCAGCTCTTCAAAGACAGGCATCGAATTCTGAATGCTCAGTTTTCATTATTGATTGGCAGGTGATTTGTCTAGGTTTAATTTTGTCTTTGATTTGGTGTTCTGTGCACCTGCTGATGCAGTCTCTAAATCTGAATCTCACATCAGCAGCCATTTAGAGTCATAGAAGCAGGCCCTTCAGCCCATCTAGTCCGTGCATGGTCCCATCAACACTTGTGGCTGACCATACTACTTACTGTCATATTTGATTCAAATCTAACCTTCAAACAGAAGACTGTTTCTGATCGCAAAACTGTTCCTGCCTTAGCTCTGTAAGATCCTGCTAATTTAAATTTATTTTTAAGCTTCAGTTTATAATGTAACAGAATGGACTGATGGATGTCCTGTGTCATCCATTAGGAAGAAGGAATACTTAACAAAGATGTGAGTCGTAATCTATTCCTTGGGACGTCAGAGGCCCCTACTCTAAGGGACTGTGGCGCAGGCCTCTTCCTCCAACAGGTTTCCTTTCTGGGCTGCTCCTTTACTCTACACGTGCAGTGTGTGTGTTGTGCCTTTATTCTCATTCCATGTACCAATCCAAACCTCTCTTGAACATTGAAGTCACAACTTGAACTGGCAGCTCATTCCACACTCCCACCACCTTCTGAGTGAGGAAGTTTCCCCTCATGTTCGTCTTAAACATTTCACCTTTCACCCTTAAACCATGACCTCTAGTTGTAGTCCCACCCAACCTCAGTGGAAAAAGCCTGTCTGCATTTACCCTATCTATACCCTCATAATCTTGTATACCTCTATCAAATCTCCCCTCAGTCTTCTACGGTCTAGGGAATAAAGTTTTAACCGATTCAGTCTTTCCTTATAACTTAGATACCCCAGTCCCGGAAACACCCTTGTAAATTTTCTCTGTACTCTTTCAATCTTATTTACATCTTTCCTGTAGGTAGGTGACTAAAACTTCACACAATACTCCAAATTAGGCCTCACCATCATCTTGCCATGTGGGACAAGATTTTTTTTTTATACACAGTGAAGGATATACTACTACTACTACTACGTCGACTCAGGCCTAGGGGGCCGGCGTCGGGTACGATGATGGACTCTCCACTTCTCCCCCTCTCCCTCATCAGTGTGTTCAGTTCATCTACATTAGCTGCGCTGCTGTCTTCTAGGAGCGTGTTGACCATAGTCTTGGGAGGGCGCCCAGGGTTCATCCTCCCGTGCTTGGGCTCCCATATGACGACTGGGCTGGCAGGTAGCTCGGGGTGGCGTAGACAGTGCCCCGCTAGTTGCAGTCTTCTCGCCTCGATTTTAGTGGTGAGCATTGGTAGGTTGTTACAGAGCTCGACGTTCGTCATGTGCTGTAGCCACCTCACGTCAAGAGCCATCCAGATGTTGTATAAGAGATATACAACAGTGGCGTTTAAGCATTTGTTAGATAGACGCATGAATACACAAGGAATGGAGGGATAGGGATCGTGTACAGGCAGATAGAATTCACCATCGTGGCCAAAGAGCCTGTTCCTGTGTCGTACTGTTCCTTTTGTTTTAATGTTAAAACTCTGAGTTTGTTTTCTAATAACTTAAAATTCTAGCTTGTTTACTTCCTCCAGCCCGACAACCCTCTGAGTTATCTGTACTGTTAATCTTGATGCTTCCACCAGGGGTGGCTACGTTTCCCTCCCTAAATCTCCCAGCCCTCTGTTTCCCTTCGCTCTTTCTGTTCATTTGTCCTGCTGCCTCCAACTTAGTTGAAGCAGTTTAGGATTTTTTTCTATGTTAAAGGCATTATATAAATGTAATATGTTGTTGTTGATTAAAATATCTGATCACAGTTATTTATAGTTTCATTCATTCAAAAATGGCACAGCACAAGGGCAGGGGTTATAAAGAGTGGCCTACACTCATTGTCCAGATGTACCTAGAGTGTGTTTTTTTGTTGGCACACAAAGTCTTCAGATATTTATTTGGCACTGTTTATGGGCCGTAAGCAGTCATGCATGTAATTTTTAGAAGTCACAAGCACCACTGTTAGCAAAAGGCACTAGTCATTATTATTCTCAATCTCTTAAAACAGCAGTACCCAGCTGTAGCTGCGACAAAAAGTCATTGGTGAATCTGAAATGGACAATTTGGAAGGTGAAAAACAAGGTGGAGAGGGAACACCATCCTGTTTAATAGTTAGTAAAATATTCACCAAATTGATGGATACCTGGAGAGAAGATTGACAAACTAGAGGATCCCCGAAATAATCTAGAAGGTTTTGCTCAAATAATTATCAGATATTTGTTCTAACATCTCATTTCAGGAAAGCTAACTCTAACAATGGTAAGTAATGGCAAACACAGGAGCTAAGGGTTTGATTCCTTTATGTATAGTTTACACTATATTTTTGTGCCATATACACAAGTTGTCATCATTGCATGAAGAGCCATCGAAGTACAGGATTAGATAAATTAACTTTTAAGCCTGGTTATTAAATTCTACATCTCCTGATTCTCTCGTACTTTTGCATGGCCAGATACGTCTCACTTATTCTGGCATTAAATTTGAACTAGTGTGAAACTATTTTATGTTTGTGACTTTTGATATTATGGTCTCTATAGCCAAGTCCAGAGCCTTTATCAATGACCCAAACACTGGGTCTTGAGGGTTGGAAAATATTGAAGATGAATGTGACGTATGTATTTAGATAACTGTCTTGATATGCTGCAGTGTTTCCTTTAAGTTTTAACAGTACCTGATGGATAACAAACCTCTGTATAAAATTGTGTTTCACAATCGGCAAGCAAAACTATCCACTCCAATTTTAGAACATAGAACAGTACAGCACGGAAACAGAGCCTTCACCTCACAATATCCTCACCTGAATTAAACTAAATCTCTTCTACCTGAACATAATCCATATCCTTCATAACCTACCTATTCATGTGTGTATCCAACAGCTCCTCAAGTGCCATGATCGTACCTTGTATTTCAACTACATTTGGCAATGTGTACCAGGTATCCACCACCCTGTGTACAAAAAAAAATCCCTATACATCTCCTTATTCCCCCTCACCTTAAATTGATGTCCTCTAATGCTTTACAGAAGCATTTAGACCATTAAAAGTTTCCGTAAAGTACAAGAGGACATTTGAATTAGCATGCCCAACAAAGATGGTGTCTTATCAGTTACAGTGTGCTCCCAATGTAAACATTAAAGTTCAAAATCAAATTTATTTTCAGAGTACATACATGTCACCACATATGACCCTGAGATTCCTTTTCCTGCGGGCATCACTCAGCAAATCTGTAGAATAGTAACTGTAAGCAGGATCAATGAACAACAATATCTATAGAACAGTAACTGTAAACAGGATCACTGAACAACAAAATCTATAGAACAGTAACTGTAAACAGGATCACTGAACAACAAAATCTATAGAACAGTAACTGTAAACAGGATCACTGAACAACAAAATCTATAGAACAGTAACTGTAAACGGGATCACTGAACAACAAAATCTATAGAACAGTAACTGTAAACGGGATCACTGAACAACAAAATCTATAGAACAGTAACTGTAAACGGGATCACTGAACAACAAAATCTATAGAACAGTAACTGTAAACAGGATCAATGAACAACAATATCTATAGAACAGTAACTGTAAACAGGAGCAATGAACAACAAAATCTATAGAACAGTAACTGTAAACGGGATCACTGAACAACAAAATCTATAGAACAGTAACTGTAAACGGGATCACTGAACAACAAAATCTATAGAACAGTAACTGTAAACAGGATCAATGAACAACAATATCTATAGAACAGTAACTGTAAACAGGATCAATGAACAACAATATCTATAGAACAGTAACTGTAAGCAGGAGCAATGAACAACAAAATCTATAGAACAGTAACTGTAAACGGGATCAATGAACAACAAAATCTATAGAACAGTAACTGTAAACGGGATCACTGAACAACAAAATCTATAGAACAGTAACTGTAAACAGGATCACTGAACAACAATATCTATAGAACAGTAACTGTAAACGGGATCACTGAACAACAAAATCTATAGAACAGTAACTGTAAACGGGATCAATGAACAACTATCTATAGAACAGTAACTGTAAACAGGATCAATGAACAAAAATATCTATAGAAATAGTAACTGAAAACAGGATCACTGAACAATAATATCTATAGAATAGTAACTGTAAACAGGATCAATGAACAGCAATATCTGTAGAATAGTAACTGAAAACAGGATCAATGAAAGAGCAAGAGCATAGAAGACAACAAACTGTGCAAATGCAAATATAACTAAATAGCAATAAATAATGACAGCATGAAATAACAAGGTGGAGAGTCCTTAAAGTGAGATCATTGGTTGTGGGAACATCTCAGTACGAGTGTGATTATCCTCCTGTTCAAAAGCCTGATGGTAAGGGCTCTTGAATATGTACTTAAATGAATCATTTGTTAAACACAAATATTGAAGTAAACAATGTCATTGTAGTTTTTGAAATCATATTGAATCACGAACTATTAGCATTATTTTAATAGTATATAAACTTGATTTTGAGTTTGAGAGTCTCTACTGAGAAGGATTACAAGATCTATGTTCACTAGTTTCCCCAGTGACTTGGTCACAATCACAACATTCTAAACTAACGCGGATTATTCCAGTTGTTAATAAATAACCATTGCCTTATTTAACAATATTTTACAAAGAAATTTCCGAAAGTTTGAATGATAAATTATTGAAGTTCTGAGGAGTACTTAGAACCAGATTGCTGTCTGCTCTGAATGACACTGTACCTAATCGTGTTGCAGGGTCCATGCACTGGCAACCAGCAAAGCCTGGCTCACAGCAGGTTATGGGATGCAGTTGTCGGGTTTCTCCATATCTTCGCACACATGATGATGAAGCTTGCACAGGTAACGCCATTTCAGTGTCAAATCAGTCAATTCTTCTAACCCAGTTCCTTCAACCCAATTTTTAAAATATTATTGTGTTTTTTTCTTGAATATTGTCCCACAGTAGAATACATACTGTACAAGCAGATTAATGTTTTTGGCCAACAGGTCTTAATTCAGCTCCAGCTAGAAAGCTGAATTGAGGTCCCCTTCTGCAGTGGAACTTTAAGTGCCTGGATCATGTCAGTTCAATAATTTCTCTGATCTGATCTAGGTATTCATGATTCCTTTCTTAATGCAAGTAATTGAAATAAGTATTAATTTTAAGAAGGGCATTTCAACGAAGCTTCAATATAACTATTCCCTAGGAATGTTATACCTGGAGATTATCTGTACAGCAATTTTCCTTTTTTTTAACTCACTGGCTTTTGTTGTATGTGAAAGAATCAGCTTTATTCTTTTTCTATCAAACCTGTAATTGGTATTTAGCCATGAGCATTATATGAATATCTTTTTGAAAGTATATTCAGTGACTTTTAGTCTATGAGTTTCAAACACAGTTTTGTATGTGAAAACAAATTTGAAAGAGGCTGAAGTGGAAACACTGATCTCAAAGCTATGAAATCACTTTAAAACTAAAACAGAATCTTTCAACAATTAAATCCATTATATCATTCACCAATGTTGAACACATAAAGATTAAAATATTAGCTTTAGTAACATATATTGCTTTAACAGTATTTTGTTTAATAGTATATTGATAGCTTGTTTTCAATCTTTCAAGTTTTAGTAGTAAACTTCAGTTAAATGTTGCCATTAGTTAAGAAAACTTGGTCCCGAATTTCCAAAGAGAAATAATGTTTTTAGCCTTAAAATTGAGGAAATTGACCATCATCCCCTTTAGCACATGCATACTTGTTGCTATTACAAATATTGCTGATTCCCTGCTTCTTCACGGGTTACATTGTCTTACAATCATTTCCAGTTTAAGATCATAAGACCATAAGACATGGGAGTAGAATTAGGCCATTTGGCCTGTCATGTCTGCTCCACCATTCCATCATGGCTGATCCTTTCTTTCCCTTCAGCCCCACTCCCCAGCCTTCTCCCCATAACCTTTGATGCCGTGGCCAATCAAGAACCTATCAATCTCCACCTTAAATACACCCAACAACCTGGCCTCTACAGCTGCCTGTGGTAACAAATACCACAAATTCACCATCTTCTGTCTAAATAGATTTCTCTGCATCTCTGTTTTAAATGGACACCCCCCTATTCTGAGGCTGTGCCTTCTTGTCCTGGACTCCCCCACCATGGGAAACATTATTTCCATATTTACTCTGTCTAGGCCTTTCAACGTTCGAAAGATTTCAATGAGATTTCCCCTCCCCCCCCATCCTTCTAAATTCCTGCGAGTTCAGGCCTAGAGCCATCAAACATTCCTCATATGATAACCCTTTCGTTCCCAGAATCATCCTTGTGAACCTCCTCTTAACCCTCTCCAATGCTAACACATTTTTTCTTAGATAAGCTCAAAACTGTCCACATACTCAAAGTGAGGCCTCACCAGTGCCTTATAAAACCTCAGCATTTATAATCATAAAAACAAACCGAACCAATGAAAGTTTTCTGCAGACCACTCCCACTGGCCACACAATCCAGTCTATTGTGCTTCTCTCCAAATGTTACTGTACAAACACCTGCAAAATCCTGTCATGAAACTGAATGGGAAAACTGATCCTTAAAGCATTTTCAATCATTGAAAATTTGCAGACATTAAGTGATGTTGACCACAGCCCAAACTGCAAGATTGGCCATTAGACAGAGCAAAGACTAACTTGAGTAAATTATACAGAAGTAATTGGAAGAACATAACCTAAAGAGTAATTTTAGGAATTAGAAAAAAGAAGAAAAAGACTGCTTATAGAAGTATTAATTTAGGAAGGTGTATTAATATTCAAGTGATATAGTCATTACAGGACTCCTGGATTTTTTATTTGTAGCAATGGATGACTTAGAGACTTAATGTATGAAAAACCGGGATGCAAGGTGCAACACTGTCTAAAGTAGTATTTTTCCATGCCTAGCTTTTGAAGCATTCATTCGTAAAGAGTTTAATAATTTATCCTAAAGGGTTTTAACTTTCATTATTGTCATTGTTTGAATAGAAACAAGATAGCAGCATGTTATTTTTAAAATATAAATATTTGTATTTTCCTAACATCTATTGAATGTCTTAATTGTTTAATTCTGGAGGTAATTCATGTCCTGAGAAGCTATATGAAATATTTACCAAAGAATGTTTATGGATATACTATACCAGCAATGTTACCTGAGGTACTTTGGAGAAAATAGTTTTATCCCTGGAACTATTTCATGATGTCAACAATTTATATTAAAAAATTCTACCAGTAATCTGTGGGATTTGTTTCTGTAGTTATACTTGTGTTTGAGTAAAAGACTGTGTATAGAAAGTGCAGGGAAGAGGAATGAATTTAATCTATTTCCCGCAAAGTGTCTAAATATCATTTTTATTCTGGTGAACAACAGATGCCTGATAATCGAGGATCCAGAAATAGCGTAAGAATTTCTGTGTACCGCAGCTGCCATCTCATGCAAGCTGTTTGTCATAAATGCTGTCATTTTATTATTTTTCATTTGGGCATAAAACTCTGCAGTCTTTAATTATTTGTTTTGGTGGTACATCAGGCTTAACTTGCGCTTTTTATCAAAATGCTCTAGTTGCTGTTGAATTTAAGTGGTTTATTTAAAGTGGGATTAAGTATGTATTCAAGCACAAGGAATGGAAGGTCCACGTCTTAAGCATCGATTTCAACATCAGACGTTTTTAGCAGTGTATATAGGAATGGCTTTTAAACTGAATGAAAGCACAGTGGCTATTTCCCCTGAGAAGCTGACCCATACTACTTGTGTTTTGTAAACTGAACATGATGGGTAATCACTAAAGGGACAATCTGCCACCAGTTTAAGGCAAGAGTGCGTATAAGTAAGGTGACAGCAGTAACTCACTGAGCACGTTAACTGGCTTCAGAAATTACCAAATTTACTTAGAGCCAATTAACTGGTTAATGGCCATGAAGAAATAATTTAACAAGTGATTTCAAATGCTCTTTATATTTTTACATTCAATATAATTTCCCAAAACAGGTAAAAATTAACTTTTATGTTTGAACATTGCTTTAGGAGATTTTTTTATTTCTTTAAAAAAAAGAGATTGATGCAAGGACAGTGTGCTTTCTGTTCTCTGAAACTTTCATCCAAGTTGTGAACGATTAATGTCTATCAGACCATTACATTATGCCTAATTTTGCTGTCCATCCATTGCTATATGTTTAAACCTTCTGCCAGGATCACAATACATTTTAGCCCACCAGTATTGTTGATGTTATTCCCTGAATAACTTGCAGGGGAAACATTTCTGGTGTTAAGATATTTGCATCATATCACTTGTAACCAAAAATGAGTATCAGGCAACCTTGAAGCTAAAACTTGCATCCATCTTGTTATGCTGACATGCTGATGTTTTAACAGTACAATCGCTTTATTGTCTGAGAGAGGAACAATTGTTCATTTTCTTACATCTTCCATTAGGTTAATGTATGATTTTGCCTTTGTATGATCCATTGTAATCTCTGCATTATGATATAGTGTATCTATACATTTCAGAACAAGAAATTGACATCAGCCTTTATGGTATATTAATCAAATACTAAATTTTACACTATTTGCTTCAAACTTTTTGTAACATTGTGTATTTTTCAGGCATTCTTACAACCAACACACACAAAATGCTGGAGGAACTCAGCAGGTCAGGCAGCATCTATGGAAAAGAGTAAATGGTCGATGTTTTGAGCTGAGACCCTTCATCAGGACTGGGTCTTGGCCGGAAATGTCTTTTTCATAAGTGCTACCTGACCTGCTGAGTTCCTCCAGCAATTCAGGTGTGTTGCTTTGGATTTCCAGCATCTCTAGATTTTCTCGTGTTTGTGATTCTAACAACTGGATAGAATTGTATCCTTAAAGTATTTATGTTGCAATTTTTTACTGTCTGTAAGTATCCCCTCACTCTTCCATTGCTAGTTCGTAGAGTCATAGAACACTACAATGCAGAAACAGGCCTTCAGCCCATCTAGTCTGTGCTGAACTGTTAATCTGCCTAGTCTAAAATAAACATTTAGTTCAGGTTATATTAGTCTTAAACATTGGAATACCATGTACAATTAAACTTCTTACTGGATTATTTTCAAATACAACAATCACCAGGTTAGAACTTCTCTTGGACAGCACTATATTTTTTATACGTAATACGAGTAAATTGCGTGTAAAACCTGATCACGCAATTTGATTATCTTCCTTTGTGACTGTTAACACACCTTCCCAAGAATGATCCATGCATGTGGCACGTGTAGAGGCCAGAGGACATGTTCAGTCTGGGCAACCATCGGACAACAGATGCTTTGGCCTCAGTTAGGCGAAGTTCCATATTTTGCGTAAGACAATTTGTAGTTCCATAATCTGTTCTACTGAGGTATGCTCTGTGTGGGAATTGTTTGTACTGGAAGAACAGGGTTTCCTTTAGTTCTTTTAATTCAGATTGCAGGCTGGTTGACATTCTGGAGACCTGCTCAGGTGCAAAGCCACATCAAAAGGTTGAAATGCATTCAGTCACTTGACAGGAATAGCATGGGCTGGTAGGGAAGTGCAACATGAAGACGTGCCATTCAGCCTAACACAACCTCATCAACCACCCATATTAATCCCATCCTCCAGCACTTGGCCAACAGCTTTCTATGCCTAAGTAATTCAAGTACTCTCCCAGCCACTTCTTCCCTGCTGTCAGTGACTCAGCTTCCACCACTCTCTCTGGCATTGTATTTCAGACACTCCTTAATCTCCTGGTGAAAAAGGTCCCTCTCAGACCCACTCTAAATCAGTTGCTCCTCATTATAAACCTATGTCCTCAAATTTTATTCACGTTTGGTAAAGGGAAAGGTTTCTGCAGTCTTACCCTATCTATACCCCTCATAATTTCATGTACCACAATTGTTTGTTTGTTATGTGCCATGTCATATGATGTGGGCAAAAGTGACTATGATTGTTCTTGGCAAATTTTTCTACAGAAGCGGTTTGCCACCGCCTTCTTCTGGGAGTTGTCTTTACAAGACGGGTGACCCCATCCATTATCAATACTCTTCAGAGATTGTCTGCATGACGTCAGTGGTTGCATAACTTGTGATCTGCACCGGCTGCTCATATGACCATCCACCACCTGTTCCCATGGCTTCACGTGTCCCTGATTTTGGGGGGTGGGGGGGTGTGACTAAGCTGGTGCTACACCTTGCCCAAAGGTGACCTACAGACTAGTGAAGGGGAAGGAGTGCCTAACGCCTCCTTTGATAAGGGACGCATCTCCACCCCGCCACACTGCCTCAATTGTAACCCCTTTTATCCTTATCCAGTGGTGGCCTGGAGGGAAGCAGGGGTGAGGGGTGGGAGAAATCCTGACCACAGTGGTAGCAGTAGCTGGTGATTAGGTGTTAGAGACAGTACTTGGGAAGGAGCAGACACATACCTGATGGGGAGGGTCGGTTTACTGGCAGGTGAATCAGTGAGGTGCAAACTCTCCTGATTCTTACTCCACAATTAATACTATAAAGCATTGTCACACATCTTGAACAGCTGAGTTTCCTGATATCAAGTAAACCTTGCCACCTGTAGTTGAATACTGACTGACTGTTAGATTAAAGGCAATTGCCTCATCACAATACAGTGGATTCTAGTTAATTGGGATACGTTGGTGTTTTGTATTTAATACTTCAGTAATATTTGAGTAATACTGTAAACATACTGTTTGATTAAGCATTCTACGGTGTTTACATAATGCATTATGGGTTATATGTAAAAGTACATGAATGCAATATGTCATTGCACCACCACATCATAAGTGCGTGTCTCACAAAAGTAAGGAATGTAGTACACATGCATCTCCTGGCTATGTTTTTCTTTCGATTAGTTTTATGTTTTAGAGTTACAAAACATAACAGTGGCAACGAACCCAAGGCAACTACCTGCCTGTTGAAGCACAGTGAAATGTTCGAGTTTTAAAAAAGGCAGAAAATGGACGAAATTCGCGGGTTCATAAACAGTGAGTACTGGGCGATGATAAATTTTAAAAGATCAGAAATGGCTGGCTACATCAGAAAGATAGATGTATTCAATTGCACAAGTGATAACTGGATGTTCTATACTGAGCAAATTGAGCAGTATTTTGAAGGAAATGAAGTAGCCAATGAAAAGTGAGTGCCAGTTTTGCTGAATGCATTGGGTGGAAAGACATACAGTTTGCTTAGAAGTTTGCTGATATTGTGAAAGTAATAGAGGAGCATTTAGAACTGAAGCCATTGTCGATTGCAGAACACTTTAGGTTTCATAAGCAGAATCAAAAGGAAGGGGAATCCATTTCAACATACGTGGCTGAATTAAAGAGATTGTCCGAGCATTGATGGGCTTAATGATGCACTGAGAGATCGTTTGGTTTGTGGAATCTTACAAGAAAGCATTCAAAAACAATTCCTAACTGAAGCACAACTCACATTTAAAAGAACCAGTTGAAATTGCTGTATGAATGGAAACCATAGTCAGAGACACAGTTGAGTTGCAGTCGGGAATGAAAGTGACTGTGAATAAAATTGCAACATCTAAACAGAAACCTGTCTGGCCAAACAATTGGGGTTACCATTATGGCAGTGGCTCACAAACCAATGCAGGTTTAAGGACAAAACTTGCAGAAAATGCAGCAAAGTAGGACACATACAAAGAGCATGTCAGTCAGTCAAAAATCACTGGAATGCACAGGGAGGAGAAAAAGATAAAAAGTCAAGATGCAGTTTCAAAAAGCACCAATCTGCAAGCTGTTGATGAAAACTCTAATGATGATGAGGGTGACAAGGACTGGCTAGCCTTGAGATTTACAATGTGAAAATTAACAATAGACAAACAATATGTCTTGCGCCAGAAGTGAACAGCAGATTAATTAAAGTGGAATTGTACACTGGCTCAGCAATTTCAGTCATTCCACAAAATGAGTCTGAATGGCATTTCAAAGATATTGAACTGAAGCTTGCAGATATTCAACTAAGAACTTATACTGGGGAAAAGATAACTCCTGTGGGAACGACATTCGTAACAGTGAAATACAACAACCAACAAGCCACATTGGGTTTGTATGTGGTAAAAAGAGGAGGACCAGCATCATGGGAGTGTGGTCAGCTGAGACAACTACAACTTGATTGGTGAGCTATCCACCATCCCCTGCAATAGAGTTAACTGAAAGCCAATTGCATCCCACATCCCCTGCAAGAATCAACTAAGAGCAAATTAAGAAAAGTAGTAGATCATGCTAGAGCAGTGCTCAAGGATAGCACTGGAGAACTAAAACATATCAAGGGCAAAGTAGTGTTAAATGAAAATGCCACGCTCAAGTTTTACAAAGCTCGTCCAATTCCTTATACCATCCGTGATAAAGTTAGATCACATGGAGGCTGAAGGAATTCTTTCCAAGGCTGAGTGGACCCCATGGGCAACACAGGTGTCCCAGCAGCAAAGAAGAATCAGTGTGTCAGGATCTTAAGGTCACCATCAGCCCAGTACTGAAAGTAAATCAATGCGCTCTGCCTACTATAGAAGATATCTTTGCAAACCTTTCTGGAGGAAAGCACTCCAGCAAAGTAGACTTGGCTGAGGCCTACCGACAGATGGAGATGGAAGAAGAACCAAAAGTGTTTCTCACCATCAGCACTCAGAAAGGGCTTTATCACTACAATAGGCTTTTGGAGTGCCATCTGCACCTGCACTCCGGCAGAAAACTATGGCCTAGTTACTGCAAGGTTGTCCAGGCACTCAGTGTTACCTGGAGGACATCATTGTTACTGGTGAGGATGAAAAGGAACATCTCCAATACCTCAAGACAGTGTTAAAAAGATTAGAAGATTATGGATTCAGAGTATAACATGACAAGTATGAATTCTTTAAACCAAGCATCACTTACTGTGGTCACACCATTGACATACAAGAATTGCATAAGTGTGCTGAGAAAGTTCAAGCAGTGGTGATGCTCCAAAGCCGAAGAATGTGTCACATTTGTGGTCTTTTTTAGGGTTTGTCAATTACTATAACAGATTCCTGCCAAACCCGGCTACTGTGTTCCACTCCTTGGACTCATTACTACAGATCGGGAAGAAATGGCAATGGACAAAGCAGTGTGAGGTGGCTTTCTAGAAAGCAAAGGAAATGGTGACGTCAAACGCTGTACTCACACATTATGATCCACATTGTCTAGTGAGGCTTGCCTATGGCACCTTACCTTATGGTATGGGTGCAGTCTTGTCAGATGTTATGAGTGATGGAAGTGAATGCCCCATTGCCTTTGCATCATGTTCCCTTACCGCTGTAGAGAAAGATTAGGCACAGATTGACAGAGAGCCCTGGAGTCTGGTTTGGTCTGTAAAACGTTTCAATCAGTGCTTATATGGAAGAGTGTTTCCCCTCAATACCGATTATCAACCACTGGTGTCCATTTTCATTCCACAGGAGGGTGTTCCACTAACAGCAGCAGAAACTCAGAGACGAGGACACAAGTACAAGATCGAGTGTGAGAGACCAGCTAATCATAGAAATGTTGACGGATTGTCCTGTTTACCCTTGGAAAAGGAAATACCTGAAAAATTTACCAAAGAGAACACTCTTTTTGATGTATTCTCCCTAATACAAATCAAAAGTTTCGCTATTATGGCAGAGATGATCCAAAGGGAAACCAGAAAAGAGCACACACTGTCTCAGGTCTAGATAGCAACCCAAAATGGCTGGGATGTGCAGCAGAAATTCTAGTTCCACTATTTTCACCAGGGTTGGGATGAACTTGCCCTTGACAGAGGTTGCCTTGTGTGGGGATTGAGAATGTTGTACTATCCAAGCTGAGAGCTAAAGAGTTGGAGGAGCGTCTTGCCGGTCTAGGTGTGGTCAAAATGAAAGCGTTGGCTCAAAGCTTTGGTGGCCTGGGATAGATCAGCAAATTGAACAGCTTACCATGCACTGTTCAGATGCCTTCATGACCAGAAGAAAGGTGTCCAAAGCTGTCAAGACCACGTCATGTAGTCCCCGAGCCAACTCTTACAACCATCACGAGGAGGACCCAGAACTTGAGATTGTTTCACAGCCACAAGTCTCACCTGCCCAGCAGAGTGACCCATTCTGCCCCCCCCCCCCACCGCCCCCATGAGGAAAGACATTATCCCACAAGAGTATGAAATCTTCCACTACAATTAAATCTTTAGGCTTGAGTGAGGCAATTTAAAATTTACCATGCTATAGATGTCTGTATAGTATATGTATTATGTAAGTGTACTGTCTAAATATATATATGTATATAAGTTGAGATGCATTCTATGTTGAGTGTGTGTTTATACAGTAGCTAAACGGGGGAATGTTATGTATTTAATATTTCAGTAATATTGTGAATATATTGTTTGTCATAACACCATCATGTCATTAATACACACCTCACTAAAGTAAGAAGTGAAATACACATGCACTCCCTGGCTCCGTGTTGTTCCCTCAATTAGTTTTCATGTTTTGGAGTTGCAAAAAATAACAACTGGGGTCAGTAATTTTGCCTCAATTAAGTAGCTGCCCCAATTGCCCGAACTTCCATGGAAATAGTTAAAAAGGTATAAAAATTCCAAATTACTGTTTAACTGAGTAACAAATTATGTATTTAAATACAATACAGAACAAATTAAAACACTATCAGGATCAGGTTTAATATCACTGTCATATGTCATGAAATTTGTTATTTTGCAGCAGCAGTACATTGCAATACAAAATAAAAAGTATAAATCACAATAAGTATGTATATATAAAAAAATTAAGTAAGTAGTAAAAAAACAGAGGGAAAAAGATACTGAGGTATTGTTTATGGGTTCATTGTCCATTCAGATATCAGATGGCAGATGGGAAGAAGCTGTTCCTGAAACGTTGAGTGTGTGTCTTCAGGCTTCTGTACCTCCTTCTTGATGGTGGCAATGAGAAGAGGACCTGTCCTGGGCAATGGGGCCCTTACTGATGGAGGCTGCCTGTTTGAGGCATCACCTTTTGAAGGTGTCTTCCATGCAGGGAAGGATAGTGCTCATGAAGGAACTGGCTGAGTTTACAACTTCCTGCAGCTTTTTCCGATCCTGTATGGTGGCCCCTCCATGCCAGAGAATGATGCAACCAGTTAAAATGCTCTCCACAGTACATCTGTAGTAATTTGTGAGTGTCTTTAGTGACATACCAATTCTCCTCAAACTCCTAATGAAATATAGCTGCTGTCTTTCCTTTGTAATCACACCAATATGTTGGGCCCAGGATAGACCCTGAGATGTTGACACTCAGTACCTTGGAAGTGTTCACCCTTTCCACTTCTGATCCCTCGATGAAGGGCTGGTGTGCATTTTCTCAACTTCCACTTTCTGAAGTCCACAGTCAATTCCTTGGTCTTACAGATGTTGAGTGCAAGGTTGTTGCATTAACACCACTCCACCAGCTGATCTATCACCATCTTCATCGCCATCTGAAATTCAGCCAACAATAGTTGTGTCGTCAGCAAATTTATGGATGGCATTTGAGCTGTGCCGAACCACACAATCATGGGTGTAAAGAGAGTAGAGCAGTGGGCTAAGCATGCATCCTTGAGGTGTTGATTGTCAGCGAGGAGGAGATGTTACTTCTGATCCGCACGGACTGTGATCTCCCAGCGAGGAAGTCAAAGATCTAGTTTCAGAGGGATACAGAAACCCAGGTTTTGGATCTTGTTGACTAGAACCGAGGGTATGCTAGTGTTGAACACTAAGCTGTAGACGATAAACAGCAGCCTGACGTAGGTAAAATTCTATTAAGATGTTGGCTTTTGGATGCAACAGCCTTTTGGGGGCCAAGCAAAGGTGTTTATTGGCTTTTTTTTAAACATCTTTATGGGGACAGGACGATGCTGGACATTAATTTTGCAGGTATACCACATGAGTGAACTACTTGTTTGTGGAAGAACTGGACTGCCTGCTACAGAAGGCATTGGAGTCGATGAGCAAAGGTGGTGTTCAGTCTAACAGCGAGATATCATCTTGAATGTTTCTTTTACGATCTCAAGACCTGTTGGAGCTTGATATTGTAAAATGCTGCAAGTCCTTTTCCCTTGTTTACTGGAAGGGCAGACAGCGGGGGAGCGCCGTGGCCTCTGTTGTAGTGAGGACTAGGCCTGTTGCAGCAGCCCAGGAGAGGAGACATCGATGGCAGTGGATGCTGGATTGGGGGCTGGCCCCTCCCAGCAGTGCTGCCCTCCAATGGAATGACAAACTGGATTCCTTACACACTTGTGGACTGCTGACAACTACCTGTTCTTGCTGATAACATCCATGCACCATCAATTTACAGGACACGTCATTCAGGGACTTAGGCTATAATATACATTTTTTGTGTGACTGTATGTTTATTGCTATCTTATATGTGCCTTGTACTGCGTATGACTGTTGCTACAGTGTTTTACAACTTGGCCCCAGAAGAACGCTGTTTCGTTTGGCTGTATACATGGGTATTTATGTCCCGTGGAATGATAATTGAACTTGTATTACTACTACAATTCTATAAAACTGTGTATTAGTTTCTAAGCAACACACATAAAAGCCACACATTTTAATTCCACGTCCCATTCCCATTCTGATACGTTCACCAGCAACTTTTATGTGCGTTGCTTGAAATTCCAGCATCTGCAAATTCCCTCGTATTAGTTTCTAATATCGGCAGAGAAATTCTTTCAGTGCACGTTGTTGTGTATGCTGCCAATTAACTAAATGAACAAAGTCATTGCTGATACCTAGTGCTAACCATTAACTATCGAACCACCTTCGAAATAAGAAAACAAATGATCAAAAAAACATTGCATTTTGAATCAGCATCTGTCAGCCCAAATGGATAACATAACATAAGCATATGCCACTGATAACTACTGTATTTTAAAACTATTTGCTGTAAGCACGGTGTAGTGTCTAACAGACACGCAGGTGGCCGGCCATTTCTAGCACCTCCGAGCCTGAGTACTTGAAACCACTGTGAGCAAACCAGTTCTGAATTGTCTTATTGTTTATTTCTCTCCAACAAAAATCACTGCTTTTTGAACACAAACACACACAACTGACACTATTTAAAAACTGTTCGCTCTGGTGTCTAATGGCTGCATAAGTGCACGTGACTGATGCTGGATAGAAACTGTTTGGCAACAGCCTTCCGTTTCAGAAGTGGTATAGTGTCCCAAATAAGTTAAGAGTATCCCAGCTATTTTCTCAATTAGTTTTTGTTCTTTAAGAGTTGTCCCAAGTACGTGCTTTCCTGATTAACCAGTGACCAAATTAACCAGAATCCACTGTATTTCAATGATCATTTAATATTTGGTATATCAGTAGATGTCAAATTCAGCTCCTGTTCAAGATTTTTCTTTTTGCAAAGTAACGATGACATAACAATAAGTCACATGTATTCAGGAATAAATGTTCAGCCCTCTATATTGCTGTCATGTGAAAGTCAGCATGAAACATTCAAAGTAATGTACAAGTCCTTTCAAAAGATATGTGTGTTTTGCCTCATCAATACAATCTTTCTTGATAACTTTTGAAAGTAGTTTTATGTTTAACAACATGAAATAAGCCATTTTAACCATGAATGCTGTGAGGAAAACTAATTATATAAGGTGTGATGTCATTTTAATATATAATATCCATTATTTATTATCATGCATAAAAGGAGCATTTTTGGATTAAAGCTCGGCATGAGGTAAGCTTTAACCTGCTTTTCTGGCTGCTTTTTGCATCAAAACCAAGCTTTCGAAGTCATTGCTTCAAATGATGACAATGTTAATCTGCCTGAGAGATGTTTTATTGTAAGTGAAGTCATCGTTTGAAGATTCATGTTAAACCAGATGTTGCTGGAATAAGTATTTGGTGGTGTTTCATAGAGTCATAGACTCATACAGAACAGGAAACGATCCTTCAGCCCACTACATCCATGTGAGCTTTTTGGCCATCTGTTCTGATCCTATTTGCCCACATTAAGGTCATATCCGTCTATGCTTTGCCTATTTAAGTGTCTGTCTAAATCAGGGGTTTCTCACCTGTGGCCCACGGACTCCTCAGTTAACAGTAGGAGACAGTGGCATAAAAAAGGTTGGGAAGCCCTGGTCTAAATGCTTCTCTAGTGCACTAATTGTGACTAATTCACCACTTTCTCGTGCAGCTTATTCCAGATGTCAGCCACTCTGAGTAAAGATCTTACCCCTTAGATCCCCTTTAAAACTCCTTCCTTTCACCTTAAACCACTTGCTTTTGATAGTCCTATCATGGAAAAAAGCAGTTTTGACTATCTACCCTATCAATGGTAATCTCTTGTAACCTTACGTACATCTATCAAGTCAACTTTCAGGCTTCTTTGCACCAGAAAAAAAAAACACACACAGCTTGTGTAATCTCTTCTGATAATTCATGCCCTCCAATCCAGGTAAATTTAAATTGTTTTTCTACCCAATGTTTTCAGAACAGTGGGACAGATAATAACTATCCTAAGGAGTCATATCTTCATCAGTTAGACAGCCAGCTGGTGGCGCAATGGCATCAGCGCCGGACTCCGGAGCAAAGGCTCCCGAGTTCGAATCCAAGTCAGGCCACCCCCCCCGGGCATGCTTTCCATCCGTGCCGGGTTGAGCTTCAAGCTAGCCACTCGGCCTCATTAAAAAAAAAGGGTTGAGTCAGGAGCATTCATATCGTGACCCGGTTAATCTGAAAGGAAACCAATCCTGACACCACGTGCCAGACAAGAATGGCTGACTGTCTGGTGCGATACGCTAAAAAAAATCAGTCAGACGAAAGCTGGTGCCCTGCTTTGACAGCAACCTACCTCCCAAGTCAAAGGTGGTCTGGAAGGTTAGATCACATGGGATCTAGGGTGAGCTAACCAACTATATAATAAATTAGTTTGGATGTAAGATTCAAAGGAGATAGTGGAGGATTGTTTTCCAGGTTGGAGGTCTGTGACCAGTGGTGTGCTAGGTCCCCTCTTGTTTGGATGAGAATATAGGTGCCCTGGTTCACTTGTGGATGACACTAGAGTTAGTGGTGTAATAAAGAACATTATCTAAGCTTACAACAGGCTCTAGATCAACTGTGGAAGTGCACCTAGGAATGGCAGATGGAGCTTAACTTGGGCAAGTGCAAAGTATTGCATTTTAATAACTTAAACTAGAGCAGGACTCACTCAGTAAATGGTAGAGCCCTGGAGAGTGTTGCACGGCGGAGAGACCCTGGAAGTGGTGACACATGCACACATGATAGTGAAAAGGATGTTCGACTCGGGGCATTGAGCACAAGAGTTGACTCATCAGCTATACAGGGCATTGGTGAGACTGTCACCTGGACATAAGAAGGATGTCCTTAAGCTAGAGGTGATTCACAAAGGTGTTGCTGGGTTTAAACAACTTGAGTTACAAGGAGAAACTGGATAACCTGGGTCTTTTTTACCTCCTGGAGTGTAGGAGGCTGAGGGATGACTTTATAGAGTATATATAATCATGAAAAGTAAAGATAAAGTGACTGGTCACAATCTTTTTCCCAGGGTGGGAGAGTCTAAAACTAGAGTGCATGGTCTTAAGGTGAGAGGGAAAAGATTTAATGAAGACCCAGAGGACAGGTTTTTCATGCTGAGAATGGAGAGTTTGGAACAAGCTGCTGGGGTACATTTACAACATTTAAACAGGTTCAAGGATAGGAAATGATCAAGGGATGTAAAAACCAAATGCAGACAAATGGGACTAGCTCAGGTCCCATGGGTGAGTTAGACCAACAGCCCTGGTTGAGTGCTGTATAACTCTGTACCTCCGTGACTCTATAAACAGTAAACAACCACCACACACTTTTCTGCAACTATACTCCCCTCCTGCATTGCTGCAGAATGCTTAAGAAAGTCTTCATTGTTCTATATACTGAAAAGTATTAGACGTTCAAACCTTTGGTGGAATGGTTCATGGAAATTAACTTAAAGATTGTGTTAAAGTGGAGAGAATGCCGTTTGACTACAACGTTATTTGTGATGTAAACATTGATAAGGACTGTTCTTCATTGAGCACAATAAAGGATGTGGAATCAAGTGTTTCTTTTTACAAAGGAGGACGGAGAAAGAGACTCGGAGACAAGACGGGTCAACTCCTGTCTGAGGCACTGAATGATGCAGGAATGTTGGTGAAAACCACTGTATCCTTGAGGCTTTGCTTCAAACATCTCCAGACACCACTTATTGTATGTGACAATCACGACCCTGGTGCTCAGCAACAATCCTGGGTCACCACAGCTAGACCAGTCAAGGAAACCACAAGCACCTTATTACAGATGAAGATTATAGAATTGTAGTGATTGCTTTCTTCATTGCATCATAGTGTGAAGAGGTTTCAGGGCTCACCTGGAGAAGTGGAGGAATGAACTCTGCAAGACAGTCAGTTCAACTGGATGGATGTTTCACATTTTTCATCTGGAAATTGACATTGAGTCAGGATTTTGAGATGTTGGACAGAGAAGGCAGCAACCAAATGGCCAAACCAGGGTCAGTGCTATGATAGAGAGGGAAGGAGCAGTGTGTGTCCCTTGCGTTGGAAGGAGATTATGTCTGGAGGCAGTACACTGGGTGGAAGGCAGTAACAGCTGGGCGGTTGGGATTAGGGATTGCAACAATTACATCTAGTGCCTTGGATTTGGGATGGTTGTTCAGAACTTGCCTTGGGTTTGGGTCTTGGTGAGCGTGGGTAGGAAGAGCAATCAAATTAGTTCAGTAATGGGAAGGGCACAGAGATTGTAATTGGGGCTGTGGGTGGTGGGAAGAACAATTATTGAAGCTGGTGCCTTGCATGGAAGTGGACAAAGCCCATGTTCTTTCTAACTCACACCCTTCGGGCTACCCCTACACACTTTGCACTTTCATTCTCCTGACGTTGTGGTTCCCCGGGTCCCATTCGAGTCTGACAGCCAAACTATACCATTTCTGTCTTTCATACGCACATACTCTTCTTCTCTCACCTCTCTTCCTCTCTCCCTCCTCTTCCTCTCTCCCTCCTCTTCCTCTCTCCCTCCCTCTCTCCCTCTTCCTCTCTCTTTCCCCTCTCTCTCTCTCCCCTCCCCTCTCCCTCTCTCCCATCTCCACTCCCCTCTCTCCCTCTCTCCCTCTCTCCCTCTCTCCCTCTCTCCCTCTCTCCCTCTCTCCCTCTCTCCCTCTCTCCCTCTCTCCCCCTCTCCCCCTCTCCCCCTCTCCCCCTCTCCCCCTCTCCCCCTCTCCCCCTCTCCCCCTCTCCCCCTCTCCCCCTCTCCCCCTCTCCCCCTCTCCCTCTCTCCCCTCTCCCTCGCTCCCCTCCCTCTCTCCCTCTCTCTCCCTGTAATTTGATGATTGACAAATGGATTGGGGATAAAGTGAAAAGGATGACTGGGTTGGAGGTGTGAGAGGGAGTTTTGGGGTGGAGTTGCCAATGAGTGGATAAGCAGAAGCTGGATAGTGGAGGCTGCTGTGGATAGGTGGTGAGGAGTGAATATCAGCATTGTCATAAGGTCTGAGGATAAAGAGTTATCACTGCCATTGCTCTGCTCAGAAGTGGGGAGTGAAGGAGGGGGCTTAGGTGGAGAATGTTGCTGGAATGAACAAGACTCGTGTTGGAAGTGGGAGAAAGAAACAAGTGGGATATGTTCTGTGGTCAGATTTGGGGCCAAGGAGAAATGAGGGTGTGGATAGGGCATAGTGTCAGGGACAGTTGTGTGTTTGGCATTCAGAGCCTCCCATGGGACTCAGGGTACAATGAAACCAGGAGAATCAAAGGGAAAGGGTGTGGGTTAGGAAGATAACTGATTTGGTGTCTGGGTATTACAGTGGGTAAAGGGCCATGGAAAGGGGTAGGGTTGGGATTGTTTGGAAGATCTTTGATGAATGTGCAGTCTCATCAGTGACCTAAGGGTTTATTCTGGATATCCAGCATCTTTCATTTTCCTAGCCTATTTAGCGTCAGCTGTGGAAGCTTATCTGTGGTTTTCCTGATGCTTGCTCAGGAACATACCCATCTGTATCTGCTTCCCTTCAAGGCTAAGTCTTGCCAAAAGCCTTTGGAAAATTCTCCTGTGGGGTCCAAATATACTTCCGGTGTACTCACCCACAAATCTAATTGATACCCGTCTGCCTAAATCAATTGCCAAATGAGGCACGTGATTTCTTCTTTGATTGACTGACGTGGTTTCCATTTGACTGGCCGTCCTGTCAAGTGATCGCTAAGCAATATCAGTCAGTTCCTTGACACAGTATTCGAGTCAGATTTGTTTTCACTGATGTGTGTTGTGAAATTTGTTGTTTTATGGTAACAGTACAGTGCAGGGCATAAAAATTACGGTAAGGTAACATAGAAACATAGAAAGCCTACAGCACAATACCAGCCCTTCGGCCCACAAAGTTGTGCCGAACATGTCCAAAGGGACATGTTCCAAGGTACCAAACTGAATAAATAGTGCAAAGGCAGAATAGTGAGGTAGTGTTCAAGGGTTCATAGATCATTCAGAAATCTGAATGGCAGAGGGGAAGAAGCTGTTCCTAAAAAATTGAATGTTGGTCTACAGGGCTCCTGTACCTCCTCCCTGCTGACAGTAATGAGAAGAGGGCATATCTTGGAAGGTGAAAGTCCTTAAAATAGATGCAGCCCTCATGAGGCACTTTCTCTTGAAGATGCCCTCAGTCGTGGGAGGTTTTTGCCCCTGATGGAGCTAGCTCTGCAGCCTTTTTCAATCCTGTGCTTTGGGGCACTAGACGAGACCATAATGCAACTAGTCAGAATGCTCTCCTCCATACATCTGTAGAAATCTGCTTGAGTCTTTGGTGACATACCAAATCTTCTCAAACTCTTAGCAAAGTATAGCTGCTAGTGTGCCTTCTTCCTGATTGCATCAATGTGTTGAACCCAGGTTAGATCCACTGAGGTGTTGACACCCAGAAACTTGAAGCTGCTCACCCTTTCCACTGCTGACCTCCCCCCCACCCAATGAGGACTGGTGTGAGTTCTCCTGACTTCGCTTTGCTGAAGCCCACAGCCAGTAGCAGCAAGTCTCCCTTAAAGCAACGGCTTTATCGTTGGTCAACCTGAGCTATTTGCTTAAACTCTTTCAGGTCCTCAAAATTGTCATGGCTCTGGTCTACCTTACATAGCTGAGGCAAGGTGAGAGTTGAATGTGCAGTGTCAAATTCTACCTCTTGGGATATCCACACAATTTGACGCCCATGCTTTTAATGTTAATATGGCTGACATCCATACTGCAGTAAAATTGAATGCATGGGCATCATCCAATACCTATGTTACTGCTTACACTGAAGCACAAATACACTTTGTTATTTGATAACGGTTAATATCAATGTCTTCAGTGTAAGCAGTTGTCATTACAGCAGAAGTGCCCACCCTAATTTGACCATACCTCTGTATTTCTTTGGCCTTCCAGTCTGTAAGTGATAGGAGGGAAAAAAATTTTACTTGACAATTTTTACAGGAGGCCCTTCCATTCTTCAAAGGTGAAACAACAGTCGACAATATTTCTGAGAAGATTTCCCAAACAGGAAGAGTAAAGACCACTGCACACAAATAATTGGCAAAAACTCAGCAGTTGAATCTTTATATGGCAAAAGAAGGTACTTTTGCATTGTAAATCTAAGTAATGGCAGGTGGTGACTAGTGGGGGACCGCAAGGCTCAGTGCTGGGACCGCAGCTATTTACAATATATATTAATGATTTAGATGAAGGGATTAGAAGTAACATTAGCAAATTTGCAGATGACACAAAGTTGGGTGGCAGTGTGAAATGTGAGGAGGATGTTATGAGAATGCAGGGTGATTTGGACAGGTTGGGTGAGTGGGCAGATGCAGTTTAATGAGGATAAATTTGAGGTTATCCACTTTGGTGGTAAGAACAGGAAGGCAGATTACTATCTGAATGGTGTCAAGTTAGGAAAAGGGGAAGTACAGCAAGATCTAGGTGTCCTTGTTCATCAGTCACTGAAAGTAAGCATGCAGGTACAGCAGGCAGTGAAGAAAGCTAATGGCATGTTGGCCTTCATAACAAGGGGAATTGTGTATAGGAGCAAAGAGGTCCTTCTGCAGTTGTACAGGGCCCTGGTGAGACCACACCTGGAGTATTGTGTACAGTTTTGGTCTCCAAATTTGAGGAAGGACATTCTAGCTATTGAGGGAGTGCAGTGTAGGTTCACAAGGTTAATTCCCGGGATGGCGGGTCTGTCATATGTTGAAAGATTGGAGCGACTGGGCTTGCATACACTGGAATTTAGAAGGATGAGAGGGGACCTGAATGAAACATAAGATTATTAAGGGATTGGACACGCTAGAGGCAGGAAACATGTTCCCGATGTTGGGGGAGTCCAGAACCAGAGGCCACAGTTTAAGAATAAGGGGTAGACCATTTAGAACGGAGTTGAGGAAAAACTTTTTCACACAGAGGGTAGTGGATCTGTGGAATGCTCTGCCTCAGAAGGCAGTGGAGGCCAATTCTCTGGGTTCTTTCAAGAAAGAGTTAGATAGAGCTCTTAAAGATAGCGGAGTCAAGGGATGTGGGGAGAAGGCAGGAAAAGGGTACTAATTGTGGATGATCAGCCAGGATCACAGTGAATGACGGTGCTGGCTCGAAGGGCTGAATGGCCTACTCCTGCACCTATTGTCTGTTGCCTATCGTCTAATGTCAAAATTTCTCACCTGCACTTTCACATACCTTCCTTTTATAGTGCCACAGATATGCACGAGATGTGCCTGTCCATTCTCTTTCCTTTACTATTAACTGCACTTATGAATTGATTTGATGAAAAATAATCTTTTATATAACTGCTCAGGCCAGTATGCCCAGTACTGGCAGGATACTGGCTAGACGGTTATAAATGAAAGATAATAGATAACTAATCCCGAGTACTTCACCCGCAAGTCTGGCGGGGTCATCTACACTATCTAGTGCTCCAGGTGCGGCCTGCTCCACATTGGTGAGACCTGACGTAGATTGGGGAACCCCTTTGTTGAGTGCTTTCGCTGTGTCCGCAACAGGCAGGATTTCCTGGTGACCAACCATTTTAATTGCATTCTCCATTCCCATTCCAACATGTCAGTCCATGGCCTCCTCTGCTGCCACATGAGGCCACCCTCAGGCTGGAGGAGTGGCACCTCATGTTCTATCTGGGTAGGCTCCAACCTGACAGCATGAACATCGATTCTTCTCACTTCCCCTCCCCCTTCTCTGTTTTTCCATTCCCTATTCTGGTTCTCCTCTTACCCTTTCTCCTCCTTACCTGCCTATCATCTCCCTCTGATGTCCCTCGTCCTTCCCTTTCTCACCCCTCCTATCAGACTCCGTCTTCTTCAGCCCATTACCTTTTCCACCTATCACCTCCCAGCCTCTCACTTTATTCCTCCCCCCCCCAACCACCTAACTTCACTCTGAACTGGCTTCACCTGTCACCTGCCAGCTGATATACCTCCCCCTCCCCACACCTTCTTGTCCTAGCTTCTTCCCCCTTCCTTTCCAGTCGTGATGAGGAGTCTCAGCCCAAAATGTCGGCTGTTTATTCCTTTCCATTGATGCTGCCTGACCTGCTGAGTTCCTCCAGCATGTTGTGAGTGTTCACAGATGACTATCTTGTTGAATATCATGTCTCTTACAGGTGAAAGCCAATTTTGGCAAAAGAATTTCATGATTTTTGCACCTCCTCTGGACTATTCTCATAAATAGTGACACTTGTTTTATTTGTCATCTGATGGATAATAAAGGACAGTTATCTATGCAGATATCGGTGGAGTCATGGACACTGTAAAGGGCTATCGAAAGGTATGGCAAAATACTATCAGCTGCTGACATAGTTATAGTTAAAGATTCTGTATAAAACTTTAGTCAGACTGCACTTGGAATACTGCGTGCTGTTCTAATCGCTCCGTTATAGCAGGGATGTGGAGACTGTCGAGAGGGTGCAGAAGGGGTTTACCAAGATGCTTCCTCGACTAGAGGGTATGAACTATAAGGAACGTTTGGACAAACTTGTTTTTTTTTTCTCTCTCTCTGGAGTGCGTGGACTGAAGGGACCTGCTAAAAAATTTATACAATTGTGACAGGCATAGCTCTGGTAGACGGTATCTTTTCCTCAGGGTAAAAATGTCAAGTATAGGGGGATGTGCGTTTAAGGTAAAAGATGGAAAGTTTAAAGGAGATGTGCGGAGAAACTTATTTTACACAGGAAGTGGTCGGAGCCCAGAATGGGCTGGCAGGAGTAGGTGTTGGAAGCAGATACGATAGAGGCTGATATTTAGACACACGAATGTGCAGGGAACGGAGGGATTTGGATCATGTGCAGGCAGAAAAGGTTTAGTCAAAATTGAATATATGTACATGTAATAGTACATGTACATACAGGTACAATGAAGAACTTACTGGTAGCAGCGTCACAGGCACAGAGCATCATGTAAGCAGCATTCACAAGAAAGACATACAGTAAATTAAACATAGATTGTACACAATTTTTAAAAGAAAGAACACAATTAGTGCAAGGTAAAAACAAAGTGCAAAGCACAGTACTGCAGTGATTAGGATTTTGCCACTTAGTTCAAGAACCGAATGGTTAAAGGAAACCCGGTGATTTGGGGCTTCTGTACCTCCAGCCCAGTGGTGGTTGTGCAGAGATGGCATGGTGGAGATCTCTGATGATGGATGTTGCCTTCTTGACACGGTCCCTTACCTTACTTAGTACAAACATTGTGGGCCAAAGATCATGCTGTAGGTTGTTACCTATTTCTTTGAGGTATGGCAATAACGTGATGGCTCTCTTCTTGCCACTAGTAGACAAGCTTTGTTTGCAGGAACCCCTTAGTCCTGCTTCCTGGTTCTGTGGTTTCTACGTGATGAGACCAGTGTAGGACTTGTAGATTCCACTACAGATGGGGCAGGAGGTGCCTGACTGGGCACATGGCTGGGAATTAAAGATTAAAGATCAGCTTTATTTGTCAACATGTGCTTCAAAATATCCAAACATACAGTGAAATGCGTTGTTGCATCGATGACCAGCACAATCCAAGGACGTGCCGGGGAAGCCCGAAGTGTCACAGTGCTTCTGGTGCCAACACAGCACGCACAGAACTTACTCATCCATGCACCTTTGGAAACTGGAACACCCAGAGGAAACCCACAGGGTTACGCGGAGAACATACAAGCTCCTCACAAACAACAGCAGGGATTGACCCTCGGTTTTCTGGCACTGTAAAGCGTTATGCTAACGTCACGCTGCCATGCCACCCCATTGTCAATATCCTACAAATATCCTGCGTTACTTCTCTGAGCAGTATGGGTCAGGGTATGGTGACAGAGCTTTGAAAACGTCCTTGGATTTTTGTCAGCCTGTGACAGACCTCAGAATAGAGTGGCTCTGGTGTGGGGGATGTAAATAGTGTGACCTGTCCAAAAGAGCCAAATGAGTGGAAAGATGGTCTCAGAGCTGGTGCCATTGGGCTGGTAGAAGATCCTATCCATTTATATTTACATTAGATTCTAAGGATTTTGCAGATGGGTTTTCCCTCCAGTGCCTTCATTGATTAAACACAATATCATTTTTAGTTTTAATCTTTCACATTACATGGAGTTGAAATGTGTGTTCCAGCTTTAACACATTTTCTGTTCTTTAAGAAGACATTAACCCTTCTTGATCCCAAGCATTTTTGTTGATATGTCACTGGAGTAATTAACAAGAGGCAACTCATCTTGAGACACTGTCAGAGATGCTGCTCAGGTCTCAGTAAGAGTTTTTGTACAACTTTTTGATCATTTTGACTGCTTACTCTGGTGAACAAAAGTACCCACTACTTCCAACAAGTTTAACAGGCTCACTACCCAAGAGAGTTACGATAAACTGCTTGTCATCTCATTAGCATAAAGCATCACTAAATAACGCTGACTTTTTCTCATCCAGGTGGAATATTCATACTCCTTTATTTCTGTATTGGTAATAACGTGATGCCACCATTGAAATCCTTAACGGTTTTCCATTTATTCACAGGATTCCAGCCAGATTGAATTATTGAAGGAGCTCTTGGACTTGCAGAAAGACATGGTGGTGATGCTGCTCTCCTTACTGGAAGGTAAATACAGTAATTCATTCAGTGAGTGATAAAGTGGGGAACAAATGCTCACGCTGTTGGTGTAATCATCGTGTAATTCGCAAACACAGGAAAGTTTGCAGATGCTGGAGATCCAAAGCAACACAGGCAAAATGCTGGAGGAACTCAGCAGGCCAGGCAGCATCTATGGAAAAGAGTAAACAGTCGACATTTTGAGTCGAGACCCTTCATCAGGTCTGGAAAAAAAGAGGAGAAGTCAGAGTAAGAAAGTGGTGGTGGGGGGGGGGGAGGAAATGCTTAGGTGATAGGTGAAACCGAGAGGGGAAGGGGCAGGTGAAGTAAAGAGCTGGGAAGTTACCATTCTTTCATGGTCTTCTGTCCTCTCCTGTCAGATCCCCCCTTCTCCAGCACTTTATCTCTTTCACCAATCAACTTCCCAGCTCTTTACTTTTTTCCAAAGATGCTGTCTGGCCTGCTGAGTTCCTTCAGCATTCTGTGTAATCCAATTTGATCCATTGTGGAGACAGTTGCCTTCAAATATGATGGCAGAATATAGTATTAATGGGAAGACTCTTGGCAGTGTGGAGGATCAGAGGGATCTTGGGGTCCGAGTCCATAGGACACTCAAAGCTGCTGCACAGGTTGACTCTGTGGTTAAGAAAGCATACAGTGCATTGGCCTTCATCAACCATGGGATTGAGCTTAAGAGCCAAGAGGTAATGTTACAGCTATATAGGACCCTGGTCAGACCCCACTTGAAGTACTGTGCTCAGTTCTGTCACCTCACTTCAGGAAGGACGTGGAAACTATAGAAAGGATGCAGAGGAGACTTACAATGATGTTGGCTGAATTGGGGAGCATGCCTTATGAGAATAGGTTGAGTGAACTCAGCCTTTTCTCCTTGGAGCAACGGAGGATGAGAGGTGACCTGATAGAGGTGTGTAAGATGATGAGAGACATTGATTGTGTGGATTGTCAGAGGCTTTTTCCCCAGGGCTGAAATGGCTACCACGAGAGGGCACCGTTTTAATGTGCTTAGAAGTAGGTACAGAGGAGATGTCAGGGGTAAGTTTTTTACGCAGAGAGTGGTGAGTGCGTGGAATGGGTTGCCGGCGACGGTGATGGAGGTGGAGGTGGATGCGATAGGGCATTTTAAGAGACTCCTGGATAGGTACATGGAGCTTAGAAAAATAGAGGGCTATGGGTAACCCCAGGTAATTTCTAAACTAAGTATATGTTCGGCACAGCATTGTGAGCTGAAGGGCCTGCATTATGCTGTAGGTTTTCTATGTTTCACTGCTGGAACAAAGCTCTGTAAATTCTTTCACACAGTGCAACATGTCTGTGTTACAAAAGAGGTGGTGGCAGTCTTGAGGTCCATAAAGGTGGATGAATTCCAGGGGCTGACCAAGTGTATCCCGGCAAAGGACAAAATAACTGAGGTCCTGGCAGAGATTTTCCTTGGCCGTGGGTAATGTACTGAAAGGCTGGATGTGCCTTTAAGAAGGGCTGCAAGATAAGCTAGGGAAATTGCAGGGCAGTGATCGCCATGATATATCCAGAACATTTCTATTTAAATTGTGACCTGTACAAAAAATACGGGTTACACCTGAAACCTCAGGAGACCAATATCCCTACGGATAGATTTGCTAGAGCTTTTGGGGAAGGTTTAAACTAATTTGGCAGGGGGATGGAAATCAGAGTGATTGGGCAGCTGACGTACAAGTAGATGCAGTATGTAATGAGACTGTGAGGAAGGACAGGCAGATGATAAAGCAGAATTGCAGCCAGTGAGATGAGAAGGTGTAACAGGGGGCCAAAATCAAAAAGTTCATGGGAGCTTAACAACCAAGGATAAACCTTGTATCGAAAGGCCAGGCAGATAGGCAGAAGGGGTGGGGTGGCTCTGTTGGTAAAAAAAAATTTGATTGGAAGGTGTAGAATCCTTGTGGGTAGAGCTACAAGGGTAAGAAGACCCTGATGGGAGTTATATACAGGCTTCAAAACGGTAGCCAGGATGTGGGTTACAGATTACAATGAGAGAGAGAAAAGACCTGTAAAAAGAGCAGTATTGCAATAATCATGGAGGATTTCAGTATGCAGGTAGATTGGGAAAATCCGGATAGTGCTGGATCCCAAGAAAAGGAATCTGTAGAATGCCAACAAGATGGCTTTTTAGAGCAGCTTCTAGTTGAGCCCATTACGGGAATATCAGTTCTTGATTGGGTGTTATGTAATGACCCAAATTTGATTAGGAAGCTTAAGATAAAGGAACCCTTAGGAGGCAGTGATCATTATATGATAAAATTCACCCTGTAGTTTGAGAAGGAAAAGCTAAAATTGGATGTATCAGTAGAGTAAAGGGAATTACAGCGGCATGGGAGAGAAGCTGGCCAAGGTTGATTGGAAGGGGACACTAGTAGGGATGACAGCAGAACAGCGATGGCTGGTGTTTCTGGAGGAAATTCGAAAGGGACAGGAAAGATACATCCCAAATAATGAATAAATGCTTTGAAGGGTGGATGAGGCAACCATGGCTAACAAGGGAAGTCAAAGATAGGATAAAAGCAAAACAGGGCATATAACATTGCAAAAGTGAAAAGGTAGAGGATTGGGAAGCTTTTAAAAACCAACAGAAGGCGACTAAAAAAGCTATAAAGAGAGAACAGAAGAAATACGGAGGTAAACTAACCAATAATATAAAAGAGGGTACAAAAAATTTGTTTCAGATATACAAGGAGTAAAAGAGAGACGAGAGTGGATATTGGACCATTGGAAAATTACACTGGAGAGGTAGCAATGGGGGACAAAGAAATAGTAGAGGAACTTAATAAATATTTTGTGTCATTCTTCACTGTGGAAGACACTATGCCAGAAATGCAAAAGTGTTAGGGGGGCAGAAGTGAGTGTCATCGCTATTACTAAAGAGAAAGCGCTTGAGAAGTCTGAAGCCTGGAGCACATAGCTGAAGAAATTGTGGAGGCATTAGTAATGATCTTTCAAAAATCACTAGGTTCTGGAATGGTTCCTGAGGACTGGAAAATTGCAAGTGTCACTCCACTCTTTAAGAAGAGATGGAGGCAGAAGACAGGAACTTATAAGCCAGTTAACCTGACTTCAGTGGTTGGAAAAATGTTGGAGTCTATTATTAAGGATAAAGTTTTGGGGTACATGAAAAAATAGGCCAATGTTAGCATGGTTACCTTAAGGAGAAATATTGCATGACAAATCTGTT
This sequence comes from Mobula birostris, assembly GCF_030028105.1. Taxonomy (NCBI): domain Eukaryota; kingdom Metazoa; phylum Chordata; class Chondrichthyes; order Myliobatiformes; family Myliobatidae; genus Mobula; species Mobula birostris. Next base: position 16,308,366 of record NC_092379.1, read on the forward strand.
GGAATTCTTTGAGGAGGTAGCAGGTTGGGTAGACAAAGGAGAATCAGTTGATGGTGTTTGCTTCGATTTTCAGAAGGCCTTTCACAGGGAGCCATTCATGAGGCTGCTTAATAAAGTAAGAGCCCATGGCATTACGGGAGAGGTACTAGAATGGGTAGAAGATTGATTGACTGGCAGGAGGCAAAGAGTGCGAATAAAAGGGGCCTTTTCTGGTTGGCTGTGAGTGACTAGTGGTGTGCCGCAAGGATTGAGGTGGAAACACTTCTTCTCACGTTATATGTCAGTGATTTGCATGAAGGAATTGATGGCTTTGTGGCCAAGTTTGCAGACGATACAAAAGATAGGTGGAAGGGCAGGTAGTTTTCAGGAAGCAGGGTGACTGAAGGAGGACTTAGCTAGATTAGGGGAATGGGTAAAGAAGCGGCAGATGAAATATAGTGTCATGCACTTATACAGTCATGCACTTTAGTGGAAGGAATAAAGGTGTGGACTATTTTCTAAATGGAGAGAAAATTCAAAAATGAAAGGTGCAGAGGGACTTGGGAGTCCTTGAGCAGGATTCCTTAAAGGTTAACTTGCAGGTTGAGTCAGGAGTAATGAAGACAAATGCAGTGTTAGCATTCATTTTTAGAGGACTAGAATACAAAAGTAATGATGTAATGCTGAGGTTTTATAAGGTGTTGGTCAGACCACACCTGGAGTATAATGAGCGGCAAATCTGCTGGCGTTGGAGGGAGTCCAGAGGAGGTTCACGAGAATGATCCCAGGAATGATAGGGTTAATATATGAGGAGCATTTGATCCCTTTGAGCCTGTATTCACTGGAGTTTAGAAGAATGAGGGGAGATCTAATTGAAACCTATCAAATTATGTCTGGATAGAGTGGATGTTTCCTATAGTCGGGTGTGTAGGACCAAAGAGCATAGCTTCAGAACAGAGAGATGTCCATTTAGATCAGAGATGAGCGAAAATATCTTTAGCCAGGGGGTAAAGAATGTGTGGAATTCTTTGCCACAGACTATGCAGGCCAGTTCAGTGGCTATATTTAAGGTGGAGATTGATAAGTTCTTGGGGGTCAAATGTTATGGGGAGAAAGCAAGAGAATAAGGTTGAGAAGGTTAATAAATTAACCATGACTGAATGGTGGCGTAGACTCAATGGATTCAATGGCCTAATTCTGCTCCTAGGTCTTGTGGTCTAAATTGATACATTCAAAGCATTAAACTCTTTATTTAATGAATCTCTTGGACAAAGAGTCCATTACCTTCCTGGTAGGTCTTCCATTAGTGTAACTTACAGTTTTCATGTATTATTTAAGCCTCCACCTTTCCACACAACCCAATGTTTCTGATATCATCAGCTTAACCCCCTACCTCAGGCTCCCCAGCCTTGGCCCTGATCTGCTATTGACCAGTGTTGCTACCAAGTGTCCCTAGCCCCACCACAGCTTTCTCTGAGGGAATTTCCTTAACTTTCTCCTCGGCTTCCGGATCCCATCTCTACCCATCTCCATTTCTATCTATACATACCCTGGCCTACTATGTGTTACTGTGGTACCCCACAATCTTCTTTCTTACTCCATACCATGGTCTGCTGCTCAGCTACTACATGCACTGCGCTGTGGTGGTTGAAGGAACAGCTTCTGTTTGCCCAAGCGTGGTGGACCTCCCTTGAATCTTGTGCAGAGGAGAGTTTTACTGCAGTGTTTCCCTCAGCAATACTGTGTTCGTGCTCCTTTTCTGGAATGGTATAGTGTACAGCCATGTGTGTAAGTTGTTGTCCATGAACCCATTGTTCATAAAATAACAAATGGGCTTTTACTCTTTTCTTTTGCTATTAATGGTCCAGAGAGGGAAGGGGCTTGTGTGGCCATTCTGGGATAACTCACTCACCTTTTGTTCCCACCGGGCACTCAGCTCTCACCTCTGGCTTCAAGTAGCTATTTGCATGCAACAGCGGCCACACCCTGGTACAACAGGTGGGCTAAACCAGGTGAGGGTAGTGCCAGGTGTCATACCCCAGAGAGAAAGGGACATACTTGTCCTAACATGTGAAGTCAGCTGTGACGGACTGGGTGGATGAGATCAACAGTGAGTTCCAGTGGCCAGGAAGGTGGTTCTGCAGTGCTTTGTGGAGAACAAATGGCATGACAAGGTACAGAAGAAATCATGGTCATCCCCTGCAACCAAAGAAGACCCCAGTTGTAGCAATTAATCGTACCACTGGACCCAGACTTTCAAGTTCTGGCATTCTTCTCAAGTTTTACTGGCATAATTTACTTATTACTATTTAACTATTTATGGTTCTATTACTATTTATTATCTATGGTGCAACTGTAACGAAAACCAATTTCCCCCAGGACCAATAAAGTATGACTATGACTATTACTAAGTTTGCGAGAGTGGAACAGCCCCCTTGCTACTTTAAAAACTCTCCTGCTCAAGTTTCTTTGTACGCATTAGCAGTAGGGTAGCTTCCTTTGTAATGTCATTATTAATTTGAATCATGCACTCTTCATAGTATAATCCAGTGTGTCTTCCAGTCTTTCCCTACCTGTTGATAAGGAACAGAAAGAACAGTGTGTTTCCAAGCAGAGAACTTGTGTGGGCCAGGTGACTTTGGTTTAAATAAATTCCAAGCAACTTTTAGAAGTACCTCCAGAATGTCATAATGATCCTAGAAAGCATGATTGGTGCATCTGAGGTGTAGGATGAAGAATATTTTTGAAGTCTGGATCCCGTTACTGGTCTCCTCCTCTGTGATGTCTAATGTTACAGTGTTGTCAGCAGTTCTCAGACAAATATTACCAGCTGAAGCTTTGTCAGTTTGGTATGTTTGCAACGTTCTTATCTGTGGAAAAACTATATAGCATTTTTTTTTTTTTGATTGCTTAACAAAGCTAACCTTTTTTTTCTTTCTGGTCCTTTATTTAATAACCTCAACCCAACAGAGTGAGTTATACAATACAGAAAATTGGCCCTTTGGCCCAAGTCATCCATGGCAGCCCATTGCCTACCTGAGCTAGTTCCATTGACTCCTCCAACATGTTCTTACCACAGTCAGTGAAAACTTCTGTTTCAAATCACAATGGTTAGAATTTTAATAATTTCCAAACCAGTCTGCAAACATCTGCCATGAGGGTAGTTGAAAGGTTATCCTTGCAGGAAGAATATAAACAACGCTTGATAACAGTCAACTATAAATTAGGAGCAGGGGCAAACCATTTGGCTCCTCATGTTATCACTGCCATTTTATAAGTTAGGGACTATAAACTCTACTGCATTATCCCGTCTAGGCACAGTAACCACTCACTCGCTTACCAAGAATCTATCTATCTCCAAACACTACGTAAAAACTTTTCTGCCACCAATCTTTGAGGAAGTTTTCCAAAGGGTTATGGCCTCCTTTGAAACAATTTCACTTCATCTCAGTCAAATTAATAACCTCCTTTTTCCGACGGTCATCCCTAGGCCTTATCTCCTTCCTTTCCATATCACACTGTCAAGACTTCTCAGGTTCTTGTTTGTTTCAAAATGATCTCTATCTTCTGTATTCTGAAGAGTAGCCTGTCCATTCCTTTCTTGTAAGACAGCTGGCCTCCTCCCATAGGAAAATATGGAAATCTACTCTTTTCTAGCTTCTTTATGTCTATTAATATGAGTAGTTTTAATGTCAGTTTTGAATGATAGATATAAACAATGTATTTTGATAGGTTTATATTTTGAAATTAACTTTATTCTGTTAGTTATTTACTGTCTGTTATGCCACTGGCAATTAGGGCAGCAACGAAGGTCCTCCATCTCAGTCTTCCCTTGGCCATCTTCTCTATTGTGCCCCTGTTGTGGTTCAAGGTCCTCAATACTGCCTCTACATTAAGGCGTCAAGTTGTCTTTCATGTTTCCTCCCTCCTCAGGGGTCCAATGGAGTGCTGTCATGATGATGGAGTTATTCTGGTTAATATAATATTTTAGAAATAAAATTACGTATTTCATTGGATTTTCCATTGTCCATATAAAAATGAATACACATTTGTTGCAATGAAACAGCACTTACGTGAACTGTTCAAAATGAAATCACATATTTCCTCATTTGTTATTTTCAGGAAATGTTGTGAATGGAACTATTGCAAAGCAAATGGTGGATATGTTGGTGGAGTCATCAAGCAATGTTGAAATGATCCTAAAATTCTTTGATATGTTCTTGAAACTGAAGGACATTGTCGTTTCTGATGCATTTAAAGATTATGTAACTGACCCCAGAGGACTTATCTCAAAGAAGGATTTCCAGAAAGCAATGGACAGCCAGAAACAATACACACCTTCTGAGATCCAGTTCCTACTTTCATGCTCAGAAGCAGATGAGAATGAAATGATAAACTATGAGGAATTTGCAAACCGGTTCCAAGAGCCAGCTAAGGATATTGGTTTTAACGTAGCTGTGTTGCTCACTAACCTGTCTGAACATGTCCCTCATGATACAAGACTCCAAAACTTCTTGGAATTGGCAGAGAGCATCCTCAATTACTTCCAGCCTTTCCTAGGGCGCATTGAGATCATGGGCGCCAGTAAGAAGATAGAGCGCATTTACTTTGAGATCAGCGAGGCCAATAAGACGCAATGGGAGATGCCTCAGGTCAAAGAGTCCAAGCGGCAGTTTATCTTTGACGTGGTGAACGAAGGTGGAGAATCTGAAAAGATGGAACTCTTTGTCAACTTCTGTGAAGACACCATTTTTGAGATGCAGATTGCTTCAAAGATCTCAGAAGCAGATGAAGAAGAGAAGTCAGAAGAAGACGAAGAGGAAGAAGAGGATGCTGAAGGGGCAGAGACTGAGAAAATATCTTCCTCAGCTGAGGCACAATCTGCCTTTGCAGGGTTCCTTAGCTCCATTGTTGACTTTTTTAAAATATTTACATTTAAGAACATAAGGAAAAAGTATAGGAAACTAAAGAAGATGACAATTAAAGAGATTGTGATGTCTCTGGTGTCCTTCTTCTGGACTTTGTTTATGGGCATCCTGCACTTTATCTACAGCATCTGTAGTGGTTTCTTCATGATAATATGGAATACCTTATTTGGAGGTGGCTTAGTTGAAGGAGCCAAACATCTGACTGTCACGGAACTCCTGGCCAGTATGCCTGATCCCACTCAGGATGAAGTTCATGCTGACATTCCTGACGTTAGTAAGGCTGAGGCTGAAGGAACTGCAGTCCAGTCTGAGTTTGAAGATCAAGTGAAAGAAGAGCAAATATCGGAGCAGTCTGATGTTAAGAGGGAAAGCGGCCAGCTAAGGATGGGTCCCGAGCCCAACCTAGGACTCGGCGACATTGTGGAATCTACGCCAGTCGAGCCTCCAACCCCAGAGGGCACTCCACCTACTTTCAGAAAAGCGAGGGTAAGTACCGTGCTCAGCATTCCGGATAAGTGCGAACAAGCTCAGATCTCAGATTTAATTTCACATTAAGTTATTGGATTATAATTGTTAGTAAACTTTCTTCCTGAATTGATTGTGGAGCGTATACTTAGTGGTCACTTTATTTGGTACTGATGGGGGAGAAGGAGAGGGAGACAGACATCCAACCCTGCAAAAACTCATTTCAGGGAGGTGGCACCATCAATTTGCAGGAGACTCCCGGAACTTCCGGGAGAGGTGGGATGTTTGCAATAGAGTAGCTCCTTAGCAGCTAGCCAGCTAGTTTAAATAACGGTAGCTATGCTAATGAACAAATGACACCTGTTAAACTCACCTCAACATGTCTTTTACAGTCTTAACCCACCATGGGCAATAGAAAAGTCACTGTTGCAAACAGTGCAGCGAGCAACACTGTCATTATTTTTGACCCCTATTAGGCAGGGGTACACTTTAGTGTAGTCTGGGGTGACGTACGTTTTATATTTTCTTTTTTTGGAACACTCTGCCACTCTGACTTTTTTTGGAACTCTCTTGCTCTTGCTCTCGCTCTCTCTCTCGTGCTTGCTTTCTCGCTCTTGGTCTTGGTCTCGCTCTCTCTCGCACGCGCGCACTCTCGCACTCTCACTCACACTTGCTTTCTTGCTCTTGCTCTCGCTCTCTCTCTCGCGTGCATGCTCTCTCGCTCTCTCTCGTGGTCACTCTCACTCGCGCTTGCTTTCTCGCTCTTGCGCTCGCTCTCTCGTGCGCTCTCTCTCAAAAAACTTGATTTCCGTGATATTGTACATAATTTGCGGGCATCAGGGAGCCACTATTAATATGCGGGAGACTACCAGAACTTCCGGAAGAGGTGGGATGTCTGGGGAGATGTGGAGATTGTCATCGTGCCCGACACCAGCCTCCTAGGCCTGAGTCGACGTAGTAGTAGTTATTTGGTACTGGGCGGGTGTTCAGGTGAACCTAATGAAGTGGCCACTGAGTGTACTTAATTTGCTTGCATTGAAGCAGCAAGAAAAACCTCAGAGTGAAAAATGAGCATAATGTAAATAACGGGCCTGTAATTTTTTTCCACCCTACTTGTTCGTAGATTGTTCAAAGTAAAATCTAAATCTCACAAACTCCGTTTTAAAATCAGCCCATTATACTGGCTGGACTAGTAACTCTGAACATTATCTCCACATTTACTGTTAGTAGACAAACTATTCTTGGTCAGCCATTCCTCAAAACAGACATTGTTTTTACCTGGAGCTAGTGTTAAAGCCATAAAGAATTTTTTTTCTGCAGTTTTCAATGTGGTCATAAAATGAGCCTTTTACCTTTAACAGCAACAGATTGAAACTCAGTTCGATGTTAAGTCAGACGACCAACTCAAGACTGAAGCAGAGAAAGCAGAGTAAGTCTTTTTATCCTTAATAGATTTCTCAGAATACAGTAAATACCTGGGGATAAGGTCATTCCACAACAGCAGGATAATATGCACAAAATGCAGGAGAAACTCAGCAGGTCAGGCAGCATCTATGGAGAGGAATAAACAATCAGCGTTTCAGGCCGAAACCCTTCATCATCACATTCTGATGAAGGGTCTTGGTCCAAAACATCAACTGTTTATTCCTCTCCACAGATGCTACCTGACCTGCTGAGTTTCTTCAGCACCCTGTGTGTGTGTGTGTGTGTGTGTGTGTTTTACTCTGGATTTCCACCACCTGCAGAATCCCCTTATGTGTTTTTTTTTTAAAAACTTGTCCTGTTGTACATGATTTATTAATGCTCAAATTGATATATATTTCAGTCAGACACTATCTTTCAGTTGTAAACCCATAGCCAGCAGCTTACAGTGCAGAAACCCAATAGTCTTCATTTCCCAAGAGTTCATTGTACATCAGCACAGACCAGGGCAATACTGCGCAATAGTACCTTGGATCTTTTGCACCTCTGCTCTAGAAGCTCTTGTATGACTTACATGTTTTGGCAATAAGTATCAGTACTCAGATAGACAGCAGATTTTTATCCCAGGTCCTGCACTTGTCATATCGCACTTTACCTGCTGCAACGTGGAATGATGGTTCTGTTTTCTGCGTTCAAAAGCACAGAGAATGGTGAAAAGGCTGAGAAGGATATGAAAGAAAAAGAACTAGTAGAACTCCCAGAAGAAGAAAAGGGAAAGGCAGAAGAGAAAGAAAGAACAGAGGAAAAGGAACAGCCCGAGGAAAAAGAAGTGGGAGAAAAGGCAGAGGAAGAAGAAGAAGTTACACCAGCGAAGAAGGCGAGGAAGAAAGCCAAGCTGGAGAGGAAAAAGGAGGAACCAGAAGCTGTCATGGAGTTCTGGATCGAGTTTGAAAACTATAAGACCAAGCTTTTGGTAAGCACGAATAACTCTTAAAAGTCTGTACAGGAATTTATCAAGGTTCAATGTTAAATATATTTTTTAAACTGGATCATTCAAAGGAGGGCATATATGAAATAGAAGCCGGGTGAGCTCAGCAGGAGTTATGGGACACATCAGGAGAATTCAAATTAGCATTTGGTTTAAGAAAGAAGCAAGAATTTAAAAAAGAAGAGTTTCACATTGAATGAAACAGTATGTAGTCTTACAGAAATAGTATATCGCATACAAACGTGAATCAAGAGCAGGAGTGGGTGCCTAGTCCAGTGAGCCTGCAGTTCCATTACTAGGATTATGACTAACATCATTGTAATCTCAACTCTGCATTCCAGCCTACCTTCACTAATTTTTCCCTCTTCCTTGACGAGATTCAATCTCTCTCTCTCTCTCCTTTAAAATAGTCAACAATTGTACTGCTTTCTATTGAGAAGAGAGTCCCAAAGGTTGATGACTCTCTAAGAGAAGACAATTCATCTTATTTCTCAGATAGGTGACTCCTTATTTTTAAACAGGAACCAGTTGTTTAAATCCTTCCCTTGGGATCTTACCTGTTTCAGTCACTCCCCCCTCCCTCTTTTAAACTTAACTGGGTAAAGCCTAGTTATCCCACCATTCCTCACAAGACAGTTAGTCCAGTAGACCTTCTGTAACTTGCTTCCAACACTTTATCATCAATAAAGCGGCAGAGGTCTCTAAAACATAATCTTACTTACCTCTGAATTCAGTTCCCTCAGTAATAAACAATAACATAAGAAAGCTAATGGCATGTTGGCCTTCCTAACAAGGGGAGTTGAGTATAGGAGCAAAGAGGTCCTTCTGCAGTCGTACAGGACCCTGGTGAGACCACACCTGGAGTATTGTGTACAGTTTTGGTCTCCAAATTTGAGGAAGGACATTCTTACTATTGAGGGGAGTGCAGCGGAGGTTCACGAGGTTAATTCCCGGGATGGCGGGACTGTCATATGTTGAAAGATTGGAGCGACTGGGGTTGTATACACTGGAATTTAGAAGGATGAGAGAGGATCTGATTGAAACATATTAAGGGATTGGACACCCTAGAGGCAGGAAACATGTTCCCAATGTTGGGGGAGTCCAGAACCAGAGGCCACAATTTGAGAATAAGGGGTAGACCATTTAGAACGGAGTTGAGGAAAAACTTTTTCACACAGATGGTTGTGGTTCTGTGGAATGCTCTGCCTCAGAAGGCAGTGGAGGCCAATTCTCAGGATGATTTCAAGAAAGAGTTAGATAGAGCTCTTAATGATAGCAGAGTCAAGGGATATGGGGAGAAGGCAGGAATGGGTTACTGATTGTGGATAATCAGCCATGATCACAGTGAATGGCGGTGCTGGCTCGAAGGGCCGAATGGCCTACGACTGCATCTATTGTCTGTTGTCTGTTCATTTAAACCTTCCCACCGGTCCATGCAGCAGAATAACCTAAGTCTCCTCTCCTTGAACCACCACAGTTTCTCATCATTACATCACATGCTTTTCTGTTGTTCTTTCCCAATTTGGCATTTTCATACTTTCCTGCATTGCCACATTCTTGCCTACATTTTTCTATATTACTGTTTCCTTTGGCCAGATCCTTGGTCACTCAATTAACCTATCTGTAACCCTTTGTCAGTTTCTCTTTACATCTTACTTTCCTGCCTATCTTGACATCAATGGCCAAATAAGCAACTTCAGCAGCTTTACCCCAGTCATTTATATTAAAATATCCTTACCAATTAAATATGTTATTAAATCCTTAATATTAAATACCATATTAAAAAAAGGACAGAATAAATAGTAGTTTATAGTAAAAGAAGAATTTCATTGAGAGAGATAACTTCTGTAGAAAAATTTGCCATGGATCATGATCACCCATGTCATACGACATGGCACTTAATGGTGATGGTGATGATGGAAAAGGATATGGACCACTTCAAGGTAAAAATAGTTAACTGGAGGAGGCTTAGATTTGTTAAACTATGTTTTTTGACAACCAAACTTTCATCCCAGTTTGGAGGGGATGAGCAAATGCCCCTGGGGAAATTGGAAAGAGAGTTTGGTGAGCACGACTGTTGTAGAATAATGTTGCAGCTACAGATCAGGTACATTCCAGTGAAGGTGGTAAGGGGAAACTAGAGCCAGAACTCCTCTGTTGACCAAAAGGAAAGAAAGTAAAACAGTGGGTAAAAAGGAACATTTTTTCTAAGTGCAAATTAGGCTGTTTACAGAAAGTTCTGAGACAATGTTAGCAGAAATGGGAGGAGCAAAGAGAGATCATGAGAAAAGGCAGCAGCAATCTTAGAGGGGAATTCAAACAACACACACGGAATGCTGGAGGAACTCAAAATGGGCCCGAAACATCAAATGTACTCTTTTTCCTAGATGCTGCCTGACCTGCTGAGTTCCTCCAGCATTTTATATGTGTGTGACTGGAATTTCCAGCATCTGCAGATCTTCCCTTGTTTGTGAGGGGAATACAAAATTATTCTGCAGGTGTGCGGACAAGAAAAGACTGCGGAACAGAGACCGTAAATGAAAGTTACATATGGAAGCAGTGGGCATGGCTTTACATCAGTCTTCAACAATGAAGAAGGTGTGATTGAAGCCTCACAAAGGAAGAGGTAAATGAGATTCTAAATGGGCTAAAAATTAAAACTAGAAATCCTTAAAGTAGTCTTCTCCTGGTCCAGATGGGATTGCTGAGGGAAGTATGGAAGGAAATTGCAAAGCTTTAATTAGTGACGAAGTTCGAAAAAATTGCAGTGATGATGGACTTCAGTTACTGGAAAAATTGGGCTGTTTTCCTTGGAATAGGGGATCTTGTGAGGGATCTGATCACGATATTTAACATCATGAGGGGCATAGACAATATTCCCATTTGCAGAGAGGTCACAAGCTAGGAGACATTGATTGAAGATGATTGGCTGAAGGACAAAATGTAACATGAGGTAAAGAATTGTGTTACATAAGTGGAATGGGCTGCCAGGGATAGCAGTGGTAACAGACTCGATTGTAGTGTTTCAACAGGAGCTGAACAGTGAAAAGAGAGAATGAACATGTAACATTGTTTTTGACAACACAACCATATTGAAACACTCAGCAGGGACAATTAGTGAAAGAAATCGAGGTAACTTTTTCTGGAAATAAAATAGACTTTGGTTATTCCTATTTAATTGATACAAGTAATGAATTTGGATGCAACATTCAATGACAAGTATCACTGTCTGCCATGCAATAAGTAAATCTTTTTCCATCTTTTAACCAGAATTACTTATCAAGAAATTTCTACAATCTTCGCTTCCTAGCCCTGTTTGTGGCTTTTGCAATCAACTTTATTCTCCTCTTCTATAAGGTAAGTGTGGTGGCAAACAAAGAGATGAAACCCTTTGAGAAATCTGGAAGTTTCACCCAAAGTCACATGTGAAATGGTCCCAGTTTTGCTGATAACCAATAATTCTCCCAACTTCACTGTTAATATTGAAGACTGAAGTAAACCATTCCCACTCTCTGTGTCTACTCTAATTTATTAGTATCTAATAATCTAATTTTTTCAGATCTGAGCATAGTCATAGTCATACTTTATTGATCCCGAGGGAAATTTGGTATCATTTGCAGTCAGGTATTTATGGCTCATTCCTACTTCCCTCAAGAAGGTAGTTGTAAACCATCTTCATCTCCATAGACCAGGGAGCCATAGACAGGTTGATATCCACAGAGAGCTAAGGGGGGAAGGGTTGTGCTTGATGCACCATCAATAACTCCAAAAGACTGGAAGTAGGATAAGTACTGAAAGGCTTTTATTCGCGGTAAAATGTGACCTCCACCATGCTGAGTGTCTGCCCCTGGACTGAGGGGAGGAGCCAAGGCCCAATCGCCTTTATTCAGGGGTCTGTGGGATGAGCCACAGGGGCAGTCAGCAGTGGGGCGTGTCCAGACAGGTAACCCAGTTACAACATATATATTTGGTTTACCACAGTGATATCCCATTCTGGGTTTACAAAGTAGATGTAGAGACTAGTGAGATGAAGCTGAGGCCCAAGGAGACTCTGTCTCCTCTATTTCTATTCTGTCAGGGGAGAGAGGAGGCATGAACAGACTCCGGAAAATTGAGAAAATTCATGTGAGGACCTGATCAACTATGACAGAGGGAAAACCACCTGCCAGAAAGAGGAGCACATGGCAGAGATAGCAGAATGGAAGGTCTGATCTTGAGAACAGATGCAGTGGAGATATGAGAAACTGAGAGAAAAGGATGATATCCTTACAGGGGGCAGGGTGAGAGGGGGTATAGTCAAGGGAGCTGTGGGAACCGGGGGCTTATTTATGTAATAGTGGATAGTTTATTTGCTGAATCAATATTATAATATCATCAAATCCTTGAAAAATATTTAACTTGCTGTGATATACTTTAAGACATTATGAGAAATAAAAATGTTCTTTAAATGTAAAATCTTTACACCTCCCTCCTCCACCCTTCTTCCCAAATTAACCCACCATCCCTTACAGCACCATTGATGGGCCGGAAATTAGTAAATCAGCAGATTTACATAGGTAAGTCTTAAGAGTTTCCCAAGTGATTGATGGGTCACTTTTGTGCATGGAAGGTATCCGTGGTCGAAGATGAAGAAGATTTTGAAGCGGCAGGCTTTGAGGATGACATGATAAGCACAGGTTTTGGAAATGGAAATGGAGATGAAGAGGAGGAGGAGGAGGATGAAGATTCACTGGTTTATTACGTCCTTGAAGAGAGTACAGGTTATATGGCACCAACGTTAAAAATCCTCTCGATTCTGCATACGCTGCTGTCCTTCCTGTGTATTATTGGATACAACTACTTGAAGGTAAGGACAAACTGAACCTAAACTTCTTCCAACAATACGATCTGCAATACACCCACATGTTGGACATTTATTTATATTGTCTTTTGATCTTTGTGTTTAATGAGAAAGGTTCTCTTTTCAAATTGGTATTATTTCAAAGTAGCTGTTTATACAATGGCAAATTGAGATGTTAGTATTACATCATATTATAGTCCTTTCTGACTTCTGCTAGATTTCAAAAATATTGCTATTTTGTTAGAGAGATGGTTATAGTATACTCACAGAGTCGGTAACCAAAAGATATTTAAAGTTATTGGCAAATGAACCAAAGATTACATGACCAAACAACTTTTAATTGAGTTGAATTGACTTTATTACTTACATCCTTCATATACACGAGGAGTAAAAATCTATGTTACGTCTCCATCTAAGTGTGCAATGTGTATAGAAACATAGGACATAGAAAACCTACAGCACAATACAGGCCCTTCGGCCCACAATGCTGTGCCGAACATGTCCTTACCTTAGAACTACCTAGGCTTACCCATAGCCCTCTATTTTGCTAAGCTCCATGTACCTATCCAGGATTCTCTTAAAAGACCCTATCGTTTCCACCTCCACCACTACCGCCGGCAGCCCATTCCACGCACTCACCACGCTCTGCATAAAAAAACTTACCCCTGACATCTCTGTACCTACTTCCAAGCACCTTAAAACTATGCCTCTTGTGCTAGCCCTGGGAAAAAGCCTCTGACTATCCACATGATCAATGCCTCTCATTATCTTGTACACCTCTATCAGGTCACTTCTCATCCTCCGTCGCTCCAAGGAGAAAAGGCCGAGTTCACTCAACCTATTCTCATAAGGCATGCTCCCCAATCCAGGCAACATCCTTGTAAATCTCTTCTGCACCCTTCCTATGGTTTCCACGTCCTTCCTGTAGTGAGGCGACCAGAATTGAGCACAGTACTCCAAGTGGGATCTGACCAGGGTCCTGTATAGCTGCAACATTACCACTCAGCACTTAAACTCAATCCCACGATTGATGAAGGCCAATGCTCTGTATGCTTTCTTAACCATAGAGTCAACCTGCATAGTAACTTTGAGTGTCCTATGGACTCAGACCTCAAGATCCCTCTGATCCTCCACACTGCCAAGAGTCTTACCATTAATACTATATTCTGCCATCATATTTGACCTACCAAAATGAACCACCTCACACTTACCTGGGTTGAACTCCATCTGCCACTTCTCAGCCCAGTTTTGCATCCTATCAATATCCCACTGTAACCTCTGACAGCCCTCCACACTATCCACAACACCCCCAACCTTTGTGCAATTTATAGTAATTTATAATAAATAGTATGTACAACAATATAACATAGAGATACAGTTGTGTCAGCATGAATTAATCAGTCTTTAATTCTTTAACTTTTGTGATTCTAATTCAAAATTGTTTATTGTACAAGGATGTGAAGGAGAACAAAATGATTGTGACTACAGATCCAATGCAGCATAAAAATACACAATAAGCAAAACGAACACTATAAAAACAAACAAAAACACAATAAATATTAATATTAAAGCAATCCTATAAAACACAATGCACAAGTAACTGTTATATACAGTACACAGACTGGTTGTATGTACATGCTAGGTTAGATTAGATTATGAGGACACGCAGTCCTCTTTTATTGTCATTTAGTAATGCATGCATTAAGAAATGATACAATGTTCCTCCAGTATGATATCACAGAAACACAAGACAAATCAAGACTAAAAAACTGACAAAAACTACATAATTATAACATATAGTTACAACAGTGCAAAGCAATACCATAATTTGATAAATAACAGATCATGGGCATGGTAAAAAAAAAGTCTCAAAGTCTCTCGAAAGTCCCATCATCTCACGCAGACGGTAGAAGGAAGAAAAACTCTCCCTGCCATGAACCTCCAGCACCGCAAACTTGCCGATGCAGCACCCTGGAAGCACCCGACCACAGTCGACTCTTGAGTCCGTCCGAAAACTTCAAGCCTCCGACACCAAGCACCATCTCTGCCGAGCGCTTCGATCCCGGCCCCAGCAATAGGCAAAGCTGAGGATTTGGGGCCTTCCCCTCCAGAGATTCTCGATCGCACAGTAGCAGCGGCAGCGAAGCCGGCATTTCAGAAGTTTCTCCAGATGTTCCTCCATGCTTCTCACATCTGTTTCCATCAAATCAGGATTGTGTATGGTACATACTTAACAAATACCGATATAATTTTGGAGCGGCCACACGTGCTGCGTCGCGCCACCATCTTCTCCTCCCCTCAATTATGCTAGGTGTTGTGAATGTGAGAATAGTGGTGAGGGGGTTAATGGGTGCAGGTGTCTAGTGCTCCTGGCATGGATGACGCTTATGCATTTTGCATTTACAACATGAGCAGCATGGTATTCAGTAGTTCAATGTGACTCAGGTAGTGAGGGACCATTTTCATTAAGCTAAGAGTGAATATTGAATCTTTGGCCTTTGGTGTTGAATTTGCTCAACATTTTCTCTGAAATAATAATATGTCACCTTGGCATTAATTTCAGAGAGAAATTGTTTTCTGTTTTCTATAACACCTTTAGGTTCCTTTGGTCATCTTTAAACGAGAGAAGGAGCTTGCCAGAAAATTAGAATTCGACGGTTCATATATTACGGAGCAACCTGCTGACGATGATATTAAAGGACAGTGGGATCGACTCGTTCTCAACACACCGTAAGACACACCCATTTCTAAATTATAAGAATAGCTCAAACACGCAAATTCAAGCAGCATTTGTCTACAAGCTTTTCCCACTGAGGTTGGGCCAGATGAGAACTAGAGGTCATGAGTTAAGGGTGAAAGATGATATGTTCAAGGGGAGCCTCAGGGGAAGCTACTTCACTCAGAGGGTGGTGAGAGTGTGGAACATGTTGCCGGTGGATGCAGGTTTGATTTCAATGTTTTAGAGAGGTTTGGATAGGTACATGGATGGGAGGGATATGGAAGGCTATGGTCTAGGTCTGCAGCTGGATCTTCAACTTCCTCACAGACAAGACCCAGGCTGTAAAAATAGGGGACAAGCTCTCTTCTACAACCACTCTGAGCACCAGTGCCCCAGAAGGCTGTGTACTCATCCCCTTGCTGTACTCACTGTACACCCATGATTGTGTAGCTAAGTTTCCATCAAACTCAATATATAAGTTTGCTGATGACACAACAATTGTAGGCTGTATCTCGGGTAATGATGAGTTTGAGTACAGAGAGGAAATTAAGAACCTGGTGGCATGGTGCGAAGACAATAACCTATCCCTCAACGTCAACAAGACAAAAGCATTGGTTGTTGACTTCAGAAGGAGTAGCGGACCGCATGACCCCATTTACATCGGTGGTGCGCAAGTGGGACAGGTCAAAAACTTTAAGTTCCACGAGGTCAATATCATAAATGACTGACTTGGTCCAACCAAGCAGAGTCCACTGCCAAGAAGGCCCACCAGTGCCTTTACTTCCTGAGAAAGCTAAAGAAATTTGGCCTGTCCCCTAAAACCCTCACTAATTTTTATAGATGCACCGTAGAAAGCATTCTTCTAGGGTGCATCACAACCTGGTATGGAAGTTGTCCTGTCCAAGACCGGAAGAAGCTGCAGAAGATCATGAACACGGCGCAGCACATCACACAAACCAATCTTCCATCCGTGGACTCACTTTACACCGCACACTGTCGGAGCAGTGCTGCCAGGATAATCAAGGACACGACCCACCCAGTCAACACACTTTTCGTCCCTCTTCCCTCCGGGAGAAGGCTCAGGAGCTTGAAGACTCGTACGGCCAGATTTGGGAACAGCTTCTTTCCAACTGTGATAAGACTGCTGAACGGATCCTGACCCGGATCTGGGCCGTATCCTCCAAATATCCGGACCTGCCTCTTGGTTTTTTTGCACTACCTTACTCTCCATTTTTCTATTTATGATTTATAATTTAAATTTTTAATATTTACTATCGATTTGTAATCCAGGGAGCACGAAGAGCAGAATCAAATATCGCTGTGATGATTGTACGCTTTAGTATCAATTGTTTGGTGACAATAAAGTATAAAGTAGAAGTAATACTAGGTGCAGGTCAATGGGACTAGGTAGAATGATACTTCATCATGAACTAGATGGGCCTAAGGGCCTTTTTCTGTGCTGCAGTGCTGTATGACTCAATAACTCTAAGCTAATTACAGAAGAGTTGTATAGGTAATAATATGTAAAATAGCTTTTAAACTAGTTGCAGGATTTCATTGATTTACTCAATGCAGATTGATTGAAAGTGGGCTATTGTGGATGAAAATTTAATATATGTAAACGTAATGACACGGTTATGTTCTGTTACAGCATGTACTGTAGACTATACCTGATATAGTAAGAAAGTAAGTTTGTTCCATCACTTTTCACCTCACAGTGACGCTGTAGACCAGTGTAACACGAGTTATATCCCATATATTAGATAGTTTTGCTATTCTGAAAGCATCAACATTACCGTAATATTGAATTATATTTCTTTTATTAATTTATAGGTCCTTCCCAAATAACTACTGGGACAAATTTGTCAAAAGAAAGGTAATTATGTATTTTTGAAAAATAATTCTAAATTTCTAAATTTCTAAAACTATAAGACTTTTCAAATACTCTTATTTCTAACTGCAGATTTTGTCCAAAGATTTCAACTGTGGATTGTTTGGTGTTCCAACTATTGATCTTTGGCATGCTTTTAGTTTTATAATGAGAGGTCTATAACAAGTTATTGAAAACTACGTGCCAAATTTTCTTATAGAAAAGAAATGTAATAGCACGCATTGAAAAACAAGCATATTGATTTTTTTCTTTTTTTCCCAGGTGTTGGACAAGTATGGTGATATCTATGGCAGAGAGCGTATCGCAGAGCTGTTAGGCATGGACATGAGTGCGTTGGATGTCACTGTGCCTCAAGAAAAGACTCCCGCGGCCGATAATTCTTTTCTTTCATGGTATGTATCTGCCTTGGTTTTCCAAGAGATACTAAAAATGTCCATTTGATCCAAAGCATTCTGTAATAGAGCCAAATTCTTTGTTCTGATTTTGTAATGGAGCCCATGCCACCAAATTACATTCATTTTCAGTAGCATTGTGGCTGTTATACTATTTGCTATTGTCAAACGCTACCACAATAAATCTACATTCAATGGCCACCTGCTCATTAATGCGAATATCTAATCATCCAATCATGTGGCAGCAACTTAATGCGTAAAAGCATGCAGACATGGTCAAGAGGTTCAGTTGTTGTTCAGACCAAACATCAGAATGGGGATGAGATGTGATCGAAGTGACTTTGACTGTGGAATGATCACTGGTGTCAGGCAGGGTGGTTTGAGTACCTCAGAAGCTGCTGATCTCCTGGGATTTCCACGCACAACGAACTCTAGGGTTTCCAGAGAATTGTGTGAGAAACAGAAGACATCCAGCGAGCAGTAATTCTGTGGATGGAAGTGCCTTTTAATGAGAGAGGTCAGAGGAGAATCATGAGACAGGATCAAGCAGTAAGGAAGGTAGCAGTAACTCAAATAACCACCATTACAACAGCAGTATGCAGAACAGCATCCCTGAATGCACATGTCAAACTTCGAAGTGGATGGGCTACACCAGCAGAAGACCACAAACATACACTCAGTGACCATTTCATTAGGTACAGGAGGTACTGAATAAAATGGCCACTGAATATCTGGTCCAAATGCCACCCAATGAGATTTCTCACTGTGACTATAGTATAAGATTCTGCTGATTAAGTTCCATGCTGATAAATTTTAAGTTGAAGAAGGTTAGCTAACTTCAAATACCAAAATGGGAGCTTTGAATACTCAGACAGCAGAGCAGCACAAACAGTGGAGATGCTGCTGGGTGTGGAGTTTACATTTATTTATTTATTGTGACCACGTGAATTTCCTACAGCATCCAAAGGATGTACGGGTTAGTAGGTGAATTGCCCACGCTGTGTTGGTGAGTGTTAGTGTTATGGAAATATTGAGAGAATAAAATGTGATCCGTATAGGATTAGTGTAAGTGGTCAACTTTAACATGATGGGGCAAAGGGCCTGTTTCTGTGTTGTATAACCTTATTCAAAGATTCAAAGTACATTTTCATCAAAGTATGTATGCAGTATACAACCGTGAGATTTGTCTTCAATACAGCCAGGAGACAAAGAAAACCATGGAACCTGTTCAAAGAAAAACATCAATCCACACCCACCCCCCTCATATGTGCATTAAAAAAAACAAACTGTCCAACAGCAACAAAAAAAAAACAAGCAATAAACAGAATAAAAAACACAACATCTCAGAGAGTCTATATTCCGTTCAGCTCAGTTTGTTATCTGCGGGCCATCCTGATCAAAATGATCAGCAAAAAAGGAGAGACCAGGAACCAGAAACACATCATAACATGAACTACAGAGCCCAATCCTCAAACCATGTCAATTAAACCTTGCCCAAGACCAAGGATTCCAGCACCATCCTCTGACAGCAGAGAGAGAGAGAGAGACCTTCCTTCAGGAGCAGAGAGAGAGAGAGAGAGACCGCCACACACAGACACGTAACAACAAGCAAGGTGCTGGTAGATGACGCTGAACACTTCCTCACCGCGATGATTTCAATCTTCCTCAGTGCTTTAATCAGCAAGAAATGGAGTTGATGTTCATGGGCTTATGCCCATCTCCAGGCTTCTTGGCCTCGAGGCCACTTGAAGCTTCACAGAACCCTCTCGGAGACAGCAAAGCATTAGATCATTCAATAAAAAGTTATAACTTTATGACTGAAGATGTTAGATGGAACTATTTCCCCCAAAATATAAAGCCACACTTATCTTCCACAGGTTTCACATATCTAATACTTCCTGTTTTTATCTTTCACCCATTTGTAGGATCACATCCCTGGATATCAAGTACCAGATCTGGAAGTTTGGTGTGATATTCACCGACAACGTAAGTAGACATGGACACGCTATAAAGTGCCACTGAAACAAAATGTTTTGAGCAAAGTACTTTATATAGCATTGGATGGAAAGCAAACCAATCGAATTCAAGCAATGGTGTTAGCATCGCAAAGCTTTAACAAAGTGTACAAAAATACATGAAGAAAGAGAAAGGGAAGGGTGGGGCTTTTGTTAGATCATTCTGATACTGAAAAGACATACATTTAATTCATGTAATTAATCAGCCTGTCTGTATGACAGGGTCTTCAACATAGTTTGGTTTAATTAGTTCTGTTTTATTTTCTCAGTCCTTCCTTTATCTTTGCTGGTATTTGGTTATGTCCATCCTTGGTCATTACAACAGCTTCTTCTTTGCTGCACATCTTCTGGACATTGCTATGGGTGTCAAAACCCTCCGCACCATCCTGTCCTCTGTCACTCACAATGGCAAACAGGTAAGACCTACAAGTCATAGACTTACACAAGCACAGAAGCAGGCC
Source organism: Mobula birostris (assembly GCF_030028105.1). NCBI lineage: Eukaryota > Metazoa > Chordata > Chondrichthyes > Myliobatiformes > Myliobatidae > Mobula > Mobula birostris. The sequence continues at coordinate 16,328,466 of NC_092379.1, forward strand.
TTTATCAACATTTTTATAACATCTTACTTCCCACTAATCGGGTGAAAGGGAAATGAAACTCTTTACAATTGCTTTCAAAAGAGCCACATGCTCCCTAGGTAGAGATTGCTTCTTGGCCATCAGTTTAAACTTGCAGCTTTCTGTTTCTTGCAGCTGATGATGACCGTAGGGTTGCTGGCCGTCGTCGTGTATCTCTACACAGTTGTGGCTTTCAATTTCTTCCGCAAATTTTATAACAAGAGTGAGGACGAAGATGAGCCAGATATGAAATGTGATGACATGATGACAGTAAGTTTTTTGTTAATTTCTTTTTAAAGTTATAAAGATCCTCATAAAGTTCTACAGCATAGAAATTAGCTATTCGGAGCAACAGGTGTATCTCGGTGGTAATATTTCAACATATGTATGATATATGTAACAGAGGTATACAAGATGATAAGGGACATAGATTGAGTAGACAGCCAGAGACTTCTTCCCAGGGTGTAAGTGGCCGATACGAGAGGAAAGTGATTGAAGGAAGGTATAGCGGGGGTGTCAAAGATAAGTTTTGTTGATACAGAGAGTGGTGGATGCGTGGAACACCCCGCCTGGGGTGGCAGTAGGGGCAGATACAATAGGGGCATTTATGGACTTCTTAGACAGGAACATAGACAATAGCAAAATGGCGGGGGTGTTGTAGGAGGGAAGGGTTAGATTGAGTTTAGAACAGGTGATAAGATTGGTGCAACATTGTGGGCCAAAGGGCCTGTACTGTGTTGTAATGTTCTGTGTTCTATATTCCTTCTCCCACCTGTTGTGACTGCTGAGCTGAAGCAGATGGAAACTGTAGCTGGGATTTATAAAAGGCTTTTTAGCTACACAGTAGATCTTCTGGAGAATCTAGTTCTCCCTTTCTACATAACGATTTATACTTTTGAAGCATAAAAACATCAATAACAATCAATCATAGCTTCAATGGCTATAATTCCATTCAGTGAAAACTTTAACATTTTCACTGACAACAGGTAACTTTGTAGAATTACATATTTATAATGATGGACAATCATGCGGAAAGATGAACTAGAAAAACGCACACTGTCTGGAAAGATCGGGGGGAGCAAACCTAGAGGAAGGCCTCAGCTTATGTACATCAAAAGCCTAGCCAGGTGACTACACTTCAAGGAAATGGAAGTCATCCAAAGAACGAGGGATAGATCTATATGGAAAACCATGGTCACCAAAGTCCGCATCGGATATGGTACCCAGACAGACAGTGGTGGACATCCCAAACAGCAGAACTGCTGATGGCTGATGGCTGGTCAGAGAGCTTCTGAGCACTAACACCAGACCCCCAAAATATACAAACATGAGAAAATCTGCAAATTCTGGAAATCCAAAGCAACTATGGAAAAGATGGTCAAGTCCTGATGAAAGGTCTCGGCCCAAAACGTCAACTGCTTATTCTTTTCCATAGATGCTGCCTGACCTGCTGAGATCCTTCAGCATTTTGTGTGTGTTAACCAAAATATACTCTGTTACAGTGTTGAGAGCTCCAGGATATTAAGTGATAAAACAGACATGTCTGAACTGTACATTAAGTGGCAGGGATAAGTCTTTAACAAAGTGTTAATACAGGAGATGGTCAATTAATTGCTTTTGTGTTCTCATCCTGTTTTCAATGAGCACTGATTAGCATGAATATTCATCTGTTGTCGACCCCCTGTGTCATTTCAATGATACAGAATCAGAAGGCACAACACCCAATGATTAGTCTCAATGACCTTAACACAGTTGGAGTTAAATTATGAACAGGTTTTATTTCCTGAGGCTGGTTCTCATTGTTAATTATAACTGCTATCCATAACTACACAGCTACAGAGTAATCTCTCACACTACCGATTCACAATGTCAGTATTACCCTCAATTCTTTAATCTGATTAACAAACATCCTGATGTGTATGGCGGGGGGGAGGGGTTGTCATAAATTCCACACTCTGAACTACTTTCTTGCTATAGAAGTTTCCCCTGTATTCCTTATTGGCCTTATTAGTGGCAAATTCACACTGATAGGCTCAATGTAAACTCCTCGGTGTGAAAATACCTTCCCTGGGCTTATCCCTGTATAATTTTGAAGATCTAGAGACCTTGTCTACAGCACTGAAAATTAACTCTGACCACATAGAATTGTCTTCCAGATTAATTACTAGCTTTATTGCGATATTTCACATCCTTCATGATCCTCTTCATGTTACACAGAACAGTATAGCATGGGCATAGGGGCCCTTTGGCACACAATGTCTGTGCTGAGCATGGTGCCAAATGAAATTAAATATCTTCTCCGTGCAAATTCATGTGTCTCACTGAAAGTCACTGTTGTGGCTGCTTCCTGCATCATCCCTGACAACCATTTCCAGGCACCTCAAAGTTCAAAGTACATATATGTCACCATATACTTCCCTAAGATTCATTTCTCTCTGTGTGAGACCAAATTCTCCCTGGGTAAAAAAAACTTGCCCCACACATCTCATTTAAACATTCCCCCTCTCATCTTGTGTTCCACCCTGTCTACTTGTGTTGCCTCTTTCAGGGAGCTATGGACTTGCACCCCAAGATCCCTCAGTACATCAATGCTCCTAAGGGTTCTGCTATTTACTGTATACTTTTCACATACATTTAAACTTCCCAAAGTGCAACACCTCACACTTATCCAGATTCATCTTCATCTGCCATTCTGTGCCTATTTTTCCCACTGGTCTACATCCACCCAAATCTTTTGACAACCTTCACTACTGTCTGCAGTTCTTCCCTTTTTTTTGCATCATAATTGATTAATCTAAGATGAACACAGCAACAGTTGTAGAGAATCGTCATCAGAGCTGGGCCATCAGACAGCTGAAAGCAGAATTGCATCTCAGTAAATTTAGTTGCCTTTATAAGTTACAGAGACCCTGTCCTCTAACCTACATCTGTATCTCTACCTGACAGTGTTACCTGTTCCACATGTATGTGGGTGTAAGAGCTGGTGGCGGTATTGGTGATGAGATTGAAGACCCAGCTGGAGATGAATACGAGCTCTACCGTGTTGTCTTTGACATTACGTTCTTCTTTTTTGTCATTGTTATCCTCCTGGCCATCATTCAAGGTATGACACAAGGCTTATTAACTTAAATCTTGGCCCCACTTTACTGACCATCCATATCCCTGCTCTCCGAAACACACCACAAACAAATCTGGAAAGACCGAACTTAGATGCGCCCAAGGCCCTGGAATCAAGTACTGAGTCCCTGAAAGGCAACAGGGTCTCAATCAACATTATAAAGGCTGGTTGGGGAGAGGAGAACCCAGATTAAGCTCTTCTGGAAGCTTTTGACCGTTCAGAGAGCCCTGGGCCCATCTTTGCCGGCTGACAGGGTTTTTCAAAGTTTTTGAGTATCACCAAAGTTCACAAGCATTTAACATGATTAAAAATGGAATGAATAATTCGAACAATTAAAACTTCTTCAAACCCATAACCTTCTTCAAATTATCTTCAAACAGCACTTTTAATACTGGTTTGAGAACATCAATGCCTTGAGTAGAAAATCCCACAAAAAGTTGTTGCAGGAAAGCAGCATCCGTCATCAGGGACCCCCAGCACCCAGGACATGCTCTCTTCTCGCTGCTGCCATCCGGAAGGTTCAGGAATAGTTATTACCCCTCAACCATCAGGCTTTTGAACCAAAGGGGATAACTATCCAATTTTGAAATGGACATTGAACCCATGGACACTACCACACTACTTTTTTTTTAAATTTCTGTTTTTACACTACTTATTTTATTTTAACTATTTAATATATATATTTTCTGTAATTCAGTCTTTTTCTATATTTATCATGTATTGCATTGTACTGTTGCTGCAAAGTTAATAAATTTCACAACATTTGCCAATGATGCTAAACCTGATCCTGATTCTGAACTTTACTCGTCCCATCACTGAACTGTGCCCACAACCTATGGACTCACTGTCAAGGACTCTTCATCTCACATTCTCGATATTTATTGCCTATTTATTATTTATTTCTTTTTGTTTTTCCACAGTTTGTTGTCTTTTGCACACTGTTGAACCCCCAGTCCATGTGTCCTTTCATTGATATGGTTATTAGTCTATTACGGATTTATTGAGCATGCCCACAAGAAAATAAATTTCAGGGTTGTGTATGATGACATACTGTGATAATAAATTTACTTTGAATTTTGAATTTTCAACTTTAAATAATCAAATTACAAATCAGTTAAGGAAATACAGTTTAACGTGCTTTATTTCTCCCCTTGCCCTGGCCCTACTAGTCTTATTCAATTGATAGAGCTTGGATCCTTTGTCAAGATAACCTGATGCAGAATCAAAGAGTTCAAAATATTTTTGATATATCAAAGTACATATATGTCTCCATATACTACCCTGAGATTCATTTTCTTGTGGGTTTTCACAATAGAACAAAGAAATTCAGTAGAATCAGTGAAAACTACGCACAAAGACTGACGAGCAACCTATGTGCAAAGGACAAACTGTGCAACCACAGAAATAAATAAATAATAGATAGTAGTTCTGAGACGTGAGTTGTAGAGTCATTGAAAGTGAGCCCATTGGTTGTGGAATCCGTTGGTGCTGGAAGCGTGGCGACACTTGCCCAGCGCAAACTTTGCTGATTTGATTTGATGCAAAGCGATGCATTTCACTCTGTTTCAATGTACATGTGACAAATAAAGCTAATCGTTCTTTGTAATTCATCTGTACAGAAACACCATTCAGTATTACTGAGCCACAAACAAGAGAAAGATGCTGGAAACCCAAATAACACACGCAAAATGCTGGAGGAACTCAGGCAGCAACAGTCCTGCCGAAGGGTTTTGGACCGAAACATCGACTGTTTATTCATTTCCATAGATGCTGCCTGGCCTCCTGAGTTCCTCCAGCATTTTGTGTGTGTTGCTCAGTGTTACTGAGGTACACTACAAATCATCTAAACACACTCGCACACACACAGTTGTTTGCTCAGTGTTCTAAGGTTTCTGAGAATCAATGCTGTGTTGAACATTTTTAATGATGAAGAATTATTTTCCTTTTACCTGTGTCAGAACTTTCTACAAATTGAAGTAGTTCTATTTGGACTATTTTTTTATGTGCATCTCACTGCCTATAAGACAGAAAGCATAGCACCCTTTTTTAATCTGATGTGTAATCACATTGTCAAAACATTAAAGTGCTCCATGTAACGCTTTGCAATGGGTGTACCTCTGCCTACCTGGATAAGCTGTTCTGTGTCCTCGGTGATCCCTCAACAAGAACGAACAGTTTGTTTTACTGATGCAGTATTTCCTAGGTGACTGGCAAAGGCCTGTTTAGCTTCATACACTGCAATACAATCATTATCATCCCGCAGGCTAATATTGTGTATTCAGAGAGACAGCATTTTATCACAGACTGCACATCACTTAATTAGAAACCCAAGATTCTGTAGCTGCTGGAATTCCAGAGGAACACACACAAGAACTCAGCAGGTCAGGCAGCACTATGGAAATGAATAAACAGTCGACGTTTAGGGCCAAGACCCTTCATCAAGACTGTTTATTCATTTCCATAGATGCTGCCTGACCTGTTAAGTTTCTCCAGCGTTTTGTGTATGTTGTCCTTATACTCACGCAATTCAAAATATTAGGGTTGAATTTCCATAGTGATCTCCCATTCTCTCATGTAACCGTAGTGGAACACCTGGATAATAGAGGGTTGATAGGAGATTCTGTGTAACAGGCAGTATTTGTATATGTTCCCACAGGATTGTGCCAGTGCATCAACTGATGCTGCACTGAGGCTTTACCAGTGGTCTTCTGAATCAGAATCAGCTATATTATCACTGACATATGGCGTGAAATGTGTTGTTTTGTGGCAGTGCAATACCTAAAATAAACAATAAGATATATATATTTCTTTGAATAAATAGAGCAAGAGAGCAAAAATAGTGAGGTAATGTTCATGTGTATAGTGTCCATTCAGAAATCTGATGGTGGAGGGGTTCCTAAAATGCATCTTCAGGCTTCTGTACCTCCTCTCTGATGGTAGTAATGACAGGAAGGCATGTCCTGGGTGGTGGGAGTCATTAATAGTAGACGTCATCTTTTTTGAGACATCGCCTTTTGAAGGTGTGCTGAATGGTGCAGAGGCTATAGCACTCATGATGGAGCTGGCTGAATTTACAACCCTCTGGCAGTGTTTTCCGATCTTGTGCAGTGGCTCCACCATACTTGATCATTGACAGCTGAGCTTTCACCATTCTAGTGCCTCCCTCATTGGAAACCTACCTCACTGCAATGGTGAGAGAGAGGTTTATGCCTTCATCTCAGTCTAATATATACACAAACATTTACATAGCCAATCTATGGTTTTTGTACAACAGCTGTGGAATCTCACAAAACTCTCGGGACACTAACGAAAACAGTTCTGCTTTTCTCTTGATCTCTTTGGTACTTGACTGTGAACACTAACTAGATATGCGTATTGCTGAAGAAGTAATAACGTCTTGTTTCCACTCTTAAGGTCTGATTATCGATGCTTTTGGTGAACTGAGAGATCAGCAGGAGCAAGTGAAAGAAGACATGGAGGTAGGAATGAGGAGTTGCTTGGGATTCTTCTGTTGGTGGTTTAACATATAGAACAGGTTTCACTTAAGTCAATTGTGTCCAATAAATAACAGGGTGTCAGATCCAGTGGCAAAGTTGGTAATTGGCCTCCGCTTTATTACACAATCAAAGCTAACACTGCTAACAAAGGAAATCAGTCAAATGAAAACAGTATGTTATGTGTCTCAGACAGCTGACCCACACCATGAATTCTCAAGTCAATGGTAAATTTATAAATTGAGAACATTCTGTGTGATTGCATGGTGCATTGATTACAGGGACAAAAGTAAATAAAAGAAGGCAGTGAAATGAGGTAACAGTTCAAAAATTCTGAGTGTGGGAAACCAATATATTGATCACCTCACCGATCTTGCATGAAATCATGACAAGAAATTCCATAAAACTGCAAACCTTAAAGATCTGTAACAGCTGAAAGTCAGCAATACAGTTACTCTAAAGGATGATTTAATTGTCACTTTTCAGGTATGACCAATATCCACCAGAAATAGCACAGAATTGTTCAAGAGCGGTTTAAGGGTTCACACCTGTTCCAGACAGTCTTCCTGTTGTCATGGCAACACAGATCACTGTTCCCAATTCCAGCCAACACAGGACCATCTTCCCTGTGCTTTGGTCTTCTTCAAAGTACATAACTTCATCTTATGAACAACAAAAACCTCTTAAATACAAAATAACATAACTATTTCTGGTTCATGAGAGCATAATTACATTTAGTACTGATGCTAAATTGCATTTCTCCTCAGAAAATAAAAAATGGGCTATAAAACTGTTCGGTAAATCGCTAAATTGGTTTATCATTGTCACATGTGCTGAGGTACAATGAAAGAATTTATCTTGCGTATCGTTCATACATTTCAATTCATTACAGCAGTGCAGCGAGGTAGTACAAGGTAAAACAACAACAGTGCAAAATCATGCAGAGTGCATAATGCTTGAAGCAACTTTAATGTTGGTTTGTACTCGGAGTGAAGCACTATAATGGAACCTGTGCAGTTCCTACTAGGCCCATGGTCGTGTCGGCACACCATTCAGAAATAGACGTTAATTCCTGAAGGTCCATTGAATTCAGGCTGCAGGAGGGCAGAATTGAGCTCCCTGATTCTCACAAAGGGAGTTGTAGAACATAGAACAGTACAGCACAGGAACGGGCCATTCGGCCCACAATGTTGTGCTGGACCAGATAAAAAGCAAATCGTAAACATCCAAACCTCACCGATGTCCATATCCCTCCATCTTCCTCATATTCACAGACCTATCTAAACATTTCTTAAAAGCTAATGTTTTTTGCCTGTACCACTACATCAGGCAGTTTATTCCAGGCATCCACCACTCTCTGAGTAAAATCTCACCCCTCACATCCCCCTTGAACCTACCCCGCTCACCTTCAATGCATGTCCTCTGGTAATGTACGTTTCGACCTTGGGAAACAGATACTCTCTGTCCACGCCTCTCATAATCTCATAAACCTCTATAAGATCTTTCTCAGCCTCCACCACTCCAAAGAAAATGACCCAAGTTTATCCAGCCTCTCATGATAGCACATGCCCTCTAAACCAGGCAGCATCCTGGTAAACCTCTGTTGCACCCTCCCCAAAGCCTCAACATCCTTCCATTAGTGGGACAACCAGAACTGTAAGCAGTACTCCAGATGTGGCCTAACCAAAGTTTTATAATAGTCATAGTCATAGTCATACTTTATTGATCCCGGGGGAAATTGTTTTCATTACAGTTGTACCATAAATAATAAATAGAAATAGTAATAGTAATATTACTATTAGTAAATAGTAATAGTCATAGAAATAATAACTAGTAATAGAAAATAGTAATAAATAGTTAAATAGTAATATGTAAATTATGCCAGTAAATTATGAAATAAGTCCAGGACCAGCCTATCAGCTCAGGGTGTCTGACCCTCCAAGGGAGGAGTTGTAAAATTTGATGGCCACAGGCAGGAATGACTTCCTATGACGCTCTGTGCTGCATCTCGGTGGAATGAGTCTCTGGCTGAATGTACTCCTGTGCCCACTCAGTACATTATGTAGTGGATGGGAGACATTGACCAAGATGGCATGCAACTTGGACAGCATCCTCTTTTCAGACACCACCGTGAGAGAGTCCAGTTCCATCCCCACAACATCACTGGCCTTACGAGTGAGTTTGTTGATTCTGTTGGTGTCTGCTACCCTCAGCCTGCTGCCCCAGCACGCAACAGCAAACATGATCGCACTAAAGCCACCACAGACTCGTAGAACATCCTCAGCATCGTCCGGCAGATGTTAAAGGACCTCAGTCTCCTCAGGAAATAGAGACGGCTCTGAACCTTCTTGTAGACAGCCTCAGTGGTCTTAGACCAGTCCAGTTTATTGTCAATTCGTATCCCCAGGTATTTGTAATCCTCCACCATGTCCACACTGACCCCCTGGATGGAAACAGGGGTCACCGGTACCTTAGCTCTCCTCAGGTCTACCACCAGCTCCTTAGTCTTTTTCACATTAAGCTGCGGATAATTCTGCTCGCACCATGTGACAAAGTCTCCTACCGTAGCCCTGTACTCAACCTCATCTCCCTTGCTGATACATCCAACTATGGCAGAGTCATCCGAAGACCTCTGAAGATGACAAGACTCTGTGCAGTAGTTGAAGTCCGAGGTGTAAATGGTGAAGAGAAAGGGAGACAAGACAGTCCCCTGTGGAGCCCCAGTGCTGCTGATCACTCTGTCGGACACACAGTGTTGCAAGCACACGTACTGTGGTCTGCCAGTCAGGTAATCAAGAATCCATGATACCAAGGAAGCATCCACCTGCATCGCTGTCAGCTTCTCCCCCAGCAGAGCAGGGCGGATGGTGTTGAACGCACTGGAGAAGTCAAAAAACATGACCCTCACAGTGCTCTCTGGCTTGTCCAGGTGGGCGTAGACACGGTTCAGCAGGTAGACGATGGCATCCTCAACTCCTAGTCGGGGCTGGTAGGCGAACTGGAGGAGATCTAAGTGTGGCCTGACCATAGGCCGGAGCAACTCCAGAACAAGTCTCTCCAGGGTCTCCATGATGTGGGAGGTCAATGCCACCGGTCTGTAAGTCATTGAGGCCGCTACATAACCTCTTGACTTTTGAACTCAATGCCTCGACTAATAAAAGCAAGTATCCCATAAGCCTTCTTAACCATCCTATCGACCTGTGTAGACACCTTCATGAAGCTATGAACTTGGATCCCAAGATCTCTCTGTTCAGAATCACTGTTAAGGAATTTGCCTTTATCAGTGTATTGTCTCCTTACATTTGCCCTACCGAGGTGTGCCACCTCACACTTATCTGGGTTAAACTCCATCTGCCATTTCTCTGCCCATATCTGCAACTGATCCATATCGCACTACATTCTTTGCCAGTCTATAACTATCCACAACTCCACCAATCTTGGTATTACCCACACACTTACTAACCCACCCATCTACATTTTCATCCAGGTCATGTGTATATGTCACAAACAGCAGAGGTCCCAGGCCGAACCTTTTCACAAGCCATCTAAAATTTATCCGTGAACGTGTACTGATCAGATCTAATGGCTGCAAGCTGCATGAGAACAGAGCTGATGACACTGGTTGTGCCTCACACTGAACTGCTGGTAAAATAAAACGCAGTTCAGTCAGAATCCGATGAGGGATTCCTTACTGTTGATCAGGGTTTAGGTGGTAAAGATTTTGATCAAGGTGCAGGTGGAGCTGAGTCGTGAAAAGTGTATGTACTGAGGTGGTCAGACTTCTCCCAGGTGAGGCCACTCATCAAAAAAAAAAAGCACACTATTTTTATAGAAGGCCATTTAAGTCACAGAATGAGGCAACCATTCAGTGAGGAATTGTAATCAGTACTGCAGAGTACACAGAAAATAAGGTAAGGGATTCATATTTACCAATTGAACTCCTTCAGCTGTTGCCCACGTGGACTCTAGTAAGGCTTTTAACAAGGATCCCTCACAGCGGACTGGTCTGGAAGGATCCAGAGGGAGATAGCAGATTGGATTCAGAATTGGCTCAGTGGCAGGAATGACAGGGTGATGGTCAAGGGTTCCTTCTCAGACTGTGATACAGGGCTCGGGGCTAGGATCCATGCTGTTTGTCGTTTATATAACCAGTCTGGATGTACAAGGCATAAGTTTGTGATTACTTCTATCTACATTGTAACTTGTTCTTTGTTGTCGTTTTGTACTTATTAGTAATTATCTCTCTCTTTTCACTTAACAGACCAAGTGCTTCATTTGTGGAATTGGCAGCGACTACTTCGATACAACACCCCACGGGTTTGAAACGCACACTTTGGAGGAACACAACTTGGCAAATTACATGTGAGCAATCAGTTTTGCAAAAAAAATAAACTTTTGATGTGCATGAGTGTGGCTTTAAAAATTGCTCATTAACGTGCATTTCTGAGAGCAAAATACATACAGTACATTGCAAGATATTATATTGAAGTAACAACACAAAAAGACCAATCAGCTCAATGTGTAGTTGTCTTGTATTCAAGGCTTCGGTCCCAACATTTTTAGTCTTCTGCGGCAGCACAAAATGCCGGAGGAGCTCAGCAGCTCAGGCAGAACCTTAAGCGCTGCCTAACCGGCTGAGTCTCTGCAGCATTTCGTAAACACAAAATACTCTGCAGACACCGGGGTCAAAGCGACACTCACAACGCACTGGAGGAACTCAGCAGGTCGGGCAACATCCGTGGAAACGATCAGTCAACGTTTCGGGCCGGAACCCTTCGTCAGGAACTTCTCTCCCCTTTCTCGATCTCTCGGTCTCCATCTCTGGAGACAGGCTGTCCACTGACATCTTCTACAAGCTCACTGACTCTCATAACTACCTCGACTATACCTCTTCCCACCCTGCCACATGCAAAAATGCCATTCCCTATTCCCAGTCCCTCCGTCTCCACCGCATCTGCTCCGAGGATGAGGCTTTCCATTCCAGGATATCTCAGATGTCTTTTTTCTTTAAGGATCGTGGTTTCCCTTCTACCATCATCAATGATGCCCTCACCCGCATCTCCTCCATTTCCCGCACTTCGGCCCTCACCCCATCCTCCTGCTATCACAACAGGGTCAAAGTTCCCCTTGTCCTCACCTACCACCCCACCAGCCTCCGGATCCAGCACATTATCCTCCGCAACTTCCACCACCTTCAACAGGACCCCACCACTGAGCACACCTTTCCCTCTCCACCCCTCTCCGCTTTCCGCAGGGATCGTTCCCTCCGCGACTCCCTAGACAACATGTCCCTCCCCACAGATCTCCTACCCGGCACTTATCCCTGTAGGCGTAAGTGCTACACCTGTCGCTACACCTCCTCTCTTGCCACCAATCAGGGCCCCAAACAGTCCTTCCAGGTGAGGCAACAATTCACTTGTGAGTCTGTTGGGGTCATCTATTGCATCCGGTGCTCCCGGTGTGGCCTCCTCTACATCGGTGAAACCCAACGCAGATTGGGGGACCGCTTTGTCGAGCACCTCCACTCCATCCGCCACAACAGACAGGATCTCCCGGTTGCCACCCACTTCAACTCTGCTTCACATTCCCATTTGGATATGTCCATACATGGCCTCCTCTACTGCCATGATGAGGCTAACCTCAGGTTGGAGGAGCAACACCTCATATACCGCCTGGTAGTCTCCAGCCCCCTGGTATGAACATAGAATTCTCCAATTTCCGGTAATTCCCTTCCCCCATCCCTATGTCACTCTGCCCCCTCCCCCAGCTGCCTATCACCTCTCTCATGGTTCTGCCTCCTTCTACTACCCATCGTGTTTTTCCCTATTCCTTCTTCACCTTTCCTGCCTACCCCCTCCCTGCCTCCCTTCCCCCACCCCTTTATCTTTCCCCTTACTGGTTTTTCACCTGGAACCTCCCAGCCTTCTCCTTCCCACCCTCCCCCCACCTTCTTTATAGGGCCTCTGCCCCTTCCCTCTACGTCCTGACGAAGGGTTCCAGCCCAAAACGTTGATTGATCGTTTCCACGGATGCTGCCCGACCTGCTGAGTTCCTCCAGCGTGTTGTGAATGTTGCTCTCTTACTTAAGCATTTTGAGTGTCGCTCCAGATTTCCAACATCTGTAGGCATCTTGTATGTCACCTTTATTCTCCCTTCCATTTTGAATGTATTTTTTTTAAGTTTTCTGTTAGACAAAGAGCCCTGATTAATACTACTACTTCCACTTTCCAAATTGCTTGCCTGTAACCTTGTTCCTTCACACTTTTCCTAGACCTGCAATACATTACAAACGATAAAGAGACCTCTCTGCTACTTTTAAAGGCCAGAGAAACATGATGATGATGAAAGTTTTGAATTTGGTATCAATAGGAAGCATTTAAGTATCCTCCTCCCTGGAAAATAAGACGAGGGCCTAAATATACCTTTGCATAAGTCCAAATAAAAGTGCTGTGTGATTGAAAATTGGTTTCGACCTCAAATGTCGATTATTCCTACTCTTCACCCACCCATAGATGCCGCACGACCTGCAGAGTTCCTCCAGCTTTCCTTTGCTTACCTTGTGTCTGACTGAAGTGTTTTTAATTAGAAACACAGAAAACCTGCAACACAATACAGGCCCTTCGGCTCACAAAGCTGTGCCAAACACTTCCTTACCTTAGAAATTACCTAGGGTTACCCATAGCCCTCTATTTTGCTAAGCTCCATGTACCTATGAGAGGCCTGCATCGGGCATTTTCATGGTCTGAGTCGACGATCCCCCATGTACCTATCCAGAAGTCTCTTAAAAGACCCTTTCGCTTCCGCCTCCACCACCGTCACCGGCAGCCCATTCCACGCACTCACCACTCTCTGCGTAAAAAAACTTACCCCTGACGTTAATTGTTGTAGAGCCTGTGTCGTAGAGGGCACTAAAGTATATGAATGCATGCTTATCTATGACCATCTTGTGGCTTCCAATTGCTCATGTCCCAGGCTTCAGCTTTTCCCCGTTCTCTATGTCGCTTGCACCATGACCCAAAACACTTTAAGCTCACGGTCTCTCTGTTTCAGGTTCTTCCTGATGTATCTAATTAACAAAGATGAAACTGAACACACGGGTCAGGTACGTGGTCTTTCTGACCCCCCTTTACTGGCACTAAGCATTTGTGCAGATACGGGGTGGGGTGTGGGCTGAGCACAGATGGGCAGATGATGAGTTGCGGAAGACCCTCCAAGTGTGGTCTCAGCAGAAAATTGTACTCTGGCAACATTACGTTCCGTCTGCTGCACTCAGTGAAGGCAAGTGCCAAGTACCTTCACACCGTCCTGTCTCACTGTGTTGTTAACTTCAGAGTACTATGTCCCTGTACCCCTTGTTCTCTCTGTTCGACAACATTCTCTAAGGCCCTGCCATTTACCATGTAAGTCGTGCCCTTGTTTAACTGATACCTTGTACTTGTCTCACCTAAGTTCCATTTGCCATTCCTTGGCCCACTTCCCCAGTTCATCTACTTTGTAGATCCTGGTGTGATTTTAGTAGCATTCTTCACTAAATCACCAATTTTGGTGTCATCTGCAAACTGACACGTCATGTTAACAACATTTTGTAATCCAAATTATTCATATATACAACAAACAACAGAGGACCCAGCATCATTCCCTGCAGCCCACAGGACACCAGTCTGAAAACAACCCTCTATCTCCACCACCTGACTCCTTCCATCAAACCATTTTGGTATCTAATGGGCTAGCCCTCCCTGGATCTCATGTGGACTAGCCTACCATGTGGGACTTTTTCAAAGGCCTTGCCAAGTCCACTTAGACCATGTCTACCACCCTGCCCTCATCAATCCTCCCTGTTACCTCCTCAAAAAACTCTATTGGATTCAAGAGACACGATTTACCTTGGACAAAGCTGTGTGGACTATTCCTAATTGGAGAGATCCTGTCCCCCAATCCAGCCATTCTCCTCTGACCTCTCTCATTAACAAGCCATTTCCACCCACAGAACTGCCGCTCACTGGATGGTTTTTCTTTCTCACACCATTCTTTGTAAACTCTAAAGGCTGTTGTATGTGAAAATCCCAAGGGGGATCAGCAATTTCTGAGATACTCAAACGATACTCTGGCACCAACAATCACTCCATGGTCAAAGTCGCCTAGATCAGTGGGTCCCAACCTTTTACTGCTGGTGGTCCACTTGTGACTTTCACTTACCTCTGTGGCCCCCACCCTCCATAGTCTTCATTAGTTACTGAAGTTTTTCTTGGCCATCTGTACTAATTACTCTAATATACAGTCAATGTTTATGAATTGTCAGGTTATAGGTATTTTTATATGTTAAATATAATGTTACAGGGGTATGTGAAAAATAAAACTATTTCAAAGTTCTGAATAGGATACTTTACTTATATAGTATTCTTCCAAGCAGCAACAAAAAAGCACTTGATATTGTTACTTTTGACATTTCAAGCCGAGACCCCTCGTCAGGACTAACTGAAGGAAAGGTTAGTAAGAGATTTGAAAGTGGGAGGGGGAGGGGAGATACAAAATGATAGAAGACAGGAGGGGGAGGGATGGAGCCAAGAGCTGGACAGGTGATTGGCAAAAGGGATATGGGGGGGGGGAAACCCAGAGGATGGGCAAGGGGTATAGTCAGAGGGACAGAGGGAGAAAAAGGAGAGAGAGAGAAAGAATGTGTGTATATAAATAAATAATGGATGGGGTACGAGGGGGAGGTGGGGCATTAGCAGAAGTAAGAGAAGTCAATGTTCATGCCATCAGGTTGGAGGCTACCCAGACGGAATATAAGGTGTTGTTCCTCCAACCTGAGTGTGGCTTCATCTTTACAGTAGAGGAGGCCATGGATAGACATGTCAGAATGGGAATGGGATGTGGAATTAAAATGTGTGGCCACTGGGAGATCCTGCTTTCTCTGGCGGACAGAGCGTAGGTGTTCAGCAAAGCGGTCTCCCAGTCTGCGTCGGGTCTCGCCAATTGCAGAATTCCTCATGTTTATGATATTGTTACTTCGCATCTTTTAGTGAGACCCTTGCTACTGATGCAAGCTGGCGAGTTTTTCAGAATCAGAATCAGGTTTAATATCTCTGGCGTATGTCATGAAATTTGATAACTTAACGGCAGCAGTCATGCAATACATGATAATATAGAAATAAATGAATAACAGTAACCATATATATGCATATTCAATAGTTAAATTAAGAATAGCAGTGCAAAGACAGAAATAATAAAACAGTGAGGTAGTGTTCACGGGTTCAGTGTCCATTTAGGAATCAGATGGCAGAGAAGAAGAAGCTGTTCCTGAATCGCTGAGTGTGTGCCTTCAGGCTCCTGATGGTAACAATGAGGAGGGCATGTCCTGGGTGGTGGGGGTCCTGAATGATGTTTGCTGCCTTTCTGAAGCACCACTCCTTGAAGATGTCTTGGATACTATGGACTACAGAGGCTAGTATCTATGATGGAGCTGACTAATTTTACAACTCTCTCTAGCTTCTTTCGATCCTGTGCAGTAGCCCCCACTCCATACCAGACGGTGATGCAGCCTGTCAGAATGCTCTCCCTGGTACATCTGCAGAATACCTAGTTGCAACTTGGTTCAAAATAATCGAAGGTTACCTCTTTTCACAACATCTAGTCTGTTAGGAACTTTTGATAGGTGAAGAGCTTGATTAAAACCACATTGAACTAGATAGAGGGTGTGAAATCCAACTTAAAATAAGCTTGCTTTCTCCCAGAGCTGTGGAAATTTATTTTGAATATCACTAGTTATCCAGAAATTTTGCTTGAGCTTTTTTATCACTCTGCAGCTCAATAAGACATTCTTGCAACGTGGTGTTAACATCATTCACATTTACCCCAAATAGATCTACCACCCAATCTGGAATATGCATTTCCAGCAGGTCTCTGAACTGAAATTCCATATCAGTGTGCAGTTATTTCAAATGATCAAGATATACAATCTTGCGATTCTATTTAAGAGTGACCAGTGAAGGAAATTACATAAACTCATGACGTTCAATAGTTTGAGTTTTCCAAGGGAAGTGATAATAGCCTCGTCATATGATACGAGATTGTCAGTTTGTTCCTTGTAACTTTATTTGTTTAATAAATTCCATTTTTGAAATATATCTGACAGGTAAAACATGTCAGCAGTGACAATTTGTTCTCCAAGCTGTTTCTCACTTAGAAATGCTACAATACTGTCAAGAAAAGCAAATTAAATTTCCTTTCAAAATGTGATAAGTACCAGGGGTTTAATGGAAGTTGTGGTGGTGTGGTAGACCTCCCTGCAGTTTAGCTGTTTCTGGCAGACGAACCCACATCACGTTTTTTATGTACTATAACATGCTCGATTCAGTGGAAGGCAAGCGGAACCACGTCCTGCCGTACACTCACTGAGTGGCCTTGCTGCAGACAGCCTTGCCCAGTCTGCAGTTTGTGACTTGGGGGTAGATGTGGAGCAGGGCACAGCGGGCCGCTCCGCAGGGTCTGAACAGTGATTTGTGTTTGGTCAAACAGGAGCAGAGTGATGTGCTGCAAACTGCCCCCAGCCCCCCCCCCACACACATAGGCTAATCTGTTTTGTTACCTCATTTGCATCATCTAGCATATTTTCCCATTCATTTCATTCAGGGTTGCAATTAAATTACATATATTCATTTCTTTATTATTTATACTGTATGTTTTAGTAATATTTCATTAAACAGTAAGCCTATCATGGCCCATTCAGAGACTCCCGTAACTCCCCCACCCCCCACCCATTTCTTGTTTTGGCCATGTGCTGTGATGACAAACCAAGTTATCAGAAGATTGATGCTGATGAGAGAGATAAGTGAGACAATGGAGAAACATTCAAAATGCTAATAAGAGAGAAGAGAGAGATTAACGAGAAAGAAACACATTTCAGAATAGTGACAGACCGGTTGCTTTGAACCTGAACTGTTTGAAGTTTGATGGACAGGCAATACCCCAGCAGGGGGATAAAAGGAACAGGTTCGCTATGGCATCACACACCACAAGATAACGAGACCCTGGAAGAGCGGTGTGCCCCCACAAGTTGGTGGGAGTTTGGAGGTCTGCTCGCGGGAACCGACCATAGACGCACAGGGTGAAAAGGTACAATCGGCAGGAACCTGGTGTGTGTGTCCGCCCTTGCCTGGGTGCCAGGTTCACCGCGGAAGAACGGTCCTATCCGGAACGGAGGGGTCACAGTCGGTGACCACAGAAGACATAAAAGGGTTTGCCCGAAAGCTAACTGCGAAGAACATCAAAGGTCTGTTTGAATC
Source organism: Mobula birostris (assembly GCF_030028105.1). NCBI lineage: Eukaryota > Metazoa > Chordata > Chondrichthyes > Myliobatiformes > Myliobatidae > Mobula > Mobula birostris. Next base: position 16,346,381 of record NC_092379.1, read on the forward strand.
AAAATTTGCATTCTCTCTCTCTCCAACGGCACAACAGCGATTACTGCGAACTGTACTAAGCTGAACTGAACTCTGCATCACTTGAGACTGATCATTTTACCCCTAGACTGCGATAGAGCTTGATTAATTCCTATTACCCTAGTTCTGTGTACATGTGTGTTTTATCATCACTAACCTGTTACATTTATATCCTTATGATTAGAGTACTGTGTTACTTATTTCTTTAATAAAACTTTATTAGCTTCTGTTAAACCAAACTCCAACTCGTGATCCATTTCTGCTGGTTTGGCAACCCAGTTACGGGGTACGTAACAGCGCCAACACAAAAACTGAACATAAATAAAATATTTGCATGTTGTTGTCTATTTAGAGATACAGCACGGAACCGCCCAGAAACCCACCTATTTAACGCTAGCCTAATCACAGGATAGAATGACCAATTAACCTACTAACCAGCAGATCTTTGGACTGTGGAAGGAAACCGGAGCACCTGGAGGAAACCCACGCAGTTCGTAAAGAGCATGTACAATCTCCTTACAGGCAGCACTGGGACTGAACTCCAAACACCGATGTCCTAGTGTCACCCCTAGCTGCTACGCTACCATGGTGCCTTTTATAGTACCTTATATTCATCATAAAATCTTAACATTGTCTGGAGAAAGCAATGAGTTTCCAGTAAAATGAGTGAGGCTGAAAACCTTGGTGTCTTCAGGGTAAATTGATTGTGGGATAGGGGTCATTTTGGGATCTGATTCGGTGAATTGAAAGAAGCTGGATCACTTTCCACAGCACGGTAGTAATGCTATTACAGTGCCAACAACCTGGCTTCAATTCCAGCTGGAAGGAATTTGTATATTCTCCTCATGAAGACGTGGATTTGCTCGAGCTGGTCCAGTTTCCTTCCACACTGCACAGACGTACGGTTGGTGGGTTAATTGGTCTCTATTTTTTTTTAATATTCTTGATATCACCAGCAAAGTGCTGAGTGTAGAAAGAGTTTTATGTCTTGGCCTATCAGGTTTATGTCAGGTGGTACCCTTGCCTGAGTGGGCACGTGGCCAAGTGGTTAAGGCATTGGACTAGTGACCTGAAGGTTGTGAGTTCGAGCCCCAGCCAAGGGAACGTGTTGTGGCCTTGAGCAAGGCACTTAATGACACATTGCTCTGCGATGACACTGGTGCCAAGCTGTATGGATCCTAATGCCCTTCCCTTGAACAACACTGGTGTCGTGGAGAGGGGAGACTTGCAGCATGGGCTACTGCTGGTCTTCCACACAGGGTGAAGATTTTCCAGGTACAGATCCATGGTCTTGCAAGACCCTTGCCTGACCATCCTCACCAATAGACTTCAGGAGAAGGAAACCAGAGGTCCATGAGCCAGTCCTCAATGGAGGATTAGAGGGGGAGAGGGGCAGCAACTTTAAATTTTGGGGTGTAACTATTTCGGAGGACCTGTCCTGAGCCCAGCCCATAGTGCAGAAACAAAGAAAACACAGCAGTGCCTCTACTTCCTTAGCGTTTGCAGAGACCTGGCATGTCATCGAAAAGGTTGGAAACTTCTGTGGTGGAGAGTATATTGAACTGATTGCATCACAGCCTGGTATGGTAACACCAATGCTCTTGAACAGAAAGTAATGGATGTGCCCAGTCCATCACGGGTAAATCCCTCCCAACTGTTGAGCACACCTGCACAGAGCATTGCTACAGGAAAGCAGCATCTATCATCGGGGACCTCACCACCCAGGCTGGGCTCCCTTCTCGCCGCAGTCATCAGGTAGAAGGTACAAGAGTCACAGGACCCACACCACCAGGTTCAAGAAAAGTTACCATCAGGTTCTTGAACCAAAGAGGATAACTTCACTCAACTTCATTTGCCCCATCATTGAAATGTTCCCACAATCAATAGACTCACCTTCAAGGGCTCTTCATCTCATGTTATTTATATTTATTATTATTTTTTCATTTGCATTTTACATAGTTCGTTGAATTCTGCTCTCTGATTGAACACCCTAGTTGGGCAGATGTCCATTGATTCTGTTACGGTTATTATTCTATAGATTCATTGAGTACGCCCACAGGAAAGTGAATCTCAGGATTGTATATGGTGACATATATGCACCTTGATAATAAAATGTACTTGGAACTTTGAATTGAACATTGAGGCTTAGCTTAAAACGTTGATCCAGCTCATCCTTGTTTTTGTGTGCAGGAATCTTATGTATGGAAGATGTACCAGGAACGATGCTGGGATTTCTTCCCTGCTGGTGACTGCTTCCGGAAGCAATATGAAGATCAGCTGGGATAACGTGCTGCATTTTAACAATCCATGAATTCTAGCTAGTTCCTCGCCCTTTCTGCCGTATGACACATGCTTGTAAAAAAGAACAGATAACTAAAGTGGATTTTATTACATATACAATTTTTTTTAAACAAAGTACCTGAACCAGATATGTAAATTGGATATGCTGCTTTTGCACACAATAATCAATTACTGAGTCTTGATCTAGATTTATACTTCAATGTACATTGAAAATTCTTGATATTTTAGGTATCTTTTTTGCAAACGGGGGAAAGGTTGGATTAAAAAGTGCCTTAGCCTTATCCTGAAATACTATGTAAAGCAACCCTTCTTCCCTCTCCATAATGCCGGCAATGGGATGTCATTGTTAGGTAGAAGAACCATTCTAACTGCGTACTAATTTCAATAACAACTTCAATCCTAATAATTGAAATAGGCATCGACTTCAGGCAACTGCATTCTGTTTGCAATAGTCACAGTGCTGTTTATTACGAAGCACCCAAAATCTGTCTGTTTTCATCAAATGACAAAACTAATTAGTGAAAACAGTACATTCAGAAAACAAATATTCACCTGTCTTTTTAAACTCCATATCTATATGAACTGTTTTCCAATGTAAGCCCTGAGCATCTGTTTATAAGGGACTGCCTGTGCAGCTACTGAAGCCTGGTGCAAGGATTTGTCCAGATAAAGACAAGTGCACTTTTAAAATACTTTTTAAAGTGCACTCTCAAAGCTTAATTGGACATGCTGCTTTTGCACACAATAATCAATTAATAAATAATCAATTATTGCTAACCTAATTTATTTTGTTGGAAGTAATTATAATTGAACTTTTCAGAGCTATCTTTAATCAAATACTTAGTTAATTTGCTATTAATGCCGTCTCAAATGCCTGCTTATTTCTTTCCTGTGCACCGTTTGAGACAAGTTCTTTTGTCCAGCCGTGATTGTTCCTGTATTTAAGAGGGTGCTTTGGAAGAGCAATTGTGCCTCTCGTGTATGTGGAATGGATACAGTCAAAACACTGTTGGTAAACCTTTCAAAATTAGTTTAAGGTTTCTTTCTTGTTCCTGAATGGGTGATTATTGTAGCATGTAACCACCTGTGTAGTTTGAAATTTTCATTCAAATTTTGCTACAAGGATAGGAATGCATTTTTATACAAGTTGACTCTCTCTTGATTAACCAACCCTAAATGTGAAGCAATGTTTGCATTAATCCAAAATTTTTTAAGCAAAGCACTGAAAACTGGTCATTATTAAGGAAATACAGATGTAAACTTGGTAATGTTGGTTCATTTCACATGTAAGGCTAATACCTCACTCTGTGGCTTATCCTGTATGATGTTCTGGGCCAACCCTTCAGCCATTTAGTTCTGAAACATGTTCAAACAATGCTGATTACATTTCCAGAGCTTTAGAAAATTGCAACAAATTAAATGGTATGACTGCTTCAAAGATGACACAACCTTTGAAATTAAGTTCACTTGAGTGTCCTACTAAATACAAAGTTTTCACTCAGGAGAAATCAACTTGGTTCCTGTCTCCTTTAACACAAAAAAGTTGTTTGCCGTTTAATTATTGACCATCTGCATCAAGCAGAGGAATATAACAGGACTGTAAAATTGCCTTCTGATGGGTTGAGTTGGAACTACTCAGTTTAACTGGATAGTGGCCTGTCAGTTTTTATTAGTATACAAGAGTGTGAGGGAACTAGACTCGGGCTACAGTTCACACAAGTGTTACAATGCTCTGCCTCTCCAAATAAATTGGTTAACCTTTGCGTTATAATTTCTTGCTTTACAACCTTTCTTAAATATATTTTTTGGACTAACAAAGGCAAAACTTAGTAGATTGTAAACGTTCAACCCAGTGAGAACACAAAGTTAGTCAATGTATAAGATAGAGAACATTGCACCACACTGGCTACTAATGAAAGGAAACATACACACAAACTGCTGGAGGAACTCAGCATCTGTCAGGTCAGGCAACATCTATGAACGGGAGTAAACAGTCGACGCTTCGGGCTGAGACCCTTCATCAGAACTGGAAAGGAAGGGGGAAGGAGCCAGAATAAGAAGGAGGAGGGAGGGGGAGGAGGAAAACAAGCCAGCAGGTGATAGGTGAGACCAGGTGAGGGGGAAGGTGGGTGGAGGAGGAGGGATGAAGTAAGAAGCTGGGAGATGATAGGAGGAGAAGGCTGAAGAAGGAGGAATCTGATAGGTGAGGACAGTGGACCATGAAAGAAAGGGAAAGAGGAGGGGAACCAGAAGAAGGTGATGAACAGGTGAGGAGTTGAGATGAGAACCAGAACAGACGATGGAAAAGGGGGGAGGGAGGAGAAATTACCAAAAGTTAGAGAAATCAGTGTTCATGCCATATGGTTGGAGGCTACTCAGATGGAATATGAGGTGTTGCTCCTCCAAATTGAGTGTGGCCTCGAGGAGGTCGTGGACCTATATGTTGGAATAGAAATGGCAAGTTGAGTTGAAATGGGTGGCCACAAGGAAATCCTGCCTTTTATGGTGGACGAAGCGAAGATAAAAATTTCGAGATGCTCTGAATCTCCTCCGCAGAAAGAGAAGGGGACTACAATCACTTATACAAAGTTGGATTCGGTGGATGGAAATAAATCCAAACTTTACGAACTCTGCAGAACACGAACAGAAAAGGAGCATAGAAACATAGAAAATAGGTGCAGGAGTAGGCCATTTGGCCCTTTGAGCCTGCACCGCCATTCAGTATGATCATGGCTGATCATCCAACTCAGAACCCTGCACCAGCCTTCCCTCCATACCCCCTGATCCCTTTAGCAACAAGGGCCATATCTAACTCCCTCTTAAATATAGCCAATGAACTGGCCTCAACTGTTTCCTGTGGCAGAGAATTCCACAGATTCACCACTCTCTGTGTGAAGAAGTTTTTCCTAATCTCGGTCCTAAAAGGCTTCCCCTTTATCCTCAAACTGTGACCCCTCGTTCTGGACTTCCTCAACATCGGGAACAATCTTCCTGCATCTAGCCTGTCCAATACCTTTAGGATTTTATACGTTTCAATCAGATCCCCCCTCAATCTTCTAAATTCCAACGAGTATAAGCCTAGTTCATCCAGTCTTCCATCATATGAAAGTCCTGCCATCCGAGGAATCAATCTGGTGAACCTTCTTTGTACTCCCTCTATGGCAAGGATGTCTTTCCTCAGATTAGGGGACCAAAACTGCACACAATGCTCCAGGTCTGGTCTCACCAAGGCCTTGTACAACTGCAGTAGTACCTCCCTGCTCCTGTACTCGAATCCTCTCGCTATGAATGCCAGCATACCATTCGCCTTTTTCACCGCCTGCTGTACCTGCATGTCCACTTTCAATGACTGGTGTACAATGACACCCAGGTCTCGTTGCAACACCCAGGTCTCTAGACAAGGACTTATACTGCAGTAGGTAAAGAGAGGTAAGATTGAGAAAAATAGGAAGAGAGAAGAGGCAAGAAATAAAAAAGAGTGAGAGGAAGGTGGAGAGATGGTGTCCAAGTAAAATGGAAAGAATTTCTACAAGGTCTTTTCAGAAAGCAGAAGGTGTGGGGAGAATAAAGAGAGACAGGGAGATGGGAGTGAGACACCAAGAGAGATTGAGAGGGGGAGAAAGACTGTGAGAAAAGTCTCTGATATCTCCACACCTAACCTTCCTCAGACAGTCTCTCAGACCACCTCCCCTCAGGACCCACTCCTTTCAGCCCATCGTTTCCTCGCTTATCTCCCACCAGTTGCTCCTCTCCATCTCTCCGTTCTCTTCCTCTCTCTCTTCTCTCAAGCCACTGCCCCTCTCTCAATCCTATCTAACTTACTCCAATCTATCTCCCTCCTCATCTGCCACTCGACCTCCATGCTCTCCCATTTCTTTTGCATCACCCCTCACCATACTTATCCCCACTCTATATTCCCTCAGCATCTCCGCCTTGTTTGCCCTCTCTCTATCCCCATCTCCGTATACATCAACATATTTTCTTCTCTCTCCACTTCTTCTGGGAGGATTTAAACTAGAGTGATGGGAACCACAGGAGCAGGGCAGTAGATGGTTGGGTTGAAGGCAAGAAAGCTGATTTAACAAGTAGGGATAAAAGGAATACAGGGTTGTAGATGTTGTATTTGAAAGTACGCATTATATGGAATAAGGTAGCGCAGTTTGAAATCGGAAGGTATGACATTGTGGGCATCACTGAGTCCTGGCTAAAAGAAGATCACAGTTGGGAGCTTAACATCCAAGGATACACGTTGTATCAAAAGGACAGGCAGGTAGGCAAGAGGGGGTGGGGTGGCTGTGTTGGTAAAAAATGAAATCAAATCTTTAAAAAGAGGTGACATAGGATCAGAAGGTAGAGAATCCTTGTGGGTGGAGTTAAGAAGAAGTATTCTAAAGGAAAGATGAGGCAACGGTGGCTGACAAGGGGAGACCAAAACAGCATAAAAGAAAAAGGAAGAGTATATATTATAGCAAAAATCCTCAAAAAGGTAAAGGATTGGGAAGCTTGTCAAAACCAACAGAAGGCAACTTAAAAAACTGCAAAGAGAGAAAAGATATGGATACAAAAGGTGTTTTCAGACATACTGTATAAAGAATAAAAGAGAGATGAGAATGGATATTGGACCGCTGGAAAATGATGCTGGGAAACAAAGAAATGACTGACGAACTTAATAAGCATTTTGCATCAGTCTTCACTGTGGAAGACACTAGCAGATTGCCAGAAATGTGAGTGTCCGGGCAGAAGTGGGTGGCATTGCTATTACTAAGGAGAAGGAGCTTGGGAAGCTGAAGAGACTGAAGGTAGATACTGTAAATCACCCGGAATAAAAGCAAAAGAGATGGCATATTACATAGCAAAAAATAGTGGAAAGCTAGAGGTTTTTAAAAGCCAACAGAAAGTAAATAAAAAGCAATAACAAGAGAAAAGATGAGACCATTATGTAGACATGAAGATACAGATATTGAATTGTTTGCACTAATGTACATCTGTGCTTCATTTTGAATTTTTAGGCATTCAAATGACCACTGTGTGGCCACTGCATTCCCATTATAGGTGGTTCACTCTCTTCCATTAACCCTACTCCTGGAGTTCTTCTCCCAACACACTGGAACCCACAACTGTGCCATGATTAGATTATGATTTGATTAGATTATGAGGACACGCAGTCCTCTTTTATTGTCATTTAGCAATGCATGCATTAAGAAGTGATACAATATTTCCTCCAGTGTGATATCACAAAAACACAGGACAGACCAAGACTGAAAAACTAACAAAAAACACATAATTATAACATATAGTTACAACAGTGCAACAGTACCATAACTTGATGAAGAACAGGCCATGGCACAGCAAAAACGTTCAAAGTCTCTGGAATGCCCACATCTCACGCAGACAGGAGAAGGAAGAAAAACTCTCCCTGCCATGCCCAACCACAGTGATTTTGTCTGTATGAAGAGTAGACAAGACGAGTTTTTCAATGTACTTGTGCCTCTGTACATGTGACAGTAATAAACCAATGCCAATAAATGATAGGGTACTAGAGAGTATTGAGGAACAGAGGGATCATGGAATCCAAGTTTGTAGTTCCCTCGAACACTTAGTTATGTTTCCTACCTGAAGTTGTCCCTGATTCAGCCATCCCACACTCCGCGCTGGAAATATTTTGTTTTAAATATTTCCATCAACCAATATCACAATGTAGGTCATGGCATCTTAATGAGAAGTAACTCCCACGAATCATAATGAAACAATTGTCCTCTGATTCGTGTATTGTAAAACTAGTCAGGAAAACAGAATGAGCAGGCATTAATGAGTAATTAATACCGTCTCCATTTGAATAGCGGGTGACCTTTAAATATACCTCAGAAGGTCACCATCAGCCGCACCAGCCAAGTAACACCAATGAAGACAAGGTTGAGAAGCAGGTGGTCGTGGTCGGCACTAACATCATGGACCAAAGGGCCAGTTCCTGTGATGTACTGTTCTATGTGCTCTCTATATACCAGAAGGGAGGCAGAAATAAGTTATTGGTGTGTAAAGTACTGGGTGGAACGGTTCCAACACCTTTGCCAGTCATGAAGGGGTTAAATTAATTTATCGCGGGAAATGGGGCACACAGTTGGGGGAGGCAGTCAGCTATTGAAGGGAAGCTTAAGTCAGTCACGTAGGTCGAGCAGACATCACAAGATAATGGTCGTCCCCTCAGTACTAATCCACAAGCTCCAAAACCTGGGCCTCTGTACCTCCCTCTGCCAATAGATCTTCAACTTCCTCATCGAGAGACCATTCAGTAACAAACTTCTCCTTGCTGACCATCAGCACAGGTGCTCCTCAAAGGTGAGTGCTTAGCCCACTGCTCTACCCTCTCGACCTTCATGGCGGTGTGACTAGACACGTTGCCAACGCCCGTCTGTAAATTCAACGATGACACAATTGTTGTTGGCAGAATCTCAGATGGCGATAAGGCGGGGTGCAGGAGTGAGATAGATCACCTCATTGAGTGACGTTCAAACAACCTTGCACTCAACTTCAGTAAGTCCAAGGAATCGACTGTGGACTTCCGGAAAGGGAAATCGAGGGATCACACACCAATCCTCATCAAACAGTCAGCAGTGGAAGGGTGAGTGGCTTCTGGTTCCTGGGTGTCAACATGAAGCTCTATCCTGGGCCCGATATATTGATGCAATTATAAAGAAGTCAGGCCAGTTGAGGAGACTTGTTACATCACCAAAGACTAGCAAATGTTTACACATGTGCCCCAGAGAGCATTCTAACTGGTTGCGTCACTGTCCGGTATGGAGGGGCCACTGCACAGGATTGGAAAAAGCTGCAGACGGTTGTAATCTCAGCCAGCTCCATCATGGGCACTAGCCTCCAAGGTATCAAGGACATCGTCAAAAGGTGATGTCTCAAAATGACGACATCCATTATTAAGGGTCCCCCACCACCCAGGATATGCCCACTTATTACTACCATCAGGGAAGAGGTACGGGAGATTGGGCACGTACTCTACCTGCTAGGAAAAGCTTCTTCCCCTTCACCATCAGATTTCTGAACACTATCATGTCATGTTACTCTCTTTTTGCACTGCCTATTTGTATTTTTAATTTCTTATTGTAACTTAGAGTATTTTTACATACTGCACTGTACTGCTACCATGAAACAGATTTTCGCAAGATATGTCCATGGCAATAAAACTGTTTCTGATTCTGGGATATCAGGCTAAATTGCATCTATTTTAATGCAAGGCAACAGAGGGTGTTGATCAGAACGTGGGAATAAGATATGGTTGCAATAGCTAAGGCACAGACAAGGAGAATGTAGAAGTCGGTGTCACAGTTTCAATTAATGGGGTAATGAACAGGAATATTAGATTAGATTAGATTATGAGGACACGCAGTCCTCTTTTATTGTCATTTAGTAATGCATGCATTAAGAAATGATACAATATTCCTCCGGTGTGATATCACAGAAACACAGGACAGACCAAGATTGAGAAACTAACAAAAACCACATAATTATAACATATAGTTACAACAGTGCAACAATACCATAACTTGATGAAGAACAGGCCATAGCACAGTAAAAAAGTTCTCGAATGTCCCACATCTCACGCAGACGGGAGAAGGAAGAAAACTCTCCCTGCCATGCCCGACCACAGTCCGACTCTGAGTCGTCCGAAAACTTCGAGCTCCAATCAGCCCTCCGACACCGAGTACCAAGCACCATCACTGCCAAATGCTTCGACCCCAGCCTTGATCGCCAGCAGCAGGCAAAGCCGGGGATTTTGGGGCCTTCACTCCGGAAGATTCTCGATCGCCCAGTAACAGCAGCAGCGAACCGGCGTTTCAGAAATTTCTCCAGATGTTCCTCTGTGATTTCACGTCTGTCTCCATCCAATCAGAATTAAGAGCACAAGAAGTAGGATTCACCGCGCACCCCCTGAAGCCTGCCCCTTCATTCAGTACAATCATGGCTGGTCTACTCTGGATTCAACTCTCCTTCCAGGCCTGTTAAATTCCTTAATTCTTCAAACATTTATCCATCTCCACCTTCAGTGTATCCTGCGATCCACCCCCTACCAGAGTCGGGGGCAGAGAATTCCAAATATTCACTATAACACCAGAGCAGAAGCTTCTACCCAATTTGAAATGGCCAGCTCTTTATCTTGTAACTATAGGATCCCGGGAATGAAAGGGTTAACACGTGAGGAGTGTTGGATGGCTCTGGGTCTGTACTCAGAATTTTGGAGGAGGGGGTGGATCTTATATTAAAACCATCGAATATTGAAAGACTGAGATAGAGTGGACATGGAGAGGATATTTGCTATAGTGGGGGGGTAACGGACCAGAGGGCATAGCCTCAAAATACAAGGATGTCCCTTGAGAACAGAGGTAAGGAGGACTTTTTTTTAGGTAGAGTCATTGAAAACTACAGCACAGAAACAGGCCATTTGGTCCTTCTAGTCCATGCCAAACCACTAATCTGCCTAGTCCCTTCAAAACTGCAACCCTCCCATCAATGTACCTATCTAAATTTCTCTCAAACATTGGCACGACCCCACAGCCACAACTTGTGCTGGCAGCTCATTCCACACTCTCACCACCCTCTGAGCGAAGAAGTTTCCCTTCATGTTCCCTTGAAACATTTCACCTTTCACCCTTAACCCATGGACCTTTGGTTGTAATCCCACCCAACCTCAATAGAAAAAGCCTGCATGCATTTACCCTATCTATACCGCTCATAATTTTGTGTACTCCCCTCAGTCTTCTCAATCTTAGGAATAAAGTCCTAACCTATTCAACCTTTCCCAACAATTCATGTTCTCAGCAACATCCCTGAAAATTTTCTCTATACGCTCTTAATCCTAATTACATCTTTCCTGTAGGTAGGCAACCTAAACTACACACAATACTCCAAATTAAGCCTCACCAACTTCTTTACAACTTTAACATAGTATCCCAACTCTTGTACGCAATACATTGATTTCTGAAGGCCAATGCACCAAAAGCTTTCTTTACATTAGGCTTTGTCTACCTGTGACGCTACCTACAAGGAATTATGGATCTGTATTCCCTGATCCCGCACTCCTCAGTGCCCTACCACTCACTGTGTAAACCCTACTCTGGTTGGTCCTACCAAAGTGCAACACCTCACACTTGTCTGCATTCAATCCCATCTGCCACTGTTCAGCTCATTGCATCAGCTGGTCCGAATCGCACTGCAAGCTCTGATAGTCTTCCTCGCTGTCCACTCCACCCCTAATCTTGGTGTCATCCGCAGATTTGCTGATCCAGTGAACCACATTATCGTCCAGATCACTGATATAGGTGACAAGCAACAATGGACCCTACACCGATCCCTGCAGCTCACCACTAGTCACAGTCGTCCTGCTACAACCAATCTCTGGCTTCTTCCACAAAGCCAATGTCTAATCCAATTTACTGCCTCATCTTGAACGCTGAGCGACTGAATCTTCTGGACCAGCCTCCCATGTGGGACTTTGCTGAAGTCCACCTAGACAACACCAAGGGGACATGAAGGCCTTGCCTTCATCGATTTTCCTGGTAACTTTCTTGAAAAACTCTACAAGAAAGTCATGTTGACTTTCCCTAATCAATCCCAGTCTATCCTGTTACATACCTTGTGGGTATCTTGTGACTGTCTTATGAGCATGATATAATAATGGTCTTGCAGAGGTCACATGATGTAATTTTCCTGCCGGTGTGAGGTCACATGACCTGTTCTCAACAGGTATATAAAAGGAGACCCCTGGTGTGACGCAGTTAGTATTTCAGTTTAGTTTTGTCTTAGTTCTCAGTTATTCCGTTATGCTGCGTATTTGCCATTTTGCAGTTTCATTTTAAAACGGAGTTTTCCTTTCTATTTTAAGGTGCAAAGATTGGTGCTGGCAGTTTCGCCATTTGCTGCCAGGTTTGTGTGTTGCATCTATAATTTTTCCTTTTCAGTAGTATTGGAGAGTGAAGACTTTATTAAAGGACAGGAACCTGAAGGATCGGAATAAAGTTGGAGTCGTTCGGCAGCTTTATAAAGGATCGACCTTATTGAGGCTCCGTTCATAATACGGTGACCCGTATCTGAGACAACTCCTGCAAGAGCAGGAAAGGTTTGTGCAGTGTTCACTTGCCAGGAAAAGGTCAATTCCTTTAAGCTGTTTTATTTCCTTCGTCGTGAATCCTTTGGAGAATCAGCAGTAACGTCACGTCTTTGAAGAAATCCGTTTCCAGAGAAGTCTCTCCTTATTGACTGTGTGAATCACTTGGACTTCCGAATTTATCACTTTAAGAACTGCTTTCGCATTTACCCTTTTAAGAACTGTTCCAGAGTTGCCGTATAGCAGTTAACTTCCGGTTAAGTTAGTCGCTTGAATATTTTTTCGCTATTGTTGAGCAGAGTTTAATAAATGTTTGCTTTTTAATAAAACCTGACTCAATTAATAATTCATTGTTGCCAGATCACGTGACAATCCAAATACTTATATCCCTTAGAATACCTTCCAATAACTTTGCCACTACTGATGACAGGCTCACCAGCCTATAATTTCCTGTTTATTTTTTACAGCCTTTCTTAACAACAGGGAAAAAAACATCAGCTATTCTCTAATCCTCCAGCACCTCACCTGTGGCTAAAAATGTTTTAAAATTCTTTGCTAGGGCCTCTGCAGTTTCTGCACTTGCCTCCCTAGTCAGGTCCTAGGGATTCATCCACTCTATTTTGCCTCAAGACAGCAAACACCTCCTCCTCCTCTGTAATCTGTATAGGGTCACTGTGGCTTTGCCTCACATCGATGGACAGAGGGTGATGAATCTGTGGATTTCATTGCCACAGACAGCTGTGGAAGCCAAGTCATTTGGGTATATTTAGAGCAGCGGTTGCTAGGTTCTTGATTAGTATGGGCGTCAAAGGTTACAGGGAGAAGGCAAGAGAATGGGATTGAGGGGAGTAATAAATCAGCCATGATGGAAAGGCAGAGCAGACAAAATGGGCCGAATGGCCTAATTTTGCTCCTGTACCTTATGGCCCCTTGACTGTCACTCAGAAACATCCCGATATCCATCTTATCAATCCTCCTTAGAATCTTACACGCACAAATAAGATCACCCCTCGTTCTTCTAAGCTCCAAGGAATACAGACCCTGGAGGAAAAGCAAACAATAAGAATTCTGCAGATGCTGGAAATTCACTTTGCTGAACATCTACGCTCTGTCCGCCGGAGAAAGCAGGATCTCCCAGTGGCCATGCATTTTAATTCCACATCCCATTCCCATTCTGACATGTCTATCCACGGCCTCCTCTACTGTAAAGATGAAGCCACACTCAGGTTGGAGGAACAACTCCTTATATTCCGTCTGGGTAGCCTCCAACCTGATGGCATGAACATCGACTTCTCTAACTTCCGCTAATGCCCCACCTTCCCCTCGTACCCCATCTGTTACTTACTTTTATACACACATTCTTTCTCTCACTCTCCTTTTTCTCCCTCTGAATATACCCCTTGCCCATCCTCTGGGTCCCCCCCACCGCCTTTTCCTTCTCCCTGGACCTCCTGTCCCATGATCCTCTCGTATCCCTTTTGCCTATCGCCTGTCCAGCTCTTGGCTCCATCCCTCCCCCTCCTGTCTTCTCCTATCATTTTGGATCTCCCCCTCCCCCTCCAACTTTCAAATCCCTTACTCACTCTTCCTTCAGTTAGTCCTGACGAAGGGTCTCGGCCTGAAACGTCGACTGCACCTCTTCCTAGAGATGCTGCCTGGCCTGCTGCATTCACCAGCAACTTTTATGTGTGTTCCTAGAGGAAAAGAGGTGGATCTCTCCACTAGCTTTTCCAACGGCGAGGAGGAGATGCAGGAGCAGATGTGTGAAGAAGTGACAGGAGAGTTGCAAGAACAATAGAACTGTAGCAAGAGTTACAACTTGTTCACTGTTTAGGATCGAGTGTGACAGAAACGGTCCAGACAAATCCACTCACAGACAAGAGAAAGTCTGCAGATGCTGGAAGTCCCAGCAACACACACACACAAAATGCTGGAGGAACTCGGCAGGCCAGGCAGCGTCTAGGGAAAAGAGTAAACAGTCAACGTTTTGGGCCGTGACCCTTCAACAGGGCTGGAGAAAAAAAGATGAGGAGTCAGAGTTAGAAGGTGGGGGAGGGGAGGGAGAAACAGAAGGTGACAGGTGGAACTTGGGGGGGGGAGGAGGGATGAAGTAAAGAGCTGAGAAGTTTGGTGAAAGAGATAACGGGCTGGAGAAGGTTTAATCTAATAGGACAGAGCAGAAAGCTGTTGAAGAAAGAGCAAGGGGGTGCGGAGGAGAACCAGAGGGAGGCAATGGGCAGGCAAGGAAATAAGGTGAGACAGGGAAAAGGGGTGCGGAATGGAGAAGGGGGGGCATTACCAGAAATTCAAGAAATCGACGTTCATGCCATCAGGTTGGAGGCTACTCAGATGGAATATAAGGTGTTGCTCCTCCAACCTGAATATAGCCTCATCACGACAATAGAGGGGGCCATGGATAGACATATCGGAATGGGAATGGGAAGTGGAATTAAAACGGGTGGCCACTGGGAGATCCCACTTGTTCTGGCAGAAGGAGTGTAGGTCTCCCAATCTACGTTGGGTCTCTCCAATATACAAGAGGCCACACTGGGAGCACCATATATAATAAATGACCCCAGAAGACTTTCAGTTGAATTGTTGCCTCAGCTGGAAGGACTGTTTCGGGCCCTGAAAGGTAGTGAGGGAGGAGGTGTAGGGGCAGGTGTGGCATTTGTTCTGCTTGCAAGGATAAGTGCCAGGAGGGAGATCAGTGGGGCGCAATGAATGGTCAAGGGAGTCGTGTAGAGAACGATCCCTGTGGAAAGCAGAAAGTGGGGGGAGTAAAAGACGTGCTTGGTGGTGGGATCCTGTGGGAGATGGTGCTTGCTGGTTGGATCCCGTTGGAGATGGAGCTTGGTGGTGGAATCCCACTGGAGATTGTGCTCAGTGATGGGATTCCGTTGGCGATTAAGCTTGGTGGTGGGGATCCTGCAGTAGATGGTGTTTGGTTGTGGGATCCCATTGGAGATCACACTTGAGGGTGGGATCCCACTGGAGATTGCATTCAGTAGTGAGATCCCATTGGAGATGGGGCTTGGGGGGTGGGATCCCATTGGAGATGGGGCTTGGGGGGGATCCCATTAGAGATGGGGCTTGGGGGGTGGGATCCCATTGGAGATGGGTCTTGGGGGGGATCCCATTGGAGATGGGGCTTGGGAGTGGGATCCCATTGGAGATGGGGCTTGGGAGTGGGATCCCGTTGGAGATGGGACTTGGGGGGGATCTCATTGGAGATGGGGCTTGGGGGGGATCTCATTGGAGATGGGGCTTGGGGGTGGAATCCCATTAGAGATGGGACTTGGGGGTGCGATCCCCAGTCACCATCAAACATCCATTTACACCAAATCCTATGTTGAATCCCAATATCTTTAAATCCCCAAGAACCTAACACTAACCTGCACAACAGGTACAATTTACAGCAGCCAATTACCCATGCGACGTTGGGACGTGCGAGGAAACCAGGGCCCCGGGTGGTGGCGGGATTGAAGCTAGGGCTCAGCTCCGGCCATTTGCAATCAGGTATCTCCCAAAAAATAATGTCCCATTCCAACCACGTCCATGACTGCATTTCCTTTGGTCGGGCTGAAAGATCGATACAGAGAAAAGCCCTTCCATACATATTTGAAGCATTCCAATCCCCCAGCGCAAACTCTGCATTTATGAATGGGAGCCAGGTAACGACTGACTGGTTAGTCTAAAGTCAGCAGAAGGAAAAAAATTGGGAAAATGGCAGGGAATAAAGGATTAATCAAAGATGTCCATCATAGATTTGTGGAGGGTAATTCATTCTGGCTGCTTTGGTTGAATATTTGAAAGAAAGCCCATTGATGAGGGCAGTGTGGCTGTTGCAGTCTGTGTTAGTCGGTTTAGTTCAGATTCTAAGGGTCAAATCGTTCCTCCTCAGAGTCTTTCTAAACTTCTCTCTGAGCTTCATTGAAAGTGTGAGTCTGGTGAGCCTGCCAGTCACCAGGCAGTTGGAGAATTGGGTCCAAAGCTAGTAGCAGGAGACAGGAGGAGTGATGGGCCGGTGGGGGGGGGGGGTTGCTTTGTTATTGAACACTGTGAATGGTGGGGAGTGTCGAGGGACAGAGGGATCTCGGTGTAGAAGGGTAGGACACATACTGTGACCAGAGGTTTCCCACAGGGATCTGTGCCAGGAGCCTTGCATCAGCAAATTCAATCTGATAGTCACTTCGAGTTAGAATGGACAGGAAAACTGACAGTGCTATTGATAAGAGGGCAGGGTCATGATCAGATGAATCCCTTTGTGAGGGGCTGGAGCGATGACAGATGAAATTCAGTCCCCATAACAGAAGACGACACTCTTTGGGAGCGCAAACACGAGGAAATCTGCAGATGCTGGAAATTCAAGGAACACACACAAAAAATGCTGGTGAACGCAGCAGGCCAGGCAGCATCTATAGGAAGAGGTACAGTCGACTTTTGGGAGGACTGATAGGGTTGGGGTTTTCAGCATAAATGGTAGGGGCCTAGAGACTATTGAGGAACAGAGAGACCTCGGTGTACAGGAGTAGGACACACACGGTGAATGGTGGGGAATTCGAGGAACGAGCGCGGGGCAAGCTCTGTGAATGGTAACATACTAGAGGAGTATTAAAGAACGGAGGGGCATTAGTGCGCAAAATCTACGAACCTCCGAGGACGGCAGACAGTCAGATAGTCAGACAGTCAGACAGTCAGACAGTCAGATAGTCAGATAGACAGTCAGATAGTCAGACAGACAGTCAGATAGACAGTCAGATAGTCAGATAGTTAGACAGTCAGATAGACAGTCAGATAGTCAGACAGTCAGACAGTCAGATAGACAGTCAGATAGTCAGATAGACAGACAGTCAGACAGTCAGATAGTCAGATAGACAGTCAGATAGTCAGACAGTCAGACAGTCAGATAGACAGTCAGATAGTCAGATAGTCAGATAGACAGATAGACAGTCAGATAGTCAGACAGTCAGACAGTCAGATAGACAGTCAGATAGTCAGATAGTCAGATAGACAGTCAGATAGTCAGATAGTCAGACAGTCAGATAGACAGTCAGATAGTTAGACAGTCAGTCAGATAGTCAGACAGTCAGATAGTCAGATAGACAGTCAGATAGTCAGACAGTCAGATAGTCAAATAGACAGTCAGATAGTTGGATAGTCAGATAGTCGGATAGTCAGACAGTCAGATAGTCAGATAGTCAGATAGTCAGTCAGATAGTCAGACAGTCAGATAGGCAGTCAGATAGTCGGATAGTCAGAATAGTCGGACAGTCAGATAGTCATACAGTCAGATAGTTAGATAAACAGTCAGATAGTCGGATAGTCAGATAGTCGGATAGTCGGACAGTCAGATAGTCAGACAGTCAGACAGTCAGATAGTCAGATAGACAGTCAGACAGTCAGATAGTCGGATAGTCAGACAGGCCGTCATGAAGCCTTGGGTCCAGCGCGGGGCGCAAAAGAGAGCGTCGGGCCTCGGCACTCCGACACACCGGACCATCGTCGATTCGTTTTAACTAGAACTTGTTAAGTGACTGGTTTGGTCGTTAAGTTTTACCGCTTGTTTTTTTGAACGCGGTTTTCTCGTGCATCCTGCTTTTAATTTGTTAAGTTTTGATGTTGATTCGCACGGGGTTCCTGTTCCGTATGCACTATTTAAATTCGCCACGACAAACACTCATCGCTGGGTTCCGAGTGACTGGGTGGGGGGGTCTGTGTGTTATTGCTGTGTCCTTCGAATAAATCCTTGTCGTTACTTTCAATCTCGAGTTTACTCCGCGCCGGGTTTCCTTTGCCTGAAGATCCCGTCATCAGGATGACATGATTTGGCAATAATAATAATTAGCCCCATTATTATTTTCTGTTTCCACTTCCTTGATAGTAAATGAAGTATCTGACACACCGTGTGCCTTCGCTGTGTCCATTTGCTCCCGACCTCTGGCGCTATTCCTGTTAGTCCTGTGGGTGCTGCAGCCGGCTGCTTTTGTGAGTGTGTAGGGAGGGGTAGGATCTGAGGGAGTTGAAGGGGAGGAGAATCTGAGGGGGTTGAGTGAGGAGAGATATTAGTTTATTAATGTAGCTGAGGAACGGGGAGGGGGAGAGCTGGGGCTCCCGACCTGTTTTATGCCATGGGCCCCTCGCCATTTGCGGAGGGCTGCGTGGAGCCCAGGCTGGCAACCCCTGGGGTAGAGCGGGAGGGAAGAAATGGGGCAGAGGAAATCGACGGGAGAGCAAGTGGAGAGAATCTGAGGCAGAGGACGGGGTGGGTGAGGACAGGAGACGAAGGTGTGGGGCCTTGGGAGAGTGTCGGTGTGGTTTGTCATCGGCACAGGTCCAAGTATGCGCGGGCGCAATAAGAACTTGCAGCCGCCTCGAAAGCACGCAACATTCCTAAGAAATGCAAGCTAAGCAAATCGTGTACAGTTTTTAGAGAAAAGGAAATAATTGGAACAGAAAATAAAACAGTGCCCTAGTATGGCTGTACTGAGGTACCGATCAGGGCTGTGCTGGTTGGTTCCGGAACCGGACGGTTGAAGGGAAGTGGCTGTCCCTGAAGCTGGTGGCGGGGGGCTTCAGGCTTCTGTACCCCCTGCGCGGTGGGGGCTGTGAGAAGGTGGCCTGGCCCAGATGCTGGACGTTGCCTGCTCGAGGCAGTGCCTCTTGTAGACACTCCCGAAGGTGGGGAGGGTTGAGCCCGACCTGTCAGGACATTTGCAACCGTGCATCTGCAATAGCTTGTTAAGAACGTTGGGTTAAGTTGGGGTGTGTGTGTGTGTGAGGAGAGATGGCCTAAGTGAGAAAGAACGCCAGTAAACATGGTGTTTTGGGATTTTAGTGAGGTGTTGGTAAGCTCACTCAGAAAGCCAGCAGGGCATGGAATCCACTAGGGTTGTAGATTGAGAATTGGCTTGCCCACTGAAGGTTGTAGCTCGGCGACATGTTATGCCTGGAGATTGGCCACTAGTGACTTGGAGACCCTGCTCTTTGTGAACCCTTGCAAATACCTTGAGCGAAGAAGCACAAGACAGTTTAGTACGTTTGCAAATGACACAAACGCTGGAGGTGTTGTGGATAGCGCTGAAGGTTGTCCTAGGTTAACAGCAGGATGTTGGTGGGATGTGGAGGTGGGCAGAGAGGTGGCAGATGGAGTTTAATTCAGGAAAGTGTGAAGCGATTCACTTCGGAAGGTGGAATTCGAAGGCGGAGTACAGGGTTAATGATGGGATCCCTAGCAGTGTGGAGAAACAGAGGCATCTTTGAGTCTTCGCAAATTGACAGGAAGGTGTATGGTGTGTTGGCCTTCAATAGTTGGGGGGGGTGGGGATTATTGAAAAGCAATGTGGCAGCTCTGTAAAACGCTAAGACCACACTAGGAGTATCGTGATCAGTTCTGGTCACCTCATTATAGGATGTGGAAGCTTTAGAGAGGGTGCAGAGGAGATTTATCAGAACACTGCTTCAATTACAGAGCTTGTCTTATGAGGAAGGTTGAGTGAGCTCGGGCTTTTCTCTTTGGAGAGAGGGAAGATGGGAGGTGACTCGATAGAGGGCTACAAGAGGCACAGAGAGAGCAGACAGTCAGAGACTTTTTCCCAGGGCAGAAATGGCTAACACGAGGGGGCGTAATTTTAAAATGATTTGGATGAAAGTGAATGGACGATGTCAGAGGTAATTTTTTTTTACTCAGGGAGGGGTGGGTGTGTGAAACACACTGCCAGGGGTGGGGGTAGAGGCAGATACATTAGAGACTCTCAGATAGTCACAAGAATGAAGGGAAAACGGAGAGCCAGTTAGAAGAGAAGTGTTAGATTGATCTTAGAGCAGGTTAAAAGGTCGGCATTAAACCGTGGGCCGAAGGGCCTGTACTGTGTTGTTATATTCTATGGAGGGTGAGAATGAAGGAGATTGGGTCCAGAAAGGAAACGTAAGGCAGGTGTAGGATCGGGGGGATGGAAGAGGGGCACAGTGAGAATAATGGAGAAGAGCATGTGTCCCAGAGAGCAGGGAGAGAGAACAAGGGAAGGAGAGAGAGAGAGAGAGAGGGGGGGAGAGGGGGAGAGGGAGAGGGAGAGGGACAGACAGAGAGAGAGAGAGAGAGAGAGAGAGAGAAATGAGGGATCTTTATAATCAGGGGAATAAACTCAGGGAGCAACACAATATCTGGGGAACATACTGAGAGACTGTCCTGATGTCAGGAACGTTCTGAGGGACCGTGACACTAACCACGCAGAGCACACGTCACACTAATGAGAATGTGTGACACTGTCTGGAAACCTGCAAGTGGATCTCTGCATTGACGAGGATCACACTGAGGGAGCTCCACGTTGCTGGAGGTGTGTATCACACTGAGGGAGCTCCACGTCGACGGGTGTGTATATCACACTGAGGGAGCTCCACGTCGACGGGTGTGTATATCACACTGAGGGAGCTCCACGTCGACGGGTGTGTATATCACACTGAGGGAGCTCCACGTCGACGGGTGTGTATATCACACTGAGGGAGCTCCACGTTGACAAGGGACCCATATGGTGTACAATATTGAAACTTGTGGCTTCCAATGTTTTGTTTTCTTTCTGTTTCCGATAGAAGAGCCTCTCATTCTGGAGAAAATTCTTCCATCAGAAATGCCTGAAACGTCACAGTCACAGAGTCATCCAGCACAGAAACAGACCCTTCGGCCAACCAAGATTCCCGTCTGCCCAGATCCTCAACCTTTCCAATCCATGTACCCGTCCAAGTGTCTTTTAAATGTTGTTCACATACCTTCCTCTGGCAGTTCGTCCTGTACACGGACCACCCTTTGGGTGAAAACGTTGCCCCTGTCCCGATTCCCCAACCCTGGGGAAAACACCATGACGTCCTGACGAAGGGTTCTGGCCCGAAACGTCGACTGATCATTTCCACGGAGGCTGCCCGACCTGCTGAGTTCCTCCAGCGTGTTGTGACTGTTGCTTTGACCCCAGCATCTGCAGAGTATTTTGTGTTTACCGTGGACG
Organism: Mobula birostris; assembly: GCF_030028105.1. NCBI lineage: Eukaryota > Metazoa > Chordata > Chondrichthyes > Myliobatiformes > Myliobatidae > Mobula > Mobula birostris. The sequence goes on from NC_092379.1 coordinate 16,367,813, forward strand.
TTCACCCTGTCTGTGGCCCTCATGCTTCTATGCATTTCTTATAAGCTCAGCTCCCAGCCTCCACTCCAAGCAGTAAAGTCCCAACCTGCCCACCCTTCTCTCAGTAACTCAGCCCAAGTCCCAGCAACATGCTGCTAAATCTCCTCTGCACGCTTTCCCACGTAATGTAGCAGGGCGAGCAGAGCGGAACGCAATTCACCAAGTGCACGTTTGCCAATGTCTTGTACAACTGCAACACAATCTAACCTCCCAGCTCCTGTGCTTGGTGCCCCGACTGAAGAAGGACAACGTGCCCAACACCACCTTCACCCGTGACACAGCTCCGAGGTCCCTCTGTCCCACAGCACTCGCCGGCGCCCTGCCATGCACTGTGAAAGTCCGGCACGCTGCTCGTGCCTTCCACGGGTGCCTCCGTCTCTGTCTTCGAGCCGCGCCACCCAGCAATTCCCCCGATCTAATCCAAGCCTAATCAAAGGGCAATTCGCAATGACCAATCAACCTACCAACCCCGTACGTCTTTGGACTGTGGGAGGAAACCAGAGCAAGTGGAGGAAACCCACGCGGTCACGGATTGAGCGCATAAATCCCTTATAGTCAGTAGCGGGTTTGAACCCGGGCCGCCAGTACGGCAAAGCGTTGCGCTAACCACTGCGCTATCGTGCCGCCTCTCTGTGTTCTACGACAGGTCGCGAACTGAGGGACACAGATAAGTGAATGTACTCAATACTGAGGGTCACCTCTGGAGAGACTGAGAAATGGCCCCGCCCACCAGGATCTCTCTGCTGACTGGCTAAGATGGCTGTCCATCTGCAGATGCACCACCCGGATTGGTTGTTTTTACCCCATCGGTGAGAAAGACCATTTTGTCCCCACTGGCTGTTTGGAGCATTTTTTTTATTTTTGAGACTGAGTGCAGTCCTCGGCCCCAAGCCTCATCCCTGCAGACCGGCTGATACAGAGCGATTCGCATCCTTTGTCGCTTCCCTCCGCTCGCGTGGCGACTTGCTGCTACTTCAGGGCCAGGACTACTCCCGCCACGTGACCTTCACCTCGTCCGTCCGGTACCTGCCGAGGAACAGCACAGGGGTCACACAGCAGGGAAACAGGCCTTGCAGCCCCTCTTGTTCATGCTGACCAAGCTGTCAACCCCAGCCCTAGCCACTCGCGTTTGGCTGCCACCCACTTCAAACTGATTCCCCACTCCCATTCTGACATGTCGGTCCGTGGCCTGCTCTACAGTTAGGCTGAGGCCTCACTCGGGTTAGAGGAGCCACACCTTGTATTCCGTCTGGGTAGCCCCCAGCCCGATGGCAAAGGCATCGATTTCTCTCATTTCTGGCAATTACTTCTCCTCCCCATTCTTCTTCTATCCCCCATTCTGGTTTTGGTCTCACCTCTTTCTCTTTTTCTCACTTGCCCATCTCACTCCCTTCTTTCCCTTTCTCCCATGGCCCACTCTCCTCTCCTATCAGATTCCTTCATCTTCAGCCCTTGACCTCTTCCACCTATCACCTCCCAGCTTCTTACTTCAACCCACCTTCCCCCTCACCTGGTCTCGCCTATCACCTCCCAGCTTCTCACATCCCCTCTCCCCAACCCACCTACCTACCCCCTCATCATCTCTCCTATTCCTTCCCAGCTTCACATCCCCTCTCCCTAACCCACCTACCTACCCCCTCATCATCCCCCCATCCCTTCCCAGCTTCTCACATCCCCTCTCCCCAACCCACCTACCTACCCCCTCATCATCCCCCATCCCTTCCCAGCTTCTCACATCCCCTCATCCCCAACCCACCTACCTACCCCCTCATCATCCCCCCATCCCTTCCCAGCTTCTCACATCCCCTCTCCCCAACCCACCTACCTACCCCCTCATCATCCCCCCATCCCTTCCCAGCTTCTCACATCCCCTCGTCCCCAACCCACCTACCTACCCCCTCATCATCCCCCCATCCCTTCCCAGCTTCTCACATCCCCTCGTCCCCAACCCACCTACCTACCCCCTCATCATCCCCCCATCCCTTCCCAGCTTCTCACATCCCCTCTCCCCAACCCACCTACCTACCCCCTCATCATCCCCCCATCCCTTCCCAGCTTCTCACATCCTCCCCCCCTCCCCAACCCACCTACCCTCCTCCTCACCTTGTCTCACCTATCACCTCCCAGCTTCTTACTTCAACCCACCTTCCCCCTCACCTGGTCTCGCCTATCACCTCCAGCTTCTCACATCCCCTCTCCCCAACCCACCTACCTACCCCCTCATCATCTCTCCTATTCCTTCCCAGCTTCACATCCCCCCTCCCCAACCCACCTACCTACCCCCTCATCATCTCTCCTATTCCTTCCCAGCTTCACATCCCCTCTCCCTAACCCACCTACCTACCCCCTCATCATCTCTCCTATTCCTTCCCAGCTTCTCACATCCCCTACTCCCCAACCCACCTACCCTCCCCCTCACCTAGTCTCACCTATCACCTTCCAAGCCTGTACACCTTCCACCTTATTCTGGCCTCTGCCCACCTTTCTGTCCAGTCCTGATAAAGGGCCTCGACCTGAAATGTTGACGGTTTATTCCCCTCCATAGATGCTGCCTTACTCACTGAATCACTCCAGCATTGTGTGTGTGTTGCTCAAGACCTCCAGCACCTGCAGGATCTCTGTTCATATGTCCCTCCAAACCTTCCCTATCCATGTACCTGCCCTAGAGCCTGTTAAGCATACCAGTCTGTGACAGAAGAGTTATATTTGATTCCCCCTTGGGCTAACCTAAAGAGGGCAACACAAAATGGGCGTTTGTACAACAAAATGCTGTTGGTTTGGAATGTGGGAAGATCTGCGTGGACACACACCCTTGAAATGAGATACTGGTGAAGAATGTTTTCTTCCTTAATGACCTGCTGCCTTTGTTTTGAGGAACAGTTATTACCCTCAACCATCAGGCTCTTGAACTAGAGGGGATAACTTCATTCTCCCAAACACTGAACTGTTCCCACAACCAATGGACTCACTTTCAAGGACTCTTCATCTCATGTTCTTGATATTTGTTTATTTATTATCGTTATTAATTCTTTATTTTTGTATTTGCAAAGCTTCTTGTCTTTTGCACACTGGTCGTCTGTCCTGCTGGGTGGGACCTTTCATTGATTCTATTATGGTTATTGGATTTATTGATTATGCCACAAGAAAATGAACCTTAGGGTTGTATATGGTGACGTATATGTACTTTGATAATAAATTTACTTTGAACGAAATTATGTGCCTAGGCCAAAGAGCACAAGGAATAAGAAGGTATGACTGAAACTTCTACTGGATGAGAAAGTACTGGGCAAAAGTTCTGTTAGATTTGTGAAGGGTTTAAAAATCAGCATTTCCTTGGTGCAAATTGGAATCATCCCTAAGGCCGGTTTGTGACAGGTACAAGGAGACAGAGAAAAGACTGTCGGACGTCTGACATTTGCTCTGGCATTAGATAGATCAGTTCACTGACTGATACATAGATCAGTTCACTGACTGAGATTAACACAACCAAAATGCTGGAGGATCTCAGAGGCCAGGCAGCATCTAGGAAAAGAGTAGAGTTGACGTTTTGGGCCGAGACCCTTCAGCAGGACTGGAGAAAAGGAGAAAAGCAGGGAAACAGAAAACACACCAAGTGCCTCCATCACCGCCCTGTCTACCCGTGTTACCAATCTCAGAACCGTATGTTTGTCACCCCTGTTCTACAACACTCTCCAGGGCCTTACCCGCGAACTGAGCATGGGGAAGGCCCTGGTTAAACCGATCAAAGTTCCTGGTTAAGTTCCATCTGCCAGTCCTCGACTCATTTCCCCAATTGATCTAAATCCTGCCGCAACCTTGGATCACGTTCTTCGCTGTCCACCGCACCGCCAACTTTAGCTGTCTACAAACCCTGTGGCCAAAGTCGTCACCAAACTCAGAACAGTCTCAGCCTGCGAAGCCCCCACCAGCTGAATGAACTCAAACGAGCTGCCAGTCCAGGACTCTATCCCGTGGGCAGCTAAAGAAACGCCTGCTCTAGAGTCTGGAACGGTGAGAGCTGACCACACTGGAGCAAGGTCCAGAGGGTAGGTGTCGTGACGCTCCCGCTGGGGGAAGGAAGGCTCTCGGCTGGTGGGAAGTGGTTACAAGATTAAGGACAGTCATGCAGAACTGAGGGATTGGAGGATCTAACCCAGGCCCTCCATTGATGCAATCACGAAGAAGGCACGTCAACAGCTTGTTTGAGGAGATAGACAATAGGTGCAGGAGTAGGCCATTCAGCCCTTTGAGCCAGCACCACCATTCACAGTGATCATGGCTGATCATCCACGATCAGTACCCTTTTCCTGCCTTCTCCCCATATCCCTTCATTCTGCTATCTTTAAGAGCTCTATCTAACTCTTTCTTTAAAGAATCCAGAGAATTGGCCTCCACTGCCTTCTGAGGCAGAGCATTCCACAGAACCACAACCCTCTGTGTGAAAAAGTTATTCCTCAACTCCGTTCTAAATGGTCTACCCTTTATTCTTAAACTGTGGCCTCTGGTTCTGGACTCCCCCAACATCGGGAATATGTTTTCTGCCTCCAGCGTGTCCAATCCCTTAATAATATTATATGTTTCAACCAGATCCCCTCTCATCCTTCTAAATTCCAGTGTATACAAGCCCAGTCGCTCCAATCTTTCAACATATGACAGTCCCGCCATCCCGGGAATTAACCTTGTGAACCTATGCTGCACTCCCTCAATAGCTAGAATGTCCTTCCTCAAATTTGGAGACCAAAACTGCACACAATACTCCAGGTGTGGTCTGACCAGGGCCCTGTACAACTGCAAAAGGACCTCTTTGCCACGTCACCAAAGACTCCAGCAAATCTCTGCAGGTGGAGAGCATTCTGATTGGTTGCACCTCCGTCTGGTCTGGAGGCTCCAATGCCCAGGACCGCAAGAGGCTGCAGAGGGCTGAAAGCTTGGCCAGCTCCCTCAGGGGCACAGACCTCCCCCAACATCGAGGGCGTCAAGGCCGACTCTCAAGAAGGCATCAGACACTGAGGACCCTGGCCATCCAGGACATGCCCTCTTCTCATTACTGCCACAGGGAGGAGGTACAGGAGCCTGGAGAACATTTTAGGAACAACTTCTCCCCCTCTGCCATCAGATCTATGTATGGTCCATCAACCCCTGGACACCACCTCACTACCGCTCTTTTGCACTTTGTAACTTGCAGGAACTTTTAATGTCTTACCCTGCACTGCTGCCACAAAACACATCTCACAACACTATCAGTGAGAATAAGACCATAAGACATAGGAGCAGAATTAATTAGGACATTTGGCCCGTCAAGGCTGCCCCGCCATTCAATCATGGCTGACCCTTTTTCCCTCTCCTCAGCCCCACTCCCCGGCCTTCTCCCCGTAACTTATGACGCTGTGTCCAATCAAGAATCTAACAATCTCTGCCTTGAATACTCCCAACGACCGGTCCTCCACAGCTGCCTGTGGTAATAAATTCCACAAATTCACCACCCTCTGGCTAAAGAAATTTCTCCACATCTCTGTTTTGAAAGGGTGCCCCTCTATCCTGAGGCTGTGCCCTCTTGTCCTAGACTCCCCCACCATGGGAAGCATCCTTTCCATATCTACTCTGTCTCGGCCGTTCAATGTTCGAAAGGTTTCAATGAGATCCCCTGTCATCCTTCTGAATTCCAGTGAATACAGACCCAGAGCCATCAAACGTTCCTCATATGATAACCTTTTCATTCCTGGAATCATCCTTGTGAACCTCCTCTGGACCCTCTCCAATGCCAGCACATCTTTTCTAAGATGAGGGGCCCAAAACTGTTCATAATACTCAAGGTGAGGCCTCACCAGTGCCTTATAAAGCCCCAGCATCACATCCCTGCTCTTGTATTCTAGACCTCTTGAAATGAATGCTAACATGGCATTTGCCTTCCTCACCACCGACTCGACCTGCAAGTTAACCTTTAGAGTGTTCTGCACAAGGACTCCCAGGTCCCTCTGAATCTCAGATTCCTGGATTTTCTCCCCGTTTAGAAAATAGTCCGCACATTTATTTCTGCTATCAAAGTGCACGGCCATGCATTTTCCAACATTGTATTTCATTTGCCACTTTCTTGCCCGTTCTCCTAATCTGCCTAAGTCCTTCTGCATCTACCTGTTTCCTCAACACTACCTGCCCCTCCACAGAATAAAACAGGTTCTGGGGCGCTCTCCACTCCACAGGGCGGTGGAGCTGGATCTTGGTGTGGCGGGTGTAGAATAGGAGCTGAGGCTTGAGAGGCCGAGTGGCCTATTGCTGGCCCTGTGCCTCAACCACAAGGCTGCTGAATCCACTTACAGCCTATCCTTCCGTACCAACCAGGATGCCAGTCTATCTAATCCGATTTGCCAGCATAGGGTCCTTATCTCTCCACTCCCTGACTGTTCATGTGTCTAACAGCCTCTGCTAACTGTTGTACAGCACCGTGCTAAAGTCCTGGGCACATATATATGGCTAGGGTGCCTGAGAGTTTTGCAGAGTACTGAAGTAATTTTATGTATTGCACTGTACTGCTGCTGCAAAAAATTCAAAACTTCATGGCATATGTGAGTGATGATACACCTGATTCTGATCTGGGTCTCTGTTGTGGACTGAGAGTGGGAACGGGGCAGGGAGAGGGGAATCATGGTTGGGAAAAGGGGAAGGGAGAGGGGAAGCACCAGAGAGACATACTGTAATGATCAATAAACCAATTCTTTGGAATCAAATGACCTTGCCTGGTGTCTCAGGACAGGGTGTGTCTGCACCCACCCTTCCCTTCCCCTGGCACTCCTTCTCTGCCACCTGTGCCACACCCCTCCCGTGGCGCTCCACCCTCGCCATTCCCAACATCCTTTGATCCTGCCAGATTTACAAACTTGCTCTCTGCTCCACGTTGACAAATACAGTGCCGTGCTAAAGTCTCAGGCAGCCCAACTATGTATCAGTGCCTAAGACTTTTGCTCAGTGCTGTCTCTGTCTCCAACAGCACCCCTACAGCACAGTCCAGGCACCGACCACTCTGTAAAACTTACCCCACACATCTCCTTTAAACTATCCACCTCTCACCTTAAATACAAAACTTTCTGGTGTTATACTTTTTTACCCTGGGATTAAGATACCAGCCATCTACTCTATCTATACCTCCCATAATTTTATAAAAATTATCAAGTCCCTCCTCAGCCTTTAGCACTCCAGAGAAAACCCAAGTTTGTCCAACCTCCCCTTATAACTCGCTCTCTCTAAACCAGGCCGCATCCCGGTGAGCCTCTTCCGCACCCTCTCCAGAGCCTCCACATCCTTCCTGCAATGGGGTGACCCGAACGGCAGGCAGCCTGACTGGAGTTTTATCCACCTGCACCATGTCTGTAAAAACTTCTCTCCCCAACACCCAGACTGGCACCAATGCCAGTTCACTCGCTCCAGATTCCCGTCGCCCCTCCCCCTCGTTCCACGCGGTCACCGGGAGGACGTGCAGACTCCACGCAGACAGCGCCGGAGGTTGGGATTGAAGCTGCTGGAGCTGAGGTGGTTCGGGTGAGGTCTGACAGGTGCCAGACTCCATGGGGGGGGTTTGTTGGTGAGAGCGAGGTTGAACTCGAGGGGCTGAATGCCGTACCAGCCCACGGATCTAACTATGTATCACGTAGCGCCTCGGTGAGAGAATTCCCCGCCGGGGACGGGTGGGCAAGGGAGGTGCGCTCGTACCTCTGAGTGATCCAGGAGTCCTCCAACGCGGTCACCTGTCCAGCCCGGAACATTTCCCAGCCCGCCTGGGCTATCATGGCACCGTTGTCAATGCAGAACCTGTGAGAATCAATGGCAGGCTGAGGTGGACGGAAGGACAGGACGGGACAGACAAGCAGTTCCAACCCCAGGAGAGAGGCACGACAGAGGAACGGTGGCGAATGGAGTTCGATGTAGATAAATGAGAGGGGTTGGCACTTTGGGAGGACAAACCAGAGTATGACTTGCACAGTGAACGGTGGGGCACTGAGCTGTGCAGCAGGCAGAACAAAGGGATACACTGGCGCACTGGCCCTCATAAATCAGGGCACTGAGTACAGGAGTTGGGATGTTATCTTAAAGTTATACAAGACGTTGCTGAGGTTTGGAGTACTGTGTGCAGTTCTGGTCTCCTACCTGCAGGAAAGATGTCAATAAGACTGAAAAAGTGCAGAGACAATTGACAGAGATTTTGCCGGGCTTGAGGACCTGAGTTATAGGGAAAAGTTGAATAGGTTAGGTTCATTCCCTGGAGCACAGGAGATGCTGTACACATAATTATGAGGGGTAGAGACAGGGTAAATGCAAGCAGGCTTTTTCGACTGCGGTTGGATGAGACTAGAACTGGAGGTCGTAGGTTAAGGATGAAAGGTGAATGTTGGACGAGACTAGAACTAGGGGGTCATAGGTTAAGGGTGAAAGGGGATCTGAGGGAGAACTTCACTCACAGGGTGGTGAGCATATGCAATGAATGGTGGATACGGGTTTAATTGCAACATTTTAGAGAAATGTGGATTGTTCCCAAATCACTGAGTGTGTGTCTTCAGGCTTCTGTACCTCTTCCCTAATGAGAACAAGGCTTGACCTGGGGTCCTTAATGACCGATGCCATCTTTCTAAGGCTCCTTGAAGATGTCATGGATACGATGTAAGTCAGTGCCCGTGATGGAGTTGACTGAAGTTACAGCTGTCTGCGGCTTATTTCGATCCTGTGCAGTAGCCACTCCCCACACCAGACGGTGATGCAGCCATGTTAGAATGCCCTCCACAGTACGTCTGTAGACACTTGCTGGAAGACAAGGTGGTGGAGAAGGCACACGGGATATCTGCCTTCGTTAGCTGGGCCAGTGAAGTCAGAGCACAGCAAGGGGATAGAGACCTTAGTGACGGGGCGTCAATGATGATGACCTTTCCGTCCTTCACTGCAAAGAGGGGCGCGGGTGGGGACAGTGAGAGGGTTGAGAGCTGCAAGCTCCTGGGCGTGAACGCCACCGACGGCCGGTCCCGCTCCAGCCACAGCCAAGGAAGCTCAGCACCACCTGGGCTCTCCTCAGGAGGCTGACGAAGTTCAGCATGCCTCCGCCGGCTCTGACCAGTTGTTGCTGATGGAAGTGTTCTGTCTGGGAGCACCACGGCTTGACGTGGCAACGGCCCCGCCCATGACCGGGCACATCACAGGAACCAGCCTCCCCTACGTAGACTCTGTCTGCACTTCTCAAAGTAGCCAGAGAAATCTACCCCGGACGTTCTCACTTCTCCCCTCTCTCATCGGGCAGAAGACACAGAAGTCTGAAAGCAGGTCCCACCAGACTCAAGGACAGCTTCTATCCCGTTGTTGACTTGAATGGACCTCATATACAGTAAGATGGCAGACAACCCAGATAAGTGTGAGGTGGTTCATTTTGGTAGGTCAAATATGATGGCAGAATTTAGTATTAATGGCAAAACTCTTGGCAATGTGGAGGATCAGAGGGATCTTGGGGTCCAAGTCCATAGGATGCTCAAAGCAGCTGCACAAGTTGACTCTGTGGTTAAGAAGGCATACGGTGCATTGGCCTTCATCAATCGTGGGATTGAATTTAGGAGCCGAGAGGTAATGTTGCAGCTATATAGGACCCCGGTCAGACCCCACTTGGGAGCACTGTGCTCAGTTCTAGTCGCCTCACTACAGGAAGGACATGGAAACCATTGAAAGGGTGCAGAGGAGATTTACAAGGATGTTGCCTGGATTGGGAATAATGCCTTATGAGAATAGGTTGAGTGAACTTAGCCTTTTTTCCTCGGAGTGATGGAGGATGAGAGGTGACCTGATAGAGGTGTACAAGATAATGAGAGGCATTGATCGTGTGGATAGTCAGAGGCTTTTTCCCAGGACTGAAATGGCTGCCACAAGAGGACACAGGTTTAAGGTGCTTGGGAGCAGGTACAGAGGAGATGTCAGGGGTAAGTTTTTTAAGCAGAGAGTGGCGAATGCGTGGAATGGGCTGCCGGCAACGGTGGTGGAGGCGGATACGATAGGGTCTTTTGAGACTTTCGGACAGGTAGATGGAGCTTAGAAAAATAGAGGGCTATGGGTAAGCCTAGTAATTTCTAAGGTAGGGACATGTTCGGCACAACTTTGTGGGCCAAAGGGCCTGTATTGTGCTGTAGGTTTTCTATGTTTCTAAGCTAGATTCTTGGCCTCACAATCTACCTCGTTATGATCTTGTACTTCATTGTTCTCCTCTATTTTTGCCGGCTTTTACGTTTTATTCTGCACTGTTATAGTTTTAGCTCATTGCACTGTGTAGTAATCGGAACTGTACGAACAGGACGCAAGACAAGTTACACGATATCTCAGTACGTGACAATAATAAACCAATTCTAACCAATTTGAGCTGGGAGGTTACGGTATAACCTTTTTAAATGATGGTTAAGGCCACAGCAAGAGCTCTGTGGACAGTCCTGATCGGCACTCTGTTATTAAGGACTGCAGTGGAGAGAATGCAGAGGAGATGTTCCACAAAGGTGCCCAGGATGGGGTGTCTCAGTGACAACGGACTGCACTTTGCTTTCCTTAGACCTGAGTTAGAGGCGTGAAAATTAATAACAGGCACAAAGAAAGCAGATAAGAGAATTTTTTCCCCCTTCACCAGAGGTGTTTATAATCAAGACAGAGGTTTAGAGTCAGAGAGTGGATCTGAGGAATGTTTTCAGCTGGGGGTGGAATCTGGGACACATTGCCTGAGGGGGTGGTGGAGGTATGAATCCCCCTGAGGCAGAGGGGGGTCCGGACACTGAGGGTGGGTAGTGAGACAGGTCGGGGCGCTGTGTGCGTGCCCTCCCCCTCTCCCCCTCTGCTGCCACTCACCTCTCATCGGTAGCAAAGAGCCTGGCTCCCCTCTGCTCGCACATCACCCCCATCATCTCCTGCAAGCGCCGGTTACCTACGAAAGACCGGAAGGTGCACATCACACAAACCGATGTCCGAACCTGCCCACACCCGCTGCACCACGGGAAACCACTCAGCCAGGAATCCCCACCGCCCCTCTGAAATATCCACTATCTTGTCATCCCTCACCCTGAGAGATCTCCTTCTCCACTAACCATTCCATAAAAATTACCCCAGATTAGAAACTGAAAACTGTGCACAGTGCTCCCGGTGTGGGTCTGACCCAGGGATATGGAGATGGAAACTGTGCACGGTGCTCCCGGTGTGGGTCTGACCCAGGGATAGGGAGATGGGAACTGTGCACGGTGCTCCCGGTGTGGGTCAGACCCAGGGATAGGGAGATGGGAACTGTGCACGGTGCTCCCGGTGTGGGTCTGACCCAGGGATACGGAGATGGGAACTGTGCACGGTGCTCCCGGTGTGGATCTGACCCAGGGATAGGGAGATGGGAACTGTGCACGGTGCTCCCGGTGTGGATCAGACCCAGGGATAGGGAGATGGGAACTGTGCACGGTGCTCCCGGTGTGGGTCTGACCCAGGGATAGGGAGATGGGAACTGTGCACGGTGCTCCCGGTGTGGGTCTGACCCAGGGATACGGAGATGGGAACTGTGCACGGTGCTCCCGGTGTGGATCAGACCCAGGGATACGGAGACGGGAACCGTGCACGGTGCTCCCGGTGTGGGTCTGACCCAGGGATAGGGAGATGGGAACTGTGCACGGTGCTCCCGGTGTGGGTCTGACCCAGGGATATGGAGATGGAAACTGTGCACGGTGCTCCCGGTGTGGGTCTGACCCAGGGATAGGGAGATGGGAACTGTGCACGGTGCTCCCGGTGTGGGTCAGACCCAGGGATAGGGAGATGGGAACTGTGCACGGTGCTCCCGGTGTGGGTCTGACCCAGGGATACGGAGATGGGAACTGTGCACGGTGCTCCCGGTGTGGATCTGACCCAGGGATAGGGAGATGGGAACTGTGCACGGTGCTCCCGGTGTGGATCAGACCCAGGGATAGGGAGATGGGAACTGTGCACGGTGCTCCCGGTGTGGGTCTGACCCAGGGATACGGAGACGGGAACTGTGCACGGTGCTCCCGGTGTGGGTCTGACCCAGGGATACGGAGATGGGAACTGTGCACGGTGCTCCCGGTGTGGGTCTGACCCAGGGATAGGGAGATGGGAACTGTGCATGGTGCTCCCGGTGTGGGTCTAACCCAGGGATACGGAGACAGGAACTGTGCACGGTGCTCCCGGTGTGGGTCTGACCCAGGGATAGGGAGATGGGAACTGTGCACGGTGCTCCCAGTGTGGGTCAGACCCAGGGATACGGAGATGGGAACTGTGCACGGTGCTCCCGGTGTGGGTCTGACCCAGGGATAGAGATGGGAACTGTTCACAGTGCTCCCGGTGTGGGTCTGACCCAGGGATACGGAGACGGGAACTGTGCACGGTTCTCCCGGTGTGGGTCTGACCCAGGGATACGGAGACGGGAACCGGGCACGGTTCTCCCGGTGTGGGTCTGACCCAGGGATAGAGATGGGGACCGTGCACGGTGCTCCCGGTGTGGGTGTGATGTCGCCCTGCCCCGTTACCCTGACACACGTACATCCTACCCCTCCGACGATGAGCACCTCCTCTGATCCACAATGCGCCATTGCCCTCTCAGTCGTCTCCACCAACATCGCAAAGACGGTTTCCTGAAAGCACATGGGTCACCTTCATGTCAGTTCACCAGTTAATGCACCCACCCCTCAAAATCCCCAGCTCGACAGCTTAACCAGGTAGTGCCTCAGTGTTCCTCTATCCCTCGACACTCCCCACCATTCACGGTATGTGTCCTACCCTCGTAGACCGAGGTCCCTCTGTCCCTCGACACTCCCCACCATTCACGGTGTGTGTCCTACCCTCGTACACCGAGGTCCCTCTGTCCCTTGACACTCCCCACCATTCACAGTGTGTGTCCTACCCTCGTACACCGAGGTCCCTCTGTCCCTCGACACTCCCCACCATTCACAGTGTGTGTCCTAACCTCGTATAGTGAGGTCCCTCTGTCCCTTGACACTCCCCACCATTCACAGTGTGTGTCCTACCCTCGTACACCGAGGTCCCTCTGTCCCTCGACACTCCCCACCATTCACAGTGTGTGTCCTACCCTCGTACACCGAGGTCCCTCTGCCCCTCGACACTCCCCACCATTCACGGTGTGTGTCCTACCCTCGTACACCGAGGTCCCTCTGTCCCTCGACACTCCCCACCATTCACAGTGTGCGTCCTACCCTCTGTCCCTTGACACTCCCCACCATTCACAGTGTGTGTCCTACCCTCTGTCCCTCGACACTCCCCACCATTCACAGTGTGTGTCCTACCCTTGTACACCGAGGTCCCTCTGTTCTTCAACACCCCCCACCATTCACAGTGTGTGTTCTACCTTGTATGCCAAGGTCCCCCTGTCTCTCAACACCCCCCACCATTCACAGTGTGTGTCCTATCATTGCACACTGAGATCCCTCTGTCATTCTACACTCCCCACCGTTCACAGTGTGTAAACCCCTGCCCAAAACGCATCACTTCACACTTATCAGCAATAACTTCCCTCCTAATGCTACCTTACCCTCCAACGTCTGAAGATTATCCAGGAGGACCCGTTCAGACGAGGGAATATGACACAGGGTGTCACATTGTCACCAATCTCCGACCCCACCCATGGCTATCCCAGTCACCTGACCCTTGTTCCACTGGACAGTACGGGGGTACAGCAGGTAGTGCTGCTGCCGCAGATCCCTGACTCAGGGCTGATCCTGACCTCCGTCGCTGTCTGTGCCGAATTTGCTGTGGATTTGCCCAGGGTTCTCCGGTCTCCCACGTCCCACCGATGCGTGGGATCAGTGGGCTAATTGGCCGCTGTTCTGGAGTCATGGAGACAGACAGTATGGTGACAGGCAATTCGGCCCACCCGAGCTTTGGACCACGTTTGGACCCTTTGCTTAATGGCATTGGTCCTCAGCATAATACAGTTTGGGTCACCGCCCTCAAACTTTCCTACCCACGACCCTGTCCGAGTGCCTTTTAAATGTCGTTAGTGTACCTGGTCAACCACTTCCTCTGCCAGCTCGTTCCATCTGCGGACCACCCTCTGGGTGATCGAACTGTCCCTCAGGCCCCTTTTAAATCTCTCCCCCCTCACGCTAACTCACAGCTGGGCAGCTAGAACCACACAGGATACCCCACGACTGGTCCCACCAGTGTACGGTGGGGAAGGCTCTGGGGGCGAAGACGAGGGGAATGTGGAGAGAACGAAACGAGATCAGTGGCTCGAGGTTTCTACGTCTCTGACTCTGTGAGCTGGGCTCGGGACCGGGACGCCCTCCGTACCTGCAGGGAGTAGCAGAGATCCTCGGCCGTACACTTCCCAGACGCAATCATCGCCTCAGCAACGTCCTGAAACAGAGACATGTCAAGTCCCACAGACCTACAGACCTAGTCGTCCTCCAGCCGTGCACCCAGAACGGAATGGGGAGGGGGGGTGAGACATTGAGAGGGACAGGGGGTGGGGACGGAGCAAGGGGGAGGGGCGGATGGGGGGGGACAGAGGGGTTGGGAGAGGGGGAGGGGGTGAGGAAGACAGATCGAGAGAAAGAGATGGAAGGAGGGGTACGAGAGGGGAGAGAGGGGGACAGGGGAGGGAGATGGAGAGGAGGAAAGAGGGAGAGATAGAGAAGGGGGAGGGGGATGGAGAGAGGGTGAGGCAGACAGAAGAGGGGCTACAGAGAGAGAGGGGTGGGGATGGAAAGGGGGAGAGGGTGACGAGCAGGGGCAAGAGATTGAGATGGAGACGGGGGTCTGAAAGGGGTTGGGGACAGAGAGGGGACAGAGATGGAGAGGGACAGAGTGGTGAGGAGAATGAAGAGTTGGGGACGGAGAGAGAGGGAGGGGGACGGACACCCTGGAGCCTGAGATCCCCACCTCGATGTGAGATAGAATCCCCGAGAAGGAGACGTCCATTCCCTTCACTGTGTAGGGCAGATCGACGAAGACCGTTCCCCTGAAACGAAGCAGAGAGTCCGTGAGAGGGGCGGGGGTCCTGTGAGATACAGGTCAGAGTCAGTGTTTGCGTGTGTGTGTGCGGCGGGGGTGGGGGGGAGAACAGGGAGTCTCACTGTCACTGTCTCAGTTTGTGTTGGGGAGGATACATTGGGGGGTGTGGGGAACTTGGGGAGGGGTATGTCACTTTATGGGTGTTTCAGGTGTTATCTCCCCCCACGGGGTGGGGATGTCTGTCCCAGTGCCCAGTCCTCACCGCTTCGCCATCTGTTCGATGTTGTATCCCGGGCTCGGGTCGTTGGAGATCTGTACAGAGATAGCAGACATCACCGAGTTACCTCAAGCTCAGTCTTAAAGTGTGGTCCCTCCTCCCCCTCAGAGCTGCAAACCCTCCTCTCTCCCATCTCATTCCCCATACCCTTCTCCCTCCTCCCCATAACCTCGTACCCTCCTCCCTCCTCCTCATAAACTCAAACCCTCATCCTTCCTTCTCAATCTCAAACACGCCTCCTCCTCCCTCACAACCTCGAACACTCCATCCTCCTCCCCTTAACCTCATACCCTCCCTTTCCCTCCTTCGTAACCTCAAACTCTCCTCCCACCTTGACATAACCTCAACCCCTCCTCCTCCCTCCATAACCTCAAGCCCTTCTCCCTCTCCATAACCCCAAACCCTCTTCCCTCCATAACTTCAAACCCTCCTCCCCATAACCTCAAACCCTACCTCCTTCCTCATCTCAAAGCCTCTTCCCTCCTCCCTCCCCCTCATAACCTCAAACCCTCCTCCCCTCATGACCTCAAATTCTCTTCCCTCCATAACCTCAAACCCTCCTCCCTCCATAACCTTCCTCCCTCCTCCTAACCTCAAACCCTTCTCCTCCTCACTCATGAGTTCAAATCCTCCTCCCCATAACCTCAAACCCTCCTCCTTCCACCCATAGCCTCAACCCTCCTCCCTCCTCCCCATAACCTCAAAACGTACCTCCTCACTCATAAACTCAAATCCTCCTCCCTCTCGTAACCTCAAACTCTCCTCCCTCTGTAACTTCAAACCCTCCTCCCTCCTAACCTCAAACCCTTCTCCTCCCTCCATAACCCTCCTCCCGCCCCCTCATAATCTCAAACCCACCTACTTCCTTCCGCATCTCAATCCCTCCTCTTCCTCCTCCATAACATCAAGCCCTCCTTCTCCTCCCCTTCATATCCTCCATCCTCCTCCCTCCCCTCTCCCCACCTTACAGCATTAAGTCCTGCTCCCTCCTCCTTCTCCCACCTTACCCCACCCTGCACCCTCCTCGCCACATTGGAACCATCATCCTGGTCCCTCCTCCCCCTCCCTCGGGACCTCCCTGTGAACCTCCCTCACTCCACCCGCCAAGGTCCAACATGCTCGTGCTCCTGTGACGAGTGGCTTTTCCCTTGTAGCAACCCAACAATAATCCGTGCATAAACGCAAGACCAGCCACCGTCGGGGTAAACGGAGGGGCAGGGGAACCACTCTGCAGGGGAGAGGGAGAGAGGGAGGGGGTTTCCCTGGAGATGGAGGAGAAGGAATGGGGGAGGGGGATGAAGGGGAGAGGACGGAGATAGGAGCGGTAGGAGGAGGGAGAGGGGAAGGTGGTGAATTGGGTTGAGTGGAGTGGTAGGGGAGGAGATGGACAGAGAGGTAAGGATGAGGAGAGGGGATTTGGTGTGAGGGATGGCAAGGGAGGAGAGGGGAAGAGGGGATGGTGGAGGAGGGGAGGGGGAAAGGGGATGATGGAGGAGGGGAGGGGGAGAGGGGGTGGAGGAGGAGGGGAGTGGGAGAGGGGGTGGAGGAGGAGGGGAGGGAAGGAGGAGGAGGAGAGGGGATGGTGGAGGAGGTCCCTGGGGTGGTTCCTGTGTGGGTTTGCCCCCGACATACAAACGCACCTTGAGTACCCGGGCGAACCGATCCAGGCAGTTGCCCACCGCGATATCAATCGTCTCCCCAAAAATCCGGTACCGCTGTTCAGAGTAGGCGATGACCTGGAGTACAGGGGGAGGGGAGGGGTGATCACAGTTCCCCAACACCAGTGTGTCTCCCCTCCCCAACAACCTCAATCTGTCTCCTCCCTCCCCACCCCCTTAGTCTGTCCCCTCTCCCCAGCGTGTCAGTCCCCCTCCGACTCCTGCAGTTTTCCCCTCCCCAACCCCTTCAATGTGTCCCTCTGAATCCCTGTGATCCCCCTCCCATCTTCCTCAGCATGTCCTCTCACCTGATAGTGTCCCCTGCCTCCCCAAAACCCTCAGTGCGCCACCCCGTGACACCATGATCCCTGACCCTCGCTGGGTACCTGTGTGTTGCCGCCACTAACATACAGGACAGTGGGATTGGTGGCTCCTGTGATCAATCTGCCCATCTCGATGTGCCCGACGCAGTGATTCACCCCCAGGAGGGGCCGGTTCCATAACTGGGACAAGGTGCGGGCCACGATTGCCACGCAGACCAGAGGCGCCCCCATCCCTGGCCCTGTCACGGGCAAACAGCACCTCAGATCAGTGGGAATGTTCTGGACAAGACCCCACATTCACACACCCAACACTTTGTCACAAGCCAACACAACACCCACTATCAGCCTGCTTCCCCAGCCCTGAAACATCCCGAGCATTGAATCTTCCAACAAATTCACCCCACCAATCACAGTCCATCACCCACTCCCCACCAATCACAGTCCGTCACCCACTCCACACCAATCACAGTCCGTCACCCACTCCACACCAATCACAGTCCATCATCCACATCCACCAATCACAGCCTATTACCCACTCCCAACCAGTCTGTTGCCACACCCCACCAATCACAGTCCGTCACCCACTCCTCACCAATCACAGTCCATCATCCACATCCACCAATCACAGCCTATTACCCACTCCCAACCAGTCTGTTGCCACACCCCACCAATCACAGTCCGTCACCCACTCCCCACCAATCACAGTCCGTCACCCACTCCCCACCAATCACAGTCCGTCACCCACTCCACACCAATCACAGTCCGTCACCCATTCCTCACCAATCACAGTCCATCATCCACATCCACCAATCACAGTCCGTCATCCACATCCACCAATCACAGTCCGTCACCCACTCCTCACCAATCACAGTCCATCATCCACATCCACCAATCACAGTCCGTCATCCACATCCACCAATCACAGTCCGTCACCCACTCCTCACCAATCACAGTCCATCATCCACATCCACCAATCACAGTCCGTCATCCACATCCACCAATCACAGTATGTCACCTACTCTTCACCAATCACAGTCCATCATCCACATCCACCAATCACAGCCCATTACCCACTCCCAACCAGTCTGTCACCACACCCCACCAATCACAGTCCATCACCCACTCTGCCCCAATCACAGTCCATCATCCACTCTGCCCCAATCACAGTCCATCACCCACTCTGACCCAATCAAAGTCCATGACCCACTTCCCACCAATCACAATATGTTATCCATTCCCCACCAATCACAGTCTCTCATCCATTCCCTACCAATCACTGCTCACCATCCACTCCCCGCCAATGATGGCCCAGTCTGCCCACTCCCCACCAATCACAACCCTCCATCTACTCCGCACCAGTCACAGCTCACCACCCACTCCACTGCATGGACCACTGCATTCACAACATTTGCCCCTTTACCTTTGGTATAAGCCACACAGTCGATGTCCTCCGGCCTGATGCCTGCCTGGTCCAAGGCTTCTCTCGTGAGATCGAGCACGCACTGACGGTGATGCTTAGCTGTGTCCCTCGGAAGGAAACCTTCAACAAATCAGAACACTTTATCCCAGCCTGTAACCCACTGTCAGTCTATATAATGTCTAAACCCTGGTATTTGTTATTCTATATATTAACCCCTAAACACGCTGGATCAGATCCCAGCCTGTAACGTACTCCCGGGGATCTGCTATTCTATATATAAACCCCCGAACCCCCTGGATCAGATCCCAGTCTGTAACCCACTCCCGGGGATCTGTTATTCTATATATAAACCCCCGAACCCCCTGGATCAGATCCCAGTCTGTAACCCGTTCCCAGGGATCTGTCATTCTATATATAAACCTCCGAACCCCCGGATCAGATCCCAGTCTGTAACCCACTCCCAGGGATCTGTTATTCTAAATATAAACCCCCTGAACCCCTGGATCAGATCCCAGTCTGTAACCCACTCCCGGGGATCTGTCATTCTATATATAAACCCCCGAACCCCTGGATCAGATCCCAGCCTGTAACCCACTCCCAAGGATCTGTTATTCTAAATATAAACCCCCTGAACCCCTGGATCAGATCCCAGTCTGTAACCCACTCCCGGAGATCTGTTATTCTATATATAAACCCGCTGAACCCCTGGATCAGATCCCAGCCTGTAACCCACTCCCAGGGATCTGTTATTCTATATATAACACCCCCTGAACCCACTGAATCAGATCCCAGTCTGTAACCCACTCCCAGAGATCTGTTATTCTATATATAAACCCGCTGAACCCCTGGATCAGATCCCAGCCTGTAACCCACTCCCAGGGATCTGTTATTCTATATATAACACCCCCTGAACCCACTGAATCAGATCCCAGTCTGTAACCCACTCCCAGAGATCTGTTATTCTATATATAAACCCGCTGAACCCCTGGATCAGATCCCAGTCTGTAACCCACTCCCAGGGATCTGTTATTCTATATATAACACCCCCTGAACCCACTGAATCAGATCCCAGTCTGTAACCCACTCCCAGGGATCTGTTATTCTATATATAAACCCGCTGAACCCCTGGATCGGATCCCAGTCTGTAACCCATTCCCAGGGATCTGTTATTCTATATATAACACCCCCTGAACCCACTGAATCGGATCCCAGCCTGTAACCCACTCCCAGAGATCTGTTATTCTATATATAAACCTGCTGAACCCCTGGATCGGATCCCAGTCTGTAACCACTCCCAGGGATCTGTTATTCTATATATAACACCCCCTGAACCCCTGGATCAGATCCCAGCCTGTAACCCACTCCCAGGGATCTGTTATTCTATATATAACACCCCCTGAACCCACTGAATCAGATCCCAGTCTGTAACCCACTCCCAGAGATCTGTTATTCTATATATAAACCTGCTGAACCCCTGGATCGGATCCCAGTCTGTAACCACTCCCAGGGATCTGTTATTCTATATATAACACCCCCTGAACCCCTGGATCGGATCCCAGCCTGTAACCCACTCCCAGAGATCTGTTATTCTATATATAAACCTGCTGAACCCCTGGATCGGATCCCAGCCTGTAACCCACTCCCAGGGATCTGTTATTCTATATATAACACCCCCTGAACCCACTGAATCAGATCCCAGCCTGTAACCCACTCCCAGAGATCTGTTATTCTATATATAAACCCGCTGAACCCCTGGATCGGATCCCAGCCTGTACCCCAATCCTGGAGATAGTTTATTCTGTGTATAAACCCACTGAACCCCTGGATCGGATCCCAGCCTGTACCCCAATCCTGGAGATAGTTTATTCTGTGTATAAACCCGCTGAACCCCTGGATCGGATCCCAGCCTGTACCCCAATCCTGGAGATAGTTTATTCTGTGTATAAACCCGCTGAACCCCTGGATCGGATCCCAGCCTGTACCCCACTCCCGGGGATAGTTTATTCTATATATAAAACCCTGAACCCCTGGATATTGTGACCCGTCTTTGTCGCACCCTTGGGGATCTGTTACTCTGGGTATAAACTTCCCGGATCCCCGAGACCGAATTCCGAGCTGTTCTCTCAATAAACTTCTGGAAGCCTGCTGTCAGCCCAGGATCACAGCAGGCTGCTGCCTACCTTGCCCCGGGGGTGTGATGTACGTCCTCCTTGGGTTGGAGAGCACCTCGCCATCTTTGACGATCCCAACTCCTATCTTGTTGGCACTCCCCTCGAACCCGATCACAATTGTCATGGCGACTGCCTGGACAGCAACAGTATTGGTGAAGGAAAGGTTAGTGTGCCTCCTCGCCAGCACCTCTCTCTTTCATTGTCCTTTGTCTGAGTGATTCCTCAATGCTGTTCAGGGCTGTCACGGTCATACAGCACGAAAACAGGCCCTTCAGCCCAAATCAGCCAGGCCCAGTGAGATCGTCCCACCCCCACCCCCCGAGTTTAGCCCATCGCCCTCTAAACCTCTCCTATCCATTGTTTATCTGGATGGCTTTTCAATCTTACCAATGTGCCCTCCTCACCGACCATTCCTGCCAGCTCATCCCAAATCCGCACCACCCTCTGGGCGAAGAAGTTGCCCCTGATGTTCCTTTTAAACTTCTCACCCCTGATCTTCAACCTTTGCCCACTTGCTCTTACCAACCCTTCTCCCTGGGAAAAATACTGTGAGTTTCAGCATGTCTAAGTCCCTCATGTTGGCACGTGGCCAAGTGGTTAAGGTGTTGGTCTGGTGATCTGAAGGTCGTGAGTTCCAGCCCCAGCCGAGGCAGCGTGTTGTGTCCTTGAGCAAGGCACTTAACCACACAGTGCTCTGCGACGACACTGGTGCCAAGCTGTATCGGCCCTTCCCTTGGACAACATCAGTGTCGTGGAGAGGGGAGACTTGCAGCATGGGCAACTGCTGGTCTTCCAAACAACCTTGCTCAGGCCTGCGCCCTGGAAACCTTCCAAGGTGCAAATCCATGGTCTCATGAGACTAACGGATGTCTATAGAAGACTGTCATGATCTTATCTACCTCTTTCATCCTATACATAAACCTCGAGATCCGCTGGATAATATCCCAGTCTGCAACCCGCTCAATCAATAGTTACTACCCCTCAATCTACTACATTCCAGGCAATGAAGTCCTGGTCTATATCACTCCCTCGGGCCCCTGGGGATCTGTTCCTCTAGGTCAGGGGTTCCCACCCTGCTACGTTCCAGGGAATAAAATCCTGCTCTAAAGTCCTCTCCTTGTAACTCGGGCCCCCAAGTCCAGGCAACTTCTTGGTAAATCTTTTCCGCACACTTTCCTATAGCAGGGTGACCAAAACCGTACACAATTCTGCGAGTGCAGCCTCACCAACAACTTGTACAACTGCAACGTGGTGTCCCAGCACCTGTACTAGATGCCCTGAGAGTAGGTGACACACAGACCTCGCCCATCTTTGCCTAACAGCCTCACTGTAACGATAATGTCAGATGCCGCAGGCCTGCTTCCCTTGTTTGGTGGTGCGACAGGCGGCGGGGAGGCTGCACAGCCTCGGTTAGAGCGAGGACTAGGCCCCAAGTCGCGGGCTTGGCTGCTGCTGCAGTCTGGAGAGGAAACGCTGGTGGCGGTGCAGCGTGGCGTCCGTGCTCGGTAGGGGCTGGCCTCTCCCGCCGGTGCTGCCCTCCAGTGTTCGATCTGGGGAACGACAGGCTGGATTGCAGCGACGGGAACTGTACCATCAACTTGTGGGTCATGATGCTCAGGGTCTTGGGCTATGTATGTGTTTCTTTTTGCATGACTGGTTTTTTTGCTTGCTATTTTTAATGTGCTGGCACATACCCCTGGCACTCCTTCCCTGCCATCTGTCCCACCCTCCCCTGTGGATCTCCACCCTCACCATTCCTTTGCTCCCACCAGACTGCACAGTACTGTGTTGGGGTGTGTGTGTGGTTTTGATTAGAGAAGGTATTCTTGGGGAAATTATGCAGTGAGACAACATGGGTACAAATTAGAAATAAAAAGGAGATATTATAGGCCATGGGAAATGAAGAGGAAGATGTAAACATAACAGGGAGATTTTAACTTCCTTAATATTGACTGGGCCAACCACAATGTTGGCTTGGATAGAGAAAGAGTGCAAAACCCCTTTACCATTTCCATCCCTGTTTCTCTCTCTCACCTTATCTCCTCACCTGCCCATCACCTCCCTCTGGTCCTCTTCCATGATCTTCTGTCCTCTCCTATCAGATTCCACCAGCCCTTTATCTTTTTCACCAATCAACTTCCCAGTTCTTTACTTCACAACCCCTCTCCGGGTTTCACCTATCACCCATCCCCCCCCACCTTCGTCCTCCACTCCCCCTCACCTTCTTCCTCCACCCCCCTCACCTGCTTCCTCCATCACCCTCACCTTCTTCCTCCACCCCCCTCACCTGCTTCCTCCACCCCCTCACCTTCTTCCTCCATCGCCTCACCTTCTTCCTCCATCACCCTCACCTTCTTCCTCCACCCCCTCACCTTCTTCCTCCACCCCCTCTCACCTGCTTCCTCCATCACCCTCACCTTCTTCCTCCATCGCCTCACCTTCGTCCTCCATCCCCCTCACCTTCGTCCTCCACCCCCTCACCTTCTTCCTCCACGCCCTCACCTTCTTCCTCCATTCCCCCTCATCTTCTTCCTCCACCCCCCCACCTTCGTCCTCCACCCCCTCACCTTCTTCATCCCCCTCACCTTCTTCCTCCAACCCCCACCTTCGTCCTCCACCCCCTCACCTTCTCCCTCCACCCCCTCACTTTCTTCCTCCACCCCCTCACCTTCTTCCTCCATCCCCTCACCTTCTTCCTCCACCCCCTCACCTTCTCCCTCCACCCCCTCACCTTCTTCCTCTACCCCCTCACCTTCTTCCTCCATCACCTCACCTTCTTCCTCCACCCACTCACCTTCTTCCTCCATCCCCTCACCTTCTTCCTCCACCCCCCCCACCTTCATCCTCCACCCCTCACCTTCCCCCTCCATCCCCCCTCACCTTCTTCCTTCATCACCCTCACATCCTCCCTCCACCCCCCTTACCTTCTCCTTCCATTCCCCTCACCTTCTCCCTCCATCCCCTCACCTTCTTCCTCCACCCCCCCACCTTCTTCCTCCACCCCCTCACCTTCTCCCTCCATCCCCTCACCTTCTTCCTCCACCCCCTCACCTTCTTGGTCTAACTTCTTTTCCACAAGTGCTGCCTGCCTTGCTGAGTTCCTCCAGCATTTTCTGTAGGACACCCAGTGAATGGTAGGGTGCTCAGGGAGTAGTATGGAACAGAGGGACTCCGAATAATATTCAAAGTTCAAATAAATTTATTATCAAATTACATATACAGTATATCACCACATACAACCCTGAGATTCAATTTCCTGTGGGCATACTCAGCAACTCTACTGAATCGTAACTATAACAGCATCAGTTAAAAATCAGAATCAGGCCAAGTGACAAGTGCCGTGAAATTTGTTAACTTAGCAGCAGCAGTTCATTGCAATAGATAATATAGAAGAAAAAAACAAAATAAAATAATAATACTAAATAAATCAATTACAGTATATGTATATTGAATAGATTAAAAATCCTGCGATAAACAGAAATAATATATTAAAAAAGTGAGGTAGTGTTCAAGGGTTCAATGTCCATTTAGGAATCGGATGGCAGGGGGGAAGAAGCTGTTCCTGAATCGCTGAGTGTGTGCCTTCAGGTTTCTGTACCTCCTACCTGATGGTAACAGTGAGAAAAGGGCATGTCCTGAGTGCTGGAGGTCCTTAATAATGGACGCTGCCTTTCTGAGACACTGATCCCTAAAGATGTCCTGGGTACTTTGTAGGCTAGTACCCAAGGTGGAGCTGACTAGACTTACAACCCTCTGCAGCTTCTTTCGGTCCTGCGCAGTAGCCCCCTCCACACCAGCCAGTGATGCAGCCTGTCAGAATGCTCTGCACAGTATACCTGTAGATCAACCAGAGTGCAGAAGACAACAAACTGTGGAAATGCAAATACAAATAAATAGCAATAAATAAATAATAAGGTAGAGTCCTTAAAGTGAGATCATTGCTTGTGGGAATATTTCAATGATGGGGCAAGTGAGCGTACTAATACCCTTTGATCTGAGTGCCTGATGGCCGAGGGGTAGCAACTGTTCTTGAGCCTGCTGAGGTGAGACCTGCATAGTTCACTGAAAGTGGCGTCATAGACACAGTGATGCAGAAGGCGTTTGGCACCCTGGCCGTCAGCCAGGGCACCGAGTACAGGAGTTGGGAGGTTAATCTGCAGTTGTACAAGACATTGGCGTGGCCTCACTCGGAGTACTGTGCACAGGTTTGGTCACCTGGTTATAGGAAAGAGTGTGGAAAAGATTTACCGGGAGGCCTGAGTTACAAGGAGAGGTTACGCAGACCAGGACTTCACTTCCCTGGGACGTCGGAGATCGAGGGGTGACCTGACAGAGGTATGGGAGGTCATGCTCACAACAGGGCCAAGGTTTAAGGTCAGAGGTGAGAGATTTAAAAGGGACTTTGGGGGCAGCTTATTCGCGCAGAGGGTGGTACGCATTTGGGACGAGCTGCCAGTAATATTGGTTGAGCCGGGCACATTGGCAACATCTAAAAGCCCTCCAGATAGGTCCGTGGATAGGAGAGGTTTGGAGGACTGTGGGCCAAACACAGGCAGAAGTAACCAGCTCACTGGCTCACGAAATCGGTACTGATGACCCCAACTCATGTTCTCAGCATTTATTTTTTAATTGTTCACTTTTTTGCATGCAAGTTGTTTGTCAGTCTGTCTGCTTACATAGTTGTAAATAATAAATTCTACCGTATTTAGTTTTCTTCAACAAGAAAATTAATCTTGTTCTAAGTATCATGTACTTAGATAATAAATTTACTTTGAACTTTGAGCCAAAGCAGCTGTTTTTATTCCGTATGACTTTAAATGCGAGGTGCTGCACTTTGGGAGACGAAATGCCAAAAGACAGGATGCTGTTGATGGACGGACCCTTAGCAAAGGGGTCTCGGGCTCCTCGCCCATAGCTCTCTGAAGCGGCCGCACAGGCCCAGAGCATGGCAAAGAAGGCAGGCGGCATGCTTGCCTTTGTTAGTCGAGGCACTGAATTCCAGAGCCGGGAAGTTACGTTGCTGCTTTATAAAGCTCTGGTCGGGCCACGTCTGAAGTATTGCCTTCAGTTCTGGTCAGCCCGTTACGGGAAGATGCGGAAGCTTTAGAAAGGGCGCCTACTTCTGACATCCCACTTATACTTTCCTCCAATCGCCGTAAAAATTGTGGTCCTTTGTATAGGCATCCGTTAGTCTCATGAGACCATGGATTTGCGCCTTGGAAGGTTTCCAGGGCGCAGGCCTGGGGCAAGGTTGTCTAGAAGACTAGCAGTTGCCCCTGCTGCAAGTCTCCCCTCTCCACGACACCGATGTTGTCCAAGGGAGGGGCACTAGGGCCCATACAGCTTGGCAACGGTGTCGTCGCAGAGCAATGTGTGGTTAAGTACCTTGCTCAAGGACACAACGCGCTGCCTCAGCCAAGGCTTGAACTAGCGACCTTCAGATCACTAGACGAACGCCTTAACCACTTGGCCACACTCCTTTGTAACCCTAGGTTACAAGGGTGTTGGCTGCACACTCTATCTATGCCTCTCATAACCTTATATACCTCTATCAAGTCATCTCCTTCAGTCCTGAGGAAAAAACCCTAGCTCACTCAACCTCTCCTCATAAGACACGCTCTCTAATACTGACAGCATCCTGGTGAATCTCCTCTGCACCCTCTCTAAATCTTCCACACCCTTCCCATAATGAGGGGACCAGATCTGAGTACAATATCCCCAAAGAAAGAGGGTCCCGGTGAAGGGTCTCGGCCGGAAACGTCGACTGTTTATTCACTTCCACAGATGCTGCCCGGCCTGCTGACGCCCTCCAGCGTTTTGAGAGTGTTGCTCTGGATTTCCAGCATCTGCAGACTCTCCTGTGTTCACAATGTTCTAAGTGCGGTCTAACTGGAGTTTTATAGAGCTGCAGCATTATCTCGCTGCTCCTGGACTCAATCCCCACCAACTAGGGTTAGGCTTAACACCAAGTTTTACCGCTCCAACGACCCGGGTTCCATTCACGCCGCTGTCCGAAAGGAGTTTGTACGCGGGGGTTTCCTCCGGGTGCTCCAGTTTCCTCCCATGTCCCAAAGACGTGCGGGTTACATAGAAACATAGAAAATAGGTACAGGAGTAGGCCATTCAGCCCTTTGAGCCTGCACTGCCATTCAGTACGATCATGGCTGATCATCCAACTCAGAACCCTATACCTGCCTTCCCTCCATACCCCCGATCCCTTTAGCCACAAGGGCCATATCTAACTCCCTCTTAAATATAGCCAATGAACTGGCCTCAACTGTTTCCTGTGGCAGAGAATTCCACAGATTCACCACTCTCTGTGTGAAGAAGTTTTTCCTCATCTCGGTCCTAAAAGGCTTCCCCTTTATCCTCAAACTGTGACCCCTCGTTCTGGACTTCCCCAACATTGGGAACAATCTTCCTGCATCTAGCCTGTCCAATCCCTTTAGGATTTTATACATTTCAATCAGATCCTCCCTCAATCTTCTAAATTCCAACGAGTATAAGCCCAGTTCATCCAGTCTTTCTTCATATGAAAGTCCTGCCATCCCAGGAATCAATCTGGTGAACCTTCTTTGTACTCCCTCTATGGCAAGGATGTCTTTCCTCAGATTAGGGAACCAAAACTGCACACAATACTCCAGTTGTGGTCTTACCAAGGCCTTGTACAACTGCAGTAGTACCTCCCTGCTCCTGTACTCAAATCCTCTCGCTATAAATGCCAGCATACCATTCGCCTTTTTCACCGCCTGCTGTACCTGCATGCCCACTTTCAATGACTGGTGTATAATGACACCCAGGTCTCGTTGCACCTCCCCTTTTCCTAATCGGCCACCATTCAGATAATAATCTGTTTTCCTTAGGCTTAGAAAGTTGCGGGCGTGACATACACTGTTGCTGGAAGCATGATGGGACATCCTCAGACTGTGCTGGTATCAACACAAACCGACAAATAAAGCTAATCTTTAGTGAAAGCTGACACAGCACAAACCTTCTCAGCCACCCGATCAACTCCCTCCTGTCATCTGGCAAAAGGCACCAAAGTATTCGGGCTCTCACGACCAGACTATGTAACAGTTTCTTCCCCCAAGCCATCAGACTCCTCAATACCCAGAGCCTGGACTGACACCAACCTACTGCCCTCTACTGTGCCTATTGTCTTGTTTATTATTTATTGTAGTGCCTGCACTGTTTTGTGCACTTTATGCATTCCTGGGCAGGTCTGTAGTCTAGTGTAGTTTTTGTGTTGTTTTTTACGTAGTTCAGTGCAGTTTTTGTATTGTTTCATGTAGCACCATGGTCCTGAAAAATGTGTCTCATTTTTACTGTGTACTGTACCAGCAGTTATGGTCAAAATAACAATAAAAAGTGACTTGACTTGAAGTTGTGGGACAACTTTGAGGCACCTACGCTGTCTCCAAGATCCCTCTGTTCCTCCCTACTGCTCAGAATCCTCCCCCTAACTCTGCCTTCCAAAGTATGCTGACCGCCCCAATGTCGTCGGCCGAATCAAAGGTGGTAAAGAATCAGTACATATGAGGAAGACCGAAAACCTGGCTGAGGGGTGCCCCAACAACAACCTCTCACTCAATGTCAGCAAGACCAAGGAGTTGATTATTGACTTCAGGAGGAGGAAACCAGAGGCCGATGAGCCAGTTCTCATTGGGGGGGATCTGCACTGGAGAGGGTCAGCGATTTTAAATCCTCGTCAGAGGACCTGTCCCGGGCCCCAGCACGCAAGTCGAATTACGAAGAAAGCATGGCAGTGCCTCCACTTCCACCGAGGTCTGCGAAGATTCAGCACGACATCTAAAACTTCAAACAACTTCTATGGCGAAGAGCATATTGACTGGCCGCATCACAGCCTGGTATGGAAACACCAAATGCCTTGAACGGAAAACCCTGCAAAACAAAAGGTGATGGCCCAGCCCATCCCGGGAAAAGCCCTCCCCACCATTGAGCCCATCGACATAAAACAGAGTCCAGGAAAACAGCATCCATCATCAGGGACCCCCACCACCCAGGACATGCTCTCCTCTCACTGCTGCCATCAGGGAGAAGACACAGGAGCCTCAGGACTCTGAACAGCAGCTTCAGGAACAGTTACTACCCCTCAACCATCAGGCTCTTGAACCAGACAGGATAACTTCACAAGTCCCATCATTGAAGTGTTTCCACAAACAATGGACTCACTTTCAAGGACTTTTCATCGATATTTATTGCTTATTTATTCTCTTTGTTTGCACAGTTTGTTGTCTTCTGCACTCCGGTTGAACGCCCTCGTTGGGCGGTCTTTCATTGATTCTATTTGTACGCCCGCAGGAAGATGAATCTCGGGGTTGTACACGGTGACATGTATGTACTTTGATAATAAATCTCACTCTGAGGGGAATCGCTTCACACTTTTCTCAGACTGAACTCCATCCGCGATGGAGGCTGTCAGACCGCACATGGTTGTGCAGGCAGAAGCGATTTAGGTTAATTCGCCACCATGCTCCGCCCCTCTCTTTCCCCCAACCCCTTCGACCCACTCCCCCGGGTTCCCCCCGCCGCGACCACTCGGTCCGACGCCCCGTTACTTGCCCACCACGCCGAAGCTTCGCATTCGCCGCTCGTACTTCCGGCTGACACGGACCGATACTTCCGATACCGAGGAGCGGGGCAGTGTCGGTGGAGGACCTTGGGGGAGCGGGCAGTGTCAGCGGAGGACCAGGAGAGGGGGAGCGCTATCGGCGGAGGACCGGGTGGGGGCGCAGTCGGCGGAGGACCAGAAGAGTGGGGGCGCAGTCGGGGAAGGACCGGGTGGGGGCGCTGTTAGCGGAGGACCGGGAATGGCGGAGGTCCCCAGGAGCGGCGCTGTCGGGGGAGGACCGGGTGGAGGGCGATGGTGGGGGCGCTGTCGGGGGAGACGAGCCGCCTGCACCTCGTGGCCCGACCTGAATCCCCCGTCTCCGCTCGGCGGCCCCGCTGCAGTTCTGTTCCGCATCCCCGGCCTCCTGCTCCGGTTTCTCGGAACCACCCGCAGTCGCACGATGCCGAAACGGCGGCAGGAGGCGGAGACAGGTGGGTGGGGAACAGTCCCCGGACATTCCACTCCCCGTAACCCAGGTCTCCGCCTCTCCCTCCTCACCCCCATACCCTTACTCCCCACTCTCCCCACCCCCTTACCCTCTCCCCACCCCCTTACCCTCTCCCCACTCACCCCACCCCCTTACCCTCTCCCCACCCCCTTACCCTCTCCCCACTCACCCCACCCCCTTACCCTCTCCCCACCCCCTTACCGTCTCCCCACTCTCCCTCCCGCCCCACTTACACTCACCCCACCCCCATACCCTTACTCCCCACTCTCCCCACCCCCTTACCCTCTCCCCACCCCCTTACCCTCTCCCCACCCCTTACCGTCTCCCCACTCTTCCCACCCCCTTACCCTCTCCCCACCCCCTTACCCTCTCCCCACCCCCTTACCCTCTCCCCACTCACCCCACCCCCTTACCCTCTCCCCACCCCTTACCCTCTCCCCACTCACCCCACCCCCTTACCCTCTCCCCCACTCTCCCTCCCGCCCCACTTACACTCACCCCACACCCATACCCTTACTCCCCACTCTCCCCACCCCCTTACCCTCTCCCCACCCCCTTACCCTCTCCCCACCCCCTTACCCTCTCCCCACTCACCCCACCCCCTTACCCTCTCCCCACCCCCTTACCCTCTCCCCACCCCCTTACCCTCTCCCCACTCACCCCACCCCCTTACCCTCTCCCCACCCCCTTACCCTCTCCCCACTCTCCCTCCCGCCCCACTTACACTCACCCCACCCCCATACCCTTACTCCCCACTCACCCCACCCCCTTACCCTCTCCCCACCCCCTTACCCCCTCCCCACTCTCCCTCCCGCCCCACTTACACTCACCCCACCCCCATACCCTTACTCCCCACTCACCCCACCCCCTTACCCTCTCCCCACCCCCTTACCCTCTCCCCACTCTCCCTCCCGCCCCACTTACACTCACCCCACCCCCATACCCTTACTCCCCACTCACCCCACCCCCTTACCCTCTCCCCACCCCCTTACCCTCTCCCACTCTCCCTCCCGCCCCACTTACACTCACCCCACCCCCATACCCTTACTCCCCACTCACCCCACCCCCTTACCCTCTCCCCACTCTCCCTCCCGCCCCACTTACACTCACCCCACCCCCATACCCTTACTCCCACTCACCCCACCCCTTACCCTCTCCCCACCCCCTTACCCTCTCCCCACCCCCTTACCGTCTCCCCACTCTTCCCACCCCCATACCCTCTCCCCACCCCCTTACCCTCTCCCACCCCCTTACCCTCTCCCCACCCCCTTACCGTCTCCCCACTCTTCCCACCCCCATACCCTCTCCCCACCCCCTTACCCTCTCCCCACCCCCTTACCCTCTCCCCACCCCTTACC
Source organism: Mobula birostris (assembly GCF_030028105.1). Taxonomy (NCBI): domain Eukaryota; kingdom Metazoa; phylum Chordata; class Chondrichthyes; order Myliobatiformes; family Myliobatidae; genus Mobula; species Mobula birostris. Next base: position 16,399,103 of record NC_092379.1, read on the forward strand.
GTCTCCCCACTCTTCCCACCCCCATACCCTCTCCCCACCCCCTTACCCTCTCCCCACCCCCATACCCTCTCCCCACCCCCTTACCGTCTCCCTACCCTACCCCCGTTACCCTCCCTTCCCACTGACCCTCTCCCCACCCCCTTACCCTCTCCCCACCCCCTTACCCTCTCCCCACCCCCTTACCCTCTCCCCACTCACCCCACCCCCTTACCCTCTCCCTACCCCCTTACCGTCTCCCCTACCCTACCCCGTTACCCTCCCCTTCCCACTGACCCTCTCCCCACCCCCTTACCCTCTCCCCACCCCCTTACCCTCTCCCCACTCTCCCCACCCCCTTACCCTCTCCCCACCCCCTTACCCTCTCCCCACCCCCTTACCCTCTCCCCACCCCCTTACCGTCTCCCCACTCACCCCACCCCCTTACCCTCTCCCCACCCCCTTACCCTCTCCCCACCCCCTTACCGTCTCCCCACTCACCCCACCCCCTTACCCTCTCCCCACCCCCTTACCATCTCCCCACTCTTCCCACCCCCATACCCTCTCCCCACCCCCTTACCCTCTCCCCACCCCCTTACCCTCTCCCCACTCACCCCACCCCCTTACCGTCTCCCCACCCACTGACCCTCTCCCCACTCACCCCACCCCCTTACCGTCTCCCCTACCCTACCCCCGTTACCCTCCCCTTCCCACTGACCCTCACCCCACCCCCTTACCCTCTCCCCACCCCCTTACCGTCTCCCCACTCTCCCCACCCCCTTACCCTCTCCCACCCCCTTACCCTCTCCCCACTCACCCCACCCCCTTACCCTCTCCCCACCCCCTTACCCTCTCCCCACTCACCCCACCCCCTTACCCTCTCCCCACCCCCTTACCCTCTCCCCACTCACCCCACCCCCTTACCCTCTCCCCACCCCCTTACCCTCTCCCCACTCACCCCACCCCCTTACCCTCTCCTCACCCCCATACCCTTACTCCCCACTCACCCCACCCCCTTACCCTCTCCCCACCCCCTTACCCTCTCCCCACTCTCCCTCCCGCCCCACTTACACTCACCCCACCCCCATACCCTTACTCCCCACTCACCCCACCCCCTTACCCTCTCCCCACCCCCTTACCCTCTCCCCACTCTCCCTCCCGCCCCACTTACACTCACCCCACCCCCATACCCTTACTCCCCACTCACCCACCCCCTTACCCTCTCCCCACCCCCTTACCCTCTCCCCACTCTCCCTCCCGCCCCACTTACACTCACCCCACCCCCATACCCTTACTCCCCACTCACCCCACCCCCTTACCCTCTCCCCACCCCCTTACCCTCTCCCCACTCTCCTCCCGCCCCACTTACACTCTCCCCACCCCCATACCCTTACTCCCCACTCACCCCACCCCCTTACCCTCTCCCCACCCCCTTACCCTCTCCCCACTCTCCCTCCCGCCCCACTTACACTCACCCACCCCCATACCCTTACTCCCCACTCACCCCACCCCCTTACCCTCTCCCCTACCCCCTTACCCTCTCCCCACTCCCTTACCCTCTCCCCACTCTCCCTCCCGCCCCACTTACACTCACCCCACCCCCTTACCCTCTCCCCACCCCCTTACCCTCTCCCCACTCACCCCACCCCCTTACCCTCTCCCCACTCTCCCTCCCGCCCACTTACACTCACCCCACCCCCTTACCCTCTCCCCACCCCCTTACCCTCTCCCCACTCACCCCAGCCCCTTACCCTCTCCCCACCCCCTTACCCTCTCCCCACTCACCCCAGCCCCTTACCCTCTCCCCACCCCCTTACCCTCTCCCCACCCCCTTACCCTCTCCCCACTCACCCCCGCCCCTTACCCTCTCCCCACCCCCTTACCCTCTCCCCACTCACCCCAGCCCCTTACCCTCTCCCCACCCCCTACCCTCTCCCCACTCTCCCTCCCGCCCCACTGACCCTCTCCCCACCCCCTTACCCTCACCCCACCCCCTTACCCTCACCCCACCCCCTTACCCTCTCCCCACCCCCTTACCCTCTCCCCACTCACCCCACCCCCTTACCCTCTCCCCACCCCCTTACCCTCTCCCCACCCCCTTACCCTCTCCCCACTCACCCCACCCCCTTACCCTCTCCCCACCCCCTTACCCTCTCCCCACTCACCCCACCCCCTTACCCTCTCCCCACCCCCTTACCCTCTCCCCACTCACCCCACCCCCTTACCCTCTCCCCACCCCCTACCCTCTCCCCACTCTCCCTCACGCCCCACTGACCCTCTCCCCACCCCCTTACCCTCTCCCCACCCCCTTACCCTCTCCCCACTCACCCCACCCCCTTACCCTCTCCCCACCCCCTACCCTCTCCCCACTCTCCCTCCCGCCCCACTGACCCTCTCCCCACCCCCTTACCCTCTCCCCACCCCCTTACCCTCTCCCCACTCACCCCACCCCTTACCCTCTCCCCACCCCCTACCCTCTCCCCACTCTCCCTCCCGCCCCACTGACCCTCTCCCCACCCCCTTACCCTCACCCCACCCCCTTACCCTCTCCCCACTCACCCCACCCCCTTACCCTCTCCCCACCCCCTTACCCTCTCCCCACCCCCTTACCCTCACCCCACCCCCTTACCCTCTCCCCACCCCCTTACCCTCACCCCACCCCCTTACCCTCTCCCCACCCCCTTACCCTCTCCCCACTCACCCCACCCCCTTACCCTCTCCCCACCCCCTTACCCTCACCCACCCCCTTACCCTCACCCCACCCCCTTACCCTCTCCCACCCCCTTACCCTCACCCCACCCCCTTACTCTCTCCCCCACTCACCCCACCCCCTTACCCTCTCCCCACCCCCTTACCCTCACCCCACCCCCTTACCCTCTCCCACCCCCTTACCCTCTCCCCACTCACCCCACCCCCTTACCCTCTCCCCACCCCCTTACCCTCACCCCACCCCCTTACCCTCTCCCCACTCACCCCACCCCCTTACCCTCTCCCCACCCCCTTACCCTCTCCCCACTCTCCCTCCCGCCCCACTTACACTCACCTCACCCCCATACCCTTACTCCCCACTCACCCCACCCCCTTACCCTCTCCCCACCCCCTTACCCTCTCCCCACTCACCCCACCCTCTTACCCTCTCCCCACTCACCCCACCCCCTTACCCTCTCCCCACCCCCTTACCCTCTCCCCACTCTCCCTCCCGCCCCACTTACACTCACCTCACCCCCATACCCTTACTCCCCACTCACCCCACCCCCTTACCCTCTCCCCACCCCCTTACCCTCTCCCCACTCTCCCCACCCCCTTACCCTCTCCCCACCCCCTTACCCTCTCCCCACTCACCCCACCCCCTTACCCTCTCCCCACCCCCTTACCCTCTCCCCACTCACCCCACCCCCTTACCCTCTCCCCACCCCCTTACCCTCTCCCCACCCCCTTACCCTCTCCCCACTCACCCCACCCCCTTACCCTCTCCCCACCCCCTTACCCTCTCCCACTCACCCCACCCCCTTACCCTCTCCTCACCCCCATACCCTTACTCCCCACTCACCCCACCCCCTTACCCTCTCCCCACCCCCTTACCCTCTCCCCACTCTCCCTCCCGCCCCACTTACACTCACCCCACCCCCATACCCTTACTCCCCACTCACCCCACCCCCTTACCCTCTCCCCACCCCCTTACCCTCTCCCCACTCTCCCTCCCGCCCCACTTACACTCACCCCACCCCCATACCTTACTCCCCACTCACCCCACCCCCTTACCCTCTCCCCACCCCCTTACCCTCTCCCCACTCTCCCTCCCGCCCCACTTACACTCACCCCACCCCCATACCCTTACTCCCCACTCACCCCACCCCCTTACCCTCTCCCCACCCCCTTACCCTCTCCCCACTCACCCCACCCCCTTACCCTCTCCCCACCCCCTTACCCTCACCCCACCCCCTTACCCTCTCCCCACTCACCCCACCCCCTTACCCTCTCCCCACTCACCCCACCCCCTTACCCTCTCCCCACCCCCCTTACCCTCTCCCCACTCTCCCTCCCGCCCCACTTACACTCACCTCACCCCCATACCCTTACTCCCCACTCACCCCACCCCCTTACCCTCTCCCCACCCCCTTACCCTCTCCCCACTCTCCCTCCCGCCCCACTTACACTCACCCCACCCCCATACCCTTACTCCCCACTCACCCCCACCCCCTTACCCTCTCCCCACCCCCTTACCCTCTCCCCACTCTCCCTCCCGCCCCACTTACACTCACCCCACCCCCATACCCTTACTCCCCACTCACCCCACCCCCTTACCCTCTCCCCACCCCCTTACCCTCTCCCCACTCACCCCACCCCCTTACCCTCTCCCCACCCCCTTACCCTCACCCCACCCCCTTACCCTCTCCCCACTCACCCCACCCCCTTACCCTCTCCCCACTCACCCCACCCCCCTTACCCTCTCCCCACCCCCTTACCCTCTCCCCACTCTCCCTCCCGCCCCACTTACACTCACCTCACCCCCATACCCTTACTCCCCACTCACCCCACCCCCTTACCCTCTCCCCACCCCCTTACCCTCTCCCCACTCTCCCTCCCGCCCCACTTACACTCACCCCACCCCCATACCCTTAATCCCCACTCACCCCACCCCCTTACCCTCTCCCCACCCCCTTACCCTCTCCCCACTCTCCCTCCCGCCCCACTTACACTCACCCCACCCCCATACCCTTACTCCCCACTCACCGCACCCCCTTACCCTCTCCCCACCCCCTTACCCTCTCCCCACTCTCCCTCCCGCCCCACTTACACTCACCCCACCCCCATACCCTTACTCCCCACTCACCCCACCCCCTTACCCTCTCCCCACCCCCTTACCCTCTCCCCACTCTCCCTCCCGCCCCACTTACACTCACCTCACCCCCATACCCTTACTTCCCACTCACCCCACCCCCTTACCCTCTCCCCACCCCCTTACCCTCTCCCCACTCTCCCTCCCGCCCCACTTACACTCACCCCACCCCCATACCCTTACTCCCCACTCACCCCACCCCCTTACCCTCTCCCCACTCTCCCTCCCGCCCCACTTACACTCACCCCACCCCCATACCCTTACTCCCCACTCACCCCACCCCCTTACCCTCTCCCCACCCCCTTACCCTCTCCCCACTCTCCCTCCCGCCCCACTTACACTCACCCCACCCCCATACCCTTACTCCCCACTCACCCCACCCCCTTACCCTCTCCCCACCCCCTTACTGTCTCCCACCCCCTTACCCTCTCCCCACCCCCTTACCGTCTCCCCACTCACCCCACCCCCTTACCCTCTCCCCACCCACTGACCCTCTCCCCACTCTCCCTCCCGCCCCACTTACACTCACCCCACCCCCTTACCCTCTCCCCACCCCCTTACCGTCTCCCCACTCTCCCTCCCGCCCCACTTACACTCACCGCACCCCCTACCGTCTCCCCACTCTCCCTCCTCACCCCATTACACTCACCCCACCCACTGACCCTCTCCCCACCCCCTTACCGTCTCTCCACCCCCTTACCGTCTCCCCACTCTCCCTCCCGCCCCACTGACCCTCTCCCCACCCTTACCGTCTCCCCACTCTCCCTCCCGCCCCACTTACACTCACCCCACCCCCTACCGTCTCCCACTCTCCCTCCTCACCCCATTACACTCACCCCACCCACTGACCCTCTCCCCACCCCCTTACCGTCTCCCCACCCCCTTACCGTCTCCCCACTCTCCCTCCCGCCCCACTGACCCTCTCCCCACCCCCTACCGTCTCCCCACTCTCCCCCCCGCCCCACCCACCCTCTCCCCACCCCCTACCGTCTCCCCACTCTCCCCACCCCCTTACCCTCTCCCAACCCCTTACCCTCTCCCCACCCCCTTACCCTCACCCCACCCCCTTACCCTCACCCCACCCCCTTACCCTCTCCCCACCCCCTTACCCTCACCCCACCCCCTTACCCTCTCCCCACCCCCTTACTCTCTCCCCACTCACCCCACCCCCTTACCCTCACCCCACCCCCTTACCCTCTCCCCACCCCCTTACCCTCTCCCCACCCCCTTACCCTCACCCCACCCCCTTACCCTCTCCCCACCCCCTTACCCTCACCCCACCCCCTTACCCTCTCCCACTCACCCCACCCCCTTACCCTCTCCCCACTCACCCCACCCCCTTACCCTCTCCCCACCCCCTTACCCTCTCCCCACTCTCCCTCCCGCCCCACTTACACTCACCTCACCCCCATACCCTTACTCCCCACTCACCCACCCCCTTACCCTCTCCCCACCCCCTTACCCTCTCCCCACTCTCCCTCCCGCCCCACTTACACTCACCCCACCCCCATACCCTTACTCCCCACTCACCCCACCCCCTTACCCTCTCCCCACCCCCTTACCCTCTCCCCACTCTCCCTCCCGCCCCACTTACACTCACCCCACCCCCATACCCTTACTCCCCACTCACCCCACCCCCTTACCCTCTCCCCACCCCCTTACCCTCTCCCCACTCTCCCTCCCGCCCCACTTACACTCACCCCACCCCCATACCCTTACTCCCCACTCACCCCACCCCCTTACCCTCTCCCCACCCCCTTACCCTCTCCCCACTCTCCCTCCCGCCCCACTTACCCTCACCCCACCCCGTTACCCTCTCCCCACCCCCTTACCCTCACCCCACCCCCTTACCCTCACCCCACCCCCTTACCCTCTCCCCACTCACCCCACCCCCTTACCCTCTCCCCACCCCCTTACCCTCACCCCCACCCCCTTACCCTCTCCCCACTCACCCCACCCCCTTACCCTCTCCCCACTCACCCCACCCCCTTACCCTCTCCCCACCCCCTTACCCTCTCCCCACTCTCCCTCCCGCCCCACTTACACTCACCTCACCCCCATACCCTTACTCCCCACTCACCCCACCCCCTTACCCTCTCCCCACCCCCTTACCCTCTCCCCACTCTCCCTCCCGCCCCACTTACACTCACCCCACCCCCATACCCTTACTCCCCACTCACCCCACCCCCTTACCCTCTCCCCACCCCCTTACCCTCTCCCCACTCTCCCTCCCGCCCCACTTACACTCACCCCACCCCCATACCCTTACTCCCCACTCACCCCACCCCCTTACCCTCTCCCCACCCCCTTACCCTCTCCCCACTCTCCCTCCCGCCCCACTTACACTCACCCCACCCCCATACCCTTACTCCCCACTCACCCCACCCCCTTACCCTCTCCCCACCCCCTTACCCTCTCCCCACTCTCCCTCCCGCCCCACTTACACTCACCTCACCCCATACCCTTACTTCCCACTCACCCCACCCCCTTACCCTCTCCCCACTCACCCCACCCCCTTACCCTCTCCCCACCCCCTTACCCTCTCCCCACTCTCCCTCCCGCCCCACTTACACTCACCTCACCCCCATACCCTTACTCCCCACTCACCCCACCCCCTTACCCTCTCCCCACTCTCCCTCCCGCCCCACTTACACTCACCCCACCCCCATACCCTTACTCCCCACTCACCCCACCCCCTTACCCTCTCCCCACCCCCTTACCCTCTCCCCACTCTCCCTCCCGCCCCACTTACACTCACCCCACCCCCATACCCTTACTCCCCACTCACCCCACCCCCTTACCCTCTCCCTACCCCCTTACCCTCTCCCCACTCTCCCTCCTCACCCCATTACACTCACCCCACCCACTGACCCTCTCCCCACCCCCTTACCGTCTCCCCACCCCCTTACCGTCTCCCCACTCTCCCTCCCGCCCCACTGACCCTCTCCCCACCCCCTACCGTCTCCCCACTCTCCCCCCCGCCCCACTGACCCTCTCCCCACCCCCTACCGTCTCCCCACTCTCCCCACCCCCTTACCCTCTCCCCAACCCCTTACCCTCTCCCCACCCCCTTACCCTCTCCCCACTCACCCCACCCCCTTACCCTCTCCCCACCCCCTTACCCTCACCCCACCCCCTTACCCTCACCCCACCCCCTTACCCTCTCCCCACCCCCTTACCCTCACCCCACCCCCTTACCCTCTCCCCACCCCCTTACTCTCTCCCCACTCACCCCACCCCCTTACCCTCACCCCACCCCCTTACCCTCTCCCCACCCCCTTACCCTCTCCCCACCCCCTTACCCTCACCCCACCCCCTTACCCTCTCCCCACCCCCTTACCCTCACCCCACCCCCTTACCCTCTCCCCACTCACCCCACCCCCTTACCCTCTCCCCACCCCCTTACCCTCTCCCCACTCTCCCTCCCGCCCCACTTACACTCACCTCACCCCCATACCCTTACTCCCCACTCACCCACCCCCTTACCCTCTCCCCACCCCCTTACCCTCTCCCCACTCTCCCTCCCGCCCCACTTACACTCACCCCACCCCCATACCCTTACTCCCCACTCACCCCACCCCCTTACCCTCTCCCCACCCCCTTACCCTCTCCCCACTCTCCCTCCCGCCCCACTTACACTCACCCCACCCCCATACCCTTACTCCCCACTCACCCCACCCCCTTACCCTCTCCCCAACCCCTTACCCTCTCCCCACTCTCCCTCCCGGCCCCACTTACACTCACCCCACCCCCATACCCTTACTCCCCACTCACCCCACCCCCTTACCCTCTCCCCACCCCCTTACCCTCTCCCCACTCTCCCTCCCGCCCCACTTACCCTCACCCCACCCCGTTACCCTCTCCCCACCCCCTTACCCTCACCCCACCCCCTTACCCTCACCCCACCCCGTTACCCTCTCCCCACCCCCTTACCCTCACCCCACCCCCTTACCCTCACCCCACCCCCTTACCCTCTCCCCACTCACCCCACCCCCTTACCCTCTCCCCACCCCCTTACCCTCACCCCACCCCCTTACCCTCTCCCACTCACCCCACCCCCTTACCCTCTCCCCACTCACCCCACCCCCTTACCCTCTCCCCACCCCCTTACCCTCTCCCCACTCTCCCTCCCGCCCCACTTACACTCACCTCACCCCCATACCCTTACTCCCCACTCACCCCACCCCCTTACCCTCTCCCCACCCCCTTACCCCTCTCCCCACTCTCCCTCCCGCCCCACTTACACTCACCCCACCCCCATACCCTTACTCCCCACTCACCCCACCCCCTTACCCTCTCCCCACCCCCTTACCCTCTCCCCACTCTCCCTCCCGCCCCACTTACACTCACCCCACCCCCATACCCTTACTCCCCACTCACCCCACCCCCTTACCCTCTCCCTACCCCCTTACCCTCTCCCCACTCTCCCTCCCGCCCCACTTACACTCACCCCACCCCCATACCCTTACTCCCCACTCACCCCACCCCCTTACCCTCTCCCCACCCCCTTACCCCTCTCCCCACTCTCCCTCCCGCCCCACTTACACTCACCTCACCCCCATACCCTTACTTCCCACTCACCCCACCCCCTTACCCTCTCCCCACCCCCTTACCCTCTCCCCACTCTCCCTCCCGCCCCACTTACACTCACCCCACCCCCATACCCTTACTCCCCACTCACCCCACCCCCTTACCCTCTCCCCACCCCCTTACCCTCTCCCCACTCTCCCTCCCGCCCCACTTACACTCACCCCACCCCCATACCCTTACTCCCCACTCACCCCGCCCCCTTACCCCTCTCCCCCACCCCCTTACCCTCTCCCCACTCTCCCTCCCGCCCCACTTACACTCACCCCACCCCCATACCCTTACTCCCCACTCACCCCACCCCCTTACCCTCTCCCCACCCCCTTACCCTCTCCCACTCTCCCTCCCGCCCCACTTACACTCACCCCACCCCCATACCCTTACTCCCCACTCACCCCACCCCCTTACCCTCTCCCCACCCCCTTACTGTCTCCCCACCCCCTTACCCTCTCCCCACCCCCTTACCGTCTCCCCACTCACCCCACCCCCTTACCCTCTCCCCACCCACTGACCCTCTCCCCACTCTCCCTCCCGCCCCACTTACACTCACCCCACCCCCTTACCCTCTCCCCACCCCCTTACCGTCTCCCCACTCTCCCTCCCGCCCCACTTACACTCACCCCACCCCCTACCGTCTCCCCACTCTCCCTCCTCACCCCATTACACTCACCCCACCCACTGACCCTCTCCCCACCCCCTTACCGTCTCCCCACCCCCTTACCGTCTCCCCACTCTCCCTCCGCCCCACTGACCCTCTCCCCACCCCTTACCGTCTCCCCACTCTCCCTCCCGCCCCACTTACACTCACCCCACCCCCTACCGTCTCCCCACTCTCCCTCCTCACCCCATTACACTCACCCCACCCACTGACCCTCTCCCCACCCCCTTACCGTCTCCCCACTCTCCCTCCCGCCCCACTGACCCTCTCCCCACCCCCTACCGTCTCCCCACTCTCCCTCCCGCCCCACTTACACTCACCCACCCCCATACCCTTACTCCCCACTCACCCCACCCCCTTACCCTCTCCCCACCCCCTTACCCTCTCCCCACTCTCCCTCCCGCCCCACTTACACTCACCCCACCCCCATACCCTTACTCCCCACTCACCCCACCCCCTTACCCTCTCCCCACCCCCTTACCCTCTCCCCACTCTCCCTCCCGCCCCACTTACACTCACCCCACCCCCATACCCTTACTCCCCACTCACCCCACCCCCTTACCCTCTCCCCACCCCCTTACCCTCTCCCCACTCTCCCTCCCGCCCCACTTACCCTCACCCCACCCCGTTACCCTCTCCCCACCCCCTTACCCTCACCCCACCCCCTTACCCTCACCCCACCCCCTTACCCTCTCCCCACTCACCCCACCCCCTTACCCTCTCCCCACCCCCTTACCCTCACCCCACCCCCTTACCCTCTCCCCACTCACCCCACCCCCTTACCCTCTCCCCACTCACCCCACCCCCTTACCCTCTCCCCACCCCCTTACCCTCTCCCCACTCTCCCTCCCGCCCCACTTACACTCACCTCACCCCCATACCCTTACTCCCCACTCACCCCACCCCCTTACCCTCTCCCCACCCCCTTACCCTCTCCCCACTCTCCCTCCCGCCCCACTTACACTCACCCCACCCCCATACCCTTACTCCCCACTCACCCCACCCCCTTACCCTCTCCCCACCCCCTTACCCTCTCCCCACTCTCCCTCCCGCCCCACTTACACTCACCCCACCCCCATACCCTTACTCCCCACTCACCCCACCCCCTTACCCTCTCCCACCCCCTTACCCTCTCCCCACTCTCCCTCCCGCCCCACTTACACTCACCCCACCCCCATACCCTTACTCCCCACTCACCCCACCCCCTTACCCTCTCCCCACCCCCTTACCCTCTCCCCACTCTCCCTCCCGCCCCACTTACACTCACCTCACCCCCATACCCTTACTTCCCACTCACCCCACCCCCTTACCCTCTCCCCACTCACCCCACCCCCTTACCCTCTCCCCACCCCCTTACCCTCTCCCCACTCTCCCTCCCGCCCCACTTACACTCACCTCACCCCCATACCCTTACTCCCCACTCACCCCACCCCCTTACCCTCTCCCCACTCTCCCTCCCGCCCCACTTACACTCACCCCACCCCCATACCCTTACTCCCCACTCACCCCACCCCCTTACCCTCTCCCCACTCTCCCTCCCGCCCCACTTACACTCACCCCACCCCCATACCCTTACTCCCCACTCACCCCACCCCCTTACCCTCTCCCCACCCCCTTACCCTCTCCCCACTCTCCCTCCCCGCCCCACTTACACTCACCCCACCCCCATACCCTTACTCCCCACTCACCCCACCCCCTTACCCTCTCCCTACCCCCTTACCCTCTCCCCACTCTCCCTCCTCACCCATTACACTCACCCCACCCACTGACCCTCTCCCCACCCCCTTACCGTCTCCCCACCCCTTACCGTCTCCCCACTCTCCCTCCCGCCCCACTGACCCTCTCCCCACCCCCTACCGTCTCCCCACTCTCCCCCCCGCCCCACTGACCCTCTCCCCACCCCCTACCGTCTCCCACTCTCCCCACCCCCTTACCCTCTCCCCAACCCCTTACCCTCTCCCCACCCCCTTACCCTCTCCCCACTCACCCCACCCCCTTACCCTCTCCCCACCCCCTTACCCTCACCCCACCCCCTTACCCTCACCCCACCCCCTTACCCTCTCCCCACCCCCTTACCCTCACCCCACCCCCTTACCCTCTCCCCACCCCCTTACTCTCTCCCCACTCACCCCACCCCCTTACCCTCACCCCACCCCCTTACCCTCTCCCCACCCCCTTACCCTCTCCCCACCCCCTTACCCTCACCCCACCCCCTTACCCTCTCCCCACCCCCTTAACCCTCACCCCACCCCCTTACCCTCTCCCCACTCACCCCACCCCCTTACCCTCTCCCCACCCCCTTACCCTCTCCCCACTCTCCCTCCCGCCCCACTTACACTCACCTCACCCCCATACCCTTACTCCCCACTCACCCACCCCCTTACCCTCTCCCCACCCCCTTACCCTCTCCCCACTCTCCCTCCCGCCCCACTTACACTCACCCCACCCCCATACCCTTACTCCCCACTCACCCCACCCCCTTACCCTCTCCCCACCCCCTTACCCTCTCCCCACTCTCCCTCCCGCCCCACTTACACTCACCCCACCCCCATACCCTTACTCCCCACTCACCCCACCCCCTTACCCTCTCCCCACCCCCTTACCCTCTCCCCACTCTCCCTCCCGCCCCACTTACACTCACCCCACCCCCATACCCTTACTCCCCACTCACCCCGCCCCCTTACCCTCTCCCCACCCCCTTACCCTCTCCCCACTCTCCCTCCCGCCCCACTTACACTCACCCCACCCCCATACCCTTACTCCCCACTCACCCCACCCCCTTACCCTCTCCCCACCCCCTTACCCTCTCCCCACTCTCCCTCCCGCCCCACTTACACTCACCCCACCCCCATACCCTTACTCCCCACTCACCCCACCCCCTTACCCTCTCCCCACCCCCTTACTGTCTCCCCACCCCCTTACCCTCTCCCCACCCCCTTACCGTCTCCCCACTCACCCCACCCCCTTACCCTCTCCCCACCCACTGACCCTCTCCCCACTCTCCCTCCCGCCCCACTTACACTCACCCACCCCCTTACCCTCTCCCCACCCCCTTACCGTCTCCCCACTCTCCCTCCCGCCCCACTTACACTCACCCCACCCCCTACCGTCTCCCCACTCTCCCTCCTCACCCCATTACACTCACCCCACCCACTGACCCTCTCCCCACCCCCTTACCGTCTCCCCACCCCCTTACCGTCTCCCCACTCTCCCTCCCGCCCCACTGACCCTCTCCCCACCCCTTACCGTCTCCCCACTCTCCCTCCCGCCCCACTTACACTCACCCCACCCCCTACCGTCTCCCCACTCTCCCTCCTCACCCCTATTACACTCACCCCACCCACTGACCCTCTCCCCACCCCCTTACCGTCTCCCCACTCTCCCTCCCGCCCCACTGACCCTCTCCCCACCCCCTACCGTCTCCCCACTCTCCCTCCCGCCCCACTGACCCTCTCCCCACCCCCTACCGTCTCCCCACTCTCCCCACCCCCTTACCCTCTCCCCACCCCCTTACCCCCTCCCCACCCCCTACCGTCTCCCCACTCTCCCCACCCCCTTACCCTCTCCCCACCCCCTTACCGTCTGCCCACTCTCCCTCCCGCCCCACTTACACTCACCCCACCCCCTACCGTCTCCCACCCCCTTACCCTCTCCCCACTCACCCCACCCCCTTACCCTCTCCCCACTCTCCCTCCCGCCCCACTTACACTCACCCCACCCCCTTACCGTCTCCCCACCCACTGACCCTCTCGCCACTCTCCCTCCCGCCCCACTGACCCTCTCCCCACCCCCTACCATCTCCCCACTCTCCCTCCTCACCCCCTTACACTCACCCCACCCACTGACCCTCTCCCCACCCCCTTACCATCTCCCCACTCTCCCTCCCGCCCCACTTACACTCACCCCACCCCCTTACCGTCTCCCCACCCACTGACCCTCTCGCCACTCTCCCTCCCGCCCCACTGACCCTCTCCCCACCCCCTACCGTCTCCCCACTCTCCCTCCTCACCCCCTTACACTCACCCCACCCACTGACCCTCTCCCCACCCCCTTACCGTCTCCCCACTCTCCCTCCCGCCCCACTTACACTCACTCCACCCACTGATCCTCTCCCCACCCCCTTACCGTCTCCCCACTCTCCCTCCCACCCCACTTACACTCACCCCACCCCCTTACTGTCTCCCCACTCTCCCTCCCGCCCCACTTACACTCACCCCACCCACTGACCCTCTCCCCACCCCCTTACCGTCTCTCCACTCTCCCTCCCGCCCCATTTACTCTCCCCCACCCCGTTACCCTCCCCCACCCACTGACCCTCTCCCCACTCTCCCTCCCGCCCCACTTACACTCACCCCACCCCCTTACCATCTCCCCACTCTCCCTCCCGCCCCACTTACTCTTCCCCACCCACTGACCCTCTCCCCACCCCCTTACCGTCTCCCCACTCCCCCTCCCACCCCACTTACACTCACCCCACCCCCTTACCGTCTCCCCACTCTCCCTCCCGCCCCACTTACTCTCCCCCACCCACTGACCCTCTCCCCACCCCCTTACCGTCTCTCCACTCTCCCTCCCACCCCACTTACACTCACCCCACCCCCTTACTGTCTCCCCACTCTCCCCCACCCCCTTACCCACTCTCCTTCCTGCCCACTTGCTCTCCCCCTTACCCTCTCCTACCCCCTTACCCTCCCCTTCCCTGCCCCACTTACACTCCCCCACCCCACTCTCCCTCCCCGCCCCACTTACCCTCCCTTTCCCTGCCCTACTTACAGTCCTCCACCCCCTTACCCTCTCCCCACTCTCCCCCACTCTCTGCTCCTCAGCACCCCTCACTTTCCATTCCGCCACCTCCATTCCCCTCCCCCCTCCCTCCCTCTCCCCTGGTCCTCCCTGTTATTATTTTCCCCTCTGACACCTCTGAACCTTCCACAGAACCTCCTGCCAAGAAGGGTCGAGGTTCGGGCAAGACCAAGGACAAGGCCCTGGCCCCAGACCCCGCTGATGGCACCTTTGAAGACAGTCCGGACCGATCGCTGACCCAGGATGGCCAGCCCAGCACCCTGAGGATCTGCTCCTGGAACGTCGACGGGCTGCGGGCCTGGGTCAAGAAGAACAGCCTTGAGGTAGGGGAACGTGGATCTTAATAACAACTTGGAGGTCGGGGGTCTGGTGAGCTTCCTGTACTCAGTGCATGGACTGACGAAGGCTGAAAGCCTTTTACACCCGTGACAGCATTTTCAACGAACTATGTGCTCTAGTGCCTTACCGTTAATGATATGAAGACACTTTCAAAAATGCATCACCTCCTACTTGATGGTACTGAAATCCATTTGCTATTCCTCAACCCACTTCCCCAACTGATCAAGGTCCCTCAGTGATCTGCGATAACCTTCACTAACATCGTCATCATCAGGTGCCGTGCCCAGTCTGAGCTTTGACTGCCATGACCCACACACTCCTGTTTCGGGTCAAGTGGATCAATTCATTGGTATTCATTTCCAGTTCTCTGGCTGCTGCCTCCATCATCATTTGTCTTTATCTTCCTCTTGCTTTCTTCCCTTCAATCTTTCCCATAATTACCGTGCGTTCTAACTTCTCTTTCCTAATCACATGTCCAATGAAGTTACGTTGCCTTTTCATGATCTCATACATTATTTCTCTTTTTGTGCTTGCTCTGTTCATGACATCCTCGTTAGATATTCGTTTCGTCCATATTCTTTGCATCCTCCTCAAAAACCACATCTCTGCCGCTTCAATTCATTTCCTCATGTTACTAGATATTGTCCAACATTCTGAGCCATATAACATAACTGGATAAACGTTCACTAACAACAACCCCTAAATCCGTGTCATCCACGAAATTACTGACCTGTTTATTTTCAGCCTGTTGGGCTGCTGGGACTGAGGGCAACAAAGAAGATCCTCCATCTGTGTGGTACTGTTACTCACAGATGTAGAAGGATTCCTCTTTGCTGCTTCTGTAACTATTTTTTGTTTGACCAGTCAGGGCTGTTAACCCTGAGCTGAACCTCTGAACCTGGAGGACCGGTGGACCGCTCTTAGTTTGGCCTCTACCCTTCGACATGTTTGGCATGGGTGACCCTACCAGGAGCCAAACCACAAGTCCCTGACTCCAGCCAACGTAGTTCTCCGGGTCACTGAGGCACGCAAGCCTCCAAACCCTACGACAAGGTTGTGGTCCCCTTGGAGGACAAAATTACTGACCGAACCTTAGCCACTCACATCTAAAACATTGACATAAGTAACAGATAGTAAGGGTCCCAACGTCAACTCCTGCAGCATGCCATTCATCACCACCCTCTGCTTCCTGCCTCCGAACCTTTTCTGAATCCACCTTTAACTCGCTCTCCATGGAACCTGGCCTTCCAGACCAGCCTACCTGGTCACAGGACTTGCTAAAGTCCAACTGGACGGCGTCCATTTTGTTTTACCTGCGTCTGCTCACCCCTTCTGAATAAGGGTCGTCCAGCACGACTTCCCACACACCAAACCACGCTGACTCCTAATCAGACTCGTGTCTACCCAAGAATTCCCTTCAGCCGCTTCCCAGCTACTGATATCAGGCTGCCCAGCCTGCAGCTCCCCCAGCTTGTCCTTTCTACTTCTTCAACAACAGAATCTGGGTGGCAGTGTGAAATTTGAGGAAGGACATTCTTGCTATTGAGGGAGTGCAGCGTAGGTTCACTGGGTTAATTCCCTGGATGGCGGGACTGTCATATGTTGAAAGTTTGGAGCGAATGGGCTTGTATACACTGGAATTTAGAAGGATGAGAGGGGATCTGATTGAAACACATAAGATTATTAAGGGGTTGGACACATTGGAGGCAGGAAGCATGTTCTCGCTGATGGGGGAGTCCAGAACCAGAGGCCACAGATTAAGAATAAGGGGTAGGCCATTTAGAACGGAGTTGAGGAAAAACTTTTTCACCCAGAGGGTGGTGGATATATGAAATGCTCTGCCCCAGAAGGCAGTGGAGGCCAAGTCTCTGGATGCTTTCAAGAAAGAGATGGATAGAGCTCTTAAAGATAGCGGAACCAAAGATTATGGGGAGAAGGCAGGGACTGGATACTGATTGTGGATGATCAGCCATGATCACAGTGAGTGGCGGTGCTGGCTAGAAGGGCCGAATGGCCTACTCCTGCACCTATTGCCTATAATCTGCCGCAGCTGGGGAGGGCTGGCGTCGAAGGCGGTGCCCGAGGCGGCTCTACGGTGGGGGTGTAAAAGATGAAGAGACTGGTTTTATTTGTTGCGTGAACGTCGAAGTTTTACAGTGAACAATGCGGTCTGAGGAAGTGTTGGGTCAGCCCACAACTGTCGCCACACCCTAGCTCTCAAACTCGAACCCGCACATGTTTGGGATGTGGGTGGAGCCCCCACACGGTCGTGGGGGAAATGACCTACCGACGGCGGTGGGATTTGAACGCTAATCTCCGGCACTGTCAGGCATTACGCTCGCACACTCGGATCTGCTCTCAGTGTCCCCATTTCAACCCCTCGCAGTGGGTCTGCTCCGAGAATCCGGACGTCCTGTGTCTCCAGGAAACCAAGTGCTCTGAGAAGCAGGTGCCTGAGGAGGTGAAGGGCCTGGCCGACTACCCCCACCAGTACTGGGCCTCCTGCCGGACCAAGGATGGCTACAGCGGTGTGGCGATGCTCTGCAAAACCAAGCCACTCAACGTCACCTTCGGAATCGGTGAGTATCCCTCTGCTCTCTCGATGTCACTGTGAACCTTTGTCTGCCCCCTCCCCCTGTCCCCCTCCCTTCCCCTCTCCCCTCTCCCCTCTCCCCTCTCCCCTCTCCCCTCTCCCCTCTCCCCTTCCCCTCTCCCCTCTCCCCTCTCCCCTCTCCCCTCTCCCCTCTCCCCTCTCCCCTCTCCCCTCTCCCCTTCCCCTTCCCCTTCCCCTTCCCCTTCCCCTTCCCCTTCCCCTCCCCCCTCCCCCCTCCCCCCTTCCCCTCCCCCCTTCCCCCCTCCCCCCTCCCCCTCCCCCTCCCCCTCCCCCCTCCCCCCTCCCCCTTCCCCCTCCTCCCTTCCCCCTCTCCCCCTCCCCCCTCTCCCTCTCCCCTCTCCCTCTCCCCTCCCCCTCTCCCCTCCCCCTCTCCCTCTCCCCCCCTTCCCCTCCCCCTCCCCCCCTTCCCCTCCCCCTCCCCCCCTTCCCCTCCCCCTCCCCCCCTTCCCCTCCCCCTCCCCCCTTCCCCTCCCCCTCCCCCCCTTCCCCTCCCCCTCCCCCCTTCCCCTCCCCCTCCCCCCCTTCCCCTCTCTCCCCCTCCCCTCCTCTCCCCCTCCCCCCTCTCTCCCCCTCCCCCTCTCTCCCCCTCCCCCCTCTCCCCCTCCCCTCTCCCCCTCCCCTCCCCTCCTCTCCCCCTCCCCCCTCCCCCCTCCCCTCTCCCCCCTCCCCTCTCCCCCCTCCCCTCTCCCCCCTCCCCCCTCCCCTCTCCCCCCTCCCCTCTCCCTCCCCCCTCCCCTCTCCCCCTCCCCTGATTCCTCAACCGTGGGGAAAAAGACGTGTGCATTCACCTTGTCTGTGCCTCTGATGGTTTTATACATCTCTCCAAGGTCACCCATCAGTCTTAGGAATAAAGTCCCAACCTGTTTCTACAACTCAGATTCTCAAATCCCGGCAATGTCCTCATAAACCTCCCTCTGCACTCTCTCCATCTGAATAGCATCTTACCTGCAGCAGGCTGACTAAAACTGAACACAGTATTCCAAGTGCGGCCTCACCCGCATCTTGTACACCTGCAGCGTAACCACCTCAACGTCCTGACTGAACGTGCCAGACACATTCTTCGCTACCAGTGACTCCTCTTTCGGAGAAATGTGTATTTGTACTCCTGGATGCCTCCGTTCCACAAGTTCCCCCGGGACAACCATTCACTATGAAAGTCCTATCCTGGTTCGTCTTCCCAAAATGCAACACCTCACCCTCAGTCACAGAGTCACACAGAACGACCCAGCCAGTCCTTGTCTGACTATGCTGCACAGCGAGCTACTCTCACCTGGCCATGCTTGGCCCCTGACCCTCTAAACCTCTCCTATCCACAGACCTATCTGGATGGTTTACAAATGTTACCAGTGTGTCCGACTCAACCAATATTTCTGGCAGCCCGGTTCAATTGTGCACCACCTTCTCTGTGGGAAAACCTGCCCCTGATGTCCCTTTTAAATCTCTCACCTCTGACCTTAAACCTTTGCCCTGTTGTTTTTAGCATCCCCTTCCTGGGAAGAAGACTGTGCACTTTCACCCTGTCTGTGCCCATCGTGACCTTGTATGCCCTATCAGGTCTCCCCTCGATCTCCTGCATTCCAGGGATAAAGTCCAGGTCTGTGTAACCTCTCCTTGTAACTCAGGCCCCTCAAGTCCAGACACCATCCTGGTAAATCTTTCCTGTACTATTTCTAGTTTGATAATATCTACCCTGTAGCAAGACCAAACTGTACACAATACCTTGATTATGGGTTCACCAAATTCTGGTGCAACTACAAAATGGCGTGCAAACTCTTGTTCTTGGTGCTCTGAGTGCTGAAAGCCAGCGTGACAAATACCTTCTTCACCACTCGTTCAGGGAGCGATGCATTTGCACTCCGAGGCCCCTCAGTCCCCTAACGTTCTCCAGGGTCCCACCGTCCACGCTGAATGTCCTACTCTGGCTTGACCTCCCAAAGTGCAACGCCTCACCCTTACTTGGATTGAAAGCCATTTGCCAATCCTCAGTCGACATCATCATCATTAGTGTTGCCCTGTTGTTTGACGTGGGCGATCGTGGTCTTTCCATAACCACGATTGTTCTTGGCAAATGTTTCTACAGAAGCAGCTTGGCCGCCTTCTGGGCAGTGTCTTCACAAGATGGCTGTCTCCAGCCATAATCAATACTCTTCAGAGATTGTCTGGCGTCAGTGGTTGCATAACCAGGGCTTGTGATGTGCACTGGCTGTTCATACGACCAACCACATAACCTGCTGAAAAGATACCCCTGTCAAGTTTCATAACCTTCTACTCACTGTCTATAATACAATAGTGTCATCTGTAAACTTGGTACTAATCATCAAACGTTTTTCCCCAGTCTTCAAATAGCAGACCTTCCCAATGATTCTCACAGCTACCTGGACTATACCTGTTCCCCCCGCTGTCACTGGTAAAAGTGCCATCTCCTTCTCTCAGTTCCCCTTGTCTCCAGCGCATCTACTTTCAGGATGAGGCTTTCCGTGCCAGAACTAATGAGATGTCCTCCTCTTTCAAAGAAAGGGACTTTCCTTCCTCCACCGTCAATGCTGTCCTCCCTCACATCTCTTCCGTTTCACGCACATCTGCCCTCACCCCATCCTCCCGCCAACCCACTAGGTATAGGGTTCCTCTTGTCCTCACCTACCACTCCACCAGCCTCCGCATCCGGCCCACTATTCTCTGACCTGGCAGTCCACGGCCTCCCATACTGCCGCGATGAGGCCATGCTCAGGTTGGAGGAGCAACAATTTGTTTTCCATCTGAGTAGCCTCCAACCTGATGGCATGAACTTTGAATTCTTGAACTTCCAGTCACTATTCCCTCATTCCCGTTCCCTTTCACCTTATCGCCTTCCCTGCCCATCACCTCCCTCCTCTTCTTCCATGGTATTCTACCCTCTCCTATCAGGTTCCCCCTTCTCCAGCCCTGTATCTCTTTCACCAATCAACTTCCCAGGTCTTTACTTCACCCCCTCCCTCTCTCCCGATTTCACCTATCACCTACCACCTTGTACTTCTTCCTCACCTCCTCCATCTTCTTACTCTGACTTCTCATCTTTTTTTTTTCTCATCCTGGTAAAAGGATTTGTCCCGAAACGTTGACTGTGCACTGTTTTGATGTTGCCTGGCCTGCTGAGTTCCTCCAGCATTTGGATTTCCAGCATGTCCAGATATTCCTTTCTTTGTTACTACTAACCATGCCCTGTACATTCACACCCCAATCATTGAAATGGATTATAGACAACAAAAGTCCCAGCACTGGCCCCTGTGCAACTTCACTTGATGCAGGACTCCAGTCTAAGAAACAACCCTCTACTTCCTACGACTGAGCAATTATGAATCCTATTTGCGAACTCACCCCCGAATGTTAAACTATATTTGCCTTTCCTCTGCACACTTACCCAGCTGATCAAGATCCCTCGGTAAATGCTGTTAAATACACGTCCACATTCTCGTCATTCTCCTCACACCCTTCGCCTCCTCGCCCGTCCCTTCCCCGTCCCCCCCTGCCCTCCTCGCCCGTCCCGTTCCCCCCCTGCCCTCCTCGCCCGTCCCGTTCCCCCCCCGCTCCCTCACACACTCCCACTCTGTCTCGCATGTGCAGAAACACTTGACGGAGATTGGAATTGAACCAGGGTCATGGGGTTTAGTCCCATCTTCATTTCGACCCTATGCTGCCCTGTACACCCAGTCCCAAGTATTGCCATAGTAACATTGTCATAGTCCATGGGAGCCAGTCCTTGCCGTGCTAATGGTGCTTGTGAGCCAATCACCTTGTGCCTTTTTGCCCGGTTGCTAGGAGTCGAGGAGCACGACGAGGAAGGCCGGGTCATCACCGCAGAGTTCAACAAGTGCTTCCTGGTCACAGTCTACGTGCCAAACTCTGGCCGGGGGCTGGTGCGGTTGGATTACCGCAAGACGTGGGACAAGGACTTCCTCGCCTACCTCAAGGGGCTGGAGGGCAAGAAGCCATTGATTGTCTGCGGGGACCTCAACGTCGCCCACCAGGAGATTGACCTCAAGAACCCCAAGACCAACAAGAAGTCGGCTGGCTTCACCCAGGAAGAGAGGGATGGCTTCAGCACCCTGCTGTCCGAGGGCTTCGTGGACACCTTCCGGCACCTCAACCCCGATGTTCCTTATGCCTACACCTTCTGGACCTTCATGGGCAACTGCCGGGCCAAGAACGTGGGCTGGCGGCTGGATTACTTCCTGCTGTCCCAGGCTCTGCTCCCCCAGCTGTGCGACAGCAAGATCCGCTCCAAGGCGCTGGGGTCTGACCATTGTCCCATCACCCTGTTGATGGCCTTCTGAGACCCCGCCAACCTCGCCTCGCCCTGCTGATGGCCCTGTGAGACCCCAGTCTGTCCAAGTCAACCTCCCGTTACCTTGAGACCCTAGCGGCCTGTGCCACCAACTTCCCATTATCCCGAGACCCCTGTCCTGCTGATGGATCTCCAAGACCCTCGCCACCCTCCCTGTCACACTGAGACAGACCCCATCCATCCATCACCCCTCCCCTCGGGTGCCGGGGGGGTTGTCCAGTGTTCAGTCACCCTGTGAGACCCCTCCATCACCCAGCAACCCTTCCCCATCACTCCCGTTCAATCCCCAGAGCTGGGAGACCTCATATTGTTGAAAGGAGGTGGTCAAGAGAATCTTGCCCAGTTCAGCAGTGGCTTTACCAAGGTATGCATCAGGCCCCTTGGGGTACAGTTTACCCGGGGTTCAGTTGGGGCGTGAGGTTGGGGTACGATTTACCTCAGGGAATAGTTTGAAATTGAGGTCCCTGTGTCTGGACAAGTTTCCTGTCGTCACCGATTCCTCCTTATCGGGTTGATCTCTCCACCTCTTTTAAGCAACATGCCGGCTGTTTTTTTTTAAACGTAGTTTTACAGGAGCTGCATTTGTGCGGCTGTGGTCCAGGGAGGCTGTCTGGGAGAGCAAGGTCCTGGCTTAAGTGGAGATGTCCCCTCTACTCTCATGTATCGCAGCACCAGATGCTGTTCCAGTGGTGCTTTTGCTTGAAATGTGTTTGGGACAGAATCACATTAATAAAACAGACCAATTTTTAGAAACATCTACCTCCTCGTGTATATGTGTGTGAATGGAAAGGAAACTATTTGTTGTTTCTCCCTCTGCAAATACTGACGGTTTTAAGCATTTTACTTTATTGTCGCCAAACAATTGATACTAGAGCGTACAATCATCACAGCGATATTTGATTCTACACTTTGTGCTTCCTTGAGTACAAATCAATAGTAAATATTAAAAATTTAAATTATAAATCATAAATAGAAAAGGGAAAGTAAGGTAGTGCAAAAAAACCGAGAGGCAGGTCCGGATATTTGGAGGGTACGGCCCAGATCCGGGTCAGGATCCGTTCAGCAGTCTTATCGCAGTTGGAAAGAAGTTGTTTACAAATCTGGCCGTACGAGTCTTCAAGCTCCTGAGCCTTCTCCCGGAGGGAAGAGGGACGAAAAATGTGTTGGCTGGGTGGGTCGTGTCCTTGATTATCCTGGCAGCACTGCTCCGACAGCATGCTGATCGATTTTAAATGTTACCCTTGCCCCCCCCCCCCCCCAGCCGCAGAGCAACGTCCAGAACCGTCCAGCAAAGGTTGGCGAGGACTACGTTCATGCAGAGCGGTAACAGGCCTGTCTGTTCTCATGTAGCCCATATACTGTACCTCTAAACCAGGGGTTCCCAACTATTTTTATGTCATGACCAATACCATTAAGCAAGGGGACTGTGGAACCCTGGCTGTCAACCTTTCCTATCTTTAAATGTTGTTAATGTACCTGCCTCAACCACTTCTTCTGGCTGCACATTCCACGTAAATACCACCCTTTGTGTAAAAGGAAAGTTGCCCTTCAGGTTCCTATTAAATCTTTCTCTGCCCATCCTAAACCTGTGCTGTCTAGTTCTTGATCTCCTCAACCCTGGGGGAAAAGAATCTGTGTTCATGCTGTCTATACCTGTCATAAGCCTATATGGATTCCTAATCTCCCTATAACTCAGGTTCTCAAGCCCTGGCAATGTCCTCATAAACCTTTTGTCACTCATCCGGTTTAATGACATCCTCCTTATAGCAGGGAGCCCGAAACTGAAGGTAATACTCAAGTGTGACCTAGCCAGTGTCTTGTACAATCGCACCATGACGTCCCAACTCCCGTACTGACTGACGAAGGCCATCATGCCAACCCCCCCCTCCAGCACCACCCAGTCTACCTGTGACGCTATTTTTCAGATGTGGGTGCGTCTCGATTACAAACCACCCAGGTAATTCCTCCAGCCACTTTCACGTGCAGAGGTGTGGGAGGCAGCCCGTTCAGGTCTGTGTAGGGTGTTGGAAGGGTGTGCGTCCAATGCCAGAGGCTAATGCCAGGACCGCCCAGTCATGGAGGTAATCATTCTGACTCCCTCCCCGTGAGTAACAGATCAAGGCAACAAAGAAAGTACATGCCTAATGACTGGGTGACCTGGTTCCCTCTCATGTCCCACAAACGTTTCGGGGGGGGGGTGAAATCAGTGGGTTCATTCGCTATCTATAACTTTTACATGGGCACATGGGTGAAAGTAAAATGGAGGGTTAGATTGATCTTGGAGTAGGTTAGTCTGTGATCAATCTGCTTCTATCACCACCCCTGGCAGCATGTTCCCTGCACCCACCACTCTGTTGGGGAAAGAACTTCCCTCTTAAATCCCACACCGTTATGCTCCCATCACCTTGAAGCTATACCCTCCCCGCCCTGGGAAAATGCCTCTGGCTGTCCATTCTATCAATGCCTCTTCTTATCTCATACACCTCTACAAGTCACCTGTCATCCTCCTTTGCTCCAAAGAGAAAGCCCCAGCTTTCTCAAATTATTGGTTTACAGGTGGGAATGGGCCCTTCAAGCCATGCTGCCCAGCAATCCCCAATTTAATGGGGATTTTATGGAGGGATTTAAGGTGGGGGGGGTATATGGGAGGCAGGGTTTGAAGGTCGGCACAACATTGTGGGCTGAAGGGCCTGTATTGTGCTGTACTATTCTATGTTCTATGTTAATCCTAGCCTAGTCACGAGACAATTTACGGTAACCAATTAACCTGCCAACTGATTTGTCTTTGGGCTTTGGGAGAAAACCCACACGGTCACAGGGAGAACATACAAACTGCTTACAGGCAGCATCGGGAATTGAACCCAGGATGCCTGTACTGTAGAGTGTGGTGCTAACCACTATGCTCTGGTGCCATCTTCTTTAATCCAGACAGCATCCTGGTAAATCTCTTCTGCCTCCTCTTTGTAGCTTCCATACCTTTCCTATAACGAGGCATCCGGAACTGAATACAATACTCCCAGGTGTGATCTAACCAGGGTTTTGTAAAGTTGTGACATTACCTCTTGAACTCCATTCCCTTGTCCTGGGTTGGGTGAGAGACCCAGTCACACACAAGGACAGAGCTCCCACCTACACAGCACAGTCCGTCTGCAGGACCTGCCCCAGGCTAGGACAGGCCAAACCCTACAATGGCCAAGGTCACCACCTCAGTGAATGGTCTGGGGGAGAGGGAGACAGGGTCCCAGTGACACTGGGCTGTATTGTGGGTCCCTGGACACAGGGCGGGGGGGGGGTGACCAGAGACTGGGCTGTACGTAGTGCGGCTCTTAGTCCCTCAACTAACGAAGGCCAACACACCGTATGTCTTCTTAACAACCCTATCAACTTGCGCTGCAACTTTGAGAGATCTTTGGACGTGAAGCCAAAGATTGCTGTTTCCCTCCACACTGCTAAAAATCCTGTATTCTGTCTTTGAGTTTGACCTTCCAAAGTGAATCACTTCACACTTTTCCGGCCATAACTCCTACAACTAATTCGACAGCAGGAATAACCTAGGAGGAACAGGTGACCTGAAGCCCAGGATGGAACGGAAGCTCGGCACAGACTGACTGACCTGTTTTGCTGACTGCTATGAGGGGTGATCTGCAACAGGCAGCTTTTCTCCCCCCAGGGTGTAAATGTCAAAAACAGAAGGGCAGTGGCTTCAGGTGAAAGGGGTAAGTTCAAAAGAGGGTGATGGTGGAGGCGGATACGATAGAGGCGTTATAGACATGCAGGAAGAAGGGACTTGGTTTATTTTGGCACCACGGTCAGCACAGACGCCGTGGGCCTGACCCTACGCAGTATTGTCTGTAAAACGGAACAGCGCTCCAAACCAGGGTTAAAATCATTTACCCTTTATTGTTAAATCAACATAAAATTAATTTCCACTGTTAAATAGAAGGCATGATACAGCAAGCATAGCGATTAGTGTGATCCGACAAGCGAAGGAGCTGTGTGCAAACCCACTGCCACAGCTCAGTCCAGTACCACAGAATGCACCACCCAACCCCTCACCCACAGGAATGGGGGAGGAGGGGAACACCGACCCACCAATGGGGAGTTAGAGAAAACAATCCAATTGGTGGGGGGAAGAACAGAGGTAGACTAATCCACCAGTGGGGTGACAGATAGACTGATCCACCAATGGGGAGGACAGAGATAGACCGATCCACTAATGAGGTGGGGGGGGGGACAGAGGTAGACCAATCCACCAATGGGAAGACAGAAACCAATGCACCATGGTGGGGGGAAGAGAGACAAGATAGATTGATCCACCAATGGGGCACAGAAATACACAAGTTTACCAATGGGGGAATAGAGATACATCGATCCACCAACGGGGAGACAGAGATACACTGATCAACCAATAGGAACCAGACACCCTTAAAGGAGCGCCAATTACCCATGATGCCTTTCAACGACTGAAGCCACACAGGCCCACATCCGCCATGGGAAACACTGATCCCACAGCCCTGCGCACAGCGGATAGGCCAGTGCCAGCCCATTCCCTTGTCCTGGGTTGGGTGGGAGACCCAGTCACACGAGGACAGAGCTCAGAAACCCCGGAGCTCCCACCTGCACAGCACGGTCCATCTGCAGGACCTGCCCCCGGCTAGGACAGGCCAAACCCAACACCGGCTGGAGTCACTACCTTGGTGAATGGTCTGGGGGAGAGGGAGACAGGGTCCCGGTGACACTGGGCTGTAGTGTGGGTCCCCGGACACAAGGCAGGGGGAAGTGGGGGGTGGTGGGTGACCAGAAACTGGGCTGTAGTATGGGTCACCAGACACAGGTTAGGGGGAGAGAGGGTGACTGGATCCCGGGCTATAGTGCAGGTCACCAGACACAGGGCGGGGAGCGGTGGGGGGGGGCGGGGGCAGCGACCGGACACTGAGCTGTAGCACGGGTCACTGAACACAGGGACACAGGGTAGGGAAAGAGGGAGTGACCAGAGACTGGGCTGTAGTGCAGGTCACCAGACACAGGGTGGGGAGCGGAGGGGGCGGGGGCAGCGACCGGACACTGAGCTGTAGGACGGGTCACTGGACACAGGGTAGGGAAACAGGGAGTGACCAGAGACTGGGCTGTAGTGCAGGTCACCAGACACAGGGCGGGGAGTGAGGGGAGGGTGCGGCGACCGGACACTGAGCTGTAGCACGGGTCACTGGGCACAGGCTCCTCGGAAAATCGCCGCGTGGTCCCTCAGTCCGTCAGTTTGCTCCTCAGTGCATTGAGTGGCTCCATCTAGGATGTGCAGTTTCCCGATGATTCCAGGGTCCGGGACCCTTTCGCTGATCAGGAGAAGTTCTGGATGGGGTGACTGACCCTCATGCAACCCCAGTAGCAGGCCCGTACCAGGCAACAGACGCTCAGGATGATGGGCACTGCCCAGGCAGCATAGATCCCGTGGTAGTGTCTGGCGTTCCTCCATGTCGTCGCCTGCGGAGCAGATTCAGAATGTCACAGGTCACACAGCAGGGAAAGAGGCCATTCGGCCCAAATGGTCCATGCTAACCAAGATTCCCTGTCCACTCTGTCCCATCTCCCTCCTTTCTTATCCATGTACCTGTCCAACTGTCTCTTAAATGTTGGTAATGTACCACTTCCTCTGACAGCTCATTCCATATGCAGACCACCCCTCCGGTTCCTATTAAATCTTTCCGTTTTCACCTTAAACCTGTGCCCTCTGCTTCTTGATTCCCCTACCCTGGGGAAAAAGACTGTGGGCGTGTACCCTATTTGTGCCCCTCGTGTTTTTATATACCTCCAGAGGATCATCCCTCAGTCTCCCACACTCCAAGGACTGAAGTCCCAGTCTGTTCAACCCCTCTCCACAACTCTGTTCCTCAAGTCCCGGTAACATCCTCGTAAATCTCCTCCGCTCTCTCTCCAGCTTAATGGCATCTTTCCTACGGCAGGGCGGCCAGAACTGAACACAACACTCCTCAGTGTGGCCTCAGACACAGAAACAGAAAAAATTATGGAAGGGATAGATAAGATAGAGGCAGGAAAGTTGTTTCCACTGGTAGGTGAGACCAGAACTAGGAGACATAGCCTCAAGATTCGAGGGAGTAGAGATGGAGATCAGGAGGAACTGCTTTTCTCAGAGAATTCTCTGCCCAATGAAGCGGTGGAGGTTACCTCAGTAAATATATTTAAGAAAAGGTTAGATAGATTTTTGCATAGTATGGGATTAAGGGTTATGGGGGAAGGGCAGGAGGGTGGGTGGAGATGAGTCCATGGTCAGATCAGCCATGATCTTACTGAGTGGCAGAACAAGCTTGACAGGCCAGATTGCCCACTATTTCTTACGTTCAGCAACGTCTTGTATAACTGCAGCATGTCCCAACTCCAGCTCTCAGTGCCCTGACTGATGAAGGCCAGCACCTGTCTACTTCACTTTCGGGGAACCATGTACCTGTATCCCTGGGCACTTCTGCTCTGCGATGCTCCCCAGGTCTCTGCTGTTCACTGTGAAAGTCCAGCCCCATTTGTCTTCCCAAAGTGCAACACCTCGTACTTATCCAAATTAAATTCCATTTGCCATTTCCCGACCCACTGACCCAGCCGATTAACGTCCTGCTGTAAATCCTGATAACCATCTTCACTGTCAATGACAGCACCGATTGTAGTGTCCTCCGCAAACTTACTAACCCTGCCTTGTACCTGCTCGTATAGATGACAAACAGCAATGGGCCCAGCCCCGAACCCTGGGGAACACCGTTAGTCACGGGGTCTCTGGGGGAGGGTGGTTACAGTCCGAGAAACAACCTCCCACCTTCTCCTTCTGCTTCCTATCATTGACTCTCGCATAGATGGACCATCAGAATCGGAATCAGGTTTATTATCACTGGCATGTGACGTGAAATTTAAGCAGTTCCCACAGGAACAATCAGCCTTCCCCTCAACCATCACAGACCTTCCTCAGAGGGAGGCATCTTCGGCCCCTCCTGATAACTCAGAAGCCCCACACCAGGCAACATCCCGGTCAGACCCCACTCCAGTGCAGTCATGAGCAGGGTCAGAGGGCAGCGTATTGATCAGCAGGTGAGAGGGTCAAAGAGCAGAGTATTGATCGGGTGACAGGGTCAGAGGGCAGCGTATTGATCAGCAGGTGAGAGGGTCAAAGAGCAGAGTATTGATCGGGTGACAGGGTCAGAGGGCAGAGTATTGATCAGCAGGTGAGAGGGTCAAAGAGCAGAGTATTGAACGGGTGACAGGGTCAGAGGGCAGCGTATTGATCAGCAGGTGAGAGGGTCAAAGAGCAGAGTATTGATCGGGTGACAGGGTCAGAGGGCAGAGTATTGATCAGCAGGTGAGAGGGTCAAAGAGCAGAGTATTGATCGGGTGACAGGGTCAGAGGGCAGAGTATTGATCAGCAGGTGAGAGGGTCAAAGAGCAGGGTATTGATCGGGTGACAGGGTCAGAAGGCAGAGTATTGATCAGGTGACAGGGTCAGAGGGTCAAAGAGCAGGGTATTGATCGGGTGACAGGGTCAGAGGGCAGAGTATTGATCAGGTCAAAGAGCAGGGTATTGATTGGGTGACAGGGTCAGAGGGCAGAGTATTGATCAGCAGGTGAGAGGGTCAAAGAACAGGGTATTGATCGGTGACAGGGTCAGAGGGCAGAGTATTGATCAAGTGACTGGGTCAGAGGGCAGAGTATTGATTAGGTCAGAGGGTCAAAGAGCAAGGTATTGATCAGGTGACAGGGTCAGAGAGCAGAGTATTGATCAGGTCAGAGGGTCAAAGAGCAGGGTATTGATCGGGTGACGGTCAGAGGGCAGAGTATTGATCAGGTCAGAGGTCAAAGAGCAGGGTATTGATCGGGTGACAGGATCAGAGGGCAGAGTATTGATCAGCAGGTGAGAGGGTCAAAGAACAGGGTATTGATCAGTGACAGGGTCAGAGGGCAGAGTATTGATCAAGTGACAGGGTCAGAGGGCAGGGTATTGATCAGGTCAGAGGGTCAAAGAGCAGGGTATTGATCGGGTGACAGGGTCAGAGGGCAGAGTATTGATCAGACACCTCAGGATAGAGTGATAGCTGAGAATTGATCAGATTTCAGCGGCCACACGTCTGACCCACTGCCAAGCAACACTTACTGTCACTACAGCCGATACGATGGCCAACAGGAGTCCGAGGCTGAAGATCCAAAGGCACCGTTTGCGGGGATACCTCCTCCCGATGGAAGATCTGGGAAACGAGACGGGAGAGCTCAGTGCACGATG
Source organism: Mobula birostris (assembly GCF_030028105.1). Classification (NCBI taxonomy): domain Eukaryota; kingdom Metazoa; phylum Chordata; class Chondrichthyes; order Myliobatiformes; family Myliobatidae; genus Mobula; species Mobula birostris. The sequence goes on from NC_092379.1 coordinate 16,429,513, forward strand.
TAAAGGAAGCAAAGGAGAAAACCCTGTTACAACAGACGGCTGTACTGGGAGCTGGCGGTGGGTCTGAAAGTGGAAAAGGCCGTTCCACCCATCAGTGTTGGCCCTCCCAGAATGCCCATCAATCCCTCTCCCCAATTCTCACAGTGGGGATATAGCAGAGGGGCGTAGGCAGGGGGCAGAGAGTTGTTTGGGGTGGTGACAGACAGCCATGGAGTAACAGGTGGATTTGGGGGAGTGGGGGTGGGTGTGGAGAGTTGTGGGGTTGAGGAAAGGTGACCGTGAGGTGCATGGAAATAAGGCTCCGGAAGGCAAGGGAGTGGTAGAGGGTGGAGGAGAGGGGAGTTGCGAGAGAAAGGGGAGGGAAAGGGGGCAAAGTAGAGGTGAAGGACTGGGAGGGGGAGCGGTACGAGCAAGTAGGGATGGGGGAGAGGGGAGGGGGTGGAAGGGGGTTTGGCAGTTGCCGTGGGGGAGAAGGGAAGGGGGTGGTGGAGTTATGAGGCCTGGCGTCCAGCAGACGGGGATCGGCGTCATACTCACACATGACGACAATGTGGACAGCGAGCGAGGGTCCGGTCCGTGAACTCCCTCCACTGCAACACAGAGAGAACCACTGAGACGGTCCCTCAACCCTCACGTCGCCCTCCACCTCCACATCCTCCTCCTCACCCTTCCCCTCACAATCCCTGCCTCACCCCTCACATCCCCTCCCTCACCCCTCCCCTCACATCCCCACCCTCACTCCTCACATGGCCCTTCACCTGCCCCCGCCCACCTCACCCTCACCCAAACGTCCACCTCCACACCCTTCCCCTCACATCCCCTGCCTCACCCTTACCAGGAAGGTGTGCTTGCAGTGGCCACAGATGACGCGGACCCCGGGAGGCTGTGGTTCAGGCTCAGGACTGCTGGGCCCCGCGCGCACAGGCCCCAGGTTGATGATCCGTTTACTGGGGGGGAGAGCAGACAGCAGTCAGCGCAATGTATACCCCAGACAGGTGGGCCCATCAGACCACCATCCTCTCAAACCCCATGGTCCATCACCACTCCCCCACACATGGTGTATCTCAGTGCCTCTCCCTCTCTCTGTATACTGAATGATATCTCCCCTTCCCCCTCTCTCTCTCAGGGGAGATCCCTACACTGGCTGGCGTCTCGCGGGGGAGATCCGTACACTGGCCGGCGTCTCGCGGGGGAGATCCGTACACTGGCCGGCGTCTCGCGGGGGAGATCCGTACACTGGCCGGCGTCTCATGGGGGAGATCCGTACACTTGCCGGCGTCTCGTGGGGGAGATCCGTACACTGACCAGTGTCTTTCATTCCCTCTCTCTCAAGGGAGATCCCTACACTGGCCGGTGTCTCGCATGGGAGATCCGTACACTGACCAGGGTCTCTCATTCCCTCTCTCTCAGGGGAGATCCCTACACTGGCTTGCGTCTCGCGGGGGAGATCCGTACACTGGCCGGCGTCTCGCGGGGGAGATCCGTACACTGACCAGGGTCTCTCATTCCCTCTCTCTCAGGGGAGATCCCTACACTGGCTGGTGTCTCGCGGGGGAGATCCCTACACTGGCTGGCGTCTCGCGGGGGAGATCCGTACACTGGCCGGCGTCTCGCGGGGGAGATCCGTACACTGGCCGGCGTCTCGCGGGGGAGATCCGTACACTGGCCGGCGTCTCATGGGGGAGATCCGTACTCTTGCCGGCGTCTCGTGGGGGAGATCCGTACACCGACCAGTGTCTTTCATTCCCTCTCTCTCAAGGGAGATCCCTACACTGGCCGGTGTCTCGCAGGGGAGATCCGTACACTGACCAGGGTCTCTCATTCCCTCTCTCTCAGGGGAGATCCCTACACTGGCTGGTGTCTCGCGGGGGAGATCCGTACACTGGCCGGCGTCTCGCGGGGGAAATCCGTACACTGGCCTGCGTCTCGCGGGGGAGATCCGTACACTGGCTGGTGTCTCGCGGGGGAGATCCGTACACTGACCAGGGTCTCTCATTCCCTCTCTCTCAGGGGAGATCCGTACACTGGCCGGTGTCTCGCGGGGGAGATCCGTACACTGGCCTGCGTCTCGCGGGGGAGATCCGTACACTGGCCGGCGTCTCGCGGGGGAGATCCGTACACTGACCAGGGTCTTTCATTCCCTCTCTCTCAAGGGAGATCCCTACACTGGCCGGTGTCTCGCAGGGGAGATCCGTACACTGACCAGGGTCTCTCATTCCCTCTCTCTCAGGGGAGATCCCTACACTGGCCTGCGTCTCGCGGGGGAGATCCGTACACTGGCCTGCGTCTCGCGGGGGAGATCCGTACACTGGCCGGCGTCTCGCGGGGGAGATCCGTACACTGACCAGGGTCTCTCATTCCCTCTCTCTCAGGGGAGATCCGTACACTGGCCGGTGTCTCGCGGGGGAGATCCGTACACTGGCCGGTGTCTCGCGGGGGAGATCCGTACACTGGCTGGTGTCTCGCGGGGGAGATCCGTACACTGGCTGGTGTCTCGCGGGGGAGATCCGTACACTGGCCGGTGTCTCGCAGGGGAGATCTGTACACTGACCAGCGTCTGTCTGTCTGTCTCTATAAAACGCCCCCCAGCACCGCGGGCCGATACCTGTACTTTTAACGGTGCTCTCACCAGTACGGCCGGGGACAAGCGATCCTCTGCGAGGTGACCTTGCAGATGAGAAGACAGTTGCAGGGACACCGGACATACTTCTTCCCCACGGGGGCATTCTTTATGGGCTGTGCAGGGGAGGGAAAGAGGAGGATGAGCCTGGGGAGATGAACCCGGGTGCACGACAGAACGAGTCACCCCCCCAACCGCCTCGGCGGCAGCCCTCACCGTGGCTTCGTTGCAGACGCCACACTTGACGACGTGCTGCTGCATCTTGCCCTCCACGTTGATGAGGGACTGGCAGACCCGGCAGTTGATCATCGGGGCACTGCCACTCTCAGGGCTGGTCATCGGGGAGTACGGCGGGGGGTCCTCGCCGGGCAGGAGTGTGGGGGCTGTGGCCGGTGTCTCGGGGAACTCCGCAAAACCTGGTAAACAACAGGAACACAGGACGGGCATCAATGGCACCGCGCAACGGGCTGAGGGGAGAGGGGAGGTCTTCAGTTCACACAACAATGGGCTACGTACGGCACTGTGTCAGTCACACTACAACAGGCTACCTACAGTACAGACAGAGGGATTGCACATCAGGCCTGTACAGTACAGGCGGGGATGATGGCAGTCACTACAGAAGAACAGAATGCACACACTACAGGCAGAGGGGGCAACAGTCGCACTGCATAACAACCTACATATAATACAGGCATACGGACTGTCAGGCTCTGCACTTGAACGGGCTATATACAGTACAGGGGAAGGGGCTGTAAATCTCACTGCACAACGGTCACTGTATGGTACTGGCTGAGTAGATGTCACACTGTACACAGTCTCCATACAGTACAGGCTGAGGGGATGTCAGTCACACTGTACAGAGTCTCCATACAATACAGGCTACGGGCATCAGTCACACTGTACAGAGTCTCCGTACAATACAGGGTAAGGGGACGTCAGTCACACTGTACACAGACTGTACAGTATAGGCTGAGGGGAATGTCAGTTATATTGTACTACAGCCTCCGTACAATACAGGCTACGAGGATGTCAGTAACAATGCACAACAGTCTCCATACAATACAGGCTAAGGGGACGTCAGTCACACTGTACACAGTCTCTGTACAGTACAGGCTGAGGGGATGTCAGTCACACTGTACAGTCTCCATACAGTACAGGCTATGAGGATGTCAGTCACACTGTACACAGACTCTGTACAGTACAGGCTGAGGGGATGTCAGTCACACTGTACACCGACTCTGTACAGTACAGGCTGAGGGGATGTCAGTGACACTGTACAGAGTCTCTGTACAGTACAGGCTGAGGGGATGTCAGTCACACTGTACAGTCTCCATACAGTACAGGCTATGAGGATGTCAGTCACACTGTACACAGACTCTGTACAGTACAGGCTGAGGGGATGTCAGTCACACTGTACACCGACTCTGTACAGTACAGGCTGAGGGGATGTCAGTTGTATTACACAACCGTCTCCTCCATACAACACAGGCTGAGAGGATGTCAGTCACACTGTACTACAGTCTCCGCACATTAGCCAGGAGACGTCAGTCACACTGTACAGGCAGTGTTAGCATCAGTAGTGCCAATCCTCCCATCCTACTCTCCTCCTGCAGCGCCTAACATCACCTGCGAATAGATTGAACCTCTGCCTGTTTACCCTCCCTTCCATCTGATCCTGGTCTCCAACTATGGTCCTGCCCCACCACAACCCTGTACATTGGCAAGGTGGGGGACAATCTCCATCTGGTATTACACCGAGGTGGTGAAGAGGAAGGAGGGGTGGGGAAAGGACAGCAATGAAGGGAGAGAAGGGAGAGTGAAAGTGATGGGGGGGGGGAGACCTCACCTGTCCCATCTTCTCTGGGCCCCAATCAGTGTTGGGAGAGCAGGGGGCCAACAGAGTGTGTGGGTGTGACCATAGGGAAACAGCAGGTTTATAAAGTTGGGGGGGGGCAGGGCTGCACAGGACAGGACGGCCCCACAGCTGTATCTGTAGGAATGAAACAAAATGGGGCTAAAGGGGAAGCGGCAGAGCTAATAGGGAAACGGCAGGTAGTAGGCGGGTCCGAAGAGTGGATGGGCAGGGATAATGGAGAAGGGGCAAGTCTATTGGTCTCCTGGGTGGGGCTAACAGAGAAGGGACAGAGCAACACTCACAACACGCTGGAGGAACTCAGCAGGTCGGGCAGCATCCATGGAAAAGATCGGTCAACATTTCGGGCCGGAGCCCTTCGTCAGGACTGTAGGGGGAAGGGGCAGAGGCCCTATAAAGAAGGTGGGGGGAGGGTGGGAAGGAGAAGGCTGGTCAGTTCCAGGTGAAAAACCAGTAAGGGGAAAGATCAAGGGGTGGGGGAGGGGAGGCAGGGAGGGGATAGGCAGGAAAGGTGAAGAAGGAATAGGGGAAAACACAATGGGTAGTGGAAGGAGGCGCTTATCCCTATAAGCGTAAGTGCTACACCTGTCCCTACACCTCCACTCTCACCACCATTCAGGGCCCAAAACAGTCCTTCCAAGTGAGGCAACACTTCACTTGTGAGTCTGTTGGGGTCATCTATTGTATCCGGTGTTCCCAGTGCAGCCTCCTCTACATCGGTGAAACCCGACGCAGATTGGAGGACCGCTTTGTCGAGCACCTCTGCTCTGTCCGCCACAACAGACAGGATCTCCCGGTTGCCACCCACTTCAACATTCCCATTTGGATATGTCCATACATGGCCTCCTCTACTGCCATGATGAGGTTAACCTCAGGTTGGAGGAGCAACACCTCATATACCATCTGGGTAGTCTCCAGCCCCTTGGTATGAACATAGAATTCTCCAACTTCCGGTAATTCCCTCTCCCTCCCTTCCCCTATCCCTATGTCACTCTGCCCCCTCCCCCAGCTGCCTATCACCTCCCTCATGGTTCTGCCTCCTTCTACTACCCATTGTGCTTTCCCCTATTCCTTCTTCACCTTTCCTGCCTATCCCCTCCCTGCCTCCCCTCCCCCACCCCGTTATCTTTCCCCTTACTGGTTTTTCACCTGGAACCTACCAGCCTTCTCCTTCCCACCCTCCCCCCACCTTCTTTATAGGGCCTCTGCCCCTTCCCCTACAGTCCTGACGAAGGGTTCCGGCCCGAAACGTCGACCAATCTTTTCCATGGATGCTGCCCGACCTGCGGAGTTCCTCCAGCGTGTTGTGAGTGTTGCTTTGATCCCAGCATCTGCAGAGTATTTTGTGTTTTGAGAAGGGACAGGGTCGCTGGAGAGGGGCGGGGCTAAAGGGAAGTGCGTGTAGTGGGCGGGGCCAAAGAGAAAGAGGGCGGGTCTCCTGGGTGGAGTGGGCGGGGCTGATGAGGAAGGGGCAGATAGTGGGCGTGTCCATACGGGGTGGAAAGGCGGGGCTAATGGGGAAGGAGAGTCGAGCGTCCCCAGGACCCGATGCTCACGTGATCCGCCCCCCCTTCCCTCTCCTCGGCCCGTACCCCGAGTTTCGGCCTCGCCTCACCTGCCGGCTTCGAGAGATGCACGAAGGGCGGGGTGGGGAGGCCAGGGCCGGGGGCCGGGGCCGAGGCCGAGACCCCGCCGCCCTCCTCCAACCCTCCGCCGGGCAGCAGCGGCGATCGCTCCCCGCTCCCGGCCATGGCGGCTGGCGTATGACCTCAACGCGCCGTCGCCCCCTGACGTCATCGCTATCGACCCGCCCCCAGGTCCCGTCCCTTTAAAGTGGGCGAGACCAGCTGGCTGATCCCTTTAAAGTGTGGCGACAGAAAAAGTCTCACTGCTGGACTCAGTGATTATGTTAGAGACTGAAATGAGGAGGTCCTGGCAGTGTTCTTTGACATTGAAAAAGCCTATGATATGATGTGGAAGGAAGGATTATTAATTAAACTGCACAAGATGGGGGTTGGTGGGAGAGTTTTTAATTGGATTAAAGATTTTTTGTTTGGTAGAAAAAATCAAAACAGTACATAGTGGAAAATGGCACACCTCAAGGTAGTGTGATTAGCCCGTTACTTTTCATCATTATGATCAATGATGTCTTCACAAAGGTACCAGTGGATATAGGTAGGTCACTGTTTGCGGATGATGGGACCTTGTGGAAAAGAGGCAGGAACATGGACCATATAATCAGGAAACTACAAGAAGCAATTGATGAAGTGGTGGAGTGGGGTTATGATTGGGGATGTAGATTTTCAGTAGATAAAACTCAAATTGTATTTTTTACCAGGAGAAGGGTTGAGGTAGGGAAGAAGTTAAGGATGTATGGGGTTGAATTAGAAAGGGTTGCATCATTTAAATTTCTGGGAGTTATATTTGATTCACGATTAACATGGGCAGACCATATCAGGAAAGTTGAGGAGAAATGTAAAAAAGTAATAAATGTGATGAGATGTTTGACTGGTAGGGAATGGGGAGCAAGTTGTTCAGCTTTGAAGAGAATGTATGTGGCTTTAGTGAGATCTGTATTGGATTATGGAAATATAGTATATGGATCAGCAGCTAGGTCTCTTATAAGGAAACTGGATGTGATTCAGGCTCAGGCCTTGAGAGTGTGCAGTGGGGCTTTTAAAACATCACCAGTGTCAGCCCTACAGGTAGAAATGGGAATAATGCCTTTGGAACTAAGAAGGATGCAACTGATGGCAAACTACTGGGCTAACTTGCAGGGGCACAATGATTCTCACCCTACTAAAGGAGTGTTGCAGCAGTGCTGGGAAAATGGGAGGTTTCAGAGGGATACCTTTAGTCGGGTAGGGAATGATATCACGAAAGAATGTGGAGTATTTGATCTGAGGATAAGTCCTTCAGTAGTTTATCCGGTTGTATCTCCATGGAAGCTTGTATGGCCTGACATAGACTGGCATTTGTTAGAGGTAAAAAGGAAAGAAAGATATAAAACAGATTTGGTAAATGCATTTAACTGTCATGTGATGGAAAAGTATAGTGATTATACTCACATTTATACGGATGGTGCGAAGGAACCTGAAGCAGGAGTGACAGGGTTTGGGGTGGTCATACTAGCAAAAGAAATTGGAATCAGCAGAAGAACATCTAATAAGTTAGGGGTGTTTACAGTGGAGATGCTGGCAGTGTTGGTTGCGTTGCAATGGGTGCAGAAAGCCAGACAAGCCAAAGCATTGATATGTTCAGATTCATCCTCAGTTCTAGCAAGTTTAAGGTCTTTTCACACAAACAGTCGGCAAAATGTACTTTATGAAGTCCTTCAGTTAATGACAAGAATTGCAAATCAGGGAGTTCAGGTAAAATTTCTATGGGTTCCAGCACATGTAGGGGTGAAGGGGAATGAGAGGGTGGATGAGTTGGCAAAGAGGGCGTTAAAGAAAGAAAATGTGGAAATGCACATTAGTGTCAGTAAAGCAGAGGTTAAGTGTGTAATCTGGGCAAAAGTCAACCGAATGTGGCAAGAAAGATGGGACAGGGAGGGGAAAGGGAGGCATTTATATCAAATACAAAAGAGTGTTGCAGTTACTAGGATAGTTAATGGAAACAGAAGAGAGGAAAGTATGTGGACTAGGTTAAGGCTGGGGCATTGTGCATTAAACAAAACATTGAAAATGATAGGGAAACACCAGACAGGATTGTGTGAGGAATGTCAGGAAGAGGAGTCAGTAGAACATGTAGTTTTGTGTTGCAGGAAGTATGGGA